>NW_027362763.1:590319792-591569792 GCF_046119375.1 Phyllobates terribilis | reverse complement strand
TTCTCTGGAAGTCTGACAAACAGGAAAAATGACTAAGTGCAAAAATAAATATTTTTTCAACTTTTTTTCAATTTTACCCCCGTGGGATATATATTCTACCCACACATTTGGAACTCTCCAGGCATACCCTCACACATATTATGCCCACATTCAGTGGATATTTTTACAAAAAAAGTGAAATTTTCAAAAAGTCAGAAAATTGGCTGAAAACGACTAAATATCAAGGACTCATGGGGTGAATCACACTAGAACTAAAATCGGACATGCTCATTGACATTTCGCCTTCTCTGGAAATCTGACAAACTGGAAAAATGACTAAGTCCAAAATTATTTTTTTTTCAGCTTTTTTTTTCAATTTTACCCCTGTGGGATATATATTCTACCCACACATTTGGAACTCTCCAGGGGTACCCTCACACATATTATTCCCTCATTTAGCAGATATTTTCACAAAAAAAGTGATATTTTCAAAAAGTCAGAAAATTGGCTGAAAACGACTAAATATCAAGGACTCATCGGGCGAATCACTCTGGAACTGAAATCGGACATGCTCACTGACATATCCCCTTCTCTGGAAATCTGACAAACCGGAAAAATGACTAAGTCCAAAAATATTTTTTTTTCAGCTTTTTTTCAATTTTACCCCCGTGGGATATATATTCTACCCACACATTTTAAACTCTCCAGGGTTACCCTCACACATATTATGCCCTCATTTAGCGGATATTTTCACAAAAAAAGTGAAATTTTCAAAAAGTCAGAAAATTGGCTGAATATGACTAAATATCAAGGACTCATTGGGCGAATCACTCTGGAACTGAAATCGGACATGCTCACTGACATTTCCCCTTCTCTGGAAATCTGACAAACTGGAAAAAAGACTAAGTCCAAAAATAAAATTTTTTTCAACTTTTTTTTAATTTTACCCCCGTGGGATATGTATTCTACCCACACATTTGGAACTCTCCAGGCGTACCCTCACACATATTATGCCCTCATTTAGTGGATATTTTCACAAAAAAAGTGAAATTTTCAAAAAGTCAGAAAATTCGCTGAAAACAACTAAATATCAAGTACTCATCAGGCAAATTACTCTGGAACTGAAATTGGACATGCACACTGACATTTCCCCTTCTCTGGAAATCTGACAAACAGGAAAAATGACTAAGTGCAAAAATAAATATTTTTTCAACTTTTTTTCAATTTTACCCCCGTGGGATATATATTCTACCCACACATTTGGAACTCTCCATTGGCACCCTCACACATATTATTCCCTCATTTAGTGGATATTTTCACAAAAAAAGTGAAATTTTCAAAAAGTCAGAAAATTTGCTGAAAATGACTAAATATCAAGGACTCATGAGGCGAATCGCACTAGAACTGAAATCGGACATGCTCAATGACATTTCACCTTCTCTGGAAATCTGACTAACCGGAAAAATGACTAAGTCCAAAATTATTTTTTTTCAGCTTTTTTTCAATTTTACCCCCGTGGGATATGTATTCTACCCACACATTTGGAACTCTCCAGGCGTACCCTCACACATATTATGCCCTCATTTAGCGGATATTTTCACAAAAAAAGTGAAATTTTCAAAAAGTCAGAAAATTGGCTGAATATGACTAAATATCAAGGACTCATCGGGCGAATCACTCTGGAACTGAAATCGGACATGCTCACTGACATTTCCCCTTCTCTGGAAATCTGACAAACAGGAAAAATGACTAAGTGCAAAAATAAATATTTTTTCAACTTTTTTTCAATTTTACCCCCGTGGGATATATATTCTACCCACACATTTGGAACTCTCCAGGCATACCCTCACACATATTATGCCCACATTCAGTGGATATTTTTACAAAAAAAGTGAAATTTTCAAAAAGTCAGAAAATTGGCTGAAAACGACTAAATATCAAGGACTCATGGGGTGAATCACACTAGAACTAAAATCGGACATGCTCATTGACATTTCGCCTTCTCTGGAAATCTGACAAACTGGAAAAATGACTAAGTCCAAAATTATTTTTTTTTCAGCTTTTTTTTTCAATTTTACCCCTGTGGGATATATATTCTACCCACACATTTGGAACTCTCCAGGGGTACCCTCACACATATTATTCCCTCATTTAGCAGATATTTTCACAAAAAAAGTGATATTTTCAAAAAGTCAGAAAATTGGCTGAAAACGACTAAATATCAAGGACTCATCGGGCGAATCACTCTGGAACTGAAATCGGACATGCTCACTGACATATCCCCTTCTCTGGAAATCTGACAAACCGGAAAAATGACTAAGTCCAAAAATATTTTTTTTTCAGCTTTTTTTCAATTTTACCCCCGTGGGATATATATTCTACCCACACATTTTAAACTCTCCAGGGTTACCCTCACACATATTATGCCCTCATTTAGCGGATATTTTCACAAAAAAAGTGAAATTTTCAAAAAGTCAGAAAATTGGCTGAATATGACTAAATATCAAGGACTCATTGGGCGAATCACTCTGGAACTGAAATCGGACATGCTCACTGACATTTCCCCTTCTCTGGAAATCTGACAAACTGGAAAAAAGACTAAGTCCAAAAATAAAATTTTTTTCAACTTTTTTTTAATTTTACCCCCGTGGGATATGTATTCTACCCACACATTTGGAACTCTCCAGGCGTACCCTCACAGATATTATGCCCTCATTTAGTGGATATTTTCACAAAAAAAGTGAAATTTTCAAAAAGTCAGAAAATTCGCTGAAAACAACTAAATATCAAGTACTCATCAGGCAAATTACTCTGGAACTGAAATTGGACATGCTCACTGACATTTCCCCTTCTCTGGAAATCTGACAAACAGGAAAAATGACTAAGTGCAAAAATAAATATTTTTTCAACTTTTTTTCAATTTTACCCCCGTGGGATATATATTCTACCCACACATTTGGAACTCTCCATTGGCACCCTCACACATATTATTCCCTCATTTAGTGGATATTTTCACAAAAAAAGTGAAATTTTCAAAAAGTCAGAAAATTTGCTGAAAATGACTAAATATCAAGGACTCATGAGGCGAATCGCACTAGAACTGAAATCGGACATACTCAATGACATTTCACCTTCTCTGGAAATCTGACTAACCGGAAAAATGACTAAGTCCAAAATTATTTTTTTTCAGCTTTTTTTCAATTTTACCCCCGTGGGATATGTATTCTACCCACACATTTGGAACTCTCCAGGCGTACCCTCACACATATTATGCCCTCATTTAGCGGATATTTTCACAAAAAAAGTGAAATTTTCAAAAAGTCAGAAAATTGGCTGAATATGACTAAATATCAAGGACTCATCGGGCGAATCACTCTGGAACTGAAATCGGACATGCTCACTTACATTTCCCCTTCTCTGGAAATCTGACAAACAGGAAAAATGACTAAGTGCAAAAATAAATATTTTTTCAACTTTTTTTCAATTTTACCCCCGTGGGATATATATTCTACCCACACATTTGGAACTCTCCAGGCATACCCTCACACATATTATGCCCACATTCAGTGGATATTTTTACAAAAAAAGTGAAATTTTCAAAAAGTCAGAAAATTGGCTGAAAACGACTAAATATCAAGGACTCATGGGGTGAATCACACTAGAACTAAAATCGGACATGCTCATTGACATTTCGCCTTCTCTGGAAATCTGACAAACTGGAAAAATGACTAAGTCCAAAATTATTTTTTTTTCAGCTTTTTTTTTCAATTTTACCCCTGTGGGATATATATTCTACCCACACATTTGGAACTCTCCAGGGGTACCCTCACACATATTATTCCCTCATTTAGCAGATATTTTCACAAAAAAAGTGATATTTTCAAAAAGTCAGAAAATTGGCTGAAAACGACTAAATATCAAGGACTCATCGGGCGAATCGCTCTGGAACTGAAATCGGACATGCTCACTGACATTTCGCCTTCTCTGGATATCTGACAAACCGGAAAAATGACTAAGTCGAAAATTATTTTTTTTCAGCTTTTTTTCAATTTTACCCCCGTGGGATATGTATTCTACCCACACATTTGGAACTCTCCAGGCGTACCCTCACACATATTATGCCCTCATTTAGTGGATATTTTCACAAAAAAGGGGAAATTTTCAAAAAGTCAGAAAATTGGCTGAAAACGACTAAATATCAAGGACTCATGGGGTGAATCGCACTAGAACTGAAATCGGACATGCTCACTGACATTTCGCCTACTCTGGAAATCTGACAAACTGGAAAAATGACTAAGTCGAAAATTATTTTTTTTTCAGCTTTTTTTTCAATTTTACCCCTGTGGGATATATTCTACCCACACATTTGGAACTCTCCAGGGGTACCCTCACACATATTATTCCCTCATTTAGCAGATATTTTCACCAAAAAAGTGAAATTTTCAAAAAGTCAGAAAATTGGCTGAAAACGACTAAATATCAAGGATTCATAGGGCGAATCGCACTAGAACTGAAATCGGACATGCTCACTGACATTTCGCCTTCTCTGGAAACCTGACAAACCGGAAAAATGACTATGTCCAAAAATAATTTTTTTTTCAACTTTTTTTCAATTTTACCCCGTGTGATATAAATTCTACCCACACATTTGGAACTCTCCTGGGGTACCCTCACACATATTATTAACTCATTTAGCGGATATTTACACAAAAAAAGTGAAATTTTCAAAAAGTCAGAAAATTGGCTGAAAACGACTAAATATCAAGGACTCATGGGGCGAATCGCTCTAGAACTGAAATCGGACATGCTCACTGACATTTCGCCTTCTCTGGAAATCTGACAAACCGGAAAAATGACTAAGTCCAAAATTATTTTTTTTCAGCTTTTTTCAATTTTACCCCCGTGGGATATGCATTCTACCCACACATTTGGAACTCTCCAGGCGTACCCTCACACATATTATGCCCTCATTTAGTGGATATTTTCAAAAAAAAAGTGAAATTTTCAAAAAGTCAGAAAATTGGATGAAAACGACTAAATATCAAGTACTCATCGGGCGAATCGCTCTGGAACTGAAATCGGACATGCTCACTGACATTTCGCCTTCTCTGGAAATCTGACAAACCGGAAAAATGACTAAGTCCAAAATTATTTTTTTTCAGCTTTTTTTCAATTTTACCCCCGTGGGATATGTATTCTACCCATACATTTGGAACTCTCCAGGCGTACCCTCACACATATTATGCCCTCATTTAGTGGATATTTTCACAAAAAAAGTGAAATTTTCAAAAAGTCAGAAAATATGCTGAAAATGACTAAATATCAAGGACTCAAAGGGCGAATCGCACTAGAACTGAAATCGGACATGCTCACTGACATTTCGCCTTCTCAGGAAATCTGACAAACCGGAAAAATGACTATGTCCAAAAATAATTTTTTTTTCAACTTTTTTTCAATTTTACCCCCGTGTGATATAAATTCTACCCACACATTTGGAACTCTCCTGGGGTACCCTCACACATATTATTCCCTCATTTAGCAGATATTTTCACCAAAAAAGTGAAATTTTCAAAAAGTCAGAAAATTGGCTGAAAACGACTAAATATCAAGGACTCATCGGGCGAATCACTCTGGAACTGAAATCGGACATGCTCACTGACATATCCCCTTTTCTGGAAATCTGACAAACCGGAAAAATGACTAAGTCCAAAAATATTTTTTTTTCAGCTTTTTTTCAATTTTACCCCCGTGGGATATATATTCTACCCACACATTTTAAACTCTCCAGGGTTACCCTCACACATATTATGCCCTCATTTAGCGGATATTTTCACAAAAAAAGTGAAATTTTCAAAAAGTCAGAAAATTGGCTGAATATGACTAAATATCAAGGACTCATCGGGCGAATCACTCTGGAACTGAAATCGGACATGCTCACTGACATTTCCCCTTCTCTGGAAATCTGACAAACTGGAAAAAAGACTAAGTCCAAAAATAAAATTTCTTTCAACTTTTTTTTAATTTTACCCCCGTGGGATATGTATTCTACCCACACATTTGGAACTCTCCAGGCGTACCCTCACACATATTATGCCCTCATTTAGTGGATATTTTCACAAAAAAAGTGAAATTTTCAAAAAGTCAGAAAATTCGCTGAAAACAACTAAATATCAAGTACTCATCAGGCAAATTACTCTGGAACTGAAATTGGACATGCTCACTGACATTTCCCCTTCTCTGGAAATCTGACAAACAGGAAAAATGACTAAGTGCAAAAATAAATATTTTTTCAACTTTTTTCAATTTTACCCCCGTGGGATATATATTCTACCCACACATTTGGAACTCTCCATTGGCACCCTCACACATATTATTCCCTCATTTAGTGGATATTTTCACAAAAAAAGTGAAATTTTCAAAAAGTCAGAAAATTTGCTGAAAATGACTAAATATCAAGGACTCATGAGGCGAATCGCACTAGAACTGAAATCGGACATGCTCAATGACATTTCACCTACTCTGGAAATCTGACTAACCGGAAAAATGACTAAGTCCAAAATTATTTTTTTTCAGCTTTTTTTCAATTTTACCCCCGTGGGATATGTATTCTACCCACACATTTGGAACTCTCCAGGCGTACCCTCACACATATTATGCCCTCATTTAGCGGATATTTTCACAAAAAAAGTGAAATTTTCAAAAAGTCAGAAAATTGGCTGAATATGACTAAATATCAAGGACTCATCGGGCGAATCACTCTGGAACTGAAATCGGACATGCTCACTGACATTTCCCCTTCTCTGGAAGTCTGACAAACAGGAAAAATGACTAAGTGCAAAAATAAATATTTTTTCAACTTTTTTTCAATTTTACCCCCGTGGGATATATATTCTACCCACACATTTGGAACTCTCCAGGCATACCCTCACACATATTATGCCCACATTCAGTGGATATTTTTACAAAAAAAGTGAAATTTTCAAAAAGTCAGAAAATTGGCTGAAAACGACTAAATATCAAGGACTCATGGGGTGAATCACACTAGAACTAAAATCGGACATGCTCATTGACATTTCGCCTTCTCTGGAAATCTGACAAACTGGAAAAATGACTAAGTCCAAAATTATTTTTTTTTCAGCTTTTTTTTTCAATTTTACCCCTGTGGGATATATATTCTACCCACACATTTGGAACTCTCCAGGGGTACCCTCACACATATTATTCCCTCATTTAGCAGATATTTTCACAAAAAAAGTGATATTTTCAAAAAGTCAGAAAATTGGCTGAAAACGACTAAATATCAAGGACTCATCGGGCGAATCACTCTGGAACTGAAATCGGACATGCTCACTGACATATCCCCTTCTCTGGAAATCTGACAAACCGGAAAAATGACTAAGTCCAAAAATATTTTTTTTTCAGCTTTTTTTCAATTTTACCCCCGTGGGATATATATTCTACCCACACATTTTAAACTCTCCAGGGTTACCCTCACACATATTATGCCCTCATTTAGCGGATATTTTCACAAAAAAAGTGAAATTTTCAAAAAGTCAGAAAATTGGCTGAATATGACTAAATATCAAGGACTCATTGGGCGAATCACTCTGGAACTGAAATCGGACATGCTCACTGACATTTCCCCTTCTCTGGAAATCTGACAAACTGGAAAAAAGACTAAGTCCAAAAATAAAATTTTTTTCAACTTTTTTTTAATTTTACCCCCGTGGGATATGTATTCTACCCACACATTTGGAACTCTCCAGGCGTACCCTCACACATATTATGCCCTCATTTAGTGGATATTTTCACAAAAAAAGTGAAATTTTCAAAAAGTCAGAAAATTCGCTGAAAACAACTAAATATCAAGTACTCATCAGGCAAATTACTCTGGAACTGAAATTGGACATGCACACTGACATTTCCCCTTCTCTGGAAATCTGACAAACAGGAAAAATGACTAAGTGCAAAAATAAATATTTTTTCAACTTTTTTTCAATTTTACCCCCGTGGGATATATATTCTACCCACACATTTGGAACTCTCCATTGGCACCCTCACACATATTATTCCCTCATTTAGTGGATATTTTCACAAAAAAAGTGAAATTTTCAAAAAGTCAGAAAATTTGCTGAAAATGACTAAATATCAAGGACTCATGAGGCGAATCGCACTAGAACTGAAATCGGACATGCTCAATGACATTTCACCTTCTCTGGAAATCTGACTAACCGGAAAAATGACTAAGTCCAAAATTATTTTTTTTCAGCTTTTTTTCAATTTTACCCCCGTGGGATATGTATTCTACCCACACATTTGGAACTCTCCAGGCGTACCCTCACACATATTATGCCCTCATTTAGCGGATATTTTCACAAAAAAAGTGAAATTTTCAAAAAGTCAGAAAATTGGCTGAATATGACTAAATATCAAGGACTCATCGGGCGAATCACTCTGGAACTGAAATCGGACATGCTCACTGACATTTCCCCTTCTCTGGAAATCTGACAAACAGGAAAAATGACTAAGTGCAAAAATAAATATTTTTTCAACTTTTTTTCAATTTTACCCCCGTGGGATATATATTCTACCCACACATTTGGAACTCTCCAGGCATACCCTCACACATATTATGCCCACATTCAGTGGATATTTTTACAAAAAAAGTGAAATTTTCAAAAAGTCAGAAAATTGGCTGAAAACGACTAAATATCAAGGACTCATGGGGTGAATCACACTAGAACTAAAATCGGACATGCTCATTGACATTTCGCCTTCTCTGGAAATCTGACAAACTGGAAAAATGACTAAGTCCAAAATTATTTTTTTTTCAGCTTTTTTTTTCAATTTTACCCCTGTGGGATATATATTCTACCCACACATTTGGAACTCTCCAGGGGTACCCTCACACATATTATTCCCTCATTTAGCAGATATTTTCACAAAAAAAGTGATATTTTCAAAAAGTCAGAAAATTGGCTGAAAACGACTAAATATCAAGGACTCATCGGGCGAATCACTCTGGAACTGAAATCGGACATGCTCACTGACATATCCCCTTCTCTGGAAATCTGACAAACCGGAAAAATGACTAAGTCCAAAAATATTTTTTTTTCAGCTTTTTTTCAATTTTACCCCCGTGGGATATATATTCTACCCACACATTTTAAACTCTCCAGGGTTACCCTCACACATATTATGCCCTCATTTAGCGGATATTTTCACAAAAAAAGTGAAATTTTCAAAAAGTCAGAAAATTGGCTGAATATGACTAAATATCAAGGACTCATTGGGCGAATCACTCTGGAACTGAAATCGGACATGCTCACTGACATTTCCCCTTCTCTGGAAATCTGACAAACTGGAAAAAAGACTAAGTCCAAAAATAAAATTTTTTTCAACTTTTTTTTAATTTTACCCCCGTGGGATATGTATTCTACCCACACATTTGGAACTCTCCAGGCGTACCCTCACAGATATTATGCCCTCATTTAGTGGATATTTTCACAAAAAAAGTGAAATTTTCAAAAAGTCAGAAAATTCGCTGAAAACAACTAAATATCAAGTACTCATCAGGCAAATTACTCTGGAACTGAAATTGGACATGCTCACTGACATTTCCCCTTCTCTGGAAATCTGACAAACAGGAAAAATGACTAAGTGCAAAAATAAATATTTTTTCAACTTTTTTTCAATTTTACCCCCGTGGGATATATATTCTACCCACACATTTGGAACTCTCCATTGGCACCCTCACACATATTATTCCCTCATTTAGTGGATATTTTCACAAAAAAAGTGAAATTTTCAAAAAGTCAGAAAATTTGCTGAAAATGACTAAATATCAAGGACTCATGAGGCGAATCGCACTAGAACTGAAATCGGACATACTCAATGACATTTCACCTTCTCTGGAAATCTGACTAACCGGAAAAATGACTAAGTCCAAAATTATTTTTTTTCAGCTTTTTTTCAATTTTACCCCCGTGGGATATGTATTCTACCCACACATTTGGAACTCTCCAGGCGTACCCTCACACATATTATGCCCTCATTTAGCGGATATTTTCACAAAAAAAGTGAAATTTTCAAAAAGTCAGAAAATTGGCTGAATATGACTAAATATCAAGGACTCATCGGGCGAATCACTCTGGAACTGAAATCGGACATGCTCACTTACATTTCCCCTTCTCTGGAAATCTGACAAACAGGAAAAATGACTAAGTGCAAAAATAAATATTTTTTCAACTTTTTTTCAATTTTACCCCCGTGGGATATATATTCTACCCACACATTTGGAACTCTCCAGGCATACCCTCACACATATTATGCCCACATTCAGTGGATATTTTTACAAAAAAAGTGAAATTTTCAAAAAGTCAGAAAATTGGCTGAAAACGACTAAATATCAAGGACTCATGGGGTGAATCACACTAGAACTAAAATCGGACATGCTCATTGACATTTCGCCTTCTCTGGAAATCTGACAAACTGGAAAAATGACTAAGTCCAAAATTATTTTTTTTTCAGCTTTTTTTTTCAATTTTACCCCTGTGGGATATATATTCTACCCACACATTTGGAACTCTCCAGGGGTACCCTCACACATATTATTCCCTCATTTAGCAGATATTTTCACAAAAAAAGTGATATTTTCAAAAAGTCAGAAAATTGGCTGAAAACGACTAAATATCAAGGACTCATCGGGCGAATCACTCTGGAACTGAAATCGGACATGCTCACTGACATATCCCCTTCTCTGGAAATCTGACAAACCGGAAAAATGACTAAGTCCAAAAATATTTTTTTTTCAGCTTTTTTTCAATTTTACCCCCGTGGGATATATATTCTACCCACACATTTTAAACTCTCCAGGTTACCCTCACACATATTATGCCCTCATTTAGCGGATATTTTCACAAAAAAAGTGAAATTTTCAAAAAGTCAGAAAATTGGCTGAATATGACTAAATATCAAGGACTCATCGGGCGAATCACTCTGGAACTGAAATCGGACATGCTCACTGACATTTCCCCTTCTCTGGAAATCTGACAAACTGGAAAAAAGACTAAGTCCAAAAATAAAATTTTTTTCAACTTTTTTTCAATTTTACCCCGTGGGATATGTATTCTACCCACACATTTGGAACTCTCCAGGCATACCCTCACACATATTATGCCCTCATTTAGTGGATATTTTCACAAAAAAAGTGAAATTTTCAAAAAGTCAGAAAATTTGCTGAAAACAACTAAATATCAAGTACTCATCAGGCAAATTACTCTGGAACTGAAATTGGACATGCTCACTGACATTTCCCCTTCTCTGGAAATCTGACAAACAGGAAAAATGACTAAGTGCAAAAATAAATATTTTTTCAACTTTTTTTAAATTTTACCCCCGTGGGATATATATTCTACCCACACATTTGGAACTCTCCATTGGTACCCTCTCACATATTATTCCCTCATTTAGTGGATATTTTCACAAAAAAAGTGAAATTTTCAAAAAGTCAGAAAATTTGCTGAAAATGACTAAATATCAAGGACTCATGGGGCGAATCGCACTAGAACTGAAATCGGACATGCTCAATGACATTTCACCTTCTCTGGAAATCTGACTAACCGGAAAAATGACTAAGTCCAAAATTATTTTTTTTCAGCTTTTTTTCAATTTTACCCCCGTGGGATATGTATTCTACCCACACATTTGGAACTCTCCAGGCGTACCCTCACACATATTATGCCCTCATTTAGCGGATATTTTCACAAAAAAAGTGAAATTTTCAAAAAGTCAGAAAATTGGCTGAATATGACTAAATATCAAGGACTCATCGGGCGAATCACTCTGGAACTGAAATCGGACATGATCACTGACATTTCCCCTTCTCTGGAAATCTGACAAACAGGAAAAATGACTAAGTGCAAAAATAAATATTTTTTCAACTTTTTTTCAATTTTACCCCCGTGGGATATATATTCTACTCACACATTTGGAACTCTCCAGGCATACCCTCACACATATTATGCCCACATTCAGTGGATATTTTTGCAAAAAAAGTGAAATTTTCAAAAAGTCAGAAAATTGGCTGAAAACGACTAAATATCAAGGACTCATGGGGTGAATCACACTAGAACTAAAATCGGACATGCTCATTGACATTTCGCCTTCTCTGGAAATCTGACAAACTGGAAAAATGACTAATTCCAAAATTATTTTTTTTTCAGCTTTTTTTTTCAATTTTACCCCTGTGGGATATATATTCTACCCACACATTTGGAACTCTCCAGGGGTACCCTCACACATATTATTCCCTCATTTAGCAGATATTTTCACAAAAAAAGTGATATTTTCAAAAAGTCAGAAAATTGGCTGAAAACGACTAAATATCAAGGACTCATCGGGCGAATCACTCTGGAACTGAAATCGGACATGCTCACTGACATATCCCCTTCTCTGGAAATCTGACAAACCGGAAAAATGACTAAGTCCAAAAATATTTTTTTTTCAGCTTTTTTTCAATTTTACCCCCGTGGGATATATATTCTACCCACACATTTTAAACTCTCCAGGTTACCCTCACACATATTATGCCCTCATTTAGCGGATATTTTCACAAAAAAAGTGAAATTTTCAAAAAGTCAGAAAATTGGCTGAATATGACTAAATATCAAGGACTCATCGGGCGAATCACTCTGGAACTGAAATCGGACATGCTCACTGACATTTCCCCTTCTCTGGAAATCTGACAAACTGGAAAAAAGACTAAGTCCAAAAATAAAATTTTTTTCAACTTTTTTTTAATTTTACCCCCGTGGGATATGTATTCTACCCACACATTTGGAACTCTCCAGGCGTACCCTCACACATATTATGCCCTCATTTAGTGGATATTTTCACAAAAAAAGTGAAATTTTCAAAAAGTCAGAAAATTCGCTGAAAACAACTAAATATCAAGTACTCATCAGGCAAATTACTCTGGAACTGAAATTGGACATGCACACTGACATTTCCCCTTCTCTGGAAATCTGACAAACAGGAAAAATGACTAAGTGCAAAAATAAATATTTTTTCAACTTTTTTTCAATTTTACCCCCGTGGGATATATATTCTACCCACACATTTGGAACTCTCCATTGGCACCCTCACACATATTATTCCCTCATTTAGTGGATATTTTCACAAAAAAAGTGAAATTTTCAAAAAGTCAGAAAATTTGCTGAAAATGACTAAATATCAAGGACTCATGAGGCGAATCGCACTAGAACTGAAATCGGACATGCTCAATGACATTTCACCTTCTCTGGAAATCTGACTAACCGGAAAAATGACTAAGTCCAAAATTATTTTTTTTCAGCTTTTTTTCAATTTTACCCCCGTGGGATATGTATTCTACCCACACATTTGGAACTCTCCAGGCGTACCCTCACACATATTATGCCCTCATTTAGCGGATATTTTCACAAAAAAAGTGAAATTTTCAAAAAGTCAGAAAATTGGCTGAATATGACTAAATATCAAGGACTCATCGGGCAAATCACTCTGGAACTGAAATCGGACATGCTCACTGACATTTCCCCTTCTCTGGAAATCTGACAAACAGGAAAAATGACTAAGTGCAAAAATAAATATTTTTTCAACTTTTTTTCAATTTTACCCCCGTGGGATATATATTCTACCCACACATTTGGAACTCTCCAGGCATACCCTCACACATATTATGCCCACATTCAGTGGATATTTTTACAAAAAAAGTGAAATTTTCAAAAAGTCAGAAAATTGGCTGAAAACGACTAAATATCAAGGACTCATGGGGTGAATCACACTAGAACTAAAATCGGACATGCTCATTGACATTTCGCCTTCTCTGGAAATCTGACAAACTGGAAAAATGACTAAGTCCAAAATTATTTTTTTTCAGCTTTTTTTCAATTTTACCCCCGTGGGATATGTATTCTACCCACACATTTGGAACTCTCCAGGCGTACCCTCACACATATTATGCCCTCATTTAGCGGATATTTTCACAAAAAAAGTGAAATTTTCAAAAAGTCAGAAAATTGGCTGAATATGACTAAATATCAAGGACTCATCGGGCAAATCACTCTGGAACTGAAATCGGACATGCTCACTGACATTTCCCCTTCTCTGGAAATCTGACAAACAGGAAAAATGACTAAGTGCAAAAATAAATATTTTTTCAACTTTTTTTCAATTTTACCCCCGTGGGATATATATTCTACCCACACATTTGGAACTCTCCAGGCATACCCTCACACATATTATGCCCACATTCAGTGGATATTTTTACAAAAAAAGTGAAATTTTCAAAAAGTCAGAAAATTGGCTGAAAACGACTAAATATCAAGGACTCATGGGGTGAATCACACTAGAACTAAAATCGGACATGCTCATTGACATTTCGCCTTCTCTGGAAATCTGACAAACTGGAAAAATGACTAAGTCCAAAATTATTTTTTTTTCAGCTTTTTTTTTCAATTTTACCCCTGTGGGATATATATTCTACCCACACATTTGGAACTCTCCAGGGGTACCCTCACACATATTATTCCCTCATTTAGCAGATATTTTCACAAAAAAAGTGATATTTTCAAAAAGTCAGAAAATTGGCTGAAAACGACTAAATATCAAGGACTCATCGGGCGAATCACTCTGGAACTGAAATCGGACATGCTCACTGACATATCCCCTTCTCTGGAAATCTGACAAACCGGAAAAATGACTAAGTCCAAAAATATTTTTTTTTCAGCTTTTTTTCAATTTTACCCCCGTGGGATATATATTCTACCCACACATTTTAAACTCTCCAGGTTACCCTCACACATATTATGCCCTCATTTAGCGGATATTTTCACAAAAAAAGTGAAATTTTCAAAAAGTCAGAAAATTGGCTGAATATGACTAAATATCAAGGACTCATCGGGTGAATCACTCTGGAACTGAAATCGGACATGCTCACTGACATTTCCCCTTCTCTGGAAATCTGACAAACTGGAAAAAAGACTAAGTCCAAAAATAAAATTTTTTTCAACTTTTTTTTAATTTTACCCCCGTGGGATATGTATTCTACCCACACATTTGGAACTCTCCAGGCGTACCCTCACACATATTATGCCCTCATTTAGTGGATATTTTCACAAAAAAAGTGAAATTTTCAAAAAGTCAGAAAATTCGCTGAAAACAACTAAATATCAAGTACTCATCAGGCAAATTACTCTGGAACTGAAATTGGACATGCTCACTGACATTTCCCCTTCTCTGGAGATCTGACAAACAGGAAAAATGACTAAGTGCAAAAATAAATATTTTTTCAACTTTTTTTCAATTTTACCCCCGTGGGATATATATTCTACCCACACATTTGGAACTCTCCATTGGCACCCTCACACATATTATTCCCTCATTTAGTGGATATTTTCACAAAAAAAGTGAAATTTTCAAAAAGTCAGAAAATTTGCTGAAAATGACTAAATATCAAGGACTCATGAGGCGAATCGCACTAGAACTGAAATCGGACATGCTCAATGACATTTCACCTTCTCTGGAAATCTGACTAACCGGAAAAATGACTAAGTCCAAAATTATTTTTTTTCAGCTTTTTTTCAATTTTACCCCCGTGGGATATGTATTCTACCCACACATTTGGAACTCTCCAGGCGTACCCTCACACATATTATGCCCTCATTTAGCGGATATTTTCACAAAAAAAGTGAAATTTTCAAAAAGTCAGAAAATTGGCTGAATATGACTAAATATCAAGGACTCATCGGGCGAATCACTCTGGAACTGAAATCGGACATGCTCACTGACATTTCCCCTTCTCTGGAAATCTGACAAACAGGAAAAATGACTAAGTGCAAAAATAAATATTTTTTCAACTTTTTTTCAATTTTACCCCCGTGTGATATAAATTCTACCCACACATTTGGAACTCTCCTGGGGTACCCTCACACATATTATTAACTCATTTAGCGGATATTTTAACAAAAAAAGTGCCATTTTCAAAAAGTCAGAAAATTGGCTGAAAACGACTAAATATCAAGGACTCATCAGGCGAAACGCTCTAGAACTGAAATCGGACATGCTCACTGACATTTCGCCTTCTCTGGAAATCTGACAAACCGGAAAAATTACTAAGTCCAAAATTATTTTTTTTCAGCTTTTTTTCAATTTTACCCCCGTGGGATATGTATTCTACCCACACATTTGGAACTCTCCAGGCGTACCCTCACACATATTATGCCCTCATTTAGTGGATATTTTCACAAAAAAAGTGAAATTTTCAAAAAGTCAGAAAATTGGCTGAAAACGACTAAATATCAAGTATTCATCGGGCGAATCGCTCTGGAACTGATATCGGACATGCTCACTGACATTTCGCCTTCTCTGGAAATCTGACAAACCGGAAAAATTACTAAGTCCAAAATTATTTTTTTTCAGCTTTTTTTCAATTTTACCCCCGTGGGATATGTATTCTACCCACACATTTGGAACTCTCTAGGCGTAACCTCACACATATTATGCCCTCATTTAGTGGATATTTTCACAAAAAAAGTGAAATTTTCAAGTCAGAAAATTCGCTGAAAACAACTAAATATCAAGGACTCATCAGGCAAATTACTCTGGAACTGAAATTGGACATTCTCACTGACATTTCCCCTTCTTTGGAAATCTGACAAACAGGAAAAATGACTAAGTGCAAAAATAAATATTTTTTCATCTTTTTTTCAATTTTACCCCCGTGGGATATATATTCTACCCACACATTTGGAACTCTCCATGGGTACCCTCACACATATTATTCCCTCATTTACTGGATATTTTCACAAAAAAAGTGAAATTTTCAAAAAGTCAGAAAATTTGCTGAAAATGACTAAATATCAAGGACTCATGGGGCGAATCGCACTAGAACTGAAATCGGACATGCTCAATGACATTTCGCCTTCTCTGGAAATCTGACAAACTGGAAAAATGACTAAGTCCAAAATTATTTTTTTTTCAGCTTTTTTTTCAATTTTACACCTGTGGGATATATATTCTGCCCACACATTTGGAACTCTCCAGGGGTACCCTCACACATATTATTCCCTCATTTAGCGGATATTTTCACAAAAAAAGTGAAATTTTCAAAAAGTCAGAAAATTGGCTGAAAACGACTAAATATCAAGGACTCATGGGGTGAATCGCTCTAGAACTGAAATCGGACATGCTCACTGACATTTCGCCTTCTCTGGAAATCTGACAAACCGGAAAAATGACTAAGTCCAAAAATATTTTTTTTTTCAGCTTTTTTTCAATTTTCCCCCGTTGGATATATATTCTACCCACACATTTGGAACTCTCCAGGGGTACCCTCACACATATTATTCCTTCATTTAGCGGATATTTTCACAAAAAAAGTGAAATTTTCAAAAAGTCAGAAAATTGGCTGAAAACGACTAAATATCAAGGACTCATGGGGCGAATCGCAATAGAACTGAAATCAGACATGCTCACTGACATTTCGCCTTCTCTGGAAATCTGACAAACCGGAGAAATGACTAAGTCCAAAATAATTTTTTTTTTCAGCTTTTTTTTCAATTTTACCCCCGTGGGATATATATTCTACCCACACATTTGGAACTCTCCAGGGGTACCCTCACACATATTATTCCCTCATTTAGCAGATATTTTCAGAAAAAAAGTGGAATTTTCAAAAAGTCAGAAAACTGGCTGAAAACGACTAAATATCAAGGACTCATCAGGCAAATCACTCTGGAACTGAAATCGGACACGCTCACTGACATTTCCCCTTCTCTGGAAATCTGACAAACCGGAAAAATGACTAAGTCCAAAAATATTTTTTTTTTCAACTTTTTTTCAATTTTACCCGGTGGAAATAAATTCTACCCACACATTTAGAACTCTCCTGGGGTACCCTCACACATATTATTCCCTCATTTAGTGGATATTTTCACAAAAAAAGTGAACTTTTCAAAAAGTCAGAAAATTTGCTGAAAATGACTAAATATCAAGGACTCATGGGGCGAATCGCTCTAGAACTGAAATCGGACATGCTCAATGACATTTCGCCTTCTCTGGAAATCCGACAAACCGGAAAAATGACTAAGTCCAAAATTATTTTTTTTCAGCTTTTTTTCAATTTTACCCCCGTGGGATATGTATTCTACCCACACATTTGGAACTCTACACGCGTACCCTCACACATATTATGCCCTCATTTAGTGGATATTTTCACAAAAAAAGTGAAATTTTCAAAAAGTCAGAAAATTGTCTGAAAACGACCAAATATCAAGTATTCATCGGGCGAATCGCTCTGGATCTGATATCGGACATGCTCACTGACATTTTGCCTTCTCTGGAAATCTGACAAACCGGAGAAATGACTAAGTCCAAAAATATTTTTTTTTTCAACTTTTTTTCAATTTTCCCCCGTGGGATATATATTCTACCCACACATTTGGAACTCTCCTGGGGTACCCTCACACATATTATTCCCTCATTTAGCAGATATTTTCACAAAAAAAGTGAAATTTTCAAAAATTCAGAAAATTGGCTGAAAATGACTAAATATCAAGTACTCATCGGGCGAATCGCTCTGGAACTGAAATCGGACATGCTCACTGTCATTTCACCTTCTCTGGAAATCTGACAAACCGGAAAAATGACTAAGTCCAAAATTATTTTTTTTCAGCTTTTTTTCAATTTTACCCCCGTGGGATATGTATTCTACCCACACATTTGGAACTCTCCAGGCGTACCCTCACACATATTATGCCCTCATTTAGTGGATATTTTCACAAAAAAAGTGAAATTTTCAAAAAGTCAGAAAATTCACTGAAAACAACTAAATATCAAGGACTCATCAGGCAAATTACTCTGGAACTGAAATTGGACATGATCACTGACATTTCCCCTTCTCTGGAAATCTGACAAACAGGAAAAATGACTAAGTGCAAAAATAAATATTTTTTCAACTTTTTTTCAATTTTACCCCCGTGGGATATATATTCTACCCACACATTTGGAACTCTCCATGGGTACCCTCACACATATTATTCCCTCATTTAGTGGATATTTTCACAAAAAAAGTGAAATTTTCAAAAAGTCAGAAAATTTGCTGAAAATGACTAAATATCAAGGACTCAAGGGGCGAATCGCACTAGAACTGAAATCGGACATGCTCACTGACATTTCGCCTTCTCTGGAAATCTGACAAACCGGAAAAATTACTATGTCCAAAATTATTTTTTTTTCAGCTTTTTTTCAATTTTACCCCCGTGGGATATATATTCTACCCACACATTTGGAACTCTCCAGGGGTACCCTCACACATATTATTCCCTCATTTAGCAGATATTTTCACAAAAAAAGTGATATTTTCAAACAGTCAGAAAATTGGCTGAAAACGACTAAATATCAAGGACTCATCGGGCGAATCACTCTGGAACTGAAATCGGACATGCTCACTGACATATCTCCTTCTCTGGAAATCTGACAAACCGGAAAAATTACTAAGTCCAAAAATAATTTTTTTTTCAACTTTTTTTCAATTTTACCCCCGTGTGATATAAATTCTACCCACACATTTGGAACTCTCCTGGGGTACCCTCACACATATTATTAACTCATTTAGCGGATATATTCACAAAAAAAGTGACATTTTCAAAAAGTCAGAAAATTGGTTGAAAACGACTAAATATCAAGGACTCATGGGGCGAATCGCTCTAGAATTGAAATGGGACATGCTCACTGACATTTCGCCTTCTCTGGAAATCTGACAAACCGGAAAAATGACTAAGTCCAAAATTATTTTTTTTCAGCTTTTTTTCAATTTTACCCCCGTGGGATATGTATTCTACCCACACATTTGGAACTCTCCAGGCGTACCCTCACACATATTATGCCCTCATTTAGTGGATATTTTCACAAAAAAAGTGAAATTTTCAAAAAGTCAGAAAATTGGATGAAAACGGCTAAATATCAAGTACTCATCGGGCGAATCGCTCTGGAACTGAAATCGGACATGCTCACTGACATTTCGCATTCTCTGGAAATCTGACAAACCGGAAAAATGACTAAGTCCAAAATTATTTTTTTTTAAGCATTTTTTCAATTTTACCCCCGTGGGATATGTATTCTACCCACACATTTGGAACTCTCCAGGCATACCCTCACACATATTATGCCCTCATTTAGTGGATATTTTAACAAAAAAAGTGAAATTTTCAAAAAGTCAGAAAATTCGCTGAAAACAACTAAATATCAAGGACTCATCAGGCAAATTACTCTGGAGCTGAAATTGGACATGCTCACTGACATTTCTCCTTCTCTGGAAATCTGACAAACAGGAAAAATGACTAAGTGCAAAAATAAATATTTTTTCAACTTTTTTTCAATTTTACCCCCGTGGGATATATATTCTACCCACACATTTGGAACTCTCCAGGGGTACCCTCACACATATTATTCCCTCATTTAGTGGATATTTTCACAAAAAAAGTGAAATTTTCAAAAAGTCAGAAAATTTGCTGAAAATGACTAAATATCAAGGACTCATGGGGCGAATCGCACTAGAAATGAAATCGGACATGCTCACTGACATTTCGCCTTCTCTGGAAATCTGACAAACCGGAAAAATGACTATGCCCAAAATTATTTTTTTTTCAGCTTTTTTTCAATTTTACGCCCGTGTGATATATATTCTACCCACACATTTGGAACTCTCCAGGGGTACCCTCACACATATTATTCCCTCATTTAGCGGATATTTTCACAAAAAAAGTGAAATTTTCAAAAAGTCAGAAAATTGGCTGAAAAGGACTAAATATCAAGGACTCATCGGGCGAATCACTCTGGAACTGAAATCGGACATGCTCACTGACATATCTCCTTCTCTGGAAATCTGACAAACCGGAAAAATTACTAAGTCCAAAAATAATTTTTTTTTCAACTTTTTTTCAATTTTACCCCCGTGTGATATAAATTCTACCCACACATTTGGAACTCTCCTGGGGTACCCTCACACATATTATTAACTCATTTAGCGGATATATTCACAAAAAAAGTGACATTTTCAAAAAGTCAGAAAATTGGTTGAAAACGACTAAATATCAAGGACTCATGGGGCGAATCGCTCTAGAATTGAAATGGGACATGCTCACTGACATTTCGCCTTCTCTGGAAATCTGACAAACCGGAAAAATGACTAAGTCCAAAATTATTTTTTTTCAGCTTTTTTTCAATTTTACCCCCGTGGGATATGTATTCTACCCACACATTTGGAACTCTCCAGGCGTACCCTCACACATATTATGCCCTCATTTAGTGGATATTTTCACAAAAAAAGTGAAATTTTCAAAAAGTCAGAAAATTGGATGAAAACGGCTAAATATCAAGTACTCA
The DNA here is from genome assembly GCF_046119375.1 of Phyllobates terribilis. NCBI lineage: Eukaryota > Metazoa > Chordata > Amphibia > Anura > Dendrobatidae > Phyllobates > Phyllobates terribilis. The sequence continues at coordinate 591,548,390 of NW_027362763.1, read as the reverse complement.
TCGGGCGAATCGCTCTGGAACTGAAATCGGACATGCTCACTGACATTTCGCATTCTCTGGAAATCTGACAAACCGGAAAAATGACTAAGTCCAAAATTATTTTTTTTTAAGCATTTTTTCAATTTTACCCCCGTGGGATATGTATTCTACCCACACATTTGGAACTCTCCAGGCATACCCTCACACATATTATGCCCTCATTTAGTGGATATTTTAACAAAAAAAGTGAAATTTTCAAAAAGTCAGAAAATTCGCTGAAAACAACTAAATATCAAGGACTCATCAGGCAAATTACTCTGGAGCTGAAATTGGACATGCTCACTGACATTTCTCCTTCTCTGGAAATCTGACAAACAGGAAAAATGACTAAGTGCAAAAATAAATATTTTTTCAACTTTTTTTCAATTTTACCCCCGTGGGATATATATTCTACCCACACATTTGGAACTCTCCAGGGGTACCCTCACACATATTATTCCCTCATTTAGTGGATATTTTCACAAAAAAAGTGAAATTTTCAAAAAGTCAGAAAATTTGCTGAAAATGACTAAATATCAAGGACTCATGGGGCGAATCGCACTAGAAATGAAATCGGACATGCTCACTGACATTTCGCCTTCTCTGGAAATCTGACAAACCGGAAAAATGACTATGCCCAAAATTATTTTTTTTTCAGCTTTTTTTCAATTTTACGCCCGTGTGATATATATTCTACCCACACATTTGGAACTCTCCAGGGGTACCCTCACACATATTATTCCCTCATTTAGCGGATATTTTCACAAAAAAAGTGAAATTTTCAAAAAGTCAGAAAATTGGCTGAAAAGGACTAAATATCAAGGACTCATCGGGCGAATCACTCTGGAACTGAAATCGGACATGCTCACTGACATATCTCCTTCTCTGGAAATCTGACAAACCGGAAAAATGACTAAGTCCAAAAATAATTTTTTTTTCAACTTTTTTTCAATTTTACCCCCGTGTGATATAAATTCTACCCACACATTTGGAACTCTCCTGGGGTACCCTCACACATATTATTAACTCATTTAGCGGATATATTCACAAAAAAAGTGACATTTTCAAAAAGTCAGAAAATTGGCTGAAAACGACTAAATATCAAGGACTCATGGGGCGAATCGCTCTAGAATTGAAATGGGACATGATCACTGACATTTCGCCTTCTCTGGAAATCTGACAAACCGGAAAAATGACTAAGTCCAAAATTATTTTTTTTCAGCTTTTTTTCAATTTTACCCCCGTGGGATATATATTCTACCCACACATTTGGAACTCTCCAGGGGTACCCTCACACATATTATTCCCTCATTTAGTGGATATTTTCACAAAAAAAGTGAAATTTTCAAAAAGTCAGAAAATTTGCTGAAAATGACTAAATATCAAGGACTCATGGGGCGAATCGCACTAGAACTGAAATCGGACATGCTCACTGACATTTCGCCTTCTCTGGAAATCTGACAAATCGGAAAAATTACTATGTCCAAAATTATTTTTTTTTCAGCTTTTTTTCAATTTTACCCCCATGGGATATATATTCTACCCACACATTTGGAACTCTCCAGGGGTACCCTCACACATATTATTCCCTCATTTAGCAGATATTTTCACAAAAAAAGTGATATTTTCAAAAAGTCAGAAAATTGGCTGAAAACAACTAAATATCAAGTACTCATCGGGCGAATCGCTCTGGACCTGAAATCGGACATGCTCACTGACATTTCGCCTTCTCTGGAAATCTGACAAACCGGAAAAATGACTAAGTCCAAAATTATTTTTTTTCAGCTTTTTTTCAATTTTACCCCCGTGGGATATGTATTCTACCCACACATTTGGAACTCTCCAGGCGTACCCTCACACATATTATGCCCTCATTTAGTGGAAATTTTCACAAAAAAAGTGAAATTTTCAAAAAGTCAGAAAATTCACTGAAAACAACTAAATATCAAGGACTCATCAGGCAAATTACTCTGGAACTGAAATTGGACATGATCACTGACATTTCCCTTTCTTTGGAAATCTGACAAACAGGAAAAATGACTAAGTGCAAAAATAAATATTTTTTCAACTTTTTTTCAATTTTACCCCCGTGGGATATATATTCTACCCACACATTTGGAACTCTCCATGCGTACCCTCACACATCTTATGCCCTCATTTAGTGGATATTTTCACAAAAAAAGTGAAATTTTCAAAAAGTCAGAAAATTGGATGAAAACGACTAAATATCAAGGACTCATGGGGCGAATCGCACTAGAACTGAAATCGGACATGCTCACTGACATTTCGCCTTCTCTGGAAATCTGACAAATCGGAAAAATTACTATGTCCAAAATTATTTTTTTTTCAGCTTTTTTTCAATTTTACCCCCATGGGATATATATTCTACCCACACATTTGGAACTCTCCAGGGGTACCCTCACACATATTATTCCCTCATTTAGTGGATATTTTCACAAAAAAAGTGAAATTTTCAAAAAGTCAGAAAATTTGCTGAAAATGACTAAATATCAAGGACTCATGGGGCGAATCGCACTAGAATTGAAATCGGACATGCTCACTGACATTTCGCCTTCTCTGGAAATCTGACAAATCGGAAAAATTACTATGTCCAAAATTATTTTTTTTTCAGCTTTTTTTCAATTTTACCCCCATGGGATATATATTCTACCCACACATTTGGAACTCTCCAGGGGTACCCTCACACATATTATTCCCTCATTTAGCAGATATTTTCACAAAAAAAGTGATATTTTCAAAAAGTCAGAAAATTGGCTGAAAACAACTAAATATCAAGTACTCATCGGGCGAATCGCTCTGGACCTGAAATCGGACATGCTCACTGACATTTCGCCTTCTCTGGAAATCTGACAAACCGGAAAAATGACTAAGTCCAAAATTATTTTTTTTCAGCTTTTTTTCAATTTTACCCCCGTGGGATATGTATTCTACCCACACATTTGGAACTCTCCAGGCGTACCCTCACACATATTATGCCCTCATTTAGTGGAAATTTTCACAAAAAAAGTGAAATTTTCAAAAAGTCAGAAAATTCACTGAAAACAACTAAATATCAAGGACTCATCAGGCAAATTACTCTGGAACTGAAATTGGACATGATCACTGACATTTCCCTTTCTTTGGAAATCTGACAAACAGGAAAAATGACTAAGTGCAAAAATAAATATTTTTTCAACTTTTTTTCAATTTTACCCCCGTGGGATATATATTCTACCCACACATTTGGAACTCTCCATGCGTACCCTCACACATCTTATGCCCTCATTTAGTGGATATTTTCACAAAAAAAGTGAAATTTTCAAAAAGTCAGAAAATTGGATGAAAACGACTAAATATCAAGGACTCATGGGGCGAATCGCAATAGAACTGAAATCGGACATGCTCACTGACATTTCGCCTTCTCTGGAAATCTGACAAACCGGAAAAATGACTAAGTCCAAAATTATTTTTTTTTTTTAGCTTTTTTTCAATTTTACCCCCGTGGGATATATATTCTACCCACAAATTTGGAACTCTCCAGGGGTACCCTCACACATATTATTCCCTCATTTAGCAGATATTTTCACAAAAAAAGTGAAATTTTCAAAAAGTCAGAAAATTGGCTGAAAACGACTAAATATCAAGGACTCATCAGGCGAATCACTCTGGAACTGAAATCGGACATGCTCACTGACATTTCCCCTTCTCTGGAAATCTGATAAACCGGAAAAATGACTAAGTCCAAAAATATTTTTTTTTTCAACTTTTTTTCAATTTTACCCCCGTGGGATATGTGATCTACCCACACATTTGGAACTCTCCAGGCGTACCCTCACACATATTATGCCCTCATTTAGTGGATATTTTCACAAAAAAAGTGAAATTTTCAAAAAGTCAGAAAATTGGATGAAAACGACTAAATATCAAGTACTCATCGGGCGAATCGCTCTGGAACTGAAATCGGACATGCTCACTGACATTTCGCCTTCTCTGGAAATCTGACAAACCGGAAAAATGACTAAGTCCAAAATTATTTTTTTTCAGCATTTTTTAAATTTTACCCCCGTGGGATATGTATTCTACCCACACATTTGGAACTCTCCAGGCATACCCTCACACATATTATGCCCTCATTTAGTGGATATTTTCACAAAAAAAGTGAAATTTTCAAAAAGTCAGAAAATTGGATGAAAACGACTAAATATCAAGTACTCATCGGGCGAATCGCTCTGGAACTGAAATCGGACATGCTCACTGACATTTCCCCTTCTCTGGAAATCTGACAAACAGGAAAAATGACTAAGTGCAAAAATAAATATTTTTTCAACTTTTTTTCAATTTTACCCCCGTGGGATATGTATTCTACCCACACATTTGGAACTCTCCATGCGTACCCTCACACATATTATGCCCTCATTTAGTGGATATTTTCACAAAAAAAGTGAAATTTTCAAAAAGTCAGAAAATTGGATGAAAACGACTAAATATCAAGTACTCATCGGGCGAATCGCTCTGGAACTGAAATCGGACATGCTCACTGACATTTCGCCTTCTCTGGAAATCTGACAAACCGGAAAAATGACTATGCCCAAAATTATTTTTTTTTCAGCTTTTTTTCAATTTTACGCCCGTGTGATATATATTCTACCCACACATTTGGAACTCTCCAGGGGTACCCTCACACATATTATTCCCTCATTTAGCGGATATTTTCACAAAAAAAGTGAAATTTTCAAAAAGTCAGAAAATTGGCTGAAAAGGACTAAATATCAAGGACTCATCGGGCGAATCACTCTGGAACTGAAATCGGACATGCTCACTGACATATCTCCTTCTCTGGAAATCTGACAAACCGGAAAAATGACTAAGTCCAAAAATAATTTTTTTTTCAACTTTTTTTCAATTTTACCCCCGTGTGATATAAATTCTACCCACACATTTGGAACTCTCCTGGGGTACCCTCACACATATTATTAACTCATTTAGCGGATATATTCACAAAAAAAGTGACATTTTCAAAAAGTCAGAAAATTGGCTGAAAACGACTAAATATCAAGGACTCATGGGGCGAATCGCTCTAGAATTGAAATGGGACATGATCACTGACATTTCGCCTTCTCTGGAAATCTGACAAACCGGAAAAATGACTAAGTCCAAAATTATTTTTTTTTCAGCTTTTTTTCAATTTTACCCCCGTGGGATATATATTCTACCCACACATTTGGAACTCTCCAGGGGTACCCTCACACATATTATTCCCTCATTTAGTGGATATTTTCACAAAAAAAGTGAAATTTTCAAAAAGTCAGAAAATTTGCTGAAAATGACTAAATATCAAGGACTCATGGGGCGAATCGCACTAGAACTGAAATCGGACATGCTCACTGACATTTCGCCTTCTCTGGAAATCTGACAAATCGGAAAAATTACTATGTCCAAAATTATTTTTTTTTCAGCTTTTTTTCAATTTTACCCCCATGGGATATATATTCTACCCACACATTTGGAACTCTCCAGGGGTACCCTCACACATATTATTCCCTCATTTAGCAGATATTTTCACAAAAAAAGTGATATTTTCAAAAAGTCAGAAAATTGGCTGAAAACAACTAAATATCAAGTACTCATCGGGCGAATCGCTCTGGACCTGAAATCGGACATGCTCACTGACATTTCGCCTTCTCTGGAAATCTGACAAACCGGAAAAATGACTAAGTCCAAAATTATTTTTTTTCAGCTTTTTTTCAATTTTACCCCCGTGGGATATGTATTCTACCCACACATTTGGAACTCTCCAGGCGTACCCTCACACATATTATGCCCTCATTTAGTGGAAATTTTCACAAAAGAAGTGAAATTTTCAAAAAGTCAGAAAATTCACTGAAAACAACTAAATATCAAGGACTCATCAGGCAAATTACTCTGGAACTGAAATTGGACATGATCACTGACATTTCCCTTTCTTTGGAAATCTGACAAACAGGAAAAATGACTAAGTGCAAAAATAAATATTTTTTCAACTTTTTTTCAATTTTACCCCCGTGGGATATATATTCTACCCACACATTTGGAACTCTCCATGCGTACCCTCACACATCTTATGCCCTCATTTAGTGGATATTTTCACAAAAAAAGTGAAATTTTCAAAAAGTCAGAAAATTGGATGAAAACGACTAAATATCAAGGACTCATGGGGCGAATCGCACTAGAACTGAAATCGGACATGCTCACTGACATTTCGCCTTCTCTGGAAATCTGACAAATCGGAAAAATTACTATGTCCAAAATTATTTTTTTTTCAGCTTTTTTTCAATTTTACCCCCATGGGATATATATTCTACCCACACATTTGGAACTCTCCAGGGGTACCCTCACACATATTATTCCCTCATTTAGTGGATATTTTCACAAAAAAAGTGAAATTTTCAAAAAGTCAGAAAATTTGCTGAAAATGACTAAATATCAAGGACTCATGGGGCGAATCGCACTAGAACTGAAATCGGACATGCTCACTGACATTTCGCCTTCTCTGGAAATCTGACAAATCGGAAAAATTACTATGTCCAAAATTATTTTTTTTTCAGCTTTTTTTCAATTTTACCCCCATGGGATATATATTCTACCCACACATTTGGAACTCTCCAGGGGTACCCTCACACATATTATTCCCTCATTTAGCAGATATTTTCACAAAAAAAGTGATATTTTCAAAAAGTCAGAAAATTGGCTGAAAACAACTAAATATCAAGTACTCATCGGGCGAATCGCTCTGGACCTGAAATCGGACATGCTCACTGACATTTCGCCTTCTCTGGAAATCTGACAAACCGGAAAAATGACTAAGTCCAAAATTATTTTTTTTCAGCTTTTTTTCAATTTTACCCCCGTGGGATATGTATTCTACCCACACATTTGGAACTCTCCAGGCGTACCCTCACACATATTATGCCCTCATTTAGTGGAAATTTTCACAAAAAAAGTGAAATTTTCAAAAAGTCAGAAAATTCACTGAAAACAACTAAATATCAAGGACTCATCAGGCAAATTACTCTGGAACTGAAATTGGACATGATCACTGACATTTCCCTTCCTTTGGAAATCTGACAAACAGGAAAAATGACTAAGTGCAAAAATAAATATTTTTTCAACTTTTTTTCAATTTTACCCCCGTGGGATATATATTCTACCCACACATTTGGAACTCTCCATGCGTACCCTCACACATCTTATGCCCTCATTTAGTGGATATTTTCACAAAAAAAGTGAAATTTTCAAAAAGTCAGAAAATTGGATGAAAACGACTAAATATCAAGGACTCATGGGGCGAATCGCAATAGAACTGAAATCGGACATGCTCACTGACATTTCGCCTTCTCTGGAAATCTGACAAACCGGAAAAATGACTAAGTCCAAAATTATTTTTTTTTTTTAGCTTTTTTTCAATTTTACCCCCGTGGGATATATATTCTACCCACAAATTTGGAACTCTCCAGGGGTACCCTCACACATATTATTCCCTCAATTAGCAGATATTTTCACAAAAAAAGTGAAATTTTCAAAAAGTCAGAAAATTGGCTGAAAACGAGTAAATATCAAGGACTCATCAGGCGAATCACTCTGGAACTGAAATCGGACACGCTCACTGACATTTCCCCTTCTCTGGAAATCTGATAAACCGGAAAAATGACTAAGTCCAAAAATATTTTTTTTTTCAACTTTTTTTCAATTTTACCCCCGTGGGATATGTGATCTACCCACACATTTGGAACTCTCCAGGCGTACCCTCACACATATTATGCCCTCATTTAGTGGATATTTTCACAAAAAAAGTGAAATTTTCAAAAAGTCAGAAAATTGGATGAAAACGACTAAATATCAAGTACTCATCGGGCGAATCGCTCTGGAACTGAAATCGGACATGCTCACTGACATTTCGCCTTCTCTGGAAATCTGACAAACCGGAAAAATGACTAAGTCCAAAATTATTTTTTTTCAGCATTTTTTAAATTTTACCCCCGTGGGATATGTATTCTACCCACACATTTGGAACTCTCCAGGCATACCCTCACACATATTATGCCCTCATTTAGTGGATATTTTCACAAAAAAAGTGAAATTTTCAAAAAGTCAGAAAATTGGATGAAAACGACTAAATATCAAGTACTCATCGGGCGAATCGCTCTGGAACTGAAATCGGACATGCTCACTGACATTTCCCCTTCTCTGGAAATCTGACAAACAGGAAAAATGACTAAGTGCAAAAATAAATATTTTTTCAACTTTTTTTCAATTTTACCCCCGTGGGATATGTATTCTACCCACACATTTGGAACTCTCCATGCGTACCCTCACACATATTATGCCCTCATTTAGTGGATATTTTCACAAAAAAAGTGAAATTTTCAAAAAGTCAGAAAATTGGATGAAAACGACTAAATATCAAGTACTCATCGGGCGAATCGCTCTGGAACTGAAATCGGACATGCTCACTGACATTTCGCCTTCTCTGGAAATCTGACAAACCGGAAAAATGACTAAGTCCAAAATTATTTTTTTTCAGCTTTTTTTCAATTTTACCCCCGCGGGATATATATTCTACCCACGCATTTGGAACTCTCCAGGCGTACCCTCACACATATTATGCCCTCATTTAGTGGATATTTTCACAAAAAAAGTGAAATTTTCAAAAAGTCAGAAATTGGCTGAAAACAACTAAATATCAAGTACTCATCGGGCGAATCGCTCTGGAACTGAAATCGGACACGCTCACTGACATTTCCCCTTCTCTGGAAATCTGACAAACCGGAAAAATGACTAAGTCCAAAAATATTTTTTTTTTCAGCTTTTTTTCAATTTTACCCCCGTGGGATATATATTATACCCACACATTTGGAACTCTCCAGGGGTATCCTCACACATATTATTCCCTCATTTAGCGGATATTTTCACAAAAAAAGTGAAATTTTCAAAAAGTCAGAAAATTGGCTGAAAACGACTAAATATCAAGGACTCATGGGGCGAATCGCAATAGAACTGAAATCAGACATGCTCACTGACATTTCGCCTTCTCTGAAAATCTGACAAACCGGAAAAATGACTAAGTCCAAAATTATTTTTTTTCAGCTTTTTTTCAATTTTACCTCCGTGGGATATGTATTCTACCCACACATTTGGAACTCTCCAGGCGTACCCTCACACATATTATGCCCTCATTTAGTGGATACTTTCACAAAAAAAGTGAAATTTTCAAAAAGTCAGAAAATTCACTGAAAACAACTAAATATCAAGGACTCATCAGGCAAATTACTCTGGAACTGAAATTGGACATGATCACTGACATTTCCCTTTCTCTGGAAATCTGACAAACAGGAAAAATGACTAAGTGCAAAAATAAATATTTTTTCAACTTTTTTTCAATTTTACCCCCGCGGGATATATATTCTACCCACACATTTGGAACTCTCCATGGGTACCCTCACACATATTATTCCCTCATTTAGCAGATATTTTCACAAAAAAAGTGATATTTTCAAAAAGTCAGAAAATTGGCTGAAAACGACTAAATATCAAGGACTCATCGGGCGAATCACTCTGGAACTGAAATCAGACATGCTCACTGACATATCTCCTTCTCTGGAAATCTGACAAACCGGAAAAATGACTAAGTCCAAAAATAATTTTTTTTTCAACTTTTTTTCAATTTTACCCCCGTGTGATATAAATTCTACCCACACATTTGGAACTCTCCTGGGGTACCCTCACACATATTATTAACTCATTTAGCCGATATTTTCACAAAAAAAGTGACATTTTCAAAAAGTCAGAAAATTGGCTGAAAACGACTAAATATCAAGGACTCATGGGGCGAATCGCTCTAGAACTGAAATCGGACATGCTCACTGACATTTCTCCTTCTCTGGAAATCTGACAAACCGGAAAAATGACTAAGTCCAAAATTATTTTTTTTCAGCTTTTTTTCAATTTTACCCCCGTGGGATATGTATTCTACCCACACATTTGGAACTCTCCAGGTGTACCCTCACACATATTATGCCCTCATTTAGTGGATATTTTCACAAAAAAAGTGAAATTTTCAAAAAGTCAGAAAATTGGATGAAAACGACTAAATATCAAGTACTCATCGGGCGAATCGCTCTGGAACTGAAATCGGACATGCTCACTGACATTTCGCCTTCTCTGGAAATCTGACAAACCGGAAAAATGACTAAGTCCAAAATTATTTTTTTTCAGCATTTTTTAAATTTTACCCCCGTGGGATATGTATTCTACCCACACATTTGGAACTCTCCAGGCATACCCTCACACATATTATGCCCTCATTTAGTGGATATTTTCACAAAAAAAGTGAAATTTTCAAAAAGTCAGAAAATTCGCTGAAAACAACTAAATATCAAGGACTCATCGGGCAAATTACTCTGGAACTGAAATTGAACATGCTCACTGACATTTCCCCTTCTCTGGAAATCTGACAAACAGGAAAAATGACTAAGTGCAAAAATAAATATTTTTTCAACTTTTTTTCAATTTTACCCCCGTGGGATATGTATTCTACCCACACATTTGGAACTCTCCATGCGTACCCTCACACATCTTATGCCCTCATTTAGTGGATATTTTCACAAAAAAAGTGAAATTTTCAAAAAGTCAGAAAATTGGATGAAAACGACTAAATATCAAGGACTCATGGGGCGAATCGCAATAGAACTGAAATCGGACATGCTCACTGACATTTCGCCTTCTCTGGAAATCTGACAAACCGGAAAAATGACTAAGTCCAAAATTATTTTTTTTTTTTAGCTTTTTTTCAATTTTACCCCCGTGGGATATACATTCTACCCACAAATTTGGAACTCTCCAGGGGTACCCTCACACATATTATTCCCTCATTTAGCAGATATTTTCACAAAAAAAGTGAAATTTTCAAAAAGTCAGAAAATTGGCTGAAAACGACTAAATATCAAGGACTCATCAGGCGAATCACTCTGGAACTGAAATCGGACACGCTCACTGACATTTCCCCTTCTCTGGAAATCTGACAAACCGGAAAAATGACTAAGTCCAAAAATATTTTTTTTTTCAACTTTTTTTCAATTTTACCCCCGTGGGATATGTGATCTACCCACACATTTGGAACTCTCCAGGCGTACCCTCACACATATTATGCCCTCATTTAGTGGATATTTTCACAAAAAAAGTGAAATTTTCAAAAAGTCAGAAAATTGGATGAAAACGACTAAATATCAAGTACTCATCGGGCGAATCGCTCTGGAACTGAAATCGGACATGCTCACTGACATTTCGCCTTCTCTGGAAATCTGACAAACAGGAAAAATGACTAAGTCCAAAATTATTTTTTTTCAGCATTTTTTAAATTTTACCCCCGTGGGATATGTATTCTACCCACACATTTGGAACTCTCCAGGCATACCCTCACACATATTATGCCCTCATTTAGTGGATATTTTCACAAAAAAAGTGAAATTTTCAAAAAGTCAGAAAATTCGCTGAAAACAACTAAATATCAAGGACTCATCGGGCAAATTACTCTGGAACTGAAATTTTACATGCTCACTGACATTTCCCCTTCTCTGGAAATCTGACAAACAGGAAAAATGACTAAGTGCAAAAATAAATATTTTTTCAACTTTTTTTCAATTTTACCCCCGTGGGATATGTATTCTACCCACACATTTGGAACTCTCCATGCGTACCCTCACACATATTATGCCCTCATTTAGTGGATATTTTCACAAAAAAAGTGAAATTTTCAAAAAGTCAGAAAATTGGATGAAAACGACTAAATATCAAGTACTCATCGGGCGAATCGCTCTGGAACTGAAATCGGACATGCTCACTGACATTTCGCCTTCTCTGGAAATCTGACAAACCGGAAAAATGACTAAGTCCAAAATTATTTTTTTTCAGCTTTTTTTCAATTTTACCCCCGCGGGATATATATTCTACCCACGCATTTGGAACTCTCCAGGCGTACCCTCACACATATTATGCCCTCATTTAGTGGATATTTTCACAAAAAAAGTGAAATTTTCAAAAAGTCAGAAATTGGCTGAAAACAACTAAATATCAAGTACTCATCGGGCGAATCGCTCTGGAACTGAAATCGGACACGCTCACTGACATTTCCCCTTCTCTGGAAATCTGACAAACCGGAAAAATGACTAAGTCCAAAAATATTTTTTTTTTCAGCTTTTTTTCAATTTTACCCCCGTGGGATATATATTATACCCACACATTTGGAACTCTCCAGGGGTATCCTCACACATATTATTCCCTCATTTAGCGGATATTTTCACAAAAAAAGTGAAATTTTCAAAAAGTCAGAAAATTGGCTGAAAACAACTAAATATCAAGGACCCATGGGGCGAATCGCAATAGAACTGAAATCAGACATGCTCACTGACATTTCGCCTTCTCTGAAAATCTGACAAACCGGAAAAATGACTAAGTCCAAAATTATTTTTTTTTCAGCTTTTTTTCAATTTTACCCCTGTGGGATATATATTCTACCCACACATTTAGAACTCTCCAGGGGTACCCTCACACATATTATTCCCTCATTTAGAAGATATTTTCACAAAAAGAGTGAAATTTTCAAAAAGTCAGAAAATTGGCTGAAAACGACTAAATATCAAGGACTCATTGGGCGAATCACTCTGGAACTGAAATCGGACATGATCACTGACATTTCCCCTTCTCTGGAAATCTGACAAACCAGAAAAATGATTAAGTCCAAAATTATTTTTTTTCAGCTTTTTTTCAATTTTACCCCCGTGGGATATGTATTCTACTTACACATTTGGAACTCTCCAGGTGTACCCTCACACATATTATGCCCTAATTTAGTGGATATTTTCACAAAAAAATTGAAATTTTCAAAAGTCTGAAAATTGGATGAAAACGACTAAATATCAAGTACTCATCGGGCGAATCGCTCTGGAACTGAAATCGGACATGCTCACTGACATTTCGCCTTCTCTGGAAATCTGACAAACCGGAAAAATGACTAAGTCCAAAATTATTTTTTTTCAGCTTTTTTTCAATTTTACCCCCGTGGGATATGTATTCTACCCACACATTTGGAACTCTCCAGGCGTACCCTCACACATATTATGCCCTCATTTAGTGGATGTTTTCACAAAAAAAGTGAAATTTTCAAAAAGTCAGAAAATTGGATGAAAATGACTAAATATCAAGTACTCATCAGGCGAATCGCTCTGGAACTGAAATCGGACATGCTCACTGACATTTCGCCTTCTCTGGAAATCTGACAAACCGGAAAAATGACTAAGTCCAAAATTATTATTTTTTTCAGCTTTTTTTCAATTTTACCCCCGTGGGATATATATTCTACCCACACATTTGGAACTCTCCAGGGGTACCCTCACACATATTATTCCCTCATTTAGCAGATATTTTCACAAAAAAAGTGAAATTTTCAAAAAGTCAGAAAATTCGCTGAAAACAACTAAATATCAAGGACTCATCAGGCAAATTACTCTGGAACTGAAATTGGACATGCTCACTGACATTTCCCCTTCTCTGGAAATCTGACAAACAGGAAAAATGACTAAGTGCAAAAATAAATATTTTTTCAACTTTTTTTCAGTTTTACCCCCGTGGGATATATATTCTACCCACACATTTGGAACTCTCCAGGGGTACCCTCACACATATTATTCCCTCATTTAGTGGATATTTTCACAAAAAAAGGTGAAATTTTCAAAAAGTCAGAAAATTGGCTGAAAATGACTAAATATCAAGTACTCATCGGGCGAATCGCTCTGGAACTAAAATCAGACACGCTCACTGACATTTCCCCTTATCTGGAAATCTGACAAACCGGAAAAATGACTAAGTCCAAAATTATTTTTTTTTTCAGCTTTTTTTCAATTTTACCCCTGTGGGATATATATTCTACCCACACATTTGGAACTCTCCAGGGGTACCCTCACAAATACTATTCCCTCATTTAGTGGATATTTTCACAAAAAAAGGGAAATTTTCAAAAAGTCAGAAAATTGGCTGAAACCGACAAAATATGAAGGACTCATCGGGCGAATCCCTCTGGAACTGAGATCGGACATGCTCACTGAAATTTCCCCTTCTCTGGAAATCTGACAAACAGGAAAAATGACTAAGTGCAAAAATAATTGTTTTTCAACTTTTTTTCAATTTTACCCCCGTGGGATACATATTCTACCCACACATTTGGAACTCTCCAGGGGTACCCTCACACATATTATTCCCTCATTTACCGGATATTTTCACAAAAAAAGTGAAATTTTCAAAAAGTCAGAAAATTGTCTGAAAACGACTAAATATCAAGGACTCATGGGGCGAATCACACTGGAACTGAAATAGGACATGCTCACTGACATTTCCCCTTCTCTGGAAATCTGACAAACTGGAAAAATGACTACATCCAAAAATATTTTTTTTTTCAGCTTTTTTTCAATTTTACCCCCGTGGGATATATATTCTACCCACACATTTGGAACTCTCCAGGGGTATCCTCACACATATTATTCCCTCATTTAGCGGATATTTTCACAAAAAAAGTGAAATTTTCAAAAAGTCAGAAAATTGGCTGAAAACGACTAAATATCAAGGACTCATGGGGCGAATCGCAATAGAATTGAAATCGGACATGCTCACTGACATTTCGCATTCTCTGGAAATCTGACAAACCGGAAAAATGACTAAGTGCAAAATTATTTTTTTTTTCAGCTTTTTTTCAATTTTACCCCTGTGGGATATATATTCTACCCACACATTTGGAACTCTCCAGGGGTACCCTCACACATATTATTCCCTCATTTAGTGGATATTTTCACAAAAAAAGGGAAATTTTTAAAAAGTCAAAAATTTGGCTGAAAACGGCTAAATATCAAGGACTCAACGGGCGAATCACTCTGGAACTGAAATCGGACACGCTCACTGACATTTCCCCTTCTCTGGAAATCTGACAAACAGGAAAAATGACTAAGTGCAAATATAATTATTTTTTCAACTTTTTTTCAATTTTACCCCCGTGGGATATATATTCTACCCACACATTTGGAACTCTTCAGGGGTACCCTCACACATATTATTCCCTCATTTAGCAGATATTTTCACAAAAAAAGTGAAATTTTCAAAAAGTCAGAAAATTTGCTGAAAACGACAAAATATGAAGGACTCATCAAGCGAATCCCTCTGGAACTGAGATCGGACATGCTCACTGAAATTTCCCCTTCTCTGGAAATCTGACAAACAGGAAAAATGACTAAGTGCAAAAATAATTGTTTTTTCAACCCTTTTTTCAATTTTACCCCCGTGGGATACATATTCTACCCACACATTTGGAACTCTCCAGGGGTACCCTCACACATATTATTCCCTCATTTACCGGATATTTTCACAAAAAAAGTGAAATTTTCAAAAAGTCAGAAAATTGGCTGAAAACTACTAAATATCAAGGACTCATGGGGCGAATCACTCTGGAACTGAAATAGGACATGCTCACTGACATTTCCCCTTCTCTGGAAATCTGACAAACCGGAAAAATGACTACATCCAAAAATATTTTTTTTTTCAGCTTTTTTTCAATTTTACCCCCGTGGGATATATATTCTACCCACACATTTGGAACTCTCCAGGGGTATCCTCACACATATTATTCCCTCATTTAGCGGATATTTTCACAAAAAAAGTGAAATTTTCAAAAAGTCAGAAAATTGGCTGAAAACGACTAAATATCAAGGACTCATCAGGCGAATCTCTCTGGAACTGAAATCGGACATGCTCACTGACATTTCCCCTTCTCTGGAAATCTGACAAACCGGAAAAATGACTAAGTCCAAAAATATTTATTTTTTCAACTTTTTTTCAATTTTACCCCCGTGAAAATAAATTCTACCCACACATTTGGAACTCTCCAGGGGTACCCTCACACATACTATTCCCTCATTTAGTGGATATTTTCACAAAAAAAGGGAAATTTTCAAAAAGTCAGAAAATTGGATGAAAACGACTAAATATCAAGTACTCATCGGGCGAATCGCTCTGGAACTGAAATCGGACATGCTCACTGACATTTCGCCTTCTCTGGAAATCTGACAAACCGGAAAAATGACTAAGTCCAAAATTATTTTTTTTCAGCATTTTTTAAATTTTACCCCCGTGGGATATGTATTCTACCCACACATTTGGAACTCTCCAGGCATACCCTCACACATATTATGCCCTCATTTAGTGGATATTTTCACAAAAAAAGTGAAATTTTCAAAAAGTCAGAAAATTGGCTGAAAACTACTAAATATCAAGGACTCATGGGGCGAATCCCTCTGGAACTGAAATAGGACATGCTCACTGACATTTCCCCTTCTCTGGAAATCTGACAAACCGGAAAAATGACTACATCCAAAAATATTTTTTTTTTCAGCTTTTTTTCAATTTTACCCCCGTGGGATATATATTCTACCCACACATTTGGAACTCTCCAGGGGTATCCTCACACATATTATTCCCTCATTTAGCGGATATTTTCACAAAAAAAGTGAAATTTTCAAAAAGTCAGAAAATTGGCTGAAAACGACTAAATATCAAGGACTCATGGGGCGAATCGCAATAGAATTGAAATCAGACATGCTCACTGACAGTTCGCATTCTCTGGAAATCTGACAAACCGGAAAAATGACTAAGTGCAAAATTACTATTTTTTTCAGCTTTTTTTCAATTTTACCCCTGTGGGATATATATTCTACCCACACATTTAGAACTCTCCAGGGGTACTCTCACACATATTATTCCCTCATTTAGCAGATATTTTCACAAAAAGAGTGAAATTTTCAAAAAGTCAGAAAATTGGCTGAAAACGACTAAATATCAAGGACTCATTGGGCGAATCACTCTGGAACTGAAATCGGACATGATCACTGACATTTCGCCTTCTCTGGAAATCTGACAAACAGGAAAAATGACTAAGTGCAAATATAATTATTTTTTCAACTTTTTTTCAATTTTACCCCCGTGGGATATATATTCTACCCACAGATTTGGAACTCTTCAGGGGTACCCTCACACATATTATTCCCTCATTTAGCAGATATTTTCACAAAAAAAGTGAAATTTTCAAAATGTCAGAAAATTTGCTGAAAATGACTAAATATCAAGGACTCATCAGGCGAATCTCTCTGGAACTGAAATCGGACATGCTCACTGACATTTCCCCTTCTCTGGAAATCTGACAAACCGGAAAAATGACTAAGTCCAAAAATATTTATTTTTTCAACTTTTTTTCAATTTTACCCCCGTGAAAATAAATTCTACCCACACATTTGGAACTCTCCAGGGGTACCCTCACACATACTATTCCCTCATTTAGTGGATATTTTCACAAAAAAAGGGAAATTTTCAAAAAGTCAGAAAATTGGCTGAAAATGACTAAATATCACGGACTCATCAGGCGAATCGCTCTAGAACTGAAATCGGATATGCTCACTGACATTTCCCCTTCTCTGGAAATCTGACAAACCGGAAAAATGACTAAGTCCAAAATAATTTTTTTTTTCAGCTTTTTTTCAATTTTACCCCTGTGGGATATATATTCTACCCACACATTTGGAACTCTCCAGGGGTACCCTCACACATACTATTCCCTCATTTAGTGGATATTTTCACAAAAAAAGGGAAATTTTCAAAAAGTCAGAAAATTGGCTGAAACTGACAAAATATGAAGGACTCATCGGGCGAATCCCTCTGGAACTGAGATCGGACATGCTCACTGAAATTTCCCCTTCTCTGGAAATCTGACAAACCGGAAAAATGACTAAGTCCAAAATTATTTTTTTTCAGCTTTTTTTCAATTTTACCCCCGTGGGATATGTATTCTACCCACACATTTGGAACTCTCCAGGCGTACCCTCACACATATTATGCCCTCATTTAGTGGATATTTTCACAAAAAAAGTGAAATTTTCTAAAAGTCAGAAAATTGGATGAAAACGACTAAATATTAAGTACTCATCGGGCGAATCGCTCTGTAACTGAAATCGGACATGCTCACTGACATTTCGCCTTCTCTGGAAATCTGACAAACCGGAAAAATGACTAAGTCCAAAATTATTATTTTTTCAACTTTTTTTTCAATTTTACCTCTGTGGAATATATATTCTACCCACAAATTTGGAACTCTCCAGGGGTACCCTCACACATATTATTCCCTCATTTAGCGGATATTTTCACAAAAAAAGTGAAATTTTCAAAAAGTCAGAAAATTGGCTGAAAACGACTAAATATCAAGGACTCATGGGGCGAACCGCAATAGAACTGAAATCGGACATGCTCACTGACATTTCGCCTTCTCTGGAAATCTGACAAACCGGAAAAATGACTAAGTCCAAAATTATTATTTTTTCAACTTTTTTTTCAATTTTACCTCTGTGGAATATATATTCTACCCACACATTTGGAACTCTCCAGGGGTGCCCTCACACATATTATTCCCTCATTTAGCGGATATTTTCACAAAAAAAGTGAAATTTTCAAAAAGTCAGAAAATTCGCTGAAAACAACTAAATATCAAGGACTCGTCAGGCAAATTACTCTGGAACTGAAATTGGACATGCTCACTGACATTTCCCCTTCTCTGGAAATCTGACAAACAGGAAAAATGACTAAGTGCAAAAATAAATATTTTTTCAACTTTTTTTCAATTTTACCCCCGTGGGATATATATTCTACCCACACATTTGGAACTCTCCAGGGGTACCCTCACACATATTATTCCCTCATTTAGTGGATATTTTCACAAAAAAAGGTGAAATTTTCAAAAAGTCAGAAAATTGGCTGAAAATGACTAAATATCAAGTACTCATCGGGCGAATCACTCTGGAACTGAAATCGGACACGCTCACTGACATTTCCCCTTCTCTGGAAATCTGACAAACAGGAATAATGACTAAGTGCAAATTTAATTATTTTTTCAACTTTTTTTCAATTTTACCCCCGTGGGATATATATTCTACCCACACATTTGGAACTCTTCGGGGGTACCCTCACACATATTATTCCCTCATTTAGCAGATACTTTCACAAAAAAAGTGAAAGTTTCAAAAAGTCAGAAAATTGGCTGAAAACGACTAAATATCACGGACTCATCAGGCGAATTACTCTGGAACTGAAATCGGACTTGTTCACTGACATTTCCCCTTCTCTGGAAATCTGACAAACAGGAAAAATGACTAAGTGCAAAAATAATTATTTTTTCAACTTTTTTTCAATTTTACCCCCGTTGAATATAAATTCTACCCACACATTTGGAACTCTCCTGGGGTACCCTCACACATATTATTCCCTCATTTAGCGGATTTTTTCACAAACAAAGTGAAATTTGCAAAAAATCAGAAAATTGGCTGAAAACGACTAAATATCAAATACTCATGGGGCGAATCGCTCTGGAACTCAAATCGGACATGTTCACTGACATATCCCCTTCTCTGGAAATCGAACAAACCGGAAAAATGACTAAGTCCAAAAATTTTTTTTATTTCAGCTTTTTTTCAATTTTACCCTTGTGGGATATATATTCTACGCACACATTTGGAACTCTCCAGGTTACCCTCACACATATTATTCCCTCATTTAGCAGATATTTTCACAAAAAAAGTGAAATTTTCAAAAAATCAGAAAATTGGCTGAAAACGACTAAATATCAAGGACTCATCAGGCGAATCGCTCTAGAAATGAAATCGGACATGCTCACTGACATTTCGCCTTCTCTGGAAAACTGACAAACCGGAAAAATGACTAAGTACAAAATTATTTTTTTTTTCAGCTTTTTTTCAATTTTACCCCCGTGGGATATATATTCTACCCACACATTTGGAACTCTCCAGGGGTACCCTCACACATACTATTCCCTCATTTAGTGGATATTTTCACAAAAAAAGGGAACTTTTCAAAAAGTCAAAAAATTGGCTGAAAACGACTAAATATCAAGGACTCATCAGGCGAATCACTCTGGAACTGAAATCGGACACGCTCACTGACATTTCCCCTTCTCTGGAAATCTGACAAACCGGAAAATGACTAAGTCCAAAAATAATTTTTTTTTCAACTTTTTTCAATTTTACCCCCGTGGAAATAAATTCTACCCACACATTTGGAATTCTCCTGGGGTACCCTCACACATATTATTCCCTCATTTAGCGGATATTTTCACAAAAAAAGTGAAATTTTCAAAAAGTCAGAAAAATAGCTGAAACCGACAAAATATGAATGACTCATCGGGCGAATCCCTCTGGAACTGAGATCGGACATGCTCACTGACATTTTCCCTTCTCTGGAAATCTGACAAACAGGAAAAATGACTAAGTGCAAAAATAATTGTTTTTTCAACTTTTTTTCAATTTTACCCCCGTGGGATATATATTCTACCCGCACATTTGGAACTCTCCAGGTTACCCTCACACATATTATTCCCTCATTTACCGGATATTTTCACAAAAAAAGTGAAATTTTCAAAAATTCAGAAAACTGGCTGAAAATGACTAAATATCAAGGACTCATCAGGCGAATCACTCTAGAACTGAAATCGGACATGTTCACTGACATACCCCTTCTCTGGAAATCTGACAAACCGGAAAAATTACTAAGTCCAAAAATATTTTTTTTTTCAGCTTTTTTTCAATTTTACCCCCGTGGGATATATATTCTACCCACACATTTGGAACTCTCCAGGGGTACCCTCACACATATTATTCCCTCATTTAGTGGATAATTTCACAAAAAAAGGGAAATTTTCAAAAAGTCAAAAAATTGGCTGAAAACGACGAAATATCAAGGACTCATCGGGCGAATCACCCTGGAACTGAAATCGGTCACGCTCACTGACATTTCCCCTTCTCTGGAAATCTGACAAACCGGAAAAATGACTAAGTCCAAAAATATTTTTTTTTCAACTTTTTTTCAATTTTACCCCCGTGGAAATAAATTCTACCCACACATTTGGAACTCTCCTGGGGTACCCTCACACATATTATTCCCTCATTTAGCGGATATTTTCACAAAAAAAGTGAAATTTTCAAAAAGTCAGAAAATTCGCTGAAAACAACTAAATATCAAGGACTCATCAGGCAAATTACTCTGGAACTGAAATTGGACATGCTCACTGACATTTCCCCTTCTCTGGAAATCTGACAAACAGGAAAAATGACTAAGTGCAAATATAAATATTTTTTCAACTTTTTTTCAGTTTTACCCCTGTGGGATATATATTCTACCCACACATTTGGAACTCTCCAGGGGTACCCTCACACATATTATTCCCTCATTTAGTGGATATTTTCACAAAAAAAGGTGAAATTTTCAAAAAGTCAGAAAATTGGCTGAAAATGACTAAATATCAAGTACTCATCGGGCGAATCGCTCTGGAACTGAAATCGGACACGCTCACTGACATTTCCCCTTCTCTGGAAATCTGACAAACCTGAAAAATGACTAAGTCCAAAAATATTTTTTTTTCAGCTTTTTTTCAATTTTACCGCCGTGGGATATATATTTTACCCACATATTTGGAACTCTCCAGTGGTACCCTCACACATATTATTCCCTCATTTAGTGGATATTTTCACAAAAAAAGTGAAATTTTCAAAAAGTCAAAAAATTGGCTGAAAACGACTAAATATCAAGGACTCATCGGGCAAATCACTCTGGAACTGAAATCGGACACGCTCCCTGACATTTCCCCTTCTCTGGAAATCTGACAAACAGGAAAAATGACTAAGTGCAAATATAATTATTTTTTCAACTTTTTTTCAATTTCACCCCCGTGGGATACATATTCTACCCACACATTTGGAACTCTTCAGGGGTACCCTCACACATATTATTCACTCATTTAGCAGATATTTTCACAAAAAAAGTGAAAGTTTCAAAAAGTCAGAAAATTGGCTGAAAACGACTAAATATCACGGACTCATCAGGCGAATTACTCTGGAACTGAAATCGGACTTGTTCACTGACATTTCCCCTTCTCTGGAAATCTGACAAACAGGAAAAATGACTAAGTGCAAAAATAATTATTTTTTCAACTTTTTTTCAATTTTACCCCCGTTGAATATAAATTCTACCCACACATTTGGAACTCTCCTGGGGTACCCTCACACATATTATTCCCTCATTTAGCGGATTTTTTCACAAACAAAGTGAAATTTGCAAAAAATCAGAAAATTGGCTGAAAACGACTAAATATCAAATACTCATGGGGCGAATCGCTCTGGAACTCAAATCGGACATGTTCACTGACATATCCCCTTCTCTGGAAATCGAACAAACCGGAAAAATGACTAAGTCCAAAAATTTTTTTTATTTCAGCTTTTTTTCAATTTTACCCTTGTGGGATATATATTCTACGCACACATTTGGAACTCTCCAGGTTACCCTCACACATATTATTCCCTCATTTAGCAGATATTTTCACAAAAAAAGTGAAATTTTCAAAAAATCAGAAAATTGGCTGAAAACGACTAAATATCAAGGACTCATCAGGCGAATCGCTCTAGAAATGAAATCAGACATGCTCACTGACATTTCGCCTTCTCTGGAAAACTGACAAACCGGAAAAATGACTAAGTACAAAATTATTTTTTTTTTCAGCTTTTTTTCAATTTTACCCCCGTGGGATATATATTCCACCCACACATTTTGAACTCTCCAGGGGTACCCTCACACATACTATTCCCTCATTTAGTGGATATTTTCACAAAAAAAGGGAACTTTTCAAAAAGTCAAAAAATTGGCTGAAAACGACTAAATATCAAGGACTCATCAGGCGAATCACTCTGGAACTGAAATCGGACACGCTCACTGACATTTCCCCTTCTCTGGAAATCTGACAAACCGGAAAATGACTAAGTCCAAAAATAATTTTTTTTTCAACTTTTTTCAATTTTACCCCCGTGGAAATAAATTCTACCCACACATTTGGAATTCTCCTGGGGTACCCTCACACATATTATTCCCTCATTTAGCGGATATTTTCACAAAAAAAGTGAAATTTTCAAAAAGTCAGAAAAATAGCTGAAACCGACAAAATATGAATGACTCATCGGGCGAATCCCTCTGGAACTGAGATCGGACATGCTCACTGACATTTTCCCTTCTCTGGAAATCTGACAAACAGGAAAAATGACTAAGTGCAAAAATAATTGTTTTTTCAACTTTTTTTCAATTTTACCCCCGTGGGATATATATTCTACCCGCACATTTGGAACTCTCCAGCTTACCCTCACACATATTATTCCCTCATTTACCGGATATTTTCACAAAAAAAGTGAAATTTTCAAAAATTCAGAAAACTGGCTGAAAACGACTAAATATCAAGGACTCATCAGGCGAATCACTCTAGAACTGAAATCGGACATGTTCACTGACATACCCCTTCTCTGGAAATCTGACAAACCGGAAAAATTACTAAGTCCAAAAATATTTTTTTTTTCAGCTTTTTTTCAATTTTACCCCCGTGGGATATATATTCTACCCACACATTTGGAACTCTCCAGGGGTACCCTCACACATATTATTCCCTCATTTAGTGGATAATTTCACAAAAAAAGGGAAATTTTCAAAAAGTCAAAAAATTGGCTGAAAACGACGAAATATCAAGGACTCATCGGGCGAATCACCCTGGAACTGAAATCGGACACGCTCACTGACATTTCCCCTTCTCTGGAAATCTGACAAACCGGAAAAATGACTAAGTCCAAAAATATTTTTTTTTCAACTTTTTTTCAATTTTACCCCCGTGGAAATAAATTCTACCCACACATTTGGAACTCTCCTGGGGTACCCTCACACATATTATTCCCTCATTTAGCGGATATTTTCACAAAAAAAGTGAAATTTTCAAAAAGTCAGAAAATTCGCTGAAAACAACTAAATATCAAGGACTCATCAGGCAAATTACTCTGGAACTGAAATTGGACATGCTCACTGACATTTCCCCTTCTCTGGAAATCTGACAAACAGGAAAAATGACTAAGTGCAAAAATAAATATTTTTTCAACTTTTTTTCAGTTTTACCCCTGTGGGATATATATTCTACCCACACATTTGGAACTCTCCAGGGGTACCCTCACACATATTATTCCCTCATTTAGTGGATATTTTCACAAAAAAAGGTGAAATTTTCAAAAAGTCAGAAAATTGGCTGAAAATGACTAAATATCAAGTACTCATCGGGCGAATCGCTCTGGAACTGAAATCGGACACGCTCACTGACATTTCCCCTTCTCTGGAAATCTGACAAACCTGAAAAATGACTAAGTCCAAAAATATTTTTTTTTCAGCTTTTTTTCAATTTTACCGCCGTGGGATATATATTTTACCCACATATTTGGAACTCTCCAGTGGTACCCTCACACATATTATTCCCTCATTTAGTGGATATTTTCACAAAAAAAGTGAAATTTTCAAAAAGTCAAAAAATTGGCTGAAAACGACTAAATATCAAGGACTCATCGGGCAAATCACTCTGGAACTGAAATCGGACACGCTCCCTGACATTTCCCCTTCTCTGGAAATCTGACAAACAGGAAAAATGACTAAGTGCAAATATAATTATTTTTTCAACTTTTTTTCAATTTCACCCCCGTGGGATACATATTCTACCCACACATTTGGAACTCTTCAGGGGTACCCTCACACATATTATTCACTCATTTAGCAGATATTTTCACAAAAAGAGTGAAAGTTTCAAAAAGTCAGAAAATTGTCTGAAAACGACTAAATATCACGGACTCATCAGGCGAATTACTCTGGAACTGAAATCGGACATGCTCACTGACATTTCCCCTTCTCTGGAAATCTGACAAACAGGAATAATGACTAAGTGCAAAAATAATTATTTTTTCAACTTTTTTTCAATTTCACCCCCGTGGGATACATATTCTACCCACACATTTGGAACTCTCCAGGGGTACCCTCACACATATTATTCCCTCATTTAGCGGATATTTTCACAAAAAAAGTGAAATTTTCAAAAAGTCAGAAAATTGGCTGAAAACGACAAAATATTAAGGACTCATCGGGCGAATCGCACTAGAACTGAAATCGGACATGTTCACTGACATATCCCCTTCTCTGGAAATCGAACAAACCGGAAAAATTACTAAGTCCAAAAATTTTTTTTATTTCAACTTTTTTTCAATTTTACCCCCGTGGGATATATATTCTACCCACACATTTGGAACTCTCCAGGGGTACCCTCACACATATTATTCCCTCATTTAGCAGATATTTTCACAAAAAAAGTGAAATTTTCAAAAAGTCAGAAAATTGGCTGAAACCTACAAAATATGAAGGACTCATCGGGCGAATCCCTCTGGAACTGAGATCGGACATGCTCACTGAAATTTCCCCTTCTCTGGAAATCTGACAAACCGGAAAAATGACTACATCCAAAAATATTTTTTTTTTCAGCTTTTTTTCAATTTTACCCCCGTGGGATATATATTCTACCCACACATTTGGAACTCTCCAGGGGTATCCTCACACATATTATTCCCTCATTTAGCGGATATTTTCACAAAAAAAGTGAAATTTTCAAAAAGTCAGAAAATTGGCTGAAAACGACTAAATATCAAGGACTCATGGGGCGAATCGCAATAGAACTGAAATCAGACATGCTCACTGACATTTCGCCTTCTCTGGAAATCTGACAAACCGGAAAAATGACTAAGTCCAAAAATATTTTTTTTTCAGCTTTTTTTCAATTTTACCCCCGTGGGATATATATTCTACCCACACATTTGGAACTCTCCATGGGTACCCTCACACATATTATTCCCTCATTTAGCAGATATTTTCACAAAAAAAGTGAAATTTTCAAAAAGTCAGAAAATTGGCTGAAAACGACTAAATATCAAGGACTCATCAGGCGAATCACTCTGGAACTGAAATCGGACACGCTCACTGACATTTCCCCTTCTCTGGAAATCTGACAAACCAGAAAAATGACTAAGTCCAAAAATATATTTTTTTTAAACTTTTTTTCAATTTTACCCCCGTGGAAATAAATTCTACCCACACATTTGGAACTCTCCTGGGGGTACCCTCACACATATTATTCCCTCATTTAGCGGATATTTTCACAAAAAAAGTGAAATTTTCAAAAAGTCAGAAAATTCGCTGAAAACAACTAAATATCAAGGACTCATCAGGCAAATTACTCTGGAACTGAAATTGGACATGCTCACTGACATTTCCCCTTCTCTGGAAATCTGACAAACAGGAAAAATGACTAAGTGCAAATATAATTATTTTTTCAACTTTTTTTCAATTTTACCCCCGTGGGATATAAATTCTACCCATACATTTGTATCTCTTCAGGGGTACCCTCACACATATTATTCCCTCATTTAGCAGATATTTTCACAAAAAAAGTGAAATTTTCAAAAAGTCAGAAAATTTGCTGAAAACGACTAAATATCAAGGACTCATCAGGCGAATCACTCTGGAACTGAAATCGGACATGCTCACTGACATGTCCCCTTCTCTGGAAATCTGACAAACCGGAAAAATGACTAAGTCCAAAATTATTTTTTTTTTCAGCTTTTTTTCAATTTTACCCCTGTGGGATATATATTCTACCCACACATTTGGAACTCTCCAGGGGTACCCTCACACATACTATTCCCTCATTTAGTGCATATTTTCACAAAAAAAGGGAAATTTTCAAAAAGTCAGAAAATTGGCTGAAACCGACAAAATATGAAGGACTCATCGGGCGAATCCCTCTGGAACTGAGATCGGACATGCTCACTGAAATTTCCCCTTCTCTGGAAATCTGACAAACAGGAAAAATGACTAAGTGCAAAAATAATTGTTTTTTCAACTTTTTTTCAATTTTACCCCCGTGGGATACATATTCTACCCACACATTTGGAACTCTCCAGGGGTACCCTCACACATATTATTCCCTCATTTACCGGATATTTTCACAAAAAAAGTGAAATTTTCAAAAAGTCAGAAAATTGGCTGAAAACGACTAAATATCAAGGACTCATGGGGCGAATCACTCTGGAACTGAAATAGGACATGCTCACTGACATTTCCCCATCTCTGGAAATCTGACAAACCGGAAAAATGACTACATTCAAAAATATTTTTTTTTTCAGCTTTTTTTCAATTTTACCCCCGTGGGATATATATTCTACCCACACATTTGGAACTCTCCAGGGGTATCCTCACACATATTATTCCCTCATTTAGCGGATATTTTCACAAAAAAAGTGAAATTTTCAAAAAGTCAGAAAATTGGCTGAAAACGACTAAATATCAAGGACTCAAGGGGCGAATCGCAATAGAACTGAAATCAGACATGCTCACTGACATTTCCCCTTCTCTGGAAATCTGACAAACAGGAAATATGACTAAGTGCAAATATAATTATTTTTTCAACTTTTTTTCAATTTTACCCCCGTGGGATATATATTCTACCCACACATTTGGAACTCTTCAGGGGTACCCTCACACATATTATTCCCTCATTTAGCAGATATTTTCACAAAAAAAGTGAAATTTTCAAAAAGTCAGAAAATTTGCTGAAAACGACTAAATATCAAGGACTCATCAGGCGAATCACTCTGGAACTGAAATCGGACATGCTCACTGACATTTCCCCTTCTCTGGAAATCTGACAAACCGGAAAAATGACTAAGTCCAAAAATATTTATTTTTTCAACTTTTTTTCAATTTTACCCCCGTGAAAATAAATTCTACCCACACATTTGGAACTCTCCTGGGGTACCCTCACACATATTATTCCCTCATTTAGCGGATATTTTCACAAAAAAAGTGAAATTTTCAAAAAGTCAGAAAATTGGCTGAAAACGACTAAATATCACGGACTCATCAGGCGAATCGCTCTAGAACTGAAATCGGACATGCTCACTGACATTTCCCCTTCTCTGGAAATCTGACAAACCGGAAAAATGACTAAGTCCAAAATAATTTTTTTTTTCAGCTTTTTTTCAATTTTACCCCTGTGGGATATATATTCTACCCACACATTTGGAACTCTCCAGGGGTACCCTCACACATACTATTCCCTCATTTAGTGGATATTTTCACAAAAAAAGGGAAATTTTCAAAAAGTCAGAAAATTGTCTGAAACTGACAAAATATGAAGGACTCATCGGGCGAATCGCTCTGTAACTGAAATCGGACATGCTCACTGACATTTCGCCTTCTCTGGAAATCTGACAAACCGGAAAAATGACTAAGTCCAAAATTATTATTTTTTCAACTTTTTTTTCAATTTTACCTCTGTGGAATATATATTCTACCCACACATTTGGAACTCTCCAGGGGTACCCTCACACATATTATTCCCTCATGTAGCGGATATTTTCACAAAAAAAGTGAAATTTTCAAAAAGTCAGAAAATTGGCTGAAAACGACTAAATATCAAGGACTCATGGGGCGAATCACTCTGGAACTGAAATAGGACATGCTCACTGACATTTCCCCTTCTCTGGAAATCTGACAAACCGGAAAAATGACTACATCCAAAAATATTTTTTTTTTCAGCTTTTTTTCAATTTTACCCCCGTGGGATATATATTCTACCCACACATTTGGAACTCTCCAGGGGTATCCTCACACATATTATTCCCTCATTTAGCGGATATTTTCACAAAAAAAGTGAAATTTTCAAAAAGTCAGAAAATTGGCTGAAAACGACTAAATATCAAGGACTCATGGGGCGAATCGCACTAGAACTGAAATCAGACATGCTCACTGACATTTCGCATTCTCTGGAAATCTGACAAACCGGAAAAATGACTAAGTGCAAAATTTTTTTTTTTTTCAGCTTTTTTTCAATTTTACCCCTGTGGGATATATATTCTACCCACACATTTGGAACTCTCCAGGGGTACCCTCACACATATTATTCCCTCATTTAGTGGATATTTTCACAAAAAAAGGGAAATTTTCAAAAAGTCAAAAATTTGGCTGAAAACGGCTAAATATCAAGGACTCAACGGGCGAATCACTCTGGAACTGAAATCGGACATGCTCACTGACATTTCGCCTTCTCTGGAAATCTGACAAACCGGAAAAATGACTAAGTCCAAAATTTTTTTTTTTTCAGCTTTTTTTCAATTTTACCCCCGTGGGATATATATTCTACCCACACATTTGGAACTCTCCAGGGGTACCCTCACACATACTATTCCCTCATTTAGTGGATATTTTCACAAAAAAAGGGAAATTTTCAAAAAGTCAGAAAATTGGCTGAAACCGACAAAATATGAAGGACTCATCAGGCGAATCCCTCTGGAACTGAGATCGGACATGCTCACTGAAATTTCCCCTTCTCTGGAAATCTGACAAACAGGAAAAATGACTAAGTGCAAAAATAATTGTTTTTTCAACTTTTTTTCAATTTTACCCCCGTGGGATACATATTCTACCCACACATTTGGAACTCTCCAGGGGTACCCTCACACATATTATTCCCTCATTTACCGGATATTTTCACAAAAAAAGTGAAATTTTCAAAAAGTCAGAAAATTGGCTGAAAACGACTAAATATCAAGGACTCATGGGGCGAATCACTCTGGAACTGAAATAGGACATGCTCACTGACATTTCCCCTTCTCTGGAAATCTGACAAACCGGAAAAATGACTACATCCAAAAATATTTTTTTTTTCAGCTTTTTTTCAATTTTACCCCCGTGGGATATATATTCTACCCACACATTTGGAACTCTCCAGGGGTATCCTCACACATATTATTCCCTCATTTAGCGGATATTTTCACAAAAAAAGTGAAATTTTCAAAAAGTCAGAAAATTGGCTGAAAACGACTAAATATCAAGGACTCATGGGGCGAATCGCAATAGAACTGAAATCAGACATGCTCACTGACATTTCGCATTCTCTGGAAATCTGACAAACCGGAAAAATGACTAAGTGCAAAATTATTTTTTTTTTCAGCTTTTTTTCAATTTTACCCCTGTGGGATATATATTCTACCCACACATTTGGAACTCTCCAGGGGTACCCTCACACATATTATTCCCTCATTTAGCGGATATTTTCACAAAAAAAGTGAAATTTTCAAAAAGTCAGAAAATTGGCTGAAAACGACTAAATATCAAGGACTCATCGGGCGAATCGCTCTGTAACTGAAATCGGACATGCTCACTGACATTTCGCCTTCTCTGGAAATCTGACAAACCGGAAAAATGACTAAGTCCAAAATTATTATTTTTTCAACTTTTTTTTCAATTTTACCTCTGTGGAATATATATTCTACCCACACATTTGGAACTCTCCAGGGGTACCCTCACACATATTATTCCCTCATTTAGCGGATATTTTCACAAAAAAAGTGAAATTTTCAAAAAGTCAGAAAATTCGCTGAAAACAACTAAATATCAAGGACTCATCAGGCAAATTACTCTGGAACTGAAATTGGACATGCTCACTGACATTTCCCCTTCTCTGGAAATCTGACAAACAGCAAAAATGACTAAGTGCAAAAATAAATATTTTTTCAACTTTTTTTCAATTTTACCCCCGTGGGATATATATTCTACCCACACATTTGGAACTCTCCAGGGGTACCCTCACACATATTATTCCCTCATTTAGTGGATATTTTCACAAAAAAAGGTGAAATTTTCAAAAAGTCAGAAAATTGGCTGAAAATGACTAAATATCAAGTACTCATCGGGCGAATCACTCTGGAACTGAAATCGGACACGCTCACTGACATTTCCCCTTCTCTGGAAATCTGACAAACAGGAATAATGACTAAGTGCAAATTTAATTATTTTTTCAACTTTTTTTCAATTTTACCCCCGTGGGATATATATTCTACCCACACATTTGGAACTCTTCAGGGGTACCCTCACACATATTATTCCCTCATTTAGCAGATACTTTCACAAAAAAAGTGAAAGTTTCAAAAAGTCAGAAAATTGGCTGAAAACGACTAAATATCACGGACTCATCAGGCGAATTACTCTGGAACTGAAATCGGACTTGTTCACTGACATTTCCCCTTCTCTGGAAATCTGACAAACAGGAAAAATGACTAAGTGCAAAAATAATTATTTTTTCAACTTTTTTTCAATTTTACCCCCGTTGAATATAAATTCTACCCACACATTTGGAACTCTCCTGGGGTACCCTCACACATATTATTCCCTCATTTAGCGGATTTTTTCACAAACAAAGTGAAATTTGCAAAAAATCAGAAAATTGGCTGAAAACGACTAAATATCAAATACTCATGGGGTGAATCGCTCTGGAACTCAAATCGGACATGTTCACTGACATACCCCTTCTCTGGAAATCTGACAAACCGGAAAAATTACTAAGTCCAAAAATATTTTTTTTTTCAGCTTTTTTTCAATTTTACCCCCGTGGGATATATATTCTACCCACACATTTGGAACTCTCCAGGGGTACCCTCACACATATTATTCCCTCATTTAGAGGATAATTTCACAAAAAAAGGGAAATTTTCAAAAAGTCAAAAAATTGGCTGAAAACGACGAAATATCAAGGACTCATCGGGCGAATCACTCTGGAACTGAAATCGGACACTCTCACTGACATTTCCCCTTCTCTGGAAATCTGACAAACCGGAAAAATGACTAAGTCCAAAAATATTTTTTTTTTCAACTTTTTTTCAATTTTACCCCCGTGGAAATAAATTCTACCCACACATTTGGAACTCTCCTGGGGTACCCTCACACATATTATTCCCTCATTTAGCGGATATTTTCACAAAAAAAGTGAAATTTTCAAAAAGTCAGAAAATTCACTGAAAACAACTAAATATCAAGGACTCATCAGGCAAATTACTCTGGAACTGAAATTGGACATGCTCACTGACATTTCCCCTTCTCTGGAAATCTGACAAACAGGAAAAATGACTAAGTGCAAAAATAAATATTTTTTCAACTTTTTTTCAGTTTTACCCCCGTGGGATATATATTCTACCCACACATTTGGAACTCTCCAGGGGTACCCTCACACATATTATTCCCTCATTTAGTGGATATTTTCACAAAAAAAGGTGAAATTTTCAAAAAGTCAGAAAATTGGCTGAAAATGACTAAATATCAAGTACTCATCGTGCGAATCACTCTGGAACTGAAATCGGACACGCTCACTGACATTTCCCCTTCTCTGGAAATCTGACAAACCGGAAAAATGACTAAGTCCAAAAATATTTTTTTTTCAGCTTTTTTTCAATTTTACCCCCGTGGGATATATATTCTACCCACACATTTGGAACTCTCCAGTGGTACCCTCACACATATTATTCCCTCATTTAGTGGATATTTTCACAAAAAAAGTGAAATTTTCAAAAAGTCAAAAAATTGGCTGAAAACGACTAAATATCAAGGACTCATTGGGCGAATCACTCTGGAACTGAAATCGGACAAGCTCCCTGACATTTCCCCTTCTCTGGAAATCTGACAAACAGGAAAAATGACTAAGTGCAAAAATAATTATTTTTTCAACTTTTTTTCAATTTTACCCCCGTGGGATATAAATTCTACCCACACATTTGGAACTCTCCAGGGGTACCCTCACACATATTATTCCCTCATTTAGCGGATATTTTCACAAAAAAAGGGAAATTTTCAAAAAGTCAGAAAATTGGCTGAAAACGACTAAATATCAAGGACTCATCACGTGAATCACTCTGGAACTGAAATCGGACATGCTCACTGACATTTCCCCTTCTCTGGAATTCTGACAAACCGGAAAAATGACTAAGTCCAAAAATATTTATTTTTTCAACTTTTTTTCAATTTTACTCCCGTGGGATATATATTCTACCCACACATTTGGAACTCTCCAGGGGTACCCTCACACATATTATTCCCTCATTTAGCAGATATTTTCACAAAAAAAGTGAAATTTTCAAAAAGTCAGAAAATTGGCTGAAAACGACTAAATATCAAGGACTCATGGGGCGAATCGCAATAGAACTGAAATCAGACATGCTCACTGACATTTCGCCTTCTCTGGAAATCTGACAAACCGGAAAAATGACTAAGTCCAAAAATATTTTTTTTTTCAGCTTTTTTTCAATTTTACCCCTGTGGGATATATATTCTACCCACACATTTGGAACTCTCCAGGGGTACCCTCACACATATTATTCCCTCATTTAGCAGATATTTTCACAAAAAGAGTGAAATTTTCAAAAAGTCAGAAAATTGGCTGAAAACGACTAAATATCAAGGACTCATCGGGCGAATCACTCTGGAACTGAAATCGGACATGCTCACTGACATATCCCCTTCTCTGGAAATCTGACAAACCGGAAAAATGACTAAGTCCAAAATTATTTTTTTTTTAGCTTTTTTTCAATTTTACCCCCGTGGAATATATATTCTACCCACACATTTTAAACTCTCCAGGGTACCCTCACACATATTATGCCCTCATTTAGCGGAAATTTTCACAAAAAAAGTGAAATTTTCAAAAAGTCAGAAAATTGGCTGAATAT
Organism: Phyllobates terribilis; assembly: GCF_046119375.1. Lineage (NCBI taxonomy): Eukaryota > Metazoa > Chordata > Amphibia > Anura > Dendrobatidae > Phyllobates > Phyllobates terribilis. The sequence goes on along the minus strand of NW_027362763.1, from coordinate 591,514,800 downwards.
GACTAAATATCAAGGACTCATCGGGCGAATCACTCTGTAACTGAAATCGGACATGCTCACTGACATTTCGCCTTCTCTGGAAATCTGACAAACCGGAAAAATGACTAAGTCCAAAATTATTTTTTTTCAGCTTTTTTTCAATTTTACCCCCGTGGGATATGTATTCTACCCACACATTTGGAACTCTCCAGGCGTACCCTCACACATATTATTCCCTCATTTAGCGGATATTTTCACAAAAAAAGTGAAATTTTCAAAAAGTCAGAAAATTGGCTGAAAACGACTAAATATCAAGGACTCATGGGGCGAATCGCAATAGAACTGAAATCAGACATGCTCACTGACATTTCGCCTTCTCTGGAAATCTGACAAACCGGAAAAATGACTAAGTCCAAAATTATTTTTTTTCAGCTTTTTTTCAATTTTACCCCCGTGGGATATGTATTCTACCCACACATTTGGAACTCTCCAGGCGTACCCTCACACATATTATGCCCTCATTTAGTGGATATTTTCACAAAAAAAGTGAAATTTTCAAAAAGTCTGAAAATTGGCTGAAAACGACTAAATATCAAGGACTCATCAGGCGAATCCCTCTGGAACTCAAATCGGACATGTTCACTGACATATCCCCTTCTCTGGAAATCGAACAAACCGGAAAAATGACTAAGTCCAGAAATTTTTTTTGTTTCAACTTTTTTTCAATTTTACCCCCGTGGGATATATATTCTACCCACACATTTGGAACTCTCCAGGGGTACCCTCACACATATTATTCCCTCATTTAGTGGATATTTTCACAAAAAAAGGTGAAATTTTCAAAAAGTCAGATAATTGGCTGAAAACAACTAAATATCAAGTACTCATCGGGCGAATCGCTCTGGAACTGAAATCGGACACGCTCACTGACATTTCCCCTTCTCTGGAAATCTGACAAACCGGAAAAATGACTAAGTCCAAAAATTTTTTTTTTTCAGCTTTTTTTCAATTTTACCCCCGTGGGATATATATTCTACCCACACATTTGGAACTCTCCAGGGGTACCCTCACACATATTATTCCCTCATTTAGCAGATATTTTCACAAAAAAAGTGAAATTTTCAAAAAGTCTGAAAATTGGCTGAAACCGACAAAATATGAAGGATTCATCGGGCGAATCCCTCTGGAACTGAGATCGGACATGCTCACTGAAATTTCCCCTTCTCTGGAAATCTGACAAACAGGAAAAATGACTAAGTGCAAAAATAATTGTTTTTTCAACTTTTTTTCAATTTTACCCCCATGGGATACATATTCTACCCACACATTTGGAACTCTCCAGGGGTACCCTCACACATATTATTCCCTCATTTAGTGGATATTTTCACAAAAAAAGGGAAATTTTCAAAAAGTCAGAAAATTGGCTGAAAATGACTAAATATCAAGGACTCATGGGGCGAATCGCTCTGGAAATGAAATCGGACATGCTCACTGACATTTTGCCTACTCTGGAAATCTGACAAAACGGAAAAATGACTAAGTCAAAAATTATTTTTTTTTTTCAGCTTTTTTTCAATTTTACCCCCGTGGGATATCAATTCTACCCACACATTTGGAACTCTCCAGGGGTACCCTCACACATATTATTCCCTCATTTAGTGGATATTTTCACAAAAAAAGGGAAATTTTCAAAAAGTCAGAAAATTGGCTGAAACCGACAAAATATGAAGGACTCATCGGGCGAATCCCTCTGGAACTGAGATCGGACATGCTCACTGAAATTTCCCCTTCTCTGGAAATCTGACAAACAGGAAAAATGACTAAGTGCAAATATAATTGTTTTTTCAACTTTTTTTCAATTTTACCCCCGTGGGATACATATTCTACCCACACATTTCGAACTCTCCAGGGGTACCCTCACACATATTATTCCCTCATTTACCGGATATTTTCACAAAAAAAGTGAAATTTTCAAAAAGTCAGAAAATTGGCTGAAAACGATTAAATATCAAGGACTCATGGGGCGAATCGCAATAGAACTGAAATCAGACATGCTCACTGACATTTCGCCTTCTCTGGAAATCTGACAAACCAGAAAAATGACTAAGTCCAAAATTATTTTTTTTCAGCTTTTTTTCAATTTTACCCCCGTGGGATATGTATTCTACCCACACATTTGGAACTCTCCAGGCGTACCCTCACACATATTATGCCCTCATTTAGTGGATATTTTCACAAAAAAAGTGAAATTTTCAAAAAGTCAGAAAATTGGCTGAAAACGACTAAATATCAAGGACTCATCAGGCGAATCCCTCTGGAACTCAAATCGGACATGTTCACTGACATATCCCCTTCTCTGGAAATCGAACAAACCGGAAAAATGACTAAGTCCAGAAATTTTTTTTGTTTCAACTTTTTTTCAATTTTACCCCCGTGGGATATATATTCTACCCACACATTTGGAACTCTCCAGGGGTACCCTCACACATATTATTCCCTCATTTAGTGGATATTTTCACAAAAAAAGGTGAAATTTTCAAAAAGTCAGATAATTGGCTGAAAACAACTAAATATCAAGTACTCATCGGGCGAATCGCTCTGGAACTGAAATCGGACACGCTCACTGACATTTCCCCTTCTCTGGAAATCTGACAAACCGGAAAAATGACTAAGTCCAAAAATTTTTTTTTTTCAGCTTTTTTTCAATTTTACCCCCGTGGGATATATATTCTACCCACACATTTGGAACTCTCCAGGGGTACCCTCACACATATTATTCCCTCATTTAGCAGATATTTTCACAAAAAAAGTGAAATTTTCAAAAAGTCTGAAAATTGGCTGAAACCGACAAAATATGAAGGATTCATCGGGCGAATCCCTCTGGAACTGAGATCGGACATGCTCACTGAAATTTCCCCTTCTCTGGAAATCTGACAAACAGGAAAAATGACTAAGTGCAAAAATAATTGTTTTTTCAACTTTTTTTCAATTTTACCCCCATGGGATACATATTCTACCCACACATTTGGAACTCTCCAGGGGTACCCTCACACATATTATTCCCTCATTTAGTGGATATTTTCACAAAAAAAGTGAAATTTTCAAAAAGTCAGAAAATTGGCTGAAAATGACTAAATATCAAGGACTCATGGGGCGAATCGCTCTGGAAATGAAATCGGACATGCTCACTGACATTTTGCCTACTCTGGAAATCTGACAAAACGGAAAAATGACTAAGTCAAAAATTTTTTTTTTTTTTCAACTTTTTTTCAATTTTACCCCCGTGGGATATCAATTCTACCCACACATTTGGAACTCTCCAGGGGTACCCTCACACATATTATTCCCTCATTTAGTGGATATTTTCACAAAAAAAGGGAAATTTTCAAAAAGTCAGAAAATTGGCTGAAACCGACAAAATATGAAGGACTCATCGGGCGAATCCCTCTGGAACTGAGATCGGACATGCTCACTGAAATTTCCCCTTCTCTGGAAATCTGACAAACAGGAAAAATGACTAAGTGCAAATATAATTGTTTTTTCAACTTTTTTTCAATTTTACCCCCGTGGGATACATATTCTACCCACACATTTGGAACTCTCCAGGGGTACCCTCACACATATTATTCCCTCATTTAGCGGATATTTTCACAAAAGAAGTGAAATTTTCAAAAAGTCAGAAAATTGGCTGAAAACGACTAAATATCAAGGACTCATGGGGCGAATCGCAATAGAACTGAAATCAGACATGCTCACTGACATTTTGCCTTCTCTGGAAATCTGACAAACCGGAAAAATGACTAAGTCCAAAATTATTTTTTTTTTCAGCTTTTTTTCAATTTTACCCCTGTGGGATATATATTCTACCCACACATTTGGAACTCTCCAGGGGTACCCTCACACATATTATTCCCTCATTTAGCGGATATTTTCACAAAAAAAGTGAAATTTTCAAAAAGTCAGAAAATTGGCTGAAAACGACTAAATATCAAGGACTCATGGGGCGAATCGCAATAGAACTGAAATCAGACATGCTCACTGACATTTCGCCTTCTCTGGAAATCTGACAAACAGGAAAAATGACTAAGTGCAAAAATAATTATTTTTTCAACTTTTTTTCAATTTTACCCCCGTTGAATATAAATTCTACCCACACATTTGGAACTCTCCTGGGGTACCCTCACACATATTATTCCCTCATTTAGCGGATTTTTTCACAAACAAAGTGAAATTTGCAAAAAATCAGAAAATTGGCTGAAAACGACTAAATATCAAATACTCATGGGCGAATCGCTCTGGAACTCAAATCGGACATGTTCACTGACATATCCCCTTCTCTGGAAATCGAACAAACCGGAAAAATGACTAAGTCCAAAAATTTTTTTTATTTCAGCTTTTTTTCAATTTTACCCCCGTGGGATATATATTCTACCCACACATTTGGAACTCTCCAGGTTACCCTCACACATATTATTCCCTCATTTAGCAGATATTTTCACAAAAAAAGTGAAATTTTCAAAAAATCAGAAAATTGGCTGAAAACGACTAAATATCAAGGACTCATCAGGCGAATCGCTCTAGAACTGAAATCGGACATGCTCACTGACATTTCGCCTTCTCTGGAAAACTGACAAACCGGAAAAATGACTAAGTCCAAAATTATTTTTTTTTTCAGCTTTTTTCAATTTTACCCCCGTGGGATATATATTCTACCCACACATTTGGAACTCTCCAGGGGTACCCTCACACATATTATTCCCTCATTTAGCGGATATTTTCACAAAAAAAGTGAAATTTTCAAAAAGTCAGAAAATTAGCTGAAACCGACAAAATATGAATGACTCATCGGGCGAATCCCTCTGGAACTGAGATCGGACATGCTCACTGACATTTTCCCTTCTCTGGAAATCTGACAAACAGGAAAAATGACTAAGTGCAAAAATAATTGTTTTTTCAACTTTTTTTCAATTTTACCCCCGTGGGATATATATTCTACCCACACATTTGGAACTCTCCAGGTTACCCTCACACATATTATTCCCTCATTTACCGGATATTTTCACAAAAAAAGTGAAATTTTCAAAAATTCAGAAAACTGGCTGAAAACGACTAAATATCAAGGACTCATCGGGCGAATCACTCTAGAACTGAAATCGGACATGTTCACTGACATACCCCTTCTCTGGAAATCTGACAAACCGGAAAAATTACTAAGTCCAAAAATATTTTTTTTTCAGCTTTTTTTCAATTTTACCCCCGTGGGATATATATTCTACCCACACATTTGGAACTCTCCAGGGGTACCCTCACACATATTATTCCCTCATTTAGAGGATAATTTCACAAAAAAAGGGAAATTTTCAAAAAGTCAAAAAATTGGCTGAAAACGACGAAATATCAAGGACTCATCGGGCGAATCACTCTGGAACTGAAATCGGACACGCTCACTGACATTTTCCCTTCTCTGGAAATCTGACAAACCGGAAAAATGACTAAGTCCAAAAATATTTTTTTTTTCAACTTTTTTTCAATTTTACCCCCGTGGAAATAAATTCTACCCACACATTTGGAACTCTCCTGGGGTACCCTCACACATATTATTCCCTCATTTAGCGGATATTTTCACAAAAAAAGTGAAATTTTCAAAAAGTCAGAAAATTCACTGAAAACAACTAAATATCAAGGACTCATCAGGCAAATTACTCTGGAACTGAAATTGGACATGCTCACTGACATTTCCCCTTCTCTGGAAATCTGACAAACAGGAAAAATGACTAAGTGCAAAAATAAATATTTTTTCAACTTTTTTTCAGTTTTACCCCCGTGGGATATATATTCTACCGACACATTTGGAACTCTCCAGGGGTACCCTCACACATATTATTCCCTCATTTAGTGGATATTTTCACAAAAAAAGGTGAAATTTTCAAAAAGTCAGAAAATTGGCTGAAAATGACTAAATATCAAGTACTCATCGTGCGAATCACTCTGGAACTGAAATCGGACACGCTCACTGACATTTCCCCTTCTCTGGAAATCTGACAAACCGGAAAAATGACTAAGTCCAAAAATATTTTTTTTTCAGCTTTTTTTCAATTTTACCCCCGTGGGATATATATTCTACCCACACATTTGGAACTCTCCAGTGGTACCCTCACACATATTATTCCCTCATTTAGTGGATATTTTCACAAAAAAAGTGAAATTTTCAAAAAGTCAAAAAATTGGCTGAAAACGACTAAATATCAAGGACTCATTGGGCGAATCACTCTGGAACTGAAATCGGACAAGATCCCTGACATTTCCCCTTCTCTGGAAATCTGACAAACAGGAAAAATGACTAAGTGCAAAAATAATTATTTTTTCAACTTTTTTTCAATTTTACCCCCGTGGGATATAAATTCTACCCACACATTTGGAACTCTCCAGGGGTACCCTCACACATATTATTCCCTCATTTAGCGGATATTTTCACAAAAAAAGGGAAATTTTCAAAAAGTCAGAAAATTGGCTGAAAACGACTAAATATCAAGGACTCATCAGGTGAATCACTCTGGAACTGAAATCGGACATGCTCATTGACATTTCCCCTTCTCTGGAATTCTGACAAACCGGAAAAATGACTAAGTCCAAAAATATTTATTTTTTCAACTTTTTTTCAATTTTACCCCCGTGAAAATAAATTCTACCCACACATTTGGAACTCTCCAGGCGTACCCTCACACATATTATGCCCTCATTTAGTGGATATTTTCACAAAAAAAGTGAAATTTTCAAAAAGTCAGAAAATTGGCTGAAAACGACTAAATATCAAGGACTCATCAGGCGAATCCCTCTGGAACTCAAATCGGACATGTTCACTGACATATCCCCTTCTCTGGAAATCGAACAAACCGGAAAAATGACTAAGTCCAGAAATTTTTTTTGTTTCAACTTTTTTTCAATTTTACCCCCGTGGGATATATATTCTACCCACACATTTGGAACTCTCCAGGGGTACCCTCACACATATTATTCCCTCATTTAGTGGATATTTTCACAAAAAAAGGTGAAATTTTCAAAAAGTCAGATAATTGGCTGAAAACAACTAAATATCAAGTACTCATCGGGCGAATCGCTCTGGAACTGAAATCGGACACGCTCACTGACATTTCCCCTTCTCTGGAAATCTGACAAACCGGAAAAATGACTAAGTCCAAAAATTTTTTTTTTTCAGCTTTTTTTCAATTTTACCCCCGTGGGATATATATTCTACCCACACATTTGGAACTCTCCAGGGGTACCCTCACACATATTATTCCCTCATTTAGCAGATATTTTCACAAAAAAAGTGAAATTTTCAAAAAGTCTGAAAATTGGCTGAAACCGACAAAATATGAAGGACTCATCGGGCGAATCCCTCTGGAACTGAGATCGGACATGCTCACTGAAATTTCCCCTTCTCTGGAAATCTGACAAACAGGAAAAATGACTAAGTGCAAAAATAATTGTTTTTTCAACTTTTTTTCAATTTTACCCCCATGGGATACATATTCTACCCACACATTTGGAACTCTCCAGGGGTACCCTCACACATATTATTCCCTCATTTAGTGGATATTTTCACAAAAAAAGTGAAATTTTCAAAAAGTCAGAAAATTGGCTGAAAATGACTAAATATCAAGGACTCATGGGGCGAATCGCTCTGGAAATGAAATCGGACATGCTCACTGAGATTTTGCCTACTCTGGAAATCTGACAAAACGGAAAAATGACTAAGTCCAAAATTATTTTTTTTTTTCAGCTTTTTTTCAATTTTACCCCCATGAGATATCAATTCTACCCACACATTTGGAACTCTCCAGGGGTACCCTCACACATATTATTCCCTCATTTAGTGGATATTTTCACAAAAAAAGGGAAATTTTCAAAAAGTCAGAAAATTGGCTGAAACCGACAAAATATGAAGGACTCATCGGGCGAATCCCTCTGGAACTCAAAGCGGACATGCTCACTGACATTTCCCCTTCTCTGGAAATCTGACAAACCGGAAAAATGACTACATCCAAAAATAATTTTTTTTTCAGCTTTTTTTCAATTTTACCCCCGTGGGATATATATTCTACCCACACATTTGGAACTCTCCAGGGGTATCCTCACACATATTATTCCCTCATTTAGCGGATATTTTCACAAAAAAAGTGAAATTTTCAAAAAGTCAGAAAATTGGCTGAAAACGACTAAATATCAAGGACTCATGGGGCGAATCGCAATAGAACTGAAATCAGACATGCTCACTGACATTTTGCCTTCTCTGGAAATCTGACAAACCGGAAAAATGACTAAGTCCAAAATTATTTTTTTTTTCAGCTTTTTTTCAATTTTACCCCTGTGGGATATATATTCTACCCACACATTTGGAACTCTCCAGGGGTACCCTCACACATATTATTCCCTCATTTAGCGGATATTTTCACAAAAAAAGTGAAATTTTCAAAAAGTCAGAAAATTGGCTGAAAACGACTAAATATCAAGGACTCATGGGGCGAATCGCAATAGAACTGAAATCAGACATGCTCACTGACATTTCGCCTTCTCTGGAAATCTGACAAACAGGAAAAATGACTAAGTGCAAATATAATTATTTTTTCACCTTTTTTTCAATTTTATCCCCGTGAAAATAAATTCTACCCACACATTTGGAACTCACCTGGGGTACCCTCACACATATTATTCCCTCATTTAGTGGATATTTTCACAAAAAAAGTGAAATTTTCAAAAAGTCAGAAAATTGGCTGAAAATGACTAAATATCAAGGACTCATGGGGCGAATCGCTCTGGAAATGAAATCGGACATGCTCACTGACATTTCGCCTTCTCTGGAAATCTGACAAACCGGAAAAATGACTAAGTCCAAAATTATTTTTTTTTTCAGCTTTTTTTCAATTTTACCCCCGTGGGATATATATTCTACCCACACATTTGGAACTCTCCAGGGGTACCCTCACACATATTATTCCCTCATTTAGTGGATATTTTCACAAAAAAAGGGAAATTTTCAAATAGTCAGAAAATTGGCTGAAAACGACTAAATATCAAGGACTCATCGGGCGAATCGCTCTGGAACTGAAATCGGACACGCTCACTGACATTTCCCCTTCTCTGGAAATCTGACAAACCGGAAAAATGACTAAGTCGAAAAATTTTTTTTTTTCAGCTTTTTTTCAATTTTACCCCCATGGGATATATATTCTACCCACACATTTGGAACTCTCCAGGGGTACCCTCACACATATTATTCCCTCATTTAGTGGATATTTTCACAAAAAAAGTGAAATTTTCAAAAAGTCAGAAAATTGGCTGAAAATGACTAAATATCAAGGACTCATGGGGCGAATCGCTCTGGAACTGAAATCGGACATGCTCACTGACATTTCCCCTTCTCTGGAAATCTGACAAACAGGAATAATGACAAAGTCCAAAAATATTTATTTTTTCAACTTTTTTTCAATTTTACCCCGTGAAAATAAATTCTACCCACACATTTGGAACTCTCCAGGGGTACCCTCACACATATTATTCCCTCATTTAGTGGATATTTTCACAAAAAAAGTGAAATTTTCAAAAAGTCAGAAAATTGGCTGAAAATGACTAAATATCAAGGACTCATGGGGCGAATCGCTCTGGAAATGAAATCGGACATGCTCACTGACATTTCGCCTTCTCTGGAAATCTGACAAACCGGAAAAATTACTAAGTCCAAAATTTTTTTTTTTTTCAGCTGTTTTTCAATTTTACCCCCGTGGGATATATATTCTACCCACACATTTGGAACTCTTCAGGGGTACCCTCACACATATTATTCCCTCATTTAGCAGATATTTTCACAAAAAAAGTGAAAGTTTCAAAAAGTCAGAACATTGGCTGAAAACGACTAAATATCAGGGACTCATCAGGTGAATCACTCTGGAACTGAAATCGGACATGCTCACTGACATTTCCCCTTCTCTGGAAATCTGACAAACAGGAATAATGACAAAGTCCAAAAATATTTATTTTTTCAACTATTTTTCAATTTTACCCCGTGAAAATAAATTCTACCCACACATTTGGAACTCTCCAGGGGTACCCTCACACATATTATTCCCTCATTTAGTGGATATTTTCACAAAAAAAGTGAAATTTTCAAAAAGTCAGGAAATTGGCTGAAAATGACTAAATATCAAGGACTCATGGGGCGAATCGCTCTGGAAATGAAATCGGACATGCTCACTGACATTTTGCCTTCTCTGGAAATCTGACAAACCGGAAAAATGACTAAGTCCAAAATTATTTTTTTTTTTCAGCTTTTTTTCAATTTTACCCCCGTGGGATATCAATTCTACCCACACATTTGGAACTCTCCAGGGGTACCCTCACACATATTATTCCCTCATTTAGTGGATATTTTCACAAAAAAAGGGAAATTTTCAAAAAGTCAGAAAATTGGCTGAAACCGACAAAATATGAAGGACTCATCGGGCGAATCCCTCTGGAACTGAGATCGGACATGCTCACTGAAATTTCCCCTTCTCTGGAAATCTGACAAACAGGAAAAATGACTAAGTGCAAATATAATTGTTTTTTCAACTTTTTTTCAATTTTACCCCCGTGGGATACATATTCTACCCACACATTTGGAACTCTCCAGGGGTACCCTCACACATATTATTCCCTCATTTACCGGATATTTTCACAAAAAAAGTGAAATTTTCAAAAAGTCAGAAAATTGGCTGAAAACGATTAAATATCAAGGACTCATGGGGCGAATCACTCTGGAACTCAAATCGGACATGCTCACTGACATTTCCCCTTCTCTGGAAATCTGACAAACCGGAAAAATGACTACATCCAAAAATATTTTTTTTTTCAGCTTTTTTTCAATTTTACCCCCGTGGGATATATATTCTACCCACACATTTGGAACTCTCCAGGGGTATCCTCACACATATTATTCCCTCATTTAGCGGATATTTTCACAAAAAAAGTGAAATTTTCAAAAAGTCAGAAAATTGGCTGAAAACGACTAAATATCAAGGACTCATGGGGCGAATCGCAATAGAACTGAAATCAGACATGCTCACTGACATTTTGCCTTCTCTGGAAATCTGACAAACCGGAAAAATGACTAAGTCCAAAATTATTTTTTTTTTCAGCTTTTTTTCAATTTTACCCCTCTGGGATATATATTCTACCCACACATTTGGAACTCTCCAGGGGTACCCTCACACATATTATTCCCTCATTTACCGGATATTTTCACAAAAAAAGTGAAATTTTCAAAAAGTCAGAAAATTGGCTGAAAACGACTAAATATCAAGGACTCATGGGGCGAATCGCAATAGAACTGAAATCAGACATGCTCACTGACATTTCGCCTTCTCTGGAAATCTGACAAACAGGAAAAATGACTAAGTGCAAATATAATTATTTTTTCAACTTTTTTTCAATTTTACCCCCGTGAAAATAAATTCTACCCACACATTTGGAACTCTCCTGGGGTACCCTCACACATATTATTCCCTCATTTAGTGGATATTTTCACAAAAAAAGTGAAATTTTCAAAAAGTCAGAAAATTGGCTGAAAATGACTAAATATCAAGGACTCATGGGGCGAATCGCTCTGGAAATGAAATCGGACATGCTCACTGACATTTCGCCTTCTCTGGAAATCTGACAAACCGGAAAAATGACTAAGTCCAAAATTATTTTTTTTTTCAGCTTTTTTTCAATTTTACCCCCGTGGGATATATATTCTACCCACACATTTGGAACTCTCCAGGGGTACCCTCACACATATTATTCCCTCATTTAGTGGATATTTTCACAAAAAAAGGGAAATTTTCAAAAAGTCAGAAAATTGGCTGAAAACGACTAAATATCAAGGACTCATCGGGCGAATCACTCTGGAACTGAAATCGGACACGCTCACTGACATTTCCCCTTCTCTGTAAATCTGACAAACAGGAAAAATGACTAAGTGCAAATATAATTATTTTTTCAACTTTTTTTCAATTTTACCCCCGTGGGATATAAATTCTACCCACACATTTGGAACTCTCCAGGGGTACCCTCACACATATTATTCCCTCATTTAGTGGATATTTTCACAAAAAAAGGGAAATTTTCAAAAAGTCAGAAAATTGGCTGAAAACGACTAAATATCAAGGACTCATCAGGTGAATCACTCTGGAACTGAAATCGGACATGCTCACTGACATTTCCCCTTCTCTGGAAATCTGACAAACCGGAAAAATGACTAAGTGCAAAAATAATTGTTTTTTCAACTTTTTTTCAATTTTACCCCCGTGGGATACATATTCTACCCACACATTTGGAACTCTCCAGGGGTACCCTCACACATATTATTCCCTCATTTACCGGATATTTTCACAAAAAAAGTGAAATTTTCAAAAAGTCAGAAAATTGGCTGAAAACGACTAAATATCAAGGACTCATGGGGCGAATCGCAATAGAACTGAAATCAGACATGCTCACTGACATTTCGCCTTCTCTGGAAATCTGACAAACCGGAAAAATGACTAAGTCCAAAATTTATTTTTTTTTCAGCTTTTTTTAAATTTTACCCCTGTGGGATATATATTCTACCCACACATTTGGAACTCTCCAGGGGTACCCTCACACATATTATTCCCTCATTTAGCAGATATTTTCACAAAAAGAGTGAAATTTTCAAAAAGTCAGAAAATTGGCTGAAAACGACTAAATATCAAGGACTCATCGGGCGAATCACTCTGGAACTGAAATCGGACATGCTCACTGACATTTCGCCTTCTCTGGAAATCTGACAAACCGGAAAAATGACTAAGTCCAAAATTATTTTTTTTCAGATTTTTTTCAATTTTACCCCCGTGGGATATGTATTCTACCCACACATTTGGAACTCTCCAGGGGTACCCTCACACATATTATTCCCTCATTTAGTGGATATTTTCACAAAAAAAGGTGAAATTTTCAAAAAGTCAGATAATTGGCTGAAAACAACTAAATATCAAGTACTCATCGGGCGAATCGCTCTGGAACTGAAATCGGACACGCTCACTGACATTTCCCCTTCTCTGGAAATCTGACAAACCGGAAAAATGACTAAGTCCAAAAATATTTTTTTTTCAGCTTTTTTTCAATTTTACCCCCGTGGGATATATATTCTACCCACACATATGGAACTCTCCAGGGGTACCCTCACACATATTATTCCCTCATTTAGTGGATATTTTCACAAAAAAAGTGAAATTTTCAAAAAGTCAGAAAATTGGTTGAAAATGACTAAATATCAACTACTCATGGGGCGAATCGCTCTGGAAATGAAATCGGACATGCTCACTGACATTTCGCCTTCTCTGGAAATCTGACAAACCGGAAAAATGACTAAGTCCAAAATTATTTTTTTTTTCAGCTTTTTTTCAATTTTACCCCCGTGGGATATATATTCTACCCACACATTTGGAACTCTCCAGGGGTACCCTCACACATATTATTCCCTCATTTAGTGGATATTTTCACAAAAAAAGGGAAATTTTCAAAAAGTCAGAAAATTGGCTGAAAACGACTAAATATCAAGGACTCATCGGGCGAATCACTCTGGAACTGAAATCGGACACGCTCACTGACATTTGACCTTCTCTGGAAATCTGACAAACAGGAAAAATGACTAAGTGCAAAAATAATTATTTTTTCAACTTTTTTTCAATTTTACCCCTGTGGGATATAAATTCTACCCACACATTTGGAACTCTCCAGGGGTACCCTCACACATATTATGCCCTCATTTAGTGGATATTTTCACAAAAAAAGTGAAATTTTCAAAAAGTCAGAAAATTCGCTGAAAACAACTAAATATCAAGGACTCATCAGACAAATTACTCTGGAACTGAAATTGGACATGCTCACTGACATTTCCCCTTCTCTGGAAATCTGACAAACAGGAAATATGACTAAGTGCAAATATAATTATTTTTTCAACTTTTTTTCAATTTTACCCCCGTGGGATATATATTCTACCCACACATTTGGAACTCTTCAGGGGTACCCTCACACATATTATTCCCTCATTTAGCAGATATTTTCACAAAAAAAGTGAAAGTTTCAAAAAGTCAGAAAATTGGCTGAAAACGACTAAATATCAGGGACTCATCAGGTGAATCACTCTGGAACTGAAATCGGACATGCTCACTGACATTTCGCCTTCTCTGGAAATCTGACAAACCGGAAAAATTACTAAGTCCAAAATTTTTTTTTTTTTCAGCTGTTTTTCAATTTTACCCCCGTGGGATATATATTCTACCCACACATTTGGAACTCTCCAGGGGTACCCTCACACATATTATTCCCTCATTTAGCAGATATTTTCACAAAAAAAGTGAAATTTTCAAAAAGTCAGAAAATTGGCTGAAACCGACAAAATATGAAGGACTCATCGGGCGAATCCCTCTGGAACTGAGATCGGACATTCTCACTGAAATTTCCCCTTCTCTGGAAATCTGACAAACAGGAAAAATGACTAAGTGCAAAAATAATTGTTTTTTCAACTTTTTTTCAATTTTACCCCCGTGGGATACATATTCTACCCACACATTTGGAACTCTCCAGGGGTACCCTCACACATATTATTCCCTCATTTAGTGGATATTTTCACAAAAAAAGTGAAATTTTCAAAAAGTCAGAAAATTGGCTGAAAATGACTAAATATCAAGGACTCATGGGGCGAATCGCTCTGGAAATGAAATCGGACATGCTCACTGACATTTCGCCTTCTCTGGAAATCTGACAAACCGGAAAAATGACTAAGTCCAAAATTATTTTTTTTTTCAACTTTTTTTCAATTTTACCCCCGTGGGATATCAATTCTACCCACACATTTGGAACTCTCCAGGGGTACCCTCACACATATTATTCCCTCATTTAGTGGATATTTTCACAAAAAAAGTGAAATTTTCAAAAAGTCAGAAAATTGGCTGAAAATGACTAAATATCAAGGACTCATGGGGCGAATCGCTCTGGAAATGAAATCGGACATGCTCACTGAAATTTCCCCTTCTCTGGAAATCTGACAAACAGGAAAAATGACTAAGTGCAAAAATAATTATTTTTTCAACTTTTTTTCAATTTTACACCCGTGGGATTCATATTCTACCCACACATTTGGAACTCTCCAGGGGTACCCTCACACATATTATTTCCTCATTTACCGGATTTTTTCACAAAAAAGTGAAATTTTCAAAAAGTCAGAAAATTGGCTGAAAACGATTAAATATCAAGGACTCATGGGGCGAATCACTCTGGAACTGAAATCGGACATGCTCACTGACATGTCCCCTTCTCTGGAAATCTGACAAACCGGAAAAATGACTACATCCAAAAATATTTTTTTTTTCAGCTATTTTTCAATTTTACCCCCGTGGGATATATATTCTACCCACACATTTGGAACTCTCCAGGGGTATCCTCACACATATTATTCCCTCATTTAGCGGATATTTTCACAAAAAAAGTGAAATTTTCAAAAAGTCAGAAAATTGGCTGAAAACGACTAAATATCAAGGACTCATGGGGCGAATCGCAATAGAACTGAAATCAGACATGCTCACTGACATTTCGCCTTCTCTGGAATTCTGACAAACCGGAAAAATGACTAAGTCCAAAATCATTTTTTTTTTCAGCTTTTTTTCAATTTTACCCCTGTGGGATATATATTCTACCCAAACATTTGGAACTCTCCAGGGGTACCCTCACACATATTATTCCCTCATTTAGCGGATATTTTCACAAAAAAAGTGAAATTTTCAAAAAGTCAGAAAATTGGCTGAAAACGACTAAATATCAAGGACTCATGGGGCGAATCGCAATAGAACTGAAATCAGACATGCTCACTGACATTTCGCCTTCTCTGGAAATCTGCCAAACAGGAAAAATGACTAAGTGCAAATATAATTATTTTTTCAACTTTTTTTCAATTTTACCCCCGTGAAAATAAATTCTACCCACACATTTGGAACTCTCCTGGGGTACCCTCACACATATTATTCCCTCATTTAGTGGATATTTTCACAAAAAAAGTGAAATTTTCAAAAAGTCAGAAAATTGGCTGAAAACGACAAAATATTAAGGACTCATCAGGCGAATCCCTCTGGAACTCAAATCGGACATGTTCACTGACATATCCCCTTCTCTGGAAATCGAACAAACCGGAAAAATGACTAAGTCCAGAAATTTTTTTTATTTCAACTTTTTTTCAATTTTACCCCCGTGGGATATATATTCTACCCACACATTTGGAACTCTCCAGGGGTACCCTCACACATATTATTCCCTCATTTAGTGGATATTTTCACAAAAAAAGGTGAAATTTTCAAAAAGTCAGATAATTGGCTGAAAACAACTAAATATCAAGTACTCATCGGACGAATCGCTCTGGAACTGAAATCGGACACGCTCACTGACATTTCCCCTTCTCTGGAAATCTGACAAACCGGAAAAATGACTAAGTCCAAAATTATTTTTTTTTCAGCTTTTTTTCAATTTTACCCCCGTGGGATATATATTCTACCCACACATTTGGAACTCTCCAGGGGTACCCTCACACATATTATTCCCTCATTTAGTGGATATTTTCACAAAAAAAGTGAAATTTTCAAAAAGTCAGAAAATTGGCTGAAAATGACTAAATATCAAGGACTCATGGGGCGAATCGCTCTGGAAATGAAATCGGACATGCTCACTGACATTTCGCCTTCTCTGGAAATCTGACAAACCGGAAAAATGACTAAGTCCAAAATTATTTTTTTTCAGCTTTTTTTCAATTTTACCCCCGTGGGATATGTATTCTACCCACACATTTGGAACTCTCCAGGCGTACCCTCACACATATTATGCCCTCATTTAGTGGATATTTTCACAAAAAAAGTGAAATTTTCAAAAAGTCAGAAAATTGGATGAAAACGACTAAATATCAAGTACTCATCGGGCGAATCGCTCTGGAACTGAAATCGGACACGCTCACTGACATTTCCCCTTCTCTGGAAATCTGACAACCCGGAAAAATGACTAAGTCCAAAAATATATATTTTTTCAACTTTTTTTCAATTTTACCCCCGTGGAAATAAATTCTACCCACACATTTGGAACTCTCCTGGGGTACCCTCACACATATTACTCCCTCACTTAGCGGATATTTTCACAAAAAAAGTGAAATTTTCAAAAAGTCAGAAAATTCGCTGAAAACAACTAAATATCAAGGAATCATCAGGCAAATTACTCTGGAACTGAAATTGGACATGCTCACTGACATTTCCTCTTCTCTGGAAATCTGACAAACAGGAAAAATGACTAAGTGCAAAAATAAATATTTTTTCAACTTTTTTTCAATTTTACCCCCGTGGGATATATATTCTACCCACACATTTGGAACTCTCCAGGGGTACCCTCACACATATTATTCCCTCATTTAGTGGATATTTTCACAAAAAAAGGTGAAATTTTCAAAAAGTCAGAAAATTGGCTGAAAATGACTAAACATCAAGTACTCATCGGGCGAATCACTCTGGAACTGAAATCGGACACGCTCACTGACATTTCCCCTTCTCTGGAAATCTGACAAACCGGAAAAATGACTAAGTCCAAAATTATTTTTTTTTTAACTTTTTTTCAATTTTACCCCCGTGGGATATATATTCTACCCACACATTTGGAACTCTCCAGGGGTACCCTCACACATATTATTCCCTCATTTAGTGGATATTTTCACAAAAAAAGGGAAATTTTCAAAAAGTCAAAAAATTGGCTGAAAACGACTAAATATCAAGGACTCATCGGGCGAATCACTCTGGAACTGAAATCGGACACGCTCACTGACATTTCCCCTTCTCTGGAAATCTGACAAACAAGAAAAATAACTAAGTGCAAATATAATTATTTTTTCAACTTTTTTTCAATTTTACCCCCGTGGGATATATATTCTACCCACACATTTGGAACTCTTCAGGGGTACCCTCACACATATTATTCCCTCATTTAGCAGATATTTTCACAAAAAAGTGAAAGTTTCAAAAAGTCAGAAAATTGGCTGAAAACGACTAAATATCACGGACTCATCAGGCGAATTACTCTGGAACTGAAATCGGACATGTTCACTGACATTTCCCCTTCTCTGGAAATCTGACAAACAGGAAAAATGACTAAGTGCAAAAATAATTATTTTTTCAACTTTTTTTCAATTTTACCCCGTTGGATATAAATTCTACCCACA
The DNA here is from genome assembly GCF_046119375.1 of Phyllobates terribilis. Lineage (NCBI taxonomy): Eukaryota > Metazoa > Chordata > Amphibia > Anura > Dendrobatidae > Phyllobates > Phyllobates terribilis. Next base: position 591,496,538 of record NW_027362763.1, on the reverse strand, counting down.
CATTTGGAACTCTCCAGGGGTACCCTCACACATATTATTCCCTCATTTAGTGGATATTTTCACGAAAAAAAGGGAAATTTTCAAAAAGTCAGAAAATTGGCTGAAAACGACTAAATATCAAGGACTCATCAGGCGAATCACTCTGGAACTGAAATCAGACATGTTCACTGACATATCCCCTTCTCTGGAAATCGAACAAACCGGAAAAATGACTAAGTCCAAAAATTTTTTTTATTTCACCTTTTTTTCAATTTTAAACCCGTGGGATATATATTCTACCCACACATTTGGAACTCTCCAGGGGTACCCTCACACATATTATTCCCTCATTTAGCAGATATTTTCACAAAAAATGTGAAATTTTCAAAAAATCTGAAAATTGGCTGAAAATGACTAAATATCAAGTACTCATCGGGCGAATCGCTCTGTAACTGAAATCGGACATGCTCACTGACATTTCGCCTTCTCTGGAAATCTGACAAACCGGAAAAATGACAGTCCAAAAATATTTTTTTTTTCAGCTTTTTTTCAATTTTACCCCCGTGGGATATATATTCTACCCACACATTTGGAACTCTCCAGGCGTACCCTCACACATATTATTCCCTCATTTAGCGGATATTTTCACAAAAAAAGTGAAATTTTCGAAAAGTCAGAAAATTGGCTGAAAATGACTAAATATCAAAGACTCATGGGGCGAATCGCTCTGGAAATGAAATCGGAAATGCTCACTGACATTTCGCTTCTCTGGAAATCTGACAAACCGGAAAAATGACTAAGTCCAAAATTATTTTTTTTTTCAGCTTTTTTTCAATTTTACCCCCGTGGGATATATATTCTACCCACACATTTGGATCTCTCCAGGGGTACCCTCACACATACTATTCCCTCATTTAGTGGATATTTTCACAAAAAAAGGGAACTTTTCAAAAAGTCAAAAAATTGGCTGAAAACGACTAAATATCAAGGACTCATCAGGCGAATCACTCTGGAACTGAAATCGGACACGCTCACTGACATTTCCCCTTCTCTGGAAATCTGACAAACCGGAAAATGACTAAGTCCAAAAATAATTTTTTTTTCAGCTTTTTTTCAATTTTACCCCTGTGGGATATATATTCTACCCAAACATTTGGAACTCTCCAGGGGTACCCTCACACATATTATTCCCTCATTTAGCGGATATTTTCACAAAAAAAGTGAAATTTTCAAAAAGTCAGAAAATTGGCTGAAAACGACTAAATATCAAGGACTCATGGGGCGAATCGCAATAGAACTGAAATCAGACATGCTCACTGACATTTCGCCTTCTCTGGAAATCTGCCAAACAGGAAAAATGACTAAGTGCAAATATAATTATTTTTTCAACTTTTTTTCAATTTTACCCCCGTGAAAATAAATGCTACCCACACATTTGGAACTCTCCTGGGGTACCCTCACACATATTATTCCCTCATTTAGTGGATATTTTCACAAAAAAAGTGAAATTTTCAAAAAGTCAGAAAATTGACTGAAAACGACAAAATATTAAGGACTCATCAGGCGAATCCCTCTGGAACTCAAATCGGACATGTTCACTGACATATCCCCTTCTCTGGAAATTGAACAAACCGGAAAAATGACTAAGTCCAGAAATTTTTTTTATTTCAACTTTTTTTCAATTTTACCCCCGTGGGATATAAATTCTACCCACACATTTGGAACTCTCCAGGGGTACCCTCACACATATTATTCCCTCATTTAGTGGATATTTTCACAAAAAAAGGTGAAATTTTCAAAAAGTCAGATAATTGGCTGAAAACAACTAAATATCAAGTACTCATCGGACGAATCGCTCTGGAACTGAAATCGGACACGCTCACTGACATTTCCCCTTCTCTGGAAATCTGACAAACCGGAAAAATGACTAAGTCCAAAATTTTTTTTTTTTCAGCTTTTTTTCAATTTTACCCCCGTGGGATATATATTCTACCCACACATTTGGAACTCTCCAGGGGTACCCTCACACATATTATTCCCTCATTTAGTGGATATTTTCACAAAAAAAGTGAAATTTTCAAAAAGTCAGAAAATTGGCTGAAAATGACTAAATATCAAGGACTCATGGGGCGAATCGCTCTGGAAATGAAATCGGACATGCTCACTGACATTTCGCCTTCTCTGGAAATCTGACAAACCGGAAAAATGACTAAGTCCAAAATTATTTTTTTTCAGCTTTTTTTCAATTTTACCCCCGTGGGATATGTATTCTACCCACACATTTGGAACTCTCCAGGCGTACCCTCACACATATTATGCCCTCATTTAGTGGATATTTTCACAAAAAAAGTGAAATTTTCAAAAAGTCAGAAAATTGGATGAAAACGACTAAATATCAAGTACTCATCGGGCGAATCGCTCTGGAACTGAAATCGGACACGCTCACTGACATTTCCCCTTCTCTGGAAATCTGACAACCCGGAAAAATGACTAAGTCCAAAAATATATATTTTTTCAACTTTTTTTCAATTTTACCCCTGTGGAAATAAATTCTACCCACACATTTGGAACTCTCCTGGGGTACCCTCACACATATTACTCCCTCACTTAGCGGATATTTTCACAAAAAAAGTGAAATTTTCAAAAAGTCAGAAAATTCGCTGAAAACAACTAAATATCAAGGAATCATCAGGCAAATTACTCTGGAACTGAAATTGGACATGCTCACTGACATTTCCTCTTCTCTGGAAATCTGACAAACAGGAAAAATGACTAAGTGCAAAAATAAATATTTTTTCAACTTTTTTTCAATTTTACCCCCGTGGGATATATATTCTACCCACACATTTGGAACTCTCCAGGGGTACCCTCACACATATTATTCCCTCATTTAGTGGATATTTTCACAAAAAAAGGTGAAATTTTCAAAAAGTCAGAAAATTGGCTGAAAATGACTAAACATCAAGTACTCATCGGGCGAATCACTCTGGAACTGAAATCGGACACGCTCACTGACATTTCCCCTTCTCTGGAAATCTGACAAACCGGAAAAATGACTAAGTCCAAAATTATTTTTTTTTTAACTTTTTTCAATTTTACCCCCGTGGGATATATATTCTACCCACACATTTGGAACTCTCCAGGGGTACCCTCACACATATTATTCCCTCATTTAGTGGATATTTTCACAAAAAAAGGGAAATTTTCAAAAAGTCAAAAAATTGGCTGAAAACGACTAAATATCAAGGACTCATCGGGCGAATCACTCTGGAACTGAAATCGGACACGCTCACTGACATTTCCCCTTCTCTGGAAATCTGACAAACAAGAAAAATAACTAAGTGCAAATATAATTATTTTTTCAACTTTTTTTCAATTTTACCCCCGTGGGATATATATTCTACCCACACATTTGGAACTCTTCAGGGGTACCCTCACACATATTATTCCCTCATTTAGCAGATATTTTCACAAAAAAGTGAAAGTTTCAAAAAGTCAGAAAATTGGCTGAAAACGACTAAATATCACGGACTCATCAGGCGAATTACTCTGGAACTGAAATCGGACATGTTCACTGACATTTCCCCTTCTCTGGAAATCTGACAAACAGGAAAAATGACTAAGTGCAAAAATAATTATTTTTTCAACTTTTTTTCAATTTTACCCCGTTGGATATAAATTCTACCCACACATTTGGAACTCTCCAGGGGTACCCTCACACATATTATTCCCTCATTTAGTGGATATTTTCACGAAAAAAAGGGAAATTTTCAAAAAGTCAGAAAATTGGCTGAAAACGACTAAATATCAAGGACTCATCAGGCGAATCACTCTGGAACTGAAATCAGACATGTTCACTGACATATCCCCTTCTCTGGAAATCGAACAAACCGGAAAAATGACTAAGTCCAAAAATTTTTTTTATTTCACCTTTTTTTCAATTTTAAACCCGTGGGATATATATTCTACCCACACATTTGGAACTCTCCAGGGGTACCCTCACACATATTATTCCCTCATTTAGCAGATATTTTCACAAAAAATGTGAAATTTTCAAAAAATCTGAAAATTGGCTGAAAATGACTAAATATCAAGTACTCATCGGGCGAATCGCTCTGTAACTGAAATCGGACATGCTCACTGACATTTCGCCTTCTCTGGAAATCTGACAAACCGGAAAAATGACAGTCCAAAAATATTTTTTTTTTCAGCTTTTTTTCAATTTTACCCCCGTGGGATATATATTCTACCCACACATTTGGAACTCTCCAGGCGTACCCTCACACATATTATTCCCTCATTTAGCGGATATTTTCACAAAAAAAGTGAAATTTTCGAAAAGTCAGAAAATTGGCTGAAAATGACTAAATATCAAAGACTCATGGGGCGAATCGCTCTGGAAATGAAATCGGAAATGCTCACTGACATTTCGCTTCTCTGGAAATCTGACAAACCGGAAAAATGACTAAGTCCAAAATTATTTTTTTTTTCAGCTTTTTTTCAATTTTACCCCCGTGGGATATATATTCTACCCACACATTTGGATCTCTCCAGGGGTACCCTCACACATACTATTCCCTCATTTAGTGGATATTTTCACAAAAAAAGGGAACTTTTCAAAAAGTCAAAAAATTGGCTGAAAACGACTAAATATCAAGGACTCATCAGGCGAATCACTCTGGAACTGAAATCGGACACGCTCACTGACATTTCCCCTTCTCTGGAAATCTGACAAACCGGAAAATGACTAAGTCCAAAAATAATTTTTTTTTCAGCTTTTTTTCAATTTTACCCCTGTGGGATATATATTCTACCCAAACATTTGGAACTCTCCAGGGGTACCCTCACACATATTATTCCCTCATTTAGCGGATATTTTCACAAAAAAAGTGAAATTTTCAAAAAGTCAGAAAATTGGCTGAAAACGACTAAATATCAAGGACTCATGGGGCGAATCGCAATAGAACTGAAATCAGACATGCTCACTGACATTTCGCCTTCTCTGGAAATCTGCCAAACAGGAAAAATGACTAAGTGCAAATATAATTATTTTTTCAACTTTTTTTCAATTTTACCCCCGTGAAAATAAATGCTACCCACACATTTGGAACTCTCCTGGGGTACCCTCACACATATTATTCCCTCATTTAGTGGATATTTTCACAAAAAAAGTGAAATTTTCAAAAAGTCAGAAAATTGACTGAAAACGACAAAATATTAAGGACTCATCAGGCGAATCCCTCTGGAACTCAAATCGGACATGTTCACTGACATATCCCCTTCTCTGGAAATTGAACAAACCGGAAAAATGACTAAGTCCAGAAATTTTTTTTATTTCAACTTTTTTTCAATTTTACCCCCGTGGGATATAAATTCTACCCACACATTTGGAACTCTCCAGGGGTACCCTCACACATATTATTCCCTCATTTAGTGGATATTTTCACAAAAAAAGGTGAAATTTTCAAAAAGTCAGATAATTGGCTGAAAACAACTAAATATCAAGTACTCATCGGACGAATCGCTCTGGAACTGAAATCGGACACGCTCACTGACATTTCCCCTTCTCTGGAAATCTGACAAACCGGAAAAATGACTAAGTCCAAAATTTTTTTTTTTTCAGCTTTTTTTCAATTTTACCCCCGTGGGATATATATTCTACCCACACATTTGGAACTCTCCAGGGGTACCCTCACACATATTATTCCCTCATTTAGTGGATATTTTCACAAAAAAAGTGAAATTTTCAAAAAGTCAGAAAATTGGCTGAAAATGACTAAATATCAAGGACTCATGGGGCGAATCGCTCTGGAAATGAAATCGGACATGCTCACTGACATTTCGCCTTCTCTGGAAATCTGACAAACCGGAAAAATGACTAAGTCCAAAATTATTTTTTTTCAGCTTTTTTTCAATTTTACCCCCGTGGGATATGTATTCTACCCACACATTTGGAACTCTCCAGGCGTACCCTCACACATATTATGCCCTCATTTAGTGGATATTTTCACAAAAAAAGTGAAATTTTCAAAAAGTCAGAAAATTGGATGAAAACGACTAAATATCAAGTACTCATCGGGCGAATCGCTCTGGAACTGAAATCGGACACGCTCACTGACATTTCCCCTTCTCTGGAAATCTGACAACCCGGAAAAATGACTAAGTCCAAAAATATATATTTTTTCAACTTTTTTTCAATTTTACCCCTGTGGAAATAAATTCTACCCACACATTTGGAACTCTCCTGGGGTACCCTCACACATATTACTCCCTCACTTAGCGGATATTTTCACAAAAAAAGTGAAATTTTCAAAAAGTCAGAAAATTCGCTGAAAACAACTAAATATCAAGGAATCATCAGGCAAATTACTCTGGAACTGAAATTGGACATGCTCACTGACATTTCCTCTTCTCTGGAAATCTGACAAACAGGAAAAATGACTAAGTGCAAAAATAAATATTTTTTCAACTTTTTTTCAATTTTACCCCCGTGGGATATATATTCTACCCACACATTTGGAACTCTCCAGGGGTACCCTCACACATATTATTCCCTCATTTAGTGGATATTTTCACAAAAAAAGGTGAAATTTTCAAAAAGTCAGAAAATTGGCTGAAAATGACTAAACATCAAGTACTCATCGGGCGAATCACTCTGGAACTGAAATCGGACATGCTCACTGACATTTCCCCTTCTCTGGAAATCTGACAAACCGGAAAAATGACTAAGTCCAAAATTATTTTTTTTTTAACTTTTTTTCAATTTTACCCCCGTGGGATATATATTCTACCCACACATTTGGAACTCTCCAGGGGTACCCTCACACATATTATTCCCTCATTTAGTGGATATTTTCACAAAAAAAGGGAAATTTTCAAAAAGTCAAAAAATTGGCTGAAAACGACTAAATATCAAGGACTCATCGGGCGAATCACTCTGGAACTGAAATCGGACACGCTCACTGACATTTCCCCTTCTCTGGAAATCTGACAAACAAGAAAAATAACTAAGTGCAAATATAATTATTTTTTCAACTTTTTTTCAATTTTACCCCCGTGGGATATATATTCTACCCACACATTTGGAACTCTTCAGGGGTACCCTCACACATATTATTCCCTCATTTAGCAGATATTTTCACAAAAAAGTGAAAGTTTCAAAAAGTCAGAAAATTGGCTGAAAACGACTAAATATCACGGACTCATCAGGCGAATTACTCTGGAACTGAAATCGGACATGTTCACTGACATTTCCCCTTCTCTGGAAATCTGACAAACAGGAAAAATGACTAAGTGCAAAAATAATTATTTTTTCAACTTTTTTTCAATTTTACCCCGTTGGATATAAATTCTACCCACACATTTGGAACTCTCCAGGGGTACCCTCACACATATTATTCCCTCATTTAGTGGATATTTTCACGAAAAAAAGGGAAATTTTCAAAAAGTCAGAAAATTGGCTGAAAACGACTAAATATCAAGGACTCATCAGGCGAATCACTCTGGAACTGAAATCAGACATGTTCACTGACATATCCCCTTCTCTGGAAATCGAACAAACCGGAAAAATGACTAAGTCCAAAAATTTTTTTTATTTCACCTTTTTTTCAATTTTAAACCCGTGGGATATATATTCTACCCACACATTTGGAACTCTCCAGGGGTACCCTCACACATATTATTCCCTCATTTAGCAGATATTTTCACAAAAAATGTGAAATTTTCAAAAAATCTGAAAATTGGCTGAAAATGACTAAATATCAAGTACTCATCGGGCGAATCGCTCTGTAACTGAAATCGGACATGCTCACTGACATTTCGCCTTCTCTGGAAATCTGACAAACCGGAAAAATGACAGTCCAAAAATATTTTTTTTTTCAGCTTTTTTTCAATTTTACCCCCGTGGGATATATATTCTACCCACACATTTGGAACTCTCCAGGCGTACCCTCACACATATTATTCCCTCATTTAGCGGATATTTTCACAAAAAAAGTGAAATTTTCGAAAAGTCAGAAAATTGGCTGAAAATGACTAAATATCAAAGACTCATGGGGCGAATCGCTCTGGAAATGAAATCGGAAATGCTCACTGACATTTCGCTTCTCTGGAAATCTGACAAACCGGAAAAATGACTAAGTCCAAAATTATTTTTTTTTTCAGCTTTTTTTCAATTTTACCCCCGTGGGATATATATTCTACCCACACATTTGGATCTCTCCAGGGGTACCCTCACACATACTATTCCCTCATTTAGTGGATATTTTCACAAAAAAAGGGAACTTTTCAAAAAGTCAAAAAATTGGCTGAAAACGACTAAATATCAAGGACTCATCAGGCGAATCACTCTGGAACTGAAATCGGACACGCTCACTGACATTTCCCCTTCTCTGGAAATCTGACAAACCGGAAAATGACTAAGTCCAAAAATAATTTTTTTTTCAGCTTTTTTTCAATTTTACCCCTGTGGGATATATATTCTACCCAAACATTTGGAACTCTCCAGGGGTACCCTCACACATATTATTCCCTCATTTAGCGGATATTTTCACAAAAAAAGTGAAATTTTCAAAAAGTCAGAAAATTGGCTGAAAACGACTAAATATCAAGGACTCATGGGGCGAATCGCAATAGAACTGAAATCAGACATGCTCACTGACATTTCGCCTTCTCTGGAAATCTGCCAAACAGGAAAAATGACTAAGTGCAAATATAATTATTTTTTCAACTTTTTTTCAATTTTACCCCCGTGAAAATAAATTCTACCCACACATTTGGAACTCTCCTGGGGTACCCTCACACATATTATTCCCTCATTTAGTGGATATTTTCACAAAAAAAGTGAAATTTTCAAAAAGTCAGAAAATTGGCTGAAAACGACAAAATATTAAGGACTCATCAGGCGAATCCCTCTGGAACTCAAATCGGACATGTTCACTGACATATCCCCTTCTCTGGAAATCGAACAAACCGGAAAAATGACTAAGTCCAGAAATTTTTTTTATTTCAACTTTTTTTCAATTTTACCCCCGTGGGATATATATTCTACCCACACATTTGGAACTCTCCAGGGGTACCCTCACACATATTATTCCCTCATTTAGTGGATATTTTCACAAAAAAAGGTGAAATTTTCAAAAAGTCAGATAATTGGCTGAAAACAACTAAATATCAAGTACTCATCGGACGAATCGCTCTGGAACTGAAATCGGACACGCTCACTGACATTTCCCCTTCTCTGGAAATCTGACAAACCGGAAAAATGACTAAGTCCAAAATTATTTTTTTTTCAGCTTTTTTTCAATTTTACCCCCGTGGGATATATATTCTACCCACACATTTGGAACTCTCCAGGGGTACCCTCACACATATTATTCCCTCATTTAGTGGATATTTTCACAAAAAAAGTGAAATTTTCAAAAAGTCAGAAAATTGGCTGAAAATGACTAAATATCAAGGACTCATGGGGCGAATCGCTCTGGAAATGAAATCGGACATGCTCACTGACATTTCGCCTTCTCTGGAAATCTGACAAACCGGAAAAATGACTAAGTCCAAAATTATTTTTTTTCAGCTTTTTTTCAATTTTACCCCCGTGGGATATGTATTCTACCCACACATTTGGAACTCTCCAGGCGTACCCTCACACATATTATGCCCTCATTTAGTGGATATTTTCACAAAAAAAGTGAAATTTTCAAAAAGTCAGAAAATTGGATGAAAACGACTAAATATCAAGTACTCATCGGGCGAATCGCTCTGGAACTGAAATCGGACACGCTCACTGACATTTCCCCTTCTCTGGAAATCTGACAACCCGGAAAAATGACTAAGTCCAAAAATATATATTTTTTCAACTTTTTTTCAATTTTACCCCCGTGGAAATAAATTCTACCCACACATTTGGAACTCTCCTGGGGTACCCTCACACATATTACTCCCTCACTTAGCGGATATTTTCACAAAAAAAGTGAAATTTTCAAAAAGTCAGAAAATTCGCTGAAAACAACTAAATATCAAGGAATCATCAGGCAAATTACTCTGGAACTGAAATTGGACATGCTCACTGACATTTCCTCTTCTCTGGAAATCTGACAAACAGGAAAAATGACTAAGTGCAAAAATAAATATTTTTTCAACTTTTTTTCAATTTTACCCCCGTGGGATATATATTCTACCCACACATTTGGAACTCTCCAGGGGTACCCTCACACATATTATTCCCTCATTTAGTGGATATTTTCACAAAAAAAGGTGAAATTTTCAAAAAGTCAGAAAATTGGCTGAAAATGACTAAACATCAAGTACTCATCGGGCGAATCACTCTGGAACTGAAATCGGACACGCTCACTGACATTTCCCCTTCTCTGGAAATCTGACAAACCGGAAAAATGACTAAGTCCAAAATTATTTTTTTTTTAACTTTTTTTCAATTTTACCCCCGTGGGATATATATTCTACCCACACATTTGGAACTCTCCAGGGGTACCCTCACACATATTATTCCCTCATTTAGTGGATATTTTCACAAAAAAAGGGAAATTTTCAAAAAGTCAAAAAATTGGCTGAAAACGACTAAATATCAAGGACTCATCGGGCGAATCACTCTGGAACTGAAATCGGACACGCTCACTGACATTTCCCCTTCTCTGGAAATCTGACAAACAAGAAAAATAACTAAGTGCAAATATAATTATTTTTTCAACTTTTTTTCAATTTTACCCCCGTGGGATATATATTCTACCCACACATTTGGAACTCTTCAGGGGTACCCTCACACATATTATTCCCTCATTTAGCAGATATTTTCACAAAAAAGTGAAAGTTTCAAAAAGTCAGAAAATTGGCTGAAAACGACTAAATATCACGGACTCATCAGGCGAATTACTCTGGAACTGAAATCGGACATGTTCACTGACATTTCCCCTTCTCTGGAAATCTGACAAACAGGAAAAATGACTAAGTGCAAAAATAATTATTTTTTCAACTTTTTTTCAATTTTACCCCGTTGGATATAAATTCTACCCACACATTTGGAACTCTCCAGGGGTACCCTCACACATATTATTCCCTCATTTAGTGGATATTTTCACGAAAAAAAGGGAAATTTTCAAAAAGTCAGAAAATTGGCTGAAAACGACTAAATATCAAGGACTCATCAGGCGAATCACTCTGGAACTGAAATCAGACATGTTCACTGACATATCCCCTTCTCTGGAAATCGAACAAACCGGAAAAATGACTAAGTCCAAAAATTTTTTTTATTTCACCTTTTTTTCAATTTTAAACCCGTGGGATATATATTCTACCCACACATTTGGAACTCTCCAGGGGTACCCTCACACATATTATTCCCTCATTTAGCAGATATTTTCACAAAAAATGTGAAATTTTCAAAAAATCTGAAAATTGGCTGAAAATGACTAAATATCAAGTACTCATCGGGCGAATCGCTCTGTAACTGAAATCGGACATGCTCACTGACATTTCGCCTTCTCTGGAAATCTGACAAACCGGAAAAATGACAGTCCAAAAATATTTTTTTTTTCAGCTTTTTTTCAATTTTACCCCCGTGGGATATATATTCTACCCACACATTTGGATCTCTCCAGGGGTACCCTCACACATACTATTCCCTCATTTAGTGGATATTTTCACAAAAAAAGGGAACTTTTCAAAAAGTCAAAAAATTGGCTGAAAACGACTAAATATCAAGGACTCATCAGGCGAATCACTCTGGAACTGAAATCGGACATGCTCACTGACATTTCCCCTTCTCTGGAAATCTGACAAACCGGAAAATGACTAAGTCCAAAAATAATTTTTTTTTCAACTTTTTTCAATTTTACCCCCGTGGAAATAAATTCTACCCACACATTTGGAATTCTCCTGGGGCACCCTCACACATATTATTCCCTCATTTAGCGGATATTTTCACAAAATAGTGAAATTTTCAAAAAGTCAGAAAATTGGCTGAAACCGACAAAATATGATGGACTCATCGGGCGAATCCCTCTGGAACTGAGATCGGACATGCTCACTAACATTTCCCCTTTTCTGGAAATCTGACAAACAGGAAAAATGACTAAGTGCAAAAATAATTGTTTTTTCAACTTTTTTTCAATTTTACCCCCGTGGGATATATATTCTACCCAGACATTTGGAACTCTCTTGGGGCACCCTCACACATATTATTCCCTCATTTAGTGGATATTTTCACAAAAAAAGTGAAATTTTCAAAAAGTCAGAAAATTGGCTGAAAATAACTAAATATCAAGGACTCATCAGGCGAATTACTCTGGAACTGAAATCGGACAAGCTCACTGACATTTCCCCTTCTCTGGAAATCTGACAAACCGGAAAAATGACTAAGTCCAAAAATATTTGTTTTTTTCAACTTTTTTTCAATTTTACCCCCGTGGAAATAAATTCTACCCACACATTTGTAACTCTCCTGGGGTACCCTCACACATATTATTCCCTCATTTAGCGGATATTTTCACAAAAAAAGTGAAATTTTCAAAAATTCAGAAAACTGGCTGAAAACGACTAAATATCAAGGACTCATCTGGCGAATCACTCTAGAACTGAGATCGGACATGTTCACTGACATACCCCTTCTCTGGAAATCTGACAAACCGGAAAAATGACTAAGTCCAAAAATATATTTTTTTTCAACTTTTTTTCAATTTTACCCCCGTGGGATATAAATACTTCCCACACATTTGGAACTCTCCTGGGGCACCCTCACACATATTATTCCCTCATTTAGTGGATATTTTCACAAAAAAAGTGAAATTTTCAAAAAGTCCGAAAATTGGCTGAAAACGACTAAATATCAAGGACTCATGGGGCGAATCACTCTGGAACTGAAATTGGACATGCTCACTGACATTTCCCTTTCTCTGGAAATCTGAGAAACCGGAAAAATGACTAAGTCCAAAAATAATTTTTTTTTCAACTTTTTTCAATTTTACCCCCGTGGAAATAAATTCTACCCACACATTTGGAATTCTCCTGGGGCACCCTCACACATATTATTCCCTCATTTAGCGGATATTTTAACAAAAAAAGTGAAATTTTCAAAAAGTCAGAAAATTGGCTGAAAACGACAAAATATTAAGGACTCATCGGGCGAATCCCTCTGGAAATGAAATCGGACATGCTCACTGACATTTCGCCTTCTCTGGAAAATCTGACAAACCGGAAAAATGACTAAGTCCAAAAATATTTTTTTTTTCAGCTTTTTTTCAATTTTACCTCCGTGTGATATAAATTCTACCCACACATTTGGAACTCTCCAGGGGTACTCTCACACATATTATGCCCTCATTTAGTGGATATTTTCACAAAAAAGTGAAATTTTCAAAAAGTCAGAAAATTGGCTGAAAACTACTAAATATCAAGTACTCATCGGGCGAAACGCTCTGGAACTGAAATCGGACATGCTCACTGACATTTCCCCTTCTCTGGAAATCTGACAACCCGGAAAAATGACTAAGTCGAAAAATATATTTTTTTCAGCGTTTTTTCAATTTTACCCCCGTGGGATATATATTCTACCCACACATTTTAAATTCTCCTGGGTACCCTCACAAATATTATGCCCTCATTTAGCGGATATTTTCACCAAAAAAGTGAAATTTTCAAAAAGTCAGAAAATTGGCTGAAAATGACTAAATATCAAGGACTCATCGGGCGAATCACTCTGGAACTGAAATCGGACATGCTCACTGACATTTCCCCTTCTCTGGAAATCTGACAAACTGGAAAAAAGACAGTCCAAAAATAAATTGTTTTTCAACTTTTTTCAATTTTACCCCCGTAGGATATAAATTCTACCCACACATTTGGAACTCGCCTGGGATACCCTCACACATATTATTCCCTCATTTAGCGGATACTTTCACAAAAAAAACTGAAATTTTCAAAAAGTCAGAAAATTGGCTGAAAATGACTAAATATCAAGGACTCATGGGGCGAATCGCTCTGGAAATGAAATCGGACATGCTCACTGACATTTCGCTTTCTCTGGAAATCTGACAAACCGGAAAAATGACTAAGTCCAAAATTATTTTTTTTTCAGCTTTTTTTCAATTTTACCCCCGTGGGATATATATTCTACCCACACATTTGGAACTCTCCAGGGGTACCCTCACACATATTATTCCCTCATTTAGTGGATATTTTCCCCAAAAAAGTGAAATTTTCAAAAAGTCAGAAAATTGGCTGAAAACAACTAAATATCAAGGACCCATGGGGTGAATCGCTCTGGAAATGAAATCGGACATGCACACTGACATTTCGCCTTCTCTGGAAATCTGACAAACTGGAAAAAAGACTAAGTCCAAAAATTTTTTTTTTTTCAACTTTTTTTCAATTTTGCCCCCGTGGAAATAAATTCTACTCACACATTTGGAATTCTCCCGGGGTACCCTCACACATATTATTCCCTCATTTAGTCGATATTTTCACAAAAAAAGTGAAATTTTCAAAAAGTCAGAAAAATGCTGAAACCCACAAAATATGAAGGACTCATCGGGCGAATCCCTCTGGAACTGAGATCGGACATGCTCACTGACATTTCCCCTTCTCTGGAAATCTGACAAACCGGAAAAATGACTAAGTCCAAAAATTTTTTTTTTTTCAACTTTTTTTCAATTTTACCACCGTGTGATATAAATTCTACCCACACATTTGGAACTCTCCTGGGGCACCCTCACACATATTATTAACTCATTTAGCAGATATTTTAACAAAAAAAGTGACATTTTCAAAAAGTCAGAAAATTGGCTGAAACCCACAAAATATGAAGGACTCATCGGGCGAATCCCTCTGGAACTGAGATCGGACATGCTCACTGACATTTCCCCTTCTCTGGAAATCTGACAAACCGGAAAAATGACTAAGTCCAAAAATTTTTTTTTTTTCAACTTTTTTTCAATTTTACCCCCGTGGGATATATTTTCTACCCACAGATTTTAAACTCTCCTGGGTACCCTCACACATATTATGCCCTCATTTAGCGGATATTTTCACAAAAAAAGTGAAATTTTCAAAAAGTCAGAAAATTGGCTGAAAATGACTAAATATCAAGGACTCATCAGGCGAATCACTCTGGAACTGAAATCGGACATGCTCACTGACATTTCCCCTTCTCTGGAAATCTGACAAACTGGAAAAAAGACAGTCCAAAAATAATTTTTTTTTCAACTTTTTTTCAATTTTACCCCCGTAAGATATAAATTCTACCCACACATTTGGAACTCGCCTGGGGTACCCTCACACATATTATTCCCTCATTTAGCGGATATTTTCACAAAAAAAGTGAAATTTTCAAAAAGTCAGAAAATTGGCCGAAAATGACTAAATATCAAGGACTCATGGGGCGAATCGCTCTGGAAATGAAATCGGACATGTTCACTGACATTTCGCCTTCTCTGGAAATCTGACAAACCGGAAAAATGACTAAGTCCAAAATTATTATTTTTTTCAGCTTTTTTTCAATTTTACCCCTGTGGGATATATATTCTACCCACACATTTGGAACTCTCCTGGGGCACCCTCACACATATTATTAACTCATTTAGCAGATATTTTAACAAAAAAAGTGAAATTTTCAAAAAGTCAGAAAATTGGCTGAAAATGACTAAATATCAAGGACTCATTGGGCGAATCACTCTGGAACTGAAATCGGACATGCTCACTGACATTTCACCTTCTCTGGAAATCTGACAAACTGGAAAAAAGACTAAGTCCAAAAATAAAAATTTTTTCAACTTTTTTCAATTTTACCCCCGTAGGATATAAATTCTACCCACACATTTGGAACTCGCCTGGGGTACCCTCACACATATTATTCCCTCATCTAGCGGATATTTTCACAAAAAAAGTGAAATTTTCAAAAAGTCAGAAAATTGGCTGAAAATGACTAAATATCAAGGACTCATGGGGCGAGTCGCTCTGGAAATGAAATCGGACATGCTCACTGACATTTCGCCTTCTCTGGAAATCTGACAAACCGGAAAAATGACTAAGTCCAAAATTATTTTTTTTCAGCTTTTTTTCAATTTTACCCCCGTGGGATATAAATGCTACCCACACATTTGGAACTCTCCAAGGGTACCCTCACACATATTATGCCCTCATTTAGTGGATATTTTCACAAAAAAGTGAAATTTTCAAAAAGTCAGAAAATTGGCTGAAAACTACTAAATATCAAGTACTCATCGGGCGAAACGCTCTGGAACTGAAATCGGACATGCTCACTGACATTTCCCCTTCTCTGGAAATCTGACAAACCGGAAAAATGACTAAGTCGAAAAGTATTTTTTTTTCAGCTTTTTTTCAATTTTACCCCCGTGGGATATATATTCTACCCACACATTTTAAACTCTCCTGGGTACCCTCACACATATTATGCCCTCATTTAGCGGATATTTTCACAAAAAAAGTGAAATTTTCAAAAAGTCAGAAAATTGGCTGAAAATGACTAAATATCAAGGACTCATCGGGCGAATCTCTCTGGAACTGAAATTGGACATGCTCACTGACATTTCCCCTTCTCTGAAAATCTGACAAACTGGAAAAAAGACAGTCCAAAAATAATTTTTTTTTCAACTTTTTTTCAATTTTACCCCCGTAAGATATAAATTCTACCCACACATTTGGAACTCGCCTGGGGTACCCTCACACATATTATTCCCTCATTTAGCGGATATTTTCACAAAAAAAGTGAAATTTTCAATAAGTCAGAAAATTGGCCGAAAACGACTAAATATCAAGGACTCATGGGGCGAATCGCTCTAGAACTGAAATCGGACATGCTCACTGACATTTCGCCTTCTCTGGAAATCTGACAAACCGGAAAAATGACTAAGTCCAAAATTATTTTTTTTCAGCTTTTTTTCAATTTTACACCCGTGGGATATATATTCTACCCACACATTTTAAACTCTCCTGGGTACCCTCACACATATTATGCCCTCATTTAGCGGATATTTTCACAAAAAAAGTGAAATTTTTCAAAAAGTCAGAAAATTGGCTGAAAATGACTAAATATCAAGGACTCATCGGGCGAATCACTCTGGAACTGAAATCAGACATGCTCACTGACATTTCAACTTCTCTGGAAATCTAACGAACTGGAAAAAAGACAAAGTCCAAAAATAAAAATTTTTTCAACTTTTTTCAATTTTACCCACGTAGGATATAAATTCTAACCACACATTTGGAACTCGCCTGGGGTACCCTCACACATATTATTCCCTCATTTAGCGGATATTTTCACAAAAAAAGTGAAATTTTCCAAAAGTCAGAAAATTGGCTGAAAATGACTAAATATAAAGGACTCATGGGGCGAATCGCTCTGGAAATGAAATCGGACATGCTCACTGACATTTCGCCTTCTCTGGAAATCTGACAAACCGGAAAAATGACGAAGTCCAAAAATATTTTTTTTTTCAGCTTTTTTTCAATTTTACCCCGTGTGATATAAATTCTACCCACACATTTGGAACTCTCCAGGGGTACCCTCACACATATTATGCCCTCATTTAGTGGATATTTTCACAAAAAAGTGAAATTTTCAAAAAGTCAGAAAATTGGCTGAAAACTACTAAATATCAAGTACTCATCGGGCGAAACGCTCTGAAACTGAAATCGGACATGCTCACTGACATTTCCCCTTCTCTGGAAATCTGACAAACCGGAAAAATGACTAAGTCGAAAAATATTTTTTTTTCAGCTTTTTTTAAATTTTACCCCCGTGGGATATATATTCTACCCACACATTTTAAACTCTCCTGGGTACCCTCACACATGTTATGCCCTCATTTAGCGGATATTTTCACCAAAAAAGTGAAATTTTCAAAAAGTCAGAAAATTGGCTGAAAATGACTAAATATCAAGGACTCATCGGGCGAATCACTCTGGAACTGAAATCGGACATGCTCACTGACATTTCCCCTTCTCTGGAAATCTGACAAACTGGAAAAAAGACAGTCCAAAAATAAATTTTTTTTCAACTTTTTTTCAATTTTACCCCCGTAGGATATGAATTCCACCCACACATTTGGAACTCGCCTGGGGTACCCTCACACATATTATTCCCTCATTTAGCGGATATTTTCACAAAAAAAGTGAAATTTTCAAAAAGTCAGAAAATTGGCTGAAACCCACAAAATATGAAGGACTCATTGGGCGAATCCCTCTGGAACTGAGATCGGACATGCTCACTGACATTTCGCCTTCTCTGGAAATCTGACAAACCGGAAAAATGACTAAGTCCAAAAATTTTTTTTTTTTCAACTTTTTTTCAATTTTACCACCGTGTGATATAAATTCTACCCACACATTTGGAACTCTCCTGGGGCACCCTCACACATATTATTAACTATTTTAGCGGATATTTTAACAAAAAAAGTGACATTTTCAAAAAGTCAGAAAATTGGCTGAAAACGACTAAATATCAAGGACTCATGGGGCGAGTCGCTCTGGAAATGAAATCGGACATGCTCACTGACATTTCGCCTTCTCTGGAAATCTGACAAACCGGAAAAATGACGAAGTCCAAAATTATTTTTTTTCAGCTTTTTTTCAATTTTACCCCCGTGGGATATAAATGCTACCCACACATTTGGAACTCTCCAAGGGTACCCTCACACATATTATGCCCTCATTTAGTGGATATTTTCACAAAAAAGTGAAATTTTCAAAAAGTCAGAAAATTGGCTGAAAACTACTAAATATCAAGTACTCATCGGGCGAAACGCTCTGGAACTGAAATCAGACATGCTCACTGACATTTCCCCTTCTCTGGAAATCTGACAAACCGGAAAAATGACTAAGTCGAAAAGTATTTTTTTTTCAGCTTTTTTTCAATTTTACCCCCGTGGGAAATATATTCTACCCACACATTTTAAACTCTCCTGGGTACCCTCACACATATTATGCCCTCATTTAGCGGATATTTTCACAAAAAAAGTGAAATTTTCAAAAAGTCAGAAAATTGGCTGAAAATGACTAAATATCAAGGACTCATCGGGCGAATCTCTCTGGAACTGAAATTGGACATGCTCACTGACATTTCCCCTTCTCTGGAAATCTGACAAACTGGAAAAAAGACAGTCCAAAAATAATTTTTTTTTCAACTTTTTTTCAATTTTACCCCCGTAAGATATAAATTCTACCCACACATTTGGAACTCGCCTGGGGTACCCTCACACATATTATTCCCTCATTTAGCGGATAATTTCACAAAAAAAGTGAAATTTTCAATAAGTCAGAAAATTGGCCGAAAACGACTAAATATCAAGGACTCATGGGGCGAATCGCTCTAGAACTGAAATCGGACATGCTCACTGACATTTCGCCTTCTCTGGAAATCTGACAAACCGGAAAAATGACTAAGTCCAAAATTATTTTTTTTCAGCTTTTTTTCAATTTTACACCCGTGGGATATATATTCTACCCACACATTTTAAACTCTCCTGGGTACCCTCACACATATTATGCCCTCATTTAGCGGATATTTTCACAAAAAAAGTGAAATTTTGAAAAAATCAGAAAATTGGCTGAAAATGACTAAATATCAAGGACTCATCGGGCGAATCACTCTGGAACTGAAATCGGACATGCTCACTGACAATTCAACTTCTCTGGAAATCTGACGAACTGGAAAAAAGACAAAGTCCAAAAATAAAAATTTTTTCAACTTTTTTCAATTTTACCCACGTAGGATATAAAGTCTAACCACACATTTGGAACTCGCCTGGGGTACCCTCACACATATTATTCCCTCATTTAGCGGATATTTTCACAAAAAAAGTGAAATTTTCCAAAAGTCAGAAAATTGGCTGAAAATGACTAAATATCAAGGACTCATGGGGCGAATCGCTCTGGAAATGAAATCGGACATGCTCACTGACATTTCGCCTTCTCTGGAAATCTGACAAACCGGAAAAATGATGAAGTCCAAAAATATTTTTTTTTTCAGCTTTTTTTCAATTTTACCCCGTGTGATATAAATTCTACCCACACATTTGGAACTCTACAGGGGTACCCTCACACATATTATGCCCTCATTTAGTGGATATTTTCACAAAAAAGTGAAATTTTCAAAAAGTCAGAAAATTGGCTGAAAACTACTAACTATCAAGTACTCATCGGGCGAAACGCTCTGGAACTGAAATCGGACATGCTCACTGACATTTCACCTTCTCTGGAAATCTGACAAACCGGAAAAATGAGTAAGTCGAAAAATATTTATTTTTCAGCTTTTTTTAAATTTTACCCCCGTGGGATATATATTCTACCCACACATTTTAAACTCTCCTGGGTACCCTCACACATGTTATGCCCTCATTTAGCAGATATTTTCACCAAAAAAGTGAAATTTTCAAAAAGTCAGAGAATTGGCTGAAAATGACTAAATATCAAGGACTCATCGGGCGAATCACTCTGGAACTGAAATCGGACATGCTCACTGACATTTCCCCTTCTCTGGAAATCTGACAAACTGGATAAAAGACCGTCCAAAAATAAAATTTTTTTCAACTTTTTTTCAATTTTACCCCCGTAGGATATAAATTCTACCCACACATTTGGAACTCGCCTGGGGTACCCTCACACATATTATTCCCTCATTTAGCGGATATTTTCACAAAAAAAGTGAAATTTTCAAAAAGTCAGAAAATTGGCTGAAAATGACTAAATATCAAGAACTCATGGGGCGAATCGCTCTGGAAATGAAATCGGACATGCTCACTGACATTTCGCTTTCTCTGGAAATCTGACAAACCGGAAAAATGACTAAGTCCAAAATTATTTTTTTTTTCAGCTTTTTTTCAATTTTACCCCTGTGGGATATATATTCTACCCACACATTTGGAACTCTCCAGGGGTACCCTCACACATATTATTCCCTCATTTAGTGGATATTTTCACAAAAAAAGTGAAATTTTCAAAAAGTCAGAAAATTGGCTGAAAACAACTAAATATCAAGGACTCATGGGGCGAATCGCTCTGGAAATGAAATCGGACACGCTCACTGACATTTCCCCTTCTCTGGAAATCTGACAAACCGGAAAAATGACTAAGTCCAAAATTATTTTTTTTCAGCTTTTTTTCAATTTTACCCCCGTGGGATATAAATGCTACCCACACATTTGGAACTCTCCAAGGGTACCCTCACACATATTATGCCCTCATTTAGTGGATATTTTCACAAAAAAGTGAAATTTTCAAAAAGTCAGAAAATTGGCTGAAAACTACTAAATATCAAGTACTCATCGGGCGAAACGCTCTGGAACTGAAATCAGACATGCTCACTGACATTTCCCCTTCTCTGGAAATCTGACAAACCGGAAAAATGACTAAGTCGAAAAGTATTTTTTTTTCAGCTTTTTTTCAATCTTACCCCCGTGGGAAATATATTCTACCCACACATTTTAAACTCTCCTGGGTACCCTCACACATATTATGCCCTCATTTAGCGGATATTTTCACAAAAAAAGTGAAATTTTCAAAAAGTCAGAAAATTGGCTGAAAATGACTAAATATCAAGGACTCATCGGGCGAATCTCTCTGGAACTGAAATTGGACATGCTCACTGACATTTCCCCTTCTCTGGAAATCTGACAAACTGGAAAAAAGACAGTCCAAAAATAATTTTTTTTTCAACTTTTTTTCAATTTTACCCCCGTAAGATATAAATTCTACCCACACATTTGGAACTCGCCTGGGGTACCCTCACACATATTATTCCCTCATTTAGCGGATAATTTCACAAAAAATTGAAATTTTCAATAAGTCAGAAAATTGGCCGAAAACGACTAAATATCAAGGACTCATGGGGCGAATCGCTCTAGAACTGAAATCGGACATGCTCACTGACATTTCGCCTTCTCTGGAAATCTGACAAACCGGAAAAATGACTAAGTCCAAAATTATTTTTTTTCAGCTTTTTTTCAATTTTACACCCGTGGGATATATATTCTACCCACACATTTTAAACTCTCCTGGGTACCCTCACACATATTATGCCCTCATTTAGCGGATATTCTCACAAAAAAAGTGAAATTTTGAAAAAATCAGAAAATTGGCTGAAAATGACTAAATATCAAGGACTCATCGGGCGAATCACTCTGGAACTGAAATCGGACATGCTCACTGACAATTCAACTTCTCTGGAAATCTGACGAACTGGAAAAAAGACAAAGTCCAAAAATAAAAATTTTTTCAACTTTTTTCAATTTTACCCACGTAGGATATAAATTCTAACCACACATTTGGAACTCGCCTGGGGTACCCTCACACATATTATTCCCTCATTTAGCGGATATTTTCACAAAAAAAGTGAAATTTTCCAAAAGTCAGAAAATTGGCTGAAAATGACTAAATATCAAGGACTCATGGGGCGAATCGCTCTGGAAATGAAATCGGACATGCTCACTGACATTTCGCCTTCTCTGGAAATCTGACAAACCGGAAAAATGATGAAGTCCAAAAATATTTTTTTTTTCAGCTTTTTTTCAATTTTACCCCGTGTGATATAAATTCTACCCACACAGTTGGAACTCTCCAGGGGTACCCTCACACATATTATGCCCTCATTTAGTGGATATTTTCACAAAAAAGTGAAATTTTCAAAAAGTCAGAAAATTGGCTGAAAACTACTAAATATCAAGTACTCATCGGGCGAAACGCTCTGGAACTGAAATCGGACATGCTCACTGACATTTCGCTTTCTCTGGAAATCTGACAAACCGGAAAAATGACTAAGTCCAAAATTATTTTTTTTTTCAGCTTTTTTTCAATTTTTCCCCCGTGGGATATATATTCTACCCACACATTTGGAACTCTCCAGGGGTACCCTCACACATATTATTCCCTCATTTAGCGGATATTTTCACAAAAAAAGTGAAATTTTCAAAAAGTCAGAAAATTGGCTGAAAACAACTAAATATCAAGGACCCATGGGGTGAATCGCTCTGGAAATGAAATCGGACATGCTCACTGACATTTCGCCTTCTCTGGAAATCTGACAAACCGGAAAAATGACTAAGTCCAAAATCATTTTTTTTTTCAGCTTTTTTTCAATTTTACCCCTGTGGGATATATATTCTACCCAAACATTTGGAATTCTCCTGGGGTACCCTCACACATATTATTCCCTCATTTAGCGGATATTTTCACAAAAAAAGTGAAATTTTCAAAAAGTCAGAAAATTGGCTGAAACCCACAAAATATGAAGGACTCATTGGGCGAATCCCTCTGGAACTGAGATCGGACATGCTCACTGACATTTCGCATTCTCTGGAAATCTGACAAACCGGAAAAATGACTAAGTCCAAAAAATTTTTTTTTTTCAACTTTTTTTCAATTTTACCACCGTGTGATATAAATTCTACCCACACATTTGGAACTCTCCTGGGGCACCCTCACACATATTATTAACTATTTTAGCGGATATTTTAACAAAAAAAGTGACATTTTCAAAAAGTCAGAAAATTGGCTGAAAACGACTAAATATCAAGGACTCATGGGGCGAATCGCTCTGGAACTGAAATCGGACATGCTCACTGACATTTCACCTTCTCTGGAAATCTGACAAACTGGAAAAAGGACTAAGTCCAAAATCATTTTTTTTCAGCTTTTTTTCAATTTTACCCCCGTGGGATTCATATTCTACCCACACATTTGGAACTCTCCAGGCGTACCCTCACACATATTATGCCCTCATTTAGTGGATATTTTCACAAAAAAAGGGAAATTTTCAAAAAGTCAGAAAATTGACTGAAAATGACTAAATATCAAGTACTCATCGGGCGAATCACTCTGGAACTGAAATCGGACACGCTCACTGACATTTCCCCTTCTCTGGAAATCTGACAAACCGGAAAAATGACTAAGTCCAAAAATATTTTTTTTTCAGCTTTTTTTCAATTTTACCCCCGTGGGATATATATTCTACCCACACATTTGGAACTCTCCAGGGGTACCCTCACACATATTATTCCCTCATTTAGCAGATATTTTCACAAAAAAAGTGAAATTTTCAAAAAGTCAGAAAATTGGCTGAAAACTACTAAATATCAAGGACTCATCGGGCGAATCGCTCTGGAACTGAAATCAGACATGCTCACTGACATTCGCCTTCTCTGGAAATCTGACAAACAGGAAAAATGACTAAGTGCAAAAATAATTATTTTTTCAACTTTTTTTCAATTTTACCCCCGTGGGATATAAATTCTACCCACACATTTGGAACTCTCCAGGGGTACCCTCACACATATTATTCCCTCATTTAGTGGATATTTTCACAAAAAAAGGGAAATTTTCAAAAAGTCAGAAAATTGACTGAAAATGACTAAATATTAAGTACTCATCGGGCGAATCGCTCTGGAACTGAAATCGAACACGCTAACTGACATTTCCTCTTCTCTGGAAATCTGACAAACCGGAAAAATGACTAAGTCCAAAAATATTTTTTTTTCAGCTTTTTTCAATTTTACCCCCGTGGGATATATATTCTACCCACACATTTGGAACTCTCCAGGGGTACCCTCACACATATTATTCCCTCATTTAGCGGATATTTTCACAAAAAAAGTGAAATTTTCAAAAAGTCAGAAAATTGGCTGAAACCGACAAAATATGAAGGACTCATCTCGCGAATCCCTCTGGAACTGAGATCGGACATGCTCACTGACATTTCCCCTTCTCTGGAAATCTGACAAACAGGAAAAATGACTAAGTCCAAAAAGATTTGTTTTTTCAGCTTTTTTTCAATTTTACCCCCGTGGGATATATATTCTACCCACACATTTGGAACTCTCCAGGGGTACCCTCACACATATTATTCCCTCATTTAGCGGATATTTTTACAAAAAAAGGGAAATTTTCAAAAAGTCAGAAAATTGGCTGAAAACGACTAAATATCAAGGACTCATGGGGCGAATCGCTCTGGAACTGAAATCGGACATGATCACTGACATTCGCCTTCTCTGGAAATCTGACAAAACAGGAAAAATGACTAAGTGCAAAAATAATTGTTTTTTCAACTTTTTTTCAATTTTACCCCCGTGGGATATATATTCTACCCACACATTTGGAACTCTCCAGGGGTACCCTCACACATATTATTCCCTCATTTAGTGGATATTTTCACAAAAAAAGGGAAATTTTCAAAAAGTCAGAAAATTGACTGAAAATGACTAAATATCATGTACTCATCGGGCAAATCGCTCTGGAACTGAAATCGGACATGCTCACTGACAGTCGCCTTCTCTGGAAATCTGACAAACAGGAAAAATGACTAAGTGCAAAAATAATTATTTTTTCAACTTTTTTTTCAATTTTACCCCCGTGGGATATATATTCTACCCAAACATTTGGAATTCTCCTGGGGTACCCTCACACATATTATTCCCTCATTTAGCGGATATTTTCACAAAAAAAGTGAAATTTTCAAAAAGTCAGAAAATTGGCTGAAACCCACAAAATATGAAGGACTCATTGGGCGAATCCCTCTGGAACTGAGATCGGACATGCTCACTGACATTTCGCCTTCTCTGGAAATCTGACAAACCGGAAAAATGACTAAGTCCAAAAAATTTTTTTTTATCAACTTTTTTTCAATTTTACCACCGTGTGATATAAATTCTACCCACACATTTGGAACTCTCCTGGGGCACCCTCACACATATTATTAACTATTTTAGCGGATATTTTAACAAAAAAAGTGACATTTTCAAAAAGTCAGAAAATTGGCTGAAAACGACTAAATATCAAGGACTCATGGGGCGAATCGCTCTGGAACTGAAATCGGACATGCTCACTGACATTTCACCTTCTCTGGAAATCTGACAAACTGGAAAAAGGACTAAGTCCAAAATCATTTTTTTTCAGCTTTTTTTCAATTTTACCCCCGTGGGATTCATATTCTACCCACACATTTGGAACTCTCCAGGCGTACCCTCACACATATTATGCCCTCATTTAGTGGATATTTTCACAAAAAAAGGGAAATTTTCAAAAAGTCAGAAAATTGACTGAAAATGACTAAATATCAAGTACTCATCGGGCGAATCACTCTGGAACTGAAATCGGACACGCTCACTGACATTTCCCCTTCTCTGGAAATCTGACAAACCGGAAAAATGACTAAGTCCAAAAATATTTTTTTTTCAGCTTTTTTTCAATTTTACCCCCGTGGGATATATATTCTACCCACACATTTGGAACTCTCCAGGGGTACCCTCACACATATTATTCCCTCATTTAGCAGATATTTTCACAAAAAAAGTGAAATTTTCAAAAAGTCAGAAAATTGGCTGAAAACTACTAAATATCAAGGACTCATCGGGCGAATCGCTCTGGAACTGAAATCGGACATGCTCACTGACATTCGCCTTCTCTGGAAATCTGACAAACAGGAAAAATGACTAAGTGCAAAAATAATTATTTTTTCAACTTTTTTTCAATTTTACCCCCGTGGGATATAAATTCTACCCACACATTTGGAACTCTCCAGGGGTACCCTCACACATATTATTCCCTCATTTAGTGGATATTTTCACAAAAAAAGGGAAATTTTCAAAAAGTCAGAAAATTGACTGAAAATTACTAAATATCAAGTACTCATCGGGCGAATCGCTCTGGAACTGAAATCGTACACGCTCACTGACATTTCCTCTTCTCTGGAAATCTGACAAACCGGAAAAATGACTAAGTCCAAAAATATTTTTTTTTCAGCTTTTTTTCAATTTTACCCCCGTGGGATATATATTCTACCCACACATTTTGAACTCTCCAGGGGTACCCTCACACATATTATTCCCTCATTTAGCGGATATTTTCACAAAAAAAGTGAAATTTTCAAAAAGTCAGAAAATTGGCTGAAACCGACAAAATATGAAGGACTCATCGGGCGAATCCCTCTGGAACTGAGATCGGACATGCTCACTGACATTTCCCCTTCTCTGGAAATCTGACAAACAGGAAAAATTACTAAGTGCAAAAATAATTGTTTTTTCAACTTTTTTTCAATTTTACCCCCGTGGGATATATATTCTACCCACACATTTGGAACTCTCCAGGGGTACCCTCACACATATTATTCCCTCATTTAGTGGATATTTTTACAAAAAAAGGGAAATTTTCAAAAAGTCAGAAAATTGACTGAAAATGACTAAATATTAAGTACTCATCGGGCGAATCGCTCTGGAACTGAAATCGAACACGCTAACTGACATTTCCTCTTCTCTGGAAATCTGACAAACCGGAAAAATGACTAAGTCCAAAAATATTTTTTTTTCAGCTTTTTTCAATTTTACCCCCGTGGGATATATATTCTACCCACACATTTGGAACTCTCCAGGGGTACCCTCACACATATTATTCCCTCATTTAGCGGATATTTTCACAAAAAAAGTGAAATTTTCAAAAAGTCAGAAAATTGGCTGAAACCGACAAAATATGAAGGACTCATCTCGCGAATCCCTCTGGAACTGAGATCGGACATGCTCACTGACATTTCCCCTTCTCTGGAAATCTGACAAACAGGAAAAATGACTAAGTCCAAAAATATTTGTTTTTTCAGCTTTTTTTCAATTTTACCCCCGTGGGATATATATTCTACCCACACATTTGGAACTCTCCAGGGGTACCCTCACACATATTATTCCCTCATTTAGCGGATATTTTTACAAAAAAAGGGAAATTTTCAAAAAGTCAGAAAATTGGCTGAAAACGACTAAATATCAAGGACTCATGGGGCGAATCGCTCTGGAACTGAAATCGGACATGATCACTGACATTCGCCTTCTCTGGAAATCTGACAAAACAGGAAAAATGACTAAGTGCAAAAATAATTGTTTTTTCAACTTTTTTTCAATTTTACCCCCGTGGGATATATATTCTACCCACACATTTGGAACTCTCCAGGGGTACCCTCACACATATTATTCCCTCATTTAGTGGATATTTTCACAAAAAAAGGGAAATTTTCAAAAAGTCAGAAAATTGACTGAAAATGACTAAATATCATGTACTCATCGGGCAAATCGCTCTGGAACTGAAATCGGACATGCTCACTGACAGTCGCTTTCTCTGGAAATCTGACAAACAGGAAAAATGACTAAGTGCAAAAATAATTATTTTTTCAACTTTTTTTTCAATTTTACCCCCGTGGGATATAAATTCTACCCACACATTTGGAACTCTCCAGGGGTACCCTCACACATATTATTCCCTCATTTAGTGGATATTTTCACAAAAAAAGGGAAATTTTCAAAAAGTCAGAAAATTGACTGAAAATGACTAAATATTAAGTACTCATCGGGCGAATCGCTCTGGAACTGAAATCGAACACGCTAACTGACATTTCCTCTTCTCTGGAAATCTGACAAACCGGAAAAATGACTAAGTCCAAAAATATTTTTTTTTCAGCTTTTTTCAATTTTACCCCCGTGGGATATATATTCTACCCACACATTTGGAACTCTCCAGGGGTACCCTCACACATATTATTCCCTCATTTAGCGGATATTTTCACAAAAAAAGTGAAATTTTCAAAAAGTCAGAAAATTGGCTGAAACCGACAAAATATGAAGGACTCATCTCGCGAATCCCTCTGGAACTGAGATCGGACATGCTCACTGACATTTCCCCTTCTCTGGAAATCTGACAAACAGGAAAAATGACTAAGTCCAAAAATATTTGTTTTTTCAGCTTTTTTTCAATTTTACCCCCGTGGGATATATATTCTACCCACACATTTGGAACTCTCCAGGGGTACCCTCACACATATTATTCCCTCATTTAGCGGATATTTTTACAAAAAAAGGGAAATTTTCAAAAAGTCAGAAAATTGGCTGAAAACGACTAAATATCAAGGACTCATGGGGCGAATCGCTCTGGTACTGAAATCGGACATGATCACTGACATTCGCCTTCTCTGGAAATCTGACAAAACAGGAAAAATGACTAAGTGCAAAAATAATTGTTTTTTCAACTTTTTTTCAATTTTACCCCCGTGGGATATATATTCTACCCACACATTTGGAACTCTCCAGGGGTACCCTCACACATATTATTCCCTCATTTAGTGGATATTTTCACAAAAAAAGGGAAATTTTCAAAAAGTCAGAAAATTGACTGAAAATGACTAAATATCATGTACTCATCGGGCAAATCGCTCTGGAACTGAAATCGGACATGCTCACTGACAGTCGCCTTCTCTGGAAATCTGACAAACAGGAAAAATGACTAAGTGCAAAAATAATTATTTTTTCAACTTTTTTTTCAATTTTACCCCCGTGGGATATATATTCTACCCAAACATTTGGAATTCTCCTGGGGTACCCTCACACATATTATTCCCTCATTTAGCGGATATTTTCACAAAAAAAGTGAAATTTTCAAAAAGTCAGAAAATTGGCTGAAACCCACAAAATATGAAGGACTCATTGGGCGAATCCCTCTGGAACTGAGATCGGACATGCTCACTGACATTTCGCCTTCTCTGGAAATCTGACAAACCGGAAAAATGACTAAGTCCAAAAAATTTTTTTTTTTCAACTTTTTTTCAATTTTACCACCGTGTGATATAAATTCTACCCACACATTTGGAACTCTCCTGGGGCACCCTCACACATATTATTAACTATTTTAGCGGATATTTTAACAAAAAAAGTGACATTTTCAAAAAGTCAGAAAATTGGCTGAAAACGACTAAATATCAAGGACTCATGGGGCGAATCGCTCTGGAACTGAAATCGGACATGCTCACTGACATTTCACCTTCTCTGGAAATCTGACAAACTGGAAAAAGGACTAAGTCCAAAATCATTTTTTTTCAGCTTTTTTTCAATTTTACCCCCGTGGGATTCATATTCTACCCACACATTTGGAACTCTCCAGGCGTACCCTCACACATATTATGCCCTCATTTAGTGGATATTTTCACAAAAAAAGGGAAATTTTCAAAAAGTCAGAAAATTGACTGAAAATGACTAAATATCAAGTACTCATCGGGCGAATCACTCTGGAACTGAAATCGGACACGCTCACTGACATTTCCCCTTCTCTGGAAATCTGACAAACCGGAAAAATGACTAAGTCCAAAAATATTTTTTTTTCAGCTTTTTTTCAATTTTACCCCCGTGGGATATATATTCTACCCACACATTTGGAACTCTCCAGGGGTACCCTCACACATATTATTCCCTCATTTAGCAGATATTTTCACAAAAAAAGTGAAATTTTCAAAAAGTCAGAAAATTGGCTGAAAACTACTAAATATCAAGGACTCATCGGGCGAATCGCTCTGGAACTGAAATCGGACATGCTCACTGACATTCGCCTTCTCTGGAAATCTGACAAACAGGAAAAATGACTAAGTGCAAAAATAATTATTTTTTCAACTTTTTTTCAATTTTACCCCCGTGGGATATAAATTCTACCCACACATTTGGAACTCTCCAGGGGTACCCTCACACATATTATTCCCTCATTTAGTGGATATTTTCACAAAAAAAGGGAAATTTTCAAAAAGTCAGAAAATTGACTGAAAATTACTAAATATCAAGTACTCATCGGGCGAATCGCTCTGGAACTGAAATCGTACACGCTCACTGACATTTCCTCTTCTCTGGAAATCTGACAAACCGGAAAAATGACTAAGTCCAAAAATATTTTTTTTTCAGCTTTTTTTCAATTTTACCCCCGTGGGATATATATTCTACCCACACATTTTGAACTCTCCAGGGGTACCCTCACACATATTATTCCCTCATTTAGCGGATATTTTCACAAAAAAAGTGAAATTTTCAAAAAGTCAGAAAATTGGCTGAAACCGACAAAATATGAAGGACTCATCGGGCGAATCCCTCTGGAACTGAGATCGGACATGCTCACTGACATTTCCCCTTCTCTGGAAATCTGACAAACAGGAAAAATTACTAAGTGCAAAAATAATTGTTTTTTCAACTTTTTTTCAATTTTACCCCCGTGGGATATATATTCTACCCACACATTTGGAACTCTCCAGGGGTACCCTCACACATATTATTCCCTCATTTAGTGGATATTTTTACAAAAAAAGGGAAATTTTCAAAAAGTCAGAAAATTGACTGAAAATGACTAAATATTAAGTACTCATCGGGCGAATCGCTCTGGAACTGAAATCGAACACGCTAACTGACATTTCCTCTTCTCTGGAAATCTGACAAACCGGAAAAATGACTAAGTCCAAAAATATTTTTTTTTCAGCTTTTTTCAATTTTACCCCCGTGGGATATATATTCTACCCACACATTTGGAACTCTCCAGGGGTACCCTCACACATATTATTCCCTCATTTAGCGGATATTTTCACAAAAAAAGTGAAATTTTCAAAAAGTCAGAAAATTGGCTGAAACCGACAAAATATGAAGGACTCATCTCGCGAATCCCTCTGGAACTGAGATCGGACATGCTCACTGACATTTCCCCTTCTCTGGAAATCTGACAAACAGGAAAAATGACTAAGTCCAAAAATATTTGTTTTTTCAGCTTTTTTTCAATTTTACCCCCGTGGGATATATATTCTACCCACACATTTGGAACTCTCCAGGGGTACCCTCACACATATTATTCCCTCATTTAGCGGATATTTTTACAAAAAAAGGGAAATTTTCAAAAAGTCAGAAAATTGGCTGAAAACGACTAAATATCAAGGACTCATGGGGCGAATCGCTCTGGAACTGAAATCGGACATGATCACTGACATTCGCCTTCTCTGGAAATCTGACAAAACAGGAAAAATGACTAAGTGCAAAAATAATTGTTTTTTCAACTTTTTTTCAATTTTACCCCCGTGGGATATATATTCTACCCACACATTTGGAACTCTCCAGGGGTACCCTCACACATATTATTCCCTCATTTAGTGGATATTTTCACAAAAAAAGGGAAATTTTCAAAAAGTCAGAAAATTGACTGAAAATGACTAAATATCATGTACTCATCGGGCAAATCGCTCTGGAACTGAAATCGGACATGCTCACTGACAGTCGCTTTCTCTGGAAATCTGACAAACAGGAAAAATGACTAAGTGCAAAAATAATTATTTTTTCAACTTTTTTTTCAATTTTACCCCCGTGGGATATAAATTCTACCCACACATTTGGAACTCTCCAGGGGTACCCTCACACATATTATTCCCTCATTTAGTGGATATTTTCACAAAAAAAGGGAAATTTTCAAAAAGTCAGAAAATTGACTGAAAATGACTAAATATCAAGTACTCATCGGGCGAATCGCTCTGGAACTGAAATCGTACACGCTCACTGACATTTCCTCTTCTCTGGAAATCTGACAAACCGGAAAAATGACTAAGTCCAAAAATATTTTTTTTTCAGCTTTTTTTCAATTTTACCCCCGTGGGATATATATTCTACCCACACATTTTGAACTCTCCAGGGGTACCCTCACACATATTATTCCCTCATTTAGCGGATATTTTCACAAAAAAAGTGAAATTTTCAAAAAGTCAGAAAATTGGCTGAAACCGACAAAATATGAAGGACTCATCGGGCGAATCCCTCTGGAACTGAGATCGGACATGCTCACTGACATTTCCCCTTCTCTGGAAATCTGACAAACAGGAAAAATGACTAAGTGCAAAAATAATTGTTTTTTCAACTTTTTTTCAATTTTACCCCCGTGGGATATATATTCTACCCACACATTTGGAACTCTCCAGGGGTACCCTCACACATATTATTCCCTCATTTAGTGGATATTTTTACAAAAAAAGGGAAATTTTCAAAAAGTCAGAAAATTGACTGAAAATGACTAAATATTAAGTACTCATCGGGCGAATCGCTCTGGAACTGAAATCGAACACGCTAACTGACATTTCCTCTTCTCTGGAAATCTGACAAACCGGAAAAATGACTAAGTCCAAAAATATTTTTTTTTCAGCTTTTTTCAATTTTACCCTCGTGGGATATATATTCTACCCACACATTTGGAACTCTCCAGGGGTACCCTCACACATATTATTCCCTCATTTAGCGGATATTTTCACAAAAAAAGTGAAATTTTCAAAAAGTCAGAAAATTGGCTGAAACCGACAAAATATGAAGGATTCATCGCGCGAATCCCTCTGGAACTGAGATCGGACATGCTCACTGACATTTCCCCTTCTCTGGAAATCTGACAAACAGGAAAAATTACTAAGTGCAAAAATAATTGTTTTTTCAACTTTTTTTCAATTTTACCCCCGTGGGATATATATTCTACCCACACATTTGGAACTCTCCAGGGGTACCCTCACACATATTATTCCCTCATTTAGTGGATATTTTCACAAAAAAAGGAAAATTTTGAAAAAGTCAGAAAATTGACTGAAAATGGCTAAATATCAAGTACTTATCGGGCGAATCGCTCTGGAACTGAAATCGGACACGCTCACTGACATTTCCTCTTCTCTGGAAATCTGACAAACCGGAAAAATGACTAAGTCCAAAAATATTTTTTTTTCAGCTTTTTTTCAATTTTACCCCCGTGGGATATATATTCTACCCACACATTTGGAACTCTCCAGGGGTACCCTCACACATATTATTCCCTCATTTAGCGGATATTTTCACAAAAAAAGTGAAATTTTCAAAAAGTCAGAAAATTGGCTGGAAACGACTAAATATCAAGGACTCATGGGGCGAATCGCTCTGGAACTGAAATCGGACATGATCACTGACATTCGCCTTCTCTGGAAATCTGACAAAACAGGAAAAATGACTAAGTGCAAAAATAATTATTTTTTCAACTTTTTTTCAATTTTACCCCCGTGGGATATAAATTCTACGCACACATTTGGAACTCTCCAAGGGTATCCTCACACATATTATTCCCTCATTTAGTGGATATTTTCACAAAAAAAGGGAAATTTTCAAAAAGTCAGAAAATTGACTGAAAATGACTAAATATCAAGTACTCATCGGGCGAATCGCTCTGGAACTGAAATCAGACACGCTCACTGACATTTCCTCTTCTCAGGAAATCTGACAAACCGGAAAAATGACTAAGTCCAAAAATATATTTTTTTCAGCTTTTTTTCAATTTTACCCCCGTGGGACATATATTCTACCCACACATTTGGAACTCTCCAGGGGTACCCTCACACATATTATTCCCTCATTTAGCGGATATTTTCACAAAAAAAGTGAAATTTTCAAAAAGTCAGAAAATTGGCTGAAACTGACAAAATATGAAGGACTCATCGGGCGAATCCCTCTGGAACTGAGATCGGACATGCTCACTGACATTTCCCCTTCTCTGGAAATCTTACAAACAGGAAAAATGACTAAGTGCAAAAATAATTGTTTTTTCAACTTTTTTTCAATTTTACCCCCGTGGGATATATATTCTACCCACACATTTGGAACTCTCCAGGGGTACCCTCACACATATTATTCCCTCATTTAGTGGATATTTTCACAAAAAAAGGGAAATTTTAAAAAAGTCAGAAAATTGACTGAAAATGACTAAATATCAAGTACTCATCGGGCGAATCGCTCTGGAACTGAAATTGAACACGCTCACTGACATTTCCTCTTCTCTGGAAATCTGACAAACCGGAAAAATGACTAAGTGCAAAAATAATTGTTTTTTCAACTTTTTTTCAATTTTACCCCCGTGGGATATATATTCTACCCACACATTTGGAACTCTCCAGGGGTACCCTCACACATATTATTCCCTCATTTAGTGGATATTTTCACAAAAAAAGGGAAATTTTCAAAAAGTCAGAAAATTGACTGAAAATGACTAAATATCAAGTACTCATCAGGCGAATCGCTCTGGAACTGAAATCGGACACGCTCACTGACATTTCCTCTTTTCTGGAAATCTGACAAACCGGAAAAATGACTAAGTCCAAAAATATTTTTTTTCAGCTTTTTTTCAATTTTACCCCTGTGGGATATATATTCTACCCACACATTTGGAACTCTCCAGGGGTACCCTCACACATATTATTCCCTCATTTAGCGGATATTTTCACAAAAAAAGGGAAATTTTCAAAAAGTCAGAAAATTGGCTGAAAACGACCAAATATCAAGGATTCATCGGACGAATCACTCTAGAACTGAAATCGGACATGCTCACTGACATTTGCCCTTCTGTGGAAATCTGACAAACCGGAAAAATGACTAAGTCCAAAATTATTTTTTTTCAACTTTTTTTCAATTTTACCCCCGTGGGATATATATTCTACCCACACATTTGGAACTCTCCAGGGGTTCCCTCACACATATTATTCCCTCATTTAGCGGATATTTTCACAAAAAA
The DNA here is from genome assembly GCF_046119375.1 of Phyllobates terribilis. Taxonomy (NCBI): domain Eukaryota; kingdom Metazoa; phylum Chordata; class Amphibia; order Anura; family Dendrobatidae; genus Phyllobates; species Phyllobates terribilis. The sequence continues at coordinate 591,461,219 of NW_027362763.1, read as the reverse complement.
AGTGAAATTTTCAAAAAGTCAGAAAATTGGCTGAAAACGACTAAATATCAAGTACTCATCGGGCGAATCGCTCTGGAACTGAAATCGGACATGCTCACTGACATTCGCCTTCTCTGGAAATCTGACAAACAGGAAAAATGACTAAGTGCAAAAATAATTGTTTTTTCAACTTTTTTTCAATTTTACCCCCGTGGGATATATATTCTACCCACACATTTGGAACTCTCCAGGGGTACCCTCACACATATTATTCCCTCATTTAGTGGATATTTTCACAAAAAAAGGTGAAGTTTTCAAAAAGTCAGAAAATTGGCTGAAAACGACTAAATATCAAGGACTCATCGGACGAATCACTCTGGAACTGAAATCGGACATGCTCACTGACATATCCCCTTCTTTGGAAATCTGACAAACTGAAAAAAAGACTAAGTCTAAAAATAAATTTTTTTTCAACTTTTTTCAATTTTACCCCCGTAGGATATAAATTCTACCCACACATTTGGAACTCTCCTGGGGTACCCTCACACATATTATTCCCTCATTTAGCGGATATTTTCACAAAAAAAGTGAAATTTTCAAAATGTCAGAAAATTGGCTGAAAATGACTAAATATCAAGGACTCATGGGGCAAATCGCTCTGGAACTGAAATCGGACATGCTCACTGACATTCGCCTTCTCTGGAAATCTGACAAACAGGAAAAATGACTAAGTGCAAAAATAATTATTTTTTTCAACTTTTTTTCAATTTTAACCCCGTGGGATATAAATTCTACCCACACATTTGGAACTCTCCAGGGATACCCTCACACATATTATTCCCTCATTTAGTGGATATTTTCACAAAAAAAGGGAAATTTTCAAAAAGTCAGAAAATTGACTGAAAATTACTAAATATCAAGTACTCATCGGGCAAATCGCTCTGGAACTGAAATCGGACACTCTCACTGACATTTCCTCTTCTCTGGAAATCTGACAAACCGGAAAAATGACTAAGTCCAAAAATATTTTTTTTTCAGCTTTTTTTCAATTTTACCCCCGTGGGATATATATTCTACCCAGACATTTGGAACTCTTCAGGGGTACCCTCACACATATTATTCCCTCATTTAGCAGATATTTTCACAAAAAAGTGAAATTTTCAAAAAGTCAGAAAATTGGCTGAAAACGACTAAATATCAAGGACTCATCGGACGAATCACTCTGGAACTGAAATCGGACATGCTCACTGACATATCCCCTTCTTTGGAAATCTGACAAACTGGAAAAAAGACTAAGTCCAAAAATAAATTTTTTTACAATTTTTTTCAATTTTACCCCGTAGGATATAAATTCTACCCACACATTTGGAACTCTCCTGGGGTACCCTCACACATATTATTCCCTCATTTAGTGGATATTTTCACAAAAAAAGTGAAATTTTCAAAAAGTCAGAAAATTGGCTGAAAATGACTAAATGTCAAGGACTCATGGGGCGAATCGCTCTGGAAATGAAATCAGACATACTCACTGACATTCGCCTTCTCTGGAAATCTGACAAACAGGAAAAATGACTAAGTGCAAAAATAATTATTATTTCAACTTTTTTTCAATTTTACCCCCGTGGGATATAAATGCTACCCACACATTTGGAACTCTCCAGGGGTACCCTCACACATATTATTCCCTCATTTAGCGGATATTTTCACAAAAAAAGTGAAATTTTCAAAAAGTCAGAAAATTGGCTGAAAACGACTAAATATCAAGTACTCATCGGGCGAATCGCTCTGGAACTGAAATCGGACATGCTCACTGACATTCGCCTTCTCTGGAAATCTGACAAACAGGAAAAATGACTAAGTGCAAAAATTATTATTTTTTCAACTTTTTTTCAATTTTACCCCCGTGGGTTATAAATTCTACCCACACATTTGGAACTCTCCAGGGGTACCCTCACACATATTATTCCCTCATTTAGTGGATATTTTCACAAAAAAAGGGAAATTTTCAAAAAGTCAGAAAATTGACTGAAAATTACTAAATATCAAGTACTCATCGGGCGAATCGCTCTGGAACTGAAATCGGACACGCTCACTGCCATTTCCTCTTCTCTGGAAATCTGACAAACTGGAAAAGTGACTAAGTGCAAAAATAATTGTTTTTTCAACTTTTTTTCAATTTTACCCCCGTGGGATATATATTCTACCCACACATTTGGAACTCTCCAGGGGTACCCTCACACATGTTATTCCCTCATTTAGTGGATATTTTCACAAAAAAAGGTGAAGTTTTCAAAAAATCAGAAAATTGGCTGAAAACGACTAAATATCAAGGACTCATCAGGCGAATCACTCTGGAACTGAAATCGGACATGCTCACTGACATTTCGCCTTCTCTGGAAATCTGACAAACCGGAAAAATGACTAAGTCCAAAATTTTTTTTTTTCAGCTTTTTTTCAATTTTACCCCCGTGGGATATATATTCTACCCACACATTTGGAACTCTCCAGGGGTACCCTCACACATATTATTCCCTCATTTAGCGGATATTTTCACAAAAAAAGTGAAATTTTCAACAATTCAGAAAACTGGCTGAAAACGACTAAATATCAAGGACTCATCGGACGAATCACTCTGGAACTGAAATCGGACATGCTCACTGACATATCCCCTTCTTTGGAAATCTGACAAACTGAAAAAAAGACTAAGTCTAAAAATAAATTTTTTTTCAACTTTTTTCAATTTTACCCCCGTAGGATATAAATTCTACCCACACATTTGGAACTCTCCTGGGGTACCCTCACACTTATTATTCCCTCATTTAGCGGATATTTTCACAAAAAAAGTGAAATTTTCAAAATGTCAGAAAATTGGCTGAAAATGACTAAATATCAAGGACTCATGGGGCAAATCGCTCTGGAACTGAAATCGGACATGCTCACTGACATTCGCCTTCTCTGGAAATCTGACAAACAGGAAAAATGACTAAGTGCAAAAATAATTATTTTTTTCAACTTTTTTTCAATTTTAACCCCGTGGGATATAAATTCTACCCACACATTTGGAACTCTCCAGGGATACCCTCACACATATTATTCCCTCATTTAGTGGATATTTTCACAAAAAAAGGGAAATTTTCAAAAAGTCAGAAAATTGACTGAAAATTACTAAATATCAAGTACTCATCGGGCAAATCGCTCTGGAACTGAAATCGGACACTCTCACTGACATTTCCTCTTCTCTGGAAATCTGACAAACCGGAAAAATGACTAAGTCCAAAAATATTTTTTTTTCAGCTTTTTTTCAATTTTACCCCCGTGGGATATATATTCTACCCAGACATTTGGAACTCTTCAGGGGTACCCTCACACATATTATTCCCTCATTTAGCAGATATTTTCACAAAAAAGTGAAATTTTCAAAAAGTCAGAAAATTGGCTGAAAACGACTAAATATCAAGGACTCATCGGACGAATCACTCTGGAACTGAAATCGGACATGCTCACTGACATATCCCCTTCTTTGGAAATCTGACAAACTGGAAAAAAGACTATGTCCAAAAATAAATTTTTTTACAATTTTTTTCAATTTTACCCCGTAGGATATAAATTCTACCCACACATTTGGAACTCTCCTGGGGTACCCTCACACATATTATTCCCTCATTTAGTGGATATTTTCACAAAAAAAGTGAAATTTTCAAAAAGTCAGAAAATTGGCTGAAAATGACTAAATATCAAGGACTCATGGGGCGAATCGCTCTGGAAATGAAATCAGACATACTCACTGACATTCGCCTTCTCTGGAAATCTGACAAACAGGAAAAATGACTAAGTGCAAAAATAATTATTATTTCAACTTTTTTTCAATTTTACCCCCGTGGGATATAAATGCTACCCACACATTTGGAACTCTCCAGGGGTACCCTCACACATATTATTCCCTCATTTAGTGGATATTTTCACAAAAAAAGGGAAATTTTCAAAAAGTCAGAAAATTGACTGAAAATGACTAAATATCAAGTACTCATCGGGCGAATCACTCTGGAACTGAAATCGGACACGCTCACTGACATTTCCTCTTCTCTGGAAATCTGACAAACAGGAAAAATGACTAAGTCCAAAAATATTTTTTTTTTTCAACTTTTTTCAATTTTACCCCCATGTGATATAATTTCTACCCACACATTTGGAACTCTCCTGGGGCACCCTCACACATATTATTAACTCATTTAGTGGATATTTTAACAAAAAAAGGGACATTTTTAAAAGGTCAGAAAATTGGCTGAAAATGACTAAATATCAAGGACTCATGGGGCAAATCGCTCTGGAACTGAAATCGGACATGCTCACTGACATTCGCCTTCTCTGGAAATCTGACAAACAGGAAAAATGACTAAGTGCAAAAATAATTATTTTTTTCAACTTTTTTTCAATTTTAACCCCGTGGGATATAAATTCTACCCACACATTTGGAACTCTCCAGGGGTACCCTCACACATATTATTCCCTCATTTAGTGGATATTTTCACAAAAAAAGGGAAATTTTCAAAAAGTCAGAAAATTGACTGAAAATTACTAAATATCAAGTACTCATCGGGCAAATCGCTCTGGAACTGAAATCGGACACTCTCACTGACATTTCCTCTTCTCTGGAAATCTGACAAACCGGAAAAATGACTAAGTCCAAAAATATTTTTTTTTCAGCTTTTTTTCAATTTTACCCCCGTGGGATATATATTCTACCCAGACATTTGGAACTCTTCAGGGGTACCCTCACACATATTATTCCCTCATTTAGCAGATATTTTCACAAAAAAGTGAAATTTTCAAAAAGTCAGAAAATTGGCTGAAAACGACTAAATATCAAGGACTCATCGGACGAATCACTCTGGAACTGAAATCGGACATGCTCACTGACATATCCCCTTCTTTGGAAATCTGACAAACTGGAAAAAAGACTAAGTCCAAAAATAAATTTTTTTACAATTTTTTTCAATTTTACCCCGTAGGATATAAATTCTACCCACACATTTGGAACTCTCCTGGGGTACCCTCACACATATTATTCCCTCATTTAGTGGATATTTTCACAAAAAAAGTGAAATTTTCAAAAAGTCAGAAAATTGGCTGAAAATGACTAAATGTCAAGGACTCATGGGGCGAATCGCTCTGGAAATGAAATCAGACATACTCACTGACATTCGCCTTCTCTGGAAATCTGACAAACAGGAAAAATGACTAAGTGCAAAAATAATTATTATTTCAACTTTTTTTCAATTTTACCCCCGTGGGATATAAATGCTACCCACACATTTGGAACTCTCCAGGGGTACCCTCACACATATTATTCCCTCATTTAGCGGATATTTTCACAAAAAAAGTGAAATTTTCAAAAAGTCAGAAAATTGGCTGAAAACGACTAAATATCAAGTACTCATCGGGCGAATCGCTCTGGAACTGAAATCGGACATGCTCACTGACATTCGCCTTCTCTGGAAATCTGACAAACAGGAAAAATGACTAAGTGCAAAAATTATTATTTTTTCAACTTTTTTTCAATTTTACCCCCGTGGGATATAAATTCTACCCACACATTTGGAACTCTCCAGGGGTACCCTCACACATATTATTCCCTCATTTAGTGGATATTTTCACAAAAAAAGGGAAATTTTCAAAAAGTCAGAAAATTGACTGAAAATTACTAAATATCAAGTACTCATCGGGCGAATCGCTCTGGAACTGAAATCGGACACGCTCACTGCCATTTCCTCTTCTCTGGAAATCTGACAAACTGGAAAAATGACTAAGTGCAAAAATAATTGTTTTTTCAACTTTTTTTCAATTTTACCCCCGTGGGATATATATTCTACCCACACATTTGGAACTCTCCAGGGGTACCCTCACACATATTATTCCCTCATTTAGTGGATATTTTCACAAAAAAAGGTGAAGTTTTCAAAAAATCAGAAAATTGGCTGAAAACGACTAAATATCAAGGACTCATCAGGCGAATCACTCTGGAACTGAAATCGGACATGCTCACTGACATTTCGCCTTCTCTGGAAATCTGACAAACCGGAAAAATGACTAAGTCCAAAATTTTTTTTTTTCAGCTTTTTTTCAATTTTACCCCCGTGGGATATATATTCTACCCACACATTTGGAACTCTCCAGGGGTACCCTCACACATATTATTCCCTCATTTAGCGGATATTTTCACAAAAAAAGTGAAATTTTCAACAATTCAGAAAACTGGCTGAAAACGACTAAATATCAAGGACTCATCGGACGAATCACTCTGGAACTGAAATCGGACATGCTCACTGACATATCCCCTTCTTTGGAAATCTGACAAACTGAAAAAAAGACTAAGTCTAAAAATAAATTTTTTTTCAACTTTTTTCAATTTTACCCCCGTAGGATATAAATTCTACCCACACATTTGGAACTCTCCTGGGGTACCCTCACACATATTATTCCCTCATTTAGCGGATATTTTCACAAAAAAAGTGAAATTTTCAAAATGTCAGAAAATTGGCTGAAAATGACTAAATATCAAGGACTCATGGGGCAAATCGCTCTGGAACTGAAATCGGACATGCTCACTGACATTCGCCTTCTCTGGAAATCTGACAAACAGGAAAAATGACTAAGTGCAAAAATAATTATTTTTTTCAACTTTTTTTCAATTTTAACCCCGTGGGATATAAATTCTACCCACACATTTGGAACTCTCCAGGGATACCCTCACACATATTATTCCCTCATTTAGTGGATATTTTCACAAAAAAAGGGAAATTTTCAAAAAGTCAGAAAATTGACTGAAAATTACTAAATATCAAGTACTCATCGGGCAAATCGCTCTGGAACTGAAATCGGACACTCTCACTGACATTTCCTCTTCTCTGGAAATCTGACAAACCGGAAAAATGACTAAGTCCAAAAATAATTTTTTTTCAGCTTTTTTTCAATTTTACCCCCGTGGGATATATATTCTACCCAGACATTTGGAACTCTTCAGGGGTACCCTCACACATATTATTCCCTCATTTAGCAGATATTTTCACAAAAAAGTGAAATTTTCAAAAAGTCAGAAAATTGGCTGAAAACGACTAAATATCAAGGACTCATCGGACGAATCACTCTGGAACTGAAATCGGACATGCTCACTGACATATCCCCTTCTTTGGAAATCTGACAAACTGGAAAAAAGACTAAGTCCAAAAATAAATTTTTTTACAATTTTTTTCAATTTTACCCCGTAGGATATAAATTCTACCCACACATTTGGAACTCTCCTGGGGTACCCTCACACATATTATTCCCTCATTTAGTGGATATTTTCACAAAAAAAGTGAAATTTTCAAAAAGTCAGAAAATTGGCTGAAAATGACTAAATATCAAGGACTCATGGGGCGAATCGCTCTGGAAATGAAATCAGACATACTCACTGACATTCGCCTTCTCTGGAAATCTGACAAACAGGAAAAATGACTAAGTGCAAAAATAATTATTATTTCAACTTTTTTTCAATTTTACCCCCTGGGATATATATTCTACCCACACATTTGGAACTCTCTTGGGTTACCCTCACACATATTATTCCCTCATTTAGCGGATATTTTCACAAAAATAGTGAAATTTTCAAAAAGTCAGAAAATTGGAAGAAAACAACTAAATATCAAGGACTCATCAGGCAAATTACTCTGTAACTGAAATCGGACATGCTCACTGACATGTCCCCTTCTTTGGAAATCTGACAAACAGGAAAAATGACTAAGTCCAAAAATAATTTTTTTTTTCAACTTTTTTTTAATTTTACCCCGTGGGATATAAATTCTACCCACACATTTGGAACTCTCCTGGGGTACCCTCACACATATTATTCCCTCATTTAGCGGATATTTTCACAAAAAAAGTGAAATTTTCAAAAAGTCAGAAAATTGGCTGAAAACGACTAAATATCAAGGACTCATCAGGCGAATTACTCTGGAACTGAAATCGGACATGCTCACTGACATTTCCCCTTCTCTGGAAATCTGACAAACCAGAAAAAAGACTAAGTCAAAAAATATTTTTTTTTTCAACTTTTTTTCAATTTTACCCCCGTGGGATATAAATACTTCCCACACATTTGGAACTCTCCTGGGGCACCCTCACACATATTATTCCCTCATTTAGTGGATATTTTCACACAAAAAAGTGAAATTTTCAAAAAGTCAGAAGATTGGCTGAAATTGACTAAATATCAAGGACTCATCAGGCGAATTACTCTGGAACTGAAATCAGACATGCTCACTGACATTTCCCCTTCTCTGGAAATCTGACAAACAGGAAAAATGACTAAGTTCAAAAATAATTTTATTTTTCAACTTTTTTTCAATTTTACCCCGTGGAATATAAATTCTACCCACACATTTGGAACTCTCTTGGGTTACCCTCACACATATTATTCCCTCATTTAGCGGATATTTTCACAAAAATAGTGAAATTTTCAAAAAGTCAGAAAATTGGAAGAAAACAACTAAATATCAAGGACTCATTAGGCGAATTACTCTGTAACTGAAATCGGACATGCTCACTGACATTTCCCCTTCTCTGGAAATCTGACAAACAGGAAAAATGACTAAGTCCAAAAATAATTTTTTTTTTCAACTTTTTTTCAATTTTACCCCCGTGGGATATATGTTCTACCCACACATTTGGAACTCTCCAGGGGTACCCTCACACATATTATTCCCTCATTTTCCGGATATTTTCACAAAAAAAGTGAAATTTTCAAAAAGTCAGAAAATTGGCTGAAAACGACTAAATATCAAGGACTCATCAGGCGAATTACTCTGGAACTGAAATCAGACATGCTCACTGACATTTCCCCTTCTCTGGAAATCTGACAAACCGGAAAAATGACTAAGTCGAAAAATAATTTTTTTTTCAACTTCTTTTCAATTTTACTCCCGTGGGATATAAATACTTCCCACACATTTGGAACTCTCCTGGGGTACCCTCACACATATTATTCCCTCATTTAGTGGATATTTTCACAAAAAAAGTGAAATTTTCAAAAAGTCAGAAAATTGGCTGAAAACGACTAAATATCAAGGACTCATCAGGCGAATTACTCTGGAACTGAAATCAGACATGCTCACTGACATTTCCCCTTCTCTGGAAATCTGACAAACCGGAAAAATGACTAAGTCCAATAATAATTTTTTTTCAACTTTTTTTTCAATTTTACCCCCATGGGATATAAATATTTCCCACACATTTGGGACTCTACTGGGGAACCCTCACACATATCATTCCCTCATTTAGCGGATATTTTCACAAAAAAAGTGAAATTTTCAAAAAGTCAGAAAATTGGCTGAAAACGACTAAATATCAAGGACTCATCAGGAGAATTACTCTGGAACTGAAATCGGACATGCTCACTGACATTTCCCTTTCTCTGGAAAACTGACAAACCGGAAAAATTACTAAGTCCAAAAATTTTTTTTTTTTCACCTTTTTTTCAATTTTACCCCCGTGGGATATATGTTCTACCCACACATTTGGAACTCTCTTGGGGTACCCTCACACATATTATTCCCTCATTTAGCGGATATTTTCACAAAAAAAGTGAAATTTTCAAAAAGTCTGAAAATTGGCTGAAAACGACTAAATATCAAGGACTCATCAGGCGAATTACGCTGGAACTGAAATCGAACATGCTCACTGACATTTCCCCTTCTCTGGAAATCTGACAAACCAGAAAAAAGACTAAGTCGAAAAATAATTTTTTTTCCAACTTCTTTTCAATTTTACCCCCGTGGGATATAAATATTTCCCACACATTTGGGACTCTACTGGGGAACCCTCACACATATCATTCCCTCATTTAGCGGATATTTTCACAAAAAAAGTGAAATTTTCAAAAAGTCAGAAAATTGGCTGAAAACGACTAAATATCAAGGACTCATCAGGAGAATTACTCTGGAACTGAAATCTGACATGCTCACTGACATTTCCCCTTCTCTGGAAATCTGACAAACCGGAAAAATGACAAAATGACTAACTCCAAATACATTTTTTTTTCAACTTTTTTTCAATTTTACCCCGTGGGATATAAATTCTACCCACACATTTATAACTCTCCTGTTGTACCCTCACACATATTAATTCCCACATTTAGCAGATATTTTCACAAAAAAAGTGAAATTTTCAAAAAGTCAGAAAATTGGCTGAAAATGACTAAATATCAAGGACTCATCAGGCGAATTGCTTTGGAACTGAAATCGGACATGCTCACTGACATTTCCCCTTCTCTGGAAATCTGACAAACCGCAAAATGACTAAGTCCAAAAATATTTTTTTTTTCAACTTTTTTTCAAAATTACCACCGTGGGATATAAATTCTACCCACACATTTGGAACTCTCCTGGAGTACCCTCACACATATTATTCCCTCATTTAGCGGATATTTTCACAAAAAAAGTGAAATTTTCAAAAAGTCAGAAAATTTGCTGAAAACGACTAAATATCAAGGACTCATCGGGCGAATCACTCTGGAACTGAAATCAGACATTCTCACTGACATTTCCCCTTCTCTGGAAATCTGACAAACCGGAAAAATGACTAAGTCCAAAAATATTTTTTTTTCAACTTTTTTCAAAATTACCCTCGTGGGATATATGTTCTACCCACACATTTGGAACTCTCCGGGGGTACCCTCACACATATTATTCCCTCATTTACCGGATATTTTCACAAAAAAAGTGAAATTTTCAAAAAGTCAGAAAATTGGCTGAAAACGACTAAATATCAAGGACTCATCAGGCGAATTACTCTGGAACTGAAATCGGACATGCTCACTGACATTTCCCCTTCTCTGCAAATCTGACAAACCAGAAAAAAGACTAAGTTGAAAAATAATTTTTTTTTCAACTTCTTATCAATTTTTCTCCCTTGGGATATAAATTCTACCCACACATTTGCAACTATCCTGGAGTACTATCACACATATTATTACCTCATTTAGCGGATATTTTCACAAAAAAAGTGAAATTTTCACAAAGTCAGAAAATTGGCTGAAAACGACTAAATATCAAGGACTCATCAGGCGAATTACTCTGGAACTGAAATCCGACATGCTCACTGACATTTCCCCTTCTCTGGAAATCTCACAAACCAGAAAAAAGACTAAGTCCAAAAATAATTTTTTTTTCAACTTTTTTTCAATTTTACCCCCGTAGGATATAAATACTTCCCACACATTTGGAACTCTCCTGGGGTACCCTCACACATATTATTCCCTCATTTAGCGGATATTTTCACAAAAAAAGTGAAATTTTCAAAAAGTCAGAAAATTGGCTGAAAACGACTAAATATCAAGGACTCATCAGGCGAATTACTCTGGAACTGAAATCGGACATGCTCACTGACATTTCCCCTTCTCTGGAAATCTGACAAACCAGAAAAAAGACTAAGTTCAAAAATATTTTTTTTTTCAACTTTTTTTCAATTTTACCCCCGTGGGATATAAATACTTCCCACACATTTGTAACTCTCCTGGGCACCTTCACACATATTATTCCCTCATTTAGTGGATATTTTCACAAAAAAAGTGAAATTTTCAAAAAGTCAGAAGATTGGCTGAAATTGACTAAATATCAAGGACTCATCAGGCGAATCACTCTGGAACTGAAATCGGACATGCTCACTGACATTTCCCCTTCTCTGGAAATCTGACAAACAGGAAAAATGACTAAGTCCAAAAATAATTTTTTTTTTCAACTTCTTTTCAATTTTACTCCCGTGGGAGATAAATACTTCCCACACATTTGGAACTCTCCTGGGGTACCCTCACACATATTATTCCCTCATTTAGTGGATATTTTCACAAAAAAAGAGAAATTTTCAAAAAGTCATAAAATTGTCTAAAAACGAGTAAATATCAAGGAATCATCAGGCGAATTACTCTGGAACTGAAATCAGACATGCTCACTGACATTTCCCCTTTTCTGGAAATCTGACAAACCAGAAAAAAGACTAAGTCCAAAAATATTATTTTTTTCAACTTTTTTTCAAAATTACCAACGTGGGAGATAAATTCTACCCACACATTTGGAACTCTCCTGGGCTACCCTCACACATATTATTCCCTCATTTAGCGGATATTTTCACAAAAAAAGTGAAATTTTCAAAAAGTCAGAAAATTGGAACAAAACGACTAAATATCAAGGACTCATCAGGCGAATTACTCTGTAACTGAAATCGGACATGCTCACTGACATTTCCCATTCTCTGGAAATCTGACAAACCAGAAAAAAGACTAAGTCCAAAAATAATTTTTTTTTCAACTTTTTTTCAATTTTTCCCCCGTGGGATATAAATACTTCCCACACATTTGGAACTCTCCTGGGGTACCCTCACACATATTATTCCCTCATTTACCGGATATTTTCACAAAAAAAGTGAAATTTTCAAAAAGTCAGAAAATTGGCTGAAAACGACTAAATATCAAGGACTCATCAGGCGAATTGCTTTGGAACTGAAATCGGACATGCTCACTGACATTTCCCCTTCTCTGGAAATCTGACAAACCGCAAAATGACTAAGTCCAAAAATATTTTTTTTTTCAACTTTTTTTCAAAATTACCACCGTGGGATATAAATTCTACCCACACATTTGGAACTCTCCTGGAGTACCCTCACACATATTATTCCCTCATTTAGCGGATATTTTCACAAAAAAAGTGAAATTTTCAAAAAGTCAGAAAATTTGCTGAAAACGACTAAATATCAAGGACTCATCGGGCGAATCACTCTGGAACTGAAATCAGACATTCTCACTGACATTTCCCCTTCTCTGGAAATCTGACAAACCGGAAAAATGACTAAGTCCAAAAATATTTTTTTTTCAACTTTTTTCAAAATTACCCTCGTGGGATATATGTTCTACCCACACATTTGGAACTCTCCAGGGGTACCCTCACACATATTATTCCCTCATTTACCGGATATTTTCACAAAAAAAGTGAAATTTTCAAAAAGTCAGAAAATTGGCTGAAAACGACTAAATATCAAGGACTCATCAGGCGAATTACTCTGGAACTGAAATCGGACATGCTCACTGACATTTCCCCTTCTCTGCAAATCTGACAAACCAGAAAAAAGACTAAGTTGAAAAATAATTTTTTTTTCAACTTCTTTTCAATTTTACTCCCTTGGGATATAAATTCTACCCACACATTTGCAACTATCCTGGAGTACTATCACACATATTATTACCTCATTTAGCGGATATTTTCACAAAAAAATTGAAATTTTCACAAAGTCAGAAAATTGGCTGAAAACGACTAAATATCAAGGACTCATCAGGCGAATCACTCTGGAACTGAAATCGGACATGCTCACTGACATTTCCCCTTCTCTGGAAATCTGACAAACCAGAAAAAAGACTAAGTTGAAAAATCATTTTTTTTTCAACTTTTTTTCAATTTTACCCCCGTGGGATATAAATATTTCCCACACATTTGGGACTCTCCTGGGGAACCCTCACACATATCATTCCCTCATTTAGCAGATATTTTCACAAAAAAAGTGAAATTTTCAAAAAGTCAGAAAATTGGAACAAAACAACTAAATATCAAGGACTCATCAGGCGAATTACTCTGTAACTGAAATCGGACATGCTCACTGACATTTCCCCTTCTCTGGAAATCTGACAAACAGGAAAAATGACTAAGTCCAAAAATAATTTTTTTTTTCAACTTCTTTTCAATTTTACTCCCGTGGGAGATAAATACTTCCCACACATTTGGAACTCTCCTGGGGTACCCTCACACATATTATTCCCTCATTTAGTGGATATTTTCACAAAAAAAGTGAAATTTTCAAAAAGTCATAAAATTGTCTAAAAACTAGTAAATATCAAGGAATCATCAGGCGAATTACTCTGGAACTGAAATCAGACATGCTCACTGACATTTCCCCTTTTCTGGAAATCTGACAAACCAGAAAAAAGACTAAGTCCAAAAATATTATTTTTTTCAACTTTTTTTCAAAATTACCAACGTGGGAGATAAATTCTACCCACACATTTGGAACTCTCCTGGGCTACCCTCACACATATTATTCCCTCATTTAGCGGATATTTTCACAAAAAAAGTGAAATTTTCAAAAAGTCAGAAAATTGGAACAAAACGACTAAATATCAAGGACTCATCAGGCGAATTACTCTGTAACTGAAATCGGACATGCTCACTGACATTTCCCATTCTCTGGAAATCTGACAAACCAGAAAAATGACTAAGTCCAAAAAATTTTTTTTTTAGCTTTTTTTCAATTTTACCCCCGTGGGATATAAATTCTACCCACACATTTAGAACTCTCCTGCTGTACCCTCACACATATTAATTCCCACATTTAGCAGATATTTTCACAAAAAAAGTGAAATTTTCAAAAAGTCAGAAAATTGGCTGAAAACGACTAAATATCAAGGACTCATCAGGCGAATTGCTTTGGAACTGAAATCGGACATGCTCACTGACATTTCCCCTTCTCTGGAAATCTGACAAACCGCAAAATGACTAAGTCCAAAAATATTTTTTTTTTCAACTTTTTTTCAAAATTACCACCGTGGGATATAAATTCTACCCACACATTTGGAACTCTCCTGGAGTACCCTCACACATATTATTCCCTCATTTAGCGGATATTTTCACAAAAAAAGTGAAATTTTCAAAAAGTCAGAAAATTTGCTGAAAACGACTAAATATCAAGGACTCATCGGGCGAATCACTCTGGAACTGAAATCAGACATTCTCACTGACATTTCCCCTTCTCTGGAAATCTGACAAACCGGAAAAATGACTAAGTCCAAAAATATTTTTTTTTCAACTTTTTTCAAAATTACCCTCGTGGGATATATGTTCTACCCACACATTTGGAACTCTCCAGGGGTACCCTCACACATATTATTCCCTCATTTACCGGATATTTTCACAAAAAAAGTGAAATTTTCAAAAAGTCAGAAAATTGGCTGAAAACGACTAAATATCAAGGACTCATCAGGCGAATTACTCTGGAACTGAAATCGGACATGCTCACTGACATTTCCCCTTCTCTGCAAATCTGACAAACCAGAAAAAAGACTAAGTTGAAAAATAATTTTTTTTTCAACTTCTTTTCAATTTTACTCCCTTGGGATATAAATTCTACCCACACATTTGCAACTATCCTGGAGTACTATCACACATATTATTACCTCATTTAGCGGATATTTTCACAAAAAAATTGAAATTTTCACAAAGTCAGAAAATTGGCTGAAAACGACTAAATATCAAGGACTCATCAGGCGAATCACTCTGGAACTGAAATCGGACATGCTCACTGACATTTCCCCTTCTCTGGAAATCTGACAAACCAGAAAAAAGACTAAGTTGAAAAATCATTTTTTTTTCAACTTTTTTTCAATTTTACCCCCGTGGGATATAAATATTTCCCACACATTTGGGACTCTCCTGGGGAACCCTCACACATATCATTCCCTCATTTAGCAGATATTTTCACAAAAAAAGTGAAATTTTCAAAAAGTCAGAAAATTGGAACAAAACAACTAAATATCAAGGACTCATCAGGCGAATTACTCTGTAACTGAAATCGGACATGCTCACTGACATTTCCCCTTCTCTGGAAATCTGACAAACAGGAAAAATGACTAAGTCCAAAAATAATTTTTTTTTTCAACTTCTTTTCAATTTTACTCCCGTGGGAGATAAATACTTCCCACACATTTGGAACTCTCCTGGGGTACCCTCACACATATTATTCCCTCATTTAGTGGATATTTTCACAAAAAAAGTGAAATTTTCAAAAAGTCATAAAATTGTCTAAAAACTAGTAAATATCAAGGAATCATCAGGCGAATTACTCTGGAACTGAAATCAGACATGCTCACTGACATTTCCCCTTTTCTGGAAATCTGACAAACCAGAAAAAAGACTAAGTCCAAAAATATTATTTTTTTCAACTTTTTTTCAAAATTACCAACGTGGGAGATAAATTCTACCCACACATTTGGAACTCTCCTGGGCTACCCTCACACATATTATTCCCTCATTTAGCGGATATTTTCACAAAAAAAGTGAAATTTTCAAAAAGTCAGAAAATTGGAACAAAACGACTAAATATCAAGGACTCATCAGGCGAATTACTCTGTAACTGAAATCGGACATGCTCACTGACATTTCCCATTCTCTGGAAATCTGACAAACCAGAAAAATGACTAAGTCCAAAAAATTTTTTTTTTAGCTTTTTTTCAATTTTACCCCCGTGGGATATAAATTCTACCCACACATTTAGAACTCTCCTGCTGTACCCTCACACATATTAATTCCCACATTTAGCAGATATTTTCACAAAAAAAGTGAAATTTTCAAAAAGTCAGAAAATTGGCTGAAAACGACTAAATATCAAGGACTCATCAGGCGAATTGCTTTGGAACTGAAATCGGACATGCTCACTGACATTTCCCCTTCTCTGGAAATCTGACAAACCGCAAAATGACTAAGTCCAAAAATATTTTTTTTTTCAACTTTTTTTCAAAATTACCACCGTGGGATATAAATTCTACCCACACATTTGGAACTCTCCTGGAGTACCCTCACACATATTATTCCCTCATTTAGCGGATATTTTCACAAAAAAAGTGAAATTTTCAAAAAGTCAGAAAATTTGCTGAAAACGACTAAATATCAAGGACTCATCGGGCGAATCACTCTGGAACTGAAATCAGACATTCTCACTGACATTTCCCCTTCTCTGGAAATCTGACAAACCGGAAAAATGACTAAGTCCAAAAATATTTTTTTTTCAACTTTTTTCAAAATTACCCTCGTGGGATATATGTTCTACCCACACATTTGGAACTCTCCAGGGGTACCCTCACACATATTATTCCCTCATTTACCGGATATTTTCACAAAAAAAGTGAAATTTTCAAAAAGTCAGAAAATTGGCTGAAAACGACTAAATATCAAGGACTCATCAGGCGAATTACTCTGGAACTGAAATCGGACATGCTCACTGACATTTCCCCTTCTCTGCAAATCTGACAAACCAGAAAAAAGACTAAGTTGAAAAATAATTTTTTTTTCAACTTCTTTTCAATTTTACTCCCTTGGGATATAAATTCTACCCACACATTTGCAACTATCCTGGAGTACTCTCACACATATTATTACCTCATTTAGCGGATATTTTCACAAAAAAAGTGAAATTTTCACAAAGTCAGAAAATTGGCTGAAAACGACTAAATATCAAGGACTCATCAGGCGAATTACTCTGGAACTGAAATCCGACATGCTCACTGACATTTCCCCTTCTCTGGAAATCTCACAAACCAGAAAAAAGACTAAGTCCAAAAATAATTTTTTTTCAACTTTTTTTCAATTTTACCCCCGTAGGATATAAATACTTCCCACACATTTGGAACTCTCCTGGGGTACCCTCACACATATTATTCCCTCATTTAGCGGATATTTTCACAAAAAAAGTGAAATTTTCAAAAAGTCAGAAAATTGGAACAAAACGACTAAATATCAAGGACTCATCAGGCGAATTACTCTGTAACTGAAATCGGACATGCTCACTGACATTTCCCATTCTCTGGAAATCTGACAAACCAGAAAAAAGACTAAGTCCAAAAATAATTTTTTTTTCAACTTTTTTTCAATTTTTCCCCCGTGGGATATAAATACTTCCCACACATTTGGAACTCTCCTGGGGTACCCTCACACATATTATTCCCTCATTTAGCAGATATTTTCACAAAAAAAGTGAAATTTTCAAAAAGTCATAAAATTGGCTGAAAATGACTAAATATCAAGGACTCATCAGGCGAATTACTCGGGAACTGAAATCGGACATGCTCACGGAAATTTCCCCTTCTCTGGAAATCTGACAAACCAGAAAAATGACTAAGTCCAAAAAATTTTTTTTTTAGCTTTTTTTCAATTTTACCCCCGTGGGATATATATTCTACCCACACATTTGGAACTCTCCAGGGGTACCCTCACACATATTATTCCCTCATTTACCGGATATTTTCACAAAAAAAGTGAAATTTTCAAAAAGTCAGAAAATTGGCTGAAAACGACTAAATATCAAGGACTCATCAGGAGAATTACTCTGGAACTGAAATCGGACATGCTCACTGACATTTCCCCTTCTCTGGAAATCTGACAAACAGGAAAAATGACTAAGTTCAAAAATATTTTTTTTTCAACTTTTTTCAAAATTACCCTCGTGGGATATATGTTCTACCCACACATTTGGAACTCTCCAGGGGTACCCTCACACATATTATTCCCTCATTTACCGGATATTTTCACAAAAAAAGTGAAATTTTCAAAAAGTCAGAAAATTGGCTGAAAACGACTAAATATCAAGGACTCATCAGGCGAATTACTCTGGAACTGAAATCGGACATGCTCACTGACATTTCCCCTTCTCTGCAAATCTGACAAACCAGAAAAAAGACTAAGTTGAAAAATAATTTTTTTTTCAACTTCTTTTCAATTTTACTCCCTTGGGATATAAATTCTACCCACACATTTGCAACTATCCTGGAGTACTATCACACATATTATTACCTCATTTAGCGGATATTTTCACAAAAAAATTGAAATTTTCACAAAGTCAGAAAATTGGCTGAAAACGACTAAATATCAAGGACTCATCAGGCGAATCACTCTGGAACTGAAATCGGACATGCTCACTGACATTTCCCCTTCTCTGGAAATCTGACAAACCAGAAAAAAGACTAAGTTGAAAAATCATTTTTTTTTCAACTTTTTTTCAATTTTACCCCCGTGGGATATAAATATTTCCCACACATTTGGGACTCTCCTGGGGAACCCTCACACATATCATTCCCTCATTTAGCAGATATTTTCACAAAAAAAGTGAAATTTTCAAAAAGTCAGAAAATTGGAACAAAACAACTAAATATCAAGGACTCATCAGGCGAATTACTCTGTAACTGAAATCGGACATGCTCACTGACATTTCCCCTTCTCTGGAAATCTGACAAACAGGAAAAATGACTAAGTCCAAAAATAATTTTTTTTTTCAACTTCTTTTCAATTTTACTCCCGTGGGAGATAAATACTTCCCACACATTTGGAACTCTCCTGGGGTACCCTCACACATATTATTCCCTCATTTAGTGGATATTTTCACAAAAAAAGTGAAATTTTCAAAAAGTCATAAAATTGTCTAAAAACTAGTAAATATCAAGGAATCATCAGGCGAATTACTCTGGAACTGAAATCAGACATGCTCACTGACATTTCCCCTTTTCTGGAAATCTGACAAACCAGAAAAAAGACTAAGTCCAAAAATATTATTTTTTTCAACTTTTTTTCAAAATTACCAACGTGGGAGATAAATTCTACCCACACATTTGGAACTCTCCTGGGCTACCCTCACACATATTATTCCCTCATTTAGCGGATATTTTCACAAAAAAAGTGAAATTTTCAAAAAGTCAGAAAATTGGAACAAAACGACTAAATATCAAGGACTCATCAGGCGAATTACTCTGTAACTGAAATCGGACATGCTCACTGACATTTCCCATTCTCTGGAAATCTGACAAACCAGAAAAATGACTAAGTCCAAAAAATTTTTTTTTTAGCTTTTTTTCAATTTTACCCCCGTGGGATATAAATTCTACCCACACATTTAGAACTCTCCTGCTGTACCCTCACACATATTAATTCCCACATTTAGCAGATATTTTCACAAAAAAAGTGAAATTTTCAAAAAGTCAGAAAATTGGCTGAAAACGACTAAATATCAAGGACTCATCAGGCGAATTGCTTTGGAACTGAAATCGGACATGCTCACTGACATTTCCCCTTCTCTGGAAATCTGACAAACCGCAAAATGACTAAGTCCAAAAATATTTTTTTTTTCAACTTTTTTTCAAAATTACCACCGTGGGATATAAATTCTACCCACACATTTGGAACTCTCCTGGAGTACCCTCACACATATTATTCCCTCATTTAGCGGATATTTTCACAAAAAAAGTGAAATTTTCAAAAAGTCAGAAAATTTGCTGAAAACGACTAAATATCAAGGACTCATCGGGCGAATCACTCTGGAACTGAAATCAGACATTCTCACTGACATTTCCCCTTCTCTGGAAATCTGACAAACCGGAAAAATGACTAAGTCCAAAAATATTTTTTTTTCAACTTTTTTCAAAATTACCCTCGTGGGATATATGTTCTACCCACACATTTGGAACTCTCCAGGGGTACCCTCACACATATTATTCCCTCATTTACCGGATATTTTCACAAAAAAAGTGAAATTTTCAAAAAGTCAGAAAATTGGCTGAAAACGACTAAATATCAAGGACTCATCAGGCGAATTACTCTGGAACTGAAATCGGACATGCTCACTGACATTTCCCCTTCTCTGCAAATCTGACAAACCAGAAAAAAGACTAAGTTGAAAAATAATTTTTTTTTCAACTTCTTTTCAATTTTACTCCCTTGGGATATAAATTCTACCCACACATTTGCAACTATCCTGGAGTACTATCACACATATTATTACCTCATTTAGCGGATATTTTCACAAAAAAATTGAAATTTTCACAAAGTCAGAAAATTGGCTGAAAACGACTAAATATCAAGGACTCATCAGGCGAATCACTCTGGAACTGAAATCGGACATGCTCACTGACATTTCCCCTTCTCTGGAAATCTGACAAACCAGAAAAAAGACTAAGTTGAAAAATCATTTTTTTTTCAACTTTTTTTCAATTTTACCCCCGTGGGATATAAATATTTCCCACACATTTGGGACTCTCCTGGGGAACCCTCACACATATCATTCCCTCATTTAGCAGATATTTTCACAAAAAAAGTGAAATTTTCAAAAAGTCAGAAAATTGGAACAAAACAACTAAATATCAAGGACTCATCAGGCGAATTACTCTGTAACTGAAATCGGACATGCTCACTGACATTTCCCCTTCTCTGGAAATCTGACAAACAGGAAAAATGACTAAGTCCAAAAATAATTTTTTTTTTCAACTTCTTTTCAATTTTACTCCCGTGGGAGATAAATACTTCCCACACATTTGGAACTCTCCTGGGGTACCCTCACACATATTATTCCCTCATTTAGTGGATATTTTCACAAAAAAAGTGAAATTTTCAAAAAGTCATAAAATTGTCTAAAAACTAGTAAATATCAAGGAATCATCAGGCGAATTACTCTGGAACTGAAATCAGACATGCTCACTGACATTTCCCCTTTTCTGGAAATCTGACAAACCAGAAAAAAGACTAAGTCCAAAAATATTATTTTTTTCAACTTTTTTTCAAAATTACCAACGTGGGAGATAAATTCTACCCACACATTTGGAACTCTCCTGGGCTACCCTCACACATATTATTCCCTCATTTAGCGGATATTTTCACAAAAAAAGTGAAATTTTCAAAAAGTCAGAAAATTGGAACAAAACGACTAAATATCAAGGACTCATCAGGCGAATTACTCTGTAACTGAAATCGGACATGCTCACTGACATTTCCCATTCTCTGGAAATCTGACAAACCAGAAAAATGACTAAGTCCAAAAAATTTTTTTTTTAGCTTTTTTTCAATTTTACCCCCGTGGGATATAAATTCTACCCACACATTTAGAACTCTCCTGCTGTACCCTCACACATATTAATTCCCACATTTAGCAGATATTTTCACAAAAAAAGTGAAATTTTCAAAAAGTCAGAAAATTGGCTGAAAACGACTAAATATCAAGGACTCATCAGGCGAATTGCTTTGGAACTGAAATCGGACATGCTCACTGACATTTCCCCTTCTCTGGAAATCTGACAAACCGCAAAATGACTAAGTCCAAAAATATTTTTTTTTTCAACTTTTTTTCAAAATTACCACCGTGGGATATAAATTCTACCCACACATTTGGAACTCTCCTGGAGTACCCTCACACATATTATTCCCTCATTTAGCGGATATTTTCACAAAAAAAGTGAAATTTTCAAAAAGTCAGAAAATTTGCTGAAAACGACTAAATATCAAGGACTCATCGGGCGAATCACTCTGGAACTGAAATCAGACATTCTCACTGACATTTCCCCTTCTCTGGAAATCTGACAAACCGGAAAAATGACTAAGTCCAAAAATATTTTTTTTTCAACTTTTTTCAAAATTACCCTCGTGGGATATATGTTCTACCCACACATTTGGAACTCTCCAGGGGTACCCTCACACATATTATTCCCTCATTTACCGGATATTTTCACAAAAAAAGTGAAATTTTCAAAAAGTCAGAAAATTGGCTGAAAACGACTAAATATCAAGGACTCATCAGGCGAATTACTCTGGAACTGAAATCGGACATGCTCACTGACATTTCCCCTTCTCTGCAAATCTGACAAACCAGAAAAAAGACTAAGTTGAAAAATAATTTTTTTTTCAACTTCTTTTCAATTTTACTCCCTTGGGATATAAATTCTACCCACACATTTGCAACTATCCTGGAGTACTCTCACACATATTATTACCTCATTTAGCGGATATTTTCACAAAAAAAGTGAAATTTTCACAAAGTCAGAAAATTGGCTGAAAACGACTAAATATCAAGGACTCATCAGGCGAATTACTCTGGAACTGAAATCCGACATGCTCACTGACATTTCCCCTTCTCTGGAAATCTCACAAACCAGAAAAAAGACTAAGTCCAAAAATAATTTTTTTTCAACTTTTTTTCAATTTTACCCCCGTAGGATATAAATACTTCCCACACATTTGGAACTCTCCTGGGGTACCCTCACACATATTATTCCCTCATTTAGCGGATATTTTCACAAAAAAAGTGAAATTTTCAAAAAGTCAGAAAATTGGAACAAAACGACTAAATATCAAGGACTCATCAGGCGAATTACTCTGTAACTGAAATCGGACATGCTCACTGACATTTCCCATTCTCTGGAAATCTGACAAACCAGAAAAAAGACTAAGTCCAAAAATAATTTTTTTTTCAACTTTTTTTCAATTTTTCCCCCGTGGGATATAAATACTTCCCACACATTTGGAACTCTCCTGGGGTACCCTCACACATATTATTCCCTCATTTAGCAGATATTTTCACAAAAAAAGTGAAATTTTCAAAAAGTCATAAAATTGGCTGAAAATGACTAAATATCAAGGACTCATCAGGCGAATTACTCGGGAACTGAAATCGGACATGCTCACGGAAATTTCCCCTTCTCTGGAAATCTGACAAACCAGAAAAATGACTAAGTCCAAAAAATTTTTTTTTTAGCTTTTTTTCAATTTTACCCCCGTGGGATATATATTCTACCCACACATTTGGAACTCTCCAGGGGTACCCTCACACATATTATTCCCTCATTTACCGGATATTTTCACAAAAAAAGTGAAATTTTCAAAAAGTCAGAAAATTGGCTGAAAACGACTAAATATCAAGGACTCATCAGGAGAATTACTCTGGAACTGAAATCGGACATGCTCACTGACATTTCCCCTTCTCTGGAAATCTGACAAACAGGAAAAATGACTAAGTTCAAAAATAATTTTTTTTTTTCAACTTTTTTTCAATTTTACCCTCGTGGGATATATATTCTACCCACACATTTGGAACTCTCCAGGGGTACCCTCACACATATTATTCCCTCATTTACCGGATATTTTCACAAAAAAAGTAAAATTTTCAAAAAGTCAGAAAATTGGCTGAAAACGACTAAATATCAAGGACTCATCAGGAGAATTACTCTGGAACTGAAATCGGACATGCTCACTGACATTTCCCCTTCTCTGGAAATCTGACAAACCGGAAAAATGACTAAGTCCAAAAATATTTTTTTTTTCAACTTTTTTTCAAAATTACCAACGTGGGATATAAATTCTACCCACACATTTGGAACTCTCCTGGAGTACCCTCACACATATTATTCCCTCATTTAGCGGATATTTTCACAAAAAAAGTGAAATTTTCAAAAAGTCAGAAAATTTGCTGAAAATGACTAAATATCAAGGACTCATCGGGCGAATTACTCTGGAACTGAAATCAGACATGCTCACTGACATTACCCCTTCTCTGGAAATCTGACAAACCAGAAAAATGACTAAGTCCAAAAATATTTTTTTTTCAACTTTTTTTCAAAATTACCCCCGTGGGATATAAATTCTACCCACACATTTGGAACTCTCCTGGAGTATCCTCACACATATTATTCCCTCATTTAGCGGATATTTTCACAAAAAAAGTGAAATTTTCAAAAAGTCAGAAAATTGGCTGAAAACGACTAAATATCAAGGACTCATGGGGCGAATCACTCTGGAACTGAAATCGGACATGCTCACTGACATTTCCCCTTCTCTGGAAATCTGACAAACCGGAAAAATGACTAAATCCCCTAAAAAATTTTTTTTCAACGTTTTTTCAAAATTACCACCGTGGGAAATAAATTCTACCCACACATTTGGAACTCTCCTGGAGTACCCTCACACGTATTATTCCCTCATTTAGCGGATATTTTCACAAAAAAAGTGAAATTTTCACAAAGTCAGAAAATTGGCTGAAAACGACTAAATATCATGGACTCCTCGGGCGAATCACTCTGGAACTGAAATCGGACATGCTCACTGACATTTCCCCTTCTCTGGAAATCTGACAAACCGGAAAAATGACTAAGTCCAAAAATAATTTTTTTTTCAACTTTTTTTCAATTTTACCCCCGTGGGATATATATTCTACCCACACATTTGGAACTCTCTTGGGGTACCTTCACACATATTATTCCCTCATTTAGTGGATATTTTCACAAAAAAAGTGAAATTTTCAAAAAGTCAGAAAATTGGCTGAAAACGACTAACTATCAAGGACTCATCGGGCGAATCACTCTGGAACTGAAATCGGACATGCTCACTGACATTTCCCCTTCTCTGGAAATTTGACAAACAGGAAAAATGACTAAGTCCAAAAATAATTTTTTTTTTCAACTTTTTTTCAATTTTACCCCCGTGGGATATATGTTCTACCCACACATTTGGAACTCTCCAGGGGTACCCTCACACATATTATTCCCTCATTTACCGGATATTTTCACAAAAAAAGTGAAATTTTCAAAAAGTCAGAAAATTGGCTGAAAACGACTAAATATCAAGGACTCATCAGGCGAATCACTCAGGAACTGAAATCGGACACGCTCACTGACATTTCCCCTTCTCTGGAAATGTGACAACCCGGAAAAATTACTAAGTCCAAAAATAATTATTTTTTCAACTTCTTTTCAATTTTACCCCTTTGGGATATATTTTCTACCCACACATTTGGAACTCTCCAGGGGTACCCTCACACATATTATTCCCTCATTTAGTGGATATTTTCACAAAAAAAGTGAAATTTTCAATAAGTCAGAAAATTGGCAGAAAACGACTAAATATCAAGGACTCATAGGCCGAATCGCTCTGGAATTGAAATCGGACACTCTCACTAACGTTTCCCCTTCTCTGGAAATCTGACAAACCGGAAAAATGACTAAGTCCAAAAATATTTTTTTTCAGCGTTTTTTCAATTTTACCCTCGTGAGATATATATTTTACCCACACATTTGGAACTCTCCTGGGGTACCCTCACACATATTATTCCCTCATTTAGTGGATATTTTCACAAAAAAAGTGAAATTTTCAAAAAGTCAGAAAATTGGCTGAAAATGACTAAATATCAAGGACTCATCGGGCGAATTACTCTGGAACTGAAATCAGACATGCTCACTGACTTTTCCCCTTCTCTGGAAATCTGACAAACCAGAAAAATGACTAAGTCCAAAAAATTTTTTTTTTAGCTTTTTTTCAATGTTACCCCCGTGGGATATAAATTCTACCCACACATTTGGAACTCTCCTGTTGTACCCTCACACATATCAATTCCCTCATTTAGCGGATATTTTCACAAAAAAAGTGAAATTTTCAAAAAGTCAGAAAATTGGCTGAAAACGACTAAATATCAAGGACTCATCAGGAGAATTACTCTGGAACTGATATCGGACATGCTCACTGACATTTCCCCTTCTCTGGAAATCTGACAAACAGGAAAAATGACTAAGTTCAAAAATAATTATTTTTTTTCAACTTTTTTTCAATTTTACCCCCGTGGGATATATATTCTACCCACACATTTGGAACTCTCCAGGGGTACCCTCACACATATTATTCCCTCATTTACCGGATATTTTCACAAAAAAAGTGAAATTTTCAAAAAGTCAGAAAATTGGCTGAAAACGACTAAATATCAAGGACTCATCAGGAGAATTACTCTGGAACTGAAATCGGACATGCTCACTGACATTTCCCCTTCTCTGGAAATCTGACAAACCGGAAAAATGACAAAATGACTAAGTCCAAAAACATTTTTTTTTCAACTTTTTTTCAATTTTACCCCGTGGGATATAAATTCTACCCACACATTTGGAACTCTCCTGGGCTACCCTCACACATATTATTCCCTCATTTAGCGGATATTTTCACAAAAAAAGTGACATTTTCAAAAAGTCAGAAAATTGGCTGAAAACGACTAAATATCAAGGACTCATCAGGCGAATCACTCTGGAACTGAAATCGGACATGCTCACTAACATTTCCCCTTCTCTGGAAATCTGACAAACCAGAAAAAAGACTAAGTCAAAAAATAATTTTTTTTTCAACTTTTTTTCAATTTTACTCCCGTGGGATATAAATGCTTCCCACACATTTGGAACTTTCCTGGGGTACCCTCACACATATTATTCCCTCATTTAGCGGATATTTTCACAAAAAAAGTGAAATATTCAAAAACTCAGAAAATTTGCCGAAATCGAATAAATATCAAGGACTCATCGGGCGAATCACTCTGAAACTGAAATTGGACATGCTCACTGACATTTCCCCTTCTCTGGAAATCTGACAAACCGGAAAAATGACTAAGTCCCAAAATATTTTTTTTTTCAACATTTTTTCAATTTTACCCCGTGGGATATAAATTCTACCCACACATTTGGAACTCTCCTGGGGTACCCTCACACATATTATTCCCTCATTTAGCGGATATTTTCACAAAACAAGTGAAATTTTCACAAAGACAGAAAATTGGCTGAAAACGACTAAATATCAAGGACTCATTGGGCGAATTACTCTGGAACTGAAATCGGACATGCTCACTGACATTTCCCCTTCTCTGGAAATCTGACAAACCGGAAAAATGACTAAGTCCAAAAATTATTTTTTTTTCAACTTTTTTTCAATTTTACCCGTGGGATATAAATTCTACCCACACCTTTGAAACTCTCCTGGGGTACCCTCACACATATTATTCCCTCATTTAGTGGATATTTTCACAAAAAAAGTGAAATTTTCAAAAAGTCAGAAAATTGGCTGAAAACGACTAAATATCAAGGACTCATCAGGCGAATCACTCTGGAACTGAAATCGGACATGCTCACTGACATTTCCCCTTCTCTGGAAATCTGACAAACCGGAAAAATGACTAAGTCCCAAAATATTTTTTTTTCAACATTTTTTCAATTTTACCCTGTGGGATATAAATTCTACCCACACATTTGGAACTCTCCTGGAGTACCCTTACACATATTATTCCCTCATTTAGCAGATATTTTCACAAAAAAAGTGAAATTTTCAAAAAGTCAGAAAATTTGCTGAAAACGACTAAATATCAAGGACTCATCGGGCGAATCACTCTGGAACTGAAATCAGACATGCTCACTGACATTTCCCCTTCTCTGGAAATCTGACAAACCGGAAAAATAACTAAGTCCAAAAATATTTTTTTTTCAACTTTTTTTCAAAATTACCCCCGTGGGATATATATTTTACCCACAGATTTGGAACTCTCTTGGGGTACCCTCACACATATTATTCCCTTATTTAGTGGATATTTTCACAAAAAAGTGAAATTTTCAAAAAGTCAGAAAATTGGCAGAAAACGACTAAATATCAAGGACTCATAGGCCGAATCGCTCTGGAACTGAAATCGGACACGCTCACTAACGTTTCCCCTTCTCTGGAAATATGACAAACCGGAAAAATGATTAAGTCCAAAAATATTTTTTTTTCAGCGTTTTTTCAATTTTACCCTCGTGAGATATATATTTTACCCACACATTTGGAACTCTGCTGGGGTACCCTCACACATATTATTCCCTCATTTAGCGGATATTTTCACAAAAAAAGTAAAATTTTCAAAAAGTCAGAAAATTGACTGAAAACGACTAAATATCAAGGACTCATCAGGCGAATCACTCTGGAACTGAAATCGGACATGCTCACTGACATTTCCCCTTCTCTGGAAATCTGACAAACCAGAAAAAAGACTAAGTCGAAAAATAATTTTTTGTTCAACTTTTTTTCAATTTTTCCCCCGTGGGATATAAATACTTCCCACACATTTGGAACTCTCCTGGGGTACCCTCACACATATTATTCCCTCATTTAGCAGATATTTTCACAAAAAAAGTGAAATTTTCAAAAAGTCAGAAAATTGGCTGAAAATGACTAAATATCAAGGACTCATCAGGCGAATTACTCGGGAACTGAAATCGGACATGCTCACGGACATTTCCCCTTCTCTGGAAATCTAACAAACCAGAAAAATGACTAAGTCCAAAAAATTTTTTTTTTACCTTTTTTTAAATTTTACCCCCGTGGGATATAAATTCTACCCACACATTTGGAACTCTCCTGTTGTACCCTCACACATATTAATTCCCTCATTTAGCGGATATTTTCACAAAAAAAGTGAAATTTTCAAAAAGTCAGAAAATTGGCTGAAAACGACTAAATATCAAGGACTCATCGGGCGAATCACTCTGGAACTGAAATCGGACATGCTCACTGACATTTCCCCTTCTCTGGAAATCTGACAAACCAGAAAAAAGACTAAGTCCAAAAATAATTTTTTGTTCAACTTTTTTTCAATTTTACCCTCGTGAGATATATATTTTACCCACACATTTGGAACTCTCCTGGGGTACCCTCACACATATTATTCCCTCATTTAGCGGATATTTTCACAAAAAAAGTAAAATTTTC
This sequence comes from Phyllobates terribilis, assembly GCF_046119375.1. Classification (NCBI taxonomy): domain Eukaryota; kingdom Metazoa; phylum Chordata; class Amphibia; order Anura; family Dendrobatidae; genus Phyllobates; species Phyllobates terribilis. Next base: position 591,432,105 of record NW_027362763.1, on the reverse strand, counting down.
AAAAAGTCAGAAAATTGACTGAAAACGACTAAATATCAAGGACTCATCAGGCGAATCACTCTGGAACTGAAATCGGACATGCTCACTGACATTTCCCCTTCTCTGGAAATCTGACAAACCAGAAAAAAGACTAAGTCCAAAAATAATTTTTTGTTCAACTTTTTTTCAATTTTTCCCCCGTGGGATATAAATACTTCCCACACATTTGGAACTCTCCTGGGGTACCCTCACACATATTATTCCCTCATTTAGCAGATATTTTCACAAAAAAAGTGAAATTTTCAAAAAGTCAGAAAATTGGCTGAAAATGACTAAATATCAAGGACTCATCAGGCGAATTACTCGGGAACTGAAATCGGACATGCTCACGGACATTTCCCCTTCTCTGGAAATCTGACAAACCAGAAAAATGACTAAGTCCAAAAAATTTTTTTTTTACCTTTTTTTAAATTTTACCCCCGTGGGATATAAATTCTACCCACACATTTGGAACTCTCCTGTTGTACCCTCACACATATTAATTCCCTCATTTAGCGGATATTTTCACAAAAAAAGTGAAATTTTCAAAAAGTCAGAAAATTGGCTGAAAACGACTAAATATCAAGGACTCATCGGGCGAATCACTCTGGAACTGAAATCGGACATGCTCACTGACATTTCCCCTTCACTGGAAATCTGACAAATCGGAAAAATGACTAAGTCCAAAAATATTTTTTTTTTCAACTTTTTTTCAAAATTACCAACGTGGGATATAAACTCTACCCATACATTTGGAACTCTCTTGGGGTACCTTCACACATATTATTCCCTCATTTACCGGATATTTTCACAAAAAAAGTGAAATTTTCAAAAAGTCAGAAAATTGGCTGAAAATGACTAAATATCAAGGACTCATGGGGCGAATCACTCTGGAACTGAAATCGGACATGCTCACTGACATTTCCCCTTCTCTGGAAATCTGACAAACCGGAAAAATGACTAAGTCCAAAAATATTTTTTTTTTCAACTTTTCAAAATTACCACCGTGGGAAATAAATTCTACCCACACATTTGAAACTCTCCTGGAGTACCCTCACACATATTATTCCCTCATTTAGCGGATATTTTCACAAAAAAAGTGAAATTTTCACAAAGTCAGAAAATTGGCAGAAAACGACTAAATATCAAGGACTCATAGGCCGAATCGCTCTGGAATTGAAATCGGACACTCTCACTAACGTTTCCCCTTCTCTGGAAATCTGACAAACCGGAAAAATGACTAAGTCCAAAAATATTTTTTTTCAGCGTTTTTTCAATTTTACCCTCGTGAGATATATATTTTACCCACACATTTGGAACTCTCCTGGGGTACCCTCACACATATTATTCCCTCATTTAGCGGATATTTTCACAAAAAAAGTGAAATTTTCAAAAAGTCAGAAAATTGGCTGAAAACGACTAAATATCAAGGACTCATCAGGCGAATTACTCTGGAACTGAAATCGGACATGCTCACTGACATTTCCCCTTCTCTGGAAATCTGACAAACCGGAAAAATGACTAAATCCCCCAAAAATTTTTTTTTCAACTTTTTTTCAAAATTACCACCGTGGGAAATAAATTCTATCCACACATTTGGAACTCTCCTGGAGTACCCTCACACATATTATTCCCTCATTTAGCGGATATTTTCACAAAAAAAGTGAAATTTTCACAAAGTCAGAAAATTGGCTGAAAACGACTAAATATCATGGACTCCTCGGGCGAATTACTCTGGAACTGAAATCGGACATGCTCACTGACATTTCCCCTTCTCTGGAAATCTGACAAACCAGAAAAAAGACTAAGTCGAAAAATAATTTTTTTTTCAACTTTTTTTCAATTTTACTCCCGTGGGATATAAATACTTCCCACACATTTGGAACTTTCCTGGGGTACCCTCACACATATTATTCCCTCATTTAGCGGATATTTTCACAAAAAAAGTGAAATTTTCAAAAAGTCAGAAAATTGGCTGAAAATGACTAAATATCAAGGACTCATCGGGCGAATCACTCTGGAACTGAAATCGGACATGCTCACTGACATTTCCCCTTCTCTGGAAATCTGACAAACCGGAAAAATGACTAAGTCCAAAAATAATTTTTTTTTCAACTTTTTTTCAATTTTACCCCCGTGGGATATATATTCTACCCACAAATTTGGAACTCTCTTGGGGTACCTTCACACATATTATTCCCTCATTTAGTGGAAATTTTCACAAAAAAAGTGAAATTTTCAAAAAGTCAGAAAATTGGCTGAAAACGACTAAATATCAAGGACTCATAGGCCGAATCGCTCTGGAACTGAAATCGGACATGCTCACTAACGTTTCCCCTTCTCTGGAAATCTGACAAACCGGAAAAATGACTAAGTCCAAAAATATTTTTTTTTCAGCGTTTTTTCAATTTTACCCTCGTGAGATATATATTTTACCCCCACATTTGGAACTCTCCTGGGGTACCCTCACACATATTATTCCCTCATTTAGCGGATATTTTCACAAAAAAAGTGAAATTTTCAAAAAGTCAGAAAATTGACTGAAAACGACTAAATATCAAGGACTCATCAGGCAAATCACTCTGAAACTGAAATCGGACATGCTCACTGACATTATCCCTTCTCTGGAAATCTGACAAACCAGAAAAAAGAATAAGTCGAAAAATAATTTTTTTTTCAACTTTTTTTCAATTTTACTCCCGTGGGATATAAATACTTCCCACACATTTGGAACTTTCCTGGGGTACCCTCACACATATTATTCCCTCATTTAGCGGATATTTTCACAAAAAAAGTGAAATTTTCAAAAAGTCAGAAAATTGGCTGAAAATGACTAAATATCAAGGACTCATCGGGCGAATCACTCTGGAACTGAAATCGGACATGCTCACTGACATTTCCCCTTCTCTGGAAATCTGACAAACCGGAAAAATGACTAAGTCCAAAAATAATTTTTTTTTCAACTTTTTTTCAATTTTACCCCCGTGGGATATATATTCTACCCACAAATTTGGAACTCTCTTGGGGTACCTTCACACATATTATTCCCTCATTTAGTGGAAATTTTCACAAAAAAAGTGAAATTTTCAAAAAGTCAGAAAATTGGCTGAAAACGACTAAATATCAAGGACTCATCAGGCGAATCACTCTGGAACTGAAATCGGACATGCTCACTGACATTTCCCCTTCTCTGGAAATGTGACATCCCGGAAAAATTACTAAGTCCAAAAATAATTATTTTTTCAATTTTACCCCTGTGGGATATATTTTCTACCCACACATTTGGAATTCCCCTGGGGTACCCTCACACATATTATTCCCTTATTTAGTGGATATTTTCACAAAAAAAGTGAAATTTTCAAAAAGTCAGAAAATTGGCAGAAAACGACTAAATATCAAGGACTCATAGGCCGAATCGCTCTGGAACTGTAATCGGACATGCTCACTAACGTTTCCCCTTCTCTGGAAATCTGACAAACCGGAAAAATGACTAAGTCCAAAAATATTTTTTTTTCAGCGTTTTTTCAATTTTACCCTCGTGAGATATATATTTTACCCACACATTTGGAACTCTCCTGGGGTACCCTCACACATATTATTCCCTCATTTAGCGGATATTTTCACAAAACAAGTGAAATTTTCAAAAAGACAGAAAATTGGCTGAAAACGACTAAATATCAAGGACTCATTGGGCGAATTACTCTGGAACTGAAATCGGACATGCTCACTGACATGTCCCCTTCTCTGGAAATCTGACAAACCGGAAAAATGACTAAGTTCAAAAATTATTTTTTTTTCAACTTTTTTTCAATTTTACCCGTGGGATATAAATTCTACCCACACATTTGGAACTCTCCTGGGGTACCCTCACACATATTATTCCCTCATTTAGCGGATATTTTCACAAAAAAAGTGAAATTTTCAAAAAGTCAGAAAATTGGCTGAAAATGACTAAATATCAAGGACTCATCAGGCGAACTACTCTGGAACTGAAATCGGACATGCTCACTGACAATTCCCCTTCTCTGGAAATCTGACAAAACAGAAAAAAGACTAAGTCGAAAAACATTTTTTTTTTCAACTTTTTTTCATTTTTACTCCCGTGGGATATAAATACTTCCCACACATTTGGAACTCTCCTGGGGTACCCTCACACATATTATTCCCTCATTTAGCGGATATTTTCACAAAAAAAGTGAAATTTTCAAAAAGTCAGAAAATTGGCTGAAAATGACTAAATATCAAGGACTCATCGGGCGAATCACTCTGGAACTGAAATCGGACATGCTCACTGACATTTCCCCTTCTCTGGAAATCTGACAAACCGGAAAAATGACTAAGTCCAAAAATAATTTTTTTTTCAACTTTTTTTCAATTTTACCCCCGTGGGATATATATTCTACCCACAAATTTGGAACTCTCTTGGGGTACCTTCACACATATTATTCCCTCATTTAGTGGAAATTTTCACAAAAAAAGTGAAATTTTCAAAAAGTCAGAAAATTGGCTGAAAACGACTAAATATCAAGGACTCATAGGCCGAATCGCTCTGGAACTGAAATCGGACATGCTCACTAACGTTTCCCCTTCTCTGGAAATCTGACAAACCGGAAAAATGACTAAGTCCAAAAATATTTTTTTCTCAGCGTTTTTTCAATTTTACCCTCGTGAGATATATATTTTACCCCCACATTTGGAACTCTCCTGGGGTACCCTCACACATATTATTCCCTCATTTAGCGGATATTTTCACAAAAAAAGTGAAATTTTCAAAAAGTCAGAAAATTGACTGAAAACGACTAAATATCAAGGACTCATCAGGCAAATCACTCTGAAACTGAAATCGGACATGCTCACTGACATTTCCCCTTCTCTGGAAATCTGACAAACCAGAAAAAAGACTAAGTCGAAAAATAATTTTTTTTTCAACTTTTTTTCAATTTTACTCCCGTGGGATATAAATACTTCCCACACATTTGGAACTTTCCTGGGGTACCCTCACACATATTATTCCCTCATTTAGCGGATATTTTCACAAAAAAAGTGAAATTTTCAAAAAGTCAGAATATTGGCTGAAAATGACTAAATATCAAGGACTCATCGGGCGAATCACTCTGGAACTGAAATCGGACATGCTCACTGACATTTCCCCTTCTCTGGAAATCTGACAAACCGGAAAAATGACTAAGTCCAAAAATTATTTTTTTTTCAACTTTTTTTCAATTTTACCCGTGGGATATAAATTCTACCCACACATTTGGATCTCTCCTGGGGTACCCTCACACATATTATTCCCTCATTTAGCGGATATTTTCAGAAAAAAAGTGAAATTTTCAAAAAGTCAGAAAATTGGCTGAAAACGACTAAATATCAAGGACTCATGGGGCGAATCACTCTGGAACTGAAATCGGACATGCTCACTGACGTTTCCCCTTCTCTGGAAATTTGACAAACCGGAAAAATGACTAAGTCCAAAAATAATTTTTTTTTCAACTTTTTTTCAATTTTACTCCCGTGGGATATAAATACTTCCCACACATTTGGAACTCTCCTGGGGTACCCTCACACATATCATTCCCTCATTTAGCGGATATTTTCACAAAAAAAGTGAAATTTTCAAAAAGTCAGAAAATTGACTGAAAACGACTAAATATCAAGGACTCATCAGGTGAATAACTCTGGAACTGAAATTGGACATGCTCACTGACATTTCTCCTTCTCTGGAAATCTGACAAACCAGAAAAAAGACTAAGTCGAAAAATAATTTTTGTTCAACTTTTTTTCAATTTTACTCCCGTGGGATATAAATACTTCCCACACATTTGGAACTCTCCTGGGGTATGCTCACACATATTATTCCCTCATTTAGCAGATATTTTCACAAAAAAAGTGAAATTTTCACAAAGTCAGAAAATTGGCTGAAAACGACTAAATATCAAGGACTCATCGGGCGAATCACTCTGGAACTGAAATCGGACATGCTCACTGACATTTCCCCTTCTCTGGAAATCTGACAAACCGGAAAAATGACTAAGTCCAAAAATAATTTTTTTTCAACTTTTTTTCAATTTTACCCCCGTGGGATATATATTCTACCCACACATTTGGAACTCTCCTGGGGTACCCTCACACATATTATTCCCTCATTTAGCGGATATTTTCACAAAAAAAGTGAAATTTTCAAAAAGTCAGAAAATTGGCTGAAAATGACTAAATATCAAGGACTCATCAGGCGAACTACTCTGGAACTGAAATCGGACATGCTCACTGACAATTCCCCTTCTCTGGAAATCTGACAAACCAGAAAGAAGACTAAGTTGAAAAATATTTTTTTTTTCAACTTTTTTTCAATTTTACTCCCGTGGGATATAAATACTTCCCACACATTTGGAACTCTCCTGGGGTACCCTCACACATATTATTCCCTCATTTAGCGGATATTTTCACAAAAAAAGTAAAATTTTCAAAAAGTCAGAAAATTGACTGAAAACGACTAAATATCAAGGACTCATCAGGCGAATAACTCTGGAACTGAAATTGGACATGCTCACTGACATTTCTCCTTCTCTGGAAATCTGACAAACCAGAAAAAAGACTAAGTCGAAAAATAATTTTTTTTTCAACTTTTTTTCAATTTTACTCCCGTGGGATATAAATACTTCCCTCACATTTGGAACTCTCCTGGGAGTACGCTCACACATATTATTCCCTCATTTAGCGGATATTTTCACAAAAAAAGTGAAATTTTCACAAAGTCAGAAAATTGGCTGAAAACGACTAAATATCAAGGACTCATCAGGCGAATCACTCTGGAACTGAAATCGGACATGCTCACTGACATTTCCCCTTCTCTGGAAATGTGACATCCCGGAAAAATTACTAAGTCAAAAAATAATTATTTTTTCAACTTTTTTTCAATTTTACCCCTGTGGGATATATTTTCTACCCACACATTTGGAATTCCCCTGGGGTACCCTCACACATATTATTCCCTTATTTAGTGGATATTTTCACAAAAAAAGTGAAATTTTCAAAAAGTCAGAAAATTGGCTGAAAACGACTAAATATCAAGGACTCATGGGGCGAATCACTCTGGAACTGAAATCGGACATGCTCACTGACGTTTCCCCTTCTCTGGAAATTTGACAAACCGGAAAAATGACTAAGTCCAAAAATAAATTTTTTTTCAACTTTTTTTCAAAATTACCCTCGTGGGATAAAAATTCTACCCACACATTTGCAACTCTCCTGGAGAACCCTCACACATATTATTCCCTCATTTAGCGGATATTTTCACAAAAAAAGTGAAATTTTCACAAAGTCAGAAAATTGGCTGAAAACGACTAAATATCATGGACTCATCGGGCTAATCACTCTGGAAATGAAATCGGACATGCTCACTGCCATTTCCCCTTCTCTGGAAATTTGACAAACAGGAAAAATGACTAAGTCCAAAAATAATTTTTTTTTCAACTTTTTTTCAATTTTACCCCCGTGGGATATATGTTCTACCCACACATTTGGAACTCTCCAGGGGTACCCTCACACATATTATTCCCTCATTTACCGGATGTTTTCACAAAAAAAGTGAAATTTTCAAAAAGTCAGAAAATTGGCTGAAAACGACTAAATATCAAGGACTCATCAGGCGAATCACTCTGGAACTGAAATTGGACATGCTCACTGACATTTCCCCTTCTCTGGAAATGTGACAACCCGGAAAAATTACTAAGTCCAAAAATAATTATTTATTCAACTTTTTTTCAATTTTACCCCTTTGGGATATATTTTCTACCCACACATTTGGAACTCTCCAGGGGTACCCTCACACATATTATTCCCTCATTTAGCGGATATTTTCACAAAAAAAGTGAAATTTTCAAAAAGTCAGAAAATTGGCAGAAAACGACTAAATATCAAGGACTCATAGGCCGAATCGCTCTGGAACTAAAATCGGACACGCTCACTAACGTTTCCCCTTCTCTGGAAATCTGACAAACCGGAAAAATGACTAAGTCCAAAAATATTTTTTTTTCAGTGTTTTTTCAATTTTACCCTCGTGAGATATATATTTTACCCACACATTTGGAACTCTCCTGGGGTACCCTCACACATATTATTCCCTCATTTAGCGGATATTTTCACAAAAAAAGTGAAATTTTCAAAAAGTCAGAAAATTGAATGAAAACGACTAAATATCAAGGACTCATCAGGCAAATCACTCTGGAACTGAAATCGGACATGCTCACTGACATTTCCCCTTCTCTGGAAATCTGACAAACCAGAAAAAAGACTAAGTCGAAAAATAATTTTTTTTTCAACTTTTTTTCAATTTTACTCCCGTGGGATATAAATACTTCCCACACATTTGGAACTTTCCTGGGGTACCCTCACACATATTATTCCCTCATTTAGCGGATATTTTCATAAAAAAAGTGAAATATTCAAAAACTCAGAAAATTTGCTGAAAACGAATAAATATCAAGGACTCATCGGGTGAATCACTCTGGAACTAAAATCAGACATGCTCACTGACATTTCCCCTTCTCTGGAAATCTGACAAACCGGAAAAATGACTAAGTCCAAAAATAATTTTTTTTTCAACTTTTTTTCAATTTTACCCCCGTCGGATATAAATTCTACCCACACATTTGGAACTCTCCTGGGGTACCCTCACACATATTATTCCCTCATTTAGCGGATATTTTCACAAAACAAGTGAAATTTTCACAAAGACAGAAAATTGGCTGAAAACGACTAAATATCAAGGACTCATTGGGCGAATTACTCTGGAACTGAAATCGGACATGCTCACTGACATTTCCCCTTCTCTGGAAATCTGACAAACCGGAAAAATGACTAAGTTCAAAAATTATTTTTTTTTCAACTTTTTTTCAATTTTACCCGTGGGATATAAATTCTACCCACACATTTGCAACTCTCCTGGAGTACCCTCACACATATTATTCCCTCATTTAGCGGATATTTTCACAAAAAAAGTGAAATTTTCACAAAGTCAGAAAATTGGCTGAAAACGACTAAATATCATGGACTCATCGGGCGAATCACTCTGGAACTGAAATCGGACATGCTCACTGCCATTTCCCCTTCTCTGGAAATTTGACAAAGAGGAAAAATGACTAAGTCCAAAAATAATTTTTTTTTTCAACTTTTTTTCAATTTTACCCCCGTGGGATATATGTTCTACCCACACATTTGGAACTCTCCAGGGGTACCCTCACACATATTATTCCATCATTTACTGGATATTTTCACAAAAAAAGTGAAATTTTCAAAAAGTCTGAAAATTGGCTGAAAACGACTAAATATCAAGGACTCATCAGGCGAATCACTCTGGAACTGAAATCGGACATGCTCACTGACATTTCCCCTTCTCTGGAAATGTGACAACCCGGAAAAATTACTAAGTCCAAAAATAATTATTTTTTCAACTTTTTTTCAATTTTACCCCTTTGGGATATATTTTCTACCCACACATTTGGAACTCTCCTGGGGTACCCTCACACATATTATTCCCTCATTTAGTGGATATTTTCACAAAAAAAGTGAAATTTTCAAAAAGTCAGAAAATTGGCAGAAAACGACTAAATATCAAGGTCTCATAGGCCGAATCGCTCTGGAATTGAAAACAGACACTCTCACTAACGTTTCCCCTTCTCTGGAAATCTGACAAACCGGAAAAATGACTAAGTCCAAAAATATTTTTTTTCAGCCTTTTTTCAATTTTACCCTCGTGAGATATATATTTTACCACACATTTGGAACTCTCCTGGGGTACCCTCACACATATTATTCCCTCATTTAGCGGATATTTTCACAAAAAAAGTGAAATTTTCAAAAAGTCAGAAAATTGGCTGAAAATGACTAAATATCAAGGACTCATCAGGCGAACTACTCTGGAACTGAAATCGGACATGCTCACTGACAATTCCCCTTCTCTGGAAATCTGACAAACCAGAAAGAAGACTAAGTCGAAAAAAAATTTTTTTTTCAACTTTTTTTCAATTTTACTCCCGTGGGATATAAATACTTCCCACACATTTGGAACTCTCCTGGGGTACCCTCACACATATTATTCCCTCATTTAGCGGATATTTTCACAAAAAAAGTGAAATTTTCAAAAAGTCAGAAAATTGACTGAAAACGACTAAATATCAAGGACTCATCGGGCGAATCACTCTGGAACTGAAATCGGACATGCTCACTGACATTTCCCCTTCTCTGGAAATCTGACAAACCGGAAAAATGACTAAGTCCAAAAATATTTTTTTTCAGCCTTTTTTCAATTTTACCCTCGTGAGATATATATTTTACCCACACATTTGGAACTCTCCTGGGGTACCCTCACACATATTATTCCCTCATTTAGCGAATATTTTCACAAAAAAAGTGAAATTTTCAAAAAGTCAGAAAATTGGCTGAAAATGACTAAATATCAAGGACTCATCAGGCGAACTACTCTGGAACTGAAATCGGACATGCTCACTGACAATTCCCCTTCTCTGGAAATCTGACAAACCAGAAAGAAGACTAAGTCGAAAAATATTTTTTTTTTCAACTTTTTTTCAATTTTACTCCCGTGGGAAATAAATACTTCCCACACATTTGGAACTCTCCTGGGGTACCCTCACACATATTATTCCCTCATTTAGCGGATATTTTCACAAAAAAAGTGAAATTTTCAAAAAGTCAGAAAATTGACTGAAAACGACTAAATATCAAGGACTCATCGGGCGAATCACTCTGGAACTGAAATTGGACATGCTCACTGACATTTCTCCTTCTCTGGAAATCTGACAAACCAGAAAAAAGACTAAGTCGAAAAATAATTTTTTTTTCAACTTTTTTTCAATTTTACTCCCGTGGGATATAAATACTTCCCACACATTTGGAACTCTCCTGGGGTACGCTCACACATATTATTCCCTCATTTAGCGGATATTTTCACAAAAAAAGTGAAATTTTCACAAAGTCAGAAAATTGGCTGAAAATGACTAAATATCAAGGACTCATCGGGCGAATCACTCTGGAACTGAAATCGGACATGCTCACTGACATTTCCCCTTCTCTGGAAATCTGACAAACCGGAAAAATGACTAAGTCCAAAAATATTTTTTTTCAGCCTTTTTTCAATTTTACCCTCGTGAGATATATATTTTACCCACACATTTGGAACTCTCCTGGGGTACCCTCACACATATTATTCCCTCATTTAGCGAATATTTTCACAAAAAAAGTGAAATTTTCAAAAAGTCAGAAAATTGGCTGAAAATGACTAAATATCAAGGACTCATCAGGCGAACTACTCTGGAACTGAAATCGGACATGCTCACTGACAATTCCCCTTCTCTGGAAATCTGACAAACCAGAAAGAAGACTAAGTCGAAAAATATTTTTTTTTTCAACTTTTTTTCAATTTTACTCCCGTGGGAAATAAATACTTCCCACACATTTGGAACTCTCCTGGGGTACCCTCACACATATTATTCCCTCATTTAGCGGATATTTTCACAAAAAAAGTGAAATTTTCAAAAAGTCAGAAAATTGACTGAAAACGACTAAATATCAAGGACTCATCGGGCGAATCACTCTGGAACTGAAATTGGACATGCTCACTGACATTTCTCCTTCTCTGGAAATCTGACAAACCAGAAAAAAGACTAAGTCGAAAAATAATTTTTTTTTCAACTTTTTTTCAATTTTACTCCCGTGGGATATAAATACTTCCCACACATTTGGAACTCTCCTGGGGTACGCTCACACATATTATTCCCTCATTTAGCGGATATTTTCACAAAAAAAGTGAAATTTTCACAAAGTCAGAAAATTGGCTGAAAATGACTAAATATCAAGGACTCATCGGGCGAATCACTCTGGAACTGAAATCGGACATGCTCACTGACATTTCCCCTTCTCTGGAAATCTGACAAACCGGAAAAATGACTAAGTCCAAAAATATTTTTTTTCAGCCTTTTTTCAATTTTACCCTCGTGAGATATATATTTTACCCACACATTTGGAACTCTCCTGGGGTACCCTCACACATATTATTCCCTCATTTAGCGGATATTTTCACAAAAAAAGTGAAATTTTCAAAAAGTCAGAAAATTGGCTGAAAATGACTAAATATCAAGGACTCATCAGGCGAACTACTCTGGAACTGAAATTGGACATGCTCACTGACAATTCCCCTTCTCTGGAAATCTGACAAACCAGAAAGAAGACTAAGTCGAAAAATATTTTTTTTTTCAACTTTTTTTCAATTTTACTCCCGTGGGATATAAATACTTCCCACACATTTGGAACTCTCCTGGGGTACCCTCACACATATTATTCCCTCATTTAGCGGATATTTTCACAAAAAAAGTGAAATTTTCAAAAAGTCAGAAAATTGACTGACAACGACTAAATATCAAGGACTCATCAGGCGAATCACTCTGGAACTGAAATTGGACATGCTCACTGACATTTCTCCTTCTCTGGAAATCTGACAAACCAGAAAAAAGACTAAGTCGAAAAATAATTTTTTTTTCAACTTTTTTTCAATTTTACTCCCGTGGGATATAAATACTTCCCACACATTTGGAACTCTCCTGGGGTACGCTCACACATATTATTCCCTCATTTAGCGGATATTTTCACAAAAAAAGTGAAATTTTCACAAAGTCAGAAAATTGGCTGAAAACGACTAAATATCAAGGACTCATCGGGCGAATCACTCTGGAACTGAAATCGGACATGCTCACTGACATTTCCCCTTCTCTGGAAATCTGACAAACCGGAAAAATGACTAAGTCCAAAAATAATTTTTTTTTCAACTTTTTTTCAATTTTACCCCCGTGGGATATATATTCTACCCACACATTTGGAACTCTCCTGGGGTACCCTCACACATATTATTCCCTCATTTAGCGGATATTTTCACAAAAAAAGTGAAATTTTCAAAAAGTCAGAAAATTGGCTGAAAATGACTAAATATCAAGGACTCATCAGGCGAACTACTCTGGAACTGAAATCGGACATGCTCACTGACAATTCCCCTTCTCTGGAAATCTGACAAACCAGAAAGAAGACTAAGTCGAAAAATATTTTTTTTTTCAACTTTTTTTCAATTTTACTCCCGTGGGATATAAATACTTCCCACACATTTGGAACTCTCCTGGGGTACCCTCACACATATTATTCCCTCATTTAGCGGATATTTTCACAAAAAAAGTGAAATTTTCAAAAAGTCAGAAAATTGGCTGAAAATGACTAAATATCAAGGATTCATCAGGCGAACTACTCTGGAACTGAAATCGGACATGCTCACTGACAATTCCCCTTCTCTGGAAATCTGACAAACCAGAAAGAAGACTAAGTCGAAAAATATTTTTTTTTTCAACTTTTTTTCAATTTTACTCCCGTGGGATATAAATACTTCCCACACATTTGGAACTCTCCTGGGGTACCCTCACACATATTATTCCCTCATTTAGCGGATATTTTCACAAAAAAAGTGAAATTTTCAAAAAGTCAGAAAATTGACTGAAAACGACTAAATATCAAGGACTCATCAGGCGAATAACTCTGGAACTGAAATTGGACATGCTCACTGACATTTCTCCTTCTCTGGAAATCTGACAAACCAGAAAAAAGACTAAGTCGAAAAATAATTTTTTTTTCAACTTTTTTTCAATTTTACTCCCGTGGGATATAAATACTTCCCTCACATTTGGAACTCTCCTGGGGTACGCTCACACATATTATTCCCTCATTTAGCGGATATTTTCACAAAAAAAGTGAAATTTTCACAAAGTCAGAAAATTGGCTGAAAACGACTAAATATCAAGGACTCATCGGGCGAATCACTCTGGAACTGAAATCGGACATACTCACTGACATTTCCCCTTCTCTGGAAATCTGACAAACCAGACATATGACTAAGTCCAAAAATAATTTTTTTTTCCAACTTTTTTTCAATTTTACCCCCGTGGGATATATATTCTACCCACACATTTGGAACTCTCTTGGGGTACGTTCACACATATTATTCCCTCATTTAGTGGATATTTTCACAAAAAAAGTGAAATTTTCAAAAAGTCAGAAAATTGGCTGAAAACGACTAAATATCAAGGACTCATCAGGCAAATCACTCTGGAACTGAAATTGGACATGCTCACTGACATTTCCCCTTCTCTGGAAATCTGACAAACCGGAAAAATGACTAAGTCCAAAAATAATTTTTTTTTCAACTTTTTTTCAATTTTACCCCAGTCGGATATAAATTCTACCCACACATTTGGAACTCTCCTGGAGTACCCTCACACATATTATTCCCTCATTTAGCGGATATTTTTACAAAAAAAGTGAAATTTTCACAAAGTCAGAAAATTGGCTGAAAACGACTAAATATCAAGGACTCATCGGGCGAATCACTCTGGAACTGAAATCGGACATGCTCACTGACATTTCCCCTTCTCTGGAAATCTGACAAACCGGAAAAATGACTAAGTCCAAAAATATTTTTTTTTTCAACTTTTTTTCTATTTTACCCCCGTGGGATATATATTCTACCCACACATTTGGAACTCTCTTGGGGTACCTTCACACATATTATTCCCTCATTTAGTGGATATTTTCACAAAAAAAGTGAAATTTTCAAAAAGTCAGAAAATTGGCTGAAAACGACTAAATATCAAGGACTCATCGGGCGAATCACTCTGGAACTGAAATCGGACATGCTCACTGACATTTCCCCTTCTCTGGAAATCTGACAAACCGGAAAAATGACTAAATCCCCCCAAAAATTTTTTTTAAACTTTTTTTCAAAATTACCACCGTGGGAAATAAATTCTACCCACACATTTGGAACTCTCCTGGAGTACCCTCACACATATTATTCCCTCATTTAGTGGATATTTTCACAAAAAAAGTGAAATTTTCAAAAAGTCAGAAAATTGGCTGAAAACAACTAAATATCAAGGACTCACAGGCAAATCACTCTGGAACTGAAATCGGACATGCTCACTGACATTTCCCCTTCTCTGGAAATGTGACAACCCGGAAAAATTACTAAGTCCAAAAATAATTATTTTTTCAACTTTTTTTCAATTTTACCCCTGTGGGATATATTTTCTACCCACACATTTGGAACTCTGCTGGGGTACCCTCACACATATTATTCCCTCATTTAGTGGATATTTTCACAAAAAAAGTGAAATTTTCAAAAAGTCAGAAAATTGGCAGAAAACGACTAAATATCAAGGACTCATAGGCCGAATCGCTCTGGAACTGAAATCGGACACGCTCACTAACGTTTCCCCTTCTCTGGAAATCTGACAAATCGGAAAAATGACTAAGTCCAAAAATATTTTTTTTTCAGCGTTTTTTCAATTTTACCCTCGTGAGATATATATTTTACCCACACATATGGAACTCTCCTGGGGTACCCTCACACATATTATTCCCTCATTTAGCGGATATTTTCACAAAAAAAGTGAAATTTTCAAAAAGTCAGAAAATTGGCTGAAAATGACTAAATATCAAGGACTCATCAGGCGAATCACTCTGGAACTGAAATCGGACATGCTCACTGACATTTCCCCTTCTTTGGAAATCTGACAAACCGGAAAAATGACTAAGTCCCAAAATATTTTTTTTTTCAACATTTTTTCAATTTTACCCCGTGGGATATAAATTCTACCCACACATTTGGAACTCTCCTGGGGTACCCTCACACATATTATTCCCTCATTTAGCGGATATTTTCACAAAAAAAGTGAAATTTTCACAAAGTCAGAAAATTGGCTGAAAACGACTAAATATCAAGGACTCATCGGGCGAATCACTCTGGAACTGAAATCGGACATGCTCACTGACATTTCCCCTTCTCTGGAAATCTGACAAACCGGAAAAATTACTAAGTCCAAAAATATTTTTTTTTTCAACTTTTTTTCTATTTTACCCCCGTGGGATATATATTCTACCCACACATTTGGAACTCTCTTGGGGTACCTTCACACATATTATTCCCTCATTTAGTGGATATTTTCACAAAAAAAGTGAAATTTTCAAAAAGTCAGAAAATTGGCTGAAAACGACTAAATATCAAGGACTCATCGGGCGAATCACTCTGGAACTGAAATCGGACATGCTCACTGACATTTCCCCTTCTCTGGAAATCTGACAAACCGGAAAAATGACTAAATCCCCAAAAAAATTTTTTTTAAACTTTTTTTCAAAATTACCACCGTGGGAAATAAATTCTACCCACACATTTGGAACTCTCCTGGAGTACCCTCACACATATTATTCCGTCATTTAGTGGATATTTTCACAAAAAAAGTGAAATTTTCAAAAAGTCAGAAAATTGGCTGAAAACAACTAAATATCAAGGACTCACAGGCGAATCACTCTGGAACTGAAATCGGACATGCTCACTGACATTTCCCCTTCTCTAGAAATGTGACAACCCGGAAAAATTACTAAGTCCAAAAATAATTATTTTTTCAACTTTTTTTCAATTTTACCCCTGTGGGATATATTTTCTACCCACACATTTGGAACTCTGCTGGGGTACCCTCACACATATTGTTCCCTCATTTAGTGGATATTTTCACAAAAAAAGTGAAATTTTCAAAAAGTCAGAAAATTGGCAGAAAACGACTAAATATCAAGGACTCATAGGCCGAATCGCTCTGGAACTGAAATCGGACACGCTCACTAACGTTTCCCCTTCTCTGGAAATCTGACAAACCGGAAAAATGACTAAGTCCAAAAATATTTTTTTTTCAGCGTTTTTTCAATTTTACCCTCGTGAGATATATATTTTACCCACACATATGGAACTCTCCTGGGGTACCCTCACACATATTATTCCCTCATTTAGCGGATATTTTCACAAAAAAAGTGAAATTTTCAAAAAGTCAGAAAATTGGCTGAAAATGACTAAATATCAAGGACTCATCAGGCGATTTACTCTGGAACTGAAATTGGACATGCTCACTGACATTTCCCCTTCTCTGGAAATCTGACAAACCAGAAAAAAGACTAAGTCGAAAAATATTTTTTTTTTTAACCTTTTTTCAATTTTACTCCCGTGGGATATAAATACTTCCCACACATTTGGAACTCTCCTGGGGTACCTTCACACATATTATTCCCTCATTTAGTGGATATTTTCACAAAAAAAGTGAAATTTTCAAAAAGTCAGAAAATTTGCTGAAAATGGCTAAATATCAAGGACTCATCAGGCGAATCACTCTGGAACTGAAATCGGACATGCTCACTGACATTTCCCCTTCTCTGTAAATCTGACAAACCGGAAAAATGACTAAGTCCCAAAATATTTTTTTTTTCAACATTTTTTCAATTTTACCCCGTGGGATATAAATTCTACCCACACATTTGGAACTCTCCTGGGGTACCCTCACACATATTATTCCCTCATTTAGCGGATATTTTCACAAAAACAAGTGAAATTTTCAAAAAGTCAGAAAATTGGCAGAAAACAACTAAATATCAAGGACTCATTGGGCGAATTACTCTGGAACTCAAATCGGACATGCTCACTGACATTTCCCCTTCTCTGGAAATCTGACAAACCGGAAAAATGACTAAGTCCAAAAATATTTTTTTTTTCAACTTTTTTTCAATTTTACCCGTGGGATATAAATTCTACCCACACATTTGGAACTCTCCTGGGGTACCCTCACACATATTATTCCCTCATTTAGCGGATATTTTCAGAAAAAAAGTGAAATTTTCAAAAAGTCAGAAAATTGGCTGAAAACGACTAAATATCAAGGACTCATGGGGCGATTCACTCTGGAAGTGAAATCGGACATGCTCACTGACGTTTCCCCTTCTCTGGAAATCTGACAAACCAGAAAAATGACTAAGTCCAAAAATAATTTTTTTTTCAACTTTTTTCAATTTTACCCGTAGGATATAAATTCTACCCACACATTTGGAACTCTCCTGGGGTACGCTCTCAGATATTATTCCCTCATTTAGAGGATATTTTCACAAAAAAAGTGAAATTTTCAAAAAGTCAGAAAATTGGCTGAAAACAACTAAATATCAAGGACTCATGGGTAGTGTTGAGCCACCCCCGTAGTGTTCGAGTTCGGTTCGGTTCGTCGAACACCCGTGTGTTCGCCGAACTGTTCGTCGAACTGTTCGTCGAACACCTTCGAACACCGTTAAAACCAATGGCAGGCAAACAAAAACACATAGAAACACATAGAAAACACCTTCAAAGGTGTCCAAAAGCTGACAAACTGCTCAGAAGACACAACTAACACATGGAAAAGTGACAAGTACATATAGTCATGCGAAAAGAAAAGAGGTGGAGGAGTAAAAGGAGGGGGAGACACAGATATAGGCATGTCATGTCCTTCTAAAATCCAAAAAGTGAGAAGCCGACACGGCCAGTCCGCTCCTGCCCGTGCCACCTCCGTGTCGCCGGGTTTGTGCCAGAGCCGCGGTGAACCCTGACGGCCAGCCCCCCTCTCCCAATACTGGTGCCTGTCCGCTGGTGGGTCGAGAGAGCCCCCCTGTGGTGGAGGCAGCTCTAAGCTTTTTAATTTAAATTGTCCCTCTAATTTGAATGAATACACTTTAAATCCATTTACAAGGATCTATTGGAGGGCAAGTCTCATGCCAGCAGCCGCGTAATTCCAGCTCCAGTAGCGTCCACTAAAGCTGCTGCAGTTAAAAAGCTTTTATAAGGATCGAGCTCGGCTGTCCACCGCAAGGTATCCTAGTGCCAGTCCCAGCCCCTATGCCTTGGGGTGCCTCCTGATGCTCTTCACTGAGTATCCCGTGGTCCCGAAGCATTTCCTTTGAAAAAATTAAGTGTCCAAACTACAGGTGGTGTAGCTTGCTTAACAGCCGGGATAATCCGCTGACTAGCAGACACTGCTACTAGGCATAAAGTATTTCCTGGGCTAGATGCAGTTAAAAATTTGTAAGTAGATACTCTCGTTGGATGCTGAGAAAGCATTCCATAGAGTCTCCTGGCACGCCATATATGATTCTCTTAAAAAGCTTGGGGTAGGGGTCTAGGGGACCCTTTTATAGCCAAAATCACGGCCCTGTATCACAATACGTCACCTAGGCTGAAGATAAATGGAACTGTAGCACCGAGGGCTCGGTTGCTACAGACGTATTGCACCTCACCCAGAGGTGTGATATCTCACTCTCAGATAAGGATGGAGTGTGGATCAGGACCCGACACCTGCATGCATTACACCACATTGCCGTGGGGCAGGGCGACCAATATGCCCCTGAGATGGGCACGACAGTCCCTGTCCCTGGCTGGAGTGGGGGGAGGGAACACTGAGGAAGGGGAACCCTGCAGTGCAGGAGCAGGGAGGAAGCAGTTCCTGGGTGCATTGAGAAGGGAGTATAAAAGGTGGGCACCATCTTAGTTCAGTGCAGAGAAGTCTGAGCAGAAGTGGCAGGGAGCAGGGGCTCTGCATGAGCTCTGCTCCGGAGGCGGGCCTAGTAACAGAGGCCCAGGCCTGCAAGAGGGAGAAGGAAGGAAGAGGAGCGGAGAAGGCTCCAGGAACGAGGAATGAAGGGATCCCAGGGGTGCGGACGGGCGAGTCGCCACCGCACGCCCGAATCCACCTGCGTGGAGGGGTCAGGCCAAAGGGGGAGACCGGTCCCTGAGCTAGTGGAGGCAGGAAACGACCCTCAGCTAGAAACCGGAGGCTCTGACATTTTATGTGGCGCAGCCCCTTGCTCCACCCGCTAGGAAGGCACCACATAGGGTCAGGGAAACTGGCGCCAAGTTTACCAAGAGGAGGCCCGAGGCAGCCGGACAGAAGTGTTGGTAAGAAAGGCCAGACAAAGGACACACAAAGGGGGTCCTGTGAAGCGCTCCAAAGTTATCTGGGAGTTGTCTGAGCCCCTCACCTGGTGAGCACAGTACGACGTGGGCAGCCGTTACCTGCAGACGTGGTCTGGATAATAAGAACTGTGAGTAAAGGCCCTAAACTGCATCACTGACTCTGTGTCGTTACTGCTGCTGCCCTGCACCATCACCCCCATCCTCCGCATACACTGCCCTGAGGCTATACTCCTCCCGTGGGGAGTTATGCTACGCTCCTCTGCACCCACAACACCAGCCTTAGCGGTCTGCCCTGTAGCGGCGGTTCACTCTGACCGCAATCCACGGGTGGCGTAGTCGGACATTTAAACATCAAAACCACATAAATAGTTCCGCCACTGGTTTGACCGCCCTGAGCCACGGAACCGGATTGCCGCCACAAAGACTACAACCACCAGCATCCACCAAAAAGGGTCCGGCTCCGGGTGTCCCAAGGCCCAGGGGGTGCGTCAGAACATTTTCATCACCTTTCACAATCACCAATGGGACAAGGCAGGGATGTCCTCTGTCCCCTCTCTTATACATCCTAGTGACGGAGCACCTGCTCTCATCAATTCGCCATAACCCCAATATTAGGTGGATTGAGGTGGGAGGCACCGAGTACAAGTGCTCTCTATTTGCTGATGATGTCCTAGTATATATCACTCAATCACATATATCCATCCCTGCTGTTATGGCTGAAATAGATCACTTTGTTACATGGTAAAATTTTAAAATCAATGCAGCGAAGTCTGAGGCCCTCGATGTCTCCCTCCCTAAATCCATATAGGATTCCATCCAGTCCAACTTTCCCTTTGCCTGGCCCTCACAGGGTATCAAATACTTAGGAATTCCTATTCATAGAGACCTCTCCCATCTATGTTATCTTAATTTTGGGCCCTTTATTGAACAATTCCATACAGACCACGGTTGGCAAGTTAGAACTGTAAGATTCACTACGTGAACCACTGGTGTTTTGTGGAAAAGCACATGTACACCGCGTTCCAAATTATTATGCAAAAAGTGTTTAGGAGTGATAAGGGAAGAATTTGTTTGTTTGTCAGTTAAACTCATTGATGGTGATGTGTGTCAGGGCTCTTTATATCACTGTAAGCAATTGCAGACACCTGTGCTAATTAGTTTGGCAGGTGTGTCCAATGAAAGGCAAGACTACTTAAGAAGGCTCTCTCACATTATTAAGCAGCCTACATTTTATGCCAAAATGGGAAAGAAAAAGGATGTGTCGGCTGCTGAGAAGCAACAAATTGTGGAGTGTTTAGGTCAAGGCATGACTACAATCAACATTGTGCGATGATCAGGATGAAGTGTCTTGGCAATCAAGAAGTATGTAGCTGATTCACAGTACACACGTGTGCGTGCTGATAAGGGCAAATTGAGGACTCTTTCCTACAGGCAATTACGTCAGGTTGAAAGAGCAGCGGCAAAAAAGCCTTGTCATAGCAGCAGACAAGTTTTTGAAGCTGCTTGTGCCTCCAACGTCCCCCGAACAACAAGATGCAGGGTCCTTCAGAGGTTTGCAGCTGTGCATACGCCATCCTGT
Source organism: Phyllobates terribilis (assembly GCF_046119375.1). Classification (NCBI taxonomy): domain Eukaryota; kingdom Metazoa; phylum Chordata; class Amphibia; order Anura; family Dendrobatidae; genus Phyllobates; species Phyllobates terribilis. Next base: position 591,410,647 of record NW_027362763.1, on the reverse strand, counting down.
CGACCTCCTCTATCCACTTCACACAAGCAGAAACGGCTCCAGTGGGCCAAACATTACATGAAGACTGATTTCAAAACTGTTTTGTACACGGATGAGTACCGTGCAGCGCTCGATGGTCCAGATGAATGGAGTGGAGGATGGCTGGTTGATGGACACCCCACGCAAACACGGCTACAGCGCCAACAAGGAGGAGGTGGAGTAAAGTTTTGGGCTGGAATCATGGGGAGAGAGATTGTCGGCCCCTTTAGGATCCCTGAAGGTGCTAAAGATGAACTCCATAATGTATGTGGATTTTCTCAAACAGCACTTCCTGCCATGGTTCAAGAAGAAGAACCGTGTATTTCACAGCAAGATCATTTTTCTGCATGATAATGCACCATCTCATGCTGCACATAAAACATCTGCATCTCTGGCTGATATGGGCATAAAAGGGGACAAACTTATGGTGTGACCCCCATGCTCCCCTGACCTCTACCCCATTCAGAACCTTTGGAGCATCATTAAAAGGAGTGTCTATGATGGCGGGAGGCAGTTCACATCTAAGCAACAGCTCTGGGAGGGTATTCTGTCCTCATGCAAAACAATTGAAGCAGAAACCATCCAAAACCTGACAAATTCAATGGACGAGAGAGTTCAGAAGCTCCTTTCGAACAAGGGGTCCTATGTGAAAATGTAACATCACCTAGAATAAAGTTTTGAGTTGAAAACTGTTTGATTTCAGTTTCTAACAACCTGCTAATGCTTATAATTTCAAAAATGACCATTTTTTTGGTCTTTATTAAAATGAAAAGGTTGATCGAAAAGTTTGGGGGATCTAAGAGTGTGGCAACCCAGTAGTCATGATTACTTCGAATTCTGACAATATGAGGGTCATGCTGCAGGTAGTGCAGCAAGAAGGCACTTATGTGCCTTGCGCATCTCGGAGCCCCAAAATTATTTTCCGGGCTAGATGCAGCTAAAAATTATTTTTAATTTTAAATCTGGTGAAGCTTTAGTATAGATGGCCTAATAGGATCAGTGCTGCACACTGCTACAAAGCCCAAATTATTTTCCAGTCAGGATACAGATAAACATGATTAGTAATTTGAAAGCTTAAAACGGTTGGTAGGGTGATTTTAACCAATCATCAAGCTTTTACTCTCCCCAGGATGACACAGGGGTAGAAAAGTCGTTTCGGATCCATGATTTGTTCATCTTTATGAACGTGAGTCTGTCTACATTATCAGTGGAGAGCCGCGTGCGCTTATCTGTCAGCACACCACCAGCAGCGCTGAACACACGTTCAGACAGAACGCTGGCTGCGGGGCATGACAAGATCTCCAAGGCGTAAGTGGCTAGCTCCGGCCATTTATCCAGATTGGAAGCCCAAAAAGAGCAAGGGTCCAGTGACACAGTCGTGGCTTCAATGTTTACTTGGAGATACTCCTGTACCATCGTCTCTAGGCGTTGACTATGTGTCAGACTTCTTGTCTCCTGTGGCCTTGCAAAGGATGGGCTAAAAAAGTGGTGAAATGATTCTGCAAAATTGATGTTACCAGCAGATACTGTGGTTCTGTTACGGTTTGAGTGCTGAACACTTGACGGTCCCACGGTTGGCAAGTTGGAACTGTGAGATTCACTACGTGCACCACTGGTATTTTGTGGAAAAGCACATGTAAGATTCTGCAACAGTCTCTGCTGATACTCCTGCATGCGTGCATCCCTTTCTATGGCAGGAATAATTTCTGCAAATTTACTTTTGTACCGGGGATCTAACAGTGTGGCAACCCAGTAGTCAGGATTATTTCTAATTCTCACAATTCGAGGGTCATGTTGCAGGTAGTGCAGCAAGAAGGCACTCATGTGTGTTGCGCATCCAGGAGCACCAAGTCCCTGTTGTGTTGGTGGCGAGGTAACAATCATGCTTCCTTCCTCTGTCCTCTCCCCCCAACCTCGCACAACAGAAATGTGATCAAGGTCTCCCTCATCTGATGAGTCTTCCATCAGTTTGTCCTCCACTTCTTCCTGGGCTCCTGCACCTTCCTCACTAGTTTGGCTGCTACCATGCGCCCTGGTAAAACCATCTCCCCCACCCTCACATGCCTGCCGCCTTGGTGCTGCCGACCGTCTGGACCTTGCAGATGTTAGCCCTTCCGCATACAACTCCTCCTCCTCTACTTCCTCCACCTCCTCTTGTGCCACCACCTGACTCCGAATTCTGTTTAACATGTGCTCCAGCATGTAAATCACCGGAATAGTGATGCTGATAATAGCATCGTCAGCACTAAACATCTTCGTCGCCATTTCAAAACTGTGCAGAAGGGTGCATAGGTCCCTGATCTGAGACCACTCCTCCAGCGTGATTTGCCCCACCTCTAAATCTCGTTGGCCCAGGCTATACGTCAGAACGTATTGCACCAGGGCTTGTCGGTGCTGCCACAGTCGCTGCAACATGTGCAGAGTTGAATTCCACCGGGTAGGCACATCGCATTTTAGCCGGTGAAGTGGCAGGCCCAACGACTTCTGTAGAGATGTAAGTCGCTGAGCTGCGGGATGCGAACGGCGGAAGTGAGCACACAGCGACCGTGCCCTCTGCAGAAGGCCATCTAGTCTGGGATAGTGGGCTAAAAATTGCTGGACAACCAGGTTCAACACGTGAGCCATACAAGGCACGTGTGTGACATTGCCCCGGCGAAGGGCCGCACCCAGGTTTGCAGCATTGTCGCACACGGCCTTCCCTGGTTTCAGGTCCAGTGGAGACAACCATTCATGAAATTGGTTCTCCAGAGCTGACCACAACTCCTCAGCTGTGTGACTCACATTTCCCAGACATTTCAATGTAAAAACCGCCTGATGACGTTGAGCCCTACTGCCAGCATAGTAAGGAGGTGTGCAGGATCCCTTCTGCGCAGTTAGAAAGCTTGTGGCATGACCAGACAGGCTTTGGGTGCAGGTGGAAGACCGAGAGGAGGTTGAGGAGGCAGAAGCAGTGGAGGAACTTTGACATAAAGAGGATTGACGCACAACTCGTGGGGACGGCAAGACTTGGACAGCAGCCCCTTGTCCTGCTGTCACCATAGTTACCCAGTGCCCAGTCAGCGACATGTAACGCCCCTGTCCATGCCTACTCGTCCAAGTGTCTGTGGTGAAATGCACCCTGTCACACACAGAGTTTCTCAAAGAAGCGGTGATGTTATGTGCGACATGCTGGTGGAGCGCAGGCACACCTTTCTTTGAGAAGTAGTGCCGACTGGGCATCTGGTACTGGGGCACTGCGACGGACATAAGGTCTCGAAAATCCTCTGTGTCCACCAGGCGGAAAGGCAGCATTTCTGTAGCCAAGAGCTTGCAGATGGTGAAATTCAACCTCTTAGCTTTCTCATGGCTAGGAGGAAATGGTCTTTTACTTGTCCACATCTGAGGGACCGAGGGCTGGCTATTGTGCTTAGACGGGGTTGATAAGGGTGTCCCCGGCAAACTGCCGGTCTGTGAGGAAGATGCAGGCGGACATGTTAGGTTGCCTTGATCCAAAGGTGGTGCTATCGATGTCGGACAGCGCTCAACACCAGCTGGTGTTACCACCTCCAAAGAAAATGATGACCTGCCAATCACGCTGGCTGTTGCGGGTAAAGAGGTGGCAGGTCTGCGCCCCAAAACAGGTGTGACTGCTGTCCCCCCAGTCACAGAGGATGAAGAGGCCACGGATGCACAAGATATGGCAGATGGTGGTTGGCCCGGCCGGCTAGGCCGCATTGTAGCACACTGAGCTTCCCACTGCAACTTATGCTTCATGTCCATGTGCCGGTTCATGCATGAAGTACTCAAACTATGTATTTTTTGGCCTCTACTTAGCTTTTGCTGACAAATGTTACAGATAACACGAGTTGGGTCATCTTTATCGATCTGAAAAAATGCCCAGGCTATGCAAGGCTTAGCACCCATGCGACCTGAAGAGCCACCAAGACTTGTGGTGAGAGGCAGAGTTGTGTTTGAGGATGCAGTTGTTGACGTGCTTCCAGTACTACGTCTCTGTCCAGGAAGGCGCAACCTGACCTCGTCATCACTAGCATCTTCCTCCACCTCCTCTGCTGACCTCATCTCTTGGCTGACTGTGGGTTGACAGTAAGTGGGATCTCCGACCTCATCATCATCACCCTGTGCGTTATCACACCCGTCGTCCTCAGAGCCAACCTGTTCCTGCCCTGACAAAAAAGTAAAGTTGTCGCTCCAATCAGGTATTTGAGTCTTATCATCGTCTTCCTCATTGTCTCCACCAACAGGAGTTACAGTTTGGGAATGAGGGTCTACATTATGGTCAGAACCTTCTGCGTCTGGTCCTGGATCCGACTCATAAAGATTCTGGGCATCAGTGCAGATCATTTCCTCGTCTGGATTCACAGAAGCGCTGGAGTCGACCTCTGATTCCCAGGCTATAGTATGAGTAAACAGCTCTGCAGACTCAACCATCTGTTCTACCTCATACTCAGACGGGCAGCTGGAGATTTGGGAGCTGTGAGGAAGCAAGTGCGATTTGGGTGACACCTTTGAGGACTGGAGTATTTGTGATGTTGAAGTTGATGTGGAGGAGAGCCCACTTAAAGGAGCACTTGATATCCGTTGAAGCACCTGCTGTTTTTGTGCCTCATCTGGAATTTGTAGCGATTGGCGTGGCCGTAAGAAAGGGATCTTATCACATTGTCCGCTAAAAGAAGTAGACATTTTAGTTTGGCTGGAAGATGGTCTTTCTTCTGCACATACCCCACGGACACAACCTTTTTTCCCCTTCCCAACACGCCTATTCCCCTTTCCACCAGCAGCAGGCCTTTTTCCACTCATTTTGGTGGTTAACTAATTCACAACTCTGGAGTTGTTTGCACAAAAAAACAATGGATGGTAACCGAGCAGAGCTGAGTGGCCAAACTGTGGTATTAGGCCAAAACTATTGGCTGGGTTAGATGCAGAAAAAAATTATTTTTAATTTGCAACCTGATGGAGGTCAGTATAGATGGACTAATAGACCAAGTCCCACACACCGCTAGAAGCCCAAATATTTTTTCAGAGCTAGATGCAGAAATTTTTTTTATTCAATTTGCAACCTGATGGAGGTCAGTATAGATGGACTAATAGACCAAGTCCCACACACTGCTAGAAGCCCAAATATTTTTTCAGAGCTAGATGCAGAAAAAAATTATTTTTAATTTGCAACCTGATGGAGGTCAGTATAGATGGACTAATAGACCAAGTCCCACACACCGCTAGAAGCCCAAATATTTTTTCAGAGCTAGATGCAGAAAAAAATTATATTCAATTTGCAACCTGCTGGAGGTCAGTATAGAAGGACTAATAGAACAAGTCCCACACACTGCTAGAAGCCCAAATATTTTTTCAGAGCTAAATGAAGAAAAAAATTATTTTTAATTTGCAACCTGATGGAGGTCAGTATAGATGGACTAATAGACCAAGTCCCACACACTGCTAGAAGCCCAAATATTTTTTAAGAGCTAGATGCAGAAAAAAATTATTTTTAATTTGCAACCTGATGGAGGTCAGTATAGATGGACTAATAGACCAAGTCCCACACACCGCTAGAAGCCCAAATATTTTTTCAGAGCTAGATGCAGAAATTTTTTTTATTCAATTTGCAACCTGATGGAGGTCAGTATAGATGGACTAATAGACCAAGTCCCACACACTGCTAGAAGCCCAAATATTTTTTCAGAGCTAGATGCAGAAAAAAATTATTTTTAATTTGCAACCTGATGGAGGTCAGTATAGATGGACTAATAGACCAAGTCCCACACACCGCTAGAAGCCCAAATATTTTTTCAGAGCTAGATGCAGAAAAAAATTATATTCAATTTGCAACCTGCTGGAGGTCAGTATAGAAGGACTAATAGAACAAGTCCCACATACTGCTAGAAGCCCAAATATTTTTTCAGAGATAAATGAAGAAAAAAATTATTTTTAATTTGCAACCTGATGGAGGTCAGTATAGATGGACTAATAGACCAAGTCCCACACACTGCTAGAAGCCCAAATATTTTTTCATAGCTAGATGCAGAAAAAAATTATATTCAGTTTGCAACCTGATGGAGGTCAGTATAGATGGACCAATAGAATGATGCTATGCCCAAAAGATTTTACTTCACTAGGTGCAGTAAAAAAATTGGTATTCTATACACAGGTGGTATATCTTGCAACACAGATAGGCTACTCCACTGACTAACACACTCTGCAATAGGCCAAAAAGGATTAGCTTTGCTAGATTCAGCCAAATGCTGTGAAAAAAACTTGCACAGCACTGGCACAGACCTGCCTGGCAAAAACTGATAGGAACTGATGTAACCTAGTCCTGAAAAGGACTGCAATTACAATTAGTCTTTACTCCCACAATCTATCTATTTAAGAGCACAGACCTGCCTGATTAAAGTCGTAGGAAATCCTGTAACCTAGTCCTTAAAAGGACTGCAATCACAACTATTCCCTACTCCCAAGCTATCTGTAGATTTGTGCGAAAATTGGCTTGAAATTAACAAGGTATAGCGCACACAGCAACAGCGGTGCCGTCTAACACGCAGCTGCAGCAGTGAGAAAATGGTGGCGACAGGGAAAATGGCTTGGTCTTATAGGGCAAGGACATGTGACATACACTGCCAATCACACATGCCCTTGCTTGTGTGAAAAAAAGCACTTCGCTCCGTGTGTGCGCTGCTGATAGGCTGACAGATTGCACCTCCCCACTGCAAATGCGGGAAAGAGAAAAAAAAATGGAGATCTTCATTGTTCCTGCAGAGATCCATCCCCTGCCCCTCCCCCCGCCCCGCTGTACACTCAAACTGCGTATTAACATTAATTTTCATCATTACTGAGAAAAAATCCAATTATGATTTTGGTGCACGAACAGTTATCGAACATAACCTCGAACAGCCGAATTTTTCTCAAATTGTTCGTGTTCGCCGACCGGCTCGAACTCCGCCCAAAACAGCTCGAATTTGAGATTGGCGAACAGTTCGAGTAGAACAACGCTCATCTCTACTCATGGGGCGAATCGCTCTGGAACTGAAATCGGACATGCTCACTGACATTTCCACTTCTCTGGAAATCTGACAAACCGGAAAAATGACTAAGTCCCAAAATATTTTTTTTTCAACATTTTTTCAATTTTACCCCGTGGGATATAAATTCTACCCACACATTTGGAACTCTCCTGAGGTACCCTCACACATATTATTCCCTCATTTAGCGGATATTTTCACAAAACAAGTGAAATTTTCAAAAAGTCAGAAAATTGGCTGAAAACGACTAAATATCAAGGACTCATCAGGCGAATGACTCTGGAACTGAAATCGGACATGCTCACTGACATTTCCCCTTCTCTGGAAATCTGACAAACCAGAAAAAAGAATAAGTCGAAAAATATTTTTTTTTTCAACTTTTTTTCAATTTTACTCCCGTGGGATATATATTCTACCCAAACATTTGGAACTCTCCTGGGGTACCCTCACACATATTATTCCCTCATTTAGCGGATATTTTCACAAAAAAAGTGAAATTTTTAAAAAGTCAGAAAATTGGCTGAAAATGACTAAATATCAAGGACTCATCAGGCGAATCACTCTGGAACTGAAATCGGACATGCTCACTGACATTTCCCCTTCTCTGGAAATCTGACAAACCGGAAAAATGACTAAGTCCAAAAAATAATTTTTTTTTCATCTTTTTTTCAATTTTACCCGTGGGATATAAGTTCTACCGACACATTTGGAACTCTCCTGGGGTACCCTCACACATATTATTCCCTCATTTAGCGGATATTTTCACAAAAAAAGTGAATTTTTCAAAAAGTCAGAAAATTGGCTGAAAACGACTAAATATCAAGGACTCATGGGGCGATTCACTCTGGAACTGAAATCGGACATGCTCACTGACGTTTCCCCTTCTCTGGAAATCTGACAAACCAGAAAAATGACTAAGTCCAAAAATAATTTTTTTTTCAACTTTTTTCAATTTTACCCGTAGGATATAAATTCTACCCACACATTTGGAACTCTCCTGGGGTACGCTCTCAGATATTATTCCCTCATTTAGTGGATATTTTCACAAAAAAAGTGAAATTTTCAAAAAGTCAGAAAATTGGCTGAAAACAACTAAATATCAAGGACTCATGGGGCGAATCGCTCTGGAACTGAAATCGGACATGCTCACTGATATTTCCCCTTCTCTGGAAATCTGACAAACCGGAAAAATGACTAAGTCCCAAAATATTTTTTTTTCAACATTTTTTCAATTTTACCCCGTGGGATATAAATTCTACCCACACATTTGGAACTCTCCTGGGGTACCCTCACACATATTATTCCCTAATTTAGCGGATATTTTCACAAAAAAAGTGAAATTTTCAAAAAGTCAGAAAATTGGCTGAAAACGACTAAATATCAAGGACTCATCGGGCGAATCACTCTGGAACTGAAATCGGACATGCTCACTGACGTTTCCCCTTCTCTGGAAATCTGACAAACCGGAAAAATGACTAAGTCCAAAAATAATTTTTTTTTCAACTTTTTTTCAATTTTACCCGTGGGATATAAATTCTACCCACACAGTTGGAACTCTCTTGGGGTACCTTCACACATATTATTCCCTCATTTAGTGGATATTTTCACAAATAAAGTGAAATTTTCAAAAAGTCAGAAAATTTTCTGAAAACGACTAAATATCAAGGACTCATCAGGCGAATGACTCTGGAACTGAAATCGGACATGCTCACTGACATTTCCCCTTCTCTGGAAATCTGACAAACCGGAAAAATGACTTAAGTCCAAAAATAATTTTTTTTCAACTTTTTTTCAATTTTACCCCCGTGGGATATAAATTCTACCCACATATTTGGAACTCTCCTGGGGTACGCTCTCACATATTATTACCTCATTTAGTGGATATTTTCACAAAAAAAGTGACATTTTCAAAAAGTCAGAAAATTGGCTGAAAACAACTAAATATCAAGGACTCATGGGGAGAATCGCTCTGCAACTGAAATCGGACACGCTCACTGCCATTTCCCCTTCTCTGGAAATCTGACAAACCGGAAAAATGACTAAGTCCAAAAATATATTTTTTTTTCAGCTTTTTTTCAATTTTACCCCCGTGGGATATATATTCTACTAACACATTTGGAACTCTCCTGGGGTACCCTCACACATATTATTCCCTCATTTAGCGGATATTTTCACAAAAAAAGTGAAATTTTCAAAAAGTCAGAAAATTGGCTGAAAATGACTAAATATCAAGGACTCATCAGGCGAATCACTCTGGAACTGAAATTGGACATGCTCACTGACATTTCCCCTTCTCTGGAAATCTGACAAACCGGAAAAATGACTAAGTCCCAAAATATTTTTTTTTTCAACATTTTTTCAATTTTACCCTGTGGGATATAAATTCTACCCACACATTTGGAACTCTCCTGGGGTACCCTCACACATATTATTCCCTCATTTAGCGGATATTTTCACAAAACAAGTGAAATTTTCAAAAAGTCAGAAAATTGGCTGAAAACGACTAAATATCAAGGACTCATTGGGCGAATTACTCTGGAACTGAAATCGGACATGCTCACTGACATTTCCCCTTCTCTGGAAATCTGACAAACCGGAAAAATGACTAAGTCCAAAAAATAATTTTTTTTTCAACTTTTTTTCAATTTTACCCGTGGGATATAAATTCTACCGACACATTTGGAACTCTCCTGGGGTACCCTCACACATATTATTCCCTCATTTAGCGGATATTTTCACAAAAAAAGTGAATTTTTCAAAAAGTCAGAAAATTGGCTGAAAACAACTAAATATCAAGGACTCATGGGGCGATTCACTCTGGAACTGAAATCGGACATGCTCACTGACGTTTCCCCTTCTCTGGAAATCTGACAAACCAGAAAAATGACTAAGTCCAAAAATAATTTTTTTTTCAACTTTTTTTCAATTTTACCCGTGGGATATAAATTCTACCCACACAGTTGGAACTCTCTTGGGGTACCTTCACACATATTATTCCCTCATTTAGTGGATATTTTCACAAATAAAGTGAAATTTTCAAAAAGTCAGAAAATTTTCTGAAAACGACTAAATATCAAGGACTCATCAGGCGAATGACTCTGGAACTGAAATCGGACATGCTCACTGACATTTCCCCTTCTCTGGAAATCTGACAAACCGGAAAAATGACTTAAGTCCAAAAATAATTTTTTTTCAACTTTTTTTCAATTTTACCCCCGTGGGATATAAATTCTACCCACATATTTGGAACTCTCCTGGGGTACGCTCTCACATATTATTACCTCATTTAGTGGATATTTTCACAAAAAAAGTGACATTTTCAAAAAGTCAGAAAATTGGCTGAAAACAACTAAATATCAAGGACTCATGGGGAGAATCGCTCTGCAACTGAAATCGGACACGCTCACTGCCATTTCCCCTTCTCTGGAAATCTGACAAACCGGAAAAATGACTAAGTCCAAAAATATATTTTTTTTTCAGCTTTTTTTCAATTTTACCCCCGTGGGATATATATTCTACTAACACATTTGGAACTCTCCTGGGGTACCCTCACACATATTATTCCCTCATTTAGCGGATATTTTCACAAAAAAAGTGAAATTTTCAAAAAGTCAGAAAATTGGCTGAAAATGACTAAATATCAAGGACTCATCAGGCGAATCACTCTGGAACTGAAATTGGACATGCTCACTGACATTTCCCCTTCTCTGGAAATCTGACAAACCGGAAAAATGACTAAGTCCCAAAATATTTTTTTTTTCAACATTTTTTCAATTTTACCCTGTGGGATATAAATTCTACCCACACATTTGGAACTCTCCTGGGGTACCCTCACACATATTATTCCCTCATTTAGCGGATATTTTCACAAAACAAGTGAAATTTTCAAAAAGTCAGAAAATTGGCTGAAAACGACTAAATATCAAGGACTCATTGGGCGAATTACTCTGGAACTGAAATCGGACATGCTCACTGACATTTCCCCTTCTCTGGAAATCTGACAAACCGGAAAAATGACTAAGTCCAAAAAATAATTTTTTTTTCAACTTTTTTTCAATTTTACCCGTGGGATATAAATTCTACCGACACATTTGGAACTCTCCTGGGGTACCCTCACACATATTATTCCCTCATTTAGCGGATATTTTCACAAAAAAAGTGAATTTTTCAAAAAGTCAGAAAATTGGCTGAAAACAACTAAATATCAAGGACTCATGGGGCGATTCACTCTGGAACTGAAATCGGACATGCTCACTGACGTTTCCCCTTCTCTGGAAATCTGACAAACCAGAAAAATGACTAAGTCCAAAAATAATTTTTTTTTCAACTTTTTTCAATTTTACCCACAGGATATAAATTCTACCCACACATTTGGAACTCTCCTGGGGTACGCTCTCAGATATTATTCCCTCATTTAGTGGATATTTTCACAAAAAAAGTGAAAATTTCAAAAAGTCAGAAAATTGGCTGAAAACAACTAAATATCAAGGACTCATGGGGCGAATCGCTCTGGAACTGAAATCGGACATGCTCACTGATATTTCCCCTTCTCTGGAAATCTGACAAACCGGAAAAATGACTAAGTCCAAAAATATATATTTTTTTCAGCTGTTTTTTCAATTTTACCCCTGTGGGATATATATTCTACCCTCACATTTGGAACTCTCCTGGGGTACCCTCACACATATTATTCCCTCATTTAGCGGATATTTTCACACAAAAATTGAAATTTTCAAAAAGTCAGAAAATTGGCAGAAAACGACTAAATATCAAGGACTCATCAGTCGAATTACTCTGGAACTGAAATCGGACATGCTCACTGACATTTCCCCTTCTCTGGAAATCTGACAAACCAGAAAAATGACTAAGTTCAAAAATAATTTTTTTTTAAACTTTTTTCAATTTTACCGCCGTAGGATATAAATTCTACCCACACATTTGGAACTCTCCTGGGGTACCCTCACACATATTATTCCCTCATTTAGCGGATATTTTCACAAAAAAAGTGAAATTTTCAAAAAGTCTGAAAATTGGCTAAAAAAGACTAAATATCAAGTACTCATGGAGCGAATCACTCTGGAACTGAAATCGGACATGCTCACTGCCATTTCCCTTTCTCTGGAAATCTAACAAACCGGAAAAATGACTAAGTCCAAAAATATTATATTTTTTCAATATTACCCCCGTGGGATATATATTCTACCCACACATTTGGAACACTCCTGGGGTACCCTCACACATATTATTCACTCATTTAGCGGATATTTTCACAAAAAAAGTGAAATTTTCAAAAAGTCAGAAAATTGGCTGAAAACGACTAAATATCAAGTACTCATGGGGCGAATCACTCTGGAACTGAAATCGGACATGCTCACTGACATTTCCCCTTCTCTGGAAATCTGACAAACCGGAAAAATGACCAAGTTCAAAAATATTTTTTTTTCAGCGTTTTTTCAATTTTACCCTCGTGAGATATATATTTTACCCACACATATGGAACTCTCCTGGGGTACCCTCACACATATTATTCCCTCATTTAGTGGATATTTTCACAAAAAAAGTGAAATTTTCAAAAAGTCAGAAAATTGGCTGAAAACGGCTAAATATCAAGGACTCATCAGGCGAATCACTCTGGAACTGAAATCGGACATGCTCACTGACATTTCCCCTTCTCTGGAAATCTGACAAACCGGAAAAATGACTAAGTCCCAAAATATTTTTTTTTTCAACATTTTTTCAATTTTACCCGTGGGATATAAATTCTACCCACACATTTGGAACTCTCCTGGGGTACCCTCACACATATTATTCCCTCATTTAGCGGATATTTTCACAAAACAAGTGAAATTTTCAAAAAGTCAGAAAATTGGCTGAAAACGACTAAATATCAAGGACTCATTGGGCGAATTACTCTGGAACTGAAATCGGACATGCTCACTGACGTTTCCCCTTCTCTGGAAATCTGACAAACCGGAAAAATGACTAAGTCCAAAAAATAATTTTTTTTTCAACTTTTTTTCAATTTTACCCGTGGGATATAAGTTCTACCGACACATTTGGAACTCTCCTGGGGTACCCTCACACATATTATTCCCTCATTTAGCGGATATTTTCACAAAAAAAGTGAATTTTTCAAAAAGTCAGAAAATTGGCTGAAAACGACTAAATATCAAGGACTCATGGGGCGATTCACTCTGGAACTGAAATCGGACATGCTCACTGACGTTTCCCCTTCTCTGGAAATCTGACAAACCAGAAAAATGACTAAGTCCAAAAATAATTTTTTTTTCAACTTTTTTCAATTTTACCCGTAGGATATAAATTCTACCCACACATTTGGAACTCTCCTGGGGTACGCTCTCAGATATTATTCCCTCATTTAGTGGATATTTTCACAAAAAAAGTGAAATTTTCAAAAAGTCAGAAAATTGGCTGAAAACAACTAAATATCAAGGACTCATGGGGCGAATCGCTCTGGAAATGAAATCGGACATGCTCACTGATATTTCCCCTTCTCTGGAAATCTGACAAACCGGAAAAATGACTAAGTCCCAAAATATTTTTTTTTCAACATTTTTTCAATTTTACCCCGTGGGATATAAATTCTACCCACACATTTGGAACTCTCCTGGGGTACCCTCACACATATTATTCCCTAATTTAGCGGATATTTTCACAAAAAAAGTGAAATTTTCAAAAAGTCAGAAAATTGGCTGAAAACGACTAAATATCAAGGACTCATCGGGCGAATCACTCTGGAACTGAAATCGGACATGCTCACTGACGTTTCCCCTTCTCTGGAAATCTGACAAACCGGAAAAATGACTTAAGTCCAAAAATAATTTTTTTTCAACTTTTTTTCAATTTTACCCCCGTGGGATATAAATTCTACCCACATATTTGGAACTCTCCTGGGGTACGCTCTCACATATTATTACCTCATTTAGTGGATATTTTCACAAAAAAAGTGACATTTTCAAAAAGTCAGAAAATTGGCTGAAAACAACTAAATATCAAGGACTCATGGGGAGAATCGCTCTGCAACTGAAATCGGACACGCTCACTGCCATTTCCCCTTCTCTGGAAATCTGACAAACCGGAAAAATGACTAAGTCCAAAAATATATATTTTTTTCAGCTTTTTTTCAATTTTACCCCCGTGGGATATATATTCTACCCACACATTTGGAACTCTCCTGGGGTACCCTCACACATATTATTCCCTCATTTAGCGGATATTTTCACAAAAAAAGTGAAATTTTCAAAAAGTCAGAAAATTGGCTGAAAATGACTAAATATCAAGGACTCATCAGGCGAATCACTCTGGAACTGAAATTGGACATGCTCACTGACATTTCCCCTTCTCTGGAAATCTGACAAACCGGAAAAATGACTAAGTCCCAAAATATTTTTTTTTTCAACATTTTTTCAATTTTACCCTGTGGGATATAAATTCTACCCACACATTTGGAACTCTCCTGGGGTACCCTCACACATATTATTCCCTCATTTAGCGGATATTTTCACAAAACAAGTGAAATTTTCAAAAAGTCAGAAAATTGGCTGAAAACGACTAAATATCAAGGACTCATTGGGCGAATTACTCTGGAACTGAAATCGGACATGCTCACTGACATTTCCCCTTCTCTGGAAATCTGACAAACCGGAAAAATGACTAAGTCCAAAAAATAATTTTTTTTTCAACTTTTTTTCAATTTTACCCGTGGGATATAAATTCTACCGACACATTTGGAACTCTCCTGGGGTACCCTCACACATATTATTCCCTCATTTAGCGGATATTTTCACAAAAAAAGTGAATTTTTCAAAAAGTCAGAAAATTGGCTGAAAACAACTAAATATCAAGGACTCATGGGGCGATTCACTCTGGAACTGAAATCGGACATGCTCACTGACGTTTCCCCTTCTCTGGAAATCTGACAAACCAGAAAAATGACTAAGTCCAAAAATAATTTTTTTTTCAACTTTTTTCAATTTTACCCACAGGATATAAATTCTACCCACACATTTGGAACTCTCCTGGGGTACGCTCTCAGATATTATTCCCTCATTTAGTGGATATTTTCACAAAAAAAGTGAAAATTTCAAAAAGTCAGAAAATTGGCTGAAAACAACTAAATATCAAGGACTCATGGGGCGAATCGCTCTGGAACTGAAATCGGACATGCTCACTGATATTTCCCCTTCTCTGGAAATCTGACAAACCGGAAAAATGACTAAGTCCAAAAATATATATTTTTTTCAGCTGTTTTTTCAATTTTACCCCTGTGGGATATATATTCTACCCTCACATTTGGAACTCTCCTGGGGTACCCTCACACATATTATTCCCTCATTTAGCGGATATTTTCACACAAAAATTGAAATTTTCAAAAAGTCAGAAAATTGGCAGAAAACGACTAAATATCAAGGACTCATCAGTCGAATTACTCTGGAACTGAAATCGGACATGCTCACTGACATTTCCCCTTCTCTGGAAATCTGACAAACCAGAAAAATGACTAAGTTCAAAAATAATTTTTTTTTAAACTTTTTTCAATTTTACCGCCGTAGGATATAAATTCTACCCACACATTTGGAACTCTCCTGGGGTACCCTCACACATATTATTCCCTCATTTAGCGGATATTTTCACAAAAAAAGTGAAATTTTCAAAAAGTCTGAAAATTGGCTAAAAAAGACTAAATATCAAGTACTCATGGAGCGAATCACTCTGGAACTGAAATCGGACATGCTCACTGCCATTTCCCTTTCTCTGGAAATCTAACAAACCGGAAAAATGACTAAGTCCAAAAATATTATATTTTTTCAATATTACCCCCGTGGGATATATATTCTACCCACACATTTGGAACACTCCTGGGGTACCCTCACACATATTATTCACTCATTTAGCGGATATTTTCACAAAAAAAGTGAAATTTTCAAAAAGTCAGAAAATTGGCTGAAAACGACTAAATATCAAGTACTCATGAGGCGAATCACTCTGGAACTGAAATCGGACATGCTCACTGACATTTCCCCTTCTCTGGAAATCTGACAAACCGGAAAAATGACCAAGTTCAAAAATATTTTTTTTTCAGCGTTTTTTCAATTTTACCCTCGTGAGATATATATTTTACCCACACATATGGAACTCTCCTGGGGTACCCTCACACATATTATTCCCTCATTTAGTGGATATTTTCACAAAAAAAGTGAAATTTTCAAAAAGTCAGAAAATTGGCTGAAAACGGCTAAATATCAAGGACTCATCAGGCGAATCACTCTGGAACTGAAATCGGACATGCTCACTGACATTTCCCCTTCTCTGGAAATCTGACAAACCGGAAAAATGACTAAGTCCCAAAATATTTTTTTTTTCAACATTTTTTCAATTTTACCCGTGGGATATAAATTCTACCCACACATTTGGAACTCTCCTGGGGTACCCTCACACATATTATTCCCTCATTTAGCGGATATTTTCACAAAACAAGTGAAATTTTCAAAAAGTCAGAAAATTGGCTGAAAACGACTAAATATCAAGGACTCATTGGGCGAATTACTCTGGAACTGAAATCGGACATGCTCACTGACGTTTCCCCTTCTCTGGAAATCTGACAAACCGGAAAAATGACTAAGTCCAAAAATAATTTTTTTTTCAACTTTTTTTCAATTTTACCCGTGGGATATAAATTCTACCCACACATTTGGAACTCTCTTGGGGTACCTTCACACATATTATTCCCTCATTTAGTGGATATTTTCACAAATAAAGTGAAATTTTCAAAAAGTCAGAAAATTGGCTGAAAACGACTATATATCAAGGACTCATCAAGCGAATGACTCTGGAACTGAAATCGGACATGCTCACTGACATTTCCCCTTCTCTGGAAATCTGACAAACCGGAAAAATGACTTAAGTCCAAAAATAATTTTTTTTCAACTTTTTTTCAATTTTACCCCCGTGGGATATAAATTCTACCCACATATTTGGAACTCTCCTGGGGTACCCTCACACATATTATTCCCTCATTTAGTGGATATTTTCACAAAAAAAGTGAAATTTTCAAAAAGTCAGAAAATTGGCTGAAAGCGACTAAATATCAAGGACTCATCAGGCGAATTACTCTGGAACTGAAATCGGACATGCTCACTGACATTTCCCCTTCTCTGGAAATCTGACAAACCGGAAAAAAGACTAAGTCCAAAAATATATATTTTTTCAACTTTTTTTCAATTTTACCCCCGTAGGATATAAATTCTACCCACACATTTGGAACTCTCCTGGGGTACCCTCACACATATTATTCCCTCATTTAGCGGATATTTTCACAAAAAAAGTGAAATTTTCAAAAAGTCAGAAAATTGGCTGAAAACGTCTAAATATCAAGGAATCATAGGGCGAATCGCTCTAAAACTGAAATCGGACCCGCTCACTGACGTTTCACCTTCTCTGAAAATCTGACAAACCGTAAAAATGACTAAGTCAAAAAAAAATTTTTTTCAACTTTTTTTCAATTTTACCCCCATGGGATATATATTCTACCCACACATTTGGAACTCTCCTGGGGTACCTTCACACATATTATTCCCTCATTTAGTGGATATTTTCACAAAAAATGTGAAATTTTCAAAAAGTCAGAAAATTGGCTGAAAACGACTAAATATCAAGGACTCATCGGGCAAATTGCTCTAAAATTGAAATCGGACACGATCACTGACATTTCCGCTTCTCTGGAAATCTGACAAACCAGAAAAAAGACTAAGTCCAAAAATTTTTGTTTTTTTTCAACTTTTTTTCAATTTTACCCTGATGGGATATATATTTTACCCACACATTTGGAAGTCTCCTGGGGTACCCTCACACATATTATTCCCTCATTTCGCGGATATTTTCACAAAAAAAGTGAAATTTTCAAAAAGTCAGAAAATTGGCTGAAAACGACTAAATATCAAGGACTCATGGGGCAAATCAGTCTGGAACTGAAATCGGACATGCTCACTGACGTTTCCCCTTCTCTGGAAATCTGACAAACCGGAAAAATGACTAAGTCCAAAAATTTTTTTTTTCAGCTTTTTTTCAATTTTACCCCCGTGGGATATATATTCTGCGCACACATTTGGAACTCTCCTGGGGTACCCTCACTCATATTATTCCCTCATTTAGCGGATATTTTCACAAAAAAAGTGAAATTTTCAAAAAGTCAGAAAATTGGCAGAAAACGACTAAATATCAAGTACTCATGGGGCGAATCACTCTGGAACTGAAATCGGACATGCTCACTGACATTTCCCCTTCTCTGGAAATCTGACAAACCGGAAAAATGACCAAGTCCAAAAATATTTTTTTTCAACTTTTTTTCAATTTTACTCCTGTGGGATATATATTCTACTACACATTTGGAACTCTCCTGGGGTACCTTCACACATATTATTCCCTCATTTAGTGGATATTTTCACAAAAAATGTGAAATTTTCAAAAAGTCAGAAAATTGGCTGAAAATGACTAAATATCAAGTACTCATCGGACGAATCGCTCTGGAACTGAAATCGGACACGCTCACTGACATTTCCCCTTCTCTGAAAATCTGACAAACCGGAAAAATGACTAAGTCCAAAAATATTTTTATTTTCAACTTTTTTTCAATTTTACCCTGGAGGGATATATATTCTACCCACACATATGGAACTCTCCTGCGGTTCCCTCACACATATTATTCCCTTATTTAGCGGATATTTTCACAAAAGTGAAGTTTTCAAAGTCAGAAAATTGGCTGAAAACGACTAAATATCAAGGACTCATCGGGCGAATCACTCTGGAACTGAAATCGGACATGCTCACTGACATTTCCCCTTCTCTGGAAATGTGACAACCCGGAAAAATTACTAAGTCCAAAAATAATTATTTTTTCAACTTTTTTTCAATTTTACCCCTGTGGGATATATTTTCTACCCACACATTTGGAACTCTGCTGGGGTACCCTCACACATATTATTCCCTAATTTAGTGGATATTTTCACAAAAAAAGTGAAATTTTCAAAAAGTCAGAAAATTGGCTGAAAACGACTAAATATCAAGGACTCATGGGGCGATTCACTCTGGAACTGAAATCGGACATGCTCACTGACGTTTCCCCTTCTCTGGAAATCTGACAAACCAGAAAAATGACTAAGTCCAAAAATAATTTTTTTTTCAACTTTTTTCAATTTTACCCGTAGGATATAAATTCTACCCACACATTTGGAACTCTCCTGGGGTACGCTCTCAGATATTATTCCCTCATTTAGAGGATATTTTCACAAAAAAAGTGAAATTTTCAAAAAGTCAGAAAATTGGCTGAAAACAACTAAATATCAAGGACTCATGGGGCGAATCGCTCTGGAACTGAAATCGGACATGCTCACTGACATTTCCCCTTCTCTGGAAATCTGACAAACCGGAAAAATGACTAAGTCCCAAAATATTTTTTTTTCAACATTTTTTCAATTTTACCCCGTGGGATATAAATTCTACCCACACATTTGGAACTCTCCTGGGGTACCCTCACACATATTATTCCCTCATTTAGCGGATATTTTCACAAAAAAAGTGAAATTTTCAAAAAGTCAGAAAATTGGCTGAAAACGACTAAATATCAAGGACTCATGGGGCGAATCACTCTGGAACTGAAATCGGACATGCTCACTGACGTTTCCCCTTCTCTGGAAATCTGACAAACCGGAAAAATGACTAAGTCCAAAAATAATTTTTTTTTCAACTTTTTTTCAATTTTACCCGTGGGATATAAATTCTACCCACACATTTGGAACTCTCTTGGGGTACCTTCACACATATTATTCCCTCATTTAGTGGATATTTTCACAAATAAAGTGAAATTTTCAAAAAGTCAGAAAATTGGCTGAAAACGACTAAATATCAAGGACTCATCAGGCGAATAACTCTGGAACTGAAATCGGACATGCTCACTGACATTTCCCCTTCTCTGGAAATCTGACAAACCGGAAAAATGACTAAGTCCAAAAATATTTTTTTTTTCAACTTTTTTTCAATTTTACCCCCGTGGGATATATATTCTACCCACACATTTGGAACTCTCCAGGGGTACCCTCACACATATTATTCCCTCATTTACCGGATGTTTTCACAAAAAAAGTGAAATTTGTAAAAAGTCAGAAAAATGGCTGAAAACGACTAAATATCAAGGACTCATCAGGCGAATCACTCTGGAACTGAAATCGGACATGCTCACTGACATTTCCCCTTCTCTGGAAATCTGACAAACCGGAAAAATGACTAAGTCCAAAAATATATTTTTTTTCTACTTTTTTTCAATTTTACCCCCGTGGGATATATAATCTACCCACACATTTGGAACTCTCTTGGGGTGCCTTCATACATATTATTCCCTCATTTAGTGGATATTTTCACAAAAAAAGTGAAATTTTCAAAAAGTCAGAAAATTGGCTGAAAATGACTAAATATCAAGGACTCACAGGCGAATCACTCTGGAACTGAAATCGGACATGCTCACTGACATTTCCCCTTCTCTGGAAATGTGACAACCCGGAAAAATTACTAAGTCCAAAAATAATTATTTTTTCAACTTTTTTTCAATTTTACCCCTGTGGGATATATTTTCTACCCACACATTTGGAACTCTGCTGGGGTACCCTCACACATATTATTCCCTCATTTAGTGGATATTTTCACAAAAAAAGTGAAATTTTCAAAAAGTAAGAAAATTGGCAGAAAACGACTAAATATCAAGGACTCATAGGCCGAATCGCTCTGGAACTGAAATCGGACATGCTCACTAACGTCTCCCCTTCTCTGGAAATCTGACAAACCGGAAAAATGACTAAGTCCAAAAATATTTTTTTTTCAGCGTTTTTTCAATTTTACCCTCGTGAGATATATATTTTACCCACACATATGGAACTCTCCTGGGGTACCCTCACACATATTATTCCCTCATTTAGTGGATATTTTCACAAAAAAAGTGAAATTTTCAAAAAGTCAGAAAATTGGCTGAAAACGGCTAAATATCAAGGACTCATCAGGCGAATCACTCTGGAACTGAAATCGGACATGCTCACTGACATTTCCCCTTCTCTGGAAATCTGACAAACCGGAAAAATGACTAAGTCCCAAAATATTTTTTTTTTCAACATTTTTTCAATTTTACCCGTGGGATATAAATTCTACCCACACATTTGGAACTCTCCTGGGGTACACTCACACATATTATTCCCTCATTTAGTGGATATTTTCACAAAAATTGAAATTTTCAAAAAGTCTGAAAATTGGCTGAAAACAACTAAATATCAAGGACTCATGGGGCGAATCGCTCTGGAACTGAAATCGGACATGCTCACTGACATTTCCCCTTCTCTGGAAATCTGACAAACCGGAAAAATGACTAAGTCCCAAAATATTTTTTTTTCAACATTTTTTCAATTTTACCCGTAGGATATAAATTCTACCCACACATTTGGAACTCTCCTGGGGTACGCTCTCAGATATTATTCCCTCATTTAGCAGATATTTTCACAAAACAAGTGAAATTTTCAAAAAGTCAGAAAATTGGCTGAAAACGACTCAATATCAAGGACTCATTGGGCGAATTACTCTGGAACTGAAATCGGACATGCTCACTGACATTTCCCCTTCTCTGGAAATCTGACAAACCGGAAAAATGACTAAGTCCAAAAAATTTTTTTTTTTTCAACTTTTTTTTCAATTTTACCCGTGGGATATAAATTCTACCGACACATTTGGAACTCTCCTGGGGTACCCTCACACATATTATTCCCTCATTTAGCAGATATTTTCACAAAAAAAGTGAAATTTTCAAAAAGTCAGAAAATTGGCTGAAAACGACTAAATATCAAGGACTCATGGGTGAATCACTCTGGAACTGAAATCGGACATGCTCACTGACGTTTCCCCTTCTCTGGAAATCTGACAAACCAGAAAAATGACTAAGTCCAAAAATAATTTTTTTTTCAACTTTTTTTCAATTTTACCCGTGGGATATAAATTCTACCCACACATTTGGAACTCTCTTGGGGTACCTTCACACATATTATTCCCTTATTTAGTGGATATTTTCACAAATAAAGTGAAATTTTCAAAAAGTCAGAAAATTGGCTGAAAACGACTAAATATCAAGGACTCATCAGGCGAATGACTCTGGAACTGAAATCGGACATGCTCACTGACATTTCCCCTTCTCTGGAAATCTGACAAACCGGAAAAATGACTTAAGTCCAAAAATAATTTTTTTTCAACTTTTTTTCAATTTTACCCCCGTGGGATATAAATTCTACCCACATATTTGGAACTCTCCTGGGGTACGCTCTCACATATTATTACCTCATTTAGTGGATATTTTCAAAAAAAAGTGAAATTTTCAAAAAGTCAGAAAATTGGCTGAAAACAACTAAATATCAAGGACTCATGGGGAGAATCGCTCTGGAACTGAAATCAGACACGCTCACTGCCATTTCCCCTTCTCTGGAAATCTGACAAACCGGAAAAATGACTAAGTCCAAAAATATTTTTTTTTTTCAGCTTTTTTTCAATTTTACCCCCGTGGGATATATATTCTGCCCACACATTTGGAACTCTCCTGGGGTACCCTCACACATATTATTCCCTCATTTAGCGGATATTTTCACAAAAAAAGTGAAATTTTCAAAAAGTCAGAAAATTGGCTGAAAATGACTAAATATCAAGGACTCATCAGGCGAATCACTCTGGAACTGAAATCGGACATGCTCACTGACATTTCCCCTTCTCTGGAAATCTGACAAACCGGAAAAATGACTAAGTCCAAAAATATTTTTTTTTTTCAGCTTTTTTTCAATTTTACCCCCGTGGGATATATATTCTACCCACACATTTGGAACTCTCCTGGATTACCCTCACACATATTATTCCCTCATTTAGCGGATATTTTCACAAAAAAAGTGAAATTTTCAAAAAGTCAGAAAATTGGCTGAAAATGACTAAACATCAAGGATTCATGGGGCGATTCACTCTGGAACTGAAATCGGACATGCTCACTGACGTTTCCCCTTCTCTGGAAATCTGACAAACCAGAAAAATGACTAAGTCCAAAAATATTTTTTTTTCAACTTTTTTCAATTTTACCCGTAGGATATAAATTCTACCCACACATTTGGAACTCTCCTGGGGTACGCTCTCAGATATTATTCCCTCATTTAGTGGATATTTTCACAAAAAAAGGGAAATTTTCAAAAAGTCAGAAAATTGGCTGAAAACAACTAAATATCAAGGACTCATTGGGCGAATTACTCTGGAACTGAAATCGGACATGCTCACTGACATTTCCCCTTCTCTGGAAATCTGACAAACCGGAAAAATGACTAAGTCCAAAAAATATTTTTTTTTTCAACTTTTTTTCAATTTTACCCGTGGGATATAAATTCTACCGACACATTTGGAACTCTCCTGGGGTACCCTCACACATATTATTCCCTCATTTAGCGGATATTTTCACAAAAAAAGTGAAATTTTCAAAAAGTCAGAAAATTGGCTGAAAACAACTAAATATCAAGGACTCATGGAGAGAATCGCTCTGGAACTGAAATCGGACACGCTCACTGCCATTTCCCCTTCTCTGGAAATCTGACAAACCGGAAAAATGACTAAGTCCAAAAATATTTTTTTTTTTCAGCTTTTTTTCAATTTTACCCCCGTGGGATATATATTCTACCCACACATTTGGAACTCTCCTGGGGTACCCTCACACATATTATTCCCTCATTTAGCGGATATTTTCACAAAAAAAGTGAAATTTTCAAAAAGTCAGAAAATTGGCTGAAAATGACTAAATATCAAGGACTCATCAGGCGAATCACTCTGGAACTGAAATCGGACATGCTCACTGACATTTCCCCTTCTCTGGAAATCTGACAAACCGGAAAAATGACTAAGTCCAAAAATAATTTTTTTTTCAACTTTTTTTCAATTTTACCCGTGGGATATAAATTCTACCCACACATTTGGAACTCTCTTGGGGTACCTTCACACATATTATTCCCTCATTTAGTGGATATTTTCACAAATAAAGTGAAATTTTCAAAAAGTCAGAAAATTGGCTGAAAACGACTAAATATCAAGGACTCATTAGGCAAATGACTCTGGAACTGAAATCGGACATGCTCACTGACATTTCCCCTTCTCTGGAAATCTGACAAACCGGAAAAATGACTTAAGTCCAAAAATAATTTTTTTTCAACTTTTTTTCAATTTTACCCGTAGGATATAAATTCTACCCACACATTTGGAACTCTCCTGGGGTACGCTCTCAGATATTATTCCCTCATTTAGTGGATATTTTCACAAAAAAAGTGAAATTTTCAAAAAGTCAGAAAATTGGCTGAAAACGACTCAATATCAAGGACTCATTGGGCGAATTACTCTGGAACTGAAATCGGACATGCTCACTGACATTTCCCCTTCTCTGGAAATCTGACAAACCGGAAAAATGACTAAGTCCAAAAAATATTTTTTTTTTCAACTTTTTTTTCAATTTTACCCGTGGGATATAAATTCTACCGACACATTTGGAACTCTCCTGGGGTACCCTCACACATATTATTCCCTCATTTAGCGGATATTTTCACAAAAAAAGTGAAATTTTCAAAAAGTCAGAAAATTGGCTGAAAACGACTAAATATCAAGGACTCATGGGTGAATCACTCTGGAACTGAAATCGGACATGCTCACTGACGTTTCCCCTTCTCTGGAAATCTGACAAACCAGAAAAATGACTAAGTCCAAAAATAATTTTTTTTTCAACTTTTTTTCAATTTTACCCGTGGGATATAAATTCTACCCACACATTTGGAACTCTCTTGGGGTACCTTCACACATATTATTCCCTTATTTAGTGGATATTTTCACAAATAAAGTGAAATTTTCAAAAAGTCAGAAAATTGGCTGAAAACGACTAAATATCAAGGACTCATCAGGCGAATGACTCTGGAACTGAAATCGGACATGCTCACTGACATTTCCCCTTCTCTGGAAATCTGACAAACCGGAAAAATGACTTAAGTCCAAAAATAATTTTTTTTCAACTTTTTTTCAATTTTACCCCCGTGGGATATAAATTCTACCCACATATTTGGAACTCTCCTGGGGTACGCTCTCACATATTATTCCCTCATTTAGCGGATATTTTCACAAAAAAAGTGAAATTTTCAAAAAGTCAGAAAATTGGCTGAAAATGACTAAATATCAAGGACTCATCAGGCGAATCACTCTGGAACTGAAATCGGACATGCTCACTGACATTTCCCCTTCTCTGGAAATCTGACAAACCGGAAAAATGACTAAGTCCAAAAAATAATTTTTTTTTCAACTTTTTTTCAATTTTACCCGTGGGATATAAATTCTACCGACACATTTGGAACTCTCCTGGGTTCCCCTCACACATATTATTCCCTCATTTAGCGGATATTTTCACAAAAAAAGTGAATTTTTCAAAAAGTCAGAAAATTGGCTGAAAACGACTAAATATCAAGGACTCATGGGGCGATTCACTCTGGAACTGAAATCGCACATGCTCACTGACGTTTCCCCTTCTCTGGAAATCTGACAAACCAGAAAAATGACTAAGTCCCAAAATATTTTTTTTTCAACATTTTTTCAATTTTACCCCGTGGGATATAAATTCTACCCACACATTTGGAACTCTCCTGGGGTACCCTCACACATATTATTCGCTCATTTAGCGGATATTTTCACAAAACAAGTGACATTTTCAAAAAGTCAGAAAATTGGCTGAAAACGACTAAATATCAAGGACTCATTGGGCGAATTACTCTGGAACTGAAATCGGACATGCTCACTGACATTTCCCCTTCTCTGGAAATCTGACAAACCGGAAAAATGACTAAGTCCAAAAAATTATTTTTTTTTCAACTTTTTTTCAATTTTACCCGTGGGATATAAATTCTACCGACACATTTGGAACTCTCCTGGGGTACCCTCACACATATTATTCCCTCATTTAGCGGATATTTTCACAAAAAAAGTGAAATTTTCAAAAAGTCAGAAAATTGGCTGAAAACGACTAAATATCAAGGACTCATTGGGCGAATTACTCTGGAACTGAAATCGGACATGCTCACTGACATTTCCCCTTCTCTGGAAATCTGACAAACCGGAAAAATGACTAAGTCCAAAAAATTATTTTTTTTTCAACTTTTTTTCAATTTTACCCGTGGGATATAAATTCTACCGACACATTTGGAACTCTCCTGGGGTACCCTCACACATATTATTCCCTCATTTAGCGGATATTTTCACAAAAAAAGTGAAATTTTCAAAAAGTCAGAAAATTGGCTGAAAACGACTAAATATCAAGGACTCATGCTGCGAATCACTCTGGAACTGAAATCGGACATGCTCACTGACGTTTCCCCTTCTCTGGAAATCTGACAAACCGGAAAAATGACTAAGTCCAAAAATAATTTTTTTTTCAACTTTTTTTCAATTTTACCCGTGGGATATAAATTCTACCCACACATTTGGAACTCTCTTGGGGTACCTTCACACATATTATTCCCTCATTTAGTGGATATTTTCACAAATAAAGTGAAATTTTCAAAAAGTCAGAAAATTGGCTGAAAACGACTAAATATCAAGGACTCATCAGGCGAATGACTCTGGAACTGAAATCGGACATGCTCACTGACATTTCCCCTTCTCTGGAAATCTGACAAACCGGAAAAATGACTTAAGTCCAAAAATAATTTTTTTTCAACTTTTTTTCAATTTTACCCCCGTGGGATATAAATTCTACCCACATATTTGGAACTCTCCTGGGGTACGCTCTCACATATTATTACCTCATTTAGTGGATATTTTCACAAAAAAAGTGAAATTTTCAAAAAGTCAGAAAATTGGCTGAAAACAACTAAATATCAAGGACTCATGGGGAGAATCGCTCTGGAACTGAAATCGGACACGCTCACTGCCATTTCCCCTTCTCTGGAAATCTGACAAACCGGAAAAATGACTAAGTCCAAAAATATTTTTTTTTTTCAGCATTTTTTCAATTTTACCCCCGTGGGATATATATTCTACCCACACATTTGGAACTCTCCTGGGGTACCCTCACACATATTATTCCCTCATTTAGCGGATATTTTCACAAAAAAAGTGAAATTTTCAAAAAGTCAGAAAATTGGCTGAAAATGACTAAATATCAAGGACTCATCAGGCTAATCACTCTGGAACTGAAATCGGACATGCTCACTGACATTTCCCCTTCTCTGGAAATCTGACAAACCGGAAAAATGACTAAGTCCCAAAATATTTTTTTTTTCAACATTTTTTCAATTTTACCCTGTGGGATATAAATTCTACCCACACATTTGGAACTCTCCTGGGGTACCCTCACACATATTATTCCCTCATTTAGCGGATATTTTCACAAAACAAGTGAAATTTTCAAAAAGTCAGAAAATTGGCTGAAAACGACTAAATATCAAGGACTCATTGGGCGAATTACTCTGGAACTGAAATCGGACATGCTCACTGACATTTCCCCTTCTCTGGAAATCTGACAAACCGGAAAAATGACTAAGTCCAAAAATAATGTTTTTTTCAACTTTTTTTCAATTTTACCCGTGGGAAATAAATTCTACCCACACATTTGGAACTCTCCTGGGGTACCCTCACACATATTATTCCCTCATTTCGCCGATATTTTCACAAAAAAAGTGAAATTTTCAAAAAGTCAGAAAATTGGCTGAAAACAACTAAATATCAAGGACTCATGGGGAGAATCGCTCTGGAACTTACATTGGACATGCTCACAGACATTTCCCCTTCTCTGGAAATCTGACAATCCAGAAAAATAACTAAGTTCAAAAATAATTTTTTTTTTAACTTTTTTCAATTTTACCCCCGTAGGATATAAATTCTACCCACACATTTGGAACTCTCCTGGGGTACCCTCACACATATTATTCCCTCATTTAGCGGATATTTTCACAAAAAAAGTGAAATTTTCAAAAAGTCAGAAAATTGGCTAAAAAAGACTAAATATCAAGTACTCATGGAGCAAATCACTCTGGAACTGAAATCGGACATGCTCACTGCCATTTCCCCTTCTCTGGAAATCTAACAAACCGGAAAAATGACTAAGTCCAAAAATATTTTTTTTTTCAGCTTTTTTTCAATTTTACCCCGTGGGATATATATTCTACCCACACATTTGAAACTCTCCTGGGGTACCCTCACACATATTATTCCCTCATTTAGCGGATATTTTCACAAAAAAGTGAAATTTTCAAAAAGACAGTAAATTGGCTGAAAACGACTAAATATCAAGTACTAATCGGGCGAATCGCTCTGGAACTGAAATCGGACACTCTCACTGATATTTCCCCTTCTCTGGAACTCTGACAAACCGGAAAAATGACTAAGTCCAAAAATAATATTTTTTTTCAATATTACCCCCGTGGGATATATATTCTACCCACACATTTGGAACACTTCTGGGGTACCCTCACACATATTATTCACTCATTTAGCGGATATTTTCACAAAAAAAGTGAAATTTTCAAAAAGTCAGAAAATTGGCTGAAAACGACTAAATATCAAGTACTCATGGGGCGAATCACTCTGGAACTGAAATCGGACATGCTCGCTGACATTTCCCCTACTCTGGAAATCTGACAAATCGGAAAAATGACTAAGTTCAAAAATAATTTTTTTTTCAACTTTTTTTCAATTTTACCCTCGTGGGATATAAATTCTACCCACACATTTGGAACTCTCCTGGGGTACCCTCACACATATTATTGCCTCATTTAGCGGATATTTTCACACAAAAAAGTGAAATTTTCAAAAAGTCAGAAAATTTGCTGAAAAAGACTAAATATCATGGACTCATCGGGTGAATCGCTCTGGAACTTACATTGGACATGCTCACAGACATTTCCCCTTCTCTGGAAATCTGACAAACCAGAAAAATGACTAAGTTCAAAGATAATTTTTTTTTAAACTTTTTTCAATTTTACCCCCGTAGGATATAAATTCTACCCACACATTTGGAACTCTCCTGGGGTACCCTCACACATATTATTCCCTCATTTAGCGGATATTTTCACAAAAAAAAAGTGAAATTTTCAAAAAGTCAGAAAATTGGCTAAAAAAGACTAAATATCAAGGACTCATTGGGCGAATCACTCTGGAACTGAAATCAGACACGCTTACTGACATTTCCCCTTCTCTGGAAATCTGACAAACATGAAAAATGACTAAGTCCAAAAATTTTTTTTTTTCAACTTTTTTCAATTTCACCCCCGTGGGATATAAATTCTACCCACACATTTGGAACTCGCCTGGGGTACCCTCACACATATTATTCCCTCATTTAGCGGATATTTTCACAAAAAAAGTGAAATTTTCAAAAAGTCAGAAAATTGGCTGAAAATGACTAAATATCAAGGACTCATAGGTCGAATCGCTCTAAAACTGAAATCGGACCCGCTCACTGACATTTGCCCTTCTCTGGAAATCTGACAAAGCGGAAAAATGACTAAGTCCAAAAATAATTTTTTTTCAACTTTTTTTCAATTTTACCCCCGTGGGATATAAATTCTACCCACACATTTGTAACTCTCCTGGGGTACCCTCACACATATTATTCCCTCATTTAGCGGATATTTTCACAAAAAAAGTGAAATTTTCAAAAAATCAGAAAATTGGCTGAAAATGACTAAATATCAAGTACTCATGGGGCGAATCACTCAGGAACTGAAATCGGACATGCTCACTGACATTTCTCCTTCTCTGGAAATCTGACAAACCGGAAAAATGACTAAGTCCAAAAATAATTATTTTTTTCAAGTTTTTTTCAATTTTACCCTCGTGGGATATAAATTCTATCCACACATTCGGAACTCTCCAGGGTTCCCTCACACATATTATTCCCTCATTTAGTGGATATTTTCACAAAAAAAGTGAAATTTTCAAAAAGTCAGAAAATTGGCTGAAAGCGACTAAATATCAAGGACTCATCAGGCGAATTACTCTGGAACTGAAATCGGACATGCTCACTGACATTTCCCCTTCTCTGGAAATCTGACAAACCGGAAAAAAGACTAAGTCCAAAAATATATATTTTTTCAACTTTTTTTCAATTTTACCCCCGTAGGATATAAATTCTACCCACACATTTGGAACTCTCCTGGGGTACCCTCACACATATTATTCCCTCATTTAGCGGATATTTTCACAAAAAAAGTGAAATTTTCAAAAAGTCAGAAAATTGGCTGAAAACGACTAAATATCAAAGAATCATAGGGCGAATCGCTCTAAAACTGAAATCGGACCCGCTCACTGACATTTCACCTTCTCTGAAAATCTGACAAACCGGAAAAATGACTAAGTCAAAAAAAATTTTTTTTTCAACTTTTTTTCAATTTTACCCCCATGGGATATATATTCTACCCACACATTTGGAACTCTCCTGGGGTACCTTCACACATATTATTCCCTCATTTAGTGGATATTTTCACAAAAAATGTGAAATTTTCAAAAAGTCAGAAAATTGGCTGAAAATGACTAAATATCAAGGACTCATCGGGTGAATCGCTCTGGAACTGAAATCGGACATGCTCACAAACATTTCCCCTTCTCTGGAAATCTGACAAACCAGTAAAATGGCTAAGTCCAAAATTTTTTTTTTTTCAACTTTTTTTCAATTTTACCCCCGTGGGATATATATTCTACCCACACATTTGGAACTCTCCTGGGGTACCTTCACACATATTATTCCCTCATTTAGCAGATATTTTCACAAAAAAAGTGAAATTTTCAAAAAGTCAGAAAATTGGCTGAAAACGACTAAATATCAAGGACTCATCGGGCGAATTGCTCTAAAATTGAAATCGGACACGATCACTGACATTTCCGCTTCTCTGGAAATCTGACAAACCAGAAAAAAGACTAAGTCCAAAAATTTTTGTTTTTTTTCAACTTTTTTTCAATTTTAACCTGTTGGGATATATATTTTACACACACATTTGGAACTCTCCTGGGGTACCCTCACACATATTATTCTCTCATTTAGCAGATATTTTCACAAAAGTGAAATTTTCAAAGTCAGAAAATTGGCTGAAAACGACTAAATATCAAGGACTCATCGGGCAAATCACTCTGGAACTGAAATCGGACATGATCACTGACATTTCCCCTTCTCTGGAAATCTGACAAACCGGAAAAATGACTAAGTCCAAAAATAATGTTTTTTTCAACTTTTTTTCAATTTTACCCGTGGGAAATAAATTCTACCCACACATTTGGAACTCTCCTGGGGTACCCTCACACATATTATTCCCTCATTTCGCCGATATTTTCACCAAAAAAGTGAAATTTTCAAAAAGTCAGAAAATTGGCTGAAAACAACTAAATATCAAGGACTCATGGGGAGAATCGCTCTGGAACTTACATTGGACATGCTCACAGACATTTCCCCTTCTCTGGAAATCTGACAATCCAGAAAAATGACTAAGTTCAAAAATAATTTTTTTTTTAACTTTTTTCAATTTTACCCCCGTAGGATATAAATTCTACCCACACATTTGGAACTCTCCTGGGGTACCCTCACACATATTATTCCCTCATTTAGCGGATATTTTCACAAAAAAAGTGAAATTTTCAAAAAGTCAGAAAATTGGCTAAAAAAGACTAAATATCAAGTACTCATGGAGCGAATCACTCTGGAACTGAAATCGGACATGCTCACTGCCATTTCCCCTTCTCTGGAAATCTAACAAACCGGAAAAATGACTAAGTCCAAAAATATTTTTTTTTTCAGCTTTTTTTCAATTTTACCCCGTGGGATATATATTCTACCCACACATTTGAAACTCTCCTGGGGTACCCTCACACATATTATTCCCTCATTTAGCGGATATTTTCACAAAAAAGTGAAATTTTCAAAAAGACAGTAAATTGGCTGAAAACGACTAAATATCAAGTACTAATCGGGCGAATCGCTCTGGAACTGAAATCGGACACGCTCACTGATTTTCCCCTTCTCTGGAACTCTGACAAACCG
This sequence comes from Phyllobates terribilis, assembly GCF_046119375.1. Taxonomy (NCBI): domain Eukaryota; kingdom Metazoa; phylum Chordata; class Amphibia; order Anura; family Dendrobatidae; genus Phyllobates; species Phyllobates terribilis. The sequence continues at coordinate 591,378,493 of NW_027362763.1, read as the reverse complement.
GAAAAATGATTAAGTCCAAAAATAATATTTTTTTTCAATATTACCCCCGTGGGATATATATTCTACCCACACATTTGGAACACTCCTGGGGTACCCTCACACATATTATTCACTCATTTAGCGGATATTTTCACAAAAAAAGTGAAATTTTCAAAAAGTCAGAAAATTGGCTGAAAACGACTAAATATCAAGTACTCATGGGGCGAATCACTCTGGAACTGAAATCGCACATGCTCACTGACATTTCCCCTACTCTGGAAATCTGACAAACCGGAAAAATGACTAAGTTCAAAAATAATTTTTTTTTCAACTTTTTTTCAATTTTACCCTCGTGGTATATAAATTCTACCCACACATTTGGAACTCTCCTGGGGTACCCTCACACATATTATTCCCTCATTTAGCGGATATTTTCACACAAAAAAGTGAAATTTTCAAAAAGTCAGAAAATTTGCTGAAAAAGACTAAATATCATGGACTCATCGGGTGAATCGCTCTGGAACTTACATTGGACATGCTCACAGACATTTCCCCTTCTCTGGAAATCTGACAAACCAGAAAAATGACTAAGTTCAAAAATAATTTTTTTTTAAACTTTTTTCAATTTTACCCCCGTAGGATATAAATTCTACCAACACATTTGGAACTCTCCTGGGGTACCCTCACACATATTATTCCCTCATTTAGCGGATATTTTCACAAAAAAAGTGAAATTTTCAAAAAGTCAGAAAATTGGCTAAAAAAGACTAAATATCAAGGACTCATTGGGCGAATCACTCTGGAACTGAAATCAGACACGCTTACTGACATTTCCCCTTCTCTGGAAATCTGACAAACATGAAAAATGACTAAGTCCAAAAATTTTTTTTTTTCAACTTTTTTCAATTTCACCCCCGTGGGATATAAATTCTACCCACACATTTGGAACTCGCCTGGGGTACCCTCACACATATTATTCCCTCATTTAGCGGATATTTTCACAAAAAAAGTGAAATTTTCAAAAAGTCAGAAAATTCCCTGAAAATGACTAAATATCAAGGACTCATAGGTCGAATCGCTCTAAAACTGAAATCGGACCCGCTCACTGACATTTGCCCTTCTCTGGAAATCTGACAAAGCGGAAAAATGACTAAGTCCAAAAATAATTTTTTTTCAACTTTTTTTCAATTTTACCCCCGTGGGATATAAATTCTACCCACACATTTGTAACTCTCCTGGGGTACCCTCACACATATTATTCCCTCATTTAGCGGATATTTTCACAAAAAAAGTGAAATTTTCAAAAAATCAGAAAATTGGCTGAAAATGACTAAATATCAAGTACTCATGGGGCGAATCACTCAGGAACTGAAATCGGACATGCTCACTGACATTTCTCCTTCTCTGGAAATCTGACAAACCGGAAAAATGACTAAGTCGAAAAATAATAATTTTTTTCAACTTTTTTTCAATTTTACCCTCGTGGGATATAAATTCTATCCACACATTCGGAACTCTCCAGGGTTCCCTCACACATATTATTCCCTCATTTAGTGGATATTTTCACAAAAAAAGTGAAATTTTCAAAAAGTCAGAAAATTGGCTGAAAGCGACTAAATATCAAGGACTCATCAGGCGAATTACTCTGGAACTGAAATCGGACATGCTCACTGACATTTCCCCTTCTGTGGAAATCTGACAAACCGGAAAAAAGACTAAGTCCAAAAATATATATTTTTTCAACTTTTTTTCAATTTTACCCCCGTAGGATATAAATTCTACCCACACATTTGGAACTCTCCTGGGGTACCCTCACACATATTATTCCCTCATTTAGCGGATATTTTCACAAAAAAAGTGAAATTTTCAAAAAGTCAGAAAATTGGCTGAAAACGACTAAATATCAAAGAATCATAGGGCGAATCGCTCTAAAACTGAAATCGGACCCGCTCACTGACATTTCACCTTCTCTGAAAATCTGACAAACCGGAAAAATGACTAAGTCAAAAAAAAAAATTTTTTCAACTTTTTTTCAATTTTACCCCCATGGGATATATATTCTACCCACACATTTGGAACTCTCCTGGGGTACCTTCACACATATTATTCCCTCATTTAGTGGATATTTTCACAAAAAATGTGAAATTTTCAAAAAGTCAGAAAATTGGCTAAAAATGACTAAATATCAAGGACTCATCGGGCGAATCGCTCTGGAACTGAAATCGGACATGCTCACAAACATTTCCCCTTCTCTGGAAATCTGACAAACCAGTAAAATGGCTAAGTCCAAAATTTTTTTTTTTTCAACTTTTTTTCAATTTTACCCCCGTGGGATATATATTCTACCCACACATTTGGAACTCTCCTGGGGTACCTTCACACATATTATTCCCTCATTTAGCAGATATTTTCACAAAAAAAGTGAAATTTTCAAAAAGTCAGAAAATTGGCTGAAAACGACTAAATATCAAGGACTCATCGGGCGAATTGCTCTAAAATTGAAATCGGACACGATCACTGACATTTCCGCTTCTCTGGAAATCTGACAAACCAGAAAAAAGACTAAGTCCAAAAATTTTTGTTTTTTTTCAACTTTTTTTCAATTTTAACCTGTTGGGATATATATTTTACACACACATTTGGAACTCTCCTGGGGTACCCTCACACATATTATTCTCTCATTTAGCAGATATTTTCACAAAAGTGAAATTTTCAAAGTCAGAAAATTGGCTGAAAACGACTAAATATCAAGGACTCATCGGGCAAATCACTCTGGAACTGAAATCGGACATGATCACTGACATTTCCCCTTCTCTGGAAATCTGACAAACCGGAAAAATGACTAAGTCCAAAAATAATGTTTTTTTCAACTTTTTTTAAATTTTACCCGTGGGAAATAAATTCTACCCACACATTTGGAACTCTCCTGGGGTACCCTCACACATATTATTCCCTCATTTCGCGGATATTTTCACAAAAAAAGTGAAATTTTCAAAAAGTCAGAAAATTGGCTGAAAACGACTAAATATCAAGGACTCGTGGGGCGAATCAGTCTGGAACTGAAATCGGACATGCTCACTGACGTTTCCCCTTCTCTGGAATTCTGACAAACCGGAAAAATGACTAAGTTCAAAAATTTTTTTTTCAGCTTTTTTTCAATTTTACCCCCGTGGGATATATATTCTGCGCACACATTTGGAACTCTCCTGGGGTACCCTCACACATATTATTCCCTCATTTAGCGGATATTTTCACAAAAGTGAAATTTTCAAAGTCAGAAAATTGGCTGAAAATGACTAAATATCAAGGACTCATTGTGCGAATCACTCTGGAATTGAAATTGGACACGCTCACTGACATTTCCCCTTTTCTGGAAATCTGACAAACGGGAAAAATGACTAAGTCCAAAATGTTTTTTTTTTTCAACTTTTTTTTCAATTTTACCCTCTTGGGATATATATTCTACCCACACATTTCGAACTCTCTTGGGGTGCCCTCACACATATTATTCCCTCATTAAGTGGACATTTTTACAAAAAAATAAAATTTTCAAAATGTCAGAAAATTGGCTGAAAACGACTAAATATCAAGGACTCATATGGGCGAATTGCTCTAAAACTGAAATCGGACACGCTCACTGACATTTCCCCTTCTCTGGAAATCTGACAAAACGGAAAAATGACTAAGTCCAAAAAATTTTTTTTTCAACTTTTTTTCAATTTTACCCCCGTGGGATATATATTCTACCCACACATTTGGAACTCTCCTGGGGTACCTTCACACATATTATTCCCTCATTTAGTGGATATTTTCACAAAAAATGTGAAATTTTCAAAAAGTCAGAGAATTGGCTGAAAACGACTTAATATCAAGGAATCATCGGGCGAATCACTCTGGAACTGAAATTGGACACGCTCACTGACATTTCCCCTTCTCTGGAAATCTGACAAACCGGAAAAATTACTAAGTCCAAAAATAATTTTTTTCAACTTTTTTTCAATTTTACCCCCGTGGGATATATATTCTACCCACACATTTGGAACTCTCCTGGGGTACCCTCACACATATTATTCCCTCATTTAGCGGATATTTTCACAAAAGTGAAATTTTCAAAGTCAGAAAATTGGCTGAAAATGACTAAATATCAAGGACTCATTGTGCGAATCACTCTGGAATTGAAATTGGACACGCTCACTGACATTTCCCCTTTTCTGGAAATCTGACAAACGGGAAAAATGACTAAGTCCAAAATGTTTTTTTTTTTCAACTTTTTTTTCAATTTTACCCTCTTGGGATATATATTCTACCCACACATTTCGAACTCTCTTGGGGTGCCCTCACACATATTATTCCCTCATTAAGTGGACATTTTTCCAAAAAAATAAAATTTTCAAAATGTCAGAAGATTGGCTGAAAACGACTAAATATCAAGGACTCATATGGGCGAATTGCTCTAAAACTGAAATCGGACACGCTCACTGACATTTCCCCTTCTCTGGAAATCTGACAAACCGGAAAAATGACTAAGTCCAAAAAATTTTTTTTTCAACTTTTTTTCAATTTTACCCCCGTGGGATATATATTCTACCCACACATTTGGAACTCTCCTGGGGTACCTTCACACATATTATTCCCTCATTTAGTGGATATTTTCACAAAAAATGTGAAATTTTCAAAAAGTCAGAAAATTGGCTGAAAATGACTAAATATCAAGTACTCATCGGACGAATCGCTCTGGAACTGAAATCGGACACGCTCACTGACATTTCCCCTTCTCTGAAAATCTGACAAACCGGAAAAATGACTAAGTCCAAAAATATTTTTATTTTCAACTTTTTTTCAATTTTACCCTGGAGGGATATATATTCTACCCACACATATGGAACTCTCCTGCGGTTCCCTCACACATATTATTCCCTTATTTAGGGGATATTTTCACAAAAGTGAAGTTTTCAAAGTCAGAAAATTGGCTGAAAATGACTAAATATCAAGGACTCATCGGGCGAATCACTCTGGAACTGAAATCGGACACGCTCGCTGACATTTCCCCCTCTCTGGAAATCTGACAAACCGGAAAAAAGACTAAGTCCAAAAATTTTTTTTTTTCAACTTTTTTTCAATTTTACTCCTGTGGGATATATATTCTACCCACACATTTGGAACTCTCCTGGGGTACCCTCACACATATTATTCCCTCATTTAGAGGATATTTTCACAAAAAAAGTGAAATTTTCAAAAAGTCAGAAAACTGGCTGAAAACCTCTAAATATCAAGGACTCATCGGCCGAATCGCTCTGGAACTGAAATCGAACCAGCTCACTGACATTTCCCCTTCTCTGGAAATCTGACAAACCGGAAAAATGACTAAGTCCAAAAATATTTTTTTTTCAACTTTTTTTCAATTTTACTCCTGTGGGATATAAATTGTACCCACACATTTGGAACTCTCCTGGGGTGCCCTCACACATATTATTCCCTCATTTAGTGGAAATTTTCACAAAAAAAGTGAAATTTTCAAAAAGTCAGAAAATTGGCTGAAAATGTCTAAATATCAAGGACTCATCGGGCGAATCACTGTGGAACTGAAATCGGACACCCACACTGACACTTCCCCTTCTCTGGAAATCTGACAAACCGGAAAAATTACTAAGTCCAAAAATAATTTTTTTTCAACTTTTTTTCAATTTTACCACCGTGGGATATATATTGTACCCACACATTTCGAACTCTCTTGGGGTGCCCTCACACATATTATTCCCTCATTAAGTGGATATTTTTACAAAAAAATGAAGTTTTCAAAATGTCAGAAAATTGGCTGAAAACGACTAAATATCAAGGACTCATCGGGCGAATCACTCTGGAACTGAAATCGGACACACTCACTGACCTTTCCCCTTCTCTGTAAATCTGACAAAACGTAAAAATGACTAAGCCCAAAAATAATTTTTTTTTCAACTTTTTTTCAATTTTACCCCCGTGGGATATAAATTCTACCCACACATTTGGAGCTCTCCTGGGGTACCCTCACACATATTATTCCCTCATTTAGCGGATATTTTCACAAAAGTGAAATTTTCAAAGTCAGAAAATTGGCTGAAAATGACTAAATATCAAGGACTCATCTGGCAAATAACTCTGGAACTGAAATCAGACACGCTCACTGACATTTCCCGTTCTCTGGAAATCTGACAAACCGGAAAAATGACTAAGTCCAAAAATAATTTTTTTTTCAATTTTACCCCCGTGGGATATAAATTCTGTCCACACATTTGGAACTCTCCTGGGGTACCCTCACACATATTATTCCCTCATTTAGCGGATATTTTCACAAAAGTGAAATTTTCTAAGTCAGTAAATTGGCTGAAAACGACTAATTATCAAGGACTCATCGGGTGAATCACTGTGGAACTGAAATTGGACACGCTCACTGATATTTCCCCCTCTCTGGAAATCTGACAAACCGGAAAAATGACTAAGTCCAAAAATAATTTTTTTTTCAATTTTACCCCCGTGGGATATAAATTCTGTCCACACATTTGGAACTCTCCTGGGGTACCCTCACACATATTATTCCCTCATTTAGCGGATATTTTCACAAAAGTGAAATTTTCTAAGTCAGTAAATTGGCTGAAAATGACTAATTATCAAGGACTCATCGGGTGAATCACTGTGGAACTGAAATTGGACACGCTCACTGATATTTCCCCCTCTCTGGAAATCTGACAAACGGAAAAATGACTAAATCCAAAAATAATTTTTTTTTCAACTTTTTTTCAATTTTACCCCTGTGGGATATAAATTGTACCCACACATTTGGAACTCTCCTGGGTTACCCTCACACATATTATTCCCTCATTTAGTGGATATTTTCACAAAAAAAGTGAAATTTTCAAAAAGTCAGAAAATTGGCTGAAAATGTCTAAGTATCAAGGACTCATCGGGCGAATCACTCTGGAACTGAAATCGGACACCCTCACTGACATTTCACCTTCTCTGGAAATCTGACAAACCGGAAAAATGACTAAGTCTAAAAATAATTTTTTTTTCAATTTTACCCCCGTGGGATATAAATTCTGCCCACACATTTTTAACTCTCCTGGGGTCCCCTTACACATATTATTCCCTCATTTAGCGGATATTTTCACAAAAGTGAAATTTTCAAAGTCAGAAAATTTACTGAAAACTAGTAAATATCAAGGACTCATCGGCCGAATCACTCTGGAACTGAAATCAGACACGCTCACTGATATTTCCCCTTCTCTGGAAATCTAACAAACCGGAAAAATGACTAAGTCCAAAAATGAATTTTTTTCATCTTTTTTTCAATTTTACCCCGGTGGGATATAAATTCTGCCCACACATTTGGAACTCTCCTGGGGTACCCTCACACATATTATTGTAACGGGTCTGTTAGGTGGAACCACAGAGCAACTATACAAAGGGGCAGTCCTTGTAAGGAAGCGGGTGACACCCAGGGAAGGCGGGCAGGCAGTCACGGCTAGTGACGGGGACAGTCTCTGGGTAAGAGGGCAGGAGATCATGGCAAGTGACGGGGACAGTCTCTGGGTAAGAGGGCAGAAGGTCACGGCAAGTGACGGGGGCAGTCTCTTGACAGGCGGGTGGTCACGGCAAGTGATGGCTAAGCCTCTAGGTAGGCTAGCAGGCAGGTAGCTGGTGGACGCTCCCAGGTGAGCGGGCGAGAGTCTCTGGACAAGCGGGTGGTCACAGCAAGTGACGGCTGAGCCTCCAGGTAGGCAAGCAGGCAGGTAGCGGGTGGACACTTCCAGGTGAGCGGGCGAGAGTCTCTGGACAAGTGGGTGGTCACAGCAAGTGACGGCAGAGCCTCCGGGTAGGCAAACAGGCAGGTAACAGGTAGACGCTTGCAGGTGAGCGGGCAAGAGTCTCTGGATGGGCAGGTGGTCACAGCACGTGACGGCAGAGCCTCCAGGTAGCAGGTGAGCGCTCCCAGGTGAGCGGGTAAGATTCTCTGGACAGGCAGGTGGTCACAGCACGTGACGGCAGAGCCTCCAGATAGGCTAGCAGGCAGGTAGCAGGTGAGCGCTCCCAGGTGAGCGGGTAGATGGATCCATAGACAGACTGGCAGGGCTGGTAGGCAGACTGTCGGACCGCAGGAATAACAGCAGATAGACACGAGTCAGGGAGGTATCAGACAGGAAACTGGCAGGAAACTGGCAGGTAACTGGAAACGGGACCTGAGGGCTGAAGCAGAGTGATGAACTATGCTACAACATTGCTCGGGCACCTCCATTTTGGAGGAGGTGCCTTATATATGGTGAGGTCCTCTGGCCATTGGCCGGGGACTCCTTAGGATGGCGCGCGTGGCCCCTTTAAGAGAGGGGGAGCGCGCGCGTGCCCTAAGTACAGTGGCCGGGAAGCAGCGCGCGCTGCCAGCAGAGCGGGAGGAGGATGCCGGGCACGGAGCGGAGAGGTGAGGGGAACAGCGTCCCTGCCTAGCAGGAGGCAGGGACGCCGACGCTATAGTACCCCCCCTTTAGGCCCCCCTTTTTTATGCCAGACAGAAATTTATCAAGGATGATAGGGGCATGGATGTTCTCCCGGGGCTCCCAAGTTCTCTCCTCAGGACCAAACCCCTTCCAATCCACTAGAAAAAAGGTCTTTCCTCTTACCCTTTTGGTGGCCAGAATGTTCTCTACCTCAAACTCGTTTTCAGCGGAAACCGGAGCAGGAGGCGTACCTCTAGACTTGGAAAAAGAGTTAAGTACCACGGGTTTGAGGAGAGATACATGGAAGGAGTTAGGGATCCGCAAGTTGGCCAGGAGTTTCAATTTATAGGCCACTGGGTTGATTTGTTTGATAACTTCCAGTGGGCCGATGAACCGAGGCCCTAACTTGTAGGAAGGAATCTTGAGCCGGACATACTTGGACGAGAGCCAGACTTTATCTCCAGGATGGAATTGTGGAGGATCCAGGCGTATTTTGTCAGCGTGTTTTTTCATCCGCTCGGACGACTGAAGGAGTGCGGATCGGGTACTCTCCCAAATGGAGGAGAATTCGCTAACGAGAGACTCCGCAGCCGGATTGTCCACCGAGGTGGAGACGGGAAATGGGATCCGAGGATGCTGACCGAAGACTACAAAAAACTGGGATTTGGAGGAAGATTCGCTCTCGTGATTATTGTAAGAGAACTCGGTCCATGGTAGGAGATCCACCCAGTCCGAATGGTGGGCATTAACGAAGTGCTGGAGGTAACTGGTCAGGATCTGATTGATCCGCTCCACTTGACCATTGGACTGAGGGTGGTAAGCGGAGGAGAAGTCCAGGGTGACGTCCAGCAGTTTACATGTGGCTCTCCAGAAGCGTGAGGTGAACTGAACCCCACGATCTGACACGATGTGGAGGGGCAGGCCATGGAGACGGAAGATGTGGCGGATAAAGTCTTTAGCCAGCTCGAGTGCAGACGGGAGGCCCGGCAGGGGAATGAAGTGAGCCATCTTGGAAAAGCGGTCAGCGACCACCCAAATGACCGTACAACCGGCAGAGACAGGGAGATCCGTTATAAAGTCCATAGCTATATGCTGCCACGGGGCAGCAGGTACTGGAAGAGGAAGGAGGCGACCGGCTGGCAGATGTCTCGGAACCTTGTTGCGGGCGCAGGACACACAGGCTGAAACAAAGTCTATTATGTCCTTGTGCAGCGTAGGCCACCAGTAATGCCGGGTAATAAGCTGGATGGTCTTTTTCTGACCGGCGTGGCCAGCTAGCTTAGACAAGTGACCCCAGTGTAGGATCTTCATCCGATCAGGTACTGTTACGAACGTCTTACCGGGAAGGAGACGATTTAGATTCACGGGGGCCACCTGCATTACTCTGGTGGGATCAATGATGTGCTTAGGCTCCTCCTCTAGATCAGACACCAGGAAGGATCGGGACAAGGCGTCAACTTTGATGTTTTTGTCTGCCGGGCGAAAATGAAGAACGAAATCAAAGCGGGCAAAAAACAAGGACCACCGGGCTTGGCGCGGGTTAAGTCTCTGGGCGCTCTGGAGGTAAGCCAAGTTCTTGTGGTCCGTGTAAATAATTACTGGGTGAAGAGCCCCCTCGAGCGGGTAACGCCACTCCTCCAGTGTCAGCTTAATGGCCAATAATTCTCGGTCTCCTATAGAATAATTGCGCTCAGAAGGGGAGAAGAGTTTGGAGAAGAAGCCGCAAGTTACCATTCTTCCGGAAGACGACTTTTGGGTAAGTACCGCTCTGGCTCCAGAGGAGGAGGCGTCCACTTCCAGGAAGAATTGTTTGTTGCCGTCCGGACGATGCAGCACCGGGGCGGAAGAGAAAGCCTGTTTTAAGGAAAGAAAGGCTTCCTCTGCTTCGGGCGGCCATTCTCTGGGATTAGTGCTCTTACGGGTGAGCGCAGAGATTGGGGCAGTCCAGGAAGAGAAGTGCGGTATGAAGAGGCGGTAGTAGTTGGCGAAGCCCAGGAACCGCTGAATAGCCTTCAACCCCTCTGGTCGGGGCCACTTCTGGATGGCAGACAGTTTCTCAGGATCCATTCGTAGGCCGGTCTGAGAGATTATGTAGCCCAAAAACGGAAGCGAGGTCTGCTCAAAGAGGCACTTCTCAAATTTAGCGTAGAGGTGGTTCTGCCTGAGCCTGAGCAGGACCTGACGAACATCCCTCCGGTGAGTGAGAAGATCCGGAGAGAAGACCAAGATGTCGTCCAGGTACACCACTACGCAGGAGTAGAGAAGATCCCGGAAGATGTCATTGACCAACTCTTGAAAGACGGCGGGAGCATTACAGAGACCTAAGGGCATTACCAGATATTCATAGTGGCCGTCCCGGGTGTTGAATGCCGTCTTCCATTCATCCCCCTGACAGATACGGACCAGGTTATACGCCCCACGGAGGTCCAGCTTGGTGAAGATTCTAGCCCCCCTCAGACGGTCAAATAATTCCGGAATGAGCGGAAGGGGGTATTTATTCTTCACCGTGATCTGGTTAAGGCCTCTATAGTCTATACAGGGACGGAGTGAGCCGTCCTTCTTTTTGACAAAGAAGAAGCATGCTCCCGCTGGGGAGGTCGATTTCCGGATAAATCCCCGGGCCAGATTCTCCTCAATATATTCAGACATGGACCAGGTCTCAGCAGTGGACAAAGGGTAAATACGCCCACGGGGAGGAGTAGCGCCGGGCATCAGGTCGATTGGGCAGTCGTATGGTCTATGAGGGGGTAATGTCTCTGCCTCCTTTTTATTAAAGATGTCCGCATAAGACCAATAGGGAACCGGAAGACCAGGTAGATTGGCTGGGGTAGGAGAAGGACGGACAGGATGGACGGGAACTAAATAAGTCTTATGGCAGTCCTGTCCCCAGCGAAGGACTTCTCCGGTCTGCCAATCAAGCACGGGTGCATGTTTCTGAAGCCAAGGTAGGCCTAGCAAGAGGGCGTGAGAGAGTCCAGGCAGAACATGAAAGAAGATGCTCTCTGAGTGCAGCATTCCCACCTGCAGGGTTATGGATTCGGTGATGAGTTGGATGGGATGTGGTAAGAGGCCCCCATCTACGGCAGCGACAGACAAGGCTACAGCTAGAGGTTTGGTGGGAATGCGGTATTTCTCTACCAGGGACTGAGAAATGAGATTTCCGGCAGCTCCAGAGTCAAGTTGGGCTAGTTCAAAATAACGGTTCTCCCCGCAGATGATAGAGACCGACAGCAACAGAGATGGAGAGGGTTTACTCTTGTCTAGGATGATCTCTCTGAGCGATCCTAGACACAGGCATCTCCTGACCACTCCGGGCAGGAACGGATCCAATGCTCCTTACTGCCACAGTAGAAGCAGCTCCTCCTCTCACGGGTGATCTCTTTGGCGCGTTCCTGGAACCGGATGTCAATCCGGGTGGCAAGAGCTATTAAGTCGTCGAGAGTGGTAGGTATGTCCCGACCGGCGAGTTCATCTTTAATACGGCCGGACAGACCCTCCCAAAAGACAGACACCAGGTCGTCATTATCCCAGGCCAGCTCCGAAGCAAGGGTACGGAACCGTATGGCATATTGGCCCACGGTGAGATTTCCTTGATGGAGGCGTAGCAGAGATGATGCGGATGAGGTCTTCCGTCCGGGTTCGTCGAAGACTTTCCGGAAAGCCGTGAGAAAGGCTGGCAGGTTGGACACCAGGGGGTCTCCTCTCTCCCATAGACGATTTAGCCAAGCCAGTGCCTCCCCCGTGAGATGGGACATGATGAAGGCTACTTTGGCATGGTCGGAGATAAACTGGTGGGACAGGAGTTCAAAGTGCAGGGTGCACTGGTTTATGAAGCCCTGAGCTTGAGCGGGGTCACCTCCGAAGTGAGGAGGTGCAGAAAGCCGGGGTCCGGGGCAGGATGCCATGGTATTGGTGGGCAGCGGTGCTGCCGGGCTGTGAGTCATGACACTAGCGGTGGTTGCTGGTGGAGCAGTCAGAGTGTCCAGGCGAGAGTTGACATTCCGCAGATGACTCAGGATGGACTCCTGTTGGGACCTCTGACGGGACAGTTCATGACATAGGTCCGAGAGCGAGGGAGCTTGGGTGCCACCGGGTTCCATGGCCCGAGCAAACTGTAACGGGTCTGGGAGGTGGAACCACAGAGCAACTATACAAAGGGGCAGTCATTGTAAGGAAGCGGGTGACACCCAGGGAAGGCGGGCAGGCAGTCACGGCTAGTGACGGGGACAGTCTCTGGGTAAGAGGGCAGGAGATCACGGCAAGTGATGGGGACAGTCTCTGGGTAAGAGGGCAGGAGGTCACGGCAAGTGACGGGGCAGTCTCTTGACAGGCGGGTGGTCACGGCAAGTGATGGCTAAGCCTCCAGGTAGGCTAGCAGGCAGGTAGCTGGTGGACGCTCCCAGGAATCTTACCCGCTCACCTGGGAGCGCTCACCTGCTACCTGCCCGCTAGCCTACCTGGAGGCTCTGCCGTCACGTGCTGTGACCACCTGCCCGTCCAGAGACTCTTGCCCGCTCACCTGCGAGCGTCCACCTGTTACCTGCCTGTTTGCCTACCTGGAGGCTCTGCCGTCACTTGCTGTGACCACCCACTTGTCCAGAGACTCTCGCCCGCTCACCTGGGAGCGTCCACCCGCTACCTGCCTGCTTGCCTACCTGGAGGCTCAGCCGTCACTTGCTGTGACCACCCGCTTGTCCAGAGACTCTTGCCCGCTCACCTGGGAGCGTCCACCTGCTACCTGCCTGCTAGCCTACCTGGAGGCTCTGCCATCACTTGCCGTGACCACCCGCCTGTCCAGAGACTGCCCCCGTCACTTGCTGTGACCTCCTGCCCTTCTACCCAGAGACTGTCCCCATCACTTGCTGTGACCTCCTGCCCTTCTACCCAGAGACTGTCCCCGTCACCTGCCATGTCCTTCTGCCCTTCTACCCAGAGACTGTCCTCGTCACTAGCCGTGACTACCTGCCCGCCTTCCCTGGGAGCCACCCGCTTCCTTACAAGGACTGCCCCCTTGTATAGTTGCTCATAGGTTCCACCTCCCAGACCCGTCACAGTTTACTCGGGCCATGGAACCCAGTGCCACCCAAACTCCCTCGCTCTCGGACCTATGCCATGAACTGTCCCGTCAGAAGTCCCAACAGGAGTCCATCCTGAGCCACCTGCGGAATGTCAACTCTCGCCTGGACACTCTGACTGCTCCACCAGCAACCACCGCTAGTGTCATGACTCGCAACCCGGCAGCGCCGCTACCCACCAATACCATGGCATCCTGCCCCGGTCCCCGGCTTTCTGCACCTCCTCGCTTCAGAGGCGACCCCGCTCAAGCTCGGGGCTTCATAAACCAGTGCACCCTCCACTTTGAACTCCTGGCCGACCAGTTTATCTCCGACCGAGCCAAAGTGGCATTATTCATGTCCCATCTCACTGGGGAGGCACTGGCATGGCTTAACCCTCTGTGGGAGAGAGGGGATCCCCTGGTGTCCGACCTGTCGTCTTTCCTCACTGCTTTCCGTAGGGTCTTCGATGAACCGGGACGAAAGACCTCATCTGCCTCCTCTTTGCTACGTCTCCGCCAAGGGAGTCTCACCGTGGGCCAATATGCCATACGATTCCACACCCTCGCTTCTGAGCTTGCCTGGGATAATGAGGCCCTGGTGGCCGTCTTCTTGGAGGGCCTTTCCGGTCAGATTAAAGATGAGCTCGCCGGTCGGGATATTCTTACCACCCTGGATGACCTGGTGTCTCTGGCTACCCGGATTGACATCCGGTTTCAAGAACGTACCAAAGAGACCACCCGTGAGAGAAGGTTTCCCCGCCTAGCTCCTACTTTCCAGAAACCTGTCTCCTCTTCTGTCACTCCCCGGGCGCACTCACCCGAGTCCCTGCAGATCGACCAGACCAAGTTGGTCAAATCTCGCCAAGAGTCACGCCGAGCCGAGGGGAGCTGCTTCTATTGTGGCAGTAAGGAGCACCTGATTCGTTCCTGCCCAGAGAGGCCGGGAAACTCCAGTGTCTAGGACCGCTTGGAGAGGTCGCCCTAGACAAAAATAAGTCCTCTTCAACCCTGACTTTGTCTGTATCTATCTCCTGGGGAGAGAACAGTCACTTTGAACTCGCCCACCTGGACTCTGGATCCGCTGGAAACCTCATCTCTCAGTCCCTGGTTGAGAAATATCATATTCCCACCAAGTCTCTGGCTGAACCTTTGTCAGTCGCCTCCGTGGATGGAAGACTCCTTCCGGTGACCATCCTGCTCGTCACGGAACCCATAACCGTGCAGGTGGGAATGCTGCACTCTGAGGTAATCTCCTTCCATGTGTTGTCCGGACTCTCCCAATCCCTATTGCTAGGTCTACCTTGGCTCCAGACACATGAACCCGTGTTGAACTGGCATTCCGGAGAAGTACTCCGGTGGGGGCCGGCCTGCCATAAGACCTGTCTGGTTCTGGTTCATCCGGTTCGTCCTCCACCTATCCCAGCTAATTTACCCGGTCTTCCGGCTCCTTACTGGCCCTATGCTGACGTCTTCGGTAAGAAGGAAGCAGAGACATTGCCACCTCATAGGCCATATGATTGCCCGATCGACCTGGTACCCGGCGCCACTCCACCCCGTGGGCGTATTTATCCGTTGTCTGCGGCAGAAACCCGGGCCATGTCCGAGTACATAGAGGAGAATCTGGCCAGGGGATTCATCCGGAAGTCTACTTCCCCGGCTGGAGCTGGATTCTTCTTTGTCAAAAAAAAAGATGGCTCGCTTCGCCCCTGTATTGACTATAGAGGACTCAATCAGATCACGGTTAAAAATAAATACCCTCTTCCGCTCATCTCTGAGTTATTTGATCGCCTTAAAGACACCAGGATCTTTTCCAAGCTAGATCTACGTGGAGCATATAACCTGGTCCGTATCCGTCAGGGAGATGAGTGGAAAACAGCATTTAATACCCGGGACGGACACTATGAGTACCGTGTGATGCCCTTCGGTCTCTGCAATGCTCCCGCCGTCTTCCAAGAACTGGTCAACTACATCTTCCGTGACCTTCTTTACTCCTGCGTGGTGGTATACCTGGACGACATCTTGGTCTTCTCTCCGGATCTTCCCACACACCGGAGGGATGTTCGTCAGGTCCTGCTTAGGCTCAGGCAGAACCACCTCTATGCTAAATACGAGAAGTGCCTTTTTGAGCAGACCTCTCTTCCTTTCCTGGGCTATGTTATCTCCCAGACAGGCGTGCGAATGGATCCCGAGAAGCTCTCTGCTGTCCTAAAGTGGCCCCGTCCGGAGGGCTTGAAGGCGATACAGCGATTCCTGGGCTTCGCTAATTACTATCGTCTCTTCATTCCTCACTTCTCGTCACGGACTGCGCCCATATCTGCGCTCACCCGTAAGGGAGCAAATCCCAAGGTATGGTCATCCGAAGCTGAGGAGACCTTCCTTTCCCTGAAACAAGCCTTCTCCTCTGCCCCTGTGCTGCACCGTCCGGACTGCAACAAACAGTTCTACCTGGAGGTTGATGCCTCCTCCTCTGGAGCCGGAGTGGTGCTCACCCAAAAGTCTTCCTCCGGGAGAATGGTAACCTGCGGCTTTTTCTTTAAAATCTTCTCCTCCTCTGAGCGCAATTACCCCATAGGAGACCGAGAACTGCTGGCCGTTAAATTGGCGCTGGAGGAGTGGCGTTACCTGCTTGAAGGGGCTCTATACCCAGTGATCATCTACACGGATCACAAGAACCTGGCATATCTCCAAAATGCACAGAGCCTTAATCCACGTCAGGCTCGGTGGTCTTTGTTTTTTGCCCGCTTCGATTTCATCCTTCATTTCCGCCCGGCGGACAAAAATGTCAAAGCTGATGCCTTGTCCCGATCCTTCCTGTCCTCCGACCAAGAGGAGGAGCCTATGCACATTATCGACCCCTCCAAGGTGATGAATGTGGCCCCCTTGGATTTGACTCATCTTACACCCGGCAAGACATTCGTGGCGCCTCCAGACCGTGAGAGGGTTCTTCGCTTGGGTCATTCTTCTAAACTAGCTGGCCATGCCGGCCAAAAAAAGACCTTCCTACTCATTTCCCGGCATTACTGGTGGTCTACCCTGCGTAAGGATTAGTGTTGAGCCACCCCCGTAGTGTTCGAGTTCGGTTCGGTTCGTCGAACACCCGTGTGTTCGCCGAACTGTTCGTCGAACTGTTCGTCGAACACCTTCGAACACCGTTAAAACCAATGGCAGGCAAACAAAAACACATAGAAACACATAGAAAACACCTTCAAAGGTGTCCAAAAGCTGACAAACTGCTCAGAAGACATAACTAACACATGGAAAAGTGACAAGTACATATAGTCATGCGAAAATAAAAGAGGTGGAGGAGTAAAAGGAGGGGGAGACACAGATATAGGCATGTCATGCCCTTCTAAAATCCAAAAAGTGAGAAGCCGACACGGCCAGTCCGCTCCTGCCCGTGCCACCTCCGTGTCGCCGGGTTTGTGCCAGAGCCGCGGTGAACCCTGACGGCCAGCCCCCCTCTCCCAATACTGGTGCCTGTCCGCTGGTGGGTCGAGCGAGCCCCCCTGTGGTGGAGGCAGCTCTAAGCTTTTTAATTTAAATTGTCTCTCTAATTTGAATGAATACACTTTAAATCCATTTACAAGGATCTATTGGAGGGCAAGTCTCATGCCAGCAGCCGCGGTAATTCCAGCTCCAGTAGCGTCCACTAAAGCTGCTGCAGTTAAAAAGCTTTTATAAGGATCGAGCTCGGCTGTCCACCGCAAGGCATCCTACTGCCAGTCCCAGCCCCTATGCCTTGGGGTGCCTCCTGATGCTCTTCACTAAGTATCCCATGGTCCCGAAGCATTTCCTTTGAAAAAATTAAGTGTCTAAACTACAGGTGGTGTAGCTTGCTTAACAGCCGGGATAATCCGCTGACTAGCAGACACTGCTACTAGGCACAAGGTATTTCCTGGGCTAGATGCAGTTAAAAATTTGTAATTAGATACTCTCGTTGGATGCTGAGAAAGCATTCCATAGAGTCTCCTGGCACGCCATATATGATTCTCTTAAAAAGCTTGGGGTAGGGGTCTAGGGGACCCTTTTATAGCCAAAATCACGGCCTGTATCGCAATACGTCACCTAGGCTGAAGATAAATGGAACTGTAGCACCCTGAGGGCTCGGTTGCTACAGACGTATTGCACCTCACCCAGAGGTGTGATATCTCACTCTCAGGTAAGGATGGAGTGTGGATCAGGACCCGACACCTGCATGCATTACACCACATTGCCGTGGGGCAGAGCGACCAATATGCCCCTGAGATGGGCACGACAGTCCCTGTCCCTGGCTGGAGTGGGGGGAGGGAACACTGAGGAAGGGGAACCCTATAGTGCAGGAGCAGGGAGGAAGCAGTTCCTGGGTGCATTGAGAAGGGAGTACAAAAGGTGGGCACCATCTTAGTTCAGTGCAGAGAAGTCTGAGCAGAAGTGGCAGGGAGCAGGGGCTCTGCATGAGCTCTGCTCCGGAGGCGGGCCTAGTAACAGAGGCCCAGGCCTGGAAGAGGGAGAAGGAAGGAAGAGGAGCGGAGAAGGCTCCAGGAACGAGGAATGAAGGGATCCCAGGGGTGCGGACGGGCGAGTCGCCACCGCACGCCCGAATCCACCTGCGTGGAGGGGTCAGGCCAAAGGGGCAGACCGGTCCCCGAACCAGTGGAGGCAGGAAACGACCCTCAGCTAGAAACCGGAGGCTCTGACATTTTATGTGGCGCAGCCCCTCGCTACACCCGCTAGGAAGGCACCACATAGGGTCAGGGAAACTGGCGCCAAGTTTACCAAGAGGAGGCCCGAGGCAGCCGGACAGAAGTGTTGGTAAGAAAGGCCAGACAAAGGACACACAAAGGGGGTCCTGTGAAGTGCTCCAAAGTTATCTGGGAGTTGTCTGAGCCCCTCACCTGGTGAGCACAGTACGACGTGGGCAGCCGTTACCTGCAGACGTGGTCTGGATAATAAGAACTGTGAGTAAAGGCCCTGGACTGCATCACTGACTCCGTGTCGTTACTGCTGCTGCCCTGCACCATCACTTCCATCCTCCGCATACACTGCCCTGAGGCTATACTCCTCCCGTGGGGAGTTATGCTACGCTCTGCTGCACCCACAACACCAGCCTCAGCGGTCTGCCCTGTAGCGGCGGTTCACTCTGACCGCAATCCACGGGTGGCGTAGTCGGACATTTAAACATCAAAACCACATAAATAGTTCCGCCACTGGTTTGACCGCCCTGAGCCACGGAACCGGGTCGCCGCCACGAAGACTACAACCACCAGCATCCACCAAAAAGGGTCCGGCTCCGGGTGTCCCAAAGCCCAGGGGGTGCGTCAGAACATTTTCATCACCTTTCACAATCACCAATGGGACAAGGCAGGGATGTCCTCTGTCCCCTCTCTTATACATCCTAGTGACGGAGCACCTGCTCTCATCAATTCGCCATAACTCCAATATTAGGTGGATTGAGGTGGGAGGCACCGAGTACAAGTGCTCTCTATTTGCTGATGATGTCCTAGTATATATCACTCAATCACATATATCCATCCCTGCTGTTATGGCTGAAATAGATCACTTTGTTACATGGTAAAATTTTAAAATCAATGCAGCGAAGTCTGAGGCCCTCGATGTCTCCCTCCCCAAATCCATATAGGATTCCATCCAGTCCAACTTTCCCTTTGCCTGGCCCTCACAGGGTATCAAATACTTAGGAATTCCTATTCATAGAGACCTCTCCCATCTATGTTATCTTAATTTTGGGCCCTTTATTGAACAATTCCATACAGACCACGGTTGGCAAGTTAGAACTGTAAGATTCACTACGTGAACCACTGGTGTTTTGTGGAAAAGCACATGTACACTGCGTTCCAAATTATTATGCAAAAAGTGTTTAGGAGTGATAAGGGAAGAATTTGTTTGTTTGTCAGTTAAACTCATTGATGGTGATGTGTGTCAGGGCTCTTTATATCACTGTAAGCAATTGCAGACACCTGTGCTAATTAGTTTGGCAGGTGTGTCCAATGAAAGGCAAGACTACTTAAGAAGGCTCTCTCACATTATTAAGCAGCCTACATTTTCTGCCAAAATGGGAAAGAAAAAGGATGTGTCGGCTGCTGAGAAGCAACAAATTGTGGAGTGTTTAGGTCAATGCATGACTACAATCAACATTGTGCGATGATCAGGATGAAGTGTCTTGGCAATCAAGAAGTATGTAGCTGATTCACTGTACACACGTGTGCGTGCTGATAAGGGCAAATTGAGGACTCTTTCCTACAGGCAATTACGTCAGGTTGAAAGAGCAGCGGCAAAAAAGCCTTGTCATAGCAGCAGACAAGTTTTTGAAGCTGCTTGTGCCTCCAACGTCCCCCGAACAACAAGATGCAGGGTCCTTCAGAGGTTTGCAGCTGTGCATACGCCATCCTGTCGACCTCCTCTATCCACTTCACACAAGCAGAAACGGCTCCAGTGGGCCAAACATTACATGAAGACTGATTTCAAAACTGTTTTGTTCACGGATGAGTGCCGTGCAGCGCTCGATGGTCCAGATGGATGGAGTGGAGGATGGCTGGTTGATGGACACCCCACGCAAACACGGCTACAGCGCCAACAAGGAGGAGGTGGAGTAATGTTTTGGGCTGGAATCATGGGGAGAGAGATTGTCGGCCCCTTTAGGATCACTGAAGGCGCTAAAGATGAACTCCATAATGTATGTGGATTTTCTCAAACAGCACTTCCTGCCATGGTTCAAGAAGAAGAACCGTGTATTTCACAGCAAGATCATTTTTCTGCATGATAATGCACCATCTCATGCTGCACATAAAACATCTGCATCTCTGGCTGATATGGGCATAAAAGGGGACAAACTTATGGTGTGACCCCCATGCTCCCCTGACCTCTACCCCATTCAGAACCTTTGGAGCATCATTAAAAGGAGTGTCTATGATGGCGGGAGGCAGTTCACATCTAAGCAACAGCTCTGGGAGGGTATTCTGTCCTCATGCAAAACAATTGAAGCAGAAACCATCCAAAACCTGACAAATGCAATGGACGAGAGAGTTCAGAAGCTCCTTTCGAACAAGGGGTCCTATGTGAAAATGTAACATCACCTAGAATAAAGTTTTGAGTTGAAAACTGTTTGATTTCAGTTTCTAACAACCTGCTAATGCTTATAATTTCAAAAATGACAATTTTTTTGGTCTTTATTAAAATGAAAAGGTTGATCGAAAAGTTTGGGGGATCTAAGAGTGTGGCAACCCAGTAGTCATGATTACTTCGAATTCTGACAATATGAGGGTCATGCTGCAGGTAGTGCAGCAAGAAGGCACTTATGTGTCTTGCGCATCTCGGAGCCCCAAAATTATTTTCCGGGCTAGATGCAGCTAAAAATTATTTTTAATTTTAAATCTGGTGGAGCTTATTATAGATGGCCTAATAGGATCAGTGCTGCACACTGCTACAAAGCCCAAATTATTTTCCAGTCAAGATACAGATAAACATGATTAGTAATTTGAAAGCTTAAAACGGTTGGTAGGGTGATTTTAACCAATCATCAAGCTTTTACTCTCCCCAGGATGACACAGGGGTAGAAAAGTCGTTTCGGATCCATGATTTGTTCATCTTTATGAACGTGAGTCTGTCTGCATTATCAGTGGAGAGCCGCGTGCGCTTATCTGTCAGCACACCACCAGCAGCGCTGAACACACGTTCAGACAGAACGCTGGCTGCGGGGCATGACAAGATCTCCAAGGCGTAAGTGGCTAGCTCCGGCCATTTATCCAGATTGGAAGCCCAAAAAGAGCAAGGGTCCAGTGACACAGTCGTGGCTTCAATGTTTACTTGGAGATACTCCTGTACCATCGTCTCTAGGCGTTGACTATGTGTCAGACTTCTTGTCTCCTGTGGCCTTGCAAAGGATGGGCTAAAAAAGTGGTGAAATGATTCCGCAAAATTGATGTTACCAGCAGATACTGTGGTTCTGTTACGGTTTGAGTGCTGAACACTTGACGGTCCCACGGTTGGCAAGTTGGAACTGTGAGATTCACTACGTGCACCACTGGTATTTTGTGGAAAAGCACATGTAAGATTCTGCAACAGTCTCTGCTGATACTCCTGCATGCGTGCATCCCTTTCTATGGCAGGAATAATTTCTGCAAATTTACTTTTGTACCGGGGATCTAACAGTGTGGCAACCCAGTAGTCAGGATTATTTCTAATTCTCACAATTCGAGGGTCATGTTGCAGGTAGTGCAGCAAGAAGGCACTCATGTGTGTTGCGCATCCAGGAGCACCAAGTCCCTGTTGTGTTGGTGGCGAGGTAACAATCATGCTTCCTTCCTCTGTCCTCTCCCCCCAACCTCGCACAACAGAAATGTGATCAAGGTCTCCCTCATCTGATAAGTCTTCCATCAGTTCGTCCTCCACTTCTTCCTGGGCTCCTGCACCTTCCTCACTAGTTTGGCTGCTACCATGCGCCCTGGTAAAACTATCTCCCCCACCCTCACATGCCTGCCGCCTTGGTGCTGCCGACCTTCTGGACCTTGCAGATGTTAGCCCTTCCGCATACAACTCCTCCTCCTCTACTTCCTCCACCTCCTCTTGTGCCACCACCTGACTCCGAATTCTGTTTAACATGTGCTCCAGCATGTAAATCACCGGAATAGTCATGCTGATAATGGCATCGTCAGCACTAAACATCTTCATCGCCATTTCAAAACTGTGCAGAAGGGTGCATAGGTCCCTGATCTGAGACCACTCCTCCAGCGTGATTTGCCCCACCTCTGAATCTCGTTGGCCCAGGCTATACGTCAGAACGTATTCCACCAGGGCTTGTCGGTGCTGCCACAGTCGCTGCAACATGTGCAGAGTTGAATTCCACCGGGTAGGCACATCGCATTTTAGCCGGTGAAGTGGCAGGCCCAACGACTTCTGTAGAGATGTAAGTCGCTGAGCTGCGGGATGCGAACGGCGGAAGTGAGCACACAGCGACCGTGCCCTCTGCAGAAGGCCATCTAGTCTGGGATAGTGGGCTAAAAATTGCTGGACAACCAGGTTCAACACGTGAGCCATACAAGGCACGTGTGTGACATTGCCCCGGTGAAGGGCCGCACCCAGGTTTGCAGCATTGTCGCACACGGCCTTCCCTGGTTTCAGGTCCAGTGGAGACAACCATTCATGAAATTAGTTCTCCAGAGCTGACCACAACTCCTCAGCTGTGTGACTCACATTTCCCAGACATTTCAATGTAAAAACCGCCTGATGACGTTGAGCCCTACTGCCAGCATAGTAAGGAGGTGTGCAGGATCCCTTCTGCGCAGTTAGAAAGCTTGTGGCATGACCAGACAGGCTTTGGGTGCAGGTGGAAGACCGAGAGGAGGTTGAGGAGGCAGAAGCAGTGGAGGAACTTTGACATAAAGAGGATTGACGTACAACTCGTGGGGACGGCAAGACTTGGACAGCAGCCCCTTGTCCTGCTGTCACCATAGTTACCCAGTGCCCAGTCAGCGACATGTAACGCCACTGTCCATGCCTACTCGTCCAAGTGTCTGTGGTGAAATGCACCCTGTCACACACAGTTTCTCAAAGAAGCGGTGATGTTGTGTGCGACATGCTGGTGGAGCGCAGGCACACCTTTCTTTGAGAAGTAGTGCCGACTGGGCATCTGGTACTGGGGCACTGCGACGGACATAAGGTCTCGAAAATCCTCTGTGTCCACCAGGCGGAAAGGCAGCATTTCTGTAGCCAAGAGCTTGCAGATGGTGAAATTCAACCTCTTAGCTTTCTCATGGCTAGGAGGAAATGGTCTTTTACTTGTCCACATCTGAGGTACCGAGGGCTGGCTATTGTGCTTAGACGGGGTTGATAAGGGTGTCCCTGGCAAACTGCCGGTCTGTGAGGAAGATGCAGGCGGACATGTTAGGTTGCCTTGATCCAAAGGTGGTGCTATCGATGTTGGACAGCGCTCAACACCAGCTGGTGTTACCACCTCCAAAGAAAATGATGACCTGCCAATCACGCTGGCTGTTGCGGGTAAAGAGGTGGCAGGTCTGCGCCCCAAAACAGGTGTGACTGCTGTCCCCCCAGTCACAGAGGATGAAGAGGCCGCGGATGCACAAGATATGGCAGACGGTGGTTGGCCCGGCTGGCTAGGCCGCATTGTAGCACACTGAGCTTCCCACTGCAACTTATGCTTCATGTCCACATGCCGGTTCATGCATGAAGTACTCAAACTATGTATTTTTTGGCCTCTACTTAGCTTTTGCTAACAAATGTTACAGATAACACGAGTTGGGTCATCTTTATCGATCTGAAAAAATGCCCAGGCTATGCAAGGCTTAGCACCCATGCGACCTGAAGAGCCACCACGACTTGTGGTGAGAGGCAGAGTTGTGTTTGAGGATGCAGTTGTTGACGTGCTTCCAGTACTACGTCTCTGTCCAGGAAGGCGCAACCTGACCTCGTCGTCACTAGCATCTTCCTCCACCTCCTCTGCTGACCTCATCTCTTGGCTGACTGTGGGTTGACAGTAAGTGGGATCTCCAACCTCATCATCATCACCCTGTGTGTTATCACACCCGTCGTCCTCAGAGCCAACCTGTTCCTGCCCTGACAAAAAACTAAAGTTGTTGCTCCAATCAGGTATTTGAGTCTTATCATCGTCTTCCTCATTGTCTCCACCAACAGGAGTTACAGTTTGGGAATGAGGGTCTACATTATGGTCAGAACCTTCTGCGTCTGGTCCTGGATCCGACTCATAAAGATTCTGGGCATCAGTGCAGATCATTTCCTCGTCTGGATTCACAGAAGCGCTGGAGTCGACCTCTGATTCCCAGGCTATAGTATGAGTAAACAGCTCTGCAGACTCAACCATCTGTTCTACCTCATACTCAGACGGGCAGCTGGAGATTTGGGAGCTGTGAGGAAGCAAGTGCGATTTGTGTGACACCTTTGAGGACTGGAGTATTTGTGATGTTGAAGTTGATGTGGAGGAGAGCCCACTTAAAGGAGCACTTGATATCCGTTGAAGCACCTGCTGTTTTTGTGCCTCATCTGGAATTTGTAGCGATTGGCGTGGCCGTAAGAAAGGGATCTTATCACATTGTCCGCTAAAAGAAGTAGACATTTTAGTTTGGCTGGAAGATGGTCTTTCTTCTGCAGATGTTACTGTTGCTTTAACACCTACCCCACGGACACAACCTTTTTTCCCCTTCCCAACACGCCTATTCCCCTTTCCACCAGCAGCAGGCCTTTTTCCACTCATTTTGGTGGTTAACTAATTCACAACTCTGGAGTTGTTTGCACAAAAAAACAATGGATGGTAACCGAGCAGAGCTGAGTGGCCAAACTGTGGTATTAGGCCAAAACTATTGGCTGGGTTAGATGCAGAAAAAAATTATATTCAATTTGCAACCTGATGGAGGTCAGTATAGATGGACTAATACAACAAGTCCCACACACAGCTAGAAGCCCAATATTTTTTCAGAGGTAGATGCAGAAAAAAATTATATTCAGTTTGCAACCTGATGGAGGTCTGTATAGATGGATTAATAGAACAAGACCCACACACAGCTAGAAGCCCAATATTTTTTCAGAGGTAGATGCAGAAAAAAATATATTCAGTTTGCAACCTGATGGAGGTCAGTATAGATGGACTAATACAACAAGTCCCACACACATCTAGAAGCCCAAATCTTTTTTCAGAGGTACTGTAGATGCAGATAAAAATTATTTTTAATTTGCAACCTGATGGAGGTCAGTATAGATGGACTAATAGAGAAAGTCCGACACACTGCTAGAAGGCCAAATATTTTTTCAGAGCTAGATGCAGAAAAAAATTAGATTCAGTTTGCAACCTGATGGAGGTCTGTATAGATGGATTAATAGAACAAGACCCATACACAGCTAGAAGCCCAATATTTTTTCAGAGGTAGATGCAGAAAAAAATATATTCAGTTTGCAACCTGATGGAGGTCAGTATAGATGGACTAATACAACAAGTCCCACACACAGCTAGAAGCCCAAATATTTTTTCAGAGGAACTGTAGATGCAGATAAAAATTATTTTTAATTTGCAACCTGATGGAGGTCAGTATAGATGGACTAATAGAGAAAGTCCGACACACTGCTAGAAGGCCAAATATTTTTTCAGAGCTAGATGCAGAAAAAAATTAGATTCAGTTTGCAACCTGATGGAGGTCAGTATAGATGGACTAATAGAGAAAGTCCCACACACTGCTAGAAGGCCAAATATTTTTTCAGAGCTAGATGCATACAAAAAATTATTTTGAATTTGCAACCTGATGGAGGTCAGTATAGGTGGACTAATAGAACAAGTCCCACACACTGCTAGAAGGCCAAATATTTTTTCAGAGCTAGATGCAGAAAAAAATTATATTCAGTTTGCAACCTGATGGAGGTCTGTATAGATGGATTAATAGAACAAGACCCACACACAGCTAGAAGGCCAATATTTTTTCAGAGGTAGATGCAGAAAAAAATATATTCAGTTTGCAACCTGATGGAGGTCAGTATAGATGGACTAATACAACAAGTCCCACACACAGCTAGAAGCCCAATATTTTTTCAGAGGTAGATGCAGAAAAAAATATATTCAGTTTGCAACCTGATGGAGGTCAGTATAGATGGACTAATACAACAAGTCCCACACACAGCTAGAAGCCCAAATATTTTTTCAGAGGTACTGTAGATGCAGATAAAAATTATTTTTAATTTGCAACCTGATGGAGGTCAGTATAGATGGACTAATAGAGAAAGTCCGACACACTACTAGTAGGCCAAATATTTTTTCAGAGCTAGATGCAGAAAAAAATTATATTCAGTTTGCAACCTGATGGAGGTCAGTATAGATGGATTAATAGAACAAGACCCACACACAGCTAGAAGCCCAATATTTTTTCAGAGGTAGATGCAGAAAAAAATATATTCAGTTTGCAACCTGATGGAGGTCAGTATAGATGGACTAACAGAGAAAGTCCCACACACTACTAGAAGGCCAAATATTTTTTCAGAGCTAGATGCAGAAAAAAATTATATTCAGTTTGCAACCTGATGGAGGTCTGTATAGATGGATTAATAGAACAAGACCCACACACAGCTAGAAGCCCAATATTTTTTCAGAGGTAGATGCAGAAAAAAATATATTCAGTTTGCAACCTGATGGAGGTCAGTATAGATGGACTAATACAACAAGTCCCACACACAGCTAGAAGCCCAAATATTTTTTCAGAGGTACTGTAGATGCAGATAAAAATTATTTTGAATTTGCAACCTGATGGAGGTCAGTATAGATGGACTAATAGAGAAAGTCCGACACACTGCTAGAAGGCCAAATATTTTTTCAGAGCTAGATACTTCACTAGGTGCAGTAAAAAAAATGGTATTCTATACACAGGTGGTATATCTTGCAACACAGATAGGCTACTCCACTGACTAACACACTCTGCAATAGGCCAAAAAGGATTAGCTTTGCTAGATTCAGCCAAATGCTGTGAAAAAAACTTGCACAGCACTGGCACAGACCTGCCTGGCAAAAACTGATAGGAACTGATGTAACCTAGTCCTGAAAAGGACTCCAATTACAATTAGTCTTTACTCCCACAACCTATCTATTTAAGAGCACAGACCTGCCTGATAAAAGTCGTAGGAAATGCTGTAACCTAGTCCTTAAAAGGACTGCAATCACAACTATTCCCTACTCCCAAGCTATCTGTATATTTGTGCGAAAATTGGCTTGAAATTAACAAGGTATAGCGCACACAGCAACAGCGGTGCCGTCTAACACGCAGCTGCAGCAATGAGAAAATGGTGGTGACGGGGAAAATGGCTTGGTCTTATAGGGCAAGGACATGTGACATACACTGCCAATGACACATGCCCTTGCTTGTGTGAAAAAAAGCACTTCGCTCCGTGTGTGCGCTGCTGATAGGCTGACAGATTGCACCTCCCCACTGTAAATGCGGGAAAGAGAAAAAAAAATGGAGATCTTCATTGTTCCTGCAGAGATCCATCCCCTGACCCTCCCCCCACCCCGCTGTACACTCAAACTGCGTATTAACATTAATTTTCATCATTACTGAGAAAAAATCCAGTTATGATTTTGGTGCACGAACAGTTATCGAACATAACCTCGAACAGCCGAATTTTTCTCAAATTGTTCGTGTTCGCCGAACGGCTCGAACACCGCCCAAAACAGCTCGAATTTGAGATTGGCGAACAGTTCGAGTAAAACAACGCTCATCTCTAGTAAGGATGTGGTAGACTTCGTCTCTGCCTGTTCATCTTGTGGCCGCAACAAAGTTCCCAGACACTTACCAGCTGGTCATCTCCTGCCGCTTCCCATACCTGTTGCCCCGTGGCAACACATTGCTATGGACTTCATTACCGATCTTCCTCTCTCTGCCGGGTGTACTGTCATTTGGGTGGTCGCGGACCGCTTCTCTAAAATGGCCCACTTCATTCCCCTGCCTGGTCTTCCGTCTGCACCTGAGCTGGCTAAGGACTTTATCCGCCATATCTTCCGTCTCCATGGCCTACCCCTCCACATCGTGTCGGATCGAGGGGTTCAGTTTACCTCACGCTTCTGGAAAGCCACATGTAAACTGCTGGACGTCACCCTGGACTTCTCCTCCGCTTACCACCCTCAGTCCAATGGTCAAGTGGAGCAGATCAATCAGATCCTTACCAGCTATCTCCGGTACTTTGTTAATGCCCACCATTCAGATTGGGTGGACCTCCTTCCTTGGGCCGAGTTCTCTTATAATAACCACGAGAGCGAATCCTCTTCTAAGTCGCCGTTCTTTATTGTCTATGGCCAGCACCCCCGGATTCCGTTTCCCGTCTCCGCCTCTGTGGACAACCCTGCCACGCAGTCTCTTGTCAGCGAGTTTTCTACCATTTGGGAGAGTACTAGGTCTGCACTTCTTCAGTCCTCCGAGTGGATGAAGCGATATGCTGATAAGAGATGTCTGGATCCGCCTCAATTCCGTCCGGAAGACAAGGTTTGGCTCTCTTCCAAACATGTACGGCTCAAGATACCCTCCTACAAGTTAGGTCCTCGCTTCATCGGTCCTTTCGAAATCCTCAGACAAATTAATCCAGTGGCCTACAATTTCAAACTCCCGGCCACCTTACGGATTCCCAATTCCTTCCACGTATCTCTCCTCAAACCCGTTGTCTTTAACTCTTTTTCTAACAATCCAGGTACTCCTCCTGCTCCGGTTTCCGCTGAAGACGACTTTGAGGTAGAGAGTATTCTGGCCACTAAGAGGGTAAGAGGAAAGACCTTTTTTTTGGTAGATTGGAAGAGGTTTGGTCCTGAGGAGAGAACATGGGAGCCCCGGGAGAACATCCATGCCCCTCTCATTCTTGCTAAATTTCTCTCTGGCCTAAAAAAGGGGGGGCCTAAAGGGGGGGTACTGTAGCGTCAGCGTCCCTGCCTCCTGCTAGGCAGGGATGCCGTTCCCCTCACCTCTCCGCTCCGTGCCCGGCGGCTTCCTCCCGCTCTGCTGGCAGCGCGCGCTGCTTCCCGGCCTCTGTGCTTTGGGCGCGCGTGCGTGCGCTTCCCCTCTCTTAAAGGGGCTGCTCGCGCCGTCCTAAGGAGTCCCTGGCCAATGGCCGGAGGACCTCACTATATATAAGGCACCTCCTCCAAAATGGAGGTGCCCGAGCAATGTTGTTGCAAAGACTTTCAACTCTGCTTCAGCCCTCAGGTCCCATTACCAGTTACCTGCCAGTTACCTGCCAGTCACCTGCCAGTCACCTGCCAGATTCCTGCCTGTTACTTATCTATCTGCGGTCCGACAGTCTGCCTACCAGCCCTGCCAGTCTGTCTATGAATCAGTCTGCCCGCTCACCTGGGAGCGCTCACCTACTACCTGTCTGCTAGCCTACCTGGAGGCTCTGCCATCACGTGCTGTGACCACCTGCCTGTCTAGAGACTCTTGCCCGCTCACCTGGGAACGCTCACCTGCTACCTGCCTGTTAGCCTACCTGGAGGCTCTGTCGTCACGTGCTGTGACCACCTGCCTGTCCAGAGACTCTTGCCCGCTCACCTGGGAGCGCTCACCTGCTACATGCCTGTTAGCCTACCTGGAGGCTCTGCCGTCACCTGCCGTGACCACCTGCCAGTCCAGAGACTCTTGCCCGCTCACCTGGGAGTGCTCACCTGCTACCTGCCTGCTAGCCTACCTGGAGGCTCTGCCGTCACATGCCGTGACCATTTGCCTGTCTAGAGACTTTTGCCCGCTCACCTGGGAGCGCTTCTCTGCTACCTGCCTGCTTGCCTACCTGGAGCCGTCACTAGTTGTGACCACCGGCCTGTCCAGAGACTCTTGCCCGCTCACCTGGGAGCGTCCACCTGCTACCTGCCTGCTAGCCTACCTGGAGGCTCTGCCGTCACTTGCCGTGACCACCCGCCTGTCAAGAGACTGCCCCCGTCAATTGCCGTGACCTCCAGCCCTTCTACCAAGAGACTGTCCCCGTCACTTGCCGTGACCTCCTGCCCTTCTACCCAGAGACTGTTCCCGTCACCTGCCGTGTCCTCCTGCCCTTCTACCCAGAGACTGTCCCCGTCACTAGC
The DNA here is from genome assembly GCF_046119375.1 of Phyllobates terribilis. NCBI lineage: Eukaryota > Metazoa > Chordata > Amphibia > Anura > Dendrobatidae > Phyllobates > Phyllobates terribilis. Next base: position 591,348,435 of record NW_027362763.1, on the reverse strand, counting down.
CGTGACTACCTGCCCGCCTTCCCTGGGAGCCACCCGCTTCCTTACAAGGACTGCCCCCTTGTATAGTTGCTCAGAGGTTCCACCTCCCAGACACATTACATATTATTCCTCATTTTGACTAAATATCAAGTCCAAAAATAATTTTTTTTTCAACTTTTTTTCAATTTTACCCCTGTGGGATATAAATAATACCTACACATTTGGAACTCTCCTGGGGTGCCCTCACACATATTATTCCCTCATTTAGTGGATATTTTCACAACAGTGAAATTTTCAAAAAGTCAGAAAATTGGCTGAAAATGTCTAAATATCAAGGACTCATCGGGCGAATCACTCTGGAACTGAAATCGGACTCGGTCACTGACATTTCCCATTCTCTGGAAATCTGACAAACCGGAAAAATGACTAAGTCCAAAAATATTTTTTTTTTCAATTTTACCCCCGTGGGATATAAATTCTGCCCACACATTTGGAACTCTCCTGGGGTACCCTCACACATATTATTCCCTCTTTTAGCAGATATTTTCACAAAGTGAAATTTTCAAAGTCAGAAAATTGGCTGAAAACGACTAATTATCAAGGACTCATCGGGCGAATCACTGTGGAACTGAAATTTGACACGCTCACTAATATTTCCCCCTCTCTGGAAATCTGACAAACGGAAATATGACTAAGTCCAAAAATAATTTTTTTTCAACTTTTTTTCAATTTTACCCCGGTGGCATATAAATTCTGCCCACACATTTGGAACTCTCCAGGGGTACCCTCACACATATTATTCCCTCATTTAGCGGATATTTTCACAAAAGTGAATTTTTCAAAGTCAGAAATTTGTCTGAAAACGACTAAATATCAAGGACTCATCGGGTGAATCACTCTGGAACTGAAATCGGACACGCTCACTGACATTTCCAGTTCTCTGGAAATTTGACTAACCGGAAAAATGACTAAGTCCAAAAATATTTTTTTTTCAACTTTTTTTCAATTTTACCCCCGTGGGATATATATTCTACCAACACATTTAGAACTCTCCTGGGGTGCCCTCACACATATTATTCCCTCATTTAGTGGATATTTTCACAAAAAAATAAAATTTTCAAAAAGTCAGAAAATTGTCTGGAAACGACTAAATATCAAGGACTCATCGGGCGAATCATTCTGAAACTGAAATTGGACACACTGACTGACATTTCCCATTCTCTGGAATTCTGACAAACCGGAAAAATGACTAAGTCCAAAAATATTTTTTTTTCAGCTTTTTTTCAATTTTATCCCCGTTGGATATAAATTCTGCCCACACATTTGGAACTCTCCTGGGGTACCCTCACACATATTATTCCCTCATTTAGCGGATATTTTCACAAAAGTGAAATTTTCAAAGTCAGAAAATTGGCTGAAAACGACTAATTATCAAGGACTCATCGGGCGAATCACTGTGGAACTGAAATTGGACACGCTCACTAATATTTCCCCCTCTCTGGAAATCTGACAAACGGAAAAATGACTAAGTCCAAAAACAATTTTTTTTTCAACTTTTTTTCAATTTTACCCCCGTTGGATATATATTCTACCCACACATTTTGAACTCTCCTGGGGTGCCCTCCCACATATTATTCCCTCATTTAGTGGATATTTTCACAAAAAAAGTAACATTTTCAAAAAGTTAGAAAATTGGCTGAAAACGACTAAATATCAAAGACTCATCGGGCGAGTCACTCTGGAACTGAAATCGGACATGCTCACTAATATTTCCCCTTCTCCGGAAATCTAACAAACAGGAAAAATGACTAAGTCCAAAAATAATTTTTTTTCAACTTTTTTTCAATTTTACCCCGGTGGCATATAAATTCTGCCCACACATTTGGAACTCTCCAGAGGTACCCTCACACATATTATTCCCTCATTTAGCGGATATTTTCACAAAAGTGAATTTTTCAAAGTCAGAAATTTGGCTGAAAACGACTAAATATCAAGGACTCATCGGGCGAATCACTCTGGAACTGAAATCGGACACGCTCACTGACATTTCCATTTCTCTGGAAATTTGACTAACCGGAAAAATGACTAAGTCCAAAAATATTTTTTTTTCAACTTTTTTTCAATTTTACCCCCGTGGGATATATATTCTACCAACACATTTAGAACTCTCCTGGGGTGCCCTCACACATATTATTCCCTCATTTAGTGGATATTTTCACAAAAAAATAAAATTTTCAAAAAGTCAGAAAAATGTCTGGAAACGACTAAATATCAAGGACTCATCGGGCGAATCATTCTGAAACTGAAATCGGACATGCTCACTGACATTTCCCCTACTCTGGAAATCTGACAAACCGGAAAAATGACTAAGTCCAAAAATACATTTTTTCCAACTTTTTTTCAATTTTACCCCCGTGGGATATAAATTCTGCCCACACATTTGGAACTCTCCTGGGGTACCCTCACACATATTATTCCCTAATTTAGCGGATATTTTCACAAAAGTGAATTTTTCAAGGTCAGAAATTTGACTGAAAACGACTAAATATCAAGGACTCATCGGGCGAATCACTCTGGAACTGAAATCGGACACGCTCACTGACATTTCCCCCTCTCTGGAAATCTGACAAATGGAAAAATGATTAAGTCCAAAAATAATTTTGTTTTCAACTTTTTTTCAATTTTACCCCCGTGGGATATATATTCTACCCACACATTTCGTACTCTCCTGGGGTGCCCTCCCACATATTATTCCCTCATTTAGTGGATATTTTCACAAAAAAGTAACATTTTCAAAAAGTTAGAAAATTGGCTGAAAACGACTAAATATCAACGACTCATCGGGCGAGTCGCTCTGGAACTGAAATCGGACATGCTCACTAATAATTCCCCCTCTCTGGAAATCTGACAAATGGAAAAATGACTAAGTCCAAAAATAATTTTTTTTTCAACTTTTTTTCAATTTTACCCCCGTGGGATATAAATTCTACCGACACATTTGGAACTCTCCTAGGGTACCCTCACACATATTATTCCCTAATTTAGCGGATATTTTCACAAAAGTGAAATTTTCAAAGTCAGAAAATTGGCTGAAAACGACTAATTATCAAGGACTCATCGGGCGAATCACTGTGGAACTGAAATTGGACACGCTCACTAATATTTCCCCATCTCTGGAAATCTGACAAACGGAAAAATGACTAAGTCCAAAAATAATTTTTTTTTCAACTTTTTTCAATTTTACCCCCGTGGGATATAAATTCTACCGACACATTTGGAACTCTCCTAGGGTACCCTCACACATAATATTCCCTCATTTAGCGGATAATTTCACAAAAGTGAAATTTTCAAAGTCAGAAAATTGACTGAAAATGACTAAATATCAAGGACTCATCGGGTGAATCACTCTGGAACTGAAATCGAACACGCTCACTGACATTTCCCCTTCTCTGGAAATCTAACAAACCGGAAAAATGACTACGTCCAAAAATAAATTTTTTTCAACTTTTTTTCAATTTTACCCCCGTGGGATATAAATTCTGCCCACACATTTGGAACTCTCCTGGGGTACCCTCACACATATTATTCCCTAATTTAGCGGATATTTTCACAAAAGTGAATTTTTCAAAGTCAGAAATTTGGCTGAAAACGACTAAATATCAAGGACTCATCGGGCGAATCACTCTGGAAATGAAATCGGACTCGCTCACTGACATTTCCCCTTCTCTGGAAATCTGACTGACCGGAAAAATGACTAAGTCCAAAAATATTTTTTTTTTCAACTTTATTTCAATTTTACCCCCGTGGGATATAAATTGTACCTACACATTTGGAACTCTCCTGGGGTGACCTCACACATATTATTCCCTCATTTAGCGGATATTTTCACAAAAGTGAAATTTTCAAAGTCAGAAAATTGACTGAAAACAACTAAATATCCAGGACTCATCGGGTGAATCACTCTGGAACTGAAATCCTTCACGATCACTGACATTTCCCCTTTTCTGGAAATCTGACAAACCGGACATATGACTAAGTCCAAAAATATTTTTTCTTTCAACTTTTTTTCAATTTTACCCCCGTGGGATATAAATTCTGCCCACACATTTGGAACTCTCCTGGGGTTCCCTCACACATATTATTCCCTCATCTAGCGGATATTTTCACAAAAGTGAATTTTCAAAGTCAGAAAATTGACTGAAAATGACTAAATGTGTGTCACCCCCCAAAAAAAATAAGCGTTTCTCTGATTTTTCAGACACAAATATAGCTGTTGAAAATAGTCTGGTGTAGGCTAGAGAAACAGAAGTGTTGTTTTGCACTTCCACGGTTCAAACCTCTGTATTATCCATTTTGGGCCATTTGTATTTGTTCAGCCGCAAATCTATATATTTAAAAAAGTCTTGTATACCCCAGTAAACAATAACTGTGCTTTTGCCATCCCACGGTAAAAAATCTCTATTATTCAGGTTTTGGTATATTTTCCGTAAGGAAAAACAGTAGTGTCTCCTGACTGTTGTGACACAAAAATATATCTGTTGAAAATAGTTTTGTGTAGGCCCGACATCCCAGTGTGGTTTCGCAGTTTAATGGGTCAAATCGCTGCACTATCCAGTTTTGGGCCTTGGGTATCTAAAAAAAAGCAGTTTGAGTGTGTCGCTCACTGTTCAGCCGCAAATATCTCTATTTAAAAAGTGTGGTATACCCCAGTAAACAATAACTGTGGTTTTGGCATCCCACGGTAAAAAATCTCTATTATTCAGATTTTGGTAGTTTTTTCCGTAAAGAAAAACAGTAGTGTCTCCTGACTGTTGTGACAAAAAATATATCTGTTGAAAATAGTCTTGTGTAGGCCCGACATCCCAGTGTGGTTTCGCAGTTCCATGGGTCAAATCGCTGTACTATCCAGTTTTGGGCCTTTGATATCTGAAAAAAAAGCAGTTTGAGTGTGTCGCTCACTGTTCAGCACGCAGATATCTCTATTTAAAAAAGTGTGGAATAACCCAGTAAACAATAACTGTGGTTTTGCCATCCCACGGTAAAAAATCTCTATTATTCAGGTTTTGGTATATTTTCCATAAAGAAATACGCTAGTGTCTCCTGACTGTTGTGACACAAAAATATATCTGTTGAAAATAGTCTTGTGTAGGCCCGACATCCCAGTGTGGTTTTGCAGTTCAATGGGTCAAATCGCTGTACTATCCAGTTTTGGGCCTTTGGTATCTAAAAAAAAAGCAGTTTGAGTGTGTCGCTCACTGTTCAGCCACAAATATCTCTATTTAAAAAGTGTGGTATACCCCAGTAAACAATAACTGTGGTTTTGGCATCCCACGGTTAAAAATCTCTATTATTCAGATTTTGGTAGTTTTTTCCGTAAAGAAAAACAGTAGTGTCTCCTGACTGTTGTGACACAAAAATAAATCTGTTGAAAATAGTCTTGTGTAGGCCCGACATCCCAGTGTGGTTTCGCAGTTCCACGGGTCAAATCACTGTACTATCCAGTTTTGGGCCTTTGGTATCTAAAAAAAAGCAGTTTAAGTGTGTTGCTCACTGTTCAACCGCAAATATCTCTATTTAAAAAAGTGTGGTATACCCCAGTAAAAAATAACTGTGGTTTTGCCATCCCACGGTAAAAAATCTCTATTATTCAGGTTTTGGTATATTTTCCGTAAGGAAAAACAGTAGTGTCTCCTGACTGTTGTGACACAAAAATATATCTGTTGAAAATAGTCTTGTGTAGGCCCGACATCCCAGTGTGGTTTCGCAGTTTAATGGGTCAAATCGCTGCACTATCCAGTTTTGGGCCTTGGGTATCTAAAAAAAAAGCAGTTTGAGTGTGTCGCTCACTGTTCAGCCGCAAATATCTCTATTTAAAAAGTGTGGTATACCCCAGTAAACAATAACTGTGGTTTTGGCATCCCACGGTAAAAAATCTCTATTATTCAGATTTTGGTAGTTTTTTCCGTAAAGAAAAACAGTAGTGTTTCCTGACTGTTGTGACACAAAAATATATCTGTTGAAAATAGTCTTGTGTAGGCCCGAGATCCCAGTGTGGTTTCGCAGTTCCATGGGTCAAATCGCTGTACTATCCAGTTTTGGGCCTTTGATATCTGAAAAAAAAGCAGTTTGAGTGTGTCGCTCACTGTTCAGCTGCAGATATCTCTATTTAAAAAAGTGTGGAATAACCCAGTAAACAATAACTGTGGTTTTGCCATCCCACGGTAAAAAATTTCTATTATTCAGGTTTTGGTATATTTTCCGTAAAGAAAAACGCTAGTGTCTCCTGACTGTTGTGACATAAAAATATATCTGTTGAAAATAGTCTTGTGTAGGCCCGACATCCCAGTGTGGTTTTGCAGTTCAATGGGTCAAATCGCTGTACTATCCAGTTTTGGGCCTTTGGTATCTAAAACAAAAAGCAGTTTAAGTGTGTTGCTCACTGTTCAACCGCAAATATCTCTATTTAAAAAAGTGTGGTATACCCCAGTAAACAATAACTGTGGTTTTGCCATCCCACGGTAAAAAATCTCTATTATTCAGGTTTTGGTATATTTTCCGTAAAGAAAAACGCTAGTGTCTCCTGACTGTTGTGACACAAAAATATATCTGTTGAAAATAGTCTTGTGTAGGCCCGACATCCCAGTGTGGTTTTGCAGTTCAATGGGTGAAATCGCTGTACTATCCAGTTTTGGGCCTTTGGTATCTAAAAAAAAAGCAGTTTGAGTGTGTCGCTCACTGTTCAGCCGCAAATATATCTATTTAAAAAAGTGTGGTATACCCCAGTAAACAATAACTGTGGTTTTGCCATCCCACGGTAAAAAATCTCTATTATTCAGGTTTTGGTATGTTTTCGTAAAGAAAAACAGCAGTGTCTCCTGACTGTTGTGACACAAAAATATATCTGTTCAAAATAGTCTTGTGTAGGCCCGATATCCCAGTGTGGTTTCGCAGTTCCACGGGTCAAATCACTGTACTATCCAGTTTTGGGCCTTTGGTATCTAAAAAAAAGCAGTTTAAGTGTGTTGCTCACTGTTCAACCGCAAATATCTCTATTTAAAAAAGTGTGGTATACCCCAGTAAACAATAACTGTGGTTTTGCCATCCCACGGTAAAAATCTCTATTATTCGGCTTTTGCTAGTTTTTTCCGTAAAGATAAACAAAAGTGTTTCCTGACTGTTGTGACACAAAAATATATCTGTTGAAAATAGTCTTGTGTAGGCCCGACATCCCATTGTGGTTTCGCAGTTTCATGGGTCAAATCGCTGTACTATCCAGTTTTGGGCCTTTGGTATCTAAAAAAAAAGCAGTTTGAGTGTGTCTCTCACTGTTCAGCCACAAATATATCTATTTAAAAAAGTGTGGTATACCCCAGTAAATAATAACTGTGGTTTTGCCATCCCACGGTAAAAAATCTCTATTATTCAGGTTTTGGTATATTTTCCGTAAAGAAAAACAGTAGTGTCTCCTGACTGTTGTGACACAAAAATATATCTGTTGAAAATAGTTTTGTGCAGTCCCGACATCCCAGTGTGGTTTCGCAGTTCCACGGGTCAAATCGCTGTACTATCCAGTTTTGGGCCTTTGGTATCTAAAAAAAAGCAGTTTGAGTGTGTCACTCACTGTTCAGCCGCAAATTATCTCTATATAAAAAAGTGTGGTATACCCCAGTAAACAATAACTGTGGTTTTGCCATCCCACGGTAAAAAATCTCTATTATTCAGCTTTTGGTAGTTTTTTCCGTAAAGAAAAACAGTAGTGTCTCCTGACTGTTGTGACACAAAAATATATCTGTTGAAAATAGTCTTGTGTAGTCCCAACATCCCAGTGTGGTTTCGCAGTTCCACGGGTCAAATCGCTGTACTATCCAGTTTTGGGCCATGGGTATCTAAAAAAAAAGCAGTTTGAGTGTGTCGCTCACTGTTCAGCCGCAAATATCTCTATTTAAAAAAGTGTGGTATACCCCAGTAAACAATAACAGTGGTTTTGCCATCCCACGGTAAAAATCTCTATTATTCAGGTTTTGGTATATTTTCCGTAAAGAAAAACAGTAGTGTCTTCTGACTGTTGTGACACAAAAATATATTTGTTGAAAATAGTCTTGTGTAGGCCTGACATCCCAGTGTGGTTTCGCAGTTCCACGGGTCAAATCACTGTACTATTCAGATTTGGGCCTTTGGTATCTAAAAAAAAAGCAGTTTGAGTGTGTCGCTCACTGTTCAGCCACAAATATCTCTATTTAAAAAAGTGTGGTATACCCCAGTAAACAATAACTGTGGTTTTGCCATCCCACAGTAAAAATCTCTATTATTCAGCTTTTGGTAGTTTTTTCCGTAAAGAAAAACAGTAGTGTCTCCTGACTGTTGTGACACAAAAATATATCTGTTGAAAATAGACTTGTGTAGGCCCAACATCCCAGTGTGGTTTCGCAGTTCCATCGGTCAAATCGCTGTATTATCCAGTTTTGGGGCTTTGGTATCTAAAAAAAAAGAAGTTTGAGTGTGTCGCTCACTGTTAAGCCGCAAATATCTCTATTTAAAAAAGTGTGGCATACCCCAGTAAACAATAACTGTGGTTTTGCCATCCCACGGTAAAAAATCTCTATTATTCAGGTTTTGGTATATTTTCCGTAAAGAAAAACAGTAGTGTCTCCTGACTGTTGTGACACAAAAATATATCTGTTGAAAATAGTCTTGTGTAGGCCCGACATCCCAGTGTGGTTTCGCAGTTCCACGGGTCAAATCGCTGTACTATCCAGTTTTGGGCCTTTGGTATCTTAAAAAAAAGCAGTTTGAGTGTGTCGCTCACTGTTCAGCCAGCAAATATCTCTATTTAAAAAAGTGTGGTATACCCCAGTAAACAATAACTGTGGTTTTGCCATCCCACGGTAAAAAATCTCTATTATTCAGCTCTTGGTAGTTTTTTCCGTAAAGAAAAACAAAAGTGTCTCCTGACTGTTGTGACACAAAAATATATCTGTTGAAAATAGTCTTGTGTAGGCCCGACATCCCAGTGTGGTTTCGCAGTTCCATGGGTGAAATCGCTGTACTATCCAGTTTTGGGCCTTCGGTATCTAAAAAAAAAGCAGTTTGAGTGTGTCGCTCACTGTTCAGCCACAAATATCTCTATTTAAAAAAGTGTGGTATACCCCAGTAAACAATAACTGTGGTTTTGCCATCCCACAGTAAAAATCTCTATTATTCAGCTTTTGGTAGTTTTTTCCGTAAAGAAAAACAGTAGTGTCTCCTGACTGTTGTGACACAAAAATATATCTGTTGAAAATAGACTTGTGTAGGCCCAACATCCCAGTGTGGTTTCGCAGTTCCATCGGTCAAATCGCTGTATTATCCAGTTTTGGGGCTTTGGTATCTAAAAAAATAGAAGTTTGAGTGTGTCGCTCACTGTTAAGCCGCAAATATCTCTATTTAAAAAAGTGTGGCATACCCCAGTAAACAATAACTGTGGTTTTGCCATCCCACGGTAAAAAATCTCTATTATTCAGATTTTGGTATATTTTCCGTAAAGAAAAACAGTAGTGTCTCCTGACTGTTGTGACACAAAAATATATCTGTTGAAAATAGTCTTGTGTAGGCCCGACATCCCAGTGTGGTTTCGCAGTTCCACGGGTCAAATCGCTGTACTATCCAGTTTTAGGCCTTTGGTATCTTAAAAAAAAGCAGTTTGAGTGTGTCGCTCACTGTTCAGCCAGCAAATATCTCTATTTAAAAAAGTGTGGTATACCCCAGTAAACAATAACTGTGGTTTTGCCATTCCACGGTAAAAAATCTCTATTATTCAGCTTTTGGTAGTTTTTTCCGTAAAGAAAAACAAAAGTGTCTCCTGACTGTTGTGACACAAAAATATATCTGTTGAAAATAGTCTTGTGTAGGCCCGACATCCCAGTGTGGTTTCGCAGTTCCATGGGTGAAATCGCTGTACTATCCAGTTTTCGGCCTTCGGTATCTAAAAAAAAAGCAGTTTGAGTGTGTCGCTCACTGTTCAGCCGCAAATATATCTATTTAAAATAGTGTGGTATACCCCAGTAATCAATAACTGTGGTTTTGCAATCCCACGGTAAAAAATCTCTATTATTCAGGTTTTGGTATATTTTCCGTAAAGAAAAACAGTAGTGTCTCCTGACTGTTGTGACACAAAAATATATCTGTTGAAAATAGTCTTGTGTAGTCTCGACATCCCAGTGTGGTTTCGCAGTTCCACGGGTCAAATCGCTGTACTATCCAGTTTTGGGCCTTTGGTATCTAAAAAAAAGCAGTTTGAGTGTGTCGCTCACTGTTCAGCCGCAAATTATCTCTATATAAAAAAGTGTGGTATACCCCAGTAAACAATAACTGTGGTTTTGCCATCCCACAGTAAAAAATCTCTATTATTCAGCTTTTGGTAGTTTTTTCTGTAAAGAAAAACAGTAGTGTCTCCTGACTGTTGTGACACAAAAATATATCTGTTGAAAATAGTCTTGTGTAGGCCCGACATCCCAGTGTGGTTTCGCAGTTCCACGGGTCAAATCGCTGTACTATCCAGTTTTGGGCCTTTGGTATCTAAAAAAAAAGCAGTTTAAGTGTGTCGCTCACTGTTCAGCCGCAAATGTCTCTATTTAAAAAAGTGTGGTATACCCCAGTAAACAATAACTGTGGTTTTGCCATCCCACGGTAAAAAATCTCTATTATTCAGCTTTTGGTATATTTTCGTAAAGAAAAACAGCAGTGTCTCCTGACTGTTGTGACACAAAAATATATCTGTTGAAAATAGTCTTGTGTAGGCCCGATATCCCAGTGTGGTTTCGCAGTTCCACGGGTCAAATCACTGTACTATCCAGTTTTGGGCCTTTGCTATCTAAAAAAAAGCAGTTTAAGTGTGTTGCTCACTGTTCAACCGTAAATATCTCTATTTAAAAAAGTGTGGTATACCCCAGTAAACAATAACTGTGGTTTTGCCATCCCACGGTAAAAAATCTCTATTATTCAGGTTTTGGTATATTTTGAGCAAAGAAAAACAGTAGTGTCTCCTGACTGTTGTGAGACAAAAATATATCTGTTGAAAATAGTCTTGTGTAGGCCCGACATCCCAGTGTGGTTTCGCAGTTCCACGGGTCAAATCGCTGCACTATCCAGTTTTAGGCCTTTGGTATCTTAAAAAAAAGCAGTTTGAGTGTGTCGCTCACTGTTCACCCGCAAATATCTCTATTTAAAAAAGTGTGGTATACCCCAGTAAACAATAACTGTGGTTTTGCCATCCCACGGTAAAAATCTCTATTATTCAGCTTTTGCTAGTTTTTTCCGTAAAGATAAACAAAATTGTTTCCTGACTGTTGTGACACAAAAATATATCTGTTGAAAATCGTCTTGTGTAGGCCCGACATCCCATTGTGGTTTCGCAGTTCCATGGGTCAAATCGCTGTACTATCCAGTTTTGGGCCTTTGGTATCTAAAAAAAAAGCAGTTTGAGTGTGTCGCTCACTGTTCAGCCGCAAATATATCTATTTAAAAAAGTGTGGTATACCCCAGTAAATAATAACTGTGGTTTTGCCATCCCACGGTAAAAAATCTCTATTATTCAGGTTTTGGTATATTTTCCGTAAAGAAAAACAGTAGTGTCTCCTGACTGTTGTGACACAAAAATATATCTGTTGAAAATAGTTTTGTGTAGTCCCGACATCCCAGTGTGGTTTCGCAGTTCCACGGGTCAAATCGCTGTACTATCCAGTTTTGGGCCTTTGGTATCTAAAAAAAAGCAGTTTGAGTGTGTCGCTCACTGTTCAGCCGCAAATTATCTCTATTTAAAAAAGTGTGGTATACCCCAGTAAACAATAACTGTGGTTTTGCCATCCCACAGTAAAAATCTCTATTATTCAGCTTTTGGTAGCTTTTTCCGTAAAGAAAAACAGTAGTGTCTCCTGACTGTTGTGACACAAAAATATATCTGTTGAAAATAGACTTGTGTAGGCCCAACATCCCAGTGTGGTTTCGCAGTTCCATCGGTCAAATCGCTGTATTATCCAGTTTTGGGGCTTTGGTATCTAAAAAAAAAGCAGTTTGAGTGTGTCGCTCACTGTTAAGCCGCAAATATCTCTATTTAAAAAAGTGTGGCATACCCCAGTAAACAATAACTGTGGTTTTGCCATCCCACGGTAAAAAATCTCTATTATTCAGGTTTTGGTATATTTTCCGTAAAGAAAAACAGTAGTGTCTCCTGACTGTTGTGACACAAAAATATATCTGTTGAAAATAGTCTTGTGTAGGCCCGACATCCCAGTGTGGTTTCGCAGTTCCACGGGTCAAATCGCTGTACTATCCAGTTTTGGGCCTTTGGTATCTTAAAAAAAAGCAGTTTGAGTGTGTCGCTCACTGTTCAGCCAGCAAATATCTCTATTTAAAAAAGTGTGGTATACCCCAGTAAACAATAGCTGTGGTTTTGCCATCCCACGGTAAAAAATCTCTATTATTCAGCTTTTGGTAGTTTTTTCCGTAAAGAAAAACAAAAGTGTCTCCTGACTGTTGTGACACAAAAATATATCTGTTGAAAATAGTCTTGTGTAGGCCCGACATCCCAGTGTGGTTTCGCAGTTCCATGGGTGAAATCGCTGTACTATCCAGTTTTGGGCCTTCGGTATCTAAAAAAAAAGCAGTTTGAGTGTGTCGCTCACTGTTCAGCCGCAAATATATCTATTTAAAATAGTGTGGTATACCCCAGTAAACAATAACTGTGGTTTTGCAATCCCACGGTAAAAAATCTCTATTATTCAGCTTTTGGTAGTTTTTTCCGTAAAGAAAAACAAAAGTGTCTCCTGACTGTTGTGACACAAAAATATATCTGTTGAAAATAGTCTTGTGTAGGCCCGACATCCCAGTGTGGTTTCGCAGTTCCATGGGTGAAATCGCTGTACTATCCAGTTTTGGGCCTTCGGTATCTAAAAAAAAAGCAGTTTGAGTGTGTCGCTCACTGTTCAGCGGCAAATATATCTATTTAAAATAGTGTGGTATACCCCAGTAAACAATAACTGTGGTTTTGCAATCCCACGGTAAAAAATCTCTATTATTCAGGTTTTGGTATATTTTCCGTAAAGAAAAACAGTAGTGTCTCCTGACTGTTGTGACACAAAAATATATCTGTTGAAAATAGTCTTGTGTAGTCTCGACATCCCAGTGTGGTTTCGCAGTTCCACGGGTCAAATCGCTGTACTATCCAGTTTTGGGCCTTTGGTATCTAAAAAAAAGCAGTTTGAGTGTGTCGCTCACTGTTCAGCCGCAAATTATCTCTATATAAAAAAGTGTGGTATACCCCAGTAAACAATAACTGTGGTTTTGCCATCCCACAGTAAAAAATCTCTATTATTCAGCTTTTGGTAGTTTTTTCTGTAAAGAAAAACAATAGTGTCTCCTGACTGTTGTGACACAAAAATATATCTGTTGAAAATAGTCTTGTGTAGGCCCGACATCCCAGTGTGGTTTTGCAGTTCCATGGGTCAAATCGCTGTACTATCCAGTTTTGGGCCTTTGGTATCTAAAAAAAAAGCAGTTTAAGTGTGTCGCTCACTGTTCAGCCGCAAATGTCTCTATTTAAAAAAGTGTGGTATACCCCAGTAAACAATAACTGTGGTTTTGCCATCCCACGGTAAAAAATCTCTATTATTCAGCTTTTGGTATATTTTCCGTAAAGAAAAACAGTAGTGTCTCCTGACTGTTGTGACACAAAAATATATCTGTTGAAAATAGTCTTGTGTAGGCCCGACATCCCAGTGTGGTTTCGCAGTTCCACGGGTCAAATCGCTGTACTATCCAGTTTTGGGCCTTTGGTATCTTAAAAAAAAGCAGTTTGAGTGTGTCGCTCACTGTTCAGCAAGCAAATATCTCTATTTAAAAAAGTGTGGTATACCCCAGTAAACAATAGCTGTGGTTTTGCCATCCCACGGTAAAAAATCTCTATTATTCAGCTTTTGGTAGTTTTTTCCGTAAAGAAAAACAAAAGTGTCTCCTGACTGTTGTGACACAAAAATATATCTGTTGAAAATAGTCTTGTGTAGGCCCGACATCCCAGTGTGGTTTCGCAGTTCCATGGGTGAAATCGCTGTACTATCCAGTTTTGGGCCTTCGGTATCTAAAAAAAAAGCAGTTTGAGTGTGTCGCTCACTGTTCAGCCGCAAATATATCTATTTAAAATAGTGTGGTATACCCCAGTAAACAATAACTGTGGTTTTGCCATCCCACGGTAAAAAATCTCTATTATTCAGCTTTTGGTAGTTTTTTCCGTAAAGAAAAACAAAAGTGTCTCCTGACTGTTGTGACACAAAAATATATCTGTTGAAAATAGTCTTGTGTAGGCCCGACATCCCAGTGTGGTTTCGCAGTTCCATGGGTGAAATCGCTGTACTATCCAGTTTTGGGCCTTCGGTATCTAAAAAAAAAGCAGTTTGAGTGTGTCGCTCACTGTTCAGCCGCAAATATATCTATTTAAAATAGTGTGGTATACCCCAGTAAACAATAACTGTGGTTTTGCAATCCCACGGTAAAAAATCTCTATTATTCAGCTTTTGGTAGTTTTTTCCGTAAAGAAAAACAAAAGTGTCTCCTGACTGTTGTGACACAAAAATATATCTGTTGAAAATAGTCTTGTGTAGGCCCGACATCCCAGTGTGGTTTCGCAGTTCCATGGGTGAAATCGCTGTACTATCCAGTTTTGGGCCTTCGGTATCTAAAAAAAAAGCAGTTTGAGTGTGTCGCTCACTGTTCAGCCGCAAATATATCTATTTAAAATAGTGTGGTATACCCCAGTAAACAATAACTGTGGTTTTGCAATCCCACGGTAAAAAATCTCTATTATTCAGGTTTTGGTATATTTTCCGTAAAGAAAAACAGTAGTGTCTCCTGACTGTTGTGACACAAAAATATATCTGTTGAAAATAGTCTTGTGTAGTCTCGACATCCCAGTGTGGTTTCGCAGTTCCACGGGTCAAATCGCTGTACTATCCAGTTTTGGGCCTTTGGTATCTAAAAAAAAGCAGTTTGAGTGTGTCGCTCACTGTTCAGCCGCAAATTATCTCTATATAAAAAAGTGTGGTATACCCCAGTAAACAATAACTGTGGTTTTGCCATCCCACAGTAAAAAATCTCTATTATTCAGCTTTTGGTAGTTTTTTCTGTAAAGAAAAACAGTAGTGTCTCCTGACTGTTGTGACACAAAATTATATCTGTTGAAAATAGTCTTGTGTAGGCCCGACATCCCAGTGTGGTTTTGCAGTTCCATGGGTCAAATCGCTGTACTATCCAGTTTTGGGCCTTTGGTATCTAAAAAAAAAGCAGTTTAAGTGTGTCGCTCACTGTTCAGCCGCAAATGTCTCTATTTAAAAAAGTGTGGTATACCCCAGTAAACAATAACTGTGGTTTTGCCATCCCACGGTAAAAAATCTCTATTATTCAGCTTTTGGTATATTTTCCGTAAAGAAAAACAGTAGTGTCTCCTGACTATTGTGACACAAAAAATATCTGTTGAAAATAGTCTTGTGTAGGCCCGACATCCCAGTGTGGTTTCGCAGTTCCACGGGTCAAATCGCTGTACTATCCAGTTTTGGGCCTTCGGTATCTAAAAAAAAAGCAGTTTGAGTGTGTTGCTCACTGTTCAGCCGCAAATATCTCTATTTAAAAAAGTGTGGTATACCCCAGTAAACAATAACTGTGGTTTTGCCATCCCACGGTAAAAATCTCTATTATTCTGCTTTTGGTAGTTTTCTCTGTAAAGAAAAACAGTAGTGTCTCCTGACTGTTGTGACACAAAAATATATATGTTGAAAATAGTCTTGTGTAGGCCTGACATCCCAGTGTGGTTTCGCAGTTCCACGGGTCAAATCACTGTACTATTCAGATTTGGGCCTTTGGTATCTAAAAAAAAACAGTTTGAGTGTGTCGCTCACTGTTCAGCCGCAAATATCTATATTTAAAAAAGTGTGGTATACCCCAGTAAACAATAACTGTGGTTTTGCCATCCCACAGTAAAAATCTCTATTATTCAGCTTTTGGTAGTTTTTTCCGTAAAGAAAAACAGTAGTGTCTCCTGACTGTTGTGACACAAAAATATATCTGTTGAAAATAGTCTTGTGTAGGCCCAACATCCCAGTGTGGTTTCGCAGTTCCATCGGTCAAATCGCTGTACTATCCAGTTTTGGGCCTTTGGTATCTAAAAAAAAAGCAGTTTGAGTGTGTCGCTCACTGTTCAGCTGCAAATATCTCTATTTAAAAAAGTGTGGTATACCCCAGTAAACAATAACTGTGGTTTTGCCATCACACGGTAAAAAATCTCTATTATTCAGGTTTTGGTATATTTTCCGTAAAGAAAAACAGTAGTGTCTCCTGACTGTTGTGACACAAAAATATATCTGTTGAAAATAGTCTTGTGTAGGCCCGACATCGCAGTGTGGTTTTGCAGTTCCACGGGTCAAATCGCTGTACTATCCAGTTTTGGGCCTTTGGTATCTTAAAAAAAAGCAGCTTGAGTGTGTCGCTCATTGTTCAGCCAGCAAATATCTCTATTTAAAAAAGTGTGGTATACCCCAGTAAACAATAACTGTGGTTTTGCCATCCCACTGTAAAAAATCTCTATTATTCAGCTTTTGGTAGTTTTTTCCGTAAAGAAAAACAGTAGTGTCTCCTGACTGTTGTGACACAAAAATATATCTGTTGAAAATAGTCTTGTGTAGGCCTGACATCCCAGTGTGGTTTCGCAGTTCCATGGGTCAAATCGCTGTACTATCCAGTTTTGGGCCTTTGGTATCTAAAAAAAAAGCAGTTTGAGTGTGTCGCTCACTGTTCAGCCGCAAATATCTCTATTTAAAAAAGTGTGGTATACCCCAGTAAACAATAACTGTGGTTTTGCCACCCCACGGTAAAAAATCTCTATTATTCAGGTTTTGGTATATTTTCCGTAAAGAAAAACAGTATTGTCTCCTGACTGTTGTGACACAAAAATATATCTGTTGAAAATAGTCTTGTGTAGGCCCGACATCCCAGTGTGGTTTCGCAGTTCCATGGGTCAAATCGCTGTACTATCCAGTTTTGGGCCTTTGGTATCTAAAAAAAAAGCAGTTTGAGTGTGTCGCTCACTGTTCAGCCGCAAATATCTCTATTTAAAAAAGTGTGGTATACCCAGTAAACAATAACTGTGGTTTTGCCATCCCACGGTAAAAATCTCTATTATTCTGCTTTTGGTTGTTGTCTCCGTAAAGAAAAACAGTAGTGTCTCTTGACTGTTGTGACACAAAAATATATCTGTTGAAAATAGTCTTGTGTAGGCCCGACATCCCAGTGTGGTTTCGCAGTTCCATGGGTCAAACCGCTGTACTATACAGTTTTGGACCTTTGGTATCTAAAAAAAAAGCAGTTTGAGTGTGTCGCTCACTGTTCAGCCGCAAATATCTCTATTTAAAATCGTCTGGTTTAACCAGTAAACAATAACTGTGGTTTTGCCATCCCACGGTAAAAATCTCTATTATTCAGCTTTTGGTAGTTTTTTCCATAAAGAAAAACAGTAGTGTCTCCTGACTGTTGTGACACAAAAATATATCTGTTGAAAATAGTCTTGTGTAGGCCCGACATCCAAGTGTGGTTTCGCAGTTCCATGGGTCAAATCTCTGTACTATTCAGTTTTGGGCCTTTGGTATCTAAAAAAAAAGCAGTTTGAGTGTGTCGCTCACTGTTCAGCCGCAAATATCTCTATTTAAAAAAGTGTGGTATACCCCAGTAAACAATAACTGTGGTTTTGCCATCCCATGGTAAAAATCTCTATTATTCAGCTTTTGGTAGTTTTTTCCATAAAGAAAAACATTAGTGTCTCCTGACTGTTGTGACACAAAAATATATCTGTTGAAAATAGTCTTGTGTGGGCCCGACATCCCAGTGTGGTTTCGCAGTGCCACGGGTCAAATCGCTGTACTATCCAGTTTTGGGCCTTTGGTATCCAAAAAAAAAGCAGTTTGAGTGTTTCACTCACTGTTCAGCCACAAACATCTCTATTTAAAAAAGTGTGGTATACCCCAGTAAACAATAACTGTGGTTTTGCCATCCCACTGTAAAAAATCTCTATTATTCAGCTTTTGGTAGTTTTTAATGTAAAGAAAAACAAAAGTGTCTCTTGACTGTTGTGACACAAAAATATATCTGTTGAAAATAGTCTTGTGTAGGCCCGACATCCCCGTGTGGTTTCGCAGTTCCATGGGTCAAATCGCTGTACTATCCAGTTTTGGGCCTTTGGTATCTGAAAAAAAAGCAGTTTGAGTGTGTCGCTCACTGTTCAGCCGCAAATATATCTCTGTAAAAAAGTGTGGTATACCCCAGTAAACAATAACTGTGGTTTTGCCATCCCACGGTAAAAAATCTCTATTATTCAGGTTTTGGTATATTTTCCGTAAAGAAAAACAGTAGTGTCTCCTGACTGTTGTGACACAAAAATATATCTGTTGAAAATAGTCTTGTGTAGTCCCGACATTCCAGTGTGGTTTCGCAGTTCCATGGGTCAAATCACTGTACTATCCAGTTTTGGGCCTTTGGTATCTAAAAATAAGCAGTTTGAGTGTGTCGCTCGCTGTTCAGCCGCAAATTATCTCTATATAAAAAAGTGTGGTATGTCCCAGTATACAATAACTGTGGTTTTGCCATCCCACGGTAAAAAATCTCTATTATTCAGCTTTTGGTAGTTTTTTCCGTAAAGAAAAACAGTAGTGTCTCCTGACTGTTGTGACACAAAAATATATCTGTTGAAAATAGTCTTGTGTAGGCCCGACATTCCAGTGTGGTTTCGCAGTTCCACGGGTCAAATCGCTGTACTATCCAGTTTTGGGCCTTTGGTATCTAAAAAAAAAGCAGTTTGAGTGTGTCGCTCACTGTTCAGCCGCAAATATCTCTATTTAAAAAAGTGTGGTATACCCCAGTAAACAATAACTGTGGTTTTGCCATCCCACGGTAAAAATCTATATTATTCAGCTTTTGGTAGTTTTTTCCGTAAAGAAAAACAGTAGTGTCTCCTGACTGTTGTGACACAAAAATATATCTGTTGAAAATAGTCTTGTGTAGGCCCGACATCCCAGGGTGGTTTCGCAGTTCCATGGGTCAAATCGCTGTACTATCCTGTTTTGGACCTTTGGTATCTATAAAAAAAGCAGTTTGAGTGTGTCGCTCACTGTTCAGCCGCAAACATATCTATTTAAAAAAGTGTGGTATACCCCAGTAAACAATAACTGTGGTTTTGCCATCCTGCGGTAAAAAATCTCTATAATTCAGGTTTTGGTATATTTTCCGTAAAGAAAAACAGTAGTGTCTCCTGACAGTTGTGACACAAAAATATATCTGTTGAAAATAGTCTTGTGTAGGCCTGAGATCCCAGTGTGGTTTCGCAGTTCCACGGGTCAAATCGCTGTACTATCCAGTTTTGGGCCTTTGGTATCTAAAAAAAAAGCAGTTTGAGTGTGTCGCTCACTGTTCAGCCGCAAATATCTCTATTTAAAAAAGTGTGGTATACCCAGTAAACAATAACTGTGGTTTTGCCATCCCATGGTAAAAATCTCGATTATTCAGCTTTTGGTAGTTTTTTCCTTAAAGAAAAACAGTAGTGTCTCCTGACTGTTGTGACACAAAAATATATCTGTTGAAAATAGTCTTGTGTCGGCCCGACATCCCAGTGTGGTTTCGTAGTTCCACGGGTCAAATCGCTGTACTATCCAGTTTTGGGCCTTTGGTATCTTAAAAAAAAGCAGTTTGAGAGTGTCGCTCACTGTTCAGCCGCAAATATATCTATTTAAAAAAGTGTGGTATACCCCAGTAAACAATAACTGTGGTTTTGCCATCCCACGGTAAAAAATCTCTATTATTCAGGTTTTGATATATTTTCCGTAAAGAAAAACAGTATTGTCTCCTGAATGTTGTGACCCAAAAATATATCTGTTGAAAATAGTCTTGTGTAGGCCCGACATCCCAGTGTGGTTTCGCAGTTGCACAGGTCAAATCGCTGTACTATCCAGTTGTGGGCCTTTGGTATCCAAAAAAAAAGCAGTTTGAGTGTGTCGCTCACTGTTTAGCCGCACATATCTCTATTTAAAAAAGTGTGGTATACCCCAGTAAACAATAACTGTGGTTTTGCCATCCCACGGTAAAAAATCTCTATTATTCAGCTTTTGGTAGTTTTTTCCGTAAAGAAAAACAGTAGTGTCTCCTGACTGTTGTGACACAAAAATATATCTGCTGAAAATAGTCTTGTGTAGGACTGACATCCCAGTGTGGTTTCGCAGTTCCACGGGTCAAATCACTGTACTATTCAGTTTTGGGCCTTTGGTATCTAAAAAAAAGCAGTTTGAGTGTGTCGCTCACTGTTCAGCCGCAAATATCTATTTAAAAATGTGTGGTATACCCCAGTAAGCAATAACTGTAGTTTTGCCACCCCACTGTAAAAATCTCTATTATTCAGGTTTTGGTAGTTTTTTCCGTAAAGAAAAACAGTAGTGTCTCCTGACTGTTGTGACACAAAAATATATCTGTTGAAAATAGTCTTGTGTAGGCCCGACATCCCAGTGTGGTTTCGCAGTTCCACGGGTCAAATCGCTGTACTATCCAGTTTTGGGCCTTTGGTATCTTAAAAAAAAGCAGTTTGAGTGTGTCGCTCACTGTTCAGCCGCAAATATCTCTATTTAAAAAAGTGTGGTATACCCCAGTAAACAATAGCTGTGGTTTTGCCATCCAATGGTAAAAAATCTCTATTATTCAGCTTTTGGTAGTTTTTTACATAAAGAAAAACAAAAGTGTCTCCTGACTGTTGTGACACAAAAATATATCTGTTGAAAATAGTCTTGTGTAGGCCCGACATCCCAGTGTAGTTTCGCAGTTCCATGGGTCAAATCGCTGTACTATCCAGTTTTGGGCCTTTGGTATCTGAAAAAAAAGCAGTTTGAGTGTGTCGCTCACTGTTCAGCCGCAAATATACCTATTTAAAGAAGTGTGGTATACCCCAGTAAACAATAACTGTGGTTTTGCAATCCCACGGTAAAAAATCTCTATTATTCAGCTTTTGCTAGTTTTTTCCGTAAAGAAAAACAGTAGTGTCTCCTGCCTGTTGTGACACAAAAATATATCTGTTGAAAATAGTCTTGTGTAGTCCCGACATCCAAGTGTGGTTTCGCAGTTCCACGGGTGAAATCGCTGTACTATCCAGTTTTGGGCCTTTGGTATCTAGAAAAAAAGCAGTTTGAGTGTGTCGCTCACTGTTCAGCCGCAAATATCTCTATTTAAAAAAGTGTGGTATACCCCAGTAAACAATAACTGTGGTTTTGCCATCCCACTGTAAAAAATCTCTATTATTCAGCTTTTGGTAATTTTTTCTGTAAAGAAAAACAAAAGTGTCTCCTGACTGTTGTGACACAAAAATATATCTGTTGAAAATAGTCTTGTGTAGGCCCGACATCCCCGTGTGGTTTCGCAGTTCCATGGGTCAAATCGCTGTACTATCCAGTTTTGGGCCTTTGGTATCTGAAAAAAAAGCAGTTTGAGTGTGTCGCTCACTGTTCAGCCGCAAATATATCTCTTTAAAAAAGTGTGGTATACCCCAGTAAACAATAACTGTGGTTTTGCCATCCCACGGTAAAAAATCTCTATTATTCAGGTTTTGGTATATTTTCCGTAAAGAAAAACAGTAGTGTCTCCTGACTGTTGTGACACAAAAATATATCTGTTGAAAATAGTCTTGTGTAGTCCCGACATCCCAGTGTGGTTTCGCAGTTCCATGGGTCAAATCGCTGTACTATCCAGTTTTGGGCCTTTGGTATCTAAAAATAAGCAGTTTGAGTGTGTCGCTCGCTGTTCAGCCGCAAATTATCTCTATATAAAAAAGTGTGGTATGTCCCAGTATACAATAACTGTGGTTTTGCCATCCCACGGTAAAAAATCTCTATTATTCAGCTTTTGGTAGTTTTTTCCGTAAAGAAAAACAGTAGTGTCTCCTGACTGTTGTGACACAAAAATATATCTGTTGAAAATAGTCTTGTGTAGGCCCGACATTCCAGTGTGGTTTCGCAGTTCCACGGGTCAAATCGCTGTACTATCCAGTTTTGGGCCTTTGGTATCTAAAAAAAAAGCAGTTTGAGTGTGTCGCTCACTGTTCAGCCGCAAATATCTCTATTTAAAAAAGTGTGGTATACCCCAGTAAACAATAACTGTGGTTTTGCCATCCCACGGTAAAAATCTATATTATTCAGCTTTTGGTAGTTTTTTCCGTAAAGAAAAACAGTAGTGTCTCCTGACTGTTGTGACACAAAAATATATCTGTTGAAAATAGTCTTGTGTAGTCCCGACATCCAAGTGTGGTTTCGCAGTTCCACGGGTGAAATCGCTGTACTATTTAGTTTTGGGCCTTTGGTATCTAGAAAAAAAGCAGTTTGAGTGTGTCGCTCACTGTTCAGCCGCAAATATCTCTATTTAAAAAAGTGTGGTATACCCCAGTAAACAATAACTGTGGTTTTGCCATCCCACGGTAAAAAATCTCTATTATTCAGGTTTTGGTATATTTTCCGTAAAGAAAAACAGTAGTGTCTCCTGACTGTTGTGACACAAAAATTTATCTGTTGAAAATAGTCTTGTGTAGGCCCGACATCCCAGTGTGGTTTCGCAGTTCCACGGGTCAAATCGCTGTACTATCCAGTTTTGGGCCTTTGGTATCTAAAAAAAAAGCAGTTTGAGTGTGTCGCTCACTGTTCAGCCGCAAATATCTCTATTTAAAAAAGTGTGGTATACCCCAGTAAACAATAACTGTGGTTTTGCCATCCCACGGTAAAAATCTATATTATTCAGCTTTTGGTAGTTTTTTCCGTAAAGAAAAACAGTAGTGTCTCCTGACTGTTGTGACACAAAAATATATCTGTTGAAAATAGTCTTGTGTAGGCCCGACATCACAGTGTGGTTTCGCAGTTCCATTGGTCAAATCGCTGTACTATCCAGTTTTGGACCTTTGGTATCTAAAAAAAAAGCAGTTTGAGTGTGTCGCTCACTGTTCAGCCGCAAATATATCTATTTAAAAAAGTGTGGTATACCCCAGTAAACAATAACTGTGGTTTTGCCATCCTGCGGTAAAAAATCTCTATAATTCAGGTTTTGGTATATTTTCCGTAAAGAAAAACAGTAGTGTCTCCTGACAGTTGTGACACAAAAATATATCTGTTGAAAATAGTCTTGTGTAGTCTCGACATCCCAGTATGGTTTCGCAGTTCCACGGGTCAAATCGCTGTACTATCCAGTTTTGGGCCTTTGGTATCTAAAAAAAAAGCAGTTTGAGTGTGTCGCTCACTGTTCAGCCGCAAATATCTCTATTTAAAAAAGTGTGGAATACCCCAGTAAACAATAACTATGGTTTTGCCATCCCACTGTAAAAAATCTCTATTATTCAGCTTTTGGTAGTTTTTTCCTTAAAGAAAAACAGTAGTGTCTCCTGACTGTTGTGACACAAAAATATATCTGTTGAAAATAGTCTTGTGTCGGCCCGACATCCCAGTGTGGTTTCGCAGTTCCACGGGTCAAATCGCTGTACTATCCAGTTTTGGGCCTTTGGTATCTAAAAAAAAAGCAGTTTGAGTGTGTCGCTCACTGTTCAGCCGCAAATATATCTATTTAAAAAAGTGTGGTATACCACAGTAAACAATAACTGTGGTTTTGCCATCCCACGGTAAAAAATCTCTATTATTCAGGTTTTGGTATATTTTCCGTAAAGAAAAACAGTAGTGTCTCCTGACTGTTGTGACACAAAAATATATCTGTTGAAAATAGTCTTGTGTAGACCCGACATCCCAGTGTGGTTTCACAGTTCCACGGGTCAAATCGCTGTACTATCCAGTTTTGGGCCTTTGGTATCTAAAAAAAAAAGCAGTTTGAGTGTGTCGCTCACTGTTCAGCCGCAAATATCTCTATTTAAAAAAGTGTGGTATACCCCAGTAAACAATAACTGTGGTTTTGCCATCCCACGGTAAAAAATCTCTATTATTCAGCTTTTGGTAGTTTTTTCTGTAAAGAAAAACAAAAGTGTCTCCTGACTGTTGTGACACAAAAATATATCTGTTGAAAATAGTCTTGTGTAGGCCCGACATCCCCGTGTGGTTTCGCAGTTCCATGGGTCAAATCGCTGTACTATCCAGTTTTGGGCCTTTGGTATCTGAAAAAAAAGCAGTTTGAGTGTGTCGCTCACTGTTCAGCCGCAAATATATCTCTTTAAAAAAGTGTGGTATACCCCAGTAAACAATAACTGTGGTTTTGCCATCCCACGGTAAAAAATCTCTAT
Organism: Phyllobates terribilis; assembly: GCF_046119375.1. Classification (NCBI taxonomy): domain Eukaryota; kingdom Metazoa; phylum Chordata; class Amphibia; order Anura; family Dendrobatidae; genus Phyllobates; species Phyllobates terribilis. The sequence goes on along the minus strand of NW_027362763.1, from coordinate 591,324,149 downwards.
TATTCAGGTTTTGGTATATTTTCCGTAAAGAAAAACAGTAGTGTCTCCTGACTGTTGTGACACAAAAATATATCTGTTGAAAATAGTCTTGTGTAGTCCCGACATCCCAGTGTGGTTTCGCAGTTCCATGGGTCAAATCGCTGTACTATCCAGTTTTGGGCCTTTGGTATCTAAAAATAAGCAGTTTGAGTGTGTCGCTCGCTGTTCAGCCGCAAATTATCTCTATATAAAAAAGTGTGGTATGTCCCAGTATACAATAACTGTGGTTTTGCCATCCCACGGTAAAAAATCTCTATTATTCAGCTTTTGGTAGTTTTTTCCGTAAAGAAAAACAGTAGTGTCTCCTGACTGTTGTGACACAAAAATATATCTGTTGAAAATAGTCTTGTGTAGGCCTGACATTCCAGTGTGGTTTCGCAGTTCCACGGGTCAAATCGCTGTACTATCCAGTTTTGGGCCTTTGGTATCTAAAAAAAAAGCAGTTTGAGTGTGTCGCTCACTGTTCAGACGCAAATATCTCTATTTAAAAAAGTGTGGTATACCCCAGTAAACAATAACTGTGGTTTTGCCATCCCACGGTAAAAATCTATATTATTCAGCTTTTGGTAGTTTTTTCCGTAAAGAAAAACAGTAGTGTCTCCTGACTGTTGTGACACAAAAATATATCTGTTGAAAATAGTCTTGTGTAGTCCCGACATCCAAGTGTGGTTTCGCAGTTCCACGGGTGAAATCGCTGTACTATTTAGTTTTGGGCCTTTGGTATCTAGAAAAAAAGCAGTTTGAGTGTGTCGCTCACTGTTCAGCCGCAAATATCTCTATTTAAAAAAGTGTGGTATACCCCAGTAAACAATAACTGTGGTTTTGCCATCCCACGGTAAAAAATCTCTATTATTCAGGTTTTGGTATATTTTCCGTAAAGAAAAACAGTAGTGTCTCCTGACTGTTGTGACACAAAAATTTATCTGTTGAAAATAGTCTTGTGTAGGCCCGACATCCCAGTGTGGTTTCGCAGTTCCACGGGTCAAATCGCTGTACTATCCAGTTTTGGGCCTTTGGTATCTAAAAAAAAAGCAGTTTGAGTGTGTCGCTCACTGTTCAGCCGCAAATATCTCTATTTAAAAAAGTGTGGTATACCCCAGTAAACAATAACTGTGGTTTTGCCATCCCACGGTAAAAATCTATATTATTCAGCTTTTGGTAGTTTTTTCCGTAAAGAAAAACAGTAGTGTCTCCTGACTGTTGTGACACAAAAATATATCTGTTGAAAATAGTCTTGTGTAGGCCCGACATCACAGTGTGGTTTCGCAGTTCCTTTGGTCAAATCGCTGTACTATCCAGTTTTGGACCTTTGGTATCTAAAAAAAAAGCAGTTTGAGTGTGTCGCTCACTGTTCAGCCGCAAATATATCTATTTAAAAAAGTGTGGTATACCCCAGTAAACAATAACTGTGGTTTTGCCATCCTGCGGTAAAAAATCTCTATAATTCAGGTTTTGGTATATTTTCCGTAAAGAAAAACAGTAGTGTCTCCTGACAGTTGTGACACAAAAATATATCTGTTGAAAATAGTCTTGTGTAGTCTCGACATCCCAGTATGGTTTCGCAGTTCCACGGGTCAAATCGCTGTACTATCCAGTTTTGGGCCTTTGGTATCTAAAAAAAAAGCAGTTTGAGTGTGTCGCTCACTGTTCAGCCGCAAATATCTCTATTTAAAAAAGTGTGGAATACCCCAGTAAACAATAACTATGGTTTTGCCATCCCACTGTAAAAAATCTCTATTATTCAGCTTTTGGTAGTTTTTTCCTTAAAGAAAAACAGTAGTGTCTCCTGACTGTTGTGACACAAAAATATATCTGTTGAAAATAGTCTTGTGTCGGCCCGACATCCCAGTGTGGTTTCGCAGTTCCACGGGTCAAATCGCTGTACTATCCAGTTTTGGGCCTTTGGTATCTAAAAAAAAAGCAGTTTGAGTGTGTCGCTCACTGTTCAGCCGCAAATATATCTATTTAAAAAAGTGTGGTATACCACAGTAAACAATAACTGTGGTTTTGCCATCCCACGGTAAAAAATCTCTATTATTCAGGTTTTGGTATATTTTCCGTAAAGAAAAACAGTAGTGTCTCCTGACTGTTGTGACACAAAAATATATCTGTTGAAAATAGTCTTGTGTAGACCCGACATCCCAGTGTGGTTTCACAGTTCCACGGGTCAAATCGCTGTACTATCCAGTTTTGGGCCTTTGGTATCTAAAAAAAAAAGCAGTTTGAGTGTGTCGCTCACTGTTCAGCCGCAAATATCTCTATTTAAAAAAGTGTGGTATACCCCAGTAAACAATAACTGTGGTTTTGCCATCCCACGGTAAAAAATCTCTATTATTCAGCTTTTGGTAGTTTTTTCCTTAAAGAAAAACAGTAGTGTCTCCTGACTGTTGTGACACAAAAATATATCTGTTGAACATAGTGTTGTGTAGGCCTGACATCCCAGTGTGGTTTCGCAGTTCATGGGTCAAATCACTGTACTATTCAGTTTTGGGCCTTTGGTATCTAAAAAAAAAGCAGTTTGATTGTGTCGCTCACTGTTCAGCCGCAAATATCTCTATTTAAAAAGTGTGGTATACCCCAGTAAACAATAACTGTGGTTTTGCCACCCCACAGTAAAAATCTCTATTATTCAGCATTTGGTAGTTTTTTCTGTAAAGAAAAACAGTAGTGTCTCCTGACTGTTGTGACACAAAAATATATCTGTTGAAAATAGTCTTGTGTAGGCCCGACATCCCAGTGTGGTTTCGCAGTTCCACGGGTCAAATCGCTGTACTATCCAGTTTTGGGCCTTTGGTATCTAAAAAAAAAGCAGTTTGAGTGTGTCGCTCACTGTTCAGCCGCAAATATCTCTATTTAAAAAAGTGTGGTATACCCCAGTAAACAATAACTGTGGTTTTGCCATCCCACGGTAAAAAATCTCTATTATTCAGGTTTTGGTATATTTTCCGTAAAGAAAAACAGTAGTGTCTCCTGACTGTTGTGACACAAAAATTTATCTGTTGAAAATAGTCTTGTGTAGTCCCGACATCCCAGTGTGGTTTCGCAGTTCCACGGGTCAAATCGCTGTACTATCCAGTTTTGGGCCTTTGGTATCTAAAAAAAAAGCAGTTTGATTGTGTCGCTCACTGTTCAGCCGCAAATATCTCTATTTAAAAAAGTGTGGTATACCCCAGTAAACAATAACTGTGGTTTTGCCACCCCACGGTAAAAATCTCTATTATTCAGCTTTTGGTAGTTTTTTCCGTAAAGAAAAACAGTAGTGTCTCCTGACTGTTGTGACACAAAAGTATATCTGTTGAAAATAGTCTTGTGTAGGCCTGACATCCCAGTGTGGTTTCGCAGTTCCACGGGTCAAATCACTGTACTATTCAGTTTTGGGCCTTTGGTATCTAAAAAAAAAAGCAGTTTGAGTGTGTAGCTCACTGTTCAGCCGCAAATATCTATTTAAAAAAGTGTGGTATACCCCAGTAAACAATAACTGTGGTTTTGCCACCCCACGGTAAAAATCTCTATTATTCAGGTTTTGGTAGTTTATTCCGTAAAGTAAAACAGTAGTGTCTCCTGACTGTTGTGACACAAAAATATATCTGTTGAAAATAGTCTTGTGTAGGCCCGACATCCCAGTGTGGTTTCGCAGTTCCATGGGTCAAATCGCTGTACTATCCAGTTTTGGGCCTTTGGTATCTAAAAAAAAAGCTGTTTGAGTGTGTCGCTCACTGTTCAGCCGCAAATATCTCTATTTAAAAAAGTGTGGTATACCCCAGTAAACAATAACTGTGGTTTTGCCATCCCACGGTAAAAAATCTCTATTATTCAAGTTTTGGTATATTTTCCGTAAAGAAAAACAGTAGTGTCTCCTGACTGTTGTGACACAAAAATATATCTGTTGAAAATAGTCTTGTGTAGACCCGTCATCCCAGTGTGGTTTCGTAGTTCCACGGGTCAAATCGCTGTACTATCCAGTTTTGGGCCTTTGGTATCTTAAAAAAAAAGCAGTTTGAGTGTGTCGCTCACTGTTCAGCCGCAAATATCTCTATTAATAAAAGTGTGGTATACCCCAGTAAACAATAACTGTGGTTTTGCCATCCAATGGTAAAAAATCTCTATTATTCAGCTTTTAGTAGTTTTTTCCGTAAAGAAAAACAAGTGTCTCCTGACTGTTGTGACACAAAAATATATCTGTTGAAAATAGTCTTGTGTCGGCACGACATCCCAGTGTGGTTTCGCAGTTCCATGGGTCAAATCGCTGTACTATCCAGTTTTGGGCCTTTGGTATCTAAAAAAAAAGCGGTTTGAGTGTGTCGCTCACTGTTCAGCCGCAAATATCTCTATTTAAAAAAGTGTGGTATACCCCAGTAAACAATAACTGTGGTTTTGCCATCCCACGGTAAAAAATCTCTATTATTCAGGTTTTGGTATATTTTCCGTAAAGAAAAACAGTAGTGTCTCCTGACTGTTGTGACACAAAAATATATCTGTTGAAAATAGTCTTGTGTAGACCCGACATCCCAGTGTGGGTACGCAGTTCCACGGGTCAAATCGCTGTACTATCCAGTTTTGAACCTTTGGTATCTAAAAAAAAGCAGTTTGAGTGTGTCGCTCACTGTTCAGCCGCAAATGTCTGTATTTAAAAAATTGTGGTATACCCAGTAAACAATAACTGTGGTTTTGCCATCCCACGGTAAAAATCTCTATTATTCAGCTTTTGGTAGTTTTTTCCGTAAAGAAAAACAGTAGTGTCTCCTGACTGTTGTGACACAAAAATATATCTGTTGAAAATAGTCTTGTGTAGGCCTGACATCCCAGTGTGGTTTCGCAGTTCCACGGGTCAAATCACTGTACTATTCAGTTTTGGGCCTTTGGTATCTAAAAAAAAAGCAGTTTGAGTGTGTAGCTCACTGTTCAGCCGCAAATATCTATTTAAAAAAGTGTGGTATACCCCAGTAAACAATAACTGTGGTTTTGCCACCCCACGGTAAAAATCTCTATTATTCAGGTTTTGGTAGTTTATTCCGTAAAGTAAAACAGTAGTGTCTCCTGACTGTTGTGACACAAAAATATATCTGTTGAAAATAGTCTTGTGTAGGCCCGACATCCCAGTGTGGTTTCGCAGTTCCATGGGTCAAATCGCTGTACTATACAGTTTTGCACCTTTGGTATCTAAAAAAAAGCAGCTTGAGTGTGTCGCTCACTGTTCAGCCGCAAATATATCTTTTTAAAAAAGTGTGGTATACCCCAGTAAACAATAACTGTGGTTTTGCCATCCCACGGTAAAAAATCTCTATTATTCAGGTTTTGGTACATTTTCCGTAAAGAAAAACAGTAGTGTCTCCTGACTGTTGTGACACAAAAATATATCTGTTGAAAATAGTCTTGTGTAGGCTCGACATCCCAGTGTGGTTTCTCAGTTCCACGGGTCAAATCGCTGTACTATCCAGTTTTGGGCCTTTGGTATCTAAAAAAAAAGCAGTTTGAGTGTGTCGCTCACTGTTCAGCCGCAAATATCTCTATTTAAAAAAGTGCGGTATACCCAGTAAACAATAACTGTGGTTTTGCCATCCCACGGTAAAAATCTCTATTATTCAGCTTTTGGTATATTTTCCGTAAATAAAAACAGTAGTGTCTCCTGACTGTTGTGACACAAAAATATATCTGTTGAAAATAGTCTTGTGTTGGCCCGACATCCAAGTGTGGTTTCGCAGTTCGACCGGTCAAATCACTGTACTATTCAGTTTTGGGCCTTTGGTATCTAAAAAAAAAGCAGTTTCAGTGTGTCGCTCACTGTTCAGCTGCAAATATCTCTATTTAAAAAAGTGTGGTATACCCCAGTAAACAATAACTGTGGTTTTGCCATCCCACGGTAAAAATCTCTATTATTCAGCTTTTGGTAATTTTTTCCGTAAAGAAAAACAGTAGTGTCTCCTGACTGTTGTGACACAAAAATATATCTGTTGAAAATAGTCTTGTGTAGGCCCGACATCCCAGTGTGGTTTCGCAGATCCACGGGTCAAATCGCTGTACTATCCAGTTTTGGGCCTTTGGTATCTTAAAAAAAAGCAGTTTGAGTGTGTCGCTCACTGTTCAGCCGCAAAAATCTCTATTTAAAAAAGTGTGGTATACCCCAGTAAACAATAACTGTGGTTTTGCCATCCAACGGTAAAAAATCTCTATTATTCAGCTTTTGGTAGTTTTTTCCATAAAGAAAAACAAAAGTGTCTCCTGACTGTTGTGACACAAAAATATATCTGTTGAAAATAGTCTTGTGTAGGCCCGACATCGCAGTGTGGTTTCGCAGTTCCACGGATCAAATCGCTGTACTATCCAGTTTTGGGCCTTTGGTATCTAAAAAAAAGCAGTTTGAGTGTGTCGCTCACTGTTCAGCCGCAAATATCTCTATTTAAAAAAGTGTGGAATACCCCAGTAAACAATAACTGTGGTTTTGCCATCCCTCTGTAAAAAATCTCTATTATTCAGCTTTTGGTAGTTTTTTCCGTAAAGAAAAACAGTAGTGTCTCCTGACTGTTGTGACACAAAAATATATCTGTTGAAAATAGTCTTGTGTCGGCCCGACATCCCAGTGTGGTTTCGCAGTTCCATGGGTCAAATCGCTGTACTATCCAGTTTTGGGCCTTTGGTATCTAAAAAAAAAGCAGTTTGAGTGTGTCGCTCACTGTTCAGCCGCAAATATATCTTTTTAAAAAAGTGTGGTATACCCCAGTAAACAATAACTGTGGTTTTGCCATCCCACGGTAAAAAATCTCTATTATTCAGGTTTTGGTATATTTTCCGTAAAGAAAAACAGTAGTGTCTCCTGACTGTTGTGACGCAAAAATATATCTGTTGAAAATAGTCTTGTGTAGGCCCGACATCCCAGTGTGGTTTCGCAGTTCCACGGGTCAAATCGCTGTACTATCCAGTTTTGGGCCTTTGGTATTCAAAAAAAAAGCAGTTTGAGTGTGTCGCTCACTGTTCAGCCGCAAATATCTCTATTTAAAAAAGTGTGGTATACCCAGTAAAAAATAACTGTGATTTTGCCATCCAACGGTAAAAATCTCTATTATTCAGCTTTTGGTATATTTTCCGTAAAGAAAAACAGTAGTGTCTCCTGACTGTTGTGACACAAAAATATATCTGTTGAAGATAGTCTTGTGTAGGCCCGACATCCAAGTGTGGTTTCGCAGTTCCACGGGAAAATCACTGTACTATTCAGTTTTGGGCCTTTGGTATCTAAAAAAAAAGCAGTTTGAGTGTGTCGCTCACTGTTCAGCCGCAAATATCTCTATTTAAAAAAGTGTGGTATACCCCAGTAAACAATAACTGTGGTTTTGCCATCCCACGGTAAAAATCTCTATAATTCAGCTTTTGATAGTTTTTTCCGTAAAGAAAACAGTAGTGTCTCCTGACTGTTGTGACACAAAAATATATCTGTTGAAAATAGTCTTGTGTAGGCCCGACATCCCAGTGTGGTTTTGCAGTTCCATGGGTCAAATCTCTGTACCATCCAGTTTTGGGCCTTTGGCATAAAAAAAAAAAGCAGTTTGAGTGTGTCGCTCACTGTTCAGCCGCAAATATCTCTATTTAAAAAAGTGTGGTATACCCCAGTAAACAATAACTGTGGTTTTGCCATCCCACGGTAAAAAATCTCTATTATTCAGGTTTTGGTAAGTTTTCCGTAAAGAAAAACAGTAGTGTCTCCTGACTGTTGTGACACAAAAATATATCTATTGAAAATAGTCTTGTGTAGGCCCGACATCCCAGTGTGGTTTCGCAGTTCCACGAGTCAAATCGCTGTACTATCCAGTTTTGGGCCTTTGGTATGTTAAAAAAAAGCAGTTTGAGTGTGTCGCTCACTGTTCAGCCGCAAATATCTCTATTTAAAAAAGTGTGGTATACCCCAGTAAACAATAACTGTGGTTTTGCCATCCCACGGTAAAAATCTCTAATATTCAGCTTTTCGTAGTTTTCTGCGTAAAGAAAAACAGTAGTGTCTCCTGACTGTTGTGACACAAAAATATATCTGTTGAAAATAGTCTTGTGTAGGCCGGACATCCCAGTTTGGTTTCGCAGTTCCATGGGTCAAATCGCGATACTATACAGTTTTGGACCTTTGGTATCTAAAAAAAAAGCAGCTTGAGTGTGTCGCTCACTGTTCAGCCGCAAATATCTCTATTTAAAAAAGTGTGGTATACCCCAGTAAACAATAACTGTGGTTTTGCCATCCCACGGTAAAAAATCTCTATTATTCAGGTTTTGGTACATTTTCCGTAAAGAAAAACAGTAGTGTCTCCTGACTGTTGTGACACAAAAATATATCTGTTGAAAATAGTCTTGTGTAGGCCCGACATCCCAGTGTGGTTTCGCAGTTCCACGGGTCAAATCGCTGTACTATTCAGTTTTGGGCCTTTGGTATCCAAAAAAAAGCAGTTTGAGTGTGTCGCTCACTGTTCAGCCGCAAATATCTCTATTTAAAAAAGTGTGGTGTACCCCAGTAAACAATAACTGTGGTTTTGCCATCCCACGGTAAAAAATCTCTATTATTCAGGTTTTGGTACATTTTCCGTAAAGAAAAACAGTAGTGTCTCCTGACTGTTGTGACACAAAAATATATCTGTTGAAAATAGTCTTGTGTTGGCCCGACATCCCAGTGCGGTTTCGCAGTTCCACGGGTCAAATCACTGTACTATTCAGTTTTGGGCCTTTGGTATCTAAAAAAAAAGCAGTTTGAGTGTGTCGCTCACTGTTCAGCCGCAAATATCTCTATTTAAAAAAGTGTGGTATACCCCAGTAAACAATAACTGTGGTTTTGCTATCCCACGGTAAAAATCTCTATTATTCAGCTTTTGGTATTTTTTTCCGTAAAGAAAAACAGTAGTGTCTCCTGACTGTTGTGACACAAAAATATATCTGTTAAAAATAGTCTTGTGTAGGCCCGACATCCCAGTGTGGTTTCGCAGTTCCACGCGTCAAATCGCTGTACTATCCAGTTTTGGGCCTTTGGTATCCAAAAAAAAAGCAGTTTGAGTGTGTCGCTCACTGTTCAGCCGCAAATATCTCTATTTAAAAAAGTGTGGTATACCCCAGTAAACAATAACTGTGGTTTTTCCATCCCACGGTAAAAATCTCTATTTTTCAGCTTTTGGTAGTTTTTTAGGTAAAGAAAAACAAAAGTGTCTCCTGACTGTTGTGACACAAAAATATATCTGTTGAAAATAGTCTTCTGTAGACCCGACATCCCAGTGTGGTTTCGCAGTTCCATGGGTCAAATCGATGTACTATCCAGTTTTGGGCCTTTGGTATCTAAAAAAAAAGCAGTTTGAGTGTGTCGCTCACTGTTCAGCTGCAAATATATCTATTTAAAAAAGTGTGGTATACCCCAGTAAAAAATAACTGTGGTTTTGCCATCCCACGGTAAAAAATCTCTATTATTCAGGTTTTGGTATATTTTCCGTAAAGAAAAACAGTAGTGTCTCCTGAATGTTGTGACACAAAAATATATCTGTTGAAAATAGTCTTGAGTTGTCCCTAAATCCCAGTGTGGTTTCGCAGTTCCACGGGTCAAATCGCTGTGCTATCCAGTTTTGGGCCTTTGGTAGCTAAAAAAAAGCAGTTTGAGTGTGTCGCTCACTGTTCAACCGCAAATTATCTCTATATAAAAAAGTGTGGTATACCCCAGTAAACAATAACTGTGGTTTTGCCATCCCACGGTAAAAAATCTCTATTATTCAGCTTTTGGTAGTTTTTTCCGTAAAGAAAAACAGTAGTGTCTCCTGACTGTTGTGACACAAAAATATATCTGTTGAAAATAGTCTTGTGTAGGCCCGACATCCCAGTGTGGTTTCGCAGTTCCATGGGTCAAATCGCTGTACTATACAGTTTTGGACCTTTGGTAGATAAAAAAAAAGCAGCTTGAGTGTGTCGCTCACTGTTCAGCCGCAAATATATCTTTTTAAAAAAGTGTGGTATACCCCAGTAAACAATAACTGTGGTTTTGCCATCCCTGGGTAAAAAATCTCTATTATTCAGGTTTTGGTACATTTTCCGTAAAGAAAAACAGTAGTGTCTCCTGACTGTTGTGACACAAAAATATATCTGTTGAAAATAGTCTTGTGTAGGCTCGACATCCCAGTGTGGTTTCTCAGTTCCACGGGTCAAATCGCTGTACTATAGAGTTTTGGGCCTTTGGTATCTAAAAAAAAAGCAGTTTGAGTCTGTCGCTCACTGTTCAGCCGCAAATATCTCTATTTAAAAAAGTGCGGTATACCCAGTAAACAATAACTGTGGTTTTGCCATCCCACGGTAAAAATCTCTATTATTCAGCTTTTGGTATATTTTCCGTAAGGAAAAACAGTAGTGTCTCCTGACTGTTGTGACGCAAAAATATATCTGTTGAAAATAGTCTTGTGTTCGCCCGACATCCAAGTGTGGTTTCGCAGTTCGACCGGTCAAATCACCGTACTATTCAGTTTTGGGCCTTTGGTATCTAAAAAAAAAGCAGTTTGAGTGTGTCGCTCACTGTTCAGCCGCAAATATCTCTATTTAAAAAAGTGTGGTATACCCCAGTAAACAATAACTGTGGTTTTGCCATCCCACGGTAAAAATCTCTATTATTCAGCTTTTGGTAGTTTTTTCCGTAAAGAAAAACAGTAGTGTCTCCTGACTGTTGTGACACAAAAATATATCTGTTGAAAATAGTCTTGTGTAGGTCCGACATCCCAGTGTGGTTTCGCAGTTCCATGGGTCAAATCGCTGTACTATCCAGTTTTGGGCCTTTGGTATCTTAAAAAAAAGCAGTTTGAGTGTGTCGCTCACTGTTCAGCCGCAAATATATCTTTTTAAAAAAGTGTGGTATACCCCAGTAAAGAATAACTGTGGTTTTGCCATCCCGCGGTAAAAAATCTCTATTATTCAGGTTTTGGTATATTTTCCGTAAAGAAAAACAGTAGTGTCTCCTGACTGTTGTGACACAAAAATATATCTGTTGAAAATAGTCTTGTGTAGGCCCGACATCCCAGTGTGGTTTCGCAGTTCCACGGGTCAAATCGCTGTACTATCCAGTTTTGGGCCTTTGGTATCCAAAAAAAAAGCAGTTTGAGTGTGTCGCTCACTGTTCAGCCGCAAATATCTCTATTTAAAAAAGTGTGGTATACCCAGTAAACAATAACTGTGATTTTGCCATCCAACGGTAAAAATCTCTATTATTCAGCTTTTGGTATATTTTCCGTGAAGAAAAACAGTAGTGTCTCCTGACTGTTGTGACGCAAAAATATATCTGTTGAAAATAGTCTTGTGTAGGCCCGACATCCCAGTGTGGTTTTGCAGTTCCATGGGTCAAATCTCTGTACCATCCAGTTTTGGGCCTTTGGTATCAAAAAAAAAAGCAGTTTGAGTGTGTCGCTCACTGTTCAGCCGCAAATATCTCTATTTAAAAAAGTGTGGTATACCCCAGTAAACAATAACTGTGGTTTTTTGCCATCCCACGGTAAAAATCTCTATTATTCAGCTTTTGGTATATTTTCCGTGAAGAAAAACAGTAGTGTCTCCTGACTGTTGTGACGCAAAAATATATCTGTTGAAAATAGTCTTGTGTAGGCCCGACATCCCAGTGTGGTTTTGCAGTTCCACGGGTCGAATCGCTGTACTATCCAGTTTTGGGCCTTTGGTATCCAAAAAAAAGCAGTTTGAGTGTGTCGCTCACTGTTCAGCCGCAAATATCTCTATTTAAAAAAGTGTGGTATACCCCAGTAAACAATAACTGTGGTTTTGCCATCCCACGGTAAAAAATCTCTATTATTCAGGTTTTGGTATATTTTCCGTAAAGAAAAACAGTAGTGTCTCCTGACTGTTGTGACACAAAAATATATCTGTTGAAAATAGTCTTGTGTAGGCCCGACATCCCAGTGCGGTTTCGCAGTTCCACGGGTCAAATCGCTGTACTATCCAGTTTTGGGCCTTTGGTATCCAAAAAAAAAGCAGTTTGAGTGTGTCGCTCACTGTTCAGCCGCAAATATCTCTATTTAAAAAAGTGTGGTATACCCAGTAAACAATAACTGTGATTTTGCCATCCAACGGTAAAAATCTCTATTATTCAGCTTTTGGTATATTTTCCGTAAAGAAAAACAGTAGTGTCTCCTGACTGTTGTTACACAAAAATATATCTGTTGAAAATAGTCTTGTGTAGGCCCGACATCCAAGTGTGGTTTCGCAGTTCCACGGGTCAAATCACTGTACTATTCAGTTTTGGGCCTTTGGTATTTAAAAAACAAGCAGTTTGAGTGTGTCGCTCACTGTTCAGCCGCAAATATCTCTATTTAAAAAAGTGTGGTATACCCAGTAAAAAATAACTGTGATTTTGCCATCCAACGGTAAAAATCTCTATTATTAAGCTTTTGGTATATTTTCCGTAAAGAAAAACAGTAGTGTCTCCTGACTGTTGTGACACAAAAATATATCTGTTGAAGATAGTCTTGTGTAGGCCCGACATCCAAGTGTGGTTTCGCAGTTCCACGGGGAAAATTACTGTACTATTCAGTTTTGGGCCTTTGGTATCTAAAAAAAAAGCAGTTTGAGTGTGTCGCTCACTGTTCAGCTGCAAATATCTCTATTTAAAAAAGTGTGGTATACCCCAGTAAACAATAACTGTGGTTTTGCCATCCCACGGTAAAAATCTCTATAATTCAGCTTTTGGTAGTTTTTTCCGTAAAGAAAACAGTAGTGTCTCCTGACTGTTGTGACACAAAAATATATCTGTTGAAAATAGTCTTGTGTAGGCCCGACATCCCAGTGTGGTTTTGCAGTTCCATGGGTCAAATCTCTGTACCATCCAGTTTTGGGCCTTTGGTATAAAAAAAAAAAGCAGTTTGAGTGTGTCGCTCACTGTTCAGCCGCAAATATCTCTATTTAAAAAAGTGTGGTATACCCCAGTAAACAATAACTGTGGTTTTGCCATCCCACGGTAAAAAATCTCTATTATTCAGGTTTTGGTATATTTTCCGTAAAGAAAAACAGTAGTGTCTCCTGACTGTTGTGACACAAAAATATATCTATTGAAAATAGTCTTGTGTAGGCCCGACATCCCAGTGTGGTTTCGCAGTTCCACGAGTCAAATCGCTGTACTATCCAGTTTTGGGCCTTTGGTATCTTAAAAAAAAGCAGTTTGAGTGTGTCGCTCACTGTTCAGCCGCAAATATCTCTATTTAAAAAAGTGTGGTATACCCCAGTAAACAATAACTGTGGTTTTGCCATCCCACGGTAAAAATCTCTATTATTCAGCTTTTCGTAGTTTTCTGCGCAAAGAAAAACAGTAGTGTCTCCTGACTGTTGTGACACAAAAATATAACTGTTGAAAATAGTCTTGTGTAGGCCGGACATCCCAGTGTGGTTTCGCAGTTCCATGGGTCAAATCGCGATACTATACAGTTTTGGACCTTTGGTATCTAAAAAAAAAAGCAGCTTGAGTGTGTCGCTCACTGTTCAGCCGCAAATATCTCTATTTAAAAAAGTGTGGTATACCCCAGTAAACAATAACTGTGGTTTTGCCATACCACGGTAAAAAATCTCTATTATTCAGGTTTTGGTACATTTTCCGTAAAGAAAAACAGTAGTGTCTCCTGACTGTTGTGACACAAAAATATATCTGTTGAAAATAGTCTTGTGTAGGCCCGACATCCCAGTGTGGTTTCGCAGTTCCACGGGTCAAATCGCTGTACTATCCAGTTTTGGGCCTTTGGTATCCAAAAAAAAAGCAGTTTGAGTGTGTCGCTCACTGTTCAGCCGCAAATATCTCTATTTAAAAAAGTGTGGTATACCCAGTAAACAATAACTGTGGTTTTGCCATACCACGGTAAAAAATCTCTATTATTCAGGTTTTGGTACATTTTCCGTAAAGAAAAACAGTAGTGTCTCCTGACTGTTGTGACGCAAAAATATATCTGTTGAAAATAGTCTTGTGTAGGCCCGACATCCAAGTGTGGTTTCGCAGTTCGACCGGTCAAATCACCGTACTATTCAGTTTTGGGCCTTTGGTATCTAAAAAAAAAGCAGTTTGAGTGTGTCGCTCACTGTTCAGCCGCAAATATCTCTATTTAAAAAAGTGTGGTATACCCCAGTAAACAATAACTGTGGTTTTGCCATCCCACGGTAAAAATCTCTATTATTCAGCTTTTGGTAGTTTTTTCCGTAAAGAAAAACAGTAGTGTCTCCTGACTGTTGTGACACAAAAATATATCTGTTGAAAATAGTCTTGTGTAGGTCCGACATCCCAGTGTGGTTTCGCAGTTCCATGGGTCAAATCGCTGTACTATCCAGTTTTGGGCCTTTGGTATCTTAAAAAAAAGCAGTTTGAGTGTGTCGCTCACTGTTCAGCCGCAAATATATCTTTTTAAAAAAGTGTGGTATACCCCAGTAAAGAATAACTGTGGTTTTGCCATCCCGCGGTAAAAAATCTCTATTATTCAGGTTTTGGTATATTTTCCGTAAAGAAAAACAGTAGTGTCTCCTGACTGTTGTGACACAAAAATATATCTGTTGAAAATAGTCTTGTGTAGGCCCGACATCCCAGTGTGGTTTCGCAGTTCCACGGGTCAAATCGCTGTACTATCCAGTTTTGGGCCTTTGGTATCCAAAAAAAAAGCAGTTTGAGTGTGTCGCTCACTGTTCAGCCGCAAATATCTCTATTTAAAAAAGTGTGGTATACCCAGTAAACAATAACTGTGATTTTGCCATCCAACGGTAAAAATCTCTATTATTCAGCTTTTGGTATATTTTCCGTGAAGAAAAACAGTAGTGTCTCCTGACTGTTGTGACGCAAAAATATATCTGTTGAAAATAGTCTTGTGTAGGCCCGACATCCCAGTGTGGTTTTGCAGTTCCATGGGTCAAATCTCTGTACCATCCAGTTTTGGGCCTTTGGTATCAAAAAAAAAAGCAGTTTGAGTGTGTCGCTCACTGTTCAGCCGCAAATATCTCTATTTAAAAAAGTGTGGTATACCCCAGTAAACAATAACTGTGGTTTTTTGCCATCCCACGGTAAAAATCTCTATTATTCAGCTTTTCGTAGTTTTCTCCGTAAAGAAAAACAGTAGTGTCTCCTGGCTGTTGTGACACAAAAATATATCTGTTGAAAATAGTCTTGTGTAGGCCGGACATCCCAGTGTGGTTTCGCAGTTCCATGGGTCAAATAGCGATACTATACAGTTTTGGACCTTTGGTATTTAAAAAAAAAGCAGCTTGAGTGTGTCGCTCACTGTTCAGCCGCAAATATATCTTTTTAAAAAAGTGTGGTATACCCCAGTAAACAATAACTGTGGTTTTGCCATCCCGCGGTAAAAAATCTCTATTATTCAGGTTTTGGTATATTTTCCGTAAAGAAAAACAGTAGTGTCTCCTGACTGTTGTGACACAAAAATATATCTGTTGAAAATAGTCTTGTGTAGGCCCGACATCCCAGTGTGGTTTTGCAGTTCCACGGGTCGAATCGCTGTACTATCCAGTTTTGGGCCTTTGGTATCCAAAAAAAAGCAGTTTGAGTGTGTCGCTCACTGTTCAGCCGCAAATATCTCTATTTAAAAAAGTGTGGTATACCCCAGTAAACAATAACTGTGGTTTTGCCATCCCACGGTAAAAAATCTCTATTATTCAGGTTTTGGTATATTTTCCGTAAAGAAAAACAGTAGTGTCTCCTGACTGTTGTGACACAAAAATATATCTGTTGAAAATAGTCTTGTGTAGGCCCGACATCCCAGTGCGGTTTCGCAGTTCCACGGGTCAAATCGCTGTACTATCCAGTTTTGGGCCTTTGGTATCCAAAAAAAAAGCAGTTTGAGTGTGTCGCTCACTGTTCAGCCGCAAATATCTCTATTTAAAAAAGTGTGGTATACCCAGTAAACAATAACTGTGATTTTGCCATCCAACGGTAAAAATCTCTATTATTCAGCTTTTGGTATATTTTCCGTAAAGAAAAACAGTAGTGTCTCCTGACTGTTGTTACACAAAAATATATCTGTTGAAAATAGTCTTGTGTAGGCCCGACATCCAAGTGTGGTTTCGCAGTTCCACGGGTCAAATCACTGTACTATTCAGTTTTGGGCCTTTGGTATTTAAAAAACAAGCAGTTTGAGTGTGTCGCTCACTGTTCAGCCGCAAATATCTCTATTTAAAAAAGTGTGGTATACCCAGTAAAAAATAACTGTGATTTTGCCATCCAACGGTAAAAATCTCTATTATTAAGCTTTTGGTATATTTTCCGTAAAGAAAAACAGTAGTGTCTCCTGACTGTTGTGACACAAAAATATATCTGTTGAAGATAGTCTTGTGTAGGCCCGACATCCAAGTGTGGTTTCGCAGTTCCACGGGGAAAATTACTGTACTATTCAGTTTTGGGCCTTTGGTATCTAAAAAAAAAGCAGTTTGAGTGTGTCGCTCACTGTTCAGCTGCAAATATCTCTATTTAAAAAAGTGTGGTATACCCCAGTAAACAATAACTGTGGTTTTGCCATCCCACGGTAAAAATCTCTATAATTCAGCTTTTGGTAGTTTTTTCCGTAAAGAAAACAGTAGTGTCTCCTGACTGTTGTGACACAAAAATATATCTGTTGAAAATAGTCTTGTGTAGGCCCGACATCCCAGTGTGGTTTTGCAGTTCCATGGGTCAAATCTCTGTACCATCCAGTTTTGGGCCTTTGGTATAAAAAAAAAAAGCAGTTTGAGTGTGTCGCTCACTGTTCAGCCGCAAATATCTCTATTTAAAAAAGTGTGGTATACCCCAGTAAACAATAACTGTGGTTTTGCCATCCCACGGTAAAAAATCTCTATTATTCAGGTTTTGGTATATTTTCCGTAAAGAAAAACAGTAGTGTCTCCTGACTGTTGTGACACAAAAATATATCTATTGAAAATAGTCTTGTGTAGGCCCGACATCCCAGTGTGGTTTCGCAGTTCCACGAGTCAAATCGCTGTACTATCCAGTTTTGGGCCTTTGGTATCTTAAAAAAAAGCAGTTTGAGTGTGTCGCTCACTGTTCAGCCGCAAATATCTCTATTTAAAAAAGTGTGGTATACCCCAGTAAACAATAACTGTGGTTTTGCCATCCCACGGTAAAAATCTCTATTATTCAGCTTTTCGTAGTTTTCTGCGCAAAGAAAAACAGTAGTGTCTCCTGACTGTTGTGACACAAAAATATAACTGTTGAAAATAGTCTTGTGTAGGCCGGACATCCCAGTGTGGTTTCGCAGTTCCATGGGTCAAATCGCGATACTATACAGTTTTGGACCTTTGGTATCTAAAAAAAAAAGCAGCTTGAGTGTGTCGCTCACTGTTCAGCCGCAAATATCTCTATTTAAAAAAGTGTGGTATACCCCAGTAAACAATAACTGTGGTTTTGCCATACCACGGTAAAAAATCTCTATTATTCAGGTTTTGGTACATTTTCCGTAAAGAAAAACAGTAGTGTCTCCTGACTGTTGTGACACAAAAATATATCTGTTGAAAATAGTCTTGTGTAGGCCCGACATCCCAGTGTGGTTTCGCAGTTCCACGGGTCAAATCGCTGTACTATCCAGTTTTGGGCCTTTGGTATCCAAAAAAAAAGCAGTTTGAGTGTGTCGCTCACTGTTCAGCCGCAAATATCTCTATTTAAAAAAGTGTGGTATACCCAGTAAACAATAACTGTGGTTTTGCCATACCACGGTAAAAAATCTCTATTATTCAGGTTTTGGTACATTTTCCGTAAAGAAAAACAGTAGTGTCTCCTGACTGTTGTGACGCAAAAATATATCTGTTGAAAATAGTCTTGTGTAGGCCCGACATCCCAGTGTGGTTTTGCAGTTCCATGGGTCAAATCTCTGTACCATCCAGTTTTGGGCCTTTGGTATCAAAAAAAAAAGCAGTTTGAGTGTGTCGCTCACTGTTCAGCCGCAAATATCTCTATTTAAAAAAGTGTGGTATACCCCAGTAAACAATAACTGTGGTTTTTTGCCATCCCACGGTAAAAATCTCTATTATTCAGCTTTTCGTAGTTTTCTCCGTAAAGAAAAACAGTAGTGTCTCCTGACTGTTGTGACACAAAAATATATCTGTTGAAAATAGTCTTGTGTAGGCCGGACATCCCAGTGTGGTTTCGCAGTTCCATGGGTCAAATAGCGATACTATACAGTTTTGGACCTTTGGTATCTAAAAAAAAAGCAGCTTGAGTGTGTCGCTCACTGTTCAGCCGCAAATATATCTTTTTAAAAAAGTGTGGTATACCCCAGTAAACAATAACTGTGGTTTTGCCATCCCGCGGTAAAAAATCTCTATTATTCAGGTTTTGGTATATTTTCCGTAAAGAAAAACAGTAGTGTCTCCTGACTGTTGTGACACAAAAATATATCTGTTGAAAATAGTCTTGTGTAGGCCCGACATCCCAGTGTGGTTTCGCAGTTCCACGGGTCAAATCGCTGTACTATCCAGTTTTGGGCCTTTGGTATCCAAAAAAAAGCAGTTTGAGTGTGTCGCTCACTGTTCAGCCGCAAATATCTCTATTTAAAAAAGTGTGGTATACCCCAATAAACAATAACTGTGGTTTTGCCATCCCACGGTAAAAAATCTCTATTATTCAGGTTTTGGTATATTTTCCGTAAAGAAAAACAGTAGTGTCTCCTGACTGTTGTGACACAAAAATATATCTGTTGAAAATAGTCTTGTGTAGGCCCGACATCCCAGTGTGGTTTCGCAGTTCCACGGGTCAAATCGCTGTACTATCCAGTTTTGGGCCTTTGGTATCCAAAAAAAAAGCAGTTTGAGTGTGTCGCTCACTGTTCAGCCGCAAATATCTCTATTTAAAAAAGTGTGGTATACCCAGTAAACAATAACTGTGATTTTGCCATCCAACGGTAAAAATCTCTATTATTCAGCTTTTGGTATATTTTCCGTAAAGAAAAACAGTAGTGTCTCCTGACTGTTGTTACACAAAAATATATCTGTTGAAAATAGTCTTGTGTAGGCCCGACATCCAAGTGTGGTTTCGCAGTTCCACGGGTCAAATCACTGTACTATTCAGTTTTGGGCCTTTGGTATCTAAAAAACAAGCAGTTTGAGTGTGTCGCTCACTGTTCAGCCTCAAATATCTCTATTTAAAAACGTGTGGTATACCCCAGTAAACAATAACTGTGGTTTTACTATCCCACGGTAAAAATCTCTATTATTCAGCTTTTGGTATATTTTCCGTAAAGAAAAACAGTAGTGTCTCCTGACTGTTGTGACACAAAAATATATCTGTTAAAAATAGTCTTGTGTAGGCCTGACATCCCAGTGTGATTTTGCAGTTCCATGGGTCAAATCTCTGTACCATCCAGTTTTGGGCCTTTGGTATCTAAAAAAAAAGCAGTTTGAGTGTGTCGCTCACTGTTCAGCCGCAAATATCTCTATTTAAAAAAGTGTGTTATACCCCAGTAAACAATAACTGTGGTTTTGCCATCCCACGGTAAAAAATCTCTATTATTCAGGTTTTGGTATATTTTCCGTAAAGAAAAACAGTAGTGTCTCCTGACTGTTGTGACACAAAAATATATCTGTTGAAAATAGTCTTGAGTTGTCCCTAAATCCCAGTGTGGTTTCGCAGTTCCACGGGTCAAATTGCTGTGCTATCCAGTTTTGGGCCTTTGGTAGCTAAAAAAAAGCAGTTTGAGTGTGTCGCTCACTGTTTAGCCGCAAATTATCTCTATATAAAAAAGTGTGGTATACCTCAGTAAACAATAACTGTGGTTTTGCCATCCCACGGTAAAAAATCTCTATTATTCAGCTTTTGGTAGTTTTTTCCGTAAAGAAAAACAGTAGTGTCTCCTGACTGTTGTGACACAAAAATATATCTGTTGAAAATAGTCTTGTGTAGGCCCGACATCCCAGTGTGGTTTCGGAGTTCCACGGGTCAAATCGCTGTACTATCCAGTTTTGGGCCTTTGGTATCTAAAAAAAAGACGTTTGAGTGTATCGCTCACTGTTCAGCCGCAAATATATCTATTTAAAAAAGTGTGGTATACCCCAGTAAACAATAACTGTGGTTTTGCCATCCCACGGTAAAAAATCTCTATTATTCAGGTTTTGGTATATTTTCCGTAAAGAAAAACAGTAGTGTCTCCTGACTGTTGTGACACAAAAATATATCTGTTGAAAATAGTCTTGTGTAGGCCCGACATCCCAGTGTGGTTTCGCAGTTCCACGGGTCAAATCGCTGTACTATCCAGTTTTGGGCCTTTGGTATCCAAAAAAAAAGCAGTTTGAGTGTGTCGCTCACTGTTCAGCCGCAAATATCTCTATTTAAAAAAGTGTGGTGTACCCAGTAAACAATAACTGTGATTTTGCCATCCAACGGTAAAAATCTCTATTATTCAGCTTTTGGTATATTTTCCGTAAAGAAAAACAGTAGTGTCTCCTGACTGTTGTGACACAAAAATATATCTGTTGAAAATAGTCTTGTGTAGGCCCGACATCCAAGTGTGTTTTCGCAGTTCCACGGGTCAAATCACTGTACTATTCAGTTTTGGGCCTTTGATATCTAAAAAAAAAAGCAGTTTGAGTGTGTCGCTCACTGTTCAGCCGCAAATATCTCTATTTAAAAAAGTGTGGTATACACCAGTAAACAATAACTGGGGTTTTGCTATCCCACGGTAAAAATCTCTATTATTCAGCTTTTGGTAGTTTTTTCCGTAAAGAAAAACAGTAGTGTCTCCTGACTGTTGTGACACAAAAATATATCTGTTAAAAATAGTCTTGTGTAGGCCCGACATCCCAGAGTGATTTTGCAGTTCCATGGGTCAAATCTCTGTACCATCCAGTTTTGGGCCTTTGGTATCTAAAAAAAAAGCAGTTTGAGTGTGTCGCTCACTGTTCAGCCGCAAATATCTCTATTTAAAAAAGTGTGGTATACCCCAGTAAACAATAACTGTGGTTTTGCCATCCCACGGTAAAAAATCTCTATTATTCAGGTTTTGGTATATTTTCCGTAAAGAAAAACAGTAGTGTCTCCTGACTGTTGTGACACAAAAATATATCTGTTGAAAATAGTCTTGAGTTGTCCCTAAATCCCAGTGTGGTTTCGCAGTTCCACGGGTCAAATTGCTGTGCTATCCAGTTTTGGGCCTTTGGTATCCAAAAAAAAGCAGTTTGAGTGTGTCGCTCACTGTTCAGCCGCAAATATCTCTATTTAAAAAAGTGTGGTATACCCCAGTAAACAATAACTGTGGTTTTGCCATCCCACGGTAAAAAATCTCTATTATTCAGGTTTTGGTATATTTTCCGTAAAGAAAAACAGTAGTGTCTCCTGACTGTTGTGACACAAAAATATATCTGTTGAAAATAGTCTTGTGTAGGCCCGACATCCCAGTGCGGTTTCGCAGTTCCACGGGTCAAATCGCTGTACTATCCAGTTTTGGGCCTTTGGTATCCAAAAAAAAAGCAGTTTGAGTGTGTCGCTCACTGTTCAGCCGCAAATATCTCTATTTAAAAAAGTGTGGTATACCCAGTAAACAATAACTGTGATTTTGCCATCCAACGGTAAAAATCTCTATTATTCAGCTTTTGGTATATTTTCCGTAAAGAAAAACAGTAGTGTCTCCTGACTGTTGTTACACAAAAATATATCTGTTGAAAATAGTCTTGTGTAGGCCCGACATCCCAGTGTGGTTTCGCAGTTCCACGGGTCAAATCACTGTACTATTCAGTTTTGGGCCTTTGGTATCTAAAAAACAAGCAGTTTGAGTGTGTCGCTCACTGTTCAGCCTCAAATATCTCTATTTAAAAACGTGTGGTATACCCCAGTAAACAATAACTGTGGTTTTACTATCCCACGGTAAAAATCTCTATTATTCAGCTTTTGGTATATTTTCCGTAAAGAAAAACAGTAGTGTCTCCTGACTGTTGTGACACAAAAATATATCTGTTAAAAATAGTCTTGTGTAGGCCTGACATCCCAGTGTGATTTTGCAGTTCCATGGGTCAAATCTCTGTACCATCCAGTTTTGGGCCTTTGGTATCTAAAAAAAAAGCAGTTTGAGTGTGTCGCTCACTGTTCAGCCGCAAATATCTCTATTTAAAAAAGTGTGTTATACCCCAGTAAACAATAACTGTGGTTTTGCCATCCCACGGTAAAAAATCTCTATTATTCAGGTTTTGGTATATTTTCCGTAAAGAAAAACAGTAGTGTCTCCTGACTGTTGTGACACAAAAATATATCTGTTGAAAATAGTCTTGAGTTGTCCCTAAATCCCAGTGTGGTTTCGCAGTTCCACGGGTCAAATTGCTGTGCTATCCAGTTTTGGGCCTTTGGTAGCTAAAAAAAAGCAGTTTGAGTGTGTCGCTCACTATTTAGCTGCAAATTATCTCTATATAAAAAAGTGTGGCATACCCCAGTAAACAATAACTGTGGTTTTGCCATCCCACGGTAAAAAATCTCTATTATTCAGCTTCTGGTAGTTTTTTCCGTAAAGAAAAACAGTAGTGTCTCCTGACTGTTGTGACACAAAAATATATCTGTTGAAAATAGTCTTGTGTAGGCCCGACATCCAAGTGTGTTTTCGCAGTTCCACGGGTCAAATCACTGTACTATTCAGTTTTGGGCCTTTGGTATCTAAAAAAAAAGCAGTTTGAGTGTGTCGCTCACTGTTCAGCCGCAAATATCTCTATTTAAAAAAGTGTGGTATACCCCAGTAAACAATAACTGTGGTTTTGCTATCCCACGGTAAAAATCTCTATTATTCAGCTTTTGGTAGTTTTTTCCGTAAAGAAAAACAGTAGTGTCTCCTGACTGTTGTGACACAAAAATATATCTGTTAAAAATAGTCTTGTGTAGGCCCGACATCCCAGAGTGATTTTGCAGTTCCATGGGTCAAATCTCTGTACCATCCAGTTTTGGGCCTTTGGTATCTAAAAAAAAAGCAGTTTGAGTGTGTCGCTCACTGTTCAGCCGCAAATATCTCTATTTAAAAAAGTGTGGTATACCCCAGTAAACAATAACTGTGGTTTTGCCATCCCACGGTAAAAAATCTCTATTATTCAGGTTTTGGTATATTTTCCGTAAAGAAAAACAGTAGTGTCTCCTGACTGTTGTGACACAAAAATATATCTGTTGAAAATAGTCTTGAGTTGTCCCTAAATCCCAGTGTGGTTTCGCAGTTCCACGGGTCAAATTGCTGTGCTATCCAGTTTTGGGCCTTTGGTAGCTAAAAAAAAGCAGTTTGAGTGTGTCGCTCACTGTTTAGCCGCAAATTATCTCTATATAAAAAAGTGTGGTATACCCCAGTAAACAATAACTGTGGTTTTGCCATCCCACGGTAAAAAATCTCTATTATTCAGCTTTTGGTAGTTTTTTCCGTAAAGAAAAACAGTAGTGTCTCCTGACTGTTGTGACACAAAAATATATCTGTTGAAAATAGTCTTGTGTAGGCCCGACATCCCAGTGTGGTTTCGGAGTTCCACGGGTCAAATCGCTGTACTATCCAGTTTTGGGCCTTTGGTATCTAAAAAAAAGACGTTTGAGTGTATCGCTCACTGTTCAGCCGCAAATATATCTATTTAAAAAAGTGTGGTATACCCCAGTAAACAATAACTGTGGTTTCGCCATCCCACGGTAAAAAATCTCTATTATTCAGGTTTTGGTATATTTTCCGTAAAGAAAAACAGTAGTGTCTCCTGACTGTTGTGACACAAAAATATATATGTTGAAAATAGTCTTGTGTAGGCCCGACATCCCAGTGTGGTTTCGCAGTTCCATGGGTCAAATCGCTGTACTATCCAGTTTTGGGCCTTTGGTATCCAAAAAAAAAGCAGTTTGAGTGTGTCGCTCACTGTTCAGCCGCAAATATCTCTATTTAAAAAAGTGTGGTATACCCAGTAAACAATAACTGTGATTTTGCCATCCAACGGTAAAAATCTCTATTATTCAGCTTTTGGTATATTTTCCGTAAAGAAAAACAGTAGTGTCTCCTGACTGTTGTGACACAAAAATATATCTGTTGAAAATAGTCTTGTGTAGGCCCGACATCCAAGTGTGTTTTCGCAGTTCCACGGGTCAAATCACTGTACTATTCAGTTTTGGGCCTTTGGTATCTAAAAAAAAAGCAGTTTGAGTGTGTCGCTCACTGTTCAGCCGCAAATATCTCTATTTAAAAAAGTGTGGTATACCCCAGTAAACAATAACTGTGGTTTTGCTATCCCACGGTAAAAATCTCTATTATTCAGCTTTTGGTAGTTTTTTCCGTAAAGAAAAACAGTAGTGTCTCCTGACTGTTGTGACACAAAAATATATCTGTTAAAAATAGTCTTGTGTAGGCCCGACATCCCAGAGTGATTTTGCAGTTCCATGGGTCAAATCTCTGTACCATCCAGTTTTGGGCCTTTGGTATCTAAAAAAAAAGCAGTTTGAGTGTGTCGCTCACTGTTCAGCCGCAAATATCTCTATTTAAAAAAGTGTGGTATACCCCAGTAAACAATAACTGTGGTTTTGCCATCCCACGGTAAAAAATCTCTATTATTCAGGTTTTGGTATATTTTCCGTAAAGAAAAACAGTAGTGTCTCCTGACTGTTGTGACACAAAAATATATCTGTTGAAAATAGTCTTGAGTTGTCCCTAAATCCCAGTGTGGTTTCGCAGTTCCACGGGTCAAATTGCTGTGCTATCCAGTTTTGGGCCTTTGGTAGCTAAAAAAAAGCAGTTTGAGTGTGTCGCTCACTGTTTAGCCGCAAATTATCTCTATATAAAAAAGTGTGGTATACCCCAGTAAACAATAACTGTGGTTTTGCCATCCCACGGTAAAAAATCTCTATTATTCAGCTTTTGGTAGTTTTTTCCGTAAAGAAAAACAGTAGTGTCTCCTGACTGTTGTGACACAAAAATATATCTGTTGAAAATAGTCTTGTGTAGGCCCGACATCCCAGTGTGGTTTCGGAGTTCCACGGGTCAAATCGCTGTACTATCCAGTTTTGGGCCTTTGGTATCTAAAAAAAAGACGTTTGAGTGTATCGCTCACTGTTCAGCCGCAAATATATCTATTTAAAAAAGTGTGGTATACCCCAGTAAACAATAACTGTGGTTTTGCCATCCCACGGTAAAAAATCTCTATTATTCAGGTTTTGGTATATTTTCCGTAAAGAAAAACAGTAGTGTCTCCTGACTGTTGTGACACAAAAATATATCTGTTGAAAATAGTCTTGTGTAGGCCCGACATCCCAGTGTGGTTTCGCAGTTCCATGGGTCAAATCGCTGTACTATCCAGTTTTGGGACTTTGGTATCAAAAAAAAAGCCGGTTGAGTGTATCGCTCACTGTTCAGCCGCAAATATCTCTATTTAAAAAAGTGTGGTATACCCCAGTAAACAATAACTGTGGTTTTGCCATCCCACGGTAAAAAATCTCTATTATTCAGGTTTTGGTATATTTTCCGTAAAGAAAAACAGTAGTGTCTCCTGACTGTTGTGACACAAAAATATATCTGTTGAAAATAGTCTTGTGTAGGCCCGACATCCCAGTGTGGTTTCGCAGTTCCACGGGTCAAATCGCTGTACTATCCAGTTTTGGGCATTTGGTATCTAAAAAAAAAGCAGTTTGAGTGTGTCGCTCACTGTTCAGCTGCAAATATCTCTATTTAAAAAAGTGTGGTATACCCCAGTAAACAATAACTGTGGTTTTGCCATCCCATGGTAAAAATTCTCTATTATTCAGCTTTTGGTAGCTTTTTCCGTAAAGAAAAACAGTAGTGTCTCCTGACTGTTGTGACACAAAAATATATCTGTTGAAAATAGTCTTGTGTAGGCCCGACATCCCAGTGTGGTTTCGCAGTTCAATGGGTCAAATCGCTGTACTATCCAGTTTTGGGCCTTTGGTATCTAAAAAAAAAGCAGTTTGAGTGTGTCGCTCACTGTTCAGTCGCAAATATCTCTATTTAAAAAAGTATGGTGTACCCCAGTAAACAATAACTGTGGTTTTGCCATCCCACGGTAAAAAATCTCTATTATTCAGGTTTTGGTATATTTTCCGTAAAGAAAAACAGTAGTGTCTCCTGACTGTTGTGACACCAAAATATATCTGTTGAAAACAGTCTTGTGTAGGCCCAACATCCCAGTGTGGTTTCGCAGTTCCACGGGTCAAATCGCTGTACTATCTAGTTTTGGGCCTTTGGTAGCTAAAAAAAAAGGAGTTTGATTGTGTCGCTCACTGTTCAGCCGCAAATATCTCTATTTAAAAAAGTGTGGTATACCCCAGTAAACAATAACTAAGGTTTTGCCATCCCACGGTAAAAAATCTCTATTATTCAGCTTTTGGTAGTTTTTTCCGTAAAGAAAAACAGTAGTGTCTCCTGACTGTTGTGACACAAAAATATATCTGTTGAAAATAGTCTTGTGTAGGCCCGACACCCCATTGTGGTTTCGCAGTTCCATGGGTCAAATCGCTGTACTATCCAGTTTTGGGCCTTTGGTATCTAATAAAAAGCAGTTTGAGTGTGTCGCTCAATGTTGAGCCACAAATATCTCTATTTAAAAAAGTGTGGTATTCCCCAGTAAACAATAACTGTGGTTTTGCCATCCCACGGTAAAAAATCTCTATTATTCAGGTTTTGGTATATTTTCCGTAAAGAAAAACAGTAGTGTCTCCTGACTGTTGTGACAAAAAAATATATCTGTTGAAAATAGTCTTGTGCAGACCCGATATCCCAGTGTGGTTTCGTAGTTCCACGGGTCAAATCGCTGTACTATCCAGTCTTGGGCCTTTGGAATCTAAAAAAAAGCAGTTTGAGTGTGTCGCTCACTGTTCAGCCGCAAATATCTCTATTTAAAAAAGTGTGGTATACCCCAGTAAACAATAAGTGTGGTTTTGCCATCCCACGGTAAAAAATCTCTATTATTCAGGTTTTGGTATATTTTCCGTAAAGAAAAACAGTAGTGTCTCCTGACTGTTGTGACACAAAAATATATCTGTTGAAAATAGTCTTGTGTAGCCCCGACAACCCAGTGTGGTTTCACAGTTCAATGGGTCAAATCGCTGTACTATCCAGTTTTGGTACTTTGGTATCTAAAAAAAAATCAGTTTGAGTGTGTCGCTCACTGTTCAGCCGCAAATATCTCTATTTAAAAAAGTGTGGTATACCCCAGTAAACAATAAGTGTGGTTTTGCCGTCCCACGGTAAAAAATCTCTATTATTCAGGTTTTGGTATATTTTCCGTAAAGAAAAACACTAGTGTCTCCTGACTGTTGTGACACAAAAATATATCTGTTGAAAATAGTCTTGTGTAGGACCAACATCCCAGTGTTTTTTCGCAGTTCCACGGGTCAAATCGCTGTACTATCCAGTTTTGGTACTTTGGTATCTAAAAAAAAATCAGTTTGAGTGTGTCGCTCACTGTTCAGCCGCAAATATCTCTATTTAAAAAAGTGTGGTATACCCCAGTAAACAATAACTGTGGTTTTGCCATCCCACGGTGAAAAATCTCTATTATTCAGCTTTTGGTAGTTTTTTCCGTAAAGAAAAACAGTAGTGTCTCCTGACTGTTGTGACACAAAAATATATCTGTTGAAAATAGTCTTGTGTAGGCCCGACATCCCACTGTGGTTTCGCAGTTCAATGGGTCAAATCGCTGTACTATCCAGTTTTGGGCCTTTGGTATCTAAAAAAAAAGCAGTTTGAGTGTGTCGCTCACTGTTCAGTCGCAAATATCTCTATTTAAAAAAGTGTGGTGTACCCCAGTAAACAATAACTGTGGTCTTGCCATCCCACGGTAAAAAATCTCTATTATTCAGGTTTTGGTATATTTTCCGTAAAGAAAAACAGTAGTGTCTCCTGACTGTTGTGACACCAAAATATATCTGTTGAAAACAGTCTTGTGTAGGCCCAACATCCCAGTGTGGTTTCGCAGTTCCACGGGTCAAATCGCTGTACTATCTAGTTTTGGGCCTTTGGTAGCTAAAAAAAAAGCAGTTTGATTGTGTCGCTCACTGTTCAGCCGCAAATATCTCTATTTAAAAAAGTGTGGTATACCCCAGTAAACAATAACTAAGGTTTTGCCATCCCACGGTAAAAAATCTCTATTATTCAGCTTTTGGTAGTTTTTTCCGTAAAGAAAAACAGTAGTGTCTCCTGACTGTTGTGACACAAAAATATATCTGTTGAAAATAGTCTTGTGTAGGCCCGACATCCCAGTGTGGTTTCGCAGTTCAATGGGTCAAATCGCTGTACTATCCAGTTTTGGGCCTTTGGTATCTAAAAAAAAAGCAGTTTGAGTGTGTCGCTCACTGTTCAGTCGCAAATATCTCTATTTAAAAAAGTGTGGTGTACCCCAGTAAACAATAACTGTGGTCTTGCCATCCCACGGTAAAAAATCTCTATTATTCAGGTTTTGGTATATTTTCCGTAAAGAAAAACAGTAGTGTCTCCTGACTGTTGTGACACCAAAATATATCTGTTGAAAACAGTCTTGTGTAGGCCCAACATCCCAGTGTGGTTTCGCAGTTCCACGGGTCAAATCGCTGTACTATCTAGTTTTGGGCCTTTAGTAGCTAAAAAAAAAGCAGTTTGATTGTGTCGCTCACTGTTCAGCCGCAAATATCTCTATTTAAAAAAGTGTGGTATACCCCAGTAAACAATAACTAAGGTTTTGCCATCCCACGGTAAAAAATCTCTATTATTCAGCTTTTGGTAGTTTTTTCCGTAAAGAAAAACAGTAGTGTCTCCTGACTGTTGTGACACAAAAATATATCTGTTGAAAATAGTCTTGTGTAGGCCCGACACCCAAGTGTGGTTTCGCAGTTCCATGGGTCAAATCGCTGTACTATCCAGTTTTGGGCCTTTGGTATTTAATAAAAAGCAGTTTAAGTGTGTCGCTCACTGTTGAGCCGCAAATATCTCTATTTAAAAAAGTGTGGTATTCCCAATAAACAATAACTGTGGTTTTGCCATCCCACGGTAAAAAATCTCTATTATTCAGGTTTTGGTATATTTTCCGTAAAGAAAAACAGTAGTGTCTCCTGACTGTTGTGACACAAAAATATATCTGTTGAAAATAGTCTTGTGCAGACCCGACATCCCAGTGTGGTTTCGCAGTTCCACGGGTCAAATCGCTGTACTATCCAGTCTTGGGCCTTTGGAATCTAAAAAAGAAGCAGTTTGAGTGTGTCGCTCACTGTTCAGCCGCAAATATCTCTATTTAAAAAAGTGTGGTATACCCCAGTAAACAATAAGTGTGGTTATGCCATCCCACGGTAAAAATTCTCTATTATTCAGGTTTTGGTATATTTTCCGTAAAGAAAAACAGTAGTGTCTCCTGACTGTTGTGACACAAAAATATATCTGTTGAAAATAGTCTTGTGTAGCCCCGACAACCCAGTGTGGTTTCACAGTTCAATGGGTCAAATCGCTGTACTATCCAGTTTTGGTACTTTGGTATCTAAAAAAAAAGCAGTTTGAGTGTGTCGCTCACTGTTCAGCCGCAAATATCTCTATTTAAAAAAGTGTGGTATACCCTAGTAAACAATAAGTGTGGTTTTGCCGTCCCACGGTAAAAAATCTCTATTATTCAGGTTTTGGTATATTTTCCGTAAAGAAAAACAGTAGTGTCTCCTGACTGTTGTGACACAAAAATATATCTGTTGAAAATAGTCTTGTGTAGGACCAACATCCCAGTGTGGTTTCGCAGTTCCACGGGTCAAATCGCTGTACTATCCAGTTTTGGGCCTTTTGTAGCTAAAAAAAAAGAAGTTTGATTGTTTCGCTCACTGTTCAGCCGCAAATATCTCTATTTAAAAAAGTGTGGTATACCCCAGTAAACAATAACTGTGGTTTTGCCATCCCACGGTAAAAAATCTCTATTATTCAGGTTTTGGTATATTTTCCGTAAAGAAAAACAGTAGTGTCTCCTGACTGTTGTGACACAAAAATATATCTGTTGAAAATAGTCTTGTGTAGCCCCGACATCCCAGTGTGGTTTCGCAGTTCAATGGGTCAAATCGCTGTACTATCCAGTTTTGGGCCTTTGGTATCTAAAAAAAAAGCAGTTTGAGTGTGTCGCTCACTGTTCAGCCGCAAATATCTCTATTTAAAAAAGTGTGGTATATCCCAGTAAACAATAAGTGTGGTTTTGCCGTCCCACGGTAAAAAATCTCTATTATTCAGGTTTTGGTATATTTTCCATAAAGAAAAACAGTAGTGTCTCCTGACTGTTGTGACACAAAAATATATCTGTTGAAAATAGTCTTGTGTAGGCCCGACATCCCAGTGTGGTTTCGCAGTTCCACGGGTCAAATCGCTGTACTATCCAGTTTTGGGCCTTTGGTATCTAAAAAAAAAGCAGTTTGAGTGTGTCGCTCACTGTTCAGCCGCAAATATCTCTATTTAAAAAAGTGTGGTATTCACCAGTAAACAATAACTGTGGTTTTGCCGTCCCACGGTAAAAAATCTCTATTATTCAGGTTTTGGTATATTTTCCGTAAAGAAAAACAGTAGTGTCTCCTGACTGTTGTGACACAAAAATATATCTGTTGAAAATAGTCTTGTGTAGGACCAACATCCCAGTGTGGTTTCGCAGTTCCACGGGTCAAATCGCTGTACTATCCAGTTTTGGGCCTTTTGTAGCTAAAAAAAAAGAAGTTTGATTGTTTCGCTCACTGTTCAGCCGCAAATGTCTCTATTTATAAAAGTGTGGTATACCCCAGTAAACAAATAACTGTGGTTTTGCCATCCCACGGTAAAAAATCTCTATTATTCAGCTTTTGGTAGTTTTTTCCGTAAAGAAAAACAGTAGTGTCTCCTGACTGTTGTGACACAAAAATATATCTGTTGAAAATAGTCTTGTGTAGGCCCGACATCCCAGTGTGGTTTCGCAGTTCCACGGGTCAAATCGCTGTACTATCCAGTTTTGGGCCTTTGGTAGCTAAAAAAAAAGCAGTTTGATTGTTTCGCTCACTGTTCAGCCGCAAATATCTCTATTTAAAAAAGTGTGGTGTACCCCAGTAAACAATAACTGTGGTCTTGCCATCCCACGGTAAAAAATCTCTATTATTCAGGTTTTGGTATATTTTCCGTAAAGAAAAACAGTAGTGTCTCCTGACTGTTGTGACACCAAAATATATCTGTTGAAAACAGTCTTGTGTAGGCCCAACATCCCAGTGTGGTTTCGCAGTTCCACGGGTCAAATCGCTGTACTATCTAGTTTTGGGCCTTTAGTAGCTAAAAAAAAAGCAGTTTGATTGTGTCGCTCACTGTTCAGCCGCAAATATCTCTATTTAAAAAAGTGTGGTATACCCCAGTAAACAATAACTGTGGTTTTGCCATCCCACGGTAAAAAATCTCTATTATTCAGCTTTTGGTAGTTTTTTCCATAAAGAAAAACAGTAGTGTCTCCTGACTGTTGTGACACAAAAATATATCTGTTGAAAATAGTCTTGTGTAGGCCCGACACCCAAGTGTGGTTTCGCAGTTCCATGGGTCAAATCGCTGTACTCTCCAGTTTTGGGCCTTTGGTATTTAATAAAAAGCAGTTTAAGTGTGTCGCTCACTGTTGAGCCGCAAATATCTCTATTTAAAAAAGTGTGGTATTCCCCAATAAACAATAACTGTGGTTTTGCCATCCCACGGTAAAAAATCTCTATTATTCAGGTTTTGGTATATTTTCCGTAAAGAAAAACAGTAGTGTCTCCTGACTGTTGTGACACAAAAATATATCTGTTGAAAATAGTCTTGTGCAGACCCGACATCCCAGTGTGGTTTCGCAGTTCCACGGGTCAAATCGCTGTACTATCCAGTCTTGGGCCTTTGGAATCTAAAAAAAAAGCAGTTTGAGTGTGTCGCTCACTGTTCAGCCGCAAATATCTCTATTTAAAAAAGTGTGGTATACCCCAGTAAACAATAAGTGTGGTTATGCCATCCCACGGTAAAAATTCTCTATTATTCAGGTTTTGGTATATTTTCCGTAAAGAAAAACAGTAGTGTCTCCTGACTGTTGTGACACAAAAATATATCTGTTGAAAATAGTCTTGTGTAGCCCCGACAACCCAGTGTGGTTTCACAGTTCAATGGGTCAAATCGCTGTACTATCCAGTTTTGGTACTTTGGTATCTAAAAAAAAAGCAGTTTGAGTGTGTCGCTCACTGTTCAGCCGCAAATATCTCTATTTAAAAAAGTGTGGTATACCCTAGTAAACAATAAGTGTGGTTTTGCCGTCCCACGGTAAAAAATCTCTATTATTCAGGTTTTGGTATATTTTCCGTAAAGAAAAACAGTAGTGTCTCCTGACTGTTGTGACACAAAAATATATCTGTTGAAAATAGTCTTGTGTAGGACCAACATCCCAGTGTGGTTTCGCAGTTCCACGGGTCAAATCGCTGTACTATCCAGTTTTGGGCCTTTTGTAGCTAAAAAAAAAGAAGTTTGATTGTTTCGCTCACTGTTCAGCCGCAAATATCTCTATTTAAAAAAGTGTGGTATACCCCAGTAAACAATAACTGTGGTTTTGCCATCCCACGGTAAAAAATCTCTATTATTCAGGTTTTGGTATATTTTCCGTAAAGAAAAACAGTAGTGTCTCCTGACTGTTGTGACACAAAAATATATCTGTTGAAAATAGTCTTGTGTAGCCCCGACATCCCAGTGTGGTTTCGCAGTTCAATGGGTCAAATCGCTGTACTATCCAGTTTTGGGCCTTTGGTATCTAAAAAAAAAGCAGTTTGAGTGTGTCGCTCACTGTTCAGCCGCAAATATCTCTATTTAAAAAAGTGTGGTATATCCCAGTAAACAATAAGTGTGGTTTTGCCGTCCCACGGTAAAAAATCTCTATTATTCAGGTTTTGGTATATTTTCCATAAAGAAAAACAGTAGTGTCTCCTGACTGTTGTGACACAAAAATATATCTGTTGAAAATAGTCTTGTGTAGGCCCGACATCCCAGTGTGGTTTCGCAGTTCCACGGGTCAAATCGCTGTACTATCCAGTTTTGGGCCTTTGGTATCTAAAAAAAAAGCAGTTTGAGTGTGTCGCTCACTGTTCAGCCGCAAATATCTCTATTTAAAAAAGTGTGGTATTCACCAGTAAACAATAACTGTGGTTTTGCCGTCCCACGGTAAAAAATCT
Organism: Phyllobates terribilis; assembly: GCF_046119375.1. Taxonomy (NCBI): domain Eukaryota; kingdom Metazoa; phylum Chordata; class Amphibia; order Anura; family Dendrobatidae; genus Phyllobates; species Phyllobates terribilis. The sequence goes on along the minus strand of NW_027362763.1, from coordinate 591,291,031 downwards.
CTATTATTCAGGTTTTGGTATATTTTCCGTAAAGAAAAACAGTAGTGTCTCCTGACTGTTGTGACACAAAAATATATCTGTTGAAAATAGTCTTGTGTAGGACCAACATCCCAGTGTGGTTTCGCAGTTCCACGGGTCAAATCGCTGTACTATCCAGTTTTGGGCCTTTTGTAGCTAAAAAAAGAGAAGTTTGATTGTTTCGCTCACTGTTCAGCCGCAAATGTCTCTATTTATAAAAGTGTGGTATACCCCAGTAAACAAATAACTGTGGTTTTGCCATCCCACGGTAAAAAATCTCTATTATTCAGCTTTTGGTAGTTTTTTCCGTAAAGAAAAACAGTAGTGTCTCCTGACTGTTGTGACACAAAAATATATCTGTTGAAAATAGTCTTGTGTAGGCCCGACATCCCAGTGTGGTTTCGCAGTTCCACGGGTCAAATCGCTGTACTATCCAGTTTTGGGCCTTTGGTAGCTAAAAAAAAAGCAGTTTGATTGTTTCGCTCACTGTTCAGCCGCAAATATCTCTATTTAAAAAAGTGTGGTGTACCCCAGTAAACAATAATTGTGGTTTTGCCATCCCACGGTAAAACATCTCTATTATTCAGCTTTTGGTATTTTTTCCGTAAAGAAAAACAGTAGTGTCTCCTGACTGTTGTGACACAAAAATATATCTGTTGAAAATAGTCTTGTGTAGGACCAACATCCCAGTGTGGTTTCGCAGTTCCACGGGTCAAATCGCTGTACTATCCAGTTTTGGGCCTTTTGTAGCTAAAAAAAAAGAAGTTTGATTGTTTCGCTCACTGTTCAGCCGCAAATATCTCTATTTAAAAAAGTGTGGTATACCCCAGTAAACAATAACTGTGGTTTTGCCATCCCACGGTAAAAAATCTCTATTATTCAGCTTTTGGTAGTTTTTTCCATAAAGAAAAACAGTAGTGTCTCCTGACTGTTGTGACACAAAAATATATCTGTTGAAAATAGTCTTGTGTAGGCCCGACACACCAGTGTGGTTTCGCAGTTCCATGGGTCAAATCGCTGTACTGTCCATTTTTGGGCCTTTGGAATCTAAAAAAAAGCAGTATGAGTGTGTCGCTCACTGTTCAGCCGCAAATATCTCTATTTAAAAAAGTGTGGTATACCCCAGTAAACAATAACTGTGGTTTTGCCATCCCACGGTAAAAAATCTCTATTATTCAGGTTTTGGTATATTTTCCGTAAAGAAAAACAGTAGTGTCTCCTGACTGTTGTGACACAAAAATATATCTGTTGAAAATAGTCTTGTGTAGCCCCGACATCCCAGTGTGGTTTCGCAGTTCAATGGGTCAAATCGCTGTACTATCCAGTTTTGGGCCTTTGGTATCTAAAAAAAAAGCAGTTTGAGTGTGTCGCTCACTGTTCAGCCGCAAATATCTCTATTTAAAAAAGTGTGGTATACCCCAGTAAACAATAAGTGTGGTTTTGCCGTCCCACGGTAAAAAATCTCTATTATTCAGGTTTTGGTATATTTTCCGTAAAGAAAAACAGTAGTGTCTCCTGACTGTTGTGACACAAAAATATATCTGTTGAAAATAGTCTTGTGTAGGCCCAACATCCCAGTGTGGTTTCGCAGTTCCACGGGTCAAATCGCTGTACTATCCAGTTTTGGGCCTTTGGTAGCTAAAAAAAAAGCAGTTTGAATGTTTCGCTCACTGTTCAGCCGCAAATATCTCTATTTAAAAAAGTGTGGTATACCCCAGTAAACAATAATTGTGGTTTTGCCATCCCACGGTAAAAAATCTCTATTATTCAGCTTTTGGTAGTTTTTTCCGTAAAGAAAAACAGTAGTGTCTCCTGACTGTTGTGACACAAAAATATATCTGTTGAAAATAGTCTTGTGTAGGCCCGACATCTCATTGTGTGGTTTTGCAGTTTCACGGGTGAAATCGCTGTACTATCCAGTTTTGGGCCTTTGGTATCCAAAAAAAAAGCAGTTTGAGTGTGTCGCTCACTGTTCAGCCGCAAATATCTCTATTTAAAAAAGTGTGGTATACCCAGTAAACAATAACTGTGGTTATGCCATCCCACGGTAAAAAATCTCTATTATTCAGCTTTTGGTATATTTTCCGTAAAGAAAAACAGTAGTGTCTCCTGACTGTTGTGACACAAAAATATATCTGTTGAAAATAGTCTTGTGTAGGCCCGACATCCCAGTGTGGTTTTGCAGTTCCATGGGTCAAATCTCTGTACCATCCAGTTTTGGGCCTTTGGTAGCTAAAAAAAAAGCAGTTTGAGTGTGTCGCTCACTGTTCAGCCGCAAATATCTCTATTTAAAAAAATGTGGTATACCCCAGTAAACAATAACTGTGGTTTTGCCATCCCACGGTAAAAATCTCTATTATTCATCTTTTGGTAGTTTATTCCGTAAAGAAAAACAGTAGTGTCTCCTGACTGTTGTGACACAAAAATATATCTGTTGAAAATAGTCTTGTGTAGGCCCGACATCCCAGTGTGGTTTCGCAGTTCCATCGGTCAAATCGCTGTACTATCCAGTTTTGGGCCTTTGGTATCTAAAAAAAAAGCAGTTTGAGTGTGTCGCTCACTGTTCAGCCGCAAATATCTCTATTTAAAAAAGTGTGGCATACCCCAGTAAACAATAACTGAGGTTTTGCCATACCACGGTAAAAATCTCTATTATTCAGCTTTTGGTAGTTTTTTCCGTAAAGAAAAACAGTAGTGTCTCCTGACTGTTGTGACACAAAAATATATCTGTTGAAAATAGTCTTGTGTAGGCCTGACATCCCAGTGTGGTTTCGCAGTTCCACGGGTCAAATCACTGTGCTATTCAGATTTGGGCCTTTGGTATCTAAAAAAAAACAGTTTGAGTGTGTCGCTCACTGTTCAGCCGCAAATATCTCTATTTAAAAAAGTGTGGTATACCCCAGTAAACAATAACTGTGGTTTTGCCATCCCACAGTAAAAATCTCTATTATTCAGCTTTTGGTAGTTTTTTCCGTAAAGAAAAACAGTAGTGTCTCCTGACTGTTGTGACACAAAAATATATCTGTTGAAAATAGTCTTGTGTAGGCCCGACATCCCAGTGTGGTTTCGCAGTTCCATCGGTCAAATCGCTGTACTATCCAGTTTTGGGCCTTTGGTATCTAACAAAAAAGCAGTTTGAGTGTGTCGCTCACTGTTCAGCCGCAAATATATCTATTTAAAATAGTGTGGTATACCCCAGTAAACAATAACTGTGGTTTTGCAATCCCACGGTAAAAATCTCTATTATTCAGGTTTTGGTATATTTTCCGTAAAGAAAAACAGTAGTGTCTCCTGACTGTTGTGACACAAAAATATATCTGTTGAAAATAGTCTTGTGTAGTCTCGACATCCCAGTGTGGTTTCGCAGTTCCACGGGTCAAATCGCTGTACTATCCAGTTTTGGGCCTTTGGTATCTAAAAAAAAGCAGATTGAGTGTGTCGCTCACTGTTCAGCCGCAAATTATCTCTATATAAAAAAGTGTGGTATACCCCAGTAAACAATAACTGTGGTTTTGCCATCCCACAGTGAAAAATCTCTATTATTCAGCTTTTGGTAGTTTTTTCTGTAAAGAAAAACAGTAGTGTCTCCTGACTGTTGTGACACAAAAATATATCTGTTGAAAATAGTCTTGTGTAGTCTCGACATCCCAGTGTGGTTTCGCAGTTCCACGGGTCAAATCGCTGTACTATCCAGTTTTGGGCCTTTGGTATCTAAAAAAAAGCAGTTTGAGTGTGTCGCTTACTGTTCAGCCGCAAATTATCTCTATATAAAAAAGTGTGGTATACCCCAGTAAACAATAACTGTGGTTTTGCCATCCCACAGTAAAAAATCTCTATTATTCAGCTTTTGGTAGTTTTTTCTGTAAAGAAAAACAGTAGTGTCTCCTGACTGTTGTGACACAAAAATATATCTGTTGAAAATAGTCTTTTGTAGTCCCGACAACCAAGTGTGATTTCGCAGTTCCACGGGTCAAATCGCTGTACTATCCAGTTTTGGGCCTTTGGTATCTAAAAAAAAGCAGTTTGAGTGTGTCGCTCACTGTTCAGCCGCAAATATCTCTATTTAAAAAAGTGTGGAATACCCCAGTAAACAATAACTGTGGTTTTGCCATCCCACGGTAAAAAATCTCTATTATTCAGGTTTTGGTATATTTTCCATAAAGAAAAACAGTAGTGTCTCCTGACTGTTGTGACACAAAAATATATCTGTTGAAAATATTCTTGTGTAGGCCCGACATCCCAGTGTGTTTTCGCAGTTCCACGGGTCAAATCGCTGTACTATCCAGTTTTGGGCCTTTGGTATCTAAAAAAAAGCAGTTTGAGTGTGTCGCTCACTGTTCAGCCGCAAATTATCTCTATATAAAAAAGTGTGGTATACCCCAGTAAACAATAACTGTGGTTTTGCCATCCCACAGTAAAAAATCTCTATTATTCAGCTTTTGGTAGTTTTTTCTGTAAAGAAAAACAGTAGTGTCTCCTGACTGTTGTGACACAAAAATATATCTGTTGAAAATAGTCTTGTGTAGGCCCGACATCCCAGTGTGTTTTCGCAGTTCCACGGGTCAAATCGCTGTACTATCCAGTTTTGGGCCTTTGGTATCTTAAAAAAAACAGTTTGAGTGTGTCGCTCACTGTTCAGCCAGCAAATATCTCTATTTAAAAAAGTGTGGTATACCCCAGTAAACAATAACTGTGGTTTTGCCATCCCACGGTAAAAAATCTCTATCATTCAGCTTTTGGTAGTTTTTTCCGTAAAGAAAAACAAAAGTGTCTCCTGACTGTTGTGACACAAAAATATATCTGTTGAAAATAGTCTTGTGTAGGCCCGACATCCCAGTGTGGTTTCGCAGTTCCATGGGTCAAATCGCTGTACTATCCAGTTTTGGGCCTTTGTTATCTAAAAAAAATGCAGTTTGAGTGTGTCGCTCACTGTTCAGCCACAAATATATCTATTTAAAAAAGTGTGGTATGCCCCAGTAAACAATAACTGTGGTTTTTCAATCCCACGGTAAAAAATCTCTATTATTCAGGTTTTGGTATATTTTCCGTAAAGAAAAACAGTAGTGTCTCCTGACTGTTGTGACACAAAAATATATCTGTTGAAAATAGTCTTGTGTAGTCTCGACATCCCAGTGTGGTTTCGCAGTTCCACGGGTCAAATCGCTGTACTATCCAGTTTTGGGCCTTTGGTATCTAAAAAAAAGCAGTTTGAGTGTGTTGCTCACTGTTCAGCCGCAAATTATCTCTATATAAAAAAAGTGTGGTATACCCCAGTAAACAATAACTGTGGTTTTGCCATCCCACAGTAAAAAATCTCTATTATTTAGCTTTTGGTAGTTTTTTCTGTAAAGAAAAACAGTAGTGTCTCCTGACTGTTGTGACACAAAAATATATCTGTTGAAAATAGTCTTGTGTAGTCCCAACAACCAAGTGTGATTTCGCAGTTCCACGGGTCAAATCGCTGTACTATCCAGTTTTGGGCCTTTGGTATCTAAAAAAAAGCAGTTTGAGTGTGTCGCTCACTGTTCAGCCGCAAATATCTCTATTTAAAAAAGTGTGGAATACCCCAGTAAACAATAACTGTGGTTTTGCCATCCCACGGTAAAAAATCTCTATTATTCAGGTTTTGGTATATTTTCCATAAAGAAAAACAGTAGTGTCTCCTGACTGTTGTGACACAAAAATATATCTGTTGAAAATAGTCTTGTGTAGGCCCGACATCCCAGTGTGTTTTCGCAGTTCCACGGGTCAAATCGCTGTACTATCCAGTTTTGGGCCTTTGGTATCTTAAAAAAAACAGTTTGAGTGTGTCGCTCACTGTTCAGCCAGCAAATATCTCTATTTAAAAAAGTGTGGTATACCCCAGTAAACAATAACTGTGGTTTTGCCATCCCACGGTAAAAAATCTCTATCATTCAGCTTTTGGTAGTTTTTTCCGTAAAGAAAAACAAAAGTGTCTCCTGACTGTTGTGACACAAAAATATATCTGTTGAAAATAGTCTTGTGTAGGCCCAACATCCCAGTGTGGTTTCGCAGTTCCATGGGTCAAATCGCTGTACTATCCAGTTTTGGGCCTTTGGTATCTAAAAAAAAAGCAGTTTGAGTGTGTCACTCACTGTTCAGCCGCAAATATATCTATTTAAAAAAGTGTGGTATACCCCAGTAAACAATAACTGTGGTTTTGCCATCCCACAGTAAAAAATCTCTATTATTCAGCTTTTGGTTGTTTTTCTGTAAAGAAAAACAGTAGTGTCTCCTGACTGTTGTGACACAAAAATATATCTGTTGAAAATAGTCTTGTGTAGTCTCGACATCCCAGTGTGGTTTCGCAGTTCCACGGGTCAAATCGCTGTACTATCCAGTTTTGGGCCTTTGGTATCTTAAAAAAAACAGTTTGAGTGTGTCGCTCACTGTTCAGCCAGCAAATATCTCTATTTAAAAAAGTGTGGTATACCCCAGTGAACAATAACTGTGGTTTTGCCATCCCACGGTAAAAAATCTCTATCATTCAGCTTTTGGTAGTTTTTTCCGTAAAGAAAAACAAAAGTGTCTCCTGACTGTTGTGACACAAAAATATATCTGTTGAAAATAGTCTTGTGTAGGCCCGACATCCCAGTGTGGTTTCGCAGTTCCATGGGTCAAATCGCTGTACTATCCAGTTTTGGGCCTTTGGTATCTAAAAAAAAAGCAGTTTGAGTGTGTCACTCACTGTTCAGCCGCAAATATATCTATTTAAAAAAGTGTGGTATACCCCAGTAAACAATAACTGTGGTTTTGCCATCCCACAGTAAAAAATCTCTATTATTCAGCTTTTGGTTGTTTTTCTGTAAAGAAAAACAGTAGTGTCTCCTGACTGTTGTGACACAAAAATATATCTGTTGAAAATAGTCTTGTGTAGTCTCGACATCCCAGTGTGGTTTCGCAGTTCCACGGGTCAAATCGCTGTACTATCCAGTTTTGGGCCTTTGGTATCTAAAAAAAAGCAGTTTGAGTGTGTCGCTTACTGTTCAGCCGTAAATTATCTCTATATAAAAAAGTGTGGTATACCCCAGTAAACAATAACTGTGGTTTTGCCATCCCACAGTAAAAAATCTCTATTATTCAGCTTTTGGTAGTTTTTTCTGTAAAGAAAAACAGTAGTGTCTCCTGACTGTTGTGACACAAAAATATATCTGTTGAAAATAGTCTTGTGTAGTCCCGACAACCAAGTGTGATTTCGCAGTTCCACGGGTCAAATCGCTGTACTATCCAGTTTTGGGCCTTTGGTATCTAAAAAAAAGCAGTTTGAGTGTGTCGCTCACTGTTCAGCCGCAAATATCTCTATTTAAAAAAGTGTGGAATACCCCAGTAAACAATAACTGTGGTTTTGCCATCCCACGGTAAAAAATCTCTATTATTCAGGTTTTGGTATGTTTTCCATAAAGAAAAACAGAAGTGTCTCCTGACTGTTGTGACACAAAAATATATCTGTTGAAAATAGTCTTGTGTAGGCCCGACATCCCAGTGTGGTTTCGCAGTTCCATGGGTCAAATCGCTGTACTATCCAGTTTTGGGCCTTTGTTATCTAAAAAAAATGCAGTTTGAGTGTGTCGCTCACTGTTCAGCCACAAATATATCTATTTAAAAAAGTGTGGTATACCCCAGTAAACAATAACTGTGGTTTTGCAAACCCACGGTAAAAAATCTCTATTATTCAGGTTTTGGTATATTTTCCGTAAAGAAAAACAGTAGTGTCTCCTGACTGTTGTGACACAAAAATATATCTGTTGAAAATAGTCTTGTGTAGTCTCGACATCCCAGTGTGGTTTCGCTGTTCCACGCGTCAAATCGCTGTACTATCCAGTTTTTGGCCTTTGGTATCTAAAAAAAAGCAGTTTGAGTGTGTTGCTCACTGTTCAGCCGCAAATTATCTCTATATAAAAAAAGTGTGGTATACCCCAGTAAACAATAACTGTGGTTTTGCCATCCCACAGTAAAAAATCTCTATTATTCAGCTTTTGGTAGTTTTTTCTGTAAAGATAAACAGTAGTGTCTCCTGACTGTTGTGACACAAAAATATATCTGTTGAAAATAGTCTTGTGTAGTCCCGACATCCAAGTGTGATTTCGCAGTTCCACGGGTCAAATCGCTGTACTATCCAGTTTTGGGCCTTTGGTATCTAAAAAAAAAGCAGTTTGAGTGTGTCGCTCACTGTTCAGCCGCAAATATCTCTATTTAAAAAAGTGTGGAATACCCCAGTAAACAATAACTGTGGTTTTGCCATCCCACGGTAAAAAATCTCTATTATTCAGGTTTTGGCATATTTTCCATAAAGAAAAACAGTAGTGTCTCCTGACTGTTGTGACACAAAAATATATCTGTTGAAAATAGTCTTGTGTAGGTCCGACATCCCAGTGTGTTTTCGCAGTTCCACGGGTCAAATCGCTGTACTATCCAGTTTTGGGCCTTTGGTATCTTAAAAAAAAACAGTTTGAGTGTGTCGCTCACTGTTCAGCCAGCAAATATCTCTATTTAAAAAAGTGTGGTATACCCCAGTAAACAATAACTGTGGTTTTGCCATCCCACGGTAAAAAATCTCTATCATTCAGCTTTTGGTAGTTTTTTCCGTAAAGAAAAACAAAAGTGTCTCCTGACTGTTGTGACACAAAAATATATCTGTTGAAAATAGTCTTGTGTAGGCCGGACATCCCAGTGTGGTTTCGCAGTTCCATGGGTCAAATCACTGTACTATCCAGTTTTGGGCCTTTGGTATCTAAAAAAAAAGCAGTTTGAGTGTGTCGCTCACTGTTCAGCCGCAAATATATCTATTTAAAAAAGTGTGGTATACCCCAGTAAACAATAACTGTGGTTTTGCCATCCCACAGTAAAAAATCTCTATTATTCAGCTTTTGGTAGTTTTTTCTGTAAAGAAAAACAGTAGTGTCTCCTGACTGTTGTGACACAAAAATATATCTGTTGAAAATAGTCTTGTGTAGTCTCGACATCCCAGTGTGGTTTCGCAGTTCCACGGGTAAAATCGCTGTACTATCCAGTTTTGGGCCTTTGGTATCTAAAAAAAAGCAGTTTGAGTGTGTCGCTTACTGTTCAGCCGCAAATTATCTCTATATAAAAAAGTGTGGTATACCCCAGTAAACAATAACTGTGGTTTTGCCATCCCACAGTAAAAAATCTCTATTATTCAGCTTTTGGTAGTTTTTTCTGTAAAGAAAAACAGTAGTGTCTCCTGACTGTTGTGACACAAAAATATATCTGTTGAAAATAGTCTTGTGTAGGCCCGACATCCCAGTGTGTTTTCGCAGTTCCACGGGTCAAATCGCTGTACTATCCAGTTTTGGGCCTTTGGTATCTTAAAAAAAACAGTTTGAGTGTGTCGCTCACTGTTCAGCCAGCAAATATCTCTATTTAAAAAAGTGTGGTATACCCCAGTAAACAATAACTGTGGTTTTGCCATCCCACGGTAAAAAATCTCTATTATTCAGCTTTTGGTAGTTTTTTCTGTAAAGAAAAACAGTAGTGTCTCCTGACTGTTGTGACACAAAAATATATCCGTTGAAAATAGTCTTGTGCAGTCTCGACATCCCAGTGTGGTTTCGCAGTTCCACGGGTCAAATCGCTGTACTATCCAGTTTTGGGCCTTTGGTATCTAAAAAAAAGCAGTTTGAGTGTGTCGCTTACTGTTCAGCCGTAAATTATCTCTATATAAAAAAGTGTGGTATACCCCAGTAAACAATAACTGTGGTTTTGCCATCCCACAGTAAAAAATCTCTATTATTCAGCTTTTGGTAGTTTTTTCTGTAAAGAAAAACAGTAGTGTCTCCTGACTGTTGTGACACAAAAATATATCTGTTGAAAATAGTCTTGTGTAGTCCCGACAACCAAGTGTGATTTCGCAGTTCCACGGGTCAAATCGCTGTACTATCCAGTTTTGGGCCTTTGGTATCTAAAAAAAAGCAGTTTGAGTGTGTCGCTCACTGTTCAGCCGCAAATATCTCTATTTAAAAAAGTGTGGAATACCCCAGTAAACAATAACTGTGGTTTTGCCATCCCACGGTAAAAAATCTCTATTATTCAGGTTTTGGTATGTTTTCCATAAAGAAAAACAGTAGTGTCTCCTGACTGTTGTGACACAAAAATATATCTGTTGAAAATAGTCTTGTGTAGGCCCAACATCCCAGTGTGTTTTCGCAGTTCCACGGGTCAAATCGCTGTACTATCCAGTTTTGGGCCTTTGGTATCTTAAAAAAAACAGTTTGAGTGTGTCGCTCACTGTTCAGCCAGCAAATATCTCTATTTAAAAAAGTGTGGTATACCCCAGTAAACAATAACTGTGGTTTTGCCATCCCACGGTAAAAAATCTCTATCATTCAGCTTTTGGTAGTTTTTTCCGTAAAGAAAAACAAAAGTGTCTCCTGACTGTTGTGACACAAAAATATATCTGTTGAAAATAGTCTTGTGTAGGCCCGACATCCCAGTGTGGTTTCGCAGTTCCATGGGTCAAATCGCTGTACTATCCAGTTTTGGGCCTTTGTTATCTAAAAAAAATGCAGTTTGAGTGTGTCGCTCACTGTTCAGCCACAAATATATCTATTTAAAAAAGTGTGGTATACCCCAGTAAACAATAACTGTGGTTTCGCAAACCCACGGTAAAAAATCTCTATTATTCAGGTTTTGGTATATTTTCCGTAAAGAAAAACAGTAGTGTCTCCTGACTGTTGTGACACAAAAATATATCTGTTGAAAATAGTCTTGTGTAGTCTCGACATCCCAGTGTGGTTTCGCAGTTCCACGGGTCAAATCGCTGTACTATCCAGTTTTTGGCCTTTGGTATCTAAAAAAAAGCAGTTTGAGTGTGTTGCTCACTGTTCAGCCGCAAATTATCTCTATATAAAAAAAGTGTGGTATACCCCAGTAAACAATAACTGTGGTTTTGCCATCCCACAGTAAAAAATCTCTATTATTCAGCTTTTGGTAGTTTTTTCTGTAAAGATAAACAGTAGTGTCTCCTGACTGTTGTGACACAAAAATATATCTGTTGAAAATAGTCTTGTGTAGTCCCGACATCCAAGTGTGATTTCGCAGTTCCACGGGTCAAATCGCTGTACTATCCAGTTTTGGGCCTTTGGTATCTAAAAAAAAAGCAGTTTGAGTGTGTCGCTCACTGTTCAGCCGCAAATATCTCTATTTAAAAAAGTGTGGAATACCCCAGTAAACAATAACTGTGGTTTTGCCATCCCACGGTAAAAAATCTCTATTATTCAGGTTTTGGCATATTTTCCATAAAGAAAAACAGTAGTGTCTCCTGACTGTTGTGACACAAAAATATATCTGTTGAAAATAGTCTTGTGTAGGTCCGACATCCCAGTGTGTTTTCGCAGTTCCACGGGTCAAATCGCTGTACTATCCAGTTTTGGGCCTTTGGTATCTTAAAACAAACAGTTTGAGTGTGTCGCTCACTGTTCAGCCAGCAAATATCTCTATTTAAAAAAGTGTGGTATACCCCAGTAAACAATAACTGTGGTTTTGCCATCCCACGGTAAAAAATCTCTATCATTCAGCTTTTGGTAGTTTTTTCCGTAAAGAAAAACAAAAGTGTCTCCTGACTGTTGTGACACAAAAATATATCTGTTGAAAATAGTCTTGTGTAGGCCCGACATCCCAGTGTGGTTTCGCAGTTCCATGGGTCAAATCGCTGTACTATCCAGTTTTGGGCCTTTGGTATCTAAAAAAAAAGCAGTTTGAGTGTGTCGCTCACTGTTCAGCCGCAAATATATCTATTTAAAAAAGTGTGGTATACCCCAGTAAACAATAACTGTGGTTTTGCCATCCCACAGTAAAAAATCTCTATTATTCAGCTTTTGGTAGTTTTTTCTGTAAAGAAAAACAGTAGTGTCTCCTGACTGTTGTGACACAAAAATATATCTGTTGAAAATAGTCTTGTGTAGTCTCGACATCCCAGTGTGGTTTCGCAGTTCCACGGGTAAAATCGCTGTACTATCCAGTTTTGGGCCTTTGGTATCTAAAAAAAAGCAGTTTGAGTGTGTCGCTTACTGTTCAGCCGCAAATTATCTCTATATAAAAAAGTGTGGTATACCCCAGTAAACAATAACTGTGGTTTTGCCATCCCACAGTAAAAAATCTCTATTATTCAGCTTTTGGTAGTTTTTTCTGTAAAGAAAAACAGTAGTGTCTCCTGACTGTTGTGACACAAAAATATATCTGTTGAAAATAGTCTTGTGTAGGCCCGACATCCCAGTGTGTTTTCGCAGTTCCACGGGTCAAATCGCTGTACTATCCAGTTTTGGGCCTTTGGTATCTTAAAAAAAACAGTTTGAGTGTGTCGCTCACTGTTCAGCCAGCAAATATCTCTATTTAAAAAAGTGTGGTATACCCCAGAAAACAATAACTGTGGTTTTGCCATCCCACGGTAAAAAATCTCTATTATTCAGCTTTTGGTAGTTTTTTCTGTAAAGAAAAACAGTAGTGTCTCCTGACTGTTGTGACACAAAAATATATCCGTTGAAAATAGTCTTGTGTAGTCTCGACATCCCAGTGTGGTTTCGCAGTTCCACGGGTCAAATCGCTGTACTATCCAGTTTTGGGCCTTTGGTATCTAAAAAAAAGCAGTTTGAGTGTGTCGCTTACTGTTCAGCCGTAAATTATCTCTATATAAAAAAGTGTGGTATACCCCAGTAAACAATAACTGTGGTTTTGCCATCCCACAGTAAAAAATCTCTATTATTCAGCTTTTGGTAGTTTTTTCTGTAAAGAAAAACAGTAGTGTCTCCTGACTGTTGTGACACAAAAATATATCTGTTGAAAATAGTCTTGTGTAGTCCCGACAACCAAGTGTGATTTCGCAGTTCCACGGGTCAAATCGCTGTACTATCCAGTTTTGGGCCTTTGGTATCTAAAAAAAAGCAGTTTGAGTGTGTCGCTGACTGTTCAGCCGCAAATATCTCTATTTAAAAAAGTGTGGAATACCCCAGTAAACAATAACTGTGGTTTTGCCATCCCACGGTAAAAAATCTCTATTATTCAGGTTTTGGTATGTTTTCCATAAAGAAAAACAGTAGTGTCTCCTGACTGTTGTGACACAAAAATATATCTGTTGAAAATAGTCTTGTGTAGGCCCGACATCCCAGTGTGTTTTCGCAGTTCCACGGGTCAAATCGCTGTACTATCCAGTTTTGGGCCTTTGGTATCTTTTAAAAAACAGTTTGAGTGTGTCGCTCACTGTTCAGCCAGCAAATATCTCTATTTAAAAAAGTGTGGTATACCCCAGTAAACAATAACTGTGGTTTTGCCATCCCACGGTAAAAAATCTCTATCATTCAGCTTTTCTTAGTTTTTTCCGTAAAGAAAAACAAAAGTGTCTCCTGACTGTTGTGACACAAAAATATATCTGTTGAAAATAGTCTTGTGTAGGCCCGACATCCCAGTGTGGTTTCGCAGTTCCATGGGTCAAATCGCTGTACTATCCAGTTTTGGGCCTTTGGTATCTAAAAAAAATGCAGTTTGAGTGTGTCGCTCACTGTTCAGCCGCAAATATATCTATTTAAAAAAGTGTGGTATACCCCAGTAAACAATAACTGTGGTTTTGCAATCCCACGGTAAAAAATCTCTATTATTCAGGTTTTGGTATATTTTCCGTAAAGAAAAACAGTAGTGTCTCCTGACTGTTGTGACACAAAAATATATCTGTTGAAAATAGTCTTGTGTAGTCTCGACATCCCAGTGTGGTTTCGCAGTTCCACGGGTCAAATCGCTGTACTATCCAGTTTTGGGCCTTTGGTATCTAAAAAAAAGCAGTTTGAGTGTGTCGCTCACTGTTCAGCTGCAAATTATCTCTATATAAAAAAAGTGTGATATACCCCAGTAAACAATAACTGTGGCTTTGCCATCCCACAGTAAAAAATCTCTATTATTCAGCTTTTGGTATTTTTTTCTGTAAAGAAAAACAGTAGTGTCTCCTGACTGTTGTGACACAAAAATATATCTGTTGAAAATAGTCTTGTGTAGTCCCGACATCCAAGTGTGATTTCGCAGTTCCACGGGTCAAATCGCTGTACTATCCAGTTTTGGGCCTTTGGTATCTAAAAAAAAAGCAGTTTGAGTGTGTCGCTCACTGTTCAGCCGCAAATATCTCTATTTAAAAAAGTGTGGAATACCCCAGTAAACAATAACTGTGGTTTTGCCATCCAACGGTAAAAAATCTCTATTATTCAGGTTTTGGCATATTTTCCATAAAGAAAAACAGTAGTGTCTCCTGACTGTTGTGACACAAAAATATATCTGTTGAAAATAGTCTTGTGTAGGCCCAACATCCCAGTGTGTTTTCGCAGTTCCACGGGTCAAATCGCTTTACTATCCAGTTTTGGGCCTTTGGTATCTTAAAAAAAACAGTTTGAGTGTGTCGCTCACTGTTCAGCCAGCAAATATCTCTATTTAAAAAAGTGTGGTATACCCCAGTAAACAATAACTGTGGTTTTGCCATCCCACGGTAAAAAATCTCTATCATTCAGCTTTTGGTAGTTTTTTCCGTAAAGAAAAACAAAAGTGTCTCCTGACTGTTGTGACACAAAAATATATCTGTTGAAAATAGTCTTGTGTAGGCCCGACATCCCAGTGTGGTTTCGCAGTTCCATGGGTCAAATCGCTGTACTATCCAGTTTTGGGCCTTTGGTATCTAAAAAAAAAGCAGTTTGAGTGTGTCGCTCACTGTTCAGCCGCAAATATATCTATTTAAAAAAGTGTGGCATACCCCAGTAAACAATAACTGTGGTTTTGCAATCCCACGGTAAAAAATCTCTATTATTCAGGTTTTGGTATCTTTTCCGTAAAGAAAAACAGTAGTGTCTCCTGACTGTTGTGACACAAAAATATATCTGTTGAAAATAGTCTTGTGTAGTCTCGACATCCCAGTGTGGTTTCGCAGTTCCACGGGTCAAATCGCTGTACTTTCCAGTTTTGGGCCTTTGGTATCTAAAAAAAAGCAGTTTGAGTGTGTCGCTCACTGTTCAGCCGCAAATTATCTCTATATAAAAAAGTGTGGTATACCCCAGTAAACAATAACTGTGGTTTTGCCATCCCACAGTAAAAAATCTCTATTATTCAGCTTTTGGTAGTTTTTTCTGTAAAGAAAAACAGTAGTGTCTCCTGACTGTTGTGACACAAAAATATATCTGTTGAAAATAGTCTTGTGTAGTCTCGACATCCCAGTGTGGTTTCGCAGTTCCACGGGTCAAATCGCTGTACTATCCAGTTTTGGGCCTTTGGTATCTAAAAAAAAGCAGTTTGAGTGTGTCGCTTACTGTTCAGCCGCAAATTATCTCTATATAAAAAAGTGTGGTATACCCCAGTAAACAATAACTGTGGTTTTGCCATCCCACAGTAAAAAATCTCTATTATTCAGCTTTTGGTAGTTTTTTCTGTAAAGAAAAACAGTAGTGTCTCCTGACTGTTGTGACACAAAAATATATCTGTTGAAAATAGTCTTGTGTATTCCCGACATCCAAGTGTAATTTTGCAGTTCCACGGGTCAAATCGCTGTACTATCCAGTTTTGGGCCTTTGGTATCTAAAAAAAAAGCAGTTTGAGTGTGTCGCTCACTGTTCAGCCGCAAATATCTCTATTTAAAAAAGTGTGGAATACCCCAGTAAACAATAACTGTGGTTTTGCCATCCCACGGTAAAAAATCTCTATTATTCAGGTTTTGGTATATTTTCCGTAAAGAAAAACAGTAGTGTCTCCTGACTGTTGTGACACAAAAATATATCTGTTGAAAATAGTCTTGTGTAGGCCTGACATCCCAGTGTGTTTTCGCAGTTCCATGGGTCAAATCACTGTACTATTCAGATTTGGGCCTTTGGTATCTAAAAAAAAAGCAGTTTGAGTGTGTCGCTCACTGTTCAGCCGCAAATATCTCTATTTAAAAAAGTGTGGTATACCCCAGTAAACAATAACTGTGGTTTTGCCATCCCACAGTAAAAATCTCTATTATTCAGCTTTTGGTAGTTTTTTCCGTAGAGAAAAACAGTAGTGTCTCCTGACTGTTGTGACACAAAAATATATCTGTTGAAAATAGTGTTGTGTAGGCCCGACATCCCAGTGTGGTTTCGCAGTTCCATGGGTCAAATCGCTGTACTATCCAGTTTTGGGCCTTTGGTATCTAAAAAAAATGCAGTTTGAGTGTGTCGCTCACTGTTCAGCCGCAAATATATCTATTTAAAAAAGTGTGGTATACCCCAGTAAACAATAACTGTGGTTTTGCAATCCCACGGTAAAAAATCTCTATTATTCAGGTTTTGGTATATTTTCCGTAAAGAAAAACAGTAGTGTCTCCTGACTGTTGTGACACAAAAATATATCTGTTGAAAATAGTCTTGTGTAGTCTCGACATCAAAGTGTGGTTTCGCAGTTCCACGGGTCAAATCGCTGTACTATCCAGTTTTGGGCCTTTGGTATCTAAAAAAAAGCAGTTTGAGTGTGTCGCTCACTGTTCAGCTGCAAATTATCTCTATATAAAAAAAGTGTGATATACCCCAGTAAACAATAACTGTGGCTTTGCCATCCCACAGTAAAAAATCTCTATTAATCAGCTTTTGGTATTTTTTTCTGTAAAGAAAAACAGTAGTGTCTCCTGACTGTTGTGACACAAAAATATATCTGTTGAAAATAGTCTTGTGTAGTCCCGACATCCAAGTGTGATTTCGCAGTTCCACGGGTCAAATCGCTGTACTATCCAGTTTTGGGCCTTTGGTATCTAAAAAAAAAGCAGTTTGAGTGTGTCGCTCACTGTTCAGCCGCAAATATCTCTATTTAAAAAAGTGTGGAATACCCCAGTAAACAATAACTGTGGTTTTGCCATCCCACGGTAAAAAATCTCTATTATTCAGGTTTTGGCATATTTTCCATAAAGAAAAACAGTAGTGTCTCCTGACTGTTGTGACACAAAAATATATCTGTTGAAAATAGTCTTGTGTAGGCCCAACATCCCAGTGTGTTTTCGCAGTTCCACGGGTCAAATCGCTGTACTATCCAGTTTTGGGCCTTTGGTATCTTAAAAAAAACAGTTTGAGTGTGTCGCTCACTGTTCAGCCAGCAAATATCTCTATTTAAAAAAGTGTGGTATACCCCAGTAAACAATAACTGTGGTTTTGCCATCCCACGGTAAAAAATCTCTATCATTCAGCTTTTGGTAGTTTTTTCCGTAAAGAAAAACAAAAGTGTCTCCTGACTGTTGTGACACAAAAATATATCTGTTGAAAATAGTCTTGTGTAGGCCCGACATCCCAGTGTGGTTTCGCAGTTCCATGGGTCAAATCGCTGTACTATCCAGTTTTGGGCCTTTGGTATCTAAAAAAAAAGCAGTTTGAGTGTGTCGCTCACTGTTCAGCCGCAAATATATCTATTTAAAAAAGTGTGGCATACCCCAGTAAACAATAACTGTGGTTTTGCAATCCCACGGTAAAAAATCTCTATTATTCAGGTTTTGGTATATTTTCCGTAAAGAAAAACAGTAGTGTCTCCTGACTGTTGTGACACAAAAATATATCTGTTGAAAATAGTCTTGTGTAGTCTCGACATCCCAGTGTGGTTTCGCAGTTCCACGGGTCAAATCGCTGTACTTTCCAGTTTTGGGCCTTTGGTATCTAAAAAAAAGCAGTTTGAGTGTGTCGCTCACTGTTCAGCCGCAAATTATCTCTATATAAAAAAGTGTGGTATACCCCAGTAAACAATAACTGTGGTTTTGCCATCCCACAGTAAAAAATCTCTATTATTCAGCTTTTGGTAGTTTTTTCTGTAAAGAAAAACAGTAGTGTCTCCTGACTGTTGTGACACAAAAATATATCTGTTGAAAATAGTCTTGTGTAGTCTCGACATCCCATTGTGGTTTCGCAGTTCCACGGGTCAAATCGCTGTACTATCCAGTTTTGGGCCTTTGGTATCTAAAAAAAAGCAGTTTGAGTGTGTCGCTTACTGTTCAGCCGCAAATTATCTCTATATAAAAAAGTGTGGTATACCCCAGTAAACAATAACTGTGGTTTTGCCATCCCACAGTAAAAAATCTCTATTATTCAGCTTTTGGTAGTTTTTTCTGTAAAGAAAAACAGTAGTGTCTCCTGACTGTTGTGACACAAAAATATATCTGTTGAAAATAGTCTTGTGTAGTCCCGACATCCAAGTGTGATTTCGCAGTTCCACGGGTCAAATCGCTGTACTATCCAGTTTTGGGCCTTTGGTATCTAAAAAAAAAGCAGTTTGAGTGTGTCGCTCACTGTTCAGCCGCAAATATCTCTATTTAAAAAAGTGTGGAATACCCCAGTAAACAATAACTGTGGTTTTGCCATCCCACGGTAAAAAATCTCTATTATTCAGGTTTTGGTATATTTTCCGTAAAGAAAAACAGTAGTGTCTCCTGACTGTTGTGACACAAAAATATATCTGTTGAAAATAGTCTTGTGTAGGCCTGACATCCCAGTGTGTTTTCGCAGTTCCACGGGTCAAATCACTGTACTATTCAGATTTGGGCCTTTGGTATCTAAAAAAAAAGCAGTTTGAGTGTGTCGCTCACTGTTCAGCCGCAAATATCTCTATTTAAAAAAGTGTGGTATACCCCAGTAAACAATAACTGTGGTTTTGCCATCCCACAGTAAAAATCTCTATTATTCAGCTTTTGGTAGTTTTTTCCGTAAAGAAAAACAGTAGTGTCTCCTGACTGTTGTGACACAAAAATATATCTGTTGAAAATAGTCTTGTGTAGGCCCGACATCCCAGTGTGTTTTCGCAGTTCCACGGGTCAAATCGCTGTACTATCCAGTTTTGGGCCTTTGGTATCTAAAAAAAAGCAGTTTGAGTGTGTCGCTCACTGTTCAGCTGCAAATTATCTCTATATAAAAAAAGTGTGATATACCCCAGTAAACAATAACTGTGGCTTTGCCATCCCACAGTAAAAAATCTCTATTATTCAGCTTTTGGTATTTTTTTCTGTAAAGAAAAACAGTAGTGTCTCCTGACTGTTGTGACACAAAAATATATCTGTTGAAAATAGTCTTGTGTAGTCCCGACATCCAAGTGTGATTTCGCAGTTCCACGGGTCAAATCGCTGTACTATCCAGTTTTGGGCCTTTGGTATCTAAAAAAAAAGCAGTTTGAGTGTGTCGCTCACTGTTCAGCCGCAAATATCTCTATTTAAAAAAGTGTGGAATACCCCAGTAAACAATAACTGTGGTTTTGCCATCCCACGGTAAAAAATCTCTATTATTCAGGTTTTGGCATATTTTCCATAAAGAAAAACAGTAGTGTCTCCTGACTGTTGTGACACAAAAATATATCTGTTGAAAATAGTCTTGTGTAGGCCCGACATCCCAGTGTGTTTTCACAGTTCCACGGGTCAAATCGCTGTACTATCCAGTTTTGGGCCTTTGGTATCTTAAAAAAAACAGTTTGAGTGTGTCGCTCACTGTTCAGCCAGCAAATATCTCTATTTAAAAAAGTGTGGTATACCCCAGTAAACAATAACTGTGGTTTTGCCATCCCACGGTAAAAAATCTCTATCATTCAGCTTTTGGTAGTTTTTTCCGTAAAGAAAAACAAAAGTGTCTCCTGACTGTTGTGACACAAAAATATATCTGTTGAAAATAGTCTTGTGTAGGCCCGACATCCCAGTGTGGTTTCGCAGTTCCATGGGTCAAATCGCTGTACTATCCAGTTTTGGGCCTTTGGTATCTAAAAAAAAAGCAGTTTGAGTGTGTCGCTCACTGTTCAGCCGCAAATATATCTATTTAAAAAAGTGTGGCATACCCCAGTAAACAATAACTGTGGTTTTGCAATCCCACGGTAAAAAATCTCTATTATTCAGGTTTTGGTATATTTTCCGTAAAGAAAAACAGTAGTGTCTCCTGACTGTTGTGACACAAAAATATATCTGTTGAAAATAATCTTGTGTAGTCTCGACATCCCAGTGTGGTTTCGCAGTTCCACGGGTCAAATCGCTGTACTTTCCAGTTTTGGGCCTTTGGTATCTAAAAAAAAGCAGTTTGAGTGTGTCGCTCACTGTTCAGCCGCAAATTATCTCTATATAAAAAAGTGTGGTATACCCCAGTAAACAATAACTGTGGTTTTGCCATCCCACAGTAAAAAATCTCTATTATTCAGCTTTTGGTAGTTTTTTCTGTAAAGAAAAACAGTAGTGTCTCCTGACTGTTGTGACACAAAAATATATCTGTTGAAAATAGTCTTGTGTAGTCTCGACATCCCAGTGTGGTTTCGCAGTTCCACGGGTCAAATCGCTGTACTATCCAGTTTTGGGCCTTTGGTTTCTAAAAAAAAGCAGTTTGAGTGTGTCGCTTACTGTTCAGCCGCAAATTATCTCTATATAAAAAAGTGTGGTATACCCCAGTAAACAATAACTGTGGTTTTGCCATCCCACAGTAAAAAATCTCTATTATTCAGCTTTTGGTAGTTTTTTCTGTAAAGAAAAACAGTAGTGTCTCCTGACTGTTGTGACACAAAAACATATCTGTTGAAAATAGTCTTGTGTAGTCCCGACATCCAAGTGTGATTTCGCAGTTCCACGGGTCAAATCGCTGTACTATCCAGTTTTGGGCCTTTGGTATCTAAAAAAAAAGCAGTTTGAGTGTGTCGCTCACTGTTCAGCCGCAAATATCTCTATTTAAAAAAGTGTGGAATACCCCAGTAAACATTAACTGTGGTTTTGCCATCCCACGGTAAAAAATCTCTATTATTCAGGTTTTGGTATATTTTCCGTAAAGAAAAACAGTAGTGTCTCCTGACTGTTGTGACACAAAAATATATCTGTTGAAAATAGTCTTGTGTAGGCCTGACATCCCAGTGTGTTTTCGCAGTTCCACGGGTCAAATCACTGTACTATTCAGATTTGGGCCTTTGGTATCTAAAAAAAAAGCAGTTTGAGTGTGTCGCTCACTGTTCAGCCGCAAATATCTCTATTTAAAAAAGTGTGGTATACCCCAGTAAACAATAACTGTGGTTTTGCAATCCCACAGTAAAAATCTCTATTATTCAGCTTTTGGTAGTTTTTTCCGTAAAGAAAAACAGTAGTGTCTCCTGACTGTTGTGACACAAAAATATATCTGTTGAAAATAGTCTTGTGTAGGCCCAACATCCCAGTGTGGTTTCGCAGTTCCATGGGTCAAATCGCTGTACTATCCAGTTTTGGGCCTTTGGTATCTAAAAAAAAAGCAGTTTGAGTGTGTCGCTCACTGTTCAGCCGCAAATATATCTATTTAAAAAAGTGTGGAATACCCCAGTAAACAATAACTGTGGTTTTGCCATCCCACGGTTTCTAAAAAAAAGCAGTTTGAGTGTGTCGCTTACTGTTCAGCCGCAAATTATCTCTATATAAAAAAGTGTGGTATACCCCAGTAAACAATAACTGTGGTTTTGCCATCCCACAGTAAAAAATCTCTATTATTCAGCTTTTGGTAGTTTTTTCTGTAAAGAAAAACAGTAGTGTCTCCTGACTGTTGTGACACAAAAACATATCTGTTGAAAATAGTCTTGTGTAGTCCCGACATCCAAGTGTGATTTCGCAGTTCCACGGGTCAAATCGCTGTACTATCCAGTTTTGGGCCTTTGGTATCTAAAAAAAAAGCAGTTTGAGTGTGTCGCTCACTGTTCAGCCGCAAATATCTCTATTTAAAAAAGTGTGGAATACCCCAGTAAACATTAACTGTGGTTTTGCCATCCCACGGTAAAAAATCTCTATTATTCAGGTTTTGGTATATTTTCCGTAAAGAAAAACAGTAGTGTCTCCTGACTGTTGTGACACAAAAATATATCTGTTGAAAATAGTCTTGTGTAGGCCTGACATCCCAGTGTGTTTTCGCAGTTCCACGGGTCAAATCACTGTACTATTCAGATTTGGGCCTTTGGTATCTAAAAAAAAAGCAGTTTGAGTGTGTCGCTCACTGTTCAGCCGCAAATATCTCTATTTAAAAAAGTGTGGTATACCCCAGTAAACAATAACTGTGGTTTTGCAATCCCACAGTAAAAATCTCTATTATTCAGCTTTTGGTAGTTTTTTCCGTAAAGAAAAACAGTAGTGTCTCCTGACTGTTGTGACACAAAAATATATCTGTTGAAAATAGTCTTGTGTAGGCCCAACATCCCAGTGTGGTTTCGCAGTTCCATGGGTCAAATCGCTGTACTATCCAGTTTTGGGCCTTTGGTATCTAAAAAAAAAGCAGTTTGAGTGTGTCGCTCACTGTTCAGCCGCAAATATATCTATTTAAAAAAGTGTGGAATACCCCAGTAAACAATAACTGTGGTTTTGCCATCCCACGGTAAAAAATCTCTATTATTCAGGTTTTGGTATATTTTCCATAAAGAAAAACAGTACTGTCTCCTGACTGTTGGGACACAAAAATATATCTGTTGAAAATAGTCTTGTGTAGGCCCGACATCCCAGTGTGTTTTCGCAGTTCCACGGGTCAAATCGCTGTACTATCCAGTTTTGGGCCTTTGGTATCTTAAAAAAAACAGTTTGAGTGTGTCGCTCACTGTTCAGCCAGCAAATATCTCTATTTAAAAAAGTGTGGTATACCCCAGTAAACAATAACTGTGGTTTTGCCATCCCACGGTAAAAAATCTCTATCATTCAGCTTTTGGTAGTTTTTTCCGTAAAGAAAAACAAAAGTGTCTCCTGACTGTTGTGACACAAAAATATATCTGTTGAAAATAGTCTTGTGTAGGCCCGACATCCCAGTGTGGTTTCGCAGTTCCATGGGTCAAATCGCTGTACTATCCAGTTTTGGGCCTTTGGTATCTAAAAAAAATGCAGTTTGAGTGTGTCGCTCACTGTTCAGCCACAAATATATCTATTTAAAAAAGTGTGGTATACCCCTGTAAACAATAACAGTGGTTTTGCAATCCCACGGTAAAAAATCTCTATTATTCAGGTTTTGGTATATTTTCCGTAAAGAAAAACAGTAGTGTCTCCTGACTGTTGTGACACAAAAATATATCTGTTGAAAATAGTCTTGTGTAGTCTCGACATCCCAGTGTGGTTTCGCAGTTCCACGGGTCAAATCGCTGTACTATCCAGTTTTGGGCCTTTGGTGTCTAAAAAAAAGCAGTTTGAGTGTGTTGCTCACTGTTCAGCCGCAAATTATCTCTATATAAAAAAAGTGTGGTATACCCCAGTAAACAATAACTGTGGTTTTGCCATCCCACAGTAAAAAATCTCTATTATTCAGCTTTTGGTAGTTTTTTCTGTAAAGAAAAACAGTAGTGTCTCCTGACTGTTGTGACACAAAAATATATCTGTTGAAAATAGTCTTGTGTAGTCCCGACATCCAAGTGTGATTTCGCAGTTCCACGGGTCAAATCGCTGTACTATCCAGTTTTGGGCCTTTGGTATCTAAAAAAAAAGCAGTTTGAGTGTGTCGCTCACTGTTCAGCCGCAAATATCTCTATTTAAAAAAGTGTGGAATACCCCAGTAAACAATAACTGTGGTTTTGCCATCCCACGGTAAAAAATCTCTATTATTCAGGTTTTGGCATATTTTCCATAAAGAAAAACAGTAGTGTCTCCTGACTGTTGTGACACAAAATTATATCTGTTGAAAATAGTCTTGTGTAGGCCCAACATCCCAGTGTGTTTTCGCAGTTCCACGGGTCAAATCGCTGTAATATCCAGTTTTGGGCCTTTGGTATCTTAAAAAAAACAGTTTGAGTGTGTCGCTCACTGTTCAGCCAGCAAATATCTCTATTTAAAAAAGTGTGGTATACCCCAGTAAACAATAACTGTGGTTTTGCCATCCCACGGTAAAAAATCTCTATCATTCAGCTTTTGGTACTTTTTTCCGTAAAGAAAAACAAAAGTGTCTCCTGACTGTTGTGACACAAAAATATATCTGTTGAAAATAGTCTTGTGTAGGCCCGACATCCCAGTGTGGTTTCGCAGTTCCATGGGTCAAATCGCTGTACTATCCAGTTTTGGGCCTTTGGTATCTAAAAAAAAAGCAGTTTGAGTGTGTCGCTCACTTTCAGCCGCAAATATCTCTATTTAAAAAAGTGTGGTATACCCCAGTAAACAATAACTGTGGTTTTGCCATCCCACAGTAAAAAATCTCTATTATTCAGCTTTTGGTAGTTTTTTCTGTAAAGAAAAACAGTAGTGTCTCCTGACTGTTGTGACACAAAAATATATCTGTTGAAAATAGTCTTGTGTAGTCTAGACATCCCAGTGTGGTTTCGCAGTTCCACGGGTCAAATCGCTGTACTATCCAGTTTTGGGCCTTTGGTATCTAAAAAAAAAGCAGTTTGAGTGTGTCGCTCACTGTTCAGCCGCAAATATCTCTATTTAAAAAAGTGTGGAATACCCCAGTAAACAATAACTGTGGTTTTGCCATCCCACGGTAAAAAATCTCTATTATTCAGGTTTTGGCATATTTTCCATAAAGAAAAACAGTAGTGTCTCCTGACTGTTGTGACACAAAAATATATCTGTTGAAAATAGTCTTGTGTAGGCCCAACATCCCAGTGTGTTTTCGCAGTTCCACGGGTCAAATCGCTGTACTATCCAGTTTTGGGCCTTTGGTATCTTAAAAAAAACAGTTTGAGTGTGTCGCTCACTGTTCAGCCAGCAAATATCTCTATTTAAAAAAGTGTGGTATACCCCAGTAAACAATAACTGTGGTTTTGCCATCCCACGGTAAAAAATCTCTATCATTCAGCTTTTGGTAGTTTTTTCCGTAAAGAAAAACAAAAGTGTCTCCTGACTGTTGTGACACAAAAATATATCTGTTGAAAATAGTCTTGTGTAGGCCCGACATCACAGTGTGGTTTCGCAGTTCCATGGGTCAAATCGCTGTACTATCCAGTTTTGGGCCTTTGGTATCTAAAAAAAAAGCAGTTTGAGTGTGTCGCTCACTTTCAGCCGCAAATATCTCTATTTAAAAAAGTGTGGTATACCCCAGTAAACAATAACTGTGGTTTTGCCATCCCACAGTAAAAAATCTCTATTATTCAGCTTTTGGTAGTTTTTTCTGTAAAGAAAAACAGTAGTGTCTCCTGACTGTTGTGACACAAAAATATATCTGTTCAAAATAGTCTTGTGTAGTCTAGACATCCCAGTGTGGTTTCGCAGTTCCACGGGTCAAATCGCTGTACTATCCAGTTTTGGGCCTTTGGTATCTAAAAAAAAGCAGTTTGAGTGTGTCGCTTACTGTTCAGCCGCAAATTATCTCTATATAAAAAAGTGTGGTATACCCCAGTAAACAATAACTGTGGTTTTGCCATCCCACAGTAAAAAATCTCTATTATTCAGCTTTTGGTAGTTTTTTCTGTAAAGAAAAACAGTAGTGTCTCCTGACTGTTGTGACACAAAAATATATCTGTTGAAAATAGTCTTGTGTAGTCCCGACAACCAAGTGTGATTTCGCAGTTCCACGGATCAAATCGCTGTACTATCCAGTTTTGGTCCTTTGGTATCTTAAAAAAAACAGTTTGAGTGTGTCGCTCACTGTTCAGCCAGCAAATATCTCTATTTAAAAAAGTGTGGTATACCCCAGTAAACAATAACTGTGGTTTTGCCATCCCACGGTAAAAAATCTCTATTATTCAGCTTTTGGTAGTTTTTTCCGTAAAGAAAAACAAAAGTGTCTCCTGACTGTTGTGACACAAAAATATATCTGTTGAAAATAGTCTTGTGTAGTCCCGACATCCAAGTGTGATTTCGCAGTTCTACGGGTCAAATCGCTGTACTATCCAGTTTTGGGCCTTTGGTATCTAAAAAAAAAGCAGTTTGAGTGTGTCGCTCACTGTTCAGCCGCAAATATCTCTATTTAAAAAAGTGTGGAATACCCCAGTAAACAATAACTGTGGTTTTGCCATCCCACGGTAAAAAATCTCTATTATTCAGGTTTTGGTATATCTTCCATAAAGAAAAACAGTAGTGTCTCCTGACTGTTGTGACACAAAAATATATCTGTTGAAAATAGTCTTGTGTAGGCCCGACATCCCAGTGTGTTTTCGCAGTTCCACGGGTCAAATCGCTGTACTATCCAGTTTTGGGCCTTTGGTATCTTAAAAAAAACAGTTTGAGTGTGTCGCTCACTGTTCAGCCAGCAAATATCTCTATTTAAAAAAGCGTGGTATACCCCAGTAAACAATAACTGTGGTTTTGCCATCCCACGGTAAAAAATCTCTATCATTCAGCTTTTGGTAGTTTTTTCCGTAAAGAAAAACAAAAGTGTCTCCTGACTGTTGTGACACAAAAATATATCTGTTGAAAATAGTCTTGTGTAGGCCCGACATCCCAGTGTGGTTTCGCAGTTCCATGGGTCAAATCGCTGTACTATCCAGTTTTGGGCCTTTGGTATCTAAAAAAAAAGCAGTTTGAGTGTGTCGCTCACTGTTCAGCCGCAAATATATCTATTTAAAAAAGTGTGGTATACCCCAGTAAACAATAACTGTGGTTTTGCCATCCCACAGTAAAAAATCTCTATTATTCAGGTTTTGGTATATTTTCCGTAAAGAAAAACAGTAGTATCTCCTGACTGTTGTGACACAAAAATATATCTGTTGAAAATAGTCTTGTGTAGTCTCGATATCCCAGTGTGGTTTCGCAGTTCCACGGGTCAAATCGCTGCACTATCCAGTTTTGGGCCTTTGGTATCTAAAAAAAAGCAGTTTGAGTGTGTCGCTCACTGTTCAGCCGCAAATTATCTCTATATAAAAAAAGTGTGGTATACCCCAGTAAACAATAACTGTGGTTTTGCCATCCCACAGTAAAAAATCTCTATTATTCAGCTTTTGGTAGTTTTTTCTGTAAAGAAAAACAGTAGTGTCTCCTGACTGTTGTGACACAAAAATATATCTGTTGAAAATAGTCTTGTGTAGTCCCGACATCCAAGTGTGATTTCGCAGTTCCACGGGTCAAATCGCTGTACTATCCAGTTTTGGGCCTTTGGTATCTAAAAAAAAAGCAGTTTGAGTGTGTCGCTCACTGTTCAGCCGCAAATATCTCTATTTAAAAAAGTGTGGAATACCCCAGTAAACAATAACTGTGGTTTTGCCATCCCACGGTAAAAAATATCTATTATTCAGGTTTTGGCATATTTTCCATAAAGAAAAACAGTAGTGTCTCCTGACTGTTGTGACACAAAAATATATCTGTTGAAAATAGTCTTGTGTAGACCCGACATCCCAGTGTGTTTTCGCAGTTCCACGGGTCAAATCGCTGTACTATCCAGTTTTGGGCCTTTGGTATCTTAAAAAAAACAGTTTGAGTGTGTCGCTCACTGTTCAGCCAGCAAATATCTCTATTTAAAAACGTGTGGTATACCCCAGTAAACAATAACTGTGGTTTTGCCATCCCACGGTAAAAAATCTCTATCATTCAGCTTTTGGTAGTTTTTTCCGTAAAGAAAAACAAAAGTGTCTCCTGACTGTTGTGACACAAAAATATATCTGTTGAAAATAGTCTTGTGTAGGCCCGACATCCCAGTGTGGTTTTGCAGTTCCATGGGTCAAATCGCTGTACTATCCAGTTTTGGGCCTTTGGTATCTAAAAAAAAAAGCAGTTTGAGTGTGTCGCTCACTGTTCAGCCGCAAATATATCTATTTAAAAAAGTGTGGCATACCCCAGTAAACAATAACTGTGGTTTTGCAATCCCACGGTAAAAAATCTCTATTATTCAGGTTTTGGTATATTTTCCGTAAAGAAAAACAGTAGTGTCTCCTGACTGTTGTGACACAAAAATATATCTGTTGAAAATAGTCTTGTGTAGTCTCGACATCCCAGTGTGGTTTCGCAGTTCCACGGGTCAAATCGCTGTACTATCCAGTTTTGGGCCTTTGGTATCTTAAAAAAAGCAGTTTGAGTGTGTCGCTCACTGTTCAGCCGCAAATTATCTCTATATAAAAAAAGTGTGGTATACCCCAGTAAACAATAACTGTGGTTTTGCCATCCCACAGTAAAAAATCTCTATTATTCAGCTTTTGGTAGTTTTTTCTGTAAAGAAAAACAGTAGTGTCTCCTGACTGTTGTGACACAAAAATATATCTGTTGAAAATAGTCTTGTGTAGTCTCGACATCCCAGTGTGGTTTCGCAGTTCCACGGGTCAAATCGCTGTACTATCCAGTTTTGGGCCTTTGGTATCTAAAAAAAAGCAGTTTGAGTGTGTCGCTTACTGTTCAGCCGCAAATTATCTCTATATAAAAAAGTGTGGTATACCCCAGTAAACAATAACTGTGGTTTTGCCATCCCACAGTAAAAAATCTCTATTATTCAGCTTTTGGTAGTTTTTTCTGTAAAGAAAAACAGTAGTGTCTCCTGACTGTTGTGACACAAAAATATATCTGTTGAAAATAGTCTTGTGTAGGCCTGACATGCCAGTGTGTTTTCGCAGTTCCACGGGTCAAATCACAGTACTATTCAGAATTGGGCCTTTGGTATCTAAAAAAAAGCAGTTTGAGTGTGTCGCTCACTGTTCAGCCGCAAATATCTCTATTTAAAAAAGTGTGGTATACCCCAGTAAACAATAACTGTGGTTTTGCCATCCCACAGTAAAAATCTCTATTATTCAGCTTTTGGTAGTTTTTTCCGTAAAGAAAAACAGTAGTGTCTCCTGACTGTTGTGACACAAAAATATATCTGTTGAAAATAGTCTTGTGTAGGCCCGACATCCCCGTGTGGTTTCGCAGTTCCATGGGTCAAATCGCTGTACTATCCAGTTTTGGGCCTTTGGTATCTAAAAAAAAAGCAGTTTGAGTGTGTCGCTCACTGTTCAGCCGCAAATATATCTATTTAAAAAAGTGTGGTATACCCCAGTAAACAATAACTGTGGTTTTGCCATCCCACGGTAAAAAATCTCTATTATACAGGTTTTGGTATATTTTCCGTAAAGAAAAACAGTAGTGTCTCCTGACTGTTGTGACACAAAAATATATCTGTTGAAAATAGTCTTGTGTAGTCTCGACATCCCAGTGTGGTTTCGCAGTTCCACGGGTCAAATCGCTCTACTATCCAGTTTTGGGCCTTTGGTATCTAAAAAAAAGCAGATTGAGTGTGTCGCTCACTGTTCAGCCGCAAATTATCTCTATATAAAAAAGTGTGGTATACCCCAGTAAACAATAACTGTGGTTTTGCCATCCCACAGTGAAAAATCTCTATTATTCAGCTTTTGGTAGTTTTTTCTGTAAAGAAAAACAGTAGTGTCTCCTGACTGTTGTGACACAAAAATATATCTGTTGAAAATAGTCTTGTGTAGTCTCGACATCCCAGTGTGGTTTCGCAGTTCCACGGGTCAAATCGCTGTACTATCCAGTTTTGGGCCTTTGGTATCTAAAAAAAAGCAGTTTGAGTGTGTCGCTCACTGTTCAGCCGCAAATTATCTCTATATAAAAAAGTGTGGAATACCCCAGTAAACAATAACTGTGGTTTTGCCATCCCATGGTAAAAAATCTCTATTATTCAGGTTTTGGTATATTTTCCATAAAGAAAAACAGTAGTGTCTCCTGACTGTTGTGACACAAAAATATATCTGTTGAAAATAGTCTTGTGTAGGCCCGACATCCCAATGTGTTTTCGCAGTTCCACGGGTCAAATCGCTGTACTATCCAGTTTTGGGCCTTTGGTATCTTAAAAAAAACAGTTTGAGTGTGTCGCTCACTGTTCAGCCAGCAAATATCTCTATTTAAAAAAGTGTGGTATACCCCAGTAAACAATAACTGTGGTTTTGCCATCCCACGGTAAAAAATCTCTATCATTCAGCTTTTGGTAGTTTTTTCCGTAAAGAAAAACAAAAGTGTCTCCTGACTGTTGTGACACAAAAATAAATCTGTTGAAAATAGTCTTGTGTAGGCCCGACATCCCAGTGTGGTTTCGCAGTTCCATGGGTCAAATCGCTGTACTATCCAGTTTTGGGCCTTTGGTATCTAAAAAAAAGCAGTTTGAGTGTGTCGCTTACTGTTCAGCCGCAAATTATCTCTATATAAAAAAGTGTGGTATACCCCAGTAAACAATAACGGTGGTTTTGCCATCCCACAGTAAAAAATCTCTATTATTCAGCTTTTGGTAGTTTTTTCTGTAAAGAAAAACAGTAGTGTCTCCTGACTGTTGTGACACAAAAATATATCTGTTGAAAATAGTCTTGTGTAGTCCCGACATCCAAGTGTGATTTCGCAGTTCCACGGGTCAAATCGCTGTACTATCCAGTTTTGGGCCTTTGGTATCTAAAAAAAAAGCAGTTTGAGTGTGTCGCTCACTGTTCAGCCGCAAATATCTCTATTTAAAAAAGTGTGGAATACCCCAGTAAACAATAACTGTGGTTTTGCCATCCCACGGTAAAAAATCTCTATTATTCAGGTTTTGGTATATTTTCCATAAAGAAAAACAGTAGTGTCTCCTGACTGTTGTGACACAAAAATATATCTGTTGAAAATAGTCTTGTGTAGGCCCGACATCCCAGTGTGGTTTCGCAGATCCATGGGTCAAATCGCTGTACTATCCAGTTTTGGGCCTTTGGTATCTAAAAAAAAAGCAGTTTGAGTGTGTCACTCACTGTTCAGCCACAAATATCTCTATTTAAAAAAGTGTGGTGTACCCAGTAAACAATAACTGTGGTTTTGCCATCCCACGGTAAAAATCTCTATTATTCAGCTTTTGGTAGTTTTTTCCGTAAAGAAAAACAGTAGTGTCTCCTGACTGTTGTGACACAAAAATATATCTGTTGAAAATAGTCTTGTTTAGGCCTGACATCCCAGTGTGTTTTCGCAGTTCCACGGGTCAAATCACTGTACTATTCAGATTTGGGGCTTTGGTATCTTAAAAAAAACAGTTTGAGTGTGTCGCTCACTGTTCAGCCAGCAAATATCTCTATTTAAAAAAGTGTGGTATACCCCAGTAAACAATAACTGTGGTTTTGCCATCCCACGGTAAAAAATCTCTATCATTCACCTTTTGGTAGTTTTTTCCGTAAAGAAAAACAAAAGTGTCTCCTGACTGTTGTGACACAAAAATATATCTGTTGAAAATAGTCTTGTGTAGGCCCGACATCCCGGTTTGGTTTCGCAGTTCCATGGGTCAAATCGCTGTACTATCCAGTTTTGGGCCTTTGGTATCTAAAAAAAAAGCAGTTTGAGTGTGTCACTCACTGTTCAGCCGCAAATATCTCTATTCAAAAAAGTGTGGAATACCCCAGTAAACAATAACTGTGGTTTTGCCCTCCCACGGTAAAAAATCTCTATTATTCAGGTTTTGGAATATTTTCCGTAAAGAAAAACAGTAGTGTCTCCTGACTGTTGTGACACAAAAATATATCTGTTGAAAATAGTCTTGTGTAGTCTCGACATCCCAGTGTGGTTTCGCAGTTCCACAGGTCAAATCGCTGAACTATCCAGTTTTGGGCCTTTGGTATCTAAAAAAAAGCAGTTTGTGTGTGTCGCTCACTGTTCAGGAGCAAATTATCTCTGTATAAAAAAGTGTGGTATACCCCAGTAAACAATAACTGTGGTTTTGCCATCCCACAGTAAAAAATCTCTATTATTCAGCTTTTGGTAGTTTTTTCTGTAAAGAAAAACAGTAGTGTCTCCTGACTGTTGTGACACAAAAATATATCTGTTGAAAATAGTCTTGTGTAGTCCCGACATCCCAGTGTGATTTCGCAGTTCCACGGGTCAAATCGCTGTACTATCCAGTTTTGGGCCTTTGGTATCTAAAAAAAAAGCAGTTTGAGCGTGTCTCTCACTGTTCAGCAGCAAATATCTCTATTTTGAAAAGTGTGGATTTCCCCAGTAAGCAATAACTGTGGTTTTGCCATCCCACTGTAAAAAATCTCTATTATTCAGCTTTTGGTAGTTTTTTCCGTAAAGAAAAACAGTAGTGTCTCCTGACTGTTGTGACACAAAAATATATCTGTTGAAAATAGTCTTGTGTAGGCCCGACATCCCAGTGTGGTTTCGCAGTTCCATGGGTCAAATCGCTGTACTATCCAGTTTTGGGAATTTGGTATCTAAAAAAAAAGCAGTTTGAGTGTGTCGCTCACTGTTCAGCCGCAAATATCTCTATTTAAAAAAGTGTGGTATACCCCAGTAAACAATAACTGTGGTTTTGCCATCCCACGGTAAAAAATCTCTATTATTCAGGTTTTGGTATATTTTCCATAAAGAAAAACAGTAGTGTCTCCTGACTGTTGTGACACAAAAATATATCTGTTGAAAATAGTCTTGTGTAGGCCCGACATCCCAGTGTGTTTTCGCAGTTCCACGGGTCAAATCGCTGTACTATCCAGTTTTGGTATCTTAAAAAAAACAGTTTGAGTGTGGCGCTCACTGTTCAGCCAGCAAATATCTCTATTTAAAAAAGTGTGGTATACCCCAGTAAACAATAACTGTGGTTTTGCCATCCCACGGTAAAAAATCTCTATCATTCAGCTTTTGGTAGTTTTTTCCGTAAAGAAAAACAGTAGTGTCTCCTGACTGTTGTGACACAAAAATATATCTGTTGAAAATAGTCTTGTGTAGTCTCGACATCCCAGTGTGGTTTCGCAGTTCCACGGGTCAAATCGCTGAACTATCCAGTTTTGGGCCTTTGGTATCTAAAAAAAAGCAGTTTGTGTGTGTCGCTCACTGTTCAGCCGCAAATTATCTCTATATAAAAAAGTGTGGTATACCCCAGTAAACAATAACTGTGGTTTTGCCATCCCACAGTAAAAAATCTCTATTATTCAGCTTTTGGTAGTTTTTTCTGTAAAGAAAAACAGTAGTGTCTCCTGACTGTTGTGACACAAAAATATATCTGTTGAAAATAGTCTTGTGTAGTCCCGACATCCCAGTGTGATTTCGCAGTTCCACGGGTCAAATCGCTGTACTATCCAGTTTTGGGCCTTTGGTATCTAAAAAAAAAGCAGTTTGAGTGTGTCGCTCACTGTTCAGCCGCAAATATCTCTATTTAAAAAAGTGTGGAATACCCCAGTAAACAATAACTGTGGTTTTGCCATACCACGGTAAAAAATCTCTATTATTCAGGTTTTGGCATATTTTCCATAAAGAAAAACAGTAGTGTCTCCTGACTGTTGTGACACAAAAATATATCTGTTGAAAATAGTCTTGTGTAGACCCGACATCCCAGTGTGTTTTCGCAGTTCCACGGGTCAAATCGCTGTACTATCCAGTTTTGGGCCTTTGGTATCTTAAAAAAAACAGTTTGAGTGTGTCGCTCACTGTTCAGCCAGCAAATATCTCTATTTAAAAACGTGTGGTATACCCCAGTAAACAATAACTGTGGTTTTGCCATCCCACGGTAAAAAATCTCTATCATTCAGCTTTTGGTAGTTTTTTCCGTAAAGAAAAACAAAAGTGTCTCCTGACTGTTGTGACACAAAAATATATCTGTTGAAAATAGTCTTGTGTAGGCCCGACATCCCAGTGTGGTTTTGCAGTTCCATGGGTCAAATCGCTGTACTATCCAGTTTTGGGCCTTTGGTATCTAAAAAAAAAGCAGTTTGAGTGTGTCGCTCACTGTTCAGCCGCAAATATATCTATTTAAAAAAGTGTGGCATACCCCAGTAAACAATAACTGTGGTTTTGCAATCCCACGGTAAAAAATCTCTATTATTCAGGTTTTGGTATATTTTCCGTAAAGAAAAACAGTAGTGTCTCCTGACTGTTGTGACACAAAAATATATCTGTTGAAAATAGTCTTGTGTAGTCTCGACATCCCAGTGTGGTTTCGCAGTTCCACGGGTCAAATCGCTGTACTATCCAGTTTTGGGCCTTTGGTATCTTAAAAAAAGCAGTTTGAGTGTGTCGCTCACTGTTCAGCCGCAAATTATCTCTATATAAAAAAAGTGTGGTATACCCCAGTAAACAATAACTGTGGTTTTGCCATCCCACAGTAAAAAATCTCTATTATTCAGCTTTTGGTAGTTTTTTCTGTAAAGAAAAACAGTAGTGTCTCCTGACTGTTGTGACACAAAAATATATCTGTTGAAAATAGTCTTGTGTAGTCTCGACATCCCAGTGTGGTTTCGCAGTTCCACGGGTCAAATCGCTGTACTATCCAGTTTTGGGCCTTTGGTATCTAAAAAAAAGCAGTTTGAGTGTGTCGCTTACTGTTCAGCCGCATATTATCTCTATATAAAAAAGTGTGGTATACCCCAGTAAACAATAACTGTGGTTTTGCCATCCCACAGTAAAAAATCTCTATTATTCAGCTTTTGGTAGTTTTTTCTGTAAAGAAAAACAGTAGTGTCTCCTGACTGTTGTGACACAAAAATATATCTGTTGAAAATAGTCTTGTGTAGGCCTGACATGCCAGTGTGTTTTCGCAGTTCCACGGGTCAAATCACAGTACTATTCAGAATTGGGCCTTTGGTATCTAAAAAAAAGCAGTTTGAGTGTGTCGCTCACTGTTCAGCCGCAAATATCTCTATTTAAAAAAGTGTGGTATACCCCAGTAAACAATAACTGTGGTTTTGCCATCCCACAGTAAAAATCTCTATTATTCAGCTTTTGGTAGTTTTTTCCGTAAAGAAAAACAGTAGTGTCTCCTGACTGTTGTGACACAAAAATATATCTGTTGAAAATAGTCTTGTGTAGGCCCGACATCCCCGTGTGGTTTCGCAGTTCCATGGGTCAAATCGCTGTACTATCCAGTTTTGGGCCTTTGGTATCTAAAAAAAAACAGTTTGAGTGTGTCGCTCACTGTTCAGCCGCAAATATATCTATTTAAAAAAGTGTGGTATACCCCAGTAAACAATAACTGTGGTTTTGCCATCCCACGGTAAAAAATCTCTATTATTCAGGTTTTGGTATATTTTCCGTAAAGAAAAACAGTAGTGTCTCCTGACTGTTGTGACACAAAAATATATCTGTTGAAAATAGTCTTGTGTAGTCTCGACATCCCAGTGTGGTTTCGCAGTTCCACGGGTCAAATCGCTCTACTATCCAGTTTTGGGCCTTTGGTATCTAAAAAAAAGCAGATTGAGTGTGTCGCTCACTGTTCAGCCGCAAATTATCTCTATATAAAAAAGTGTGGTATACCCCAGTAAACAATAACTGTGGTTTTGCCATCCCACAGTGAAAAATCTCTATTATTCAGCTTTTGGTAGTTTTTTCTGTAAAGAAAAACAGTAGTGTCTCCTGACTGTTGTGACACAAAAATATATCTGTTGAAAATAGTCTTGTGTAGTCTCGACATCCCAGTGTGGTTTCGCAGTTCCACGGGTCAAATCGCTGTACTATCCAGTTTTGGGCCTTTGGTATCTAAAAAAAAGCAGTTTGAGTGTGTCGCTCACTGTTCAGCCGCAAATTATCTCTATATAAAAAAGTGTGGAATACCCCAGTAAACAATAACTGTGGTTTTGCCATCCCATGGTAAAAAATCTCTATTATTCAGGTTTTGGTATATTTTCCATAAAGAAAAACAGTAGTGTCTCCTGACTGTTGTGACACAAAAATATATCTGTTGAAAATAGTCTTGTGTAGGCCCGACATCCCAATGTGTTTTCGCAGTTCCACGGGTCAAATCGCTGTACTATCCAGTTTTGGGCCTTTGGTATCTTAAAAAAAACAGTTTGAGTGTGTCGCTCACTGTTCAGCCAGCAAATATCTCTATTTAAAAAAGTGTGGTATACCCCAGTAAACAATAACTGTGGTTTTGCCATCCCACGGTAAAAAATCTCTATCATTCAGCTTTTGGTAGTTTTTTCCGTAAAGAAAAACAAAAGTGTCTCCTGACTGTTGTGACACAAAAATATATCTGTTGAAAATAGTCTTGTGTAGGCCCGACATCCCAGTGTGGTTTCGCAGTTCCATGGGTCAAATCGCTGTACTATCCAGTTTTGGGCCTTTGGTATCTAAAAAAAATGCAGTTTGAGTGTGTCGCTCACTGTTCAGCCGCAAATATATCTATTTAAAAAAGTGTGGTATACCCCAGTAAACAATAACTGTGGTTTTGCAATCCCACGGTAAAAAATCTCTATTATTCAGGTTTTGGTATATTTTCCGTAAAGAAAAACAGTAGTGTCTCCTGACTGTTGTGACACAAAAATATATCTGTTGAAAATAGTCTTGTGTAGTCTCGACATCCCAGTGTGGTTTCGCAGTTCCACGGGTCAAATCGCTGTACTATCCGGTTTTGGGCCTTTGGTATCTAAAAAAAAGCAGTTTGAGTGTGTCGCTCACTGTTCAGCCGCAAATTATCTCTATATAAAAAAAGTGTGGTATACCCCAGTAAACAATAACTGTGGTTTTGCCATCCCACAGTAAAAAATCTCTATTATTCAGCTTTTGGTAGTTTTTTCTGTAAAGAAAAACAGTAGTGTCTCCTGACTGTTGTGACACAAAAATATATCTGTTGAAAATAGTCTTGTGTAGTCCCGACATCCAAGTGTGATTTCGCAGTTCCACGGGTCAAATCGCTGTACTATCCAGTTTTGGGCCTTTGGTATCTAAAAAAAAAGCAGTTTGAGTGTGTCGCTCACTGTTCAGCCGCAAATATCTCTATTTAAAAAAGTGTGGAATACCCCAGTAAACAATAACTGTGGTTTTGCCATCCCACGGTAAAAAATCTCTATTATTCAGGTTTTGGCATATTTTCCATAAAGAAAAACAGTAGTGTCTCCTGACTGTTGTGACACAAAAATATATCTGTTGAAAATAGTCTTGTGTAGGCCCGACATCCCAGTGTGTTTTCGCAGTTCCACGGGTCAAATCACTGTACTATCCAGTTTTGGGCCTTTGGTATCTTAAAAAAAACAGTTTGAGTGTGTCGCTCACTCTTCAGCCAGCAAATATCTCTATTTAAAAAAGTGTGGTATACCCCAGTAAACAATAACTGTGGTTTTGCCATCCCACGGTAAAAAATCTCTATCATTCAGCTTTTGGTAGTTTTTTCCGTAAAGAAAAACAAAAGTGTCTCCTGACTGTTGTGACACAAAAATAAATCTGTTGAAAATAGTCTTGTGTAGGCCCGACATCCCAGTGTGGTTTCGCAGTTCCATGGGTCAAATCGCTGTACTATCCAGTTTTGGGCCTTTGGTATCTAAAAAAAAGCAGTTTGAGTGTGTCGCTTACTGTTCAGCCGCAAATTATCTCTATATAAAAAAGTGTGGTATACCCCAGTAAACAATAACGGTGGTTTTGCCATCCCACAGTAAAAAATCTCTATTATTCAGCTTTTGGTAGTTTTTTCTGTAAAGAAAAACAGTAGTGTCTCCTGACTGTTGTGACACAAAAATATATCTGTTGAAAATAGTCTTGTGTAGTCCCGACATCCAAGTGTGATTTCGCAGTTCCACGGGTCAAATCGCTGTACTATCCAGTTTTGGGCCTTTGGTATCTAAAAAAAAAGCAGTTTGAGTGTGTCGCTCACTGTTCAGCCGCAAATATCTCTATTTAAAAAAGTGTGGAATACCCCAGTAAACAATAACTGTGGTTTTGCCATCCCACGGTAAAAAATCTCTATTATTCAGGTTTTGGTATATTTTCCATAAAGAAAAACAGTAGTGTCTCCTGACTGTTGTGACACAAAAATATATCTGTTGAAAATAGTCTTGTGTAGGCCCGACATCCCAGTGTGGTTTCGCAGATCCATGGGTCAAATCGCTGTACTATCCAGTTTTGGGCCTTTGGTATCTAAAAAAAAAGCAGTTTGAGTGTGTCGCTCACTGTTCAGCCGCAAATATATCTATTTAAAAAAGTGTGGCATACCCCAGTAAACAATAACTGTGGTTTTGCAATCCCACGGTAAAAAATCTCTATTATTCAGGTTTTGGTATATTTTCCGTAAAGAAAAACAGTAGTGTCTCCTGACTGTTGTGACACAAAAATATATCTGTTGAAAATAGTCTTGTGTAGTCTCGACATCCCAGTGTGGTTTCGCAGTTCCACGGGTCAAATCGCTGTACTATCCAGTTTTGGGCCTTTGGTATCTTAAAAAAAGCAGTTTGAGTGTGTCGCTCACTGTTCAGCCGCAAATTATCTCTATATAAAAAAAGTGTGGTATACCCCAGTAAACAATAACTGTGGTTTTGCCATCCCACAGTAAAAAATCTCTATTATTCAGCTTTTGGTAGTTTTTTCTGTAAAGAAAAACAGTAGTGTCTCCTGACTGTTGTGACACAAAAATATATCTGTTGAAAATAGTCTTGTGTAGTCTCGACATCCCAGTGTGGTTTCGCAGTTCCACGGGTCAAATCGCTGTACTATCCAGTTTTGGGCCTTTGGTATCTAAAAAAAAGCAGTTTGAGTGTGTCGCTTACTGTTCAGCCGCATATTATCTCTATATAAAAAAGTGTGGTATACCCCAGTAAACAATAACTGTGGTTTTGCCATCCCACAGTAAAAAATCTCTATTATTCAGCTTTTGGTAGTTTTTTCTGTAAAGAAAAACAGTAGTGTCTCCTGACTGTTGTGACACAAAAATATATCTGTTGAAAATAGTCTTGTGTAGGCCTGACATGCCAGTGTGTTTTCGCAGTTCCACGGGTCAAATCACAGTACTATTCAGAATTGGGCCTTTGGTATCTAAAAAAAAGCAGTTTGAGTGTGTCGCTCACTGTTCAGCCGCAAATATCTCTATTTAAAAAAGTGTGGTATACCCCAGTAAACAATAACTGTGGTTTTGCCATCCCACAGTAAAAATCTCTATTATTCAGCTTTTGGTAGTTTTTTCCGTAAAGAAAAACAGTAGTGTCTCCTGACTGTTGTGACACAAAAATATATCTGTTGAAAATAGTCTTGTGTAGGCCCGACATCCCCGTGTGGTTTCGCAGTTCCATGGGTCAAATCGCTGTACTATCCAGTTTTGGGCCTTTGGTATCTAAAAAAAAGCAGTTTGAGTGTGTCGCTCACTGTTCAGCCGCAAATATATCTATTTAAAAAAGTGTGGTATACCCCAGTAAACAATAACTGTGGTTTTGCCATCCCACGGTAAAAAATCTCTATTATTCAGGTTTTGGTATATTTTCCGTAAAGAAAAACAGTAGTGTCTCCTGACTGTTGTGACACAAAAATATATCTGTTGAAAATAGTCTTGTGTAGTCTCGACATCCCAGTGTGGTTTCGCAGTTCCACGGGTCAAATCGCTCTACTATCCAGTTTTGGGCCTTTGGTATCTAAAAAAAAGCAGATTGAGTGTGTCGCTCACTGTTCAGCCGCAAATTATCTCTATATAAAAAAGTGTGGTATACCCCAGTAAACAATAACTGTGGTTTTGCCATCCCACAGTGAAAAATCTCTATTATTCAGCTTTTGGTAGTTTTTTCTGTAAAGAAAAACAGTAGTGTCTCCTGACTGTTGTGACACAAAAATATATCTGTTGAAAATAGTCTTGTGTAGTCTCGACATCCCAGTGTGGTTTCGCAGTTCCACGGGTCAAATCGCTGTACTATCCAGTTTTGGGCCTTTGGTATCTAAAAAAAAGCAGTTTGAGTGTGTCGCTCACTGTTCAGCCGCAAATTATCTCTATATAAAAAAGTGTGGAATACCCCAGTAAACAATAACTGTGGTTTTGCCATCCCATGGTAAAAAATCTCTATTATTCAGGTTTTGGTATATTTTCCATAAAGAAAAACAGTAGTGTCTCCTGACTGTTGTGACACAAAAATATATCTGTTGAAAATAGTCTTGTGTAGGCCCGACATCCCAATGTGTTTTCGCAGTTCCACGGGTCAAATCGCTGTACTATCCAGTTTTGGGCCTTTGGTATCTTAAAAAAAACAGTTTGAGTGTGTCGCTCACTGTTCAGCCAGCAAATATCTCTATTTAAAAAAGTGTGGTATACCCCAGTAAACAA
The DNA here is from genome assembly GCF_046119375.1 of Phyllobates terribilis. Taxonomy (NCBI): domain Eukaryota; kingdom Metazoa; phylum Chordata; class Amphibia; order Anura; family Dendrobatidae; genus Phyllobates; species Phyllobates terribilis. The sequence goes on along the minus strand of NW_027362763.1, from coordinate 591,251,225 downwards.
TAACTGTGGTTTTGCCATCCCACGGTAAAAAATCTCTATCATTCAGCTTTTGGTAGTTTTTTCCGTAAAGAAAAACAAAAGTGTCTCCTGACTGTTGTGACACAAAAATATATCTGTTGAAAATAGTCTTGTGTAGGCCCGACATCCCAGTGTGGTTTCGCAGTTCCATGGGTCAAATCGCTGTACTATCCAGTTTTGGGCCTTTGGTATCTAAAAAAAATGCAGTTTGAGTGTGTCGCTCACTGTTCAGCCGCAAATATATCTATTTAAAAAAGTGTGGTATACCCCAGTAAACAATAACTGTGGTTTTGCAATCCCACGGTAAAAAATCTCTATTATTCAGGTTTTGGTATATTTTCCGTAAAGAAAAACAGTAGTGTCTCCTGACTGTTGTGACACAAAAATATATCTGTTGAAAATAGTCTTGTGTAGTCTCGACATCCCAGTGTGGTTTCGCAGTTCCACGGGTCAAATCGCTGTACTATCCAGTTTTGGGCCTTTGTTATCTAAAAAAAAGCAGTTTGAGTGTGTCGCTCACTGTTCAGCCGCAAATTATCTCTATATAAAAAAAGTGTGGTATACCCCAGTAAACAATAACTGTGGTTTTGCCATCCCACAGTAAAAAATCTCTATTATTCAGCTTTTGGTAGTTTTTTCTGTAAAGAAAAACAGTAGTGTCTCCTGACTGTTGTGACACAAAAATATATCTGTTGAAAATAGTCTTGTGTAGTCCCGACATCCAAGTGTGATTTCGCAGTTCCACGGGTCAAATCGCTGTACTATCCAGTTTTGGGCCTTTGGTATCTAAAAAAAAAAGCAGTTTGAGTGTGTCGCTCACTGTTCAGCCGCAAATATCTCTATTTAAAAAAGTGTGGAATACCCCAGTAAACAATAACTGTGGTTTTGCCATCCCACGGTAAAAAATCTCTATTATTCAGGTTTTGGCATATTTTCCATAAAGAAAAACAGTAGTGTCTCCTGACTGTTGTGACACAAAAATATATCTGTTGAAAATAGTCTTGTGTAGGCCCGACATTCCAGTGTGTTTTCGCAGTTCCACGGGTCAAATCACTGTACTATCCAGTTTTGGGCCTTTGGTATCTTAAAAAAAACAGTTTGAGTGTGTCGCTCACTCTTCAGCCAGCAAATATCTCTATTTAAAAAAGTGTGGTATACCCCAGTAAACAATAACTGTGGTTTTGCCATCCCACGGTAAAAAATCTCTATCATTCAGCTTTTGGTAGTTTTTTCCGTAAAGAAAAACAAAAGTGTCTCCTGACTGTTGTGACACAAAAATAAATCTGTTGAAAATAGTCTTGTGTAGGCCCGACATCCCAGTGTGGTTTCGCAGTTCCATGGGTCAAATTGCTGTACTATCCAGTTTTGGGCCTTTGGTATCTAAAAAAAAGCAGTTTGAGTGTGTCGCTTACTGTTCAGCCGCAAATTATCTCTATATAAAAAAGTGTGGTATACCCCAGTAAACAATAACGGTGGTTTTGCCATCCCACAGTAAAAAATCTCTATTATTCAGCTTTTGGTAGTTTTTTCTGTAAAGAAAAACAGTAGTGTCTCCTGACTGTTGTGACACAAAAATATATCTGTTGAAAATAGTCTTGTGTAGTCCCGACATCCAAGTGTGATTTCGCAGTTCCACGGGTCAAATCGCTGTACTATCCAGTTTTGGGCCTTTGGTATCTAAAAAAAAAGCAGTTTGAGTGTGTCGCTCACTGTTCAGCCGCAAATATCTCTATTTAAAAAAGTGTGGAATACCCCAGTAAACAATAACTGTGGTTTTGCCATCCCACGGTAAAAAATCTCTATTATTCAGGTTTTGGTATATTTTCCATAAAGAAAAACAGTAGTGTCTCCTGACTGTTGTGACACAAAAATATATCTGTTGAAAATAGTCTTGTGTAGGCCCGACATCCCAGTGTGGTTTCGCAGATCCATGGGTCAAATCGCTGTACTATCCAGTTTTGGGCCTTTGGTATCTAAAAAAAAAGCAGTTTCAGTGTGTCACTCACTGTTCAGCCGCAAATATCTCTATTTAAAAAAGTGTGGTGTACCCAGTAAACAATAACTGTGGTTTTGCCATCCCACGGTAAAAATCTCTATTATTCAGCTTTTGGTAGTTTTTTCCGTAAAGAAAAACAGTAGTGTCTCCTGACTGTTGTGACACAAAAATATATCTGTTGAAAATAGTCTTGTTTAGGCCTGACATCCCAGTGTGTTTTCGCAGTTCCACGGGTCAAATCACTGTACTATTCAGATTTGGGGCTTTGGTATCTTAAAAAAAACAGTTTGAGTGTGTCGCTCACTGTTCAGCCAGCAAATATCTCTATTTAAAAAAGTGTGGTATACCCCAGTAAACAATAACTGTGGTTTTGCCATCCCACGGTAAAAAATCTCTATCATTCAGCTTTTGGTAGTTTTTTCCGTAAAGAAAAACAAAAGTGTCTCCTGACTGTTGTGACACTAAAATATATCTGTTGAAAATAGTGTTGTGTAGGCCCGACATCCCGGTTTGGTTTCGCAGTTCTATGGGTCAAATCGCTGTACTATCCAGTTTTGGGCCTTTGGTATCTAAAAAAAAAGCAGTTTGAGTGTGTCACTCACTGTTCAGCCGCAAATATCTCTATTCAAAAAAGTGTGGAATACCCCAGTAAACAATAACTGTGGTTTTGCCATCCCACGGTAAAAAATCTCTATTATTCAGGTTTTGGAATATTTTCCGTAAAGAAAAACAGTAGTGTCTCCTGACTGTTGTGACACAAAAATATATCTGTTGAAAATAGTCTTGTGTAGTCTCGACATCCCAGTGTGGTTTCGCAGTTCCACAGGTCAAATCGCTGAACTATCCAGTTTTGGGCCATTGGTATCTAAAAAAAAGCAGTTTGTGTGTGTCGCTCACTGTTCAGGAGCAAATTATCTCTGTATAAAAAAGTGTGGTATACCCCAGTAAACAATAACTGTGGTTTTGCCATCCCACAGTAAAAAATCTCTATTATTCAGCTTTTGGTAGTTTTTTCTGTAAAGAAAAACAGTAGTGTCTCCTGACTGTTGTGACACAAAAATATATCTGTTGAAAATAGTCTTGTGTAGTCCCGACATCCCAGTGTGATTTCGCAGTTCCACGGGTCAAATCGCTGTACTATCCAGTTTTGGGCCTTTGGTATCTAAAAAAAAAGCAGTTTGAGCGTGTCTCTCACTGTTCAGCCGCAAATATCTCTATTTTGAAAAGTGTGGATTTCCCCAGTAAGCAATAACTGTGGTTTTGCCATCCCACTGTAAAAAATCTCTATTATTCAGCTTTTGGTAGTTTTTTCCGTAAAGAAAAACAGTAGTGTCTCCTGACTGTTGTGACACAAAAATATATCTGTTGAAAATAGTCTTGTGTAGGCCCGACATCCCAGTGTGGTTTCGCAGTTCCATGGGTCAAATCGCTGTACTATCCAGTTTTGTGAATTTGGTATCTAAAAAAAAAGCAGTTTGAGTGTGTCGCTCACTGTTCAGCCGCAAATATCTCTATTTAAAAAAGTGTGGTATACCCCAGTAAACAATAACTGTGGTTTTGCCATCCCACGGTAAAAAATCTCTATTATTCAGGTTTTGGTATATTTTCCATAAAGAAAAACAGTAGTGTCTCCTGACTGTTGTGACACAAAAATATATCTGTTGAAAATAGTCTTGTGTAGGCCCGACATCCCAGTGTGTTTTCGCAGTTCCACGGGTCAAATCGCTGTACTATCCAGTTTTGGTATCTTAAAAAAAACAGTTTGAGCGTGTCTCTCACTGTTCAGCCGCAAATATCTCTATTTTGAAAAGTGTGGATTTCCCCAGTAAGCAATAACTGTGGTTTTGCCATCCCACTGTAAAAAATCTCTATTATTCAGCTTTTGGTAGTTTTTTCCGTAAAGAAAAACAGTAGTGTCTCCTGACTGTTGTGACACAAAAATATATCTGTTGAAAATAGTCTTGTGTAGGCCCGACATCCCAGTGTGGTTTCGCAGTTCCATGGGTCAAATCGCTGTACTATCCAGTTTTGTGAATTTGGTATCTAAAAAAAAAGCAGTTTGAGTGTGTCGCTCACTGTTCAGCCGCAAATATCTCTATTTAAAAAAGTGTGGTATACCCCAGTAAACAATAACTGTGGTTTTGCCATCCCACGGTAAAAAATCTCTATTATTCAGGTTTTGGTATATTTTCCATAAAGAAAAACAGTAGTGTCTCCTGACTGTTGTGACACAAAAATATATCTGTTGAAAATAGTCTTGTGTAGGCCCGACATCCCAGTGTGTTTTCGCAGTTCCACGGGTCAAATCGCTGTACTATCCAGTTTTGGTATCTTAAAAAAAACAGTTTGAGTGTGGCGCTCACTGTTCAGCCAGCAAATATCTCTATTTAAAAAAGTGTGGTATACCCCAGTAAACAATAACTGTGGTTTTGCCATCCCACGGTAAAAAATCTCTATCATTCAGCTTTTGGTAGTTTTTTCCGTAAAGAAAAACAGTAGTGTCTCCTGACTGTTGTGACACAAAAATATATCTGTTGAAAATAGTCTTGTGTAGTCTCGACATCCCAGTGTGGTTTCGCAGTTCCACGGGTCAAATCGCTGAACTATCCAGTTTTGGGCCTTTGGTATCTAAAAAAAAGCAGTTTGTGTGTGTCGCTCACTGTTCAGCCACAAATTATCTCTATATAAAAAAGTGTGGTATACCCCAGTAAACAATAACTGTGGTTTTGCCATCCCACAGTAAAAAATCTCTATTATTCAGCTTTTGGTAGTTTTTTCTGTAAAGAAAAACAGTAGTGTCTCCTGACTGTTGTGACACAAAAATATATCTGTTGAAAATAGTCTTGTGTAGTCCCGACATCCCAGTGTGATTTCGCAGTTCCACGGGTCAAATCGCTGTACTATCCAGTTTTGGGCCTTTGGTATCTAAAAAAAAAGCAGTTTGAGCGTGTCGCTCACTGTTCAGCAGCAAATATCTCTATTTTGAAAAGTGTGGAATACCCCAGTAAGCAATAACTGTGGTTTTGCCATCCCACTGTAAAAAATCTCTATTATTCAGCTTTTGGTAGTTTTTTCCGTAAAGAAAAACAGTAGTGTCTCCTGACTGTTGTGACACAAAAATATATCTGTTGAAAATAGTCTTGTGTAGGCCCGACATCCCAGTGTGGTTTCGCAGTTCCATGGGTAAAATCGCTGTACTATCCAGTTTTGGGGCTTTGGTATCTTAAAAAAAAGCAGTTTGAGTGTGTCTCTCACTGTTCAGCTGCAAATATCTCTATTTAAAAAAGTGTGGTATACCCCAGTAAACAATAACTGTGGTTTTGCCATCCCACGGTAAAAAATCTCTATTATTCAGGTTTTGGTATATTTTCCGTAAAGAAAAACAGTAGTGTCTCCTGACTGTTGTGACACAAAAATATATCTGTTGAAAATAGTTTTGTGTAGGCCCGACATCCCAGTGTGTTTTCGCAGTTCCACGGGTCAAATCACTGTACTATCCAGTTTTGGGCCTTTGGTATCTTAAAAAAAACAGTTTGAGTGTGTCGCTCACTCTTTAGCCAGCAAATATCTCTATTTAAAAAAGTGTGGTATACCCCAGTAAACAATAACTGTGGTTTTGCCATCCCACGGTAAAAAATCTCTATCATTCAGCTTTTGGTAGTTTTTTCCGTAAAGAAAAACAAAAGTGTCTCCTGACTGTTGTGACACAAAAATAAATCTGTTGAAAATAGTCTTGTGTAGGCCCGACATCCCAGTGTGGTTTCGCAGTTCCATGGGTCAAATTGCTGTACTATCCAGTTTTGGGCCTTTGGTATCTAAAAAAAAGCAGTTTGAGTGTGTCGCTTACTGTTCAGCCGCAAATTATCTCTATATAAAAAAGTGTGGTATACCCCAGTAAACAATAACGGTGGTTTTGCCATCCCACAGTAAAAAATCTCTATTATTCAGCTTTTGGTAGTTTTTTCTGTAAAGAAAAACAGTAGTGTCTCCTGACTGTTGTGACACAAAAATATATCTGTTGAAAATAGTCTTGTGTAGTCCCGACATCCAAGTGTGATTTCGCAGTTCCACGGGTCAAATCGCTGTACTATCCAGTTTTGGGCCTTTGGTATCTAAAAAAAAAGCAGTTTGAGTGTGTCGCTCACTGTTCAGCCGCAAATATCTCTATTTAAAAAAGTGTGGAATACCCCAGTAAACAATAACTGTGGTTTTGCCATCCCACGGTAAAAAATCTCTATCATTCAGCTTTTGGTAGTTTTTTCCGTAAAGAAAAACAAAAGTGTCTCCTGACTGTTGTGACACTAAAATATATCTGTTGAAAATAGTGTTGTGTAGGCCCGACATCCCGGTTTGGTTTCGCAGTTCTATGGGTCAAATCGCTGTACTATCCAGTTTTGGGCCTTTGGTATCTAAAAAAAAAGCAGTTTGAGTGTGTCACTCACTGTTCAGCCGCAAATATCTCTATTCAAAAAAGTGTGGAATACCCCAGTAAACAATAACTGTGGTTTTGCCATCCCACGGTAAAAAATCTCTATTATTCAGGTTTTGGAATATTTTCCGTAAAGAAAAACAGTAGTGTCTCCTGACTGTTGTGACACAAAAATATATCTGTTGAAAATAGTTTTGTGTAGGCCCGACATCCCAGTGTGTTTTCGCAGTTCCACGGGTCAAATCACTGTACTATCCAGTTTTGGGCCTTTGGTATCTTAAAAAAAACAGTTTGAGTGTGTCGCTCACTCTTCAGCCAGCAAATATCTCTATTTAAAAAAGTGTGGTATACCCCAGTAAACAATAACTGTGGTTTTGCCATCCCACGGTAAAAAATCTCTATCATTCAGCTTTTGGTAGTTTTTTCCGTAAAGAAAAACAAAAGTGTCTCCTGACTGTTGTGACACAAAAATAAATCTGTTGAAAATAGTCTTGTGTAGGCCCGACATCCCAGTGTGGTTTCGCAGTTCCATGGGTCAAATTGCTGTACTATCCAGTTTTGGGCCTTTGGTATCTAAAAAAAAGCAGTTTGAGTGTGTCGCTTACTGTTCAGCCGCAAATTATCTCTATATAAAAAAGTGTGGTATACCCCAGTAAACAATAACGGTGGTTTTGCCATCCCACAGTAAAAAATCTCTATTATTCAGCTTTTGGTAGTTTTTTCTGTAAAGAAAAACAGTAGTGTCTCCTGACTGTTGTGACACAAAAATATATCTGTTGAAAATAGTCTTGTGTAGTCCCGACATCCAAGTGTGATTTCGCAGTTCCACGGGTCAAATCGCTGTACTATCCAGTTTTGGGCCTTTGGTATCTAAAAAAAAAGCAGTTTGAGTGTGTCGCTCACTGTTCAGCCGCAAATATCTCTATTTAAAAAAGTGTGGAATACCCCAGTAAACAATAACTGTGGTTTTGCCATCCCACGGTAAAAAATCTCTATCATTCAGCTTTTGGTAGTTTTTTCCGTAAAGAAAAACAAAAGTGTCTCCTGACTGTTGTGACACTAAAATATATCTGTTGAAAATAGTGTTGTGTAGGCCCGACATCCCGGTTTGGTTTCGCAGTTCTATGGGTCAAATCGCTGTACTATCCAGTTTTGGGCCTTTGGTATCTAAAAAAAAAGCAGTTTGAGTGTGTCACTCACTGTTCAGCCGCAAATATCTCTATTCAAAAAAGTGTGGAATACCCCAGTAAACAATAACTGTGGTTTTGCCATCCCACGGTAAAAAATCTCTATTATTCAGGTTTTGGAATATTTTCCGTAAAGAAAAACAGTAGTGTCTCCTGACTGTTGTGACACAAAAATATATCTGTTGAAAATAGTCTTGTGTAGTCTCGACATCCCAGTGTGGTTTCGCAGTTCCACAGGTCAAATCGCTGAACTATCCAGTTTTGGGCCTTTGGTATCTAAAAAAAAGCAGTTTGTGTGTGTCGCTCACTGTTCAGGAGCAAATTATCTCTGTATAAAAAAGTGTGGTATACCCCAGTAAACAATAACTGTGGTTTTGCCATCCCACAGTAAAAAATCTCTATTATTCAGCTTTTGGTAGTTTTTTCCGTAAAGAAAAACAGTAGTGTCTCCTGACTGTTGTGACACAAAAATATATCTGTTGAAAATAGTCTTGTGTAGGCCCGACATCCCAGTGTGGTTTCGCAGTTCCATGGGTCAAATCGCTGTACTATCCAGTTTTGTGAATTTGGTATCTAAAAAAAAAGCAGTTTGAGTGTGTCGCTCACTGTTCAGCCGCAAATATCTCTATTTAAAAAAGTGTGGTATACCCCAGTAAACAATAACTGTGGTTTTGCCATCCCACGGTAAAAAATCTCTATTATTCAGGTTTTGGTATATTTTCCATAAAGAAAAACAGTAGTGTCTCCTGACTGTTGTGACACAAAAATATATCTGTTGAAAATAGTCTTGTGTAGGCCCGACATCCCAGTGTGTTTTCGCAGTTCCACGGGTCAAATCGCTGTACTATCCAGTTTTGGTATCTTAAAAAAAACAGTTTGAGTGTGGCGCTCACTGTTCAGCCAGCAAATATCTCTATTTAAAAAAGTGTGGTATACCCCAGTAAACAATAACTGTGGTTTTGCCATCCCACGGTAAAAAATCTCTATCATTCAGCTTTTGGTAGTTTTTTCTGTAAAGAAAAACAGTAGTGTCTCCTGACTGTTGTGACACAAAAATATATCTGTTGAAAATAGTCTTGTGTAGTCTCGACATCCCAGTGTGGTTTCGCAGTTCCACGGGTCAAATCGCTGAACTATCCAGTTTTGGGCCTTTGGTATCTAAAAAAAAGCAGTTTGTGTGTGTCGCTCACTGTTCAGCCACAAATTATCTCTATATAAAAAAGTGTGGTATACCCCAGTAAACAATAACTGTGGTTTTGCCATCCCACAGTAAAAAATCTCTATTATTCAGCTTTTGGTAGTTTTTTCTGTAAAGAAAAACAGTAGTGTCTCCTGACTGTTGTGACACAAAAATATATCTGTTGAAAATAGTCTTGTGTAGTCCCGACATCCCAGTGTGATTTCGCAGTTCCACGGGTCAAATCGCTGTACTATCCAGTTTTGGGCCTTTGGTATCTAAAAAAAAAGCAGTTTGAGCGTGTCGCTCACTGTTCAGCAGCAAATATCTCTATTTTGAAAAGTGTGGAATACCCCAGTAAGCAATAACTGTGGTTTAGCCATCCCACTGTAAAAAATCTCTATTATTCAGCTTTTGGTAGTTTTTTCCGTAAAGAAAAACAGTAGTGTCTCCTGACTGTTGTGACACAAAAATATATCTGTTGAAAATAGTCTTGTGTAGGCCCGACATCCCAGTGTGGTTTCGCAGTTCCATGGGTCAAATCGCTGTACTATCCAGTTTTGGGGCTTTGGTATCTTAAAAAAAAGCAGTTTGAGTGTGTCTCTCACTGTTCAGCTGCAAATATCTCTATTTAAAAAAGTGTGGTATACCCCAGTAAACAATAACTGTGGTTTTGCCATCCCACGGTAAAAAATCTCTATTATTCAGGTTTTGGTATATTTTCCGTAAAGAAAAACAGTAGTGTCTCCTGACTGTTGTGACACAAAAATATATCTGTTGAAAATAGTCTTGTGTAGGCCCGACATCCCAGTGTGGTTTCGCAGTTCAACGGGTCAAATCGCTGTACTATCCAGTTTTGGGCCTTCACTATCTAAAAAAAAAGCAGTTTGAGTGTGTCGCTCACTGTTCAGCCGCAAATATCTCTATTTAAAAAAGTGTGGTATACCCTAGTAAACAATAACTGTGGTTTTGCCATCCCACGGTAAAAATCTCTATTATTCTGCTTTTGGTAGTTGTCTCCTTAAAGAAAAACAGTAGTGTCTCCTGACTGTTTTGACACAAAAATATATCTGTTGAAAATAGTCTTGTGTAGGCCCGACATCCCAGTGTGGTTTCGCAGTTCCATGGGTCAAATCGCTGTACTATACAGTTTTGGAACATTGGTATCTAAAAAAAAAGCAGTTTGAGTGTGTCGCTCACTGTTCAGCCGCAAATATCTCTATTTAAAAAAGTGTGGTATACCCAGTAAACAATAACTGTGGTTTTGCCATCCCACGGTAAAAATCTCTATTATTCTGCTTTTGGTAATTTTTTCCGTAAAGAAAAACAGTAGTGTCTCCTGACTATTGTGACACAAAAATATATCTGTTGAAAATAGTCATGTGTAGTCTCGACATCCCAGTGTGGTTTCGCAGTTCCATGGGTCAAATCACTGAACTATCCAGTTTTGGGCCTTTGGTATCTAAAAAAAAGCAGTTTGTGTGTGTCGCTCACTATTCAGCCGCAAATTATCACTATATAAAAAAGTGTGGTATACCCCAGTAAACAATAACCGTGGTTTTGCCATCCCACAGTAAAAAATCTCTATTATTCAGCTTTTGGTAGTTTTTTCTGTAAAGAAAAACAGTAGTGTCTCCTGACTGTTGTGACACAAAAATATATCTGTTGAAAATAGTCTTGTGTAGTCCCAACATCCCAGTGTGATTTCGCAGTTCCCCGGTCAAATCGCTGTACTATCCAGTTTTGGGCCTTTGGTATCTAAAAAAAAAGCAGTTTGAGCGTGTCGCTCACTGTTCAGCCGCAAATATCTCTATTTAAAAAAGTGTGGTATACCCTAGTAAACAATAACTGTGGTTTTGCCATCCCACGGTAAAAATCTCTATTATTCTGCTTTTGGTAGTTGTCTCCTTAAAGAAAAACAGTAGTGTCTCCTGACTGTTGTGACACAAAAATATATCTGTTGAAAATAGTCTTGTGTAGGCCCGACATCCCAGTGTGGTTTCGCAGTTCCATGGGTCAAATCGCTGTACTATACAGTTTTGGAACTTTGGTATCTAAAAAAAAAGCAGTTTGAGTGTGTCGCTCACTGTTCAGCCGCAAATATCTCTATTTAAAAAAGTGTGGTATACCCAGTAAACAATAACTGTGGTTTTGCCATCCCACGGTAAAAATCTCTATTATTCAGGTTTTGATAGTTTTTTCCGTAAAGAAAAACAGTAGTGTCTCCTCACTGTTGTGACACAAAAATATATCTGTTGAAAATAGTCTTGTGTAGGCCCGACATCCAAGTGTGGTTTCGCAGTTCCACGGGTCAAATCACTGTACTATTCAGTTTTGGGCCTTTGGTATCTAAAAAAAAAGCAGTTTGAGTTTGTCGCTCACTGTTCAGCCGCAAATATCTATATTTAAAAAAGTGTGGTATACCCCAGTAAACAATAACTGTGGTTTTGCCATCCCATGGTAAAAATCTCTATTATTCAGCTTTTGGTAGTTTTTTCCGTAAAGAAAAACAGTAGTGTCTCCTGACTGTTGTGACACAAAAATATATCTGTTGAAAATAGTCTTGTGTAGGCCCGACATCCCAGTGTGGTTTCGCAGTGCCACGGGTCAAATCGCTGTACTATCCAGTTTTTGGCCTTTGGTATCCAAAAAAAAAGCAGTTTGAGTGTGTCGCTCACAGTTCAGCCGCAAATATCTCTATTTAAAAAAGTGTGGTATACCCCAGTAAACAATAACTGTGGTTTTGCCATCCCACGGTAAAAAATCTCTATTATTCAGCTTTTGGTAGTTTTTTCCGTAAAAAAAAACAAAAGTGTCTCCTGACTGTTGTGACACAAAAATATATCTGTTGAAAATAGTCTTGTGTAGGCCCGACATCCAAGTGTGGTTTCGCAGTTCCACGGGTCAAATCACTGTACTATTCAGTTTTGGGCCTTTGGTATCTAAAAAAAAAGCTATTTGAGTTTGTCGCTCACTGTTCAGCCGCAAATATCTCTATTTAAAAAAGTGTGGTATACCCCAGTAAACAATAACTGTGGTTTTGCCATCCCAATGTAAAAATCTCTATTATTCAGCTTTTGGTAGTTTTTTCCGTAAAGAAAAACAGTAGTGTCTCCTGTCTATTGTGACACAAAAATATATCTGTTGAAAATAGTCTTGTGTAGTCTCGACATCCCAGTGTGGTTTCGCAGTTCCACGGGTCAAATCACTGAACTATCCAGTTTTGGGCCTTTGGTATCTAAAAAAAAGCAGTTTGTGTGTGTCGCTCACTGTTCAGCCGCAAATTATCACTATATAAAAAAGTGTGGTATACCCCAGTAAACAATAACTGTGGTTTTGCTATCCCACAGTAAAAAATCTCTATTATTCAGCTTTTGGTAGTTTTTTCTGTAAAGAAAAACAGTAGTGTCTCCTGACTGTTGTGACACAAAAATATATCTGTTGAAAATAGTCTTGTGTAGTCCCGACATCCCAGTGTGATTTCGCAGTTCCACGGGTCAAATCGCTGTACTATCCAGTTTTGGGCCTTTGGTATCTAAAAAAAAAGCAGTTTGAGCGTGTCGCTCACTGTTCAGCCGCAAATATCTCTATTTAAAAAAGTGTGGTATACCCTAGTAAACAATAACTGTGGTTTTGCCATCCCACGGTAAAAATCTCTATTATTCTGCTTTTGGTAGTTGTCTCCTTAAAGAAAAACAGTAGTGTCTCCTGACTGTTGTGACACAAAAATATATCTGTTGAAAATAGTCTTGTGTAGGCCCGACATCCCAGTGTGGTTTCGCAGTTCCATGGGTCAAATCGCTGTATTATACAGTTTTGGAACTTTGGTATCTAAAAAAAAAGCAGTTTGAGTGTGTCGCTCACTGTTCAGCCGCAAATATCTCTATTTAAAAAAGTGTGGTATACCCAGTAAACAATAACTGTGGTTTTGCCATCCCACGGTAAAAATCTCTATTATTCAGGTTTTGGTAGTTTTTTCCGTAAAGAAAAACAGTAGTGTCTCCTGACTGTTGTGACACAAAAATATATCTGTTGAAAATAGTCTTGTGTAGGCCCGACATCCAAGTGTGGTTTCGCAGTTCCACGGGTCAAATCACTGTACTATTCAGTTTTGGGCCTTTGGTATCTAAAAAAAAAGCAGTTTGAGTTTGTCGCTCACTGTTCAGCCACAAATATCTCTATTTAAAAAAGTGTGGTATACCCCAGTAAACAATAACTGTGGTTTTGCCATCCCATGGTAAAAATCTCTATTATTCAGCTTTTGGTAGTTTTTTCCGTAAATAAAAACAGTAGTGTCTCCTGACTGTTGTGACACAAAAATATATCTGTTGAAAATAGTCTTGTGTAGGCCCGACATCCCAGTGTGGTTTCGCAGTGCCACCGTTCAAATCGCTGTACTATCCAGTTTTTGGCCTTTGGTATCCAAAAAAAAAGCAGTTTGAGTGTGTCGCTCACAGTTCAGCCGCAAATATCTCTATTTAAAAAAGTGTGGTATACCCCAGTAAACAATAACTGTGGTTTTGCCATCCCACGGTAAAAAATCTCTATTATTCAGCTTTTGGTAGTTTTTTCCGTAAAAAAAAACAAAAGTGTCTCCTGACTGTTGTGACACAAAAATATATCTGTTGAAAATAGTCTTGTGTAGGCCCGACATCCAAGTGTGGTTTCGCAGTTCCACGGGTCAAATCACTGTACTATTCAGTTTTGGGCCTTTGGTATCTAAAAAAAAAGCTATTTGAGTTTGTCGCTCACTGTTCAGCCGCAAATATCTCTATTTAAAAAAGTGTGGTATACCCCAGTAAACAATAACTGTGGTTTTGCCATCCCATGGTAAAAATCTCTATTATTCAGCTTTTGGTATTTTTTTCCGTAAAGAAAAACAGTAGTGTCTCCTGACTGTTGTGACACAAGAATATATCTGTTGAAAATAGTCTTGTGTAGGCCCGACATCCCAGTGTGGTTTCGCAGTGCCACGGGTCAAATCGCTGTACTATCCAGTTTTTGGCCTTTGGTATCCAAAAAAAAAGCAGTTTGAGTGTGTCGCTCACTGTTCAGCCGCAAATATCTCTATTTAAAAAAGTGTGGTATACCCCAGTAAACAATAACTGTGGTTTTGCCATCCCACGGTAAAAAATCTCTATTATTCAGCTTTTGGTAGTTTTTTCCGTAAAAAAAAAACAAAAGTGTCTCCTGACTGTTGTGACACAAAAATATATCTGTTGAAAATAGTCTTGTGTAGGCCCGACATCCCCGTGTGGTTTAGCAGTTCCATGGGTCAAATCGCTGTACTATCCAGTTATGGGCATTTGGTATCTAAAAAAAAAGCCGTTTGAGTGTGTCGCTCACTATTCAACCGCAAATATATCTATTTAAAAAAGTGTGGTATACCCCAGTAAACAATAACTGTGGTTTTGCAATCCCACGGTAAAAAATCTCTATTATTCAGGTTTTGGTATATTTTCCGTAAAGAAAAACAGTAGTGTCTCCTGACTGTTGTGACACAAAAATATATCTGTTGAAAATAGTCTTGTGTAGTCTCGACATCCCAGTGTGGTTTCGCAGTTCCACGGGTCAAATCGCTGAACTATCCAGTTTTGGGCCTTTGGAATCTAAAAAAAAGCAGTTTGAGTGTGTCGCTCACTGTTCAGCCGCAAATTATCTCTATATAAAAAAGTGTGGTATACCCCAGTAAACAAAACTGTGGTTTTGCCATCCCACAGTAAAAAAATCTCTATTATTCAGCTTTTGGTAGTTTTTTCTGTAAAGAAAAACAGTAGTGTCTCCTGACTGTTGTGACACAAAAATATATCTGTTAGAAATAGTCTTGTGTAGTCCCGATATCCCAGTGTGATTTCGCAGTTCCACGGGTCAAATCGCTGTACTATCCAGTTTTGGGCCTTTGGTATCTAAAAAAAAGCAGTTTGAGAGTGTCGCTCACTGTTCAGCAGCAAATATCTCTATTTTGAAAAGTGTGGAATACCCCAGTAAGCAATAACTGTGGTTTTGCCATCCCACTCTAAAAAATCTCTATTATTCAGCTTTTGGTAGTTTTTTCCGTAAAGAAAAACAGTAGTGTCTCCTGACTGTTGTGACACAAAAATATATCTGTTGAAAATAGTCTTGTGTAGGCCCGACATCCCAGTGTGGTTTCGCAGTTCCATGGGTCAAATCGCTGTACTATCCAGTTTTGGGCCTTTGGTATCTAAAAAACAGCAGTTTGAGTGTGTTGCTCACTGTTCAGTCGCAAATATCTCTATTTAAAAAAGTGTGGTATACCCCAGTAAACAATAACTGTGGTTTTGCCATCCCACGGTAAAAAATCTCTATTATTCAGGTTTTGGTATATTTTCCGTAAAGAAAAACAGTAGTGTCTCCTGACTGTTGTGACACAAAAATATATCTGTTAGAAATAGTCTTGTGTAGTCCCGACATCCCAGTGTGATTTCGCAGTTCCACGGGTCAAATCGCTGTACTATCCAGTTTTGGGCCTTTGGTATCTAAAAAAAAGCAGTTTGAGAGTGTCGCTCACTGTTCAGCAGCAAATATCTCTATTTTGAAAAGTGTGGAATACCCCAGTAAGCAATAACTGTGGTTTTGCCATCCCACTCTAAAAAATCTCTATTATTCAGCTTTTGGTAGTTTTTTCTGTAAAGAAAAACAGTAGTGTCTCCTGACTGTTGTGACACAAAAATATATCTGTTGAAAATAGTCTTGTGTAGGCCCGACATCCCAGTGTGGTTTCGCAGTTCCACGGGTCAAATCGGTGTACTATCCAGTTTTGGGCCTTCGCTATCTAAAAAAATAGCAGATTGAGTGTGTCGCTCACTGTTCAGCCGCAAATATCTCTATTTAAAAAAGTGTGGTATACCCCAGTAAACAATAACTGTGGTTTTGCCATCCCACGGTAAAAAATCTCTATTATTCAGCTTTTGGTAGTTTTTTCCGTAAAAAAAAAACAAAAGTGTCTCCTGACTGTTGTGACACAAAAATATATCTGTTGAAAATAGTCTTGTGTAGGCCCGACATCCCCGTGTGGTTTCGCAGTTCCATGGGTCAAATCGCTGTACTATCCAGTTATGGGCATTTGGTATCTAAAAAAAAAGCCTTTTGAGTGTGTCGCTCACTATTCAACCGCAAATATATCTATTTAAAAAAGTGTGGTATACCCCAGTAAACAATAACTGTGGTTTTGCAATCCCACGGTAAAAAATCTCTATTATTCAGGTTTTGGTATATTTTCCGTAAAGAAAAACAGTAGTGTCTCCTGACTGTTGTGACACAAAAATATATCTGTTGAAAATAGTCTTGTGTAGTCTCGACATCCCAGTGTGGTTTCGCAGTTCCACGGGTCAAATCGCTGAACTATCCAGTTTTGGGCCTTTGGTATCTAAAAAAAAGCAGTTTGAGTGTGTCGCTCACTGTTCAGCCGCAAATTATCTCTATATAAAAAAGTGTGGTATACCCCAGTAAACAAAACTGTGGTTTTGCCATCCCACAGTAAAAAAATCTCTATTATTCAGCTTTTGGTAGTTTTTTCTGTAAAGAAAAACAGTAGTGTCTCCTGACTGTTGTGACACAAAAATATATCTGTTAGAAATAGTCTTGTGTAGTCCCGACATCCCAGTGTGATTTCGCAGTTCCACGGGTCAAATCGCTGTACTATCCAGTTTTGGGCCTTTGGTATCTAAAAAAAAGCAGTTTGAGAGTGTCGCTCACTGTTCAGCAGCAAATATCTCTATTTTGAAAAGTGTGGAATACCCCAGTAAGCAATAACTGTGGTTTTGCCATCCCACTCTAAAAAATCTCTATTATTCAGCTTTTGGTAGTTTTTTCCGTAAAGAAAAACAGTAGTGTCTCCTGACTGTTGTGACACAAAAATATATCTGTTGAAAATAGTCTTGTGTAGGCCCGACATCCCAGTGTGGTTTCGCAGTTCCATGGGTCAAATCGCTGTACTATCCAGTTTTGGGCCTTTGGTATCTAAAAAAACAGCAGTTTGAGTGTGTTGCTCACTGTTCAGTCGCAAATATCTCTATTTAAAAAAGTGTGGTATACCCCAGTAAACAATAACTGTGGTTTTGCCATCCCACGGTAAAAAATCTCTATTATTCTGGTTTTGGTATATTTTCCGTAAAGAAAAACAGTAGTGTCTCCTGACTGTTGTGACACAAAAATATATATGTTGAAAATAGTCTTGTGTAGGCCCGACATCCCAGTGTGGTTTCGCAGTTCCACGGGTCAAATCCGTGTACTATCCAGTTTTGGGCCTTCGCTATCTAAAAAAAAGCAGTTTGAGTGTGTCGCTCACTGTTCAGCCGCAAATATCTCTATTTAAAAAAGTGTGGTATACCCCAGTAAACAATAACTGTGGTTTTGCCATCCCACGGTAAAAAATCTCTATTATTCAGCTTTTGGTAGTTTTTTCCGTGAAAAAAAACAATAGTGTCTCCTGACTGTTGTGACACAAAAATATATCTGTTGAAAATAGTCTTGTGTAGGCCCGACATCCCCGTGTGGTTTCGCAGTTCCATGGGTCAAATCGCTGTACTATCCAGTTTTGGGCCTTTGGTATCTGAAAAAAAAGCAGTTTGAGTGTGTCGCTCACTGTTCAGCCGCAAATATATCTCTTTAAAAAAGTGTGGTATACCCCAGTAAACAATAACTGTGGTTTTGCCATCCCACGGTAAAAAATCTCTATTATTCAGGTTTTGGTATATTTTCCGTAAAGAAAAACAGTAGTGTCTCCTGACTGTTGTGACACAAAAATATATCTGTTGAAAATAGTCTTGTGTAGTCCCGACATCCCAGTGTGGTTTCGCAGTTCCACGGGTCAAATCGCTGTACTATCCAGTTTTGGGCCTTTGGTATCTAGAAAAAAAGCAGTTTGAGTGTGTCGCTCACTGTTCAGCCGCAAATATCTCTATTTAAAAAAGTGTGGTATACCCCAGTAAACAATAACTGTGGTTTTGCCATCCCACGGTAAAAATCTCTATTATTCAGCATTTGGTAGTTTTTTCCGTAAAGAAAAACAGTAGTGTCTCCTGACTGTTGTGACACAAAAATATATCTGTTGAAAATAGTCTTGTGTAGGCCCGACATCCCAGTGTGGTTTCGCAGTTCCATCGGTCAAATCGCTGTACTATCCAGTTTTGGACCTTTGCTATCTAAAAAAAAAGCAGTTTGAGTGTGTCGCTCACTGTTCAGCCGCAAATATATCTATTTAAAAAAGTGTGGTATACCCCAGTAAACAATAACTGTGGTTTTGCCATCCCGCGGTAAAAAATCTCTATAATTTAGGTTTTGGTATATTTTCCGTAAAGAAAAACAGTAGTGTCTCCTGACTGTTGTGATACAAAAATATATCTGTTGAAAATAGTCTTGTGTAGGCCCGACATCCCAGTGTGGTTTCGCAGTTCCACAGGTCAAATCGCTGTAATATCCAGTTGTGGGCCTTTGGTATCCAAAAAAAAAGCAGTTTGAGTGTGTCGCTCACTGTTTAGGCGCAAATATCTCTATTTAAAAAAGTGTGGTATACCCCAGTAAACAATAACTGTGGTTTTGCCATCCCACGGTAAAAAATCTCTATTATTCAGGTTTTGGTAGTTTTTTCCGTAAAGAAAAACAGTAGTGTCTCCTGACTGTTGTGACACAAAAATATATCTGTTGAAAATAGTCTTGTGTAGGCCCGACATCCCAGTGTGGTTTCGCAGTTCCATGGGTCAAATCGCTGTACTATCCAGTTTTGGGCCTTTGGTATCTAAAAAAAAAGCCGTTTGAGTGTGTCGCTCACTGTTCAGCCGCAAATATATCTATTTAAAAAAGTGTGGTATACCCCAGTAAACAATAACTGTGGTTTTGCAATCCCACGGTAAAAAATCTCTATTATTCAGGTTTTGGTATATTTTCCGTAAAGAAAAACAGTAGTGTCTCCTGACTGTTGTGACACAAAAATATATCTGTTGAAAATAGTCTTGTGTAGTCTCGACATCCCAGTGTGGTTTCGCAGTTCCACGGGTCAAATCGCTGAACTATCCAGTTTTGGGCCTTTGGTATCTAAAAAAAAGCAGTTTGAGTGTGTCGCTCACTGTTCAGCCGCAAATTATCTCTATATAAAAAAGTGTGGTATACCCCAGTAAACAATAACTGTGGTTTTGCCATCCCACAGTAAAAAATCTCTATTATTCAGGTTTTGGTATATTTTCCGTAAAGAAAAACAGTAGTGTCTCCTGACTGTTGTGACACAAAAATATATCTGTTGAAAATAGTCTTGTGTAGTCCCGACATCCCAGTGTGATTTCGCAGTTCCACGGGTCAAATCGCTGTACTATCCAGTTTTGGGCCTTTGGTATCTAAAAAAAAGCAGTTTGAGAGTGTCGCTCACTGTTCAGCAGCAAATATCTCTATTTTGAAAAGTGTGGAATACCCCAGTAAGCAATAACTGTGGTTTTGCCATCCCACTCTAAAAAATCTCTATTATTCAGCTTTTGGTAGTTTTTTCTGTAAAGAAAAACAGTAGTGTCTCCTGACTGTTGTGACACAAAAATATATCTGTTGAAAATAGTCTTGTGTAGGCCCGACATCCCAGTGTGGTTTCGCAGTTCCACGGGTCAAATCGGTGTACTATCCAGTTTTGGGCCTTCGCTATCTAAAAAAATAGCAGATTGAGTGTGTCGCTCACTGTTCAGCCGCAAATATCTCTATTTAAAAAAGTGTGGTATACCCCAGTAAACAATAACTGTGGTTTTGCCATCCCACGGTAAAAAATCTCTATTATTCAGCTTTTGGTAGTTTTTTCCGTAAAAAAAAAACAAAAGTGTCTCCTGACTGTTGTGACACAAAAATATATCTGTTGAAAATAGTCTTGTGTAGGCCCGACATCCCCGTGTGGTTTCGCAGTTCCATGGGTCAAATCGCTGTACTATCCAGTTATGGGCATTTGGTATCTAAAAAAAAAGCCGTTTGAGTGTGTCGCTCACTATTCAACCGCAAATATATCTATTTAAAAAAGTGTGGTATACCCCAGTAAACAATAACTGTGGTTTTGCAATCCCACGGTAAAAAATCTCTATTATTCAGGTTTTGGTATATTTTCCGTAAAGAAAAACAGTAGTGTCTCCTGACTGTTGTGACACAAAAATATATCTGTTGAAAATAGTCTTGTGTAGTCTCGACATCCCAGTGTGGTTTCGCAGTTCCACGGGTCAAATCGCTGAACTATCCAGTTTTGGGCCTTTGGTATCTAAAAAAAAGCAGTTTGAGTGTGTCGCTCACTGTTCAGCCGCAAATTATCTCTATATAAAAAAGTGTGGTATACCCCAGTAAACAAAACTGTGGTTTTGCCATCCCACAGTAAAAAAATCTCTATTATTCAGCTTTTGGTAGTTTTTTCTGTAAAGAAAAACAGTAGTGTCTCCTGACTGTTGTGACACAAAAATATATCTGTTAGAAATAGTCTTGTGTAGTCCCGACATCCCAGTGTGATTTCGCAGTTCCACGGGTCAAATCGCTGTACTATCCAGTTTTGGGCCTTTGGTATCTAAAAAAAAGCAGTTTGAGAGTGTCGCTCACTGTTCAGCAGCAAATATCTCTATTTTGAAAAGTGTGGAATACCCCAGTAAGCAATAACTGTGGTTTTGCCATCCCACTCTAAAAAATCTCTATTATTCAGCTTTTGGTAGTTTTTTCCGTAAAGAAAAACAGTAGTGTCTCCTGACTGTTGTGACACAAAAATATATCTGTTGAAAATAGTCTTGTGTAGGCCCGACATCCCAGTGTGGTTTCGCAGTTCCATGGGTCAAATCGCTGTACTATCCAGTTTTGGGCCTTTGGTATCTAAAAAAACAGCAGTTTGAGTGTGTTCCTCACTGTTCAGTCGCAAATATCTCTATTTAAAAAAGTGTGGTATACCCCAGTAAACAATAACTGTGGTTTTGCCATCCCACGGTAAAAAATCTCTATTATTCAGGTTTTGGTATATTTTCCGTAAAGAAAAACAGTAGTGTCTCCTGACTGTTGTGACACAAAAATATATATGTTGAAAATAGTCTTGTGTAGGCCCGACATCCCAGTGTGGTTTCGCAGTTCCACGGGTCAAATCCGTGTACTATCCAGTTTTGGGCCTTCGCTATCTAAAAAAAAAGCAGTTTGAGTGTGTCGCTCACTGTTCAGCCGCAAATATCTCTATTTAAAAAAGTGTGGTATACCCCAGTAAACAATAACTGTGGTTTTGCCATCCCACGGTAAAAAATCTCTATTATTCAGCTTTTGGTAGTTTTTTCCGTGAAAAAAAACAAAAGTGTCTCCTGACTGTTGTGACACAAAAATATATCTGTTGAAAATAGTCTTGTGTAGGCCCGACATCCCCGTGTGGTTTCGCAGTTCCATGGGTCAAATCGCTGTACTATCCAGTTTTGGACCTTTGCCATCTAAAAAAAAAGCAGTTTGAGTGTGTCGCTCACTGTTCAGCCGCAAATATATCTATTTAAAAAAGTGTGGTATACCCCAGTAAACAATAACTGTGGTTTTGCCATCCCGCGGTAAAAAATCTCTATAATTTAGGTTTTGGTATATTTTCCGTAAAGAAAAACAGTAGTGTCTCCTGACTGTTGTGATACAAAAATATATCTGTTGAAAATAGTCATGTGTAGGCCCGACATCCCAGTGTGGTTTCGCAGTTCCACAGGTCAAATCGCTGTAATATCCAGTTGTGGGCCTTTGGTATCCAAAAAAAAAGCAGTTTGAGTGTGTCGCTCACTGTTTAGGCGCAAATATCTCTATTTAAAAAAGTGTGGTATACCCCAGTAAACAATAACTGTGGTTTTGCCATCCCACGGTAAAAAATCTCTATTATTCAGGTTTTGGTAGTTTTTTCCGTAAAGAAAAACAGTAGTGTCTCCTGACTGTTGTGACACAAAAATATATCTGTTGAAAATAGTCTTGTGTAGGCCCGACATCCCAGTGTGGTTTCGCAGTTCCATGGGTCAAATCGCTGTACTATCCAGTTTTGGGCCTTTGGTATCTAAATAAAAAGCCGTTTGAGTGTGTCGCTCACTGTTCAGCCGCAAATATATCTATTTAAAAAAGTGTGGTATACCCCAGTAAACAATAACTGTGGTTTTGCAATCCCACGGTAAAAAATCTCTATTATTCAGGTTTTGGTATATTTTCCGTAAAGAAAAACAGTAGTGTCTCCTGACTGTTGTGACACAAAAATATATCTGTTGAAAATAGTCTTGTGTAGTCTCGACATCCCAGTGTGGTTTCGCAGTTCCACGGGTCAAATCGCTGAACTATCCAGTTTTGGGCCTTTGGTATCTAAAAAAAAGCAGTTTGAGTGTGTCGCTCACTGTTCAGCCGCAAATTATCTCTATATAAAAAAGTGTGGTATACCCCAGTAAACAATAACTGTGGTTTTGCCATCCCACAGTAAAAAATCTCTATTATTCAGCTTTTGGTAGTTTTTTCTGTAAAGAAAAACAGTAGTGTCTCCTGACTGTTGTGACACAAAAATATATCTGTTAAAAATAGTCTTGTGTAGTCCCGACATCCCAGTGTGATTTCGCAGTTCCACGGGTCAAATCGCTGTACTATCCAGTTTTGGGCCTTTGATATCTAAAAAAAAAGCAGTTTGAGAGTGTCGCTCACTGTTCAGCAGCAAATATCTCTAGTTTGAAAAGTGTGGAATACCCCAGTAAGCAATAACTGTGGTTTTGCCATCCCACTCTAAAAAATCTCTATTATTCAGGTTTTGGTATATTTTCCGTAAAGCAAAACAGTAGTGTCTCCTGACTGTTGTGACACAAAAATATATCTGTTGAAAATAGTCTTGTGTAGGCCCGACATCCCAGTGTGGTTTCGCAGTTCCACGGGTCAAATCGCTGTACTATCCAGTTTTGGGCCTTCGCTATCTAAAAAAAAAGCAGTTTGAGTGTGTCGCTCACTGTTCAGCCGCAAATATCTCTATTTAAAAAAGTGTGGTATACCCTAGTTAACAATAACTGTGGTTTTGCCATCCCACGGTAAAAATCTCTATTATTCTGCTTTTGGTAGTTGTCTCCTTAAAGAAAAACAGTAGTGTCTCCTGACTGTTGTGACACAAAAATATATCTGTTGAAAATAGTCGTGTGTAGGCCCGACATCCCAGTGTGGTTTCGCAGTTCCATGGGCCAAATCGCTGTACTATACAGTTTTGGAACTTTGGTATCTAAAAAAAAAGCAGTTTGAGTGTGTCGCTCACTGTTCAGCCGCAAATATCTCTATTTAAAAAAGTGTGGTATACCCCAGTAAACAATAACTGTGGTTTTGCCATCTCACGGTAAAAATCTCTATTATTCAGGTTTTGGTAGTTTTTTCCGTAAAGAAAAACAGTAGTGTCTCCTGACTGTTGTGACACAAAAATATATCTGTTGAAAATAGTCTTGTGTAGGCCCGACATCCAAGTGTGGTTTCGCAGTTCCACGGGTCAAATCACTGTACTATTCAGTTTTGGGCCTTTGGTATCTAAAAAAAAAGCAGTTTGAGTGTGTCGCTCACTGTTCAGCCGCAAATATCTCTATTTAAAAAAGTGTGGTATACCCCAGTAAACAATAACTGTGGTTTTGCCATCCCATGATAAAAATCTCCATTATTCAGCTTTTGGTAGTTTTTTCCGTAAAGAAAAACAGTAGTGTCTCCTGACTGTTGTGACACAAAAATATATCTGTTGAAAATAGTCTTGTGTAGGCCCGACATCCCAGTGTGGTTTCGCAGTTTCATGGGTCAAATCGCTGTACTATCCAGTTTTGGGCCTTTGGTATCTAAAAAAAAAGCAGTTTGAGAGTGTCGCTCACTGTTCAGCAGCAAATATCTCTAGTTTGAAAAGTGTGGAATACCCCAGTAAGCAATAACTGTGGTTTTGCCATCCAACTCTAAAAAATCTCTATTATTCAGGTTTTGGTATATTTTCCGTAAAGAAAAACAGTAGTGTCTCCTGACTGTTGTGACACAAAAATATATCTGTTGAAAATAGTCTTGTGTAGGCCCGACATCCCAGTATGGTTTCGCAGTTCCACGGGTCAAATCGCTGAACTATCCAGTTTTGGGCCTTCGCTATCTAAAAAAAAAGCAGTTTGAGTGTGTCGCTCACTGTTCAGCCGCAAATATCTCTATTTAAAAAAGTGTGGTATACCCTAGTTAACAATAACTGTGGTTTTGCCATCCCACGGTAAAAATCTCTATTATTCTGCTTTTGGTAGTTGTCTCCTTAAAGAAAAACAGTAGTGTCTCCTGACTGTTGTGACACAAAAATATATCTGTTGAAAATAGTCTTGTGTAGGCCCGACATCCCAGTGTGGTTTCGCAGTTCCATGGGCCAAATCGCTGTACTATACAGTTTTGGAACTTTGGTATCTAAAAAAAAAGCAGTTTGAGTGTGTCGCTCACTGTTCAGCCGCAAATATCTCTATTTAAAAAAGTGTGGTATACCCAGTAAACAATAACTGTGGTTTTGCCATCTCACGGTAAAAATCTCTATTATTCAGGTTTTGGTAGTTTTTTCCGTAAAGAAAAACAGTAGTGTCTCCTGACTGTTGTGACACAAAAATATATCTGTTGAAAATAGTCTTGTGTAGGCCCGACATCCAAGTGTGGTTTCGCAGTTCCACGGGTCAAATCACTGTACTATTCAGTTTTGGGCCTTTGGTATCTAAAAAAAAAGCAGTTTGAGTGTGTCGCTCACTGTTCAGCCGCAAATATCTCTATTTAAAAAAGTGTGGTATACCCCAGTAAACAATAACTGTGGTTTTGCCATCCCATGATAAAAATCTCCATTATTCAGCTTTTGGTAGTTTTTTCCGTAAAGAAAAACAGTAGTGTCTCCTGACTGTTGTGACACAAAAATATATCAGTTGAAAATAGTCTTGTGTAGGCCCGACATCCCAGTGTGGTTTCGCAGTTCCATGGGTCAAATCGCTGTACTATCCAGTTTTGGGCCTTTGGTATCTAAAAAAAAAGCAGTTTGAGTGTGTCGCTCACTGTTCAGCTGCAAATATCTCTATTTAAAAAAGTGTGGTATACCCCAGTAAACAATAACTGTGGTTTTGCCATCCCACGGCAAAAAATCTCTATTATTCAGGTTTTGGTATATTTTCCGTAAAGAAAAACAGTAGTGTCTCCTGACTGTTGTGACACAAAAATATATCTGTTGAAAATAGTCTTGTGTAGGCCCGACATCCCAGTGTGGTTTCGCAGTTCCATGGGTCAAATCGCTGTACTATACAGTTTTGGAACTTTGGTATCTAAAAAAAAAGCAGTTTGAGTGTGTCGCTCACTGTTCAGCCGCAAATATCTCTATTTAAAAAAGTGTGGTATACCCAGTAAACAATAACTGTGGTTTTGCCATCCCACGGTAAAAATCTCTATTATTCAGGTTTTGGTAGTTTTTTCCGTAAAGAAAAACAGTAGTGTCTCCTGACTGTTGTGACACAAAAATATATCTGTTGAAAATAGTCTTGTGTAGGCCCGACATCCAAGTGTGGTTTCGCAGTTCCACGGGTCAAATCACTGTACTATTCAGTTTTGGGCCTTTGGTATCTAAAAAAAAAGCAGTTTGAGTTTGTCGCTCACTGTTCAGCCGCAAATATCTCTATTTAAAAAAGCGTGGTATACCCCAGTAAACAATAACTGTGGTTTTGCCATCCCATGGTAAAAATCTCTATTATTCAGCTTTTGGTAGTTTTTTCCGTAAAGAAAAACAGTAGTGTCTCCTGACTGTTGTGACACAAAAATATATCTGTTGAAAATAGTCTTGTGTAGGCCCGACATCCCAGTGTGGTTTCGCAGTGCCACGGGTCAAATCGCTGTACTATCCAGTTTTTGGCCTTTGGTATCCAAAAAAAAAGCAGTTTGAGTGTGTCACTCACTGTTCAGCCGCAAATATCTCTATTTAAAAAAGTGTGGTATACCCCAGTAAACAATAACTGTGGTTTTGCCATCCCACGATAAAAAATCTCTATTATTCAGCTTTTGATAGTTTTTTCCGTAAAAAAAAACAAAAGTGTCTCCTGACTGTTGTGACACAAAAATATATCTGTTGAAAATAGTCATGTGTAGGCCCGACATCCCCGTGTGGTTTCGCAGTTCCATGGGTCAAATCGCTGTGCTATCCAGTTTTGGGCCTTTGGTATCTGAAAAAAAAGCAGTTTGAGTGTGTCGCTCACTGTTCAGCCACAAATATATCTCTTTAAAAAAGTGTGGTATACCCCAGTAAACAATAACTGTGGTTTTGCCATCCCACGGTAAAAAATCTCTATTATTCAGGTTTTGGTATATTTTCCGTAAAGAAAAACAGTAGTGTCTCCTGACTGTTGTGACACAAAAATATATCTGTTGAAAATAGTCTTGTGTAGTCCTGACATCCCAGTGTGGTTTCTCAGTTCCCCGGGTCAAATCGCTGTACTATCCAGTTTTGGGCCTTTGGTATCTAGAAAAAAAGCAGTTTGAGTGTGTCGCTCACTGTTCAGCCGCAAATATCTCTATTTAAAAAAGTGTGGTATACCCCAGTAAACAATAACTGTGGTTTTGCCATCCCACGGTAAAAATCTCTATTATTCAGCATTTGGTAGTTTTTTCCGTAAAGAAAAACAGTAGTGTCTCCTGACTGTTGTGACACAAAAATATATCTGTTGAAAATAGTCTTGTGTAGGCCCGACATCACAGTGTGGTTTCGCAGTTCCACGGGTCAAATCACTGTACTATTCAGTTTTGGGCCTTTGGTATCTAAAAAAAAAGCAGTTTGAGTGTGTCGCTCACTGTTCAGCCGCAAATATCTCTATTTAAAAAAGTGTGGTATACCCCAGTAAACAATAACTGTGGTTTTGCCATCCCATGATAAAAATCTCCATTATTCAGCTTTTGGTAGTTTTTTCCGTAAAGAAAAACAGTAGTGTCTCCTGACTGTTGTGACACAAAAATATATCTGTTGAAAATAGTCTTGTGTAGGCCCGACATCCCAGTGTGGTTTCGCAGTTCCATGGGTCAAATCGCTGTACTATCCAGTTTTGGGCCTTTGGTATCTAAAAAAAAAGCAGTTTGAGTGTGTCGCTCACTGTTCAGCCGCAAATATCTCTATTTAAAAAAGTGTGGTATACCCCAGTAAACAATAACTGTGGTTTTGCCATCCCACGGTAAAAAATCTCTATTATTCAGGTTTTGGTATATTTTCCGTAAAGAAAAACAGTAGCGTCTCCTGACTGTTGTGACACAAAAATATATCTGTTGAAAATAGTCTTGTGTAGGCCCGACATCCCAGTGTGGTTTCGCAGTTCCATGGGTCAAATCGCTGTACTATACAGTTTTGGAACTTTGGTATCTAAAAAAAAAGCAGTTTGAGTGTGTCGCTCACTGTTCAGCCGCAAATATCTCTATTTAAAAAAGTGTGGTATACCCAGTAAACAATAACTGTGGTTTTGCCATCCCACGGTAAAAATCTCTATTATTCAGGTTTTGGTAGTTTTTTCCGTAAAGAAAAACAGTAGTGTCTCCTGACTGTTGTGACACAAAAATATATCTGTTGAAAATAGTCTTGTGTAGGCCCGACATCCAAGTGTGGTTTCGCAGTTCCACGGGTCAAATCACTGTACTATTCAGTTTTGGGCCTTTGGTATCTAAAAAAAAAGCAGTTTGAGTGTGTCGCTCACTGTTCAGCCGCAAATATCTCTATTTAAAAAAGCGTGGTATACCCCAGTAAACAATAACTGTGGTTTTGCCATCCCATGGTAAAAATCTCTATTATTCAGCTTTTGGTAGTTTTTTCCGTAAAGAAAAACAGTAGTGTCTCCTGACTGTTGTGACACAAAAATATATCTGTTGAAAATAGTCTTGTGTAGGCCCGACATCCCAGTGTGGTTTCGCAGTGCCACGGGTCAAATCGCTGTACTATCCAGTTTTTGGCCTTTGGTATCCAAAAAAAAAGCAGTTTGAGTGTGTCGCTCACTGTTCAGCCGCAAATATCTCTATTTAAAAAAGTGTGGTATACCACAGTAAACAATAACTGTGGTTTTGCCATCCCACGATAAAAAATCTCTATTATTCAGCTTTTGGTAGTTTTTTCCGTAAAGAAAAACAGTAGTGTCTCCTGACTGTTGTGACACAAAAATATATCTGTTGAAAATAGTCGTGTGTAGGCCCGACATCCCAGTGTGGTTTCGCAGTTCCATGGGCCAAATCGCTGTACTATACAGTTTTGGAACTTTGGTATCTAAAAAAAAAGCAGTTTGAGTGTGTCGCTCACTGTTCAGCCGCAAATATCTCTATTTAAAAAAGTGTGGTATACCCCAGTAAACAATAACTGTGGTTTTGCCATCTCACGGTAAAAATCTCTATTATTCAGGTTTTGGTAGTTTTTTCCGTAAAGAAAAACAGTAGTGTCTCCTGACTGTTGTGACACAAAAATATATCTGTTGAAAATAGTCTTGTGTAGGCCCGACATCCAAGTGTGGTTTCGCAGTTCCACGGGTCAAATCACTGTACTATTCAGTTTTGGGCCTTTGGTATCTAAAAAAAAAGCAGTTTGAGTGTGTCGCTCACTGTTCAGCCGCAAATATCTCTATTTAAAAAAGTGTGGTATACCCCAGTAAACAATAACTGTGGTTTTGCCATCCCATGATAAAAATCTCCATTATTCAGCTTTTGGTAGTTTTTTCCGTAAAGAAAAACAGTAGTGTCTCCTGACTGTTGTGACACAAAAATATATCTGTTGAAAATAGTCTTGTGTAGGCCCGACATCCCAGTGTGGTTTCGCAGTTTCATGGGTCAAATCGCTGTACTATCCAGTTTTGGGCCTTTGGTATCTAAAAAAAAAGCAGTTTGAGAGTGTCGCTCACTGTTCAGCAGCAAATATCTCTAGTTTGAAAAGTGTGGAATACCCCAGTAAGCAATAACTGTGGTTTTGCCATCCAACTCTAAAAAATCTCTATTATTCAGGTTTTGGTATATTTTCCGTAAAGAAAAACAGTAGTGTCTCCTGACTGTTGTGACACAAAAATATATCTGTTGAAAATAGTCTTGTGTAGGCCCGACATCCCAGTATGGTTTCGCAGTTCCACGGGTCAAATCGCTGAACTATCCAGTTTTGGGCCTTCGCTATCTAAAAAAAAAGCAGTTTGAGTGTGTCGCTCACTGTTCAGCCGCAAATATCTCTATTTAAAAAAGTGTGGTATACCCTAGTTAACAATAACTGTGGTTTTGCCATCCCACGGTAAAAATCTCTATTATTCTGCTTTTGGTAGTTGTCTCCTTAAAGAAAAACAGTAGTGTCTCCTGACTGTTGTGACACAAAAATATATCTGTTGAAAATAGTCTTGTGTAGGCCCGACATCCCAGTGTGGTTTCGCAGTTCCATGGGCCAAATCGCTGTACTATACAGTTTTGGAACTTTGGTATCTAAAAAAAAAGCAGTTTGAGTGTGTCGCTCACTGTTCAGCCGCAAATATCTCTATTTAAAAAAGTGTGGTATACCCAGTAAACAATAACTGTGGTTTTGCCATCTCACGGTAAAAATCTCTATTATTCAGGTTTTGGTAGTTTTTTCCGTAAAGAAAAACAGTAGTGTCTCCTGACTGTTGTGACACAAAAATATATCTGTTGAAAATAGTCTTGTGTAGGCCCGACATCCAAGTGTGGTTTCGCAGTTCCACGGGTCAAATCACTGTACTATTCAGTTTTGGGCCTTTGGTATCTAAAAAAAAAGCAGTTTGAGTGTGTCGCTCACTGTTCAGCCGCAAATATCTCTATTTAAAAAAGTGTGGTATACCCCAGTAAACAATAACTGTGGTTTTGCCATCCCATGATAAAAATCTCCATTATTCAGCTTTTGGTAGTTTTTTCCGTAAAGAAAAACAGTAGTGTCTCCTGACTGTTGTGACACAAAAATATATCAGTTGAAAATAGTCTTGTGTAGGCCCGACATCCCAGTGTGGTTTCGCAGTTCCATGGGTCAAATCGCTGTACTATCCAGTTTTGGGCCTTTGGTATCTAAAAAAAAAGCAGTTTGAGTGTGTCGCTCACTGTTCAGCTGCAAATATCTCTATTTAAAAAAGTGTGGTATACCCCAGTAAACAATAACTGTGGTTTTGCCATCCCACGGCAAAAAATCTCTATTATTCAGGTTTTGGTATATTTTCCGTAAAGAAAAACAGTAGTGTCTCCTGACTGTTGTGACACAAAAATATATCTGTTGAAAATAGTCTTGTGTAGGCCCGACATCCCAGTGTGGTTTCGCAGTTCCATGGGTCAAATCGCTGTACTATACAGTTTTGGAACTTTGGTATCTAAAAAAAAAGCAGTTTGAGTGTGTCGCTCACTGTTCAGCCGCAAATATCTCTATTTAAAAAAGTGTGGTATACCCAGTAAACAATAACTGTGGTTTTGCCATCCCACGGTAAAAATCTCTATTATTCAGGTTTTGGTAGTTTTTTCCGTAAAGAAAAACAGTAGTGTCTCCTGACTGTTGTGACACAAAAATATATCTGTTGAAAATAGTCTTGTGTAGGCCCGACATCCAAGTGTGGTTTCGCAGTTCCACGGGTCAAATCACTGTACTATTCAGTTTTGGGCCTTTGGTATCTAAAAAAAAAGCAGTTTGAGTTTGTCGCTCACTGTTCAGCCGCAAATATCTCTATTTAAAAAAGCGTGGTATACCCCAGTAAACAATAACTGTGGTTTTGCCATCCCATGGTAAAAATCTCTATTATTCAGCTTTTGGTAGTTTTTTCCGTAAAGAAAAACAGTAGTGTCTCCTGACTGTTGTGACACAAAAATATATCTGTTGAAAATAGTCTTGTGTAGGCCCGACATCCCAGTGTGGTTTCGCAGTGCCACGGGTCAAATCGCTGTACTATCCAGTTTTTGGCCTTTGGTATCCAAAAAAAAAGCAGTTTGAGTGTGTCGCTCACTGTTCAGCCGCAAATATCTCTATTTAAAAAAGTGTGGTATACCCCAGTAAACAATAACTGTGGTTTTGCCATCCCACGATAAAAAATCTCTATTATTCAGCTTTTGATAGTTTTTTCCGTAAAAAAAAACAAAAGTGTCTCCTGACTGTTGTGACACAAAAATATATCTGTTGAAAATAGTCATGTGTAGGCCCGACATCCCCGTGTGGTTTCGCAGTTCCATGGGTCAAATCGCTGTGCTATCCAGTTTTGGGCCTTTGGTATCTGAAAAAAAAGCAGTTTGAGTGTGTCGCTCACTGTTCAGCCACAAATATATCTCTTTAAAAAAGTGTGGTATACCCCAGTAAACAATAACTGTGGTTTTGCCATCCCACGGTAAAAAATCTCTATTATTCAGGTTTTGGTATATTTTCCGTAAAGAAAAACAGTAGTGTCTCCTGACTGTTGTGACACAAAAATATATCTGTTGAAAATAGTCTTGTGTAGTCCTGACATCCCAGTGTGGTTTCTCAGTTCCCCGGGTCAAATCGCTGTACTATCCAGTTTTGGGCCTTTGGTATCTAGAAAAAAAGCAGTTTGAGTGTGTCGCTCACTGTTCAGCCGCAAATATCTCTATTTAAAAAAGTGTGGTATACCCCAGTAAACAATAACTGTGGTTTTGCCATCCCACGGTAAAAATCTCTATTATTCAGCATTTGGTAGTTTTTTCCGTAAAGAAAAACAGTAGTGTCTCCTGACTGTTGTGACACAAAAATATATCTGTTGAAAATAGTCTTGTGTAGGCCCGACATCACAGTGTGGTTTCGCAGTTCCACGGGTCAAATCACTGTACTATTCAGTTTTGGGCCTTTGGTATCTAAAAAAAAAGCAGTTTGAGTGTGTCGCTCACTGTTCAGCCGCAAATATCTCTATTTAAAAAAGTGTGGTATACCCCAGTAAACAATAACTGTGGTTTTGCCATCCCATGATAAAAATCTCCATTATTCAGCTTTTGGTAGTTTTTTCCGTAAAGAAAAACAGTAGTGTCTCCTGACTGTTGTGACACAAAAATATATCTGTTGAAAATAGTCTTGTGTAGGCCCGACATCCCAGTGTGGTTTCGCAGTTCCATGGGTCAAATCGCTGTACTATCCAGTTTTGGGCCTTTGGTATCTAAAAAAAAAGCAGTTTGAGTGTGTCGCTCACTGTTCAGCCGCAAATATCTCTATTTAAAAAAGTGTGGTATACCCCAGTAAACAATAACTGTGGTTTTGCCATCCCACGGTAAAAAATCTCTATTATTCAGGTTTTGGTATATTTTCCGTAAAGAAAAACAGTAGCGTCTCCTGACTGTTGTGACACAAAAATATATCTGTTGAAAATAGTCTTGTGTAGGCCCGACATCCCAGTGTGGTTTCGCAGTTCCATGGGTCAAATCGCTGTACTATACAGTTTTGGAACTTTGGTATCTAAAAAAAAAGCAGTTTGAGTGTGTCGCTCACTGTTCAGCCGCAAATATCTCTATTTAAAAAAGTGTGGTATACCCAGTAAACAATAACTGTGGTTTTGCCATCCCACGGTAAAAATCTCTATTATTCAGGTTTTGGTAGTTTTTTCCGTAAAGAAAAACAGTAGTGTCTCCTGACTGTTGTGACACAAAAATATATCTGTTGAAAATAGTCTTGTGTAGGCCCGACATCCAAGTGTGGTTTCGCAGTTCCACGGGTCAAATCACTGTACTATTCAGTTTTGGGCCTTTGGTATCTAAAAAAAAAGCAGTTTGAGTGTGTCGCTCACTGTTCAGCCGCAAATATCTCTATTTAAAAAAGCGTGGTATACCCCAGTAAACAATAACTGTGGTTTTGCCATCCCATGGTAAAAATCTCTATTATTCAGCTTTTGGTAGTTTTTTCCGTAAAGAAAAACAGTAGTGTCTCCTGACTGTTGTGACACAAAAATATATCTGTTGAAAATAGTCTTGTGTAGGCCCGACATCCCAGTGTGGTTTCGCAGTGCCACGGGTCAAATCGCTGTACTATCCAGTTTTTGGCCTTTGGTATCCAAAAAAAAAGCAGTTTGAGTGTGTCGCTCACTGTTCAGCCGCAAATATCTCTATTTAAAAAAGTGTGGTATACCACAGTAAACAATAACTGTGGTTTTGCCATCCCACGATAAAAAATCTCTATTATTCAGCTTTTGGTAGTTTTTTCCGTAAAAAAAAACAAAAGTGTCTCCTGACTGTTGTGACACAAAAATATATCTGTTGAAAATAGTCTTGTGTAGGCCCGACATCCCAGTGTGGTTTCGCAGTTCCATGGGCCAAATCACTGTACTATACAGTTTTGGAACTTTGGTATCTAAAAAAAAAGCAGTTTGAGTGTGTCGCTCACTGTTCAGCCGCAAATATCTCTATTTAAAAAAGTGTGGTATACCCAGTAAACAATAACTGTGGTTTTGCCATCTCACGGTAAAAATCTCTATTATTCAGGTTTTGGTAGTTTTTTCCGTAAAGAAAAACAGTAGTGTCTCCTGACTGTTGTGACACAAAAATATATCTGTTGAAAATAGTCTTGTGTAGGCCCGACATCCCAGTGTGGTTTTGCAGTTCCATGGGTCAAATCGCTGTACTATACAGTTTTGGAACTTTGGTATCTAAAAAAAAAGCAGTTTGAGTGTGTCGCTCACTGTTCAGCCGCAAATATCTCTATTTAAAAAAGTGTGGTATACCCAGTAAACAATAACTGTGGTTTTGCCATCCCACGGTAAAAATCTCTATTATTCAGGTTTTGGTACTTTTTTCCGTAAAGAAAAACAGTAGTGTCTCCTGACTGTTGTGACACAAAAATATATCTGTTGAAAATAGTCTTGTGTAGGCCCGACATCCAAGTGTGGTTTCGCAGTTCCACGGGTCAAATCACTGTACTATTCAGTTTTGGGCCTTTGGTATCTAAAAAAAAAGCAGTTTGAGTGTGTCGCTCACTGTTCAGCCGCAAATATCTCTATTTAAAAAAGCGTGGTATACCCCAGTAAACAATAACTGTGGTTTTGCCATCCCATGGTAAAAATCTCTATTATTCAGCTTTTGGTAGTTTTTTCCGTAAAGAAAAACAGTAGTGTCTCCTGACTGTTGTGACACAAAAATATATCTGTTGAAAATAGTCTTGTGTAGGCCCGACATCCCAGTGTGGTTTCGCAGTTCCACGGGTCAAATCGCTGTACTATCCAGTTTTTGGCCTTTGGTATCCAAAAAAAAAGCAGTTTGAGTGTGTCGCTCACTGTTCAGCCGCAAATATCTCTATTTAAAAAAGTGTGGTATACCACAGTAAACAATAACTGTGGTTTTGCCATCCCACGATAAAAAATCTCTATTATTCAGCTTTTGGTAGTTTTTTCCGTAAAAAAAAACAAAAGTGTCTCCTGACTGTTGTGACACAAAAATATATCTGTTGAAAATAGTCTTGTGTAGGCCCGACATCCCAGTGTGGTTTCGCAGTTCCATGGGCCAAATCGCTGTACTATACAGTTTTGGAACTTTGGTATCTAAAAAAAAAGCAGTTTGAGTGTGTCGCTCACTGTTCAGCCGCAAATATCTCTATTTAAAAAAGTGTGGTATACCCAGTAAACAATAACTGTGGTTTTGCCATCTCACGGTAAAAATCTCTATTATTCAGGTTTTGGTAGTTTTTTCCGTAAAGAAAAACAGTAGTGTCTCCTGACTGTTGTGACACAAAAATATATCTGTTGAAAATAGTCTTGTGTAGGCCCGACATCCAAGTGTGGTTTCGCAGTTCCACGGGTCAAATCACTGTACTATTCAGTTTTGGGCCTTTGGTATCTAAAAAAAAAGCAGTTTGAGTGTGTCGCTCACTGTTCAGCCGCAAATATCTCTATTTAAAAAAGTGTGGTATACCCCAGTAAACAATAACTGTGGTTTTGCCATCCCATGATAAAAATCTCCATTATTCAGCTTTTGGTAGTTTTTTCCGTAAAGAAAAACAGTAGTGTCTCCTGACTGTTGTGACACAAAAATATATCTGTTGAAAATAGTCATGTGTAGGCCCGACATCCCAGTGTGGTTTCGCAGTTCCATGGGCCAAATCGCTGTACTATACAGTTTTGGAACTTTGGTATCTAAAAAAAAAGCAGTTTGAGTGTGTCGCTCACTGTTCAGCCGCAAATATCTCTATTTAAAAAAGCGTGGTATACCCAGTAAACAATAACTGTGGTTTTGCCATCCCACGGTAAAAAATCTCTATTATTCAGGTTTTGGTATATTTTCCGTAAAGAAAAACAGTAGTGTCTCCTGACTGTTGTGACACAAAAATATATCTGTTGAAAATAGTCTTGTGTAGTCCTGACATCCCAGTGTGGTTTCTCAGTTCCACGGGTCAAATCGCTGTACTATCCAGTTTTGGGCCTTTGGTATCTAGAAAAAAAGCAGTTTGAGTGTGTCGCTCACTGTTCAGCCGCAAATATCTCTATTTAAAAAAGTGTGGTATACCCCAGTAAACAATAACTGTGGTTTTGCCATCCCACGGTAAAAATCTCTATTATTCAGCATTTGGTAGTTTTTTCCGTAAAGAAAAACAGTAGTGTCTCCTGACTGTTGTGACACAAAAATATATCTGTTGAAAATAGTCTTGTGTAGGCCCGACATCACAGTGTGGTTTCGCAGTTCCATCGGTCAAATCGCTGTACTATCCAGTTTTGGACCTTTGTTATCTAAAAAAAAAGCAGTTTGAGTGTGTCGCTCACTGTTCAGCCGCAAATATATCTATTTAAAAAAGTGTGGTATACCCCAGTAAACAATAACTGTGGTTTTGCCATCCCGCGGTAAAAAATCTCTATAATTCAGGTTTTGGTATATTTTCCGTAAAGAAAAACAGTAGTGTCTCCTGACTGTTGTGACACAAAAATATATCTGTTGAAAATAGTCTTGTGTAGGCCCGACATCCCAGTGTGGTTTCGCAGTTCCACAGGTCAAATCGCTGTAATATCCAGTTGTGGGCCTTTGGTATCTAAAAAAAAAGCCGTTTGAGTGTGTCGCTCACTGTTCAGCCGCAAATATATCTATTTAAAAAAGTGTGGTATACCCCAGTAAACAATAACTGTGGTTTTGCAATCCCACGGTAAAAAATCTCTATTATTCAGGTTTTGGTATATTTTCCGTAAAGAAAAACAGTAGTGTCTCCTGACTGTTGTGACACAAAAATATATCTGTTGAAAATAGTCTTGTGTAGTCTCGACATCCCAGTGTGGTTTTGCAGTTCCACGGGTCAAATCGCTGAACTATCCAGTTTTGAGCCTTTGGTATCTAAAAAAAGCAGTTTGAGTGTGTCGCTCACTGTTCAGCCGCAAATTATCTCTATATAAAAAAGTGTGGTATACCCCAGTAAACAATAACTGTGGTTTTGCCATCCCACAGTAAAAAATCTCTATTATTCAGCTTTTGGTAGTTTTTTCTGTAAAGAAAAACATTAGTGTCTCCTGACTGTTGTGACACAAAAATATATCTGTTAAAAATAGTCTTGTGTAGTCCCGACATCCCAGTTTGATTTTGCAGTTCCACGGGTCAAATCACTGTACTATCCAGTTTTGGGTCTTTGGTATCTAAAAAAAAAGCAGTTTGAGAGTGTCGCTCACTGTTCAGCAGCAAATATCTCTATTTTGAAAAGTGTGGAATACCCCAGTAAGCAATAACTGTGGTTTTGCCATCCCACTCTAAAAAATCTCTATTATTCAGCTTTTGGTAGTTTTTTCCGTAAAGAAAAACAGTAGTGTCTCCTGACTGTTGTGACACAAAAATATATCTGTTGAAAATAGTCTTGTGTAGGCCCGACATCCCAGTGTGGTTTCGCAGTTCCATGGGTCAAATCGCTGTACTATCCAGTTTTGGGCCGTTGGTATCTAAAAAAACAGCAGTTTGAGTGTGTCGCTCACTGTTCAGCCGCAAATATCTCTATTTAAAAAAGTGTGGTATACCCCAGTAAACAATAACTGTGGTTTTGCCATCCCACGGTAAAAAATCTCTATTATTCAGGTTTTGGTATATTTTCCGTAAAGAAAAACAGTAGTGTCTCCTGACTGTTGTGACACAAAAATATATCTGTTGAAAATAGTCTTGTGTAGGCCCGACATCCCAGTGTGGTTTCGCAGTTCCATGGGTCAAATCGCTGTACTATCCAGTTTTGGGCCTTTGGTATCTAAAAAAAAAGCCGTTTGAGTGTGTCGCTCACTGTTCAGCCGCAAATATATCTATTTAAAAAAGTGTGGTATACCCCAGTAAACAATAACTGTGGTTTTGCAATCCCACGGTAAAAAATCTCTATTATTCAGGTTTTGGTATATTTTCCGTAAAGAAAAACAGTAGTGTCTCCTGACTGTTGTGACACAAAAATATATCTGTTGAAAATAGTCTTGTGTAGTCTCGACATCCCAGTGTGGTTTCGCAGTTCCACGGGTCAAATCGCTGAACTATCCAGTTTTAGGCCTTTGGTATCTAAAAAAAGCAGTTTGAGTGTGTCGCTCACTGTTCAGCCGCAAATTATCTCTATATAAAAAAGTGTGGTATACCCCAGTAAACAATAACTGTGGTTTTGCCATCCCACAGTAAAAAATCTCTATTATTCAGCTTTTGGTAGTTTTTTCTGTAAAGAAAAACAGTAGTGTCTCCTGACTGTTGTGACACAAAAATATATCTGTTAAAAATAGTCTTGTGTAGTCCCGACATCCCAGTGTGATTTCGCAGTTCCACGGGTCAAATCACTGTACTATCCAGTTTTGGGCCTTTGGTATCTAAAAAAAAAAGCAGTTTGAGAGTGTCGCTCACTGTTCAGCAGCAAATATCTCTATTTTGAAAAGTGTGGAATACCCCAGTAAGCAATAACTGTGGTTTTGCCATCCCACTCTAAAAAATCTCTATTATTCAGCTTTTGGTAGTTTTTTCCGTAAAGAAAAACAGTAGTGTCTCCTGACTGTTGTGGCACAAAAATATATCTGTTGAAAATAGTCTTGTGTAGGCCCGACATCCCAGCGTGGTTTCGCAGTTCCATGGGTCAAATCGCTGTACTACCCAGTTTTGGGCCTTTGGTATCTAAAAAAACAGCAGTTTGAGTGTGTCGCTCACTGTTCAGTCGCAAATATCTCTATTTAAAAAAGTGTGGTATACCCCAGTAAACAATAACTGTGGTTTTGCCATCCCACGGTAAAAAATCTCTATTATTCAGGTTTTGGTATATTTTCCGTAAAGAAAAACAGTAGTGTCTCCTGACTGTTGTGACACAAAAATATATCTGTTGAAAATAGTCTTGTGTAGGCCCGACATCCCAGTGTGGTTTCGCAGTTCCACGGGTCAAATCGCTGTACTATCCAGTTTTGGGCCTTCGCTATCTAAAAAAAAAGCAGTTTTAGTGTGTCGCTCACTGTTCAGCCACAAATATCTCTATTTAAAAAAGTGTGGTATACCCTAGTAAACAATAACTGTGATTTTGCCATCCCACGGTAAAAATCTCTATTATTCTGCTTTTGGTAGTTGTCTCCTTAAAGAAAAACAGTAGTGTCTCCTGACTGTTGTGACACAAAAATATATCTGTTGAAAATAGCCTTGTGTAGGCCCGACATCCCAGTGTGGTTTCGCAGTTCCATGGGCCAAATCGCTGTACTATACAGTTTTGGAACTTTGGTATCTAAAAAAAAGCAGTTTGAGTGTGTCGCTCACTGTTCAGCCGCAAATATCTCTATTTAAAAAAGTGTGGTATACCCAGTAAACAATAACTGTGGTTTTGCCATCCCATGGTAAAAATCTCTATTATTCAGGTTTTGGTAGTTTTTTCCGTAAAGAAAAACAGTAGTGTCTCCTGACTGTTGTGACACAAAAATATATCTGTTGAAAATAGTCTTGTGTAGGCCCGACATCCCAGTGTGGTTTCGCAGTGCCACGGGTCAAATCGCTGTACTATCCAGTTTTGGGCCTTTGGTATCCAAAAAAAAAGCAGTTTGAGTGTGTCGCTCACTGTTCAGCCGCAAATATCTCTATTTAAAAAAGTGTGGTATACCCCAGTAAACAATATCTGTGGTTTTGCCATCCCACGGTAAAAAATCTCTATTATTCAGCTTTTGGTAGTTTTTTCCGTAAAAAAATACAAGTGTCTCCTGACTGTTGTGACACAAAAATATATCTGTTGAAAATAGTCTTGTCTAGGCCCGACATCCCAGTGTGGTTTCGCAGTTCCACAGGTCAAATCGCTGTAATATCCAGTTGTGGGCCTTTGGTATCCAAAAAAAAAGCAGTTTGAGTGTGTCGCTCACTGTTTAGCCGCAAATATCTCTATTTAAAAAAGTGTGGTATACCCCAGTAAACAATAACTGTGGATTTGCCATCCCACGGTAAAAAATCTCTATTATTCAGCTTTTGGTACATTTTCCGTAAAGAAAAACAGTAGTGTCTCCTGACTGTTGTGACACAAAAATATATCTGTTGAAAATAGTCTTGTGTAGGCCCGACATCCCAGTGTGGTTTCGCAGTTCCACGGGTCAAATCGCTGTACTATCCAGTTTTGGGCCTTTGGTATCTAAAAAAAAAGCAGTTTGAGTGTGTCGCTCACTGTTCAGCCGCAAATATCTGTATTTAAAAAAGTGTGGTATACCCAGTAAACAATAACTGTGGTTTTGCCATCCCACGGTAAAAATCTCTATTATTCAGCTTTTGGTAGTTTTTTCCGTAAAGAAAAACAGTAGTGTCTCCTGACTGTTGTGACACAAAAATATATCTGTTGAAAATAGTCTTGTGTAGGCCCGACATCCCAGTGTGGTTTCGCAGTTCCACGGGTCAAATCACTGTACTATTCAGTTTTGGGCCTTTGGTATCTAAAAAAAAGCAGTTTGAGTGTGTCGCTCACTGTTCAGCCGCAAATATCTATTTAAAAAAGTGTGGTATACCCCAGTAAAAAATAACTGTGGTTTTGCCACCCCACGGTAAAAATCTCTATTATTCAGGTTTTGGTAGTTTTTTCTGTAAAGAAAAACAGTAGTGTCTCCTGACTGTTGTGACACAAAAATATATCTGTTGAAAATAGTCTTGTGTAGGCCCGACATCCCAGTGTGGTTTCGCAGTTCCATGGGTCAAATCGCTGTTCTATCCAGTTTTGGGCCTTTGGTATCTAAAAAAAAAGCTGTTTGAGTGTGTCGCTCACTGTTCAGCCGCAAATATCTCTATTTAAAAAAGTGTGGTATACCCCAGTAAACAATAACTGTGGTTTTGCCATCCCACGGTAAAAATCTCTATTATTCAGCTTTTGGTAGTTTTTTCCGTAAAGAAAAACAGTAGTGTCTCCTGACTGTTGGGACACAAAAATATATCTGTTGAAAATAGTCTTGTGTAGGCCCGACATCCCAGTGTGGTTTTGCAGTTCCATGGGTCAAATCGCTGTACTATCCAGTTTTGGGCATTTGGTATCTAAAAAAACAGCAGTTTGAGTATGTCGCTCACTGTTCAGCCGCAAATATCTCTATTTAAAAAAGTGTGGTATACCCCAGTAAACAATAACTGTGGTTTTGCCATTCCATGGTAAAAATTCTCTATTATTCAAGTTTTGGTATATTTTCCGTAAAGAAAAATAGTAGTGTCTCCTGACTGTTGTGACACAAAAATATATCTGTTGAAAATAGTCTTGTGTAGCCCCGACATCCAAGTGTGGTTTTGCAGTTCCACGGGTCAAATCGCTGTACTATCCAGTTTTGGGCCTTTGGTATCTAAAAAAAAAGCAGTTTGGGTGTGTCGCTCACTGTTCAGCCGAATATATCTCTATTTAAAAAAGTGTGGCATACCCCAGTAAACAATAACTGTGTTTTTGCCATCCCATGGTAAAAAATCTCTATTATTCAGCTTTTGGTAGTTTTTTCCGTAAAGAAAAACAGTAGTGTCTCCTGACTGTTGTGACACAAAAATATATCTGTTGAAAATAGTCTTGTGTAGGCCCGACATCCCAGTGTGGTTTCGCAGTTCCATGGGTCAAATCGCTGTACTATCCAGTTTTGGGCCTTTGGTATCTAAAAAAACAGCAGTTTGAGTGTGTCGCTCACTGTTCAGTCGCAAATATCTCTATTTAAAAAAGTGTGGTATACCCCAGTAAACAATAACTGTGGTTTTGCCATCCCACGGTAAAAAATCTCTATTATTCAGGTTTTGGTATATTTTCCGTAAAGAAAAACAGTAGTGTCTCCTGACTGTTGTGACACAAAAATATATCTGTTGAAAATAGTCTTGTGTAGGCCCGACATCCCAGTGTGGTTTCGCAGTTCCACGGGTCAAATCGCTGTACTATCCAGTTTTGGGCCTTCGCTATCTAAAAAAAAAGCAGTTTTAGTGTGTCGCTCACTGTTCAGCCACAAATATCTCTATTTAAAAAAGTGTGGTATACCCTAGTAAACAATAACTGTGATTTTGCCATCCCACGGTAAAAATCTCTATTATTCTGCTTTTGGTAGTTGTCTCCTTAAAGAAAAACAGTAGTGTCTCCTGACTGTTGTGACACAAAAATATATCTGTTGAAAATAGCCTTGTGTAGGCCCGACATCCCAGTGTGGTTTCGCAGATCCATGGGCCAAATCGCTGTACTATACAGTTTTGGAACTTTGGTATCTAAAAAAAAGCAGTTTGAGTGTGTCGCTCACTGTTCAGCCGCAAATATCTCTATTTAAAAAAGTGTGGTATACCCAGTAAACAATAACTGTGGTTTTGCCATCCCATGGTAAAAATCTCTATTATTCAGGTTTTGGTAGTTTTTTCCGTAAAGAAAAACAGTAGTGTCTCCTGACTGTTGTGACACAAAAATATATCTGTTGAAAATAGTCTTGTGTAGGCCCGACATCCCAGTGTGGTTTCGCAGTGCCACAGGTCAAATCGTTGTACTATCCAGTTTTGTGCCTTTGGTATCCAAAAAAAAAGCAGTTTGAGTGTGTCGCTCACTGTTCAGCCGCAAATATCTCTATTTAAAAAAGTGTGGTATACCCCAGTAAACAATAACTGTGGTTTTTCCATCCCACGGTAAAAAATCTCTATTATTCAGCTTTTGGTAGTTTTTTCCGTAAAAAAATACAAGTGTCTCCTGACTGTTGTGACACAAAAATATATCTGTTGAAAATAGTCTTGTCTAGGCCCGACATCCCAGTGTGGTTTCGCAGTTCCACAGGTCAAATCGCTGTAATATCCAGTTGTGGGCCTTTGGTATCCAAAAAAAAAGCAGTTTGAGTGTGTCGCTCACTGTTTAGCCGCAAATATCTCTATTTAAAAAAGTGTGGTATACCCCAGTAAACAATAACTGTGGATTTGCCATCCCACGGTAAAAAATCTCTATTATTCAGCTTTTGGTACATTTTCCGTAAAGAAAAACAGTAGTGTCTCCTGACTGTCTGACTGTTGTGACACAAAAATATATCTGTTGAAAATAGTCTTGTGTAGGCCCGACATCCCAGTGTGGTTTCGCAGTTCCACGGGTCAAATCGCTGTACTATCCAGTTTTGGGCCTTTGGTATCTAAAAAAAAAGCAGTTTGAGTGTGTCGCTCACTGTTCAGCCGCAAATATCTGTATTTAAAAAACTGTGGTATACCCAGTAAACAATAACTGTGGTTTTGCCATCCCACGGTAGAAATCTCTATTATTCAGCTTTTGGTAGTTTTTTCCGTAAAGAAAAACAGTAGTGTCTCCTGACTGTTGTGACACAAAAATATATCTGTTGAAAATAGTCTTGTGTAGGCCCGACATCCCAGTGTGGTTTCGCAGTTCCACGGGTCAAATCACTGTACTATTCAGTTTTGGGCCTTTGGTATCTAAAAAAAAAGCAGTTTGAGTGTGTCGCTCACTGTTCAGCCGCAAATATCTATTTAAAAAAGTGTGGTATACCCCAGTAAAAAATAACTGTGGTTTTGCCACCCCACGGTAAAAATCTCTATTATTCAGGTTTTGGTAGTTTTTTCTGTAAAGAAAAACAGTAGTGTCTCCTGACTGTTGTGACACAAAAATATATCTGTTGAAAATAGTCTTGTGTAGGCCCGACATCCCAGTGTGGTTTCGCAGTTCCATGGGTCAAATCGCTGTTCTATCCAGTTTTGGGCCTTTGGTATCTAAAAAAAAAGCTGTTTGAGTGTGTCGCTCACTGTTCAGCCGCAAATATCTCTATTTAAAAAAGTGTGGTATACCCCAGTAAACAATAACTGTGGTTTTGCCATCCCACGGTAAAAATCTCTATTATTCAGCTTTTGGTAGTTTTTTCCGTAAAGAAAAACAGTAGTGTCTCCTGACTGTTGGGACACAAAAATATATCTGTTGAAAATAGTCTTGTGTAGGCCCGACATCCCAGTGTGGTTTTGCAGTTCCATGGGTCAAATCGCTGTACTATCCAGTTTTGGGCATTTGGTATCTAA
Organism: Phyllobates terribilis; assembly: GCF_046119375.1. Classification (NCBI taxonomy): domain Eukaryota; kingdom Metazoa; phylum Chordata; class Amphibia; order Anura; family Dendrobatidae; genus Phyllobates; species Phyllobates terribilis. The sequence continues at coordinate 591,208,089 of NW_027362763.1, read as the reverse complement.
AAAAAAAGCAGTTTGAGTATGTCGCTCACTGTTCAGCCGCAAATATCTCTATTTAAAAAAGTGTGGTATACCCCAGTAAACAATAACTGTGGTTTTGCCATTCCATGGTAAAAATTCTCTATTATTCAAGTTTTGGTATATTTTCCGTAAAGAAAAATAGTAGTGTCTCCTGACTGTTGTGACACAAAAATATATCTGTTGAAAATAGTCTTGTGTAGCCCCGACATCCAAGTGTGGTTTTGCAGTTCCATGGGTCAAATCGCTGTACTATCCAGTTTTGGGCCTTTGGTATCTAAAAAAAAAGCAGTTTGGGTGTGTCGCTCACTGTTCAGCCGAATATATCTCTATTTAAAAAAGTGTGGCATACCCCAGTAAACAATAACTGTGTTTTTGCCATCCCATGGTAAAAAATCTCTATTATTCAGCTTTTCGTAGTTTTTTCCGTAAAGAAAAACAGTAGTGTCTCCTGACTGTTGTGACACAAAAATATATCTGTTGAAAATAGTCTTGTGTAGGCCCGACATCCCAGTGTAGTTTCGCAGTTCCATGGGTCAAATCGCTGTACTATCCAGTTTTGGGCCTTTGGTATCCAAAAAAAAAAGCAGTTTGAGTGTGTCGCTCACTGTTCAGCCGCAAATATCTCTATTTAAAAAAGTGTGGTATACCCCAGTAAACAATAACTGTGGTTTTGCCATCCCACGGTAAAAAATCTCTATTATTCAGGTTTTGGTACATTTTCCGTAAAGAAAAACAGTAGTGTCTCCTGACTGTTGTGACACAAAAATATATCTGTTGAAAATAGTCTTGTGTAGGCCCGACATCAAAGTGTGGTTTCGCAGTTCCACGGGTCAAATCACTGTACTATTCAGTTTTGGGCCTTTGGTATCTAAAAAAAAAAGCAGTTTGAGTGTGTCGCTCACTGTTCAGCCGCAAATATCTCTATTTAAAAAAGTGTGGTATACCCCAGTAAACAATAACTGTGGTTTTGCCATCCCACGGTAAAAATCTCTATTATTCAGCTTTTGGTAGTTTTTTCCGTAAAGAAAAGCAGTAGTGTCTCCTGACTGTTGTGACACAAAAATATATCTGTTGAAAATAGTCTTGTGTAGGCCCGACATCCCAGTGTGGTTTTGCAGTTCCATGGGTCAAATCGCTGTACCATCCAGTTTTGGGCCTTTGGTATCTAAAAAAAAAGCAGTTTGAGTGTGTCGCTCACTGTTCAGCCGCAAATATATCTTTTTAAAAATGTGTGGTATACCCCAGTAAACAATAACTGTGGTTTTGCCATCCCGCGGTAAAAAATCTCTATTATTCAGGTTTTGGTATATTTTCCGTAAAGAAAAACAGTAGTGTCTCCTGACTGTTGTGACACAAAAATATATCTGTTGAAAATAGTCTTGTGTAGGCCCGACATCCAAGTGTGGTTTCGCAGTTCCACGGGTCAAATCGCTGTACTATCCAGTTTTGGGGGTTTGGTATCCAAAAAAAAAGCAGTTTGAGTGTGTCGCTCACTGTTCAGCCGCAAATATCTCTATTTAAAAAAGTGTGGTATACCCCAGTAAACAATAACTGTGGTTTTGCCATCCCACGGTAAAAATCTCTATTATTCAGCTTTTGGTAGTTTTTTCCGTAAAGAAAAACAGTAGTGTCTCCTGACTGATGTGACACAAAAATATATCTGTTGAAAATAGTCTTGTGTAGGCCCGACATCCCAGTGTGGTTTCGCAGTTCCACGGGTCAAATCGCTGTACTATCCAGTTTTGGGCCTTTGGTATCTAAAAAAAAAGCAGTTTGAGTGTGTCGCTCACTGTTCAGCCGCAAATATCTGTATTTAAAAAAGTGTGGTATACCCAGTAAACAATAACTGTGGTTTTGCCATCCCACGGTAAAAATCTCTATTATTCAGCTTTTGGTAGTTTTTTCCGTAAAGAAAAACAATAGTGTCTCCTGACTGTTGTGACACAAAAATATATCTGTTGAAAATAGTGTTGTGTAGGCCCGACATCCCAGTGTGGTTTCGCAGTTCCACGGGTCAAATCACTGTACTATTCAGTTTTGGGCCTTTGGTATCTAAAAAAAAGCAGTTTGAGTGTGTCGCTCACTGTTCAGCCGCAAATATCTCTATTTAAAAAAGTGTGCTATACCCCAGTAAACAATAACTGTGGTTTTGCCATCCCACGGTAAAAAATCTCTATTATTCAGGTTTTGGTACATTTTCCGTAAAGAAAAACAGTAGTGTCTCCTGACTGTTGTGACACAAAAATATATCTGTTGAAAATAGTCTTGTGTAGGCCCGACATCAAAGTGTGGTTTCGCAGTTCCACGGGTCAAATCACTGTACTATTCAGTTTTGGGCTTTTGGTATCTAAAAAAAAAGCAGTTTGAGTGTGTCGCTCACTGTTCAGCCGCAAATATCTCTATTTAAAAAAGTGTGGTATACCCCAGTAAACAATAACTGTGGTTTTGCCATCCCACGGTAAAAATCTCTATTATTCAGCTTTTGGTAGTTTTTTCCGTAAAGAAAAGCAGTAGTGTCTCCTGACTGTTGTGACACAAAAATATATCTGTTGAAAATAGTCTTGTGTAGGCCCGACATCCCAGTGTGGTTTTGCAGTTCCATGGGTCAAATCTCTGTACCATCCAGTTTTGGGCCTTTGGTATCTAAAAAAAAGCAGTTTGAGTGTGTCGCTCACTGTTCAGCCGCAAATATATCTTTTTAAAAATGTGTGGTATACCCCAGTAAACAATAACTGTGGTTTTGCCATCCCGCGGTAAAAAATCTCTATTATTCAGGTTTTGGTATATTTTCCGTAAAGAAAAACAGTAGTGTCTCCTGATTGTTGTGACACAAAAATATATCTGTTGAAAATAGTCTTGTGTAGGCCCGACATCCAAGTGTGGTTTCGCAGTTCCACGGGTCAAATCGCTGTACTATCCAGTTTTGGGGGTTTGGTATCCAAAAAAAAAGCAGTTTGAGTGTGTCGCTCACTGTTCAGCCGCAAATATCTCTATTTAAAAATGTGTGGTATACCCCAGTAAACAATAACTGTGGTTTTGCCATCCCACGGTAAAAATCTCTATTATTCAGCTTTTGGTAGTTTTTTCCGTAAAGAAAAACAGTAGTGTCTCCTGACTGATGTGACACAAAAATATATCTGTTGAAAATAGTCTTCTGTAGGCCCGACATCCCAGTGTGGTTTCGCAGTTCCATGGGTCAAATCGATGTACTATCCAGTTTTGGGCCTTTGGTATCTAAAAAAAAAGCAGTTTGAGTGTGTCGCTCACTGTTCAGCCGCAAATATATCTATTTAAAAAAGTGTGGTACACCCCAGTAAAAAATAACTGTGGTTTTGCCATCCCACGGTAAAAAATCTCTATTATTCAAGTTTTGGTATATTTTCCGTAAAGAAAAACAGTAGTGTCTCCTGACTGTTGTGACACAAAAATATATCTGTTGAAAATAGTCTTGAGTTGTCCCTAAATCCCAGTGTGGTTTCGCAGTTCCACGCGTCAAATCGCTGTGCTATCCAGTTTTGGGCCTTTGGAAGCTAAAAAAAAGCAGTTTGAGTGTGTCGCTCACTGTTTAGCCGCAAATTATCTCTATATAAAAAAGTGTGGTATACCCCAGTAAACAATAACTGTGGTTTTGCCATCCCACGGTAAAAAATCTCTATTATTCAGCTTTTGGCATTTTTTTCCGTAAAGAAAAACAGTAGTGTCTCCTGACTGTTGTGACACAAAAATATATGTGTTGAAAATAGTCTTGTGTAGGCCCAACATCCCAGTGTGGTTTCGCAGTTCCACGGGTCAAATCGCTGTACTATCCAGTTTTGGGCCTTTGGTATCTAAAAAAAAAGCCGTTTGAGTGTATCGCTCACTGTTCAGCCGCAAATATCTCTATTTAAAAAAGTGTGGTATACCTCAGTAAACAATAACTGTGGTTTTGCCATCCCACGGTAAAAAATCTCTATTATTCAGGTTTTGGTATATTTTCCGTAAAGAAAAACAGTAGTGTCTCCTGACTGTTGTGACACAAAAATATATCTGTTGAAAATAGTCTTGTGTAATCCCGACTTCCCAGTGTGGTTTCGCAGTTCCACGGGTCAAATCGCTGTACTATCCAGTTTTGGGCCTTTGGTATCTAAAAAAAAAGCCGTTTGAGTGTATCGCTCACTGTTCAGCCGCAAATATCTCTATTTAAAAAAGTGTGGTATACCCCAGTAAACAATAACTGTGGTTTTGCCATCCCACGGTAAAAAATCTCTATTTTTCAGGTTTTGGTATATTTTCCGTAAAGAAAAACAGCAGTGTCTCCTGACTGTTGTGACACAAAAATATATCTGTTGAAAATAGTCTTGTGTAGGCCCGACATCCCAGTGTGGTTTCGCAGTTCCACGGGTCAAATCGCTGTACTATCCAGTTTTGGGCATTTGGTATCTAAAAAAAAAGCAGTTTGAGTGTGTCGCTCACTGTTCAGCCGCAAATATCTCTATTTAAAAAAGTGTGGTATACCCCAGTAAACAATAACTGTGGTTTTGCCATTCCATGGTAAAAATTCTCTATTATTCAGCTTTTGGTAGTTTTTTCCGTAAAGAAAAATAGTAGTGTCTCCTGACAGTTGTGACACAAAAATATATCTGTTGAAAATAGTCTTGTGTAGCCCCGACATCCCAGTGTGGTTTTGCAGTTCCACGGGTCAAATCGCTGTACTATCCAGTTTTGGGCCTTTGGTATCTAAAAAAAAAGCAGTTTGAGTGTGTCGCTCACTGTTCAGCCGCAAATATCTCTATTTTAAAAAGTGTGGTATACCCAGTAAACAATAACTGTGATTTTGCCATCCCACGGTAAAAATCTCTATTATTCAGCTTTTGGTATATTTTCCGTAAAGAAAAACAGTAGTGTCTCCTGACTGTTGTGACACAAAAAAATATCTGTTGAAAATAGTCTTGTGTAGGCCCAACATCCAAGTGTGGTTTCGCAGTTCCACGGGTCAACTCACTGTACTATTCAGTTTTGGGACTTTGGTTTCTAAAAAAAAAGCAGTTTGAGTGTTTCGCTCACTGTTCAGCCGCAAATATCTCTATTTAAAAAAGTGTGGTATACCCCAGTAAACAATAACTGTGGTTTTGCCATCCCACGGTAAAAAATCTCTATTATTCAGGTTTTGGTATATTTTCCGTAAAGAAAAACAGTAGTGTCTCCTGACTGTTGTGACACAAAAATATATCTGTTGAAAATAGTCTTGTGTAGGCCCGACATCCAAGTGTGGTTTCGCAGTTCCACGGGTCAAATCGCTGTACTATCCAGTTTTGGGCCTTTGGTATCCAAAAAAAAAGCAGTTTGAGTGTGTCGCTCACTGTTCAGCCGCAAATATCTCTATTTAAAAATGTGTGGTATACCCCAGTAAACAATAACTGTGGTTTTGCCATCCCACGGTAAAAATCTCTATTATTCAGCTTTTGGTAGTTTTTTCCGTAAAGAAAAACAGTAGTGTCTCCTGACTGATGTGACACAAAAATATATCTGTTGAAAATAGTCTTCTGTAGGCCCGACATCCCAGTGTGGTTTCGCAGTTCCATGGGTCAAATCGATGTACTATCCAGTTTTGGGCCTTTGGTATCTAAAAAAAAAGCAGTTTGAGTGTGTCGCTCACTGTTCAGCCGCAAATATATCTATTTAAAAAAGTGTGGTACACCCCAGTAAAAAATAACTGTGGTTTTGCCATCCCACGGTAAAAAATCTCTATTATTCAAGTTTTGGTATATTTTCCGTAAAGAAAAACAGTAGTGTCTCCTGACTGTTGTGACACAAAAATATATCTGTTGAAAATAGTCTTGTGTAGGCCCGACATCCCAGTGTGGTTTCGCAGTTCCACGAGTCAAATCTCTGTACTATCCAGTTTTGGGCCTTTGGTATCTTAAAAAAAAGCAGTTTGAGTGTGTCGCTCACTGTTCAGCCGCAAATATCTCTATTTAAAAAAGTGTGGTATACCCCAGTAAACAATAACTGTGGTTTTGCCATCCCACGGTAGAAATCTCTATTATTCAGCTTTTGGTATATTTTCCGTAAAGAAAAACAGTAGTGTCTCCTGACTGTTGTGACACAAAAATATATCTGTTGAAAATAGTCTTGTGTAGGCCCGACATCCAAGTGTGGTTTCGCAGTTCCACGGGTCAAATCACTGTACTATTCAGTTTTGGGCCTTTGGTATCTAAAAAAAAAGCAGTTTGAGTGTGTTGCTCACTGTTCAGCCACAAATATCTCTATTTAAAAAAGTATGGTATACCCCAGTAAACAATAACTGTGGTTTTGCCATCCCACGGTAAAAATCTCTATTATTCAGCTTTTGGTAGTTTTTTCCGTAAAGAAAAACAGTAGTGTCTCCTGACTGTTGTGACACAAAAATATATCTGTTGAAAATAGTCTTGTGTAGGCCGGACATCCCAGTGTGGTTTCGCAGTTCCATGGGTCAAATCGCTGTACTATACAGTTTTGGACCTTTGGTATCAAAAAAAAAGCAGCTTGAGTGTGTTGCTCACTGTTCAGCCGCAAATATATCTTTTTAAAAATGTGTGGTATACCCCAGTAAACAATAACTGTGGTTTTGCCATCCCACGGTAAAAATCTCTATTATTCAGCTTTTGGTAGTTTTTTCCGTAAAGAAAAACAGTAGTGTCCCCTGACTGTTGTGACACAAAAATATATCTGTTGAAAATAGTCTTCTGTAGGCCCGACATCGCAGTGTGGTTTCGCAGTTCCATGGGTCAAATCGATGTACTATCCAGTTTTGGGCCTTTGGTATCTAAAAAAAAAGCAGTTTGAGTGTGTCACTCACTGTTCAGCCGCAAATATATCTATTTAAAAAAGTGTGGTACACCCCAGTAAAAAATAACTGTGGTTTTGCCATCCCACGGTAAAAAATCTCTATTATTCAAGTTTTGGTATATTTTCCGTAAAGAAAAACAGTAGTGTCTCCTGACTGTTGTGACACAAAAATATATCTGTTGAAAATAGTCTTGAGTTGTCCCTAAATCCCAGTGTGGTTTCGCAGTTCCACGGGTCAAATCGCTGTGCTATCCAGTTTTGGGCCTTTGGTAGCTAAAAAAAAGCAGTTTGAGTGTGTCGCTCACTGTTTAGCCGCAAATTATCTCTATATAAAAAAGTGTGGTATACCCCAGTAAACAATAACTGTGGTTTTGCCATCCCACGGTAAAAAATCTCTATTAATCAGCTTTTGGCACTTTTTTCCGTAAATAAAAACAGTAGTGTCTCCTGACTGTTGTGACACAAAAATATATCTGTTGAAAATAGTCTTGTGTAGGCCCAACATCCCAGTGTGGTTTCGCAGTTCCACGGGTCAAATCGCTGTACTATCCAGTTTTGGGCCTTTGGTATCTAAAAAAAAAGCCGTTTGAGTGTATCACTCACTGTTCAGCCGCAAATATCTCTATTTAAAAAAGTGTGGTATACCTCAGTAAACAATAACTGTGGTTTTGCCATCCCACGGTAAAAAATCTCTATTATTCAGGTTTTGGTATATTTTCCGTAAAGAAAAACAGTAGTGTCTCCTGACTGTTGTGACACAAAAATATATCTGTTGAAAATAGTCTTGTGTAGCCCCGACATCCCAGTGTGGTTTTGCAGTTCCACGGGTCAAATCGCTGTACTATCCAGTTTTGGGCCTTTGGTATCTAAAAAAAAGCAGTTTGAGTGTGTCGCTCACTGTTCAGCCGCAAATATCTCTATTTAAAAAGTGTGGTATACCCCAGTAAACAATAACTGTGTTTTTGCCATCCCATGGTAAAAAATCTCTATTATTCAGCTTTTGGTAGTTTTTTCCGTAAAGAAAAACAGTAGTGTCTCCTGACTGTTGTGACACAAAAATATATCTGTTGAAAATAGTCTTGTGTAGGCTCGACATCCCAGTGTGGTTTCTCAATTCCACGGGTCAAATCGCTGTACTATCCAGTTTTGGACCTTTGGTATCTAAAAAAAAAGCAGTTTGAGTGTGTCGCTCACTGTTCAGCCGCAAATATCTCTATTTAAAAAAGTGTGGTATACCCAGTAAACAATAACTGTGATTTTGCCATCCCACGGTAAAAATCTCTATTATTCAGCTTTTGGTATATTTTCCGTAAAGAAAAACAGTAGTGTCTCCCGACTGTTGTGATACAAAAATATATCTGTTGAAAATAGTCTTGTGTAGGCTCGACATCCCAGTGTGGTTTCTCAATTCCATGGGTCAAATTGCTGTACTATCCAGTTTTGGACCTTTTGTATCTAAAAAAAAAGCAGTTTGAGTGTGTCGCTCACTGTTCAGCCGCAAATATCTCTATTTAAAAAAGTGTGGTATACCCAGTAAACAATAACTGTGATTTTGCCATCCCACGGTAAAAATCTCTATTATTCAGCTTTTGGTATATTTTACGTAAAGAAAAACAGTAGTGTGTCCTGACTGTTGTGACACAAAAATATATCTGTTGAAAATAGTCTTGTGTAGGCCCGACATCCAAGTGTGGTTTCGCAGTTCCACAGGTCAAATCACTGTACTATTCAGTTTTGGGCCTTTGGTATCTAAAAAAAAAGCAGTTTGAGTGTTTCGCTCACTGTTCAGCCGCAAATATCTCTATTTAAAAAAGTGTGGTATACCCCAGTAAACAATAACTGTGGTTTTGCCATCCCACGGTAAAAATCTCTATTATTCAGCTTTTGGTAGCTTTTTCCGTAAAGAAAAGCAGTAGTGTCTCCTGACTGTTGTGACACAAAAATATATCTATTGAAAATAGTCTTGTGTAGGCCCGACATCCAAGTGTGGTTTCGCAGTTCCACGGGTCAAATCACTGTACTATTCAGTTTTGGGCCTTTGGTATCTAAAAAAAAAGCAGTTTGAGTGTGTCGCTCACTGTTCAGCCGCAAATATCTCTATTTAAAAAAGTGTGGTATACCCCAGTAAACAATAACTGTGGTTTTGCCATCCCACGGTAAAAATCTCTATTATTCAGCTTTTTGTATATTTTCCGTAAAGAAAAACAGTAGTGTCTCCTGACTGTTGTGACACAAAAATATATCTGTTGAAAATAGTCTTGTGTAGGCCCGACATCCCAGTGTGGTTTCGCAGTTCCACGGGTCAAATCGCTGTACTATCCAGTTTTGGGCCTTTGGTATCCAAAAAAAAAAGCAGTTTGAGTGTGTCGCTCACTGTTCAGCCGCAAATATCTCTATTTAAAAAAGTGTGGTATACCCCAGTAAACAATAACTGTGGTTTTGCCATCCCACGGTAAAAAATCTCTATTATTCAGGTTTTGGTACATTTTCCGTAAAGAAAAACAGTAGTGTCTCCTGACTGTTGTGACACAAAAATATATCTGTTGAAAATAGTCTTGTGTAGGCTCGACATCCCAGTGTGGTTTCTCAATTCCATGGGTCAAATCGCTGTACTATCCAGTTTTGGACCTTTGGTATCTAAAAAAAAAGCAGTTTGAGTGTGTCGCTCACTGTTCAGCCGCAAATATCTCTATTTAAAAAAGTGTGGTATACCCAGTAAACAATAACTGTGATTTTGCCATCCCACGGTAAAAATCTCTATTATTCAGCTTTTGGTATATTTTACGTAAAGAAAAACAGTAGTGTCTCCTGACTGTTGTGACACAAAAATATATCTGTTGAAAATAGTCTTGTGTAGGCCCGACATCCAAGTGTGGTTTCGCAGTTCCACAGGTCAAATCACTGTACTATTCAGTTTTGGGCCTTTGGTATCTAAAAAAAAAGCAGTTTGAGTGTTTCGCTCACTGTTCAGCCGCAAATATCTCTATTTAAAAAAGTGTGGTATACCCCAGTAAACAATAACTGTGGTTTTGCCATCCCACGGTAAAAATCTCTATTATTCAGCTTTTGGTAGCTTTTTCCGTAAAGAAAAGCAGTAGTGTCTCCTGACTGTTGTGACACAAAAATATATCTATTGAAAATAGTCTTGTGTAGGCCCGACATCCAAGTGTGGTTTCGCAGTTCCACGGGTCAAATCACTGTACTATTCAGTTTTGGGCCTTTGGTATCTAAAAAAAAAGCAGTTTGAGTGTGTCGCTCACTGTTCAGCCGCAAATATCTCTATTTAAAAAAGTGTGGTATACCCCAGTAAACAATAACTGTGGTTTTGCCATCCCACGGTAAAAATCTCTATTATTCAGCTTTTGGTATATTTTCCGTAAAGAAAAACAGTAGTGTCTCCTGACTGTTGTGACACAAAAATATATCTGTTGAAAATAGTCTTGTTTAGGCCCGACATCCAAGTGTGGTTTCGCAGTTCCACGGGTCAAATCACTGTACTATTCAGTTTTGGGCCTTTGGTATCTAAAAAAAAAGCAGTTTGAGTGTGTTGCTCACTGTTCAGCCGCAAATATCTCTATTTTAAAAAGTATGGTATACCCCAGTAAACAATAACTGTGGTTTTGCCATCCCACGGTAAAAATCTCTATTATTCAGCTTTTGGTAGTTTTTTCCGTAAAGAAAAACAGTAGTGTCTCCTGACTGTTGTGACACAAAAATATATCTGTTGAAAATAGTCTTGTGTAGGCCGGACATCCCAGTGTGGTTTCGCAGTTCCATGGGTCAAATTGCTGTACTATACAGTTTTTGACCTTTGGTATCTAAAAAAAAAGCAGCTTGAGTGTGTCGCTCACTGTTCAGCCGCAAATATATCTTTTTAAAAATGTGTGGTATACCCCAGTAAACAATAACTGGTTTTGCCATTCCACGGTAAAAAATCTCTATTATTCAGGTTTTGGTATATTTTCCGTAAAGAAAAACAGTAGTGTCTCCTGACTGTTGTGACACAAAAATATATCTGTTGAAAATAGTCTTGTGTAGGCCCGACATCCCAGTGTGGTTTCGCAGTTCCACGGGTCAAATCACTGTACTATTCAGTTTTGGGCCTTTGGTATCTAAAAAAAAAGCAGTTTGAGTGTTTCGCTCACTGTTCAGCCGCAAATATCTCTATTTAAAAAAGTGTGGTATACCCCAGTAAACAATAACTGTGGTTTTGCCATCCCACGGTAAAAATCTCTATTATTCAGCTTTTGGTAGTTTTTTCGTAAAGAAAAGCAGTAGTGTCTCCTGACTGTTGTGACACAAAAATATATCTGTTGAAAATAGTCTTGTGTAGGCCCGACATCCCAGTGTGGTTTCGCAGTTCCACGGGTCAAATCGCTGTACTATCCAGTTTTGGGCCTTTGGTATCCAAAAAAAAAAGCAGTTTGAGTGTGTCGCTCACTGTTCAGCCGCAAATATCTCTATTTAAAAAAGTGTGGTATACCCCAGTAAACAATAACTGTGGTTTTGCCATCCCACGGTAAAAAATCTCTATTATTCAGGTTTTGGTACATTTTCCGTAAAGAAAAACAGTAGTGTCTCCTGACTGTTGTGACACAAAAATATATCTGTTGAAAATAGTCTTGTGTAGGCTCGACATCCCAGTGTGGTTTCTCAATTCCATGGGTCAAATCGCTGTACTATCCAGTTTTGGACCTTTGGTATCTAAAAAAAAAGCAGTTTGAGTGTGTCGCTCACTGTTCAGCCGCAAATATCTCTATTTAAAAAAGTGTGGTATACCCAGTAAACAATAACTGTGATTTTGCCATCCCACGGTAAAAATCTCTATTATTCAGCTTTTGGTATATTTTACGTAAAGAAAAACAGTAGTGTCTCCTGACTGTTGTGACACAAAAATATATCTGTTGAAAATAGTCTTGTGTAGGCCCGACATCCAAGTGTGGTTTCGCAGTTCCACGGGTCAAATCACTGTACTATTCAGTTTTGGGCCTTTGGTATCTAAAAAAAAAGCAGTTTGAGTGTTTCGCTCACTGTTCAGCCGCAAATATCTCTATTTAAAAAAGTGTGGTATACCCCAGTAAACAATAACTGTGGTTTTGCCATCCCACGGTAAAAATCTCTATTATTCAGCTTTTGGTAGTTTTTTCCGTAAAGAAAAGCAGTAGTGTCTCCTGACTGTTGTGACACAAAAATATATCTGTTGAAAATAGTCTTGTGTAGGCCCGACATCCCAGTGTGGTTTTGCAGTTCCACGGGTCAAATCTCTGTACCATCCAGTTTTGGGCCTTTGGTATCTAAAAAAAAAGCAGTTTGAGTGTGTCGCTCACTGTTCAGCCGCAAATATCTCTATTTAAAAAAGTGTGGTATACCCCAGTAAACAATAACTGTGGTTTTGCCATCCCACAGTAAAAAATCTCTATTATTCAGGTTTTGGTATATTTTCCGTAAAGAAAAACAGTAGTGTCTCCTGACTGTTGTGACACAAAAATATATCTATTGAAAATAGTCTTGTGTAGGCCCGACATCACAGTGTGGTTTCGCAGTTCCACGAGTCAAATCTCTGTACTATCCAGTTTTGGGCCTTTGGTATCTTAAAAAAAAGCAGCTTGAGTGTGTCGCTCACTGTTCAGCCGCAAATATATCTTTTTAAAAATGTGTGGTATACCCCAGTAAACAATAACTGTGGTTTTGCCATTCCACGGTAAAAAATCTCTATTATTCAGGTTTTGGTATATTTTCCGTAAAGAAAAACAGTAGTGTCTCCTGACTGTTGTGACACAAAAATATATCTGTTGAAAATAGTCTTGTGTAGGCCCGACATCCCAGTGTGGTTTCGCAGTTCCACGGGTCAAATCACTGTACTATTCAGTTTTGGGCCTTTGGTATCTAAAAAAAAAGCAGTTTGAGTGTTTCGCTCACTGTTCAGCCGCAAATATCTCTATTTAAAAAAGTGTGGTATACCCCAGTAAACAATAACTGTGGTTTTGCCATCCCACGGTAAAAATCTCTATTATTCAGCTTTTGGTAGTTTTTTCGTAAAGAAAAACAGTAGTGTCTCCTGACTGTTGTGACACAAAAATATATCTGTTGAAAATAGTCTTGTGTAGGCCCGACATCCCAGAGTGGTTTCGCAGTTCCACGGGTCAAATCGCTGTACTATCCAGTTTTGGGCCTTTGGTATCCAAAAAAAAAAGCAGTTTGAGTGTGTCGCTCACTGTTCAGCCGCAAATATCTCTATTTAAAAAAGTGTGGTATACCCCAGTAAACAATAACTGTGGTTTTGCCATCCCACGGTAAAAAATCTCTATTATTCAGGTTTTGGTACATTTTCCGTAAAGAAAAACAGTAGTGTCTCCTGACTGTTGTGACACAAAAATATATCTGTTGAAAATAGTCTTGTGTAGGCTCGACATCCCAGTGTGGTTTCTCAATTCCATGGGTCAAATCGCTGTACTATCCAGTTTTGGACCTTTGGTATCTAAAAAAAAAGCAGTTTGAGTGTGTCGCTCACTGTTCAGCCGCAAATATCTCTATTTAAAAAAGTGTGGTATACCCAGTAAACAATAACTGTGATTTTGCCATCCCACGGTAAAAATCTCTATTATTCAGCTTTTGGTATATTTTACGTAAAGAAAAACAGTAGTGTCTCCTGACTGTTGTGACACAAAAATATATCTGTTGAAAATAGTCTTGTGTAGGCCCGACATCCAAGTGTGGTTTCGCAGTTCCACGGGTCAAATCACTGTACTATTCAGTTTTGGGCCTTTGGTATCTAAAAAAAAAGCAGTTTGAGTGTGTTGCTCACTGTTCAGCCGCAAATATCTCTATTTTAAAAAGTATGGTATACCCCAGTAAACAATAACTGTGGTTTTGCCATCCCACGGTAAAAATCTCTATTATTCAGCTTTTGGTAGTTTTTTCCGTAAAGAAAAACAGTAGTGTCTCCTGACTGTTGTGACACAAAAATATATCTGTTGAAAATAGTCTTGTGTAGGCCGGACATCCCAGTGTGGTTTCGCAGTTCCATGGGTCAAATTGCTGTACTATACAGTTTTTGACCTTTGGTATCTAAAAAAAAAGCAGCTTGAGTGTGTCGCTCACTGTTCAGCCGCAAATATATCTTTTTAAAAATGTGTGGTATACCCCAGTAAACAATAACTGGTTTTGCCATTCCACGGTAAAAAATCTCTATTATTCAGGTTTTGGTATATTTTCCGTAAAGAAAAACAGTAGTGTCTCCTGACTGTTGTGACACAAAAATATATCTGTTGAAAATAGTCTTGTGTAGGCCCGACATCCCAGTGTGGTTTCGCAGTTCCACGGGTCAAATCACTGTACTATTCAGTTTTGGGCCTTTGGTATCTAAAAAAAAAGCAGTTTGAGTGTTTCGCTCACTGTTCAGCCGCAAATATCTCTATTTAAAAAAGTGTGGTATACCCCAGTAAACAATAACTGTGGTTTTGCCATCCCACGGTAAAAATCTCTATTATTCAGCTTTTGGTAGTTTTTTCGTAAAGAAAAGCAGTAGTGTCTCCTGACTGTTGTGACACAAAAATATATCTGTTGAAAATAGTCTTGTGTAGGCCCGAAATCCCAGTGTGGTTTCGCAGTTCCACGGGTCAAATCGCTGTACTATCCAGTTTTGGGCCTTTGGTATCCAAAAAAAAAAGCAGTTTGAGTGTGTCGCTCACTGTTCAGCCGCAAATATCTCTATTTAAAAAAGTGTGGTATACCCCAGTAAACAATAACTGTGGTTTTGCCATCCCACGGTAAAAAATCTCTATTATTCAGGTTTTGGTACATTTTCCGTAAAGAAAAACAGTAGTGTCTCCTGACTGTTGTGACACAAAAATATATCTGTTGAAAATAGTCTTGTGTAGGCTCGACATCCCAGTGTGGTTTCTCAATTCCATGGGTCAAATCGCTGTACTATCCAGTTTTGGACCTTTGGTATCTAAAAAAAAAGCAGTTTGAGTGTGTCGCTCACTGTTCAGCCGCAAATATCTCTATTTAAAAAAGTGTGGTATACCCAGTAAACAATAACTGTGATTTTGCCATCCCACGGTAAAAATCTCTATTATTCAGCTTTTGGTATATTTTACGTAAAGAAAAACAGTAGTGTCTCCTGACTGTTGTGACACAAAAATATATCTGTTGAAAATAGTCTTGTGTAGGCCCGACATCCAAGTGTGGTTTCGCAGTTCCACGGGTCAAATCACTGTACTATTCAGTTTTGGGCCTTTGGTATCTAAAAAAAAAGCAGTTTGAGTGTTTCGCTCACTGTTCAGCCGCAAATATCTCTATTTAAAAAAGTGTGGTATACCCCAGTAAACAATAACTGTGGTTTTGCCATCCCACGGTAAAAATCTCTATTATTCAGCTTTTGGTAGTTTTTTCCGTAAAGAAAAGCAGTAGTGTCTCCTGACTGTTGTGACACAAAAATATATCTGTTGAAAATAGTCTTGTGTAGGCCCGACATCCCAGTGTGGTTTTGCAGTTCCACGGGTCAAATCTCTGTACCATCCAGTTTTGGGCCTTTGGTATCTAAAAAAAAAGCAGTTTGAGTGTGTCGCTCACTGTTCAGCCGCAAATATCTCTATTTAAAAAAGTGTGGTATACCCCAGTAAACAATAACTGTGGTTTTGCCATCCCACAGTAAAAAATCTCTATTATTCAGGTTTTGGTATATTTTCCGTAAAGAAAAACAGTAGTGTCTCCTGACTGTTGTGACACAAAAATATATCTATTGAAAATAGTCTTGTGTAGGCCCGACATCACAGTGTGGTTTCGCAGTTCCACGAGTCAAATCTCTGTACTATCCAGTTTTGGGCCTTTGGTATCTTAAAAAAAAGCAGCTTGAGTGTGTCGCTCACTGTTCAGCCGCAAATATATCTTTTTAAAAATGTGTGGTATACCCCAGTAAACAATAACTGTGGTTTTGCCATTCCACGGTAAAAAATCTCTATTATTCAGGTTTTGGTATATTTTCCGTAAAGAAAAACAGTAGTGTCTCCTGACTGTTGTGACACAAAAATATATCTGTTGAAAATAGTCTTGTGTAGGCCCGACATCCCAGTGTGGTTTCGCAGTTCCACGGGTCAAATCACTGTACTATTCAGTTTTGGGCCTTTGGTATCTAAAAAAAAAGCAGTTTGAGTGTTTCGCTCACTGTTCAGCCGCAAATATCTCTATTTAAAAAAGTGTGGTATACCCCAGTAAACAATAACTGTGGTTTTGCCATCCCACGGTAAAAATCTCTATTATTCAGCTTTTGGTAGTTTTTTCGTAAAGAAGAGCAGTAGTGTCTCCTGACTGTTGTGACACAAAAATATATCTGTTGAAAATAGTCTTGTGTAGGCCCGACATCCCAGAGTGGTTTCGCAGTTCCACGGGTCAAATCGCTGTACTATCCAGTTTTGGGCCTTTGGTATCCAAAAAAAAAAGCAGTTTGAGTGTGTCGCTCACTGTTCAGCCGCAAATATCTCTATTTAAAAAAGTGTGGTATACCCCAGTAAACAATAACTGTGGTTTTGCCATCCCACGGTAAAAAATCTCTATTATTCAGGTTTTGGTACATTTTCCGTAAAGAAAAACAGTAGTGTCTCCTGACTGTTGTGACACAAAAATATATCTGTTGAAAATAGTCTTGTGTAGGCTCGACATCCCAGTGTGGTTTCTCAATTCCATGGGTCAAATCGCTGTACTATCCA
This sequence comes from Phyllobates terribilis, assembly GCF_046119375.1. Lineage (NCBI taxonomy): Eukaryota > Metazoa > Chordata > Amphibia > Anura > Dendrobatidae > Phyllobates > Phyllobates terribilis. The sequence goes on along the minus strand of NW_027362763.1, from coordinate 591,191,554 downwards.
GTTTTGGACCTTTGGTATCTAAAAAAAAAGCAGTTTGAGTGTGTCGCTCACTGTTCAGCCGCAAATATCTCTATTTAAAAAAGTGTGGTATACCCAGTAAACAATAACTGTGATTTTGCCATCCCACGGTAAAAATCTCTATTATTCAGCTTTTGGTATATTTTACGTAAAGAAAAACAGTAGTGTCTCCTGACTGTTGTGACACAAAAATATATCTGTTGAAAATAGTCTTGTGTAGGCCCGACATCCAAGTGTGGTTTCGCAGTTCCACGGGTCAAATCACTGTACTATTCAGTTTTGGGCCTTTGGTATCTAAAAAAAAAGCAGTTTGAGTGTTTCGCTCACTGTTCAGCCGCAAATATCTCTATTTAAAAAAGTGTGGTATACCCCAGTAAACAATAACTGTGGTTTTGCCATCCCACGGTAAAAATCTCTATTATTCAGCTTTTGGTAGTTTTTTCCGTAAAGAAAAGCAGTAGTGTCTCCTGACTGTTGTGACACAAAAATATATCTGTTGAAAATAGTCTTGTGTAGGCCCGACATCCCAGTGTGGTTTTGCAGTTCCATGGGTCAAATCTCTGCACCATCCAGTTTTGGGCCTTTGGTATCTAAAAAAAAAGCAGTTTGAGTGTGTCGCTCACTGTTCAGCCGCAAATATCTCTATTTAAAAAAGTGTGGTATACCCCAGTAAACAATAACTGTGGTTTTGCCATCCCACAGTAAAAAATCTCTATTATTCAGGTTTTGGTATATTTTCCGTAAAGAAAAACAGTAGTGTCTCCTGACTGTTGTGACACAAAAATATATCTATTGAAAATAGTCTTGTGTAGGCCCGACATCCCAGTGTGGTTTCGCAGTTCCACGAGTCAAATCTCTGTACTATCCAGTTTTGGGCCTTTGGTATCTTAAAAAAAAGCAGTTTGAGTGTGTCGCTCACTGTTCAGCCGCAAATATCTCTATTTAAAAAAGTGTGGTATACCCCAGTAAACAATAACTGTGGTTTTGCCATCCCACGGTAAAAATCTCTATTATTCAGCTTTTGGTATATTTTCCTTAAAGAAAAACAGTAGTGTCTCCTGACTGTTGTGACACAAAAATATATCTGTTGAAAATAGTCTTGTGTAAGCCCGACATCCAAGTGTGGTTTCGCAGTTCCACGGGTCAAATCACTGTACTATTCAGTTTTGGGCCTTTGGTATCTAAAAAAAAAGCAGATTGAGTGTGTTGCTCACTGTTCAGCCGCAAATATCTCTATTTAAAAAAGTATGGTATACCCCAGTAAACAATAACTGTGGTTTTGCCATCCCACGGTAAAAATCTCTATTATTCAGCTTTTGGTAGTTTTTTCCGTAAAGAAAAACAGTAGTGTCTCCTGACTGTTGTGACACAAAAATATATCTGTTGAAAATAGTCTTGTGTAGGCCGGACATCCCAGTGTGGTTTCGCAGTTCCATGGGTCAAATCGCTGTACTATACAGTTTTTGACCTTTGGTATCTAAAAAAAAAGCAGCTTGAGTGTGTCGCTCACTGTTCAGCCGCAAATATATCTTTTTAAAAATGTGTGGTATACCCCAGTAAACAATAACTGTGGTTTTGCCATTCCACGGTAAAAAATCTCTATTATTCAGGTTTTGGTATATTTTCCGTAAAGAAAAACAGTAGTGTCTCCTGACTGTTGTGACACAAAAATATATCTGTTGAAAATAGTCTTGTGTAGGCCCGACATCCCAGTGTGGTTTTGCAGTTCCATGGGTCAAATCTCTGCACCATCCAGTTTTGGGCCTTTGGTATCTAAAAAAAAAGCAGTTTGAGTGTGTCGCTCACTGTTCAGCCGCAAATATCTCTATTTAAAAAAGTGTGGTATACCCCAGTAAACAATAACTGTGGTTTTGCCATCCCACAGTAAAAAATCTCTATTATTCAGGTTTTGGTATATTTTCCGTAAAGAAAAACAGTAGTGTCTCCTGACTGTTGTGACACAAAAATATATCTATTGAAAATAGTCTTGTGTAGGCCCGACATCCCAGTGTGGTTTCGCAGTTCCACGAGTCAAATCTCTGTACTATCCAGTTTTGGGCCTTTGGTATCTTAAAAAAAAGCAGTTTGAGTGTGTCGCTCACTGTTCAGCCGCAAATATCTCTATTTAAAAAAGTGTGGTATACCCCAGTAAACAATAACTGTGGTTTTGCCATCCCACGGTAAAAATCTCTATTATTCAGCTTTTGGTATATTTTCCTTAAAGAAAAACAGTAGTGTCTCCTGACTGTTGTGACACAAAAATATATCTGTTGAAAATAGTCTTGTGTAAGCCCGACATCCAAGTGTGGTTTCGCAGTTCCACGGGTCAAATCACTGTACTATTCAGTTTTGGGCCTTTGGTATCTAAAAAAAAAGCAGATTGAGTGTGTTGCTCACTGTTCAGCCGCAAATATCTCTATTTAAAAAAGTATGGTATACCCCAGTAAACAATAACTGTGGTTTTGCCATCCCACGGTAAAAATCTCTATTATTCAGCTTTTGGTAGTTTTTTCCGTAAAGAAAAACAGTAGTGTCTCCTGACTGTTGTGACACAAAAATATATCTGTTGAAAATAGTCTTGTGTAGGCCGGACATCCCAGTGTGGTTTCGCAGTTCCATGGGTCAAATCGCTGTACTATACAGTTTTTGACCTTTGGTATCTAAAAAAAAAGCAGCTTGAGTGTGTCGCTCACTGTTCAGCCGCAAATATATCTTTTTAAAAATGTGTGGTATACCCCAGTAAACAATAACTGTGGTTTTGCCATTCCACGGTAAAAAATCTCTATTATTCAGGTTTTGGTATATTTTCCGTAAAGAAAAACAGTAGTGTCTCCTGACTGTTGTGACACAAAAATATATCTGTTGAAAATAGTCTTGTGTAGGCCCGACATCCCAGTGTGGTTTCGCAGTTCCACGGGTCAAATCACTGTACTATTCAGTTTTGGGCCTTTGGTATCTAAAAAAAAAGCAGTTTGAGTGTTTCGCTCACTGTTCAGCCGCAAATATCTCTATTTAAAAAAGTGTGGTATACCCCAGTAAACAATAACTGTGGTTTTGCCATCCCACGGTAAAAATCTCTATTATTCAGCTTTTGGTAGTTTTTTCGTAAAGAAAAGCAGTAGTGTCTCCTGACTGTTGTGACACAAAAATATATCTGTTGAAAATAGTCTTGTGTAGGCCCGACATCCCAGTGTGGTTTCGCAGTTCCACGGGTCAAATCGCTGTACTATCCAGTTTTGGGCCTTTCGTATCCAAAAAAAAAAGCAGTTTGAGTGTGTCGCTCACTGTTCAGCCGCAAATATCTCTATTTAAAAAAGTGTGGTATACCCCAGTAAACAATAACTGTGGTTTTGCCATCCCACGGTAAAAAATCTCTATTATTCAGGTTTTGGTACATTTTCCGTAAAGAAAAACAGTAGTGTCTCCTGACTGTTGTGACACAAAAATATATCTGTTGAAAATAGTCCTGTGTAGGCTCGACATCCCAGTGTGGTTTCTCAATTCCATGGGTCAAATCGCTGTACTATCCAGTTTTGGACCTTTGGTATCTAAAAAAAAAGCAGTTTGAGTGTGTCGCTCACTGTTCAGCCGCAAATATCTCTATTTAAAAAAGTGTGGTATACCCAGTAAACAATAACTGTGATTTTGCCATCCCACGGTAAAAATCTCTATTATTCAGCTTTTGGTATATTTTACGTAAAGAAAAACAGTAGTGTCTCCTGACTGTTGTGACACAAAAATATATCTGTTGAAAATAGTCTTGTGTAGGCCCGACATCCAAGTGTGGTTTCGCAGTTCCACGGGTCAAATCACTGTACTATTCAGTTTTGGGCCTTTGGTATCTAAAAAAAAAGCAGTTTGAGTGTTTCGCTCACTGTTCAGCCGCAAATATCTCTATTTAAAAAAGTGTGGTATACCCCAGTAAACAATAACTGTGGTTTTGCCATCCCACGGTAAAAATCTCTATTATTCAGCTTTTGGTAGTTTTTTCCGTAAAGAAAAACAGTAGTGTCTCCTGACTGTTGTGACACAAAAATATATCTGTTGAAAATAGTCTTGTGTAGGCCCGACATCCCAGTGTGGTTTTGCAGTTCCATGGGTCAAATCTCTGTACCATCCAGTTTTGGGCCTTTGGTATCTAAAAAAAAAGCAGTTTGAGTGTGTCGCTCACTGTTCAGCCGCAAATATCTCTATTTAAAAAAGCGTGGTATACCCCAGTAAACAATAACTGTGGTTTTGCCATCCCACAGTAAAAAATCTCTATTATTCAGGTTTTGGTATATTTTCCGTAAAGAAAAACAGTAGTGTCTCCTGACTGTTGTGACACAAAAATATATCTATTGAAAATAGTCTTGTGTAGGCAAGACATCCCAGTGTGGTTTCGCAGTTCCACGAGTCAAATCTCTGTACTATCCAGTTTTGGGCCTTTGGTATCTTAAAAAAAAGCAGTTTGAGTGTGTCGCTCACTGTTCAGCCGCAAATATCTCTATTTAAAAAAGTGTGGTATACCCAAGTAAACAATAACTGTGGTTTTGCCATCCCACGGTAAAAATCTCTATTATTCAGCTTTTGGTATATTTTCCTTAAAGAAAAACAGTAGTGTCTCCTGACTGTTGTGACACAAAAATATATCTGTTGAAAATAGTCTTGTGTAGGCCCGACATCCAAGTGTGGTTTCGCAGTTCCACGGGTCAAATCACTGTACTATTCAGTTTTGGGCCTTTGGTATCTAAAAAAAAAGCAGTTTGAGTGTGTTGCTCACTGTTCAGCCGCAAATATCTCTATTTAAAAAAGTATGGTATACCCAGTAAACAATAACTGTGGTTTTGCCATCCCACGGTAAAAATCTCTATTATTCAGCTTTTGGTAGTTTTTTCCGTAAAGAAAAACAGTAGTGTCTCCTGACTGTTGTGACACAAAAATATATCTGTTGAAAATAGTCTTGTGTAGGCCGGACATCCCAGTGTGGTTTCGCAGTTCCATGGGTCAAATCGCTGTACTATACAGTTTTTGACCTTTGGTATCTAAAAAAAATGCAGCTTGAGTGTGTCGCTCACTGTTCAGCCGCAAATATATCTTTTTAAAAATGTGTGGTATACCCCAGTAAACAATAACTGTGGTTTTGCCATTCCACGGTAAAAAATCTCTATTATTCAGGTTTTGGTATATTTTCCGTAAAGAAAAACAGTAGTGTCTCCTGACTGTTGTGACACAAAAATATATCTGTTGAAATTAGTCTTGTGTAGGCCCGACATCCCAGTGTGGTTTCGCAGTTCCACGGGTCAAATCGCTGTACTATCCAGTTTTGGGCCTTTGGTATCCAAAAAAAAAAGCAGTTTGAGTGTGTCGCTCACTGTTCAGCCGCAAATATCTCTATTTAAAAAAGTGTGGTATACCCCAGTAAACAATAACTGTGGTTTTGCCATCCCACGGTAAAAAATCTCTATTATTCAGGTTTTGGTACATTTTCCGTAAAGAAAAACAGTAGTGTCTCCTGACTGTTGTGACACAAAAATATATCTGTTGAAAATGGTCTTGTGTAGGCTCGACATCCCAGTGTGGTTTCTCAATTCCACGGGTCAAATCGCTGTACTATCCAGTTTTGGACCTTTGGTATCTAAAAAAAAAGCAGTTTGAGTGTGTCGCTCACTGTTCAGCCGCAAATATCTCTATTTAAAAAAGTGTGGTATACCCAGTAAACAATAACTGTGATTTTGCCATCCCACGGTAAAAATCTCTATTATTCAGCTTTTGGTATCTTTTCCGTAAAGAAAAACAGTAGCGTCTCCTGACTGTTGTGACACAAAAATATATCTGTTGAAAATAGTCTTGTGTAGACCCGACATCCAAGTGTGGTTTCGCAGTTCCACGGGTCAAATCACTGTACTATTCAGTTTTGGGCCTTTGGTATCTAAAAAAAAAGCAGTTTGAGTGTTTCGCTCACTGTTCAGCCGCAAATATCTCTATTTAAAAAAGTGTGGTATACCCCAGTAAACAATAACTGTGGTTTTGCCATCCCACGGTAAAAATCTCTATTATTCAGCTTTTGGTAGTTTTTTCCGTAAAGAAAAGCAGTAGTGTCTCCTGACTGTTGTGACACAAAAATATATCTGTTGAAAATAGTCTTGTGTAGGCCCGACATCCCAGTGTGGTTTTGCAGTTCCATGGGTCAAATCTCTGTACCATCCAGTTTTGGGCCTTTGGTATCTAAAAAAAAAGCAGTTTGAGTGTGTCGCTCACTGTTCAGCCGCAAATATCTCTATTTAAAAAAGTGTGGTATACCCCAGTAAACAATAACTGTGGTTTTGCCATCCCACGGTAAAAAATCTCTCTTATTCAGGTTTTGGTATATTTTCCGTAAAGAAAAACAGTAGTGTCTCCTGACTGTTGTGACACAAAAATATATCTATTGAAAATAGTCTTGTGTAGGCCCGACATCCCAGTGTGGTTTCGCAGTTCCACGAGTCAAATCTCTGTACTATTCAGTTTTGGGCCTTTGGTATCTAAAAAAAAAGCAGTTTGAGTGTGTTGCTCACTGTTCAGCCGCAAATATCTCTATTTAAAAAAGTATGGTATACCCCAGTAAACAATAACTGTGGTTTTGCCATCCCACGGTAAAAATCTCTATTATTCAGCTTTTGGTAGTTTTTTCCGTAAAGAAAAACAGTAGTGTCTCCTGACTGTTGTGACACAAAAATATATCTGTTGAAAATAGTCTTGTGTAGGCCGGACATCCCAGTGTGGTTTCGCAGTTCCATGGGTCAAATCGCTGTACTATACAGTTTTGGACCTTTGGTATCTAAAAAAAAAGCAGCTTGAGTGTGTCGCTCACTGTTCAGCAGCAAATATATCTTTTTAAAAATGTGTGGTATACCCCAATAAACAATAACTGGTTTTGCCATCCCACGGTAAAAAATCTCTATTATTCAGGTTTTGGTATATTTTCCGTAAAGAAAAACAGTAGTGTCTCCTGACTGTTGTGACACAAAAATATATCTGTTGAAAATAGTCTTGTGTAGGCCCGACATCCCAGTGTGGTTTCGCAGTTCCACGGGTCAAATCGCTGTACTATCCAGTTTTGGGCCTTTGGTATCCAAAAAAAAAGCAGTTTGAGTGTGTCGCTCACTGTTCAGCCGCAAATATCTCTATTTAAAAAAGTGTGGTATACCCAGTAAACATTAACTGTGATTTTGCCATCCCACGGTAAAAATCTCTATTATTCAGGTTTGGTTTTTTTTCCGTAAAGAAAAACAGTAGTGTCTCCTGACTGTTGTGACACAAAAATATGTCTGTTGAAAATAGTCTTGTGTAGGCCCGACATCCAAGTGTGGTTTCGCAGTTCCACGGGTCAAATCACTGTACTATTCAGTTTTGGGCCTTTGGTATCTAAAAAAAAAGCAGTTTGAGTGTGTCGCTCACTGTTCAGCCGCAAATATCTCTATTTAAAAAAGTGTGGTATACCCCAGTAAAAAATAACTGTGGTTTTGCCATGCCACGGTAAAAATCTCTATTATTCAGCTTTTGGTAGTTTTTTCCGTAAAGAAAAACAGTAGTGTCCCCTGACTGTTGTGACACAAAAATATATCTGTTGAAAATAGTCTTGAGTTGTCCCTAAATCCCAGTGTGGTTTCGCAGTTCCACGGGTCAAATCGCTGTGCTATCAAGTTTTGGGCCTTTGGTAGCTAAAAAAAAGCAGTTTGAGTGTGTCGCTCACTGTTTAGCCGCAAATTATCTCTATATAAAAAAGTGTGGTATACCCCAGTAAACAATAACTGTGGTTTTGCCATCCCACGGTAAAAAATCTCTATTATTCAGCTTTTGGCAGTTTTTTCCGTAAATAAAAACAGTAGTGTCTCCTGACTGTTGTGACACAAAAATATATCTGTTGAAAATAGTCTTTTGTAGGCCCAACATCCCAGTGTGGTTTCGCAGTTCCACGGGTCAAATCGCTGTACTATCCAGTTTTGGGCCTTTGGTATCTAAAAAAAAAGCCGTTTGAGTGTATCGCTCACTGTTCAGCCGCAAATATCTCTATTTAAAAAAGTGTGGTATACCCCAGTAAACAATAACTGTGGTTTTGCCATCCCACGGTAAAAAATCTCTATTATTCAGGTTTTGGTATATTTTCCGTAAAGAAAAACAGCAGTGTCTCCTGACTGTTGTGATACAAAAATATATCTGTTGAAAATAGTCTTGTGTAGGCCCGACATCCCAGTGTGGTTTCGCAGTTCCACGGGTCAAATCGCTGTACTATCCAGTTTTGGGCCTTTGGTATCTAAAAAAAAAGCAGTTTGAGTGTGTCGCTCACTGTTCAGCTGCAAATATCTCTATTTAAAAAAGGTGGTATACCCCAGTAAACAATAACTGTGATTTTGCCATCCCATGGTAAAAATTCTCTATTATTCAGCTTTTGGTAGTTTTTTCCGTAAAGAAAAACAGTAGTGTCTCCTGACTGTTGTGACACAAAAATATATCTGTTGAAAATAGTCTTGGGTAGGCCCGACATCCCAGTGTGGTTTCGCAGTTCAATGGGTCAAATCGTTGTACTATCCAGTTTTGGGCCTTTGGTATCTAAAAAAAAAAACAGTTTGAGTGTGTCGCTCACTGTTCAGCCGCAAATATCTCTATTTAAAAAAGTGTGGTATACCCCAGTAAACAATAACTGTGGTTTTGCCATCCCACGGTAAAAAATCTCTATTATTCAGTTTTTGGTAGTTTTTTCCGTAAAGAAAAACAGTAGTGTCTCCTGACTGTTGTGACACAAAAATATATCTGTTGAAAATAGTCATGTGCAGACCCGACATCCCAGTGTGGTTTTGCAGTTCCACGGGTCAAATCGCTGTACTATCCAGTTTTGGGCCTTTGGTATCTAAAAAAAAAGAAGTTTGAGTGTATCGCTCACTGTTCAGTGTTCAGCCACAAATATCTCTATTTAAAAAAGTGTGGTATACCCCAGTAAACAATAACTGTGGTTTTGCCATCCCACGGTAAAAAATCTCTATTATTCAGGTTTTGGTATATTTTCCATAAAGAAAAACAGTAGTGTCTCCTGACTGTTGTGACACAAAAATATATCTGTTGAAAATAGTCTTGTGTAGGCCCACCATCCCAGTGTGGTTTCGCAGTTCAACGGGTCAAATCGCTGTACTATCCAGTTTTGGGCCTTTGGTAGCTAAAAAAAAAGCAGTTTGATTGTTTCGCTCACTGTTCAGCCGCAAATATCTCTATTTAAAAAAGTGTGGTATACCCCAGTAAACAATAACTGTGGTTTTGACATCCCACGGTAAAAAATCTCTATTATTCAGTTTTTGGTAGTTTTTTCCGTAAAGAAAAACAGTAGTGTCTCCTGACTGTTGTGACACAAAAATATATCTGTTGAAAATAGTCTTGTGCAGACCCGACATCCCAGTGTGGTTTTGCAGTTCCACGGGTCAAATCGCTGTACTATCCAGTTTTGGGCCTTTGGTATCTAAAAAAAAAGAAGTTTGAGTGTATCGCTCACTGTTCAGTGTTCAGCCACAAATATCTCTATTTAAAAAAGTGTGGTATACCCCAGTAAACAATAACTGTGGTTTTGCCATCCCACGGTAAAAAATCTCTATTATTCAGGTTTTGGTATATTTTCCATAAAGAAAAACAGTAGTGTCTCCTGACTGTTGTGACACAAAAATATATCTGTTGAAAATAGTCTTGTGTAGGCCCAACATCCCAGTGTGGTTTCGCAGTTCAACGGGTCAAATCGCTGTACTATCCAGTTTTGGGCCTTTGGTAGCTAAAAAAAAAGCAGTTTGATTGTTTCGCTCACTGTTCAGCCGCAAATATCTCTATTTAAAAAAGTGTGGTATACCCCAGTAAACAATAACTGTGGTTTTGACATCCCACGGTAAAAAATCTCTATTATTCAGCTTTTGGTAGTTTTTTCCATAAAGAAAAACAGTAGTGTCTCCTGACTGTTGTGACACAAAAATATATCTGTTGAAAATAGTCTTGTGTAGGCCCGACACACCAGTGTGGTTTCGCAGTTCCATGGGTCAAATCGCTGTACTATCCATTTTTGGGCCTTTGGTATCTAAAAAAAAGCAGTTTGAGTGTGTTGCTCACTATTCAGCTCTAAATATCTCTATTTAAAAAAGTGTGGTATAACCCAGTAAACAAAAACTGTCGTTTTGCCATCCCACGGTAAAAAATCTCTATTATTCAGGTTTTGGTATATTTTCTGTAAAGAAAAACAAAAGTGTCTCCTGACTGTTGTGACACAAAAATATATCTGTTGAAAATAGTCTTGTGTAGGCCCGACATCCCAGTGTGGTTTCGCAGTTCAATGGGTCAATTCGCTGTACTATCCAGTTTTGGGCCTTTGGTATCTAAAAAAAAAGCAGTTTGAGTGTGTCGCTCACTGTTCAGCCGCAAATATCTCTATTTAAAAAAGTGTGGTATACCCCAGTAAACAATAACTGAGGTTTTGCCATTCCACGGTAAAAAATCTCTATTATTCAGCTTTTGGTAGTTTTTTCCGTAAAGAAAAACAGTAGTGTCTCCTGACTGTTGTGACACAAAAATATATCTGTTGAAAATAGTCTTGTGTAGGCCCGACATCCCAGTGTGGTTTCGCAGTTCCACGGGTCAAATCGCTGTACTATCCAGTTTTGGGCCTTTGGTATCTTAAAAAAAAGCAGTTTGAGTGTGTCGCTCACTGTTCAGCCGCAAATATCTCTATTTAAAAAAGTGTGGTATTCCCCAGTAAACAATAACTGTGGTTTTGACGTTCCACGGTAAAAAATCTCTATTATTCAGGTTTTGGTATATTTTCCATAAAGAAAAACAATAGTGTCTCCTGACTGTTGTGACACAAAAATATATCTGTTGAAAATAGTCTTGTGTAGGCCCAACATCCCAGTGTGGTTTCGCAGTTCCACGGGTCAAATCGCTGTACTATCCAGTTTTGGGCCTTTGGTAGCTAAAAAAAATGCAGTTTGATTGTTTCGCTCACTGTTCAGCTGCAAATATCTCTATTTAAAAAAGTGTGGTATACCCCAGTAAACAATAACTGTGGTTTTGCCATCCCACGGTAAAAAATCTCTATTATTCAGCTTTTGGTAGTTTTTCCCGTAAAGAATAACAGTAGTGTCTCCTGACTGTTGTGACACAAAAATATATCTGTTGAAACTAGTCTTGTGTAGGCCCGACACACCAGTGTGGTTTCGCAGTTCCATGGGTCAAATCGCTGTACTATCCATTTTTGGGCCTTTGGTATCTAAAAAAAAGCAGTTTGAGTGTGTCGCTCACTATTCAGCTGCAAATATCTCTATTTAAAAAAGTGTGGTATAACCCAGTAAACAATAACTGTCGTTTTGCCATCCCACGGTAAAAAATCTCTATTATTCAGGTTTTGGTATATTTTCCGTAAAGAAAAACAAAAGTGTCTCCTGACTGTTGTGACACAAAAATATATCTGTTGAAAATAGTCTTGTGTAGGCCCGACATCCCAGTGTGGTTTCGCAGTTCAATGGGTCAAATCGCTGTACTATCCAGTTTTGGGCCTTTGGTATCTAAAAAAAAAGCAGTTTGAGTGTGTCGCTCACTGTTCAGCCGCAAATATCTCTATTTAAAAAAGTGTGGTATACCCCAGTAAACAATAACTGTGGTTTTGCCATCCCATGGTAAAAAATCTCTATTATTCAGCTTTTGGTAGTTTTTTCCATAAAGAAAAACAGTAGTGTCTCCTGACTGTTGTGACACAAAAATATATCTGTTGAAAATAGTCTTGTGTAGGCCCGACATCCCAGTGTGGTTTCGCAGTTCAATGGGTCAAATCGCTGTACTATCCAGTTTTGGGCCTTTGGTATCTAAAAAAAAAGCAGTTTGAGTGTGTTGCTCACTGTTCAGTCGCAAATATCTCTATTTAAAAAAGTGTGGTATACCCCAGTAAACAATAACTGTGGTTTTGCCATCCCACGGTAAAAAATCTCTATTATTCAGGTTTTGGTATATTTTCCATAAAGAAAAACAGTAGTGTCTCCTGACTGTTGTGACACAAAAATATATCTGTTGAAAATAGTCTTGTGTAGGCCCAACATCCCAGTGTGGTTTCGCAGTTCCACGGGTCAAATCGCTGTACTATCCAGTTTTGGGCCTTTGGTAGCTAAAAAAAAAGCAGTTTGATTGTTTCGCTCACTGTTCAGCTGCAAATATCTCTATTTAAAAAAGTGTGGTATACCCCAGTAAACAATAACTGTGGTTTTGCCATCCCACGGTAAAAAATCTCTATTATTCAGCTTTTGGTAGTTTTTTCCGTAAAGAATAACAGTAGTGTCTCCTGACTGTTGTGACACAAAAATATATCTGTTGAAACTAGTCTTGTGTAGGCCCGACACACCAGTGTGGTTTCGCAGTTCCATGGGTCAAATCGCTGTACTATCCATTTTTGGGCCTTTGGTATCTAAAAAAAAGCAGTTTGAGTGTGTCGCTCACTATTCAGCTGCAAATATCTCTATTTAAAAAAGTGTGGTATAACCCAGTAAACAATAACTGTCGTTTTGCCATCCCACGGTAAAAAATCTCTATTATTCAGGTTTTGGTATATTTTCCGTAAAGAAAAACAGCAGTGTCTCCTGACTGTTGTGACACAAAAATATATCTGTTGAAAATAGTCTTGTGTAGGCCCGACATCCCAGTGTGGTTTCGCAGTTCCACGGATCAAATCGCTGTACTATCCAGTTTTGGGCCTTTGGTATCTAAAAAAAAAGCAGTTTGAGTGTGTCGCTCACTGTTCAGCTGCAAATATCTCTATTTAAAAAGGTGGTATACCCCAGTAAACAATAACTGTGGTTTTGCCATCCCATGGTAAAAATTCTCTATTATTCAGGTTTTGGTAGTTTTTTCCGTAAAGAAAAACAGTAGTGTCTCCTGACTGTTGTGACACAAAAATATATCTGTTGAAAATAGTCTTGGGTAGGCCCGACATCCCAGTGTGGTTTCGCAGTTCAATGGGTCAAATCGTTGTACTATCCAGTTTTGGGCCTTTGGTATCTAAAAAAAAAAACAGTTTGAGTGTGTCGCTCACTGTTCAGCCGCAAATATCTCTATTTAAAAAAGTGTGGTATACCCCAGTAAACAATAACTGTGGTTTTGCCATCCCACGGTAAAAAATCTCTATTATTCAGTTTTTGGTAGTTTTTTCCGTAAAGAAAAACAGTAGTGTCTCCTGACTGTTGTGACACAAAAATATATCTGTTGAAAATAGTCTTGTGCAGACCCGACATCCCAGTGTGGTTTTGCAGTTCCACGGGTCAAATCGCTGTACTATCCAGTTTTGGGCCTTTGGTATCTAAAAAAAAAGAAGTTTGAGTGTATCGCTCACTGTTCAGTGTTCAGCCACAAATATCTCTATTTAAAAAAGTGTGGTATACCCCAGTAAACATTAACTGTGGTTTTGCCATCCCACGGTAAAAAATCTCTATTATTCAGGTTTTGGTATATTTTCCATAAAGAAAAACAGTAGTGTCTCCTGACTGTTGTGACACAAAAATATATCTGTTGAAAATAGTCTTGTGTAGGCCCAACATCCCAGTGTGGTTTCGCAGTTCCACGGGTCAAATCGCTGTACTATCCAGTTTTGGGCCTTTGGTAGCTAAAAAAAAAGCAGTTTGATTGTTTCGCTCACTGTTCAGCTGCAAATATCTCTATTTAAAAAAGTGTGGTATACCCCAGTAAACAATAACTGTGGTTTTGCCATCCCACGGTAAAAAATCTCTATTATTCAGCTTTTGGTAGTTTTTTCCGTAAAGAAAAACAGTAGTGTCTCCTGACTGTTGTGACACAAAAATATATCTGTTGAAACTAGTCTTGTGTAGGCCCGACACACCAGTGTGGTTTCGCAGTTCCATGGGTCAAATCGCTGTACTATCCATTTTTGGGCCTTTGGTATCTAAAAAAAAGCAGTTTGAGTGTGTCGCTCACTGTTCAGCTGCAAATATCTCTATTTAAAAAAGTGTGGTATAACCCAGTAAACAATAACTGTCGTTTTGCCATCCCACGGTAAAAAATCTCTATTATTCAGGTTTTGGTATATTTTCCGTAAAGAAAAACAGAAGTGTCTCCTGACTGTTGTGACACAAAAATATATCTGTTGAAAATAGTCTTGTGTAGGCCCGACATCCCAGTGTGGTTTCGCAGTTCCACGGATCAAATCGCTGTACTATCCAGTTTTGGGCCTTTGGTATCTAAAAAAAAAGCAGTTTGAGTGTGTCGCTCACTGTTCAGCTGCAAATATCTCTATTTAAAAAGGTGGTATACCCCAGTAAACAATAACTGTGGTTTTGCCATCCCATGGTAAAAATTCTCTATTATTCAGCTTTTGGTAGTTTTTTCCGTAAAGAAAAACAGTAGTGTCTCCTGACTGTTGTGACACAAAAATATATCTGTTGAAAATAGTCTTGGGTAGGCCCGACATCCCAGTGTGGTTTCGCAGTTCAATGGGTCAAATCGTTGTACTATCCAGTTTTGGGCCTTTGGTATCTAAAAAAAAAAACAGTTTGAGTGTGTCGCTCACTGTTCAGCCGCAAATATCTCTATTTAAAAAAGTGTGGTATACCCCAGTAAACAATAACTGTGGTTTTGCCATCCCACGGTAAAAAATCTCTATTATTCAGTTTTTGGTAGTTTTTTCCGTAAAGAAAAACAGTAGTGTCTCCTGACTGTTGTGACACAAAAATATATCTGTTGAAAATAGTCATGTGCAGACCCGACATCCCAGTGTGGTTTTGCAGTTCCACGGGTCAAATCGCTGTACTATCCAGTTTTGGGCCTTTGGTATCTAAAAAAAAAGAAGTTTGAGTGTATCGCTCACTGTTCAGTGTTCAGCCACAAATATCTCTATTTAAAAAAGTGTGGTATACCCCAGTAAACAATAACTGTGGTTTTGCCATCCCACGGTAAAAAATCTCTATTATTCAGGTTTTGGTATATTTTCCATAAAGAAAAACAGTAGTGTCTCCTGACTGTTGTGACACAAAAATATATCTGTTGAAAATAGTCTTGTGCAGACCCGACATCCCAGTGTGGTTTTGCAGTTCCACGGGTCAAATCGCTGTACTATCCAGTTTTGGGCCTTTGGTATCTAAAAAAAAAGAAGTTTGAGTGTATCGCTCACTGTTCAGTGTTCAGCCACAAATATCTCTATTTAAAAAAGTGTGGTATACCCCAGTAAACAATAACTGTGGTTTTGCCATCCCACGGTAAAAAATCTCTATTATTCAGGTTTTGGTATATTTTCCATAAAGAAAAACAGTAGTGTCTCCTGACTGTTGTGACACAAAAATATATCTGTTGAAAATAGTCTTGTGTAGGCCCAACATCCCAGTGTGGTTTCGCAGTTCAACGGGTCAAATCGCTGTACTATCCAGTTTTGGGCCTTTGGTAGCTAAAAAAAAAGCAGTTTGATTGTTTCGCTCACTGTTCAGCCGCAAATATCTCTATTTAAAAAAGTGTGGTATACCCCAGTAAACAATAACTGTGGTTTTGACATCCCACGGTAAAAAATCTCTATTATTCAGCTTTTGGTAGTTTTTTCCATAAAGAAAAACAGTAGTGTCTCCTGACTGTTGTGACACAAAAATATATCTGTTGAAAATAGTCTTGTGTAGGCCCGACACACCAGTGTGGTTTCGCAGTTCCATGGGTCAAATCGCTGTACTATCCATTTTTGGGCCTTTGGTATATAAAAAAAAGCAGTTTGAGTGTGTTGCTCACTATTCAGCTGCAAATATCTCTATTTAAAAAAGTGTGGTATAACCCAGTAAACAAAAACTGTCGTTTTGCCATCCCACGGTAAAAAATCTCTATTATTCAGGTTTTGGTATATTTTCTGTAAAGAAAAACAAAAGTGTCTCCTGACTGTTGTGACACAAAAATATATCTGTTGAAAATAGTCTTGTGTAGGCCCGACATCCCAGTGTGGTTTCGCAGTTCAATGGGTCAATTCGCTGTACTATCCAGTTTTGGGCCTTTGGTATCTAAAAAAAAAGCAGTTTGAGTGTGTCGCTCACTGTTCAGCCGCAAATATCTCTATTTAAAAAAGTGTGGTATACCCCAGTAAACAATAACTGAGGTTTTGCCATTCCACGGTAAAAAATCTCTATTATTCAGCTTTTGGTAGTTTTTTCCGTAAAGAAAAACAGTAGTGTCTCCTGACTGTTGTGACACAAAAATATATCTGTTGAAAATAGTCTTGTGTAGGCCCGACATCCCAGTGTGGTTTCGCAGTTCCACGGGTCAAATCGCTGTACTATCCAGTTTTGGGCCTTTGGTATCTTAAAAAAAAGCAGTTTGAGTGTGTCGCTCACTGTTCAGCCGCAAATATCTCTATTTAAAAAAGTGTGGTATTCCCCAGTAAACAATAACTGTGGTTTTGACGTTCCACGGTAAAAAATCTCTATTATTCAGGTTTTGGTATATTTTCCATAAAGAAAAACAATAGTGTCTCCTGACTGTTGTGACACAAAAATATATCTGTTGAAAATAGTCTTGTGTAGGCCCAACATCCCAGTGTGGTTTCGCAGTTCCACGGGTCAAATCGCTGTACTATCCAGTTTTGGGCCTTTGGTAGCTAAAAAAAATGCAGTTTGATTGTTTCGCTCACTGTTCAGCTGCAAATATCTCTATTTAAAAAAGTGTGGTATACCCCAGTAAACAATAACTGTGGTTTTGCCATCCCACGGTAAAAAATCTCTATTATTCAGCTTTTGGTAGTTTTTCCCGTAAAGAATAACAGTAGTGTCTCCTGACTGTTGTGACACAAAAATATATCTGTTGAAACTAGTCTTGTGTAGGCCCGACACACCAGTGTGGTTTCGCAGTTCCATGGGTCAAATCGCTGTACTATCCATTTTTGGGCCTTTGGTATCTAAAAAAAAGCAGTTTGAGTGTGTCGCTCACTATTCAGCTGCAAATATCTCTATTTAAAAAAGTGTGGTATAACCCAGTAAACAATAACTGTCGTTTTGCCATCCCACGGTAAAAAATCTCTATTATTCAGGTTTTGGTATATTTTCCGTAAAGAAAAACAAAAGTGTCTCCTGACTGTTGTGACACAAAAATATATCTGTTGAAAATAGTCTTGTGTAGGCCCGACATCCCAGTGTGGTTTCGCAGTTCAATGGGTCAAATCGCTGTACTATCCAGTTTTGGGCCTTTGGTATCTAAAAAAAAAGCAGTTTGAGTGTGTCGCTCACTGTTCAGCCGCAAATATCTCTATTTAAAAAAGTGTGGTATACCCCAGTAAACAATAACTGTGGTTTTGCCATCCCATGGTAAAAAATCTCTATTATTCAGCTTTTGGTAGTTTTTTCCATAAAGAAAAACAGTAGTGTCTCCTGACTGTTGTGACACAAAAATATATCTGTTGAAAATAGTCTTGTGTAGGCCCGACATCCCAGTGTGGTTTCGCAGTTCAATGGGTCAAATCGCTGTACTATCCAGTTTTGGGCCTTTGGTATCTAAAAAAAAAGCAGTTTGAGTGTGTTGCTCACTGTTCAGTCGCAAATATCTCTATTTAAAAAAGTGTGGTATACCCCAGTAAACAATAACTGTGGTTTTGCCATCCCACGGTAAAAAATCTCTATTATTCAGGTTTTGGTATATTTTCCATAAAGAAAAACAGTAGTGTCTCCTGACTGTTGTGACACAAAAATATATCTGTTGAAAATAGTCTTGTGTAGGCCCAACATCCCAGTGTGGTTTCGCAGTTCCACGGGTCAAATCGCTGTACTATCCAGTTTTGGGCCTTTGGTAGCTAAAAAAAAAGCAGTTTGATTGTTTCGCTCACTGTTCAGCTGCAAATATCTCTATTTAAAAAAGTGTGGTATACCCCAGTAAACAATAACTGTGGTTTTGCCATCCCACGGTAAAAAATCTCTATTATTCAGCTTTTGGTAGTTTTTTCCGTAAAGAATAACAGTAGTGTCTCCTGACTGTTGTGACACAAAAATATATCTGTTGAAACTAGTCTTGTGTAGGCCCGACACACCAGTGTGGTTTCGCAGTTCCATGGGTCAAATCGCTGTACTATCCATTTTTGGGCCTTTGGTATCTAAAAAAAAGCAGTTTGAGTGTGTCGCTCACTATTCAGCTGCAAATATCTCTATTTAAAAAAGTGTGGTATAACCCAGTAAACAATAACTGTCGTTTTGCCATCCCACGGTAAAAAATCTCTATTATTCAGGTTTTGGTATATTTTCCGTAAAGAAAAACAGCAGTGTCTCCTGACTGTTGTGACACAAAAATATATCTGTTGAAAATAGTCTTGTGTAGGCCCGACATCCCAGTGTGGTTTCGCAGTTCCACGGATCAAATCGCTGTACTATCCAGTTTTGGGCCTTTGGTATCTAAAAAAAAAGCAGTTTGAGTGTGTCGCTCACTGTTCAGCTGCAAATATCTCTATTTAAAAAGGTGGTATACCCCAGTAAACAATAACTGTGGTTTTGCCATCCCATGGTAAAAATTCTCTATTATTCAGGTTTTGGTAGTTTTTTCCGTAAAGAAAAACAGTAGTGTCTCCTGACTGTTGTGACACAAAAATATATCTGTTGAAAATAGTCTTGGGTAGGCCCGACATCCCAGTGTGGTTTCGCAGTTCAATGGGTCAAATCGTTGTACTATCCAGTTTTGGGCCTTTGGTATCTAAAAAAAAAAACAGTTTGAGTGTGTCGCTCACTGTTCAGCCGCAAATATCTCTATTTAAAAAAGTGTGGTATACCCCAGTAAACAATAACTGTGGTTTTGCCATCCCACGGTAAAAAATCTCTATTATTCAGTTTTTGGTAGTTTTTTCCGTAAAGAAAAACAGTAGTGTCTCCTGACTGTTGTGACACAAAAATATATCTGTTGAAAATAGTCTTGTGCAGACCCGACATCCCAGTGTGGTTTTGCAGTTCCACGGGTCAAATCGCTGTACTATCCAGTTTTGGGCCTTTGGTATCTAAAAAAAAAGAAGTTTGAGTGTATCGCTCACTGTTCAGTGTTCAGCCACAAATATCTCTATTTAAAAAAGTGTGGTATACCCCAGTAAACATTAACTGTGGTTTTGCCATCCCACGGTAAAAAATCTCTATTATTCAGGTTTTGGTATATTTTCCATAAAGAAAAACAGTAGTGTCTCCTGACTGTTGTGACACAAAAATATATCTGTTGAAAATAGTCTTGTGTAGGCCCAACATCCCAGTGTGGTTTCGCAGTTCCACGGGTCAAATCGCTGTACTATCCAGTTTTGGGCCTTTGGTAGCTAAAAAAAAAGCAGTTTGATTGTTTCGCTCACTGTTCAGCTGCAAATATCTCTATTTAAAAAAGTGTGGTATACCCCAGTAAACAATAACTGTGGTTTTGCCATCCCACGGTAAAAAATCTCTATTATTCAGCTTTTGGTAGTTTTTTCCGTAAAGAAAAACAGTAGTGTCTCCTGACTGTTGTGACACAAAAATATATCTGTTGAAACTAGTCTTGTGTAGGCCCGACACACCAGTGTGGTTTCGCAGTTCCATGGGTCAAATCGCTGTACTATCCATTTTTGGGCCTTTGGTATCTAAAAAAAAGCAGTTTGAGTGTGTCGCTCACTGTTCAGCTGCAAATATCTCTATTTAAAAAAGTGTGGTATAACCCAGTAAACAATAACTGTCGTTTTGCCATCCCACGGTAAAAAATCTCTATTATTCAGGTTTTGGTATATTTTCCGTAAAGAAAAACAGAAGTGTCTCCTGACTGTTGTGACACAAAAATATATCTGTTGAAAATAGTCTTGTGTAGGCCCGACATCCCAGTGTGGTTTCGCAGTTCCACGGATCAAATCGCTGTACTATCCAGTTTTGGGCCTTTGGTATCTAAAAAAAAAGCAGTTTGAGTGTGTCGCTCACTGTTCAGCTGCAAATATCTCTATTTAAAAAGGTGGTATACCCCAGTAAACAATAACTGTGGTTTTGCCATCCCATGGTAAAAATTCTCTATTATTCAGCTTTTGGTAGTTTTTTCCGTAAAGAAAAACAGTAGTGTCTCCTGACTGTTGTGACACAAAAATATATCTGTTGAAAATAGTCTTGGGTAGGCCCGACATCCCAGTGTGGTTTCGCAGTTCAATGGGTCAAATCGTTGTACTATCCAGTTTTGGGCCTTTGGTATCTAAAAAAAAAAACAGTTTGAGTGTGTCGCTCACTGTTCAGCCGCAAATATCTCTATTTAAAAAAGTGTGGTATACCCCAGTAAACAATAACTGTGGTTTTGCCATCCCACGGTAAAAAATCTCTATTATTCAGTTTTTGGTAGTTTTTTCCGTAAAGAAATACAGTAGTGTCTCCTGACTGTTGTGACACAAAAATATATCTGTTGAAAATAGTCTTGTGCAGACCCGACATCCCAGTGTGGTTTTGCAGTTCCACGGGTCAAATCGCTGTACTATCCAGTTTTGGGCCTTTGGTATCTAAAAAAAAAGAAGTTTGAGTGTATCGCTCACTGTTCAGTGTTCAGCCACAAATATCTCTATTTAAAAAAGTGTGGTATACCCCAGTAAACAATAACTGTGGTTTTGCCATCCCACGGTAAAAAATCTCTATTATTCAGGTTTTGGTATATTTTCCATAAAGAAAACAGTAGTGTCTCCTGACTGTTGTGACACAAAAATATATCTGTTGAAAATAGTCTTGTGTAGGCCCAACATCCCAGTGTGGTTTCGCAGTTCAACGGGTCAAATCGCTGTACTATCCAGTTTTGGGCCTTTGGTAGCTAAAAAAAAAGCAGTTTGATTGTTTCGCTCACTGTTCAGCCGCAAATATCTCTATTTAAAAAAGTGTGGTATACCCCAGTAAACAATAACTGTGGTTTTGACATCCCACGGTAAAAAATCTCTATTATTCAGTTTTTGGTAGTTTTTTCCGTAAAGAAAAACAGTAGTGTCTCCTGACTGTTGTGACACAAAAATATATCTGTTGAAAATAGTCTTGTGCAGACCCGACATCCCAGTGTGGTTTTGCAGTTCCACGGGTCAAATCGCTGTACTATCCAGTTTTGGGCCTTTGGTATCTAAAAAAAAAGAAGTTTGAGTGTATCGCTCACTGTTCAGTGTTCAGCCACAAATATCTCTATTTAAAAAAGTGTGGTATACCCCAGTAAACAATAACTGTGGTTTTGCCATCCCACGGTAAAAAATCTCTATTATTCAGGTTTTTGTATATTTTCCATAAAGAAAAACAGTAGTGTCTCCTGACTGTTGTGACACAAAAATATATCTGTTGAAAATAGTCTTGTGTAGGCCCAACATCCCAGTGTGGTTTCGCAGTTCAACGGGTCAAATCGCTGTACTATCCAGTTTTGGGCCTTTGGTAGCTAAAAAAAAAGCAGTTTGATTGTTTCGCTCACTGTTCAGCCGCAAATATCTCTATTTAAAAAAGTGTGGTATACCCCAGTAAACAATAACTGTGGTTTTGACATCCCACGGTAAAAAATCTCTATTATTCAGCTTTTGGTAGTTTTTTCCGTAAAGAAAAACAGTAGTGTCTCCTGACTGTTGTGACACAAAAATATATCTGTTGAAAATAGTCTTGTGTAGGCCCGACACACCAGTGTGGTTTCGCAGTTCCATGGGTCAAATCGCTGTACTATCCATTTTTGGGCCTTTGGTATATAAAAAAAAGCAGTTTGAGTGTGTTGCTCACTATTCAGCTGCAAATATCTCTATTTAAAAAAGTGTGGTATAACCCAGTAAACAAAAACTGTCGTTTTGCCATCCCACGGTAAAAAATCTCTATTATTCAGGTTTTGGTATATTTTCTGTAAAGAAAAACAAAAGTGTCTCCTGACTGTTGTGACACAAAAATATATCTGTTGAAAATAGTCTTGTGTAGGCCCGACATCCCAGTGTGGTTTCGCAGTTCAATGGGTCAATTCGCTGTACTATCCAGTTTTGGGCCTTTGGTATCTAAAAAAAAAGCAGTTTGAGTGTGTCGCTCACTGTTCAGCCGCAAATATCTCTATTTAAAAAAGTGTGGTATACCCCAGTAAACAATAACTGAGGTTTTGCCATTCCACGGTAAAAAATCTCTATTATTCAGCTTTTGGTAGTTTTTTCCGTAAAGAAAAACAGTAGTGTCTCCTGACTGTTGTGACACAAAAATATATCTGTTGAAAATAGTCTTGTGTAGGCCCGACATCCCAGTGTGGTTTCGCAGTTCCACGGGTCAAATCGCTGTACTATCCAGTTTTGGGCCTTTGGTATCTTAAAAAAAAGCAGTTTGAGTGTGTCGCTCACTGTTCAGCCGCAAATATCTCTATTTAAAAAAGTGTGGTATTCCCCAGTAAACAATAACTGTGGTTTTGACGTTCCACGGTAAAAAATCTCTATTATTCAGGTTTTGGTATATTTTCCATAAAGAAAAACAATAGTGTCTCCTGACTGTTGTGACACAAAAATATATCTGTTGAAAATAGTCTTGTGTAGGCCCAACATCCCAGTGTGGTTTCGCAGTTCCACGGGTCAAATCGCTGTACTATCCAGTTTTGGGCCTTTGGTAGCTAAAAAAAATGCAGTTTGATTGTTTCGCTCACTGTTCAGCTGCAAATATCTCTATTTAAAAAAGTGTGGTATACCCCAGTAAACAATAACTGTGGTTTTGCCATCCCACGGTAAAAAATCTCTATTATTCAGCTTTTGGTAGTTTTTTCCGTAAAGAATAACAGTAGTGTCTCCTGACTGTTGTGACACAAAAATATATCTGTTGAAACTAGTCTTGTGTAGGCCCGACACACCAGTGTGGTTTCGCAGTTCCATGGGTCAAATCGCTGTACTATCCATTTTTGGGCCTTTGGTATCTAAAAAAAAGCAGTTTGAGTGTGTCGCTCACTATTCAGCTGCAAATATCTCTATTTAAAAAAGTGTGGTATAACCCAGTAAACAATAACTGTCGTTTTGCCATCCCACGGTAAAAAATCTCTATTATTCAGGTTTTGGTATATTTTCCGTAAAGAAAAACAAAAGTGTCTCCTGACTGTTGTGACACAAAAATATATCTGTTGAAAATAGTCTTGTGTAGGCCCGACATCCCAGTGTGGTTTCGCAGTTCAATGGGTCAAATCGCTGTACTATCCAGTTTTGGGCCTTTGGTATCTAAAAAAAAAGCAGTTTGAGTGTGTCGCTCACTGTTCAGCCGCAAATATCTCTATTTTAAAAAGTGTGGTATACCCCAGTAAACAATAACTGTGGTTTTGCCATCCCATGGTAAAAAATCTCTATTATTCAGCTTTTGGTAGTTTTTTCCATAAAGAAAAACAGTAGTGTCTCCTGATTGTTGTGACACAAAAATATATCTGTTGAAAATAGTCTTGTGTAGGCCCGACATCCCAGTGTGGTTTCGCAGTTCAATGGGTCAAATCGCTGTACTATCCAGTTTTGGGCCTTTGGTATCTAAAAAAAAAGCAGTTTGAGTGTGTTGCTCACTGTTCAGTCGCAAATATCTCTATTTAAAAAAGTGTGGTATACCCCAGTAAACAATAACTGTGGTTTTGCCATCCCACGGTAAAAAATCTCTATTATTCAGGTTTTGGTATATTTTCCATAAAGAAAAACAGTAGTGTCTCCTGACTGTTGTGACACCAAAATATATCTGTTGAAAATAGTCTTGTGTAGGCCCAAGATCCCAGTGTGGTTTTGCAGTTCCACGGGTCAAATCGCTGTACTATCCCGTTTTGGGCCTTTGGTAGCTAAAAAAAAAGCAGTTTGATTGTGTCGCTCACTGTTCAGCCGCAAATATCTCTATTTAAAAAAGTGTGGTATACCCCAGTAAACAATAACTGAGGTTTTGCCATCCCACGGTAAAAAATCTCTATTATTCAGCTTTTGCTAGTTTTTTCCGTAAAGAAAAACAGTAGTGTCTCCTGACTGTTGTGACACAAAAATAAATCTGTTGAAAATAGTCTTGTGTAGGCCCGACACCCCAGTGTGGTTTCGCAGTTCCATGGGTCAAATCGCTGTGCTATCCAGTTTTGGGCCTTTGGTATCTAAAAAAAAGCAGTTTAAGTGTGTCGCTCACTGTTCAGCCGCAAATATCTCTATTTAAAAAAGTGTGGTATTCCCCAGTAAACAATAAGTGTGGTTTTGCCGTCCCACGGTAAAAAATCTCTATTATTCAGGTTTTAGTATATTTTCCGTAAAGAAAAACAGTAGTGTCTCCTGACTGTTGTGACACAAAAATATATCTGTTGAAAATAGTCTTGTGTAGGCCCGACATCCCAGTGTGGTTTCGCAGTTCCACGGGTCAAATCGCTGTACTATCCAGTTTTGGGCCTTTGGTATCTAAAAAAAAAGCAGTTTGAGTGTGTCGCTCACTGTTCAGCCGCAAATATCTCTATTTAAAAAAGTGTGGTATTCCCCAGTAAACAATAACTGTGGTTTTGCCGTTCCATGGTAAAAAATCTCTATTATTCAGGTTTTGGTATATTTTCCGTAAAGAAAAACAGTAGTGTCTCCTGACTGTTGTGACACAAAAATATATCTGTTGAAAATAGTCTTGTGTAGGCCCGACATCCCAGTGTGGTTTCGCAGTTCCAAGGGTCAAATCGCTGTACTATCCAGTTTTGGGCCTTTGGTATCTAAAAAAAAAGCAGTTTGAGTGTGTCGCTCACTGTTCAGCCGCAAATATCTCTATTTAAAAAAGTGTGGTATTCCCCAGTAAACATTAACTGTGGTTTTGCCGTCCCATGGTAAAAAATCTCTAATATTCAGGTTTTGGTATATTTTCTGTAAAGAAAAACAGTAGTGTCTCCTGACTGTTGTGACACAAAAATATATCTGTTGAAAATAGTCTTGTGTAGTCCCAGAATCCCAGTGTGGTTTCGCAGCTCCACGGGTCAAATCGCTGTACTATCCAGTTTTGGGCCTTTGGTAGCTAAAAAAAAAGCAGTTTGATTGTTTCGCTCACTGTTCAGCCGCAAATATCTCTGTTTAAAAACGTGTGGTATACCCCAGTAAACAATAAATGTGGTTTTGCCATCCCACGGTAAAAAATCTCTATTATTCAGCTTTTGGTAGTTTTTTCCGTAAAGAAAAACAGTAGTGTCTCCTGACTGTTGTGACACAAAAATATATCTGTTGAAAATAGTCTTGTGTAGGCCCGACACACCAGTGTGGTTTCGCAGTTCCATGGGTCAAATCGCTGTACTATCCATTTTTGGGCCTTTGGTATCTAAAAAAAAGCAGTTTGAGTGTGTCGCTCACTATTCAGCTGCAAATATCTCTATTTAAAAAAGTGTGGTATAACCCAGTAAACAATAACTGTCGTTTTGCCATCCCACGGTAAAAAATCTCTATTATTCAGGTTTTGGTATATTTTCCGTAAAGAAAAACAAAAGTGTCTCCTGACTGTTGTGACACAAAAATATATCTGTTGAAAATAGTCTTGTGTAGCCCCGACATCCCAGTGTGGTTTTGCAGTTCAATGGGTCAAATCGCTGTACTATCCAATTTTGGGCCTTTGTATCTAAAAAAAAAGCAGTTTGAGTGTGTCGCTCACTGTTCAGCCGCAAATATCTCTATTTAAAAAAGTGTGGTATACCCCAGTAAACAATAACTGTGGTTTTGCCATCCCATGGTAAAAAATCTCTATTATTCAGCTTTTGGTAGTTTTTTCCATAAAGAAAAACAGTAGTGTCTCCTGACTGTTGTGATACAAAAATATATCTGTTGAAAATAGTGTTGTGTAGGCCCAACATCCCAGTGTGGTTTCGCAGTTCAATGGGTCAAATCGCTGTACTATCCAGTTTTGGGCCTTTGGTATCTAAAAAAAAGCAGTTTGAGTGTATTGCTCACTGTTCAGTCGCAAATATCTCTATTTAAAAAAGTGTGGTATACCCCAGTAAACAATAACTGTGGTTTTGTCATCCCACGGTAAAAAATCTCTATTATTCAGGTTTTGGTATATTTTCCATAAAGAAAAACAGTAGTGTCTCCTGAATGGTGTGACACCAAAATATATCTGTTGAAAATAGTCTTGTGTAGGCCCAAGATCCCAGTGTGGTTTTGCAGTTCCACGGGTCAAATCGCTGTACTATCCAGTTTTGGGCCTTTGGTAGCTAAAAAAAAAGCAGTTTGATTGTTTCGCTCACTGTTCAGCCGCAAATATCTCTATTTAAAAAAGTGAGGTATACCCCAGTAAACAATAACTGTGGTTTTGCCATCCCACGGTAAAAAATCTCTATTATTCAGCTTTTGGTAGTTTTTTCCGTAAAGAAAAACAGTAGTGTCTCCTGACTGTTGTGACACAAAAATATATCTGTTGAAAATAGTCTTGTGTAGGCCCGACACACCAGTGTGGTTTAGCAGTTCTATGGGACAAATCGCTGTACTATCCAGTTTTGGGCCTTTGGTATCTAAAAAAAAGCAGTTTGAGTGTGTCGCTCACTATTCAGCTGCAAATATCTCTATTTAAAAAAGTGTGGTATAACCCAGTAAACAATAACTGTCGTTTTGCCATCCCACGGTAAAAAATCTCTATTATTCAGGTATTGGTATAATTTCCGTAAAGAAAAACAAAAGTGTCTCCTGACTGTTGTGACACAAAAATATATCTGTTGAAAATAGTCTTGTGTAGCCCCGACATCCCAGTGTGGTTTCGCAGTTCAATGGGTCAAATCGCTGTACTATCCAGTTTTGGGCCTTTGGTATCTAAAAAAAAGCAGTTTGAGTGTGTCGCTCACTGTTCAGCCGCAAATATCTCTATTTAAAAAAGTGTGGTATACCCCAGTAAACAATAACTGTGGTTTTGCCATCCCATGGTAAAAAATCTCTATTATTCAGCTTTTGGTAGTTTTTTCCGTAAAGAAAAACAGTAGTGTCTCCTGACTGTTGTGACACAAAAATATATCTGTTGAAAATAATCTTGTGTAGGCCCGACACCCCAGTGTGGTTTCGCAGTTCCATGGGTCAAATCGCTGTACTATCCAGTTTTGGGCCTTTGGTATCTAAAAAAAAAGCAGTTTAAGAGTGTCGCTCACTGTTCAGCCGCAAATATCTCTATTTAAAAAAGTGTGGTATACCCCAGTAAACAATAACTGTGGTTTTGCCATCCCACGGTAAAAAATCTCTATTATTCAGGTTTTGGTATATTTTCCGTAAAGAAAAACAGTAGTGTCTCCTGACTGTTGTGACACAAAAATATATCTGTTGAAAATAGTCTTGTGCAGACCCGACATTCCAGTGTGGTTTCGCAGTTCCACGGGTCAAATCGCTGTACTATCCAGTTTTGGGCCTTTGGTATCTAAAAAAAAAGCAGTTTGAGTGTGTCGCTCACTGTTCAGCCGCAAATATCTCTATTTAAAAAAGTGTGGTATTCCCCAGTAAACAATAACTGTGGTTTTGACGTTCCACGGTAAAAAATCTCTATTATTCAGGTTTTGGTATATTTTCCATAAAGAAAAACAGTAGTGTCTCCTGACTGTTGTGACACAAAAATATATCTGTTGAAAATAGTCTTGTGTAGGCCCAACATCCCAGTGTGATTTCGCAGTTCCACGGGTCAAATCGCTGTACTATCCAGTTTTGGGCCTTTGGTAGCTTAAAAAAAAGCAGTTTGATTGTTTCGCTCACTGTTCAGCCGCAAATATCTCTATTTAAAAAAGTGTGGTATACCCCAGTAAACAATAACTGTGGTTTTGCCATCCCACGGTAAAAAATCTCTATTATTCAGCTTTTGGTAGTTTTTTCCGTAAAGGAAAAGAGTAGTGTCTCCTGACTGTTGTGACACAAAAATATATCTGTTGAAAATAGTCTTGTGTAGCCCCGACATCCCAGTGTGGTTTTACAGTTCAATGGGTCAAATCGCTGTACTATCCAATTTTGGGCCTTTGGTATCTAAAAAAAAAACAGTTTGAGTGTGTCACTCACTGTTCAGCCGCAAATATCTCTATTTAAAAAAGTGTGGTATACCCCAGTAAACAATAACTGTGGTTTTGCCATCCCATGGTAAAAAATCTCTATTATTCAGCTTTTGGTAGTTTTTTCCATAAAGAAAAACAGTAGTGTCTCCTGACTGTTGTGACACAAAAATATATCTGTTGAAAATAGTCTTGTGTAGGCCCGACATCCCAGTGTGGTTTCGCAGTTCAATGGGTCAAATCGCTGTACTATCCAGTTTTGGGCCTTTGGTATCTAAAAAAAAAGGAGTTTGAGTGTGTCGCTCACTGTTCAGTCGCAAATATCTCTATTTAAAAAAGTGTGGTATACCCCAGTAAACAATAACTGAGGTTTTGCCATCCCACGGTAAAAAATCTCTATTATTCAGCTTTTGCTAGTTTTTTCCGTAAAGAAAAACAGTAGTGTCTCCTGACTGTTGTGACACAAAAATAAATCTGTTCAAAATAGTCTTGTGTAGGCCCGACACCCCAGTGTGGTTTCGCAGTTCCATGGGTCAAATCGCTGTGCTATCCAGTTTTGGGCCTTTGGTATCTAAAAAAAAGCAGTTTAAGTGTGTCGCTCACTGTTCAGCCACAAATATCTCTATTTAAAAAAGTGTGGTACTCCCCAGTAAACAATAAGTGTGGTTTTGCCGTCCCACGGTAAAAAATCTCTATTATTCAGGTTTTGGTATATTTTCCATAAAGAAAAACAGTAGTGTCTCCTGACTGTTGTGACACAAAAATATATCTGTTGAAAATAGTCTTGTGTAGGCCCGACATCCCAGTGTGGTTTCGCAGTTCCACGGGTCAAATCGCTGTACTATCCAGTTTTGGGCCTTTGGTATCTAAAAAAAAAGCAGTTTGAGTGTGTCGCTCACTGTTCAGCCGCAAATATCTCTATTTAAAAAAGTGTGGTATTCCCCAGTAAACAATAACTGTGGTTTTGCCGTTCCACGGTAAAAAATCTCTATTATTCAGGTTTTGGTATATTTTCCGTAAAGAAAAACAGTAGTGTCTCCTGACTGTTGTGACACAAAAATATATCTGTTGAAAATAGTCTTGTGTAGGACCAACATCCCAGTGTGGTTTCGCAGTTCCATGGGTCAAATCGCTGTACTATCCATTTTTGGGCCTTTGGTATCTAAAAAAAAGCAGTTTGAGTGTGTCGCTCACTATTCAGCTGCAAATATCTCTATTTAAAAAAGTGTGGTATAACCCAGTAAACAATAACTGTCGTTTTGCCATCCCACGGTAAAAAATCTCTATTATTCAGGTTTTGGTATATTTTCCGTAAAGAAAAACAAAAGTGTCTCCTGACTGTTGTGACACAAAAATATATCTGTTGAAAATAGTCTTGTGTAGCCCCGACATCCCAGTGTGGTTTCGCAGTTCAATGGGTCAAATCATTGTACTATCCAGTTTTGGGCCTTTGGTATCTAAAAAAAAAGCAGTTTGAGTGTGTCGCTCACTGTTCAGCCGCAAATATCTCTATTTAAAAAAGTGTGGTATACCCCAGTAAACAATAACTGTGGTTTTGCCATCCCACGGTAAAAAATCTCTATTATTCAGCTTTTGGTAGATTTTTCCGTAAAGGAAAACAGTAGTGTCTCCTGACTGTTGTGACACAAAAATATATCTGTTGAAAATAGTCTTGTGCAGCCCCGACATCCCAGTGTGGTTTTGCAGTTCAATGGGTCAAATCGCTGTACTATCCAATTTTGGGCCTTTGGTATCTAAAAAAAAAAGCAGTTTGAGTGTGTCGCTCACTGTTCAGCCGCAAATATCTCTATTTAAAAAAGTGTGGTATACCCCAGTAAACAATAACTGTGGTTTTGCCATCCCATGGTAAAAAATCTCTATTATTCAGCTTTTGGTAGTTTTTTCCATAAAGAAAAACAGTAGTGTCTCCTGACTGTTGTGACACAAAAATATATCTGTTGAAAATAGTCTTGTGTAGGCCCAACATCCCAGTGTGGTTTCGCAGTTCAATGGGTCAAATCGCTGTACTATCCAGTTTTGGGCCTTTGGTATCTAAAAAAAAGCAGTTTGAGTGTGTTGCTCACTGTTCAGTCGCAAATATCTCTATTTAAAAAAGTGTGGTATACCCCAGTAAACAATAACTGTGGTTTTGTCATCCCACGGTAAAAAATCTCTATTATTCAGGTTTTGGTATATTTTCCATAAAGAAAAACAGTAGTGTCTCCTGACTGTTGTGACACCAAAATATATCTGTTGAAAATAGTCTTGTGTAGGCCCAAGATTCCAGTGTGGTTTTGCAGTTCCACGGGTCAAATCGCTGTACTATCCAGTTTTGGGCCTTTGGTAGCTAAAAAAAAAGCAGTTTGATTGTTTCGCTCACTGTTCAGCCGCAAATATCTCTATTTAAAAAAGTGAGGTATACCCCAGTAAACAATAACTGTGGTTTTGCCATCCCACGGTAAAAAATCTCTATTATTCAGCTTTTGGTAGTTTTTTCCGTAAAGAAAAACAGTAGTGTCTCCTGACTGTTGTGACACAAAAATATATCTGTTGAAAATAGTCTTGTGTAGGCCCGACACACCAGTGTGGTTTAGCAGTTCTATGGGTCAAATCGCTGTACTATCCAGTTTTGGGCCTTTGGTATCTAAAAAAAAGCAGTTTGAGTGTGTCGCTCACTATTCAGCTGCAAATATCTCTATTTAAAAAAGTGTGGTATAACCCAGTAAACAATAACTGTCGTTTTGCCATCCCACGGTAAAAAATCTCTATTATTCAGGTATTGGTATAATTTCCGTAAAGAAAAACAAAAGTGTCTCCTGACTGTTGTGACACAAAAATATATCTGTTGAAAATAGTCTTGTGTAGCCCCGACATCCCAGTGAGGTTTCGCAGTTCAATGGGTCAAATCGCTGTACTATCCAGTTTTGGGCCTTTGGTATCTAAAAAAAAGCAGTTTGAGTGTGTCGCTCACTGTTCAGCCGCAAATATCTCTATTTAAAAAGTGTGGTATACCCCAGTAAACAATAACTGTGGTTTTGCCATCCCATGGTAAAAAATCTCTATTATTCAGCTTTTGGTAGTTTTTTCCATAAAGAAAAACAGTAGTGTCTCCTGACTGTTGTGACACAAAAATATATCTGTTGAAAATAATCTTGTGTAGGCCCGACACCCCAGTGTGGTTTCGCATTTCCATGGGTCAAATCGCTGTACTATCCAGTTTTGGGCCTTTGGTATCTAAAAAAAAAGCAGTTTAAGAGTGTCACTCACTGTTCAGCCGCAAATATCTCTATTTAAAAAAGTGTGGTATACCCCAGTAAACAATAACTGTGGTTTTGCCATCCCACGGTAAAAAATCTCTATTATTCTGGTTTTGGTATATTTTCCGTAAAGAAAAACAGTAGTGTCTCCTGACTGTTGTGACACAAAAATATATCTGTTGAAAATAGTCTTATGCAGACCCGACATCCCAGTGTGGTTTCGCAGTTCCACGGGTCAAATCGCTGTACTATCCAGTTTTGGGCCTTTGGTAACTAAAAAAAAAGCAGTTTGAGTGTGTCGCTCACTGTTCAGCTGCAAATATCTCTATTTAAAAAAGTGTGGTATACCCCAGTAAACAATAAGTGTGGTTTTGCCATCCCACGGTAAAAAATCTCTATTATTCAGGTTTTGGTATATTTTCCGTAAAGAAAAACAGTAGTGTCTCCTGACTGTTGTGACACAAAAATATATCTGTTGAAAATAGTCTTGTGTAGGCCCGACATCCCATTGTGCTTTCGCAGTTCCAAGGGTCAAATCGCTGTACTATCCAGTTTTGGGCCTTTGGTATCTAAAAAAAAGCAGTTTGAGTGTGTCGCTCACTGTTCAGCCGCAAATATCTCTATTTAAAAAAGTGTGGTATTCCCCAGTAAACATTAACTGTGGTTTTGCCGTCCCATGGTAAAAAATCTCTATTATTCAGGTTTTGGTAGTTTTTTCCGTAAAGAAAAACAGTAGTGTCTCCTGACTGTTATGACACAAAAATATATCTGTTGAAAATAGTCTTGTGTAGGCCCGACACACCAGTGTGGTTTCGCAGTTCCATGGGTCAAATCGCTGTACTATCCATTTTTGGGCCTTTGGTATCTAAAAAAAAGCAGTTTGAGTGTGTCGCTCACTGTTCAGCCGCAAATATCTCTATTTAAAAAAGTGTGGTATACCCCAGTAAACAATAACTGTGGTTTTGCCATCCCACGGTAAAAAATCTCAATTATTCAGCTTTTGGTAGTTTTTTCCGTAAAGAAAAACAGTAGTTTCTCCTGACTGTTGTGACACAAAAATTTATCTGTTGAAAATAGTTTTGTGTAGGCCCGACATCCCATTGTGTGGTTTCGCAGTTCCATGGGTCAAATCGCTGTACTATACAGTTTTGGACCTTTGGTATCTAAAAAAAAAGCAGCTTGAGTGTGTTGCTCACTGTTCAGCCGCAAATATATCTTTTTAAAAAAGTGTGGTATACCCCAGTAAACAATAACTGTGGTTTTGCCATCCCACGGTAAAAAATCTCTATTATTCAGGTTTTGGTATATTTTCCGTAAAGAAAAACAGTAGTGTCTCCTGAATGTTGTGACACAAAAATATATCTGTTGAAAATAGTCTTGTGGAGGCCCGACATCCCAGAGTGGTTTCGCAGTTCCACGGGTGAAATCGCTGTACTATCCAGTTTTGGGCCTTTGGTATCTATAAAAAAAGCAGTTTGAGTGTGTCGCTCACTGTTCAGCCACAAATATCTCTATTGAAAAAAGTGTGGTATACCCCAGTAAACAATAACTGTGGTTTTGCCATCCCACGGTAAAAATCTCTATTATTCAGCTTTTGGTATATTTTCCGTAAAGAAAAACAGTAGTGTCTCCAGACTGTTGTGACACAAAAATATATCTGTTGAAAATAGTCTTGTGTAGTCTCGACATCCCAGTGTGGTTTCGCAGTTCCACGGGTCAAATCGCTGTACTATCCAGTTTTGGGCCTTTGGTATCTAAAAAAAAAAGCAGTTTGAGTGTGTCGCTCACTGTTCAGCCGCAAATATATCTATTTAAAAAAGTGTGGTATACCCCAGTAAAAAATAACTGTGGTTTTGCCATCCCACGGTAAAAAATCTCTATTATTCAGGTTTTGGTAGTATTTTCCGTAAAGAAAAACAGTAGTGTCTCCTGACTGCTGTGACACAAAAATATATCTGTTGAAAATAGTCTTGAGTTGTCCCTAAATCCCAGTGTGGTTTCGCAGTTCCACGGGTCAAATCGCTGTACTATCCAGTTTTCGGCCTCTGGTAGCTGAAAAAAAGCAGTTTGAGTGTGTCGCTCACTGTTTAGCCGCAAATTATCTCTATATAAAAAAGTGTGGTATACCCTAGTAAACAATAACTGTGGTTTTGCCATCCCACGGTAAAAAATCTCTATTATTCAGCTTTTGGTAGTTTTTTCCGTAAAGAAAAACAGTAGTGTCTCCTGACTGTTCTGACACAAAAATATATCTGTTGAAAATAGTCTTGTGTAGGCCCGACATCCCAGTGTGGTTTGGCAGTTCCATGGGTCAAATCGCTGTACTATCCAGTTTTGGGCCTTTGGTATCTAAAAAAAAACCAGTTTGAGTGTGTCGCTCACTGTTCAGCCGCAAATATCTCTATTTAAAAAAGTGTGGTATACCACAGTAAACAATAACTGTGGTTTTGCCATCCCACGGTAAAAAATCTCTATTATTCAGATTTTGGTATATTTTCCATAAAGAAAAACAGTAGTGTCTCCTGACTGTTGTGACACAAAAATATATCTGTTGAAAATAGTCTTGTGTAGTCTCGACATCCCAGTGTGGTTTCGCAGTTCCACGGGTCAAATCGGTGTACTATCCAGTTTTGGGCCTTTGGTATCTAAAAAAAAAAGCAGTTTGAGTGTGTCGCTCACTGTTCAGCCGCAAATATCTCTATTTAAAAAAGTGTGGTATACCCCAGTAAACAATAACTGTGGTTTTGCCATCCCATGGTAAAAAATCTCAATTATTCAGCTTTTGGTAGTTTTTTCCGTAAAGAAAAACAGTAGTTTCTCCTGACTGTTGTGACACAAAAATTTATCTGTTGAAAATAGTCTTGTGTAGGCCCGACATCCCATTGTGTGGTTTCGCAGTTCCATGGGTCAAATCGCTGTACTATACAGTTTTGGACCTTTGGTATCTAAAAAAAAAGCAGCTTGAGTGTGTCGCTCACTGTTCAGCCGCAAATATATCTTTTTAAAAAAGTGTGGTATACCCCAGTAAACAATAACTGTGGTTTTGCCATCCCGCGGTAAAAAATCTCTATTATTCAGGTTTTGGTATATTTTCCGTAAAGAAAAACAGTAGTGTCTCCTGAATGTTGTGACACAAAAATATATCTGTTGAAAATAGTCTTGTGGAGGCCCGACATCCCAGAGTGGTTTCGCAGTTCCACGGGTGAAATCGCTGTACTATCCAGTTTTGGGCCTTTGGTATCTAAAAAAAAAGCAGTTTGAGTGTGTCGCTCACTGTTCAGCCACAAATATCTCTATTGAAAAAAGTGTGGTATACCCCAGTAAACAATAACTGTGGTTTTGCCATCCCACGGTAAAAATCTCTATTATTCAGCTTTTGGTATATTTTCCGTAAAGAAAAACAGTAGTGTCTCCAGACTGTTGTGACACAAAAATATATCTGTTGAAAATAGTCTTGAGTAGACCCGACATCCCAGTGTGGTTTTGCAGTTCCATGGGTCAAATCTCTGTACCATCCAGTTTTGGGCCTTTGGTATCTAAAAAAAAAGCAGTTTGAGTGTGTCGCTCACTGTTCAGCCGCAAATATCTCTATTTAAAAAAGTGTGGTATACCACAGTAAACAATAACTGTGGTTTTGCCATCCCACGGTAAAAAATCTCTATTATTCAGGTTTTGGTATATTTTCCATAAAGAAAAACAGTAGTGTCTCCTGACTGTTGTGACACAAAAATATATCTGTTGAAAATAGTCTTGTGTAGTCTCGACATCCCAGTGTGGTTTCGCAGTTCCACGGGTCAAATCGCTGTACTATCCAGTTTTGGGCCTTTGGTAGCTAAAAAAAAAAGCAGTTTGAGTGTGTCGCTCACTGTTCAGCCGCAAATATATCTATTTAAAAAAGTGTGGTATACCCCAGTAAAAAATAACTGTGGTTTTGCCATCCCACGGTAAAAAATCTCTATTATTCAGGTTTTGGTAGTATTTTCCGTAAAGAAAAACAGTAGTGTCTCCTGACTGCTGTGACACAAAAATATATCTGTTGAAAATAGTCTTGAGTTGTCCCTAAATCCCAGTGTGGTTTCGCAGTTCCACGGGTCAAATCGCTGTACTATCCAGTTTTCGGCCTCTGGTAGCTGAAAAAAAGCAGTTTGAGTGTGTCGCTCACTGTTTAGCCGCAAATTATCTCTATATAAAAAAGTGTGGTATACCCTAGTAAACAATAACTGTGGTTTTGCCATCCCACGGTAAAAAATCTCTATTATTCAGCTTTTGGTAGTTTTTTCCGTAAAGAAAAACAGTAGTGTCTCCTGACTGTTCTGACACAAAAATATATCTGTTGAAAATAGTCTTGTGTAGGCCCGACATCCCAGTGTGGTTTCGCAGTTCCACGGGTCAAATCGCTGTACTATTCAGTTTTGGGCCTTTGGTATCTAAAAAAAAAGCCGTTTGAGTGTATCGCTCACTGTTCAGCCACAAATATCTCTATTTAAAAAAGTGTGGTATACCCCAGTAAGGAATAACTGTGGTTTTGCCATCCCGCGGTAAAAAATCTCTAGTATTCAGGTGTTGCTATATTTTTGCGTAAAGAAAAACAGTAGTGTCTCCTGACTGTTGTGACACAAAAATATATCTGTTGAAAATAGTCTTGTGTAGGCCCGACATCTTAGTGTGGTTTCGCAGTTCCACGGGTCAAATCGCTGTACTATCCAGTTTTGGGCCTTTGGTATCCAAAAAAAAAGCAGTTTGAGTGTTTCGCTCACTGTTCAGCCGCAAATATCTCTATTTAAAAAAGTGTGGTATACCCCAGTAAACAATAACTGTGGTTTTGCCATCCCACGGTAAAAAATCTCTATTATTCAGCTTTTGGTAGTTTTTTCCGTAAAGAAAAACAGTAGTGTCTCCTGACTGTTGTGACACAAAAATATATCTGTTGAAAATAGTCTTGTGTAGGCCCGACACACCAGTGTGGTTTCGCAGTTCCATGGGTCAAATCGCTGTACTATCCATTTTTGGGCCTTTGGTATCTAAAAAAAAGCAGTTTGAGTGTGTCGCTCACTGTTCAGCCGCAAATATCTCTATTTAAAAAAGTGTGGTATACCCCAGTAAACAATAACTGTGGTTTTGCCATCCCATGGTAAAAAATCTCAATTATTCAGCTTTTGGTAGTTTTTTCCGTAAAGAAAAACAGTAGTTTCTCCTGACTGTTGTGACACAAAAATTTATCTGTTGAAAATAGTCTTGTGTAGGCCCGACATCCCATTGTGTGGTTTCGCAGTTCCATGGGTCAAATCGCTGTACTATACAGTTTTGGACCTTTGGTATCTAAAAAAAAAGCAGTTTGAGTGTGTCGCTCACTGTTCAGCCACAAATATCTCTATTGAAAAAAGTGTGGTATACCCCAGTAAACAATAACTGTGGTTTTGCCATCCCACGGTAAAAATCTCTATTATTCAGCTTTTGGTATATTTTCCGTAAAGAAAAACAGTAGTGTCTCCAGACTGTTGTGACACAAAAATATATCTGTTGAAAATAGTCTTGAGTAGGCCCGACATCCCAGTGTGGTTTTGCAGTTCCATGGGTCAAATCTCTGTACCATCCAGTTTTGGGCCTTTGGTATCTAAAAAAAAAGCAGTTTGAGTGTGTCGCTCACTGTTCAGCCGCAAATATCTCTATTTAAAAAAGTGTGGTATACCACAGTAAACAATAACTGTGGTTTTGCCATCCCACGGTAAAAAATCTCTATTATTCAGGTTTTGGTATATTTTCCATAAAGAAAAACAGTAGTGTCTCCTGACTGTTGTGACACAAAAATAAATCTGTTGAAAATAGTCTTGTGTAGTCTCGACATCCCAGTGTGGTTTCGCAGTTACACGGGTCAAATCGCTGTACTATCCAGTTTTGGGCCTTTGGTATCGAAAAAAAAAAGCAGTTTGAGTGTTTCGCTCACTGTTCAGCCGCAAATATCTCTATTTAAAAAAGTGTGGTATACCCCAGTAAACAATAACTGTGGTTTTGCCATCCCACGGTAAAAAATCTCTATTATTCAGCTTTTGGTAGTTTTTTCCGTAAAGAAAAACAGTAGTGTCTCCTGACTGTTGTGACACAAAAATATATCTGTTGAAAATAGTCTTGTGTAGGCCCGACACACCAGTGTGGTTTCGCAGTTCCATGGGTCAAATCGCTGTACTATCCATTTTTGGGCCTTTGGTATCTAAAAAAAAGCAGTTTGAGTGTGTCGCTCACTGTTCAGCCGCAAATATCTCTATTTAAAAAAGTGTGGTATACCCCAGTAAACAATAACTGTGGTTTTGCCATCCCATGGTAAAAAATCTCAATTATTCAGCTTTTGGTAGTTTTTTCGTAAAGAAAAACAGTAGTTTCTCCTGACTGTTGTGACACAAAAATTTATCTGTTGAAAATAGTCTTGTGTAGGCCCGACATCCCATTGTGTGGTTTCGCAGTTCCATGGGTCAAATCGCTGTACTATACAGTTTTGGACCTTTGGTATCTAAAAAAAAAGCAGCTTGAGTGTGTCGCTCACTGATCAGCCGCAAATATATCTTTTTAAAAAAGTGTGGTATACCCCAGTAAAAAATAACTGTGGTTTTGCCATCCCACGGTAAAAAATCTCTATTATTCAGGTTTTGGTAGTATTTTCCGTAAAGAAAAACAGTAGTGTCTCCTGACTGCTGTGACACAAAAATATATCTGTTGAAAATAGTCTTGAGTTGTCCCTAAATCCCAGTGTGGTTTCGCAGTTCCACGGGTCAAATCGCTGTACTATCCAGTTTTCGGCCTCTGGTAGCTGAAAAAAAGCAGTTTGAGTGTGTCGCTCACTGTTTAGCCGCAAATTATCTCTATATAAAAAAGTGTGGTATACCCTAGTAAACAATAACTGTGGTTTTGCCATCCCACGGTAAAAAATCTCTATTATTCAGCTTTTGGTAGTTTTTTCCGTAAAGAAAAACAGTAGTGTCTCCTGACTGTTCTGACACAAAAATATATCTGTTGAAAATAGTCTTGTGTAGGCCCGACATCCCAGTGTGGTTTGGCAGTTCCATGGGTCAAATCGCTGTACTATCCAGTTTTGGGCCTTTGGTATCTAAAAAAAAACCAGTTTGAGTGTGTCGCTCACTGTTCAGCCGCAAATATCTCTATTTAAAAAAGTGTGGTATACCACAGTAAACAATAACTGTGGTTTTGCCATCCCACGGTAAAAAATCTCTATTATTCAGATTTTGGTATATTTTCCATAAAGAAAAACAGTAGTGTCTCCTGACTGTTGTGACACAAAAATATATCTGTTGAAAATAGTCTTGTGTAGTCTCGACATCCCAGTGTGGTTTCGCAGTTCCACGGGTCAAATCGGTGTACTATCCAGTTTTGGGCCTTTGGTATCTAAAAAAAAAAGCAGTTTGAGTGTGTCGCTCACTGTTCAGCCGCAAATATCTCTATTTAAAAAAGTGTGGTATACCCCAGTAAACAATAACTGTGGTTTTGCCATCCCATGGTAAAAAATCTCAATTATTCAGCTTTTGGTAGTTTTTTCCGTAAAGAAAAACAGTAGTTTCTCCTGACTGTTGTGACACAAAAATTTATCTGTTGAAAATAGTCTTGTGTAGGCCCGACATCCCATTGTGTGGTTTCGCAGTTCCATGGGTCAAATCGCTGTACTATACAGTTTTGGACCTTTGGTATCTAAAAAAAAAGCAGCTTGAGTGTGTCGCTCACTGTTCAGCCGCAAATATATCTTTTTAAAAAAGTGTGGTATACCCCAGTAAACAATAACTGTGGTTTTGCCATCCCGCGGTAAAAAATCTCTATTATTCAGGTTTTGGTATATTTTCCGTAAAGAAAAACAGTAGTGTCTCCTGAATGTTGTGACACAAAAATATATCTGTTGAAAATAGTCTTGTGGAGGCCCGACATCCCAGAGTGGTTTCGCAGTTCCACGGGTGAAATCGCTGTACTATCCAGTTTTGGGCCTTTGGTATCTAAAAAAAAAGCAGTTTGAGTGTGTCGCTCACTGTTCAGCCACAAATATCTCTATTGAAAAAAGTGTGGTATACCCCAGTAAACAATAACTGTGGTTTTGCCATCCCACGGTAAAAATCTCTATTATTCAGCTTTTGGTATATTTTCCGTAAAGAAAAACAGTAGTGTCTCCAGACTGTTGTGACACAAAAATATATCTGTTGAAAATAGTCTTGAGTAGACCCGACATCCCAGTGTGGTTTTGCAGTTCCATGGGTCAAATCTCTGTACCATCCAGTTTTGGGCCTTTGGTATCTAAAAAAAAAGCAGTTTGAGTGTGTCGCTCACTGTTCAGCCGCAAATATCTCTATTTAAAAAAGTGTGGTATACCACAGTAAACAATAACTGTGGTTTTGCCATCCCACGGTAAAAAATCTCTATTATTCAGGTTTTGGTATATTTTCCATAAAGAAAAACAGTAGTGTCTCCTGACTGTTGTGACACAAAAATATATCTGTTGAAAATAGTCTTGTGTAGTCTCGACATCCCAGTGTGGTTTCGCAGTTCCACGGGTCAAATCGCTGTACTATCCAGTTTTGGGCCTTTGGTAGCTAAAAAAAAAAGCAGTTTGAGTGTGTCGCTCACTGTTCAGCCGCAAATATATCTATTTAAAAAAGTGTGGTATACCCCAGTAAAAAATAACTGTGGTTTTGCCATCCCACGGTAAAAAATCTCTATTATTCAGGTTTTGGTAGTATTTTCCGTAAAGAAAAACAGTAGTGTCTCCTGACTGCTGTGACACAAAAATATATCTGTTGAAAATAGTCTTGAGTTGTCCCTAAATCCCAGTGTGGTTTCGCAGTTCCACGGGTCAAATCGCTGTACTATCCAGTTTTCGGCCTCTGGTAGCTGAAAAAAAGCAGTTTGAGTGTGTCGCTCACTGTTTAGCCGCAAATTATCTCTATATAAAAAAGTGTGGTATACCCTAGTAAACAATAACTGTGGTTTTGCCATCCCACGGTAAAAAATCTCTATTATTCAGCTTTTGGTAGTTTTTTCCGTAAAGAAAAACAGTAGTGTCTCCTGACTGTTCTGACACAAAAATATATCTGTTGAAAATAGTCTTGTGTAGGCCCGACATCCCAGTGTGGTTTCGCAGTTCCACGGGTCAAATCGCTGTACTATTCAGTTTTGGGCCTTTGGTATCTAAAAAAAAAGCCGTTTGAGTGTATCGCTCACTGTTCAGCCACAAATATCTCTATTTAAAAAAGTGTGGTATACCCCAGTAAGGAATAACTGTGGTTTTGCCATCCCGCGGTAAAAAATCTCTAGTATTCAGGTGTTGCTATATTTTTGCGTAAAGAAAAACAGTAGTGTCTCCTGACTGTTGTGACACAAAAATATATCTGTTGAAAATAGTCTTGTGTAGGCCCGACATCTTAGTGTGGTTTCGCAGTTCCACGGGTCAAATCGCTGTACTATCCAGTTTTGGGCCTTTGGTATCCAAAAAAAAAGCAGTTTGAGTGTTTCGCTCACTGTTCAGCCGCAAATATCTCTATTTAAAAAAGTGTGGTATACCCCAGTAAACAATAACTGTGGTTTTGCCATCCCACGGTAAAAAATCTCTATTATTCAGCTTTTGGTAGTTTTTTCCGTAAAGAAAAACAGTAGTGTCTCCTGACTGTTGTGACACAAAAATATATCTGTTGAAAATAGTCTTGTGTAGGCCCGACACACCAGTGTGGTTTCGCAGTTCCATGGGTCAAATCGCTGTACTATCCATTTTTGGGCCTTTGGTATCTAAAAAAAAGCAGTTTGAGTGTGTCGCTCACTGTTCAGCCGCAAATATCTCTATTTAAAAAAGTGTGGTATACCCCAGTAAACAATAACTGTGGTTTTGCCATCCCATGGTAAAAAATCTCAATTATTCAGCTTTTGGTAGTTTTTTCCGTAAAGAAAAACAGTAGTTTCTCCTGACTGTTGTGACACAAAAATTTATCTGTTGAAAATAGTCTTGTGTAGGCCCGACATCCCATTGTGTGGTTTCGCAGTTCCATGGGTCAAATCGCTGTACTATACAGTTTTGGACCTTTGGTATCTAAAAAAAAAGCAGTTTGAGTGTGTCGCTCACTGTTCAGCCACAAATATCTCTATTGAAAAAAGTGTGGTATACCCCAGTAAACAATAACTGTGGTTTTGCCATCCCACGGTAAAAATCTCTATTATTCAGCTTTTGGTATATTTTCCGTAAAGAAAAACAGTAGTGTCTCCAGACTGTTGTGACACAAAAATATATCTGTTGAAAATAGTCTTGAGTAGGCCCGACATCCCAGTGTGGTTTTGCAGTTCCATGGGTCAAATCTCTGTACCATCCAGTTTTGGGCCTTTGGTATCTAAAAAAAAAGCAGTTTGAGTGTGTCGCTCACTGTTCAGCCGCAAATATCTCTATTTAAAAAAGTGTGGTATACCACAGTAAACAATAACTGTGGTTTTGCCATCCCACGGTAAAAAATCTCTATTATTCAGGTTTTGGTATATTTTCCATAAAGAAAAACAGTAGTGTCTCCTGACTGTTGTGACACAAAAATAAATCTGTTGAAAATAGTCTTGTGTAGTCTCGACATCCCAGTGTGGTTTCGCAGTTACACGGGTCAAATCGCTGTACTATCCAGTTTTGGGCCTTTGGTATCGAAAAAAAAAAGCAGTTTGAGTGTTTCGCTCACTGTTCAGCCGCAAATATCTCTATTTAAAAAAGTGTGGTATACCCCAGTAAACAATAACTGTGGTTTTGCCATCCCACGGTAAAAAATCTCTATTATTCAGCTTTTGGTAGTTTTTTCCGTAAAGAAAAACAGTAGTGTCTCCTGACTGTTGTGACACAAAAATATATCTGTTGAAAATAGTCTTGTGTAGGCCCGACACACCAGTGTGGTTTCGCAGTTCCATGGGTCAAATCGCTGTACTATCCATTTTTGGGCCTTTGGTATCTAAAAAAAAGCAGTTTGAGTGTGTCGCTCACTGTTCAGCCGCAAATATCTCTATTTAAAAAAGTGTGGTATACCCCAGTAAACAATAACTGTGGTTTTGCCATCCCATGGTAAAAAATCTCAATTATTCAGCTTTTGGTAGTTTTTTCGTAAAGAAAAACAGTAGTTTCTCCTGACTGTTGTGACACAAAAATTTATCTGTTGAAAATAGTCTTGTGTAGGCCCGACATCCCATTGTGTGGTTTCGCAGTTCCATGGGTCAAATCGCTGTACTATACAGTTTTGGACCTTTGGTATCTAAAAAAAAAGCAGCTTGAGTGTGTCGCTCACTGATCAGCCGCAAATATATCTTTTTAAAAAAGTGTGGTATACCCCAGTAAACAATAACTGTGGTTTTGCCATCCCGCGGTAAAAAATCTCTATTATTCAGGTTTTGGTATATTTTCCGTAAAGAAAAACAGTAGTGTCTCCTGAATGTTGTGACACAAAAATATATCTGTTGAAAATAGTCTTGTGGAGGCCCGACATCCCAGAGTGGTTTCGCAGTTCCACGGGTG
Organism: Phyllobates terribilis; assembly: GCF_046119375.1. Classification (NCBI taxonomy): domain Eukaryota; kingdom Metazoa; phylum Chordata; class Amphibia; order Anura; family Dendrobatidae; genus Phyllobates; species Phyllobates terribilis. The sequence goes on along the minus strand of NW_027362763.1, from coordinate 591,148,861 downwards.
AAATCGCTGTACTATCCAGTTTTGGGCCTTTGGTATCTAAAAAAAAAGCAGTTTGAGTGTGTCGCTCACTGTTCAGCCACAAATATCTCTATTGAAAAAAGTGTGGTATACCCCAGTAAACAATAACTGTGGTTTTGCCATCCCACGGTAAAAATCTCTATTATTCAGCTTTCGGTATATTTTCCGTAAAGAAAAACAGTAGTGTCTCCAGACTGTTGTGACACAAAAATGTATCTGTTGAAAATAGTCTTGAGTAGGCCCGACATCCCAGTGTGGTTTTGCAGTTCCATGGGTTAAATCTCTGTACCATCCAGTTTTGGGCCTTTGGTATCTAAAAAAGAAGCAGTTTGAGTGTGTCGCTCACTGTTCAGCCGCAAATATCTCTATTTAAAAAAGTGTGGTATACCACAGTAAACAATAACTGTGGTTTTGCCATCCCACGGTAAAAAATCTCTATTATTCAGGTTTTGGTATATTTTCCATAAAGAAAAACAGTAGTGTCTCCTGACTGTTGTGACACAAAAATATATCTGTTGAAAATAGTCTTGTGTAGTCTCGACATCCCAGTGTGGTTTCGCAGTTCCACGGGTCAAATCGCTGTACTATCCAGTTTTGGGCCTTTGGTATCTAAAAAAAAAAGCAGTTTGAGTGTGTCGCTCACTGTTCAGCCGCAAATATATCTATTTAAAAAAGTGTGGTATACCCCAGTAAAAAATAACTGTGGTTTTGCCATCCCACGGTAAAAAATCTCTATTATTCAGGTTTTGGTAGTATTTTCCGTAAAGAAAAACAGTAGTGTCTCCTGACTGCTGTGACACAAAAATATATCTGTTGAAAATAGTCTTGAGTTGTCCCTAAATCCCAGTGTGGTTTCGCAGTTCCACGGGTCAAATCGCTGTACTATCCAGTTTTCGGCCTCTGGTAGATGAAAAAAAGCAGTTTGAGTGTGTCGCTCACTGTTTAGCCGCAAATTATCTCTATATAAAAAAGTGTGGTATACGCTAGTAAACAATAACTGTGGTTTTGCCATCCCACGGTAAAAAATCTCTATTATTCAGCTTTTGGTAGTTTTTTCCGTAAAGAAAAACAATAGTGTCTCCTGACTGTTCTGACACAAAAATATATCTGTTGAAAATAGTCTTGTGTAGGCCCGACATCCCAGTGTGGTTTCGCAGTTCCACGGGTCAAATCGCTGTACTATTCAGTTTTGGGCCTTTGGTATCTAAAAAAAAAGCCGTTTGAGTGTATCGCTCACTGTTCAGCCACAAATATCTCTATTTAAAAAAGTGTGGTATACCCCAGTAAGGAATAACTGTGGTTTTGCCATCCCGCGGTAAAAAATCTCTATTATTCAGGTGTTGCTATATTTTTGCGTTAAGAAAAACAGTAGTGTCTCCTGACTGTTGTGACACAAAAATATATCTGTTGAAAATAGTCTTGTGTAGGCACGACATCTTAGTGTGGTTTCGCAGTTCCACGGGTCAAATCGCTGTACTATCCAGTTTTGGGCCTTTGGTATCCAAAAAAAAGCAGTTTGAGTGTTTCGCTCACTGTTCAGCCGCAAATATCTCTATTTAAAAAAGTGTGGTATACCCCAGTAAACAATAACTGTGGTTTTGCCATCCCACGGTAAAAAATCTCTATTATTCAGCTTTTGGTAGTTTTTTCCGTAAAGAAAAACAGTAGTGTCTCCTGACTGTTGTGACACAAAAATATATCTGTTGAAAATAGTCTTGTGTAGGCCCAACACACCAGTGTGGTTTCGCAGTTCCATGGGTCAAATCGCTGTACTATCCATTTTTGGGCCTTTGGTATCTAAAAAAAAGCAGTTTGAGTGTGTCGCTCACTGTTCAGCCGCAAATATCTCTATTTAAAAAAGTGTGGTATACCCCAGTAAACAATAACTGTGGTTTTGCCATCCCATGGTAAAAAATCTCAATTATTCAGCTTTTGGTAGTTTTTTCCGTAAAGAAAAACAGTAGTTTCTCCTGACTGTTGTGACACAAAAATTTATCTGTTGAAAATAGTCTTGTGTAGGCCCGAATTCCCATTGTGTGGTTTCGCAGTTCCATGGGTCAAATCGCTGTACTATACAGTTTTGGACCTTTGGTATCTAAAAAAAAAGCAGCTTGAGTGTGTCGCTCACTGTTCAGCCGCAAATATATCTTTTTAAAAAAGTGTGGTATACCCCAGTAAACAATAACTGTGGTTTTGCCATCCCGCGGTAAAAAATCTCTATTATTCAGGTTTTGGTATATTTTCCGTAAAGAAAAACAGTAGTGTCTCCTGAATGTTGTGACATAAAAATATATCTGTTGAAAATAGTCTTGTGGAGGCCCGACATCCCAGAGTGGTTTCGCAGTTCCACGGGTGAAATCGCTGTACTATCCAGTTTTGGGCCTTTGGTATCTAAAAAAAAAGCAGTTTGAGTGTGTCGCTCACTGTTCAGCCACAAATATCTCTATTGAAAAAAGTGTGGTATACCCCAGTAAACAATAACTGTGGTTTTGCCATCCCACGGTAAAAATCTCTATTATTCAGCTTTTGGTATATTTTCCGTAAAGAAAAACAGTAGTGTCTCCAGACTGTTGTGACACAAAAATATATCTGTTGAAAATAGTCTTGAGTAGGCCCGACATCCCAGTGTGGTTTTGCAGTTCCATGGGTCAAATCTCTGTACCATCCAGTTTTGGGCCTTTGGTATCTAAAAAAAAAGCAGTTTGAGTGTGTCGCTCACTGTTCAGCCGCAAATATCTCTATTTAAAAAAGTGTGGTATACCACAGTAAACAATAACTGTGGTTTTGCCATCCCACGGTAAAAAATCTCTATTATTCAGGTTTTGGTATATTTTCCATAAAGAAAAACAGTAGTGTCTCCTGACTGTTGTGACACAAAAATATATCTGTTGAAAATAGTCTTGTGTAGTCTCGACATCCCAGTGTGGTTTCGCAGTTCCACGGGTCAAATCGCTGTACTATCCAGTTTTGGGCCTTTGGTATCGAAAAAAAAAAGCAGTTTGAGTGTTTCGCTCACTGTTCAGCCGCAAATATCTCTATTTAAAAAAGTGTGGTATACCCCAGTAAACAATAACTGTGGTTTTGCCATCCCACGGTAAAAAATCTCTATTATTCAGCTTTTGGTAGTTTTTTCCGTAAAGAAAAACAGTAGTGTCTCCTGACTGTTGTGACACAAAAATATATCTGTTGAAAATAGTCTTGTGTAGGCCCGACACACCAGTGTGGTTTCGCAGTTCCATGGGTCAAATCGCTGTACTATCCATTTTTGGGCCTTTGGTATCTAAAAAAAAGCAGTTTGAGTGTGTCGCTCACTGTTCAGCCGCAAATATCTCTATTTAAAAAAGTGTGGTATACCCCAGTAAACAATAACTGTGGTTTTGCCATCCCATGGTAAAAAATCTCAATTATTCAGCTTTTGGTAGTTTTTTCCGTAAAGAAAAACAGTAGTTTCTCCTGACTGTTGTGACACAAAAATTTATCTGTTGAAAATAGTCTTGTGTAGGCCCGACATCCCATTGTGTGGTTTCGCAGTTCCATGGGTCAAATCGCTGTACTATACAGTTTTGGACCTTTGGTATCTAAAAAAAAAGCAGCTTGAGTGTGTCGCTCACTGTTCAGCCGCAAATATATCTTTTTAAAAAAGTGTGGTATACCCCAGTAAACAATAACTGTGGTTTTGCCATCCCGCGGTAAAAAATCTCTATTATTCAGGTTTTGGTATATTTTCCGTAAAGAAAAACAGCAGTGTCTCCTGAATGTTGTGACACAAAAATATATCTGTTGAAAATAGTCTTGTGGAGGCCCGACATCCCAGAGTGGTTTCGCAGTTCCACGGGTGAAATCGCTGTACTATCCAGTTTTGGGCCTTTGGTATCTAAAAAAAAAGCAGTTTGAGTGTGTCGCTCACTGTTCAGCCACAAATATCTCTATTGAAAAAAGTGTGGTATACCCCAGTAAACAATAACTGTGGTTTTGCCATCCCACGGTAAAAATCTCTATTATTCAGCTTTTGGTATATTTTCCGTAAAGAAAAACAGAAGTGTCTCCAGACTGTTGTGACACAAAAATAGATCTGTTGAAAATAGTCTTGAGTAGGCCCGACATCCCAGTGTGGTTTTGCAGTTCCATGGGTCAAATCTCTGTACCATCCAGTTTTGGGCCTTTGGTATCTAAAAAAAAAGCAGTTTGAGTGTGTCGCTCACTGTTCAGCCGCAAATATCTCTATTTAAAAAAGTGTGGTATACCACAGTAAACAATAACTGTGGTTTTGCCATCCCACGGTAAAAAATCTCTATTATTCAGGTTTTGGTATATTTTCCATAAAGAAAAACAGTAGTGTCTCCTGACTGTTGTGACACAAAAATATATCTGTTGAAAATAGTCTTGTGTAGTCTCGACATCCCAGTGTGGTTTCGCAGTTCCATGGGTCAAATCGCTGTACTATCCAGTTTTGGGCCTTTGGTATCGAAAAAAAAAAGCAGTTTGAGTGTGTCGCTCACTGTTCAGCCGCAAATATATCTATTTAAAAAAGTGTGGTATACCCCAGTAAAAAATAACTGTGGTTTTGCCATCCCACGGTAAAAAATCTCTATTATTCAGGTTTTGGTAGTATTTTCCGTAAAGAAAAACAGTAGTGTCTCCTGACTGTTGTGACACAAAAATATATCTGTTGAAAATAGTCTTGAGTTGTCCCTAAATCCCAGTGTGGTTTCGCAGTTCCACGGGTCAAATCGCTGTACTATCCAGTTTTGGGCCTCTCGTAGCTGAAAAAAAGCAGTTTGAGTGTGTCGCTCACTGTTTAGCCGCAAATTATCTCTATATAAAAAAGTGTGGTATACCCTAGTAAACAATAACTGTGGTTTTGCCATCCCACGGTAAAAAATCTCTATTATTCAGCTTTTGGTAGTTTTTTCCGTAAAGAAAAACAGTAGTGTCTCCTGACTGTTCTGACACAAAAATATATCTGTTGAAAATAGTCTTGTGTAGGCCCGACATCCCAGTGTGGTTTCGCAGTTCCACGGGTCAAATCGCTGTACTATTCAGTTTTGGGCCTTTGGTATCTAAAAAAAAAGCCGTTTGAGTGTATCGCTCACTGTTCAGCCACAAATATCTCTATTTAAAAAAGTGTGGTATACCCCAGTAAGGAATAACTGTGGTTTTGCCATCCCGCGGTAAAAAATCTCTATTATTCAGGTGTTGCTATATTTTTGCGTAAAGAAAAACAGTAGTGTCTCCTGACTGTTGTGACACAAAAATATATCTGTTGAAAATAGTCTTGTGTAGGCCCGACATCTTAGTGTGGTTTCGCAGTTCCACGGGTCAAATCGCTGTACTATCCAGTTTTGGGCCTTTGGTATCCAAAAAAAAAGCAGTTTGAGTGTTTCGCTCACTGTTCAGCCGCAAATATCTCTATTTAAAAAAGTGTGGTATACCCCAGTAAACAATAACTGTGGTTTTGCCATCCTACGGTAAAAAATCTCTATTATTCAGCTTTTGGTACATTTTCCGTAAAGAAAAACAGTAGTGTCTCCTGACTGTTGTGACACAAAAATATATCTGTTGAAAATAGTCTTGTGTAGGCTCGACATCCCAGTGTGGTTTCTCAGTTCCACGGGTCAAATCGCTGTACTATCCAGTTTTGGGCCTTTGGTATCTAAAAAAAAAGCAGTTTGAGTGTGTCGCTCACTGTTCAGCCGCAAATATCTTTATTTAAAAACGTGTGGTGTACCCAGTAAGCAATAACTGTGGTTTTGCCATCCCACGGTAAAAATCTCTATTATTCAGCTTTTGGTATATTTTCCGTAAAGAAAAACAGTAGTGTCTCCTGACTGTTGTGACACAAAAATATATCTGTTGAAAATAGTCTTGTGTAGGCCCGACATCCAAGTGTGGTTTCGCAGTTCCACGGGTCAAATCACTGTACTATTCAGTTTTGGGCCTTTGGTATCTAAAAAAAAAGCAGTTTGAGTGTGTCGCTCACTGTTCAGCCGCAAATATCTCTATTTAAAAAAGTGTGGTATACCCCAGTAAAAAATAACTGTGGTTTTTCCATCCCATGGTAAAAATCTCTATTATTCAGCTTTTGGTAGTTTTTTCCGTAAAGAAAAACAGTAGTGTCTCCTGACTGTTGTGACACAAAAATATATCTGTTGAAAATAGTCTTGTGTAGGCCCGACATCCCATTGTGGTTTTGCAGTTCCATGCGTCAAATCTCTGTACCATCCAGTTTTGGGCCTTTGGTATCTAAAAAAAAAGCAGTTTGAGTGTGTCGCTCACTGTTCAGCCGCAAATATCTCTATTTAAAAAAGTGTGGTATACCCCAGTAAACAATAACTGTGGTTTTGCCATCCCATGGTAAAAAATCTCTATTATTCAGGATTTGGTATATTTTCCGTAAAGAAAAACAGTAGTGTCTCCTGACTGTTGTGACACAAAAATATATGTGTTGAAAATAGTCTTGTGTAGGCCCGACATTCCAGTGTGGTTTCGCAGTTCCACGGGTCAAATCGCTGTACTATCCAGTTTTGGGCCTTTGGTATCCAAAAAAAAAGCAGTTTGAGTGTTTCGCTCACTGTTCAGCCGCAAATATCTCTATTTAAAAAAGTGTGGTATACCCCAGTAAACAATAACTGTGGTTTTGCCATCCTACGGTAAAAAATCTCTATTATTCAGCTTTTGGTACATTTTCCGTAAAGAAAAACAGTAGTGTCTCCTGACTGTTGTGACACAAAAATATATCTGTTGAAAATAGTCTTGTGTAGGCTCGACATCCCAGTGTGGTTTCTCAGTTCCACGGGTCAAATCGCTGTACTATCCAGTTTTGGGCCTTTGGTATCTAAAAAAAAAGCAGTTTGAGTGTGTCGCTCACTGTTCAGCCGCAAATATCTTTATTTAAAAACGTGTGGTGTACCCAGTAAGCAATAACTGTGGTTTTGCCATCCCACGGTAAAAATCTCTATTATTCAGCTTTTGGTATATTTTCCGTAAAGAAAAACAGTAGTGTCTCCTGACTGTTGTGACACAAAAATATATCTGTTGAAAATAGTCTTGTGTAGGCCCGACATCCAAGTGTGGTTTCGCAGTTCCACGGGTCAAATCACTGTACTATTCAGTTTTGGGCCTTTGGTATCTAAAAAAAAAGCAGTTTGAGTGTGTCGCTCACTGTTCAGCCGCAAATATCTCTATTTAAAAAAGTGTGGTATACCCCAGTAAAAAATAACTGTGGTTTTTCCATCCCATGGTAAAAATCTCTATTATTCAGCTTTTGGTAGTTTTTTCCGTAAAGAAAAACAGTAGTGTCTCCTGACTGTTGTGACACAAAAATATATCTGTTGAAAATAGTCTTGTGTAGGCCCGACATCCCATTGTGGTTTTGCAGTTCCATGCGTCAAATCTCTGTACCATCCAGTTTTGGGCCTTTGGTATCTAAAAAAAAAGCAGTTTGAGTGTGTCGCTCACTGTTCAGCCGCAAATATCTCTATTTAAAAAAGTGTGGTATACCCCAGTAAACAATAACTGTGGTTTTGCCATCCCATGGTAAAAAATCTCTATTATTCAGGATTTGGTATATTTTCCGTAAAGAAAAACAGTAGTGTCTCCTGACTGTTGTGACACAAAAATATATGTGTTGAAAATAGTCTTGTGTAGGCCCGACATTCCAGTGTGGTTTCGCAGTTCCACGGGTCAAATCGCTGTACTATCCAGTTTTGGGCCTTTGGTATCTTAAAAAAAAAGCAGTTTGAGTGTGTCGCTCACTGTTCAGCCGCAAATATCTCTATTTAAAAAAGTGTGGTATACCCCAGTAAACAATAACTGTGGTTTTGCCATCCCACGGTAAAAAATCTCTATTATTCAGCTTTTGGTAGTTTTTTCCGTAAAGAAAAACAGTAGTGTCTCCTGACTGTTGTGACACAAAAATATATCTGTTGAAAATAGTCTTCTGTAGGCCCGACACCCCAGTGTGGTTTCACAGTTCCATGGGTCAAATCGATGTACTATCCAGTTTTGGGTCTTTGGTATCTAAAAAAAAAGCAGTTTGAGTTTGTCGCTCACTGTTCAGCCGCAAATATATCTATTTAAAAAAGTGTGGTATACCCCAGTAAAAAATAACTGTGGTTTTGCCATCCCACGGTAAAAAATCTCTATTATTCAGGTTTTGGTATATTTTCCGTAAAGAAAAACAGTAGTGTCTCCTGACTGTTGTGACACAAAAATATATCTGTTGAAAATAGTCTTGAGTTGTCCCTAAATCCCAGTGTGGTTTCGCAGTTTCACGGGTCAAATCGCTGCACTATCCAGTTTTGGGCCTTTGGTAGCTAAAAAAAAGCAGTTTGAGTGTGTCGCTCACTGTTTAGCCGCAAATTATCTCTATATAAAAAAGTGTGGTATACCCCAGTAAACAATAACTGAGGTTTTGCCATCCCGCGGTAAAAAATCTCTATTATTCAGCTTTTGGTAGTTTTTTCCGTAAAGAAAAACAGTAGTGTCTCCTGACTGTTGTGACACAAAAATATATCTGTTGAAAATAGTCTTGTGTAGGCTCGACATCCCAGTGTGGTTTCTCAGTTCCACGGGTCAAATCGCTGTACTATCCAGTTTTGGGCCTTTGGTATATAAAAAAAAAGCAGTTTGAGTGTGTCGCTCACTGTTCAGCCGCAAATATCTTTATTTAAAAACGTGTGGTGTACCCAGTAAGCAATAACTGTGGTTTTGCCATCCCACGGTAAAAATCTCTATTATTCAGCTTTTGGTATATTTTCCGTAAAGAAAAACAGTAGTGTCTCCTGACTGTTGTGACACAAAAATATATCTGTTGAAAATAGTCTTGTGTAGGCCCGACATCCAAGTGTGGTTTCGCAGTTCCACGGGTCAAATCACTGTACTATTCAGTTTTGGGCCTTTGGTATCTAAAAAAAAAGCAGTTTGAGTGTGTCGCTCACTGTTCAGCCGCAAATATCTCTATTTAAAAAAGTGTGGTATACCCCAGTAAAAAATAACTGTGGTTTTTCCATCCCATGGTAAAAATCTCTATTATTCAGCTTTTGGTAGTTTTTTCCGTAAAGAAAAACAGTAGTGTCTCCTGACTGTTGTGACACAAAAATATATCTGTTGAAAATAGTCTTGTGTAGGCCCGACATCCCATTGTGGTTTTGCAGTTCCATGCGTCAAATCTCTGTACCATCCAGTTTTGGGCCTTTGGTATCTAAAAAAAAAGCAGTTTGAGTGTGTCGCTCACTGTTCAGCCGCAAATATCTCTATTTAAAAAAGTGTGGTATACCCCAGTAAACAATAACTGTGGTTTTGCCATCCCATGGTAAAAAATCTCTATTATTCAGGATTTGGTATATTTTCCGTAAAGAAAAACAGTAGTGTCTCCTGACTGTTGTGACACAAAAATATATGTGTTGAAAATAGTCTTGTGTAGGTCCGACATTCCAGTGTGGTTTCGCAGTTCCACGGGTCAAATCGCTGTACTATCCAGTTTTGGGCCTTTGGTATCTTAAAAAAAAAGCAGTTTGAGTGTGTCGCTCACTGTTCAGCCGCAAATATCTCTATTTAAAAAAGTGTGGTATACCCCAGTAAACAATAACTGTGGTTTTGCCATCCCACGGTAAAAAATCTCTATTATTCAGCTTTTGGTAGTTTTTTCCGTAAAGAAAAACAGTAGTGTCTCCTGACTGTTGTGACACAAAAATATATCTGTTGAAAATAGTCTTCTGTAGGCCCGACACCCCAGTGTGGTTTCGCAGTTCCATGGGTCAAATCGATGTACTATCCAGTTTTGGGTCTTTGGTATCTAAAAAAAAAGCAGTTTGAGTTTGTCGCTCACTGTTCAGCCTCAAATATATCTATTTAAAAAAGTGTGGTATACCCCAGTAAAAAATAACTGTGGTTTTGCCATCCCACGGTAAAAAATCTCTATTATTCAGGTTTTGGTATATTTTCCGTAAAGAAAAACAGTAGTGTCTCCTGACTGTTGTGACACAAAAATTTATCTGTTGAAAATAGTCTTGAGTTGTCCCTAAATCCCAGTGTGGTTTCGCAGTTTCACGGGTCAAATCGCTGCACTATCCAGTTTTGGGCCTTTGGTAGCTAAAAAAAAGCAGTTTGAGTGTGTCGCTCACTGTTTAGCCGCAAATTATCTCTATATAAAAAAGTGTGGTATACCCCAGTAAACAATAACTGAGGTTTTGCCATCCCGCGGTAAAAAATCTCTATTATTCAGCTTTTGGTAGTTTTTTCCGTAAAGAAAAACAGTAGTGTCTCCTGACTGTTGTGACACAAAAATATATCTGTTGAAAATAGTCTTGTGTAGGCCCGACATCCCAGTGTGGTTTCGCAGCTCCACGGGTCAAATCGCTGTACTATTCAGTTTTGGGCCTTTGGTATCTAAAAAAAAAGACGTTTGAGTGTATCGCTCACTGTTCAGCCACAAATATCTCTATTTAAAAAAGTGTGGTATACCCCAGTAAGCAATAACTGTGGTTTTGCCATCCCACGGTAAAAAATTTCTATTATTCAGGTTTTGGTATATTTTCCGTAAAGAAAAACAGTAGTGTCTCCTGACTGTTGTGACACAAAGATATATCTGTTGAAAATAGTCTTGTGTAGGCCCGACATCCCAGTGTGGTTTCGCAGCTCCACGGGTCAAATCGCTGTACTATCCAGTTTTGGGCATTTGGTATCTAAAAAAAAAGCAGTTTGAGTGTGTCGCTCACTGTTCAGCCGCAAATATCTCTATTTAAAAAAGTGTGGTATACCCCAGTAAACAATAACTGAGGTTCTGCCATCCCACGGTAAAAAATCTCTATTTTTCAGCTTTTGGTAGTTTTTTCCGTAAAGAAAAACAGTAGTGTCTCCTGACTGTTGTGACACAAAAATATATCTGTTGAAAATAGTCTTGTGTAGGCCCGACACCCCAGTGTGGTTTCGCAGTTCCATGGGTCAAATCACTGTACTATCCAGTTTTGGGCATTTGGTATCTAAAAAAAAAGCAGTTTGAGTGTGTCGCTCACTGTTCAGCCGCAAATATCTCTATTTAAAAAAGTGTGGTATACCCCAGTAAACAATAACTGTGGTTTTGCCATCCCACGGTAAAAAATCTCTATTATTCAGGTTTTGGTATATTTTCCGTAAAGAAAATCAGTAGTGTCTCCTGACTGTTGTGACGCAACAATATATCTCTTGAAAATAGTCTTGTGTAGCCCCGACATCCCAGTGTGGTTTCGCAGTTCAATGGGTCAAATCGCTGTACTATCCAGTTTTGGGCCTTTGGTATCTAAAAAAAAAGCAGTTTGAGTGTGTCGCTCACTGTTCAGCCGCAAATATCTCTATTTAAAAAAGTGTGGTATACCCCAGTAAACAATAACTGTGGTTTTGCCATCCCACGGTAAAAAATCTCTATTATTCAGGTTTTGGTATATTTTCTGTAAAGAAAAACAGTAGTGTCTCCTGACTGTTGTGACACAAAAATATATCTGTTGAAAATAGTCTTGTGTAGGCTCGACACCCCAGTGTGGTTTCGCAGTTCCACGGGTCAAATCACTGTACTATCCAGTTTTGGGCCTTTGGTATCTAAAAAAAAAGCAGTTTGAGTGTGTCGCTCACTGTTCAGCCGCAAATATCTCAATTTAAAAAAGTGTGTTATACCCGAGTAAACAATAACTGTGGTTTTGCCATCCCACGGTAAAAAATCTCTATTATTCAGCTTTTTGTATCTTTTTCCGTAAAGAAAAACAGTAGTGTCTCCTGACTGTTGTGACACAAAAATATATCTGTTGAAAATAGTCTTGTGAAGGCCCGACATCCCAGTGTGGTTTCGCAGTTCCATGGGCAAATCGCTGTACTATCCAGTTTTGGGCCTTTGGTATCTAAAAAAAAAGACGTTTGAGTGTATCGCTCACTGTTCAGCCACAAATATCTCTATTTAAAAAAGTGTGGTATACCCCAGTAAGCAATAACTGTGGTTTTGCCATCCCACGGTAAAAAATCTCTATTATTCACGTTTTGGTATATTTTCCGTAAAGAAAAACAGTAGTGTCTCCTGACTGTTGTGACACAAAGATATATCTGTTGAAAATAGTCTTGTGTAGGCCCGACATCCCAGTGTGGTTTCGCAGCTCCACGGGTCAAATCGCTGTACTATCCAGTTTTGGGCATTTGGTATCTAAAAAAAAAAGCAGTTTGAGTGTGTCGCTCACTGTTCAGCCGCAAATATCTCTATTTAAAAAAGTGTGGTATACCCCAGTGAACAATAACTGAGGTTCTGCCATCCCACGGTAAAAAATCTCTATTTTTCAGCTTTTGGTAGTTTTTTCCGTAAAGAAAAACAGTAGTGTCTCCTGACTGTTGTGACACAAAAATATATCTGTTGAAAATAGTCTTGTGTAGGCCCGACACCCCAGGGTGGTTTCGCAGTTCCATGGGTCAAATCGCTGTACTATCCAGTTTTGGGCCTTTGGTATCTAAAAAAAAATCAGTTTCAGTGTGTCGCTCACTGTTCAGCCGCAAATATCTCTATTTAAAAAAGTGTGGTATACCCCAGTAAACAATAACTGTGGTTTTGCCATCCCACGGTAAAAAATCTCTATTATTCAGGTTTTGGTATATTTTCTGTAAAGAAAAACAGTAGTGTCTCCTGACTGTTGTGACACAAAAATATATCTGTTGAAAATAGTCTTGTGTAGGCCTGACACCCCAGTGTGGTTTCGCAGTTCCACGGGTCAAATCGCTGTACTATCCAGTTTTGGGCCTTTGGTATCTAAAAAAAAAGCAGTTTGAGTGTGTCGCTCACTGTTCAGCCGCAAATATCTCAATTTAAAAAAGTGTGTTATACCCGAGTAAACAATAACTGTGGTTTTGCCATCCCACGGTAAAAAATCTCTATTATTCAGCTTTTTGTATCTTTTTCCGTAAAGAAAAACAGTAGTGTCTCCTGACTGTTGTGACACAAAAATATATCTGTTGAAAATAGTCTTGTGAAGGCCCGACATCATAGTGTGGTTTCGCAGTTCCATGGGTCAAATCGCTGTACTATCCAGTTTTGGGCCTTTGGTATCTAAAAAAAAAGCAGTTTGAGTGTGTCGCTCACTGTTCAGCCGCAAATATCTCTATTCAAAAAGTGTGGTATACCCCAGTAAACAATAACTGTGGTTTTGCCGTCCCACGGTAAAAAATCTCTATTATTCAGGTTTTGAAATATTTTCCGTAAAGAAAAACAGTAGTGTCTCCTGACTGTTGTGACACAAAAATATATCTGTTGAAAATACTCTTGTCTAGGCCCGACATCCCAGTGTGGTTTTGCAGTTCCATGCGTCAAATCTCTGTACCATCCAGTTTTGGGCCTTTGGTATCTAAAAAAAAAGCAGTTTGAGTGTGTCGCTCACTGTTCAGCCGCAAATATCTCTATTTAAAAAAGTGTGGTATACCCCAGTAAACAATAACTGTGGTTTTGCCATCCCATGGTAAAAAATCTCTATTATTCAGGATTTGGTATATTTTCCGTAAAGAAAAACAGTAGTGTCTCCTGACTGTTGTGACACAAAAATATATGTGTTGAAAATAGTCTTGTGTAGGCCCGACATTCCAGTGTGGTTTCGCAGTTCCGCGGGTCAAATCGCTGTACTATCCAGTTTTGGGCCTTTGGTATCTTAAAAAAAAAGCAGTTTGAGTGTGTCGCTCACTGTTCAGCCGTAAATATCTCTATTTAAAAAAGTGTGGTATACCCCAGTAAACAATAACTGTGGTTTTGCCATCCCACGGTAAAAAATCTCTATTATTCAGCTTTTGGTAGTTTTTTCCGTAAAGAAAAACAGTAGTGTCTCCTGACTGTTGTGACACAAAAATATATCTGTTGAAAATAGTCTTCTGTAGGCCTGACACCCCAGTGTGGTTTCGCAGTTCCATGGGTCAAATCGATGTACTATCCAGTTTTGGGCCTTTGGTATCTAAAAAAAAAGCAGTTTGAGTTTGTCGCTCACTGTTCAGCCGCAAATATATCTATTTAAAAAAGTGTGGTATACCCCAGTAAAAAATAACTGTGGTTTTGCCATCCCACGGTAAAAAATCTCTATTATTCAGGTTTTGGTATATTTTCCGTAAAGAAAAACAGTAATGTCTCCTGACTGTTGTGACACAAAAATATATCTGTTGAAAATAGTCTTGAGTTGTCCCTAAATCCCAGTGTGGTTTCGCAGTTCCACGGGTCAAATCGATGTACTATCCAGTTTTGGGCCTTTGGTAGCTAAAAAAAAGCAGTTTGAGTGTGTCGCTCACTGTTTAGCCGCAAATTATCTCTATATAAAAAAGTGTGGTATACCCCAGTAAACAATAACTGAGGTTTTGCCATCCCGCGGTAAAAAATCTCTATTATTCAGCTTTTGGTAGTTTTTTCCGTAAAGAAAAACAGTAGTGTCTCCTAACTGTTGTGACACAAAAATATATCTGTTGAAAATAGTCTTGTGTAGGCCCGACATCCCAGTGTGGTTTCGCAGCTCCACGGGTCAAATCGCTGTACTATCCAGTTTTGGGCCTTTGGTATCTAAAAAAAAAGACGTTTGAGTGTATCGCTCACTGTTCAGCCACAAATATCTCTATTTAAAAAAGTGTGGTATACCCCAGTAAGCAATAACTGTGGTTTTGCCATCCCACGGTAAAAAATCTCTATTATTCAGGTTTTGGTATATTTTCCGTAAAGAAAAACAGTAGTGTCTCCTGACTGTTGTGACACAAAGATATATCTGTTGAAAATAGTCTTGTGTAGGCCCGACATCCCAGTGTGGTTTCGCAGCTCCACGGGTCAAATCGCTGTACTATCCAGTTTTGGGCATTTGGTATCTAAAAAAAAAGCAGTTTGAGTGTGTCGCTCACTGTTCAGCCGCAAATATCTCTATTTAAAAAAGTGTGGTATACCCCAGTAAACAATAACTGAGGTTCTGCCATCCCACGGTAAAAAATCTCTATTTTTCAGCTTTTGGTAGTTTTTTCCGTAAAGAAAAACAGTAGTGTCTCCTGACTGTTGTGACACAAAAATATATCTGTTGAAAATAGTCTTGTGTAGGCCCGACACCCCAGTGTGGTTTCGCAGTTCCATGGGTCAAATCGCTGTACTATCCAGTTTTGGGCCTTTGGTATCTAAAAAAAAGCAGTTTAAGTGTGTCGCTCACTGTTCAGCCGCAAATATCTCTATTTAAAAAAGTGTGGTATACCCCAGTAAACAATAACTGTGGTTTTGCCATCCCACGGTAAAAAATCTCTATTATTCAGGTTTTGGTATATTTTCCGTAAAGAAAATCAGTAGTGTCTCCTGACTGTTGTGACGCAACAATATATCTCTTGAAAATAGTCTTGTGTAGCCCCGACATCCCAGTGTGGTTTCGCAGTTCAATGGGTCAAATCGCTGTACTATCCAGTTTTGGGCCTTTGGTATCTAAAAAAAAAGCAGTTTGAGTGTGTCGCTCACTGTTCAGCCGCAAATATCTCTATTTAAAAAAGTGTGGTATACCCCAGTAAACAATAACTGTGGTTTTGCCATCCAACGGTAAAAAATCTCTATTATTCAGGTTTTGGTATATTTTCTGTAAAGACAAACAGTAGTGTCTCCTGACTGTTGTGACACAAAAATATATCTGTTGAAAATAGTCTTGTGTAGGCCCGACACCCCAGTGTGGTTTCGCAGTTCCACGGGTCAAATCACTGTACTATCCAGTTTTGGGCCTTTGGTATCTAAAAAAAAAGCAGTTTGAGTGTGTCGCTCACTGTTCAGCCGCAAATATCTCAATTTAAAAAAGTGTGTTATACCCGAGTAAACAATAACTGTGGTTTTGCCATCCCACGGTAAAAAATCTCTATTATTCAGCTTTTTGTATCTTTTTCCGTAAAGAAAAACAGTAGTGTCTCCTGACTGTTGTGACACAAAAATATATCTGTTGAAAATAGTCTTGTGAAGGCCCGACATCCCAGTGTGGTTTCGCAGTTCCATGGGTCAAATCGCTGTACTATCCAGTTTTGGGCCTTTGGTATCTAAAAAAAAAGACGTTTGAGTGTATCGCTCACTGTTCAGCCACAAATATCTCTATTTGAAAAAGTGTGGTATACCCCAGTAAGCAATAACTGTGGTTTTGCCATCCCACGGTAAAAAATCTCTATTATTCACGTTTTGGTATATTTTCCGTAAAGAAAAACAGTAGTGTCTCCTGACTGTTGTGACACAAAGATATATCTGTTGAAAATAGTCTTGTGTAGGCCCGACATCCCAGTGTGGTTTCGCAGCTCCACGGGTCAAATCGCTGTACTATCCAGTTTTGGGCATTTGGTATCTAAAAAAAAAGCAGTTTGAGTGTGTCGCTCACTGTTCAGCCGCAAATATCTCTATTTAAAAAAGTGTGGTATACCCCAGTGAACAATAACTGAGGTTCTGCCATCCCACGGTAAAAAATCTCTATTTTTCAGCTTTTGGTAGTTTTTTCCGTAAAGAAAAACAGTAGTGTCTCCTGACTGTTGTGACACAAAAATATATCTGTTGAAAATAGTCTTGTGTAGGCCCGACACCCCAGGGTGGTTTCGCAGTTCCATGGGTCAAATCGCTGTACTATCCAGTTTTGGGCCTTTGGTATCTAAAAAAAAGCAATTTAAGTGTGTCGCTCACTGTTCAGCCGCAAATATCTCTATTTAAAAAAGTGTGGTATACCCCAGTAAACAATAACTGTGGTTTTGCCATCCCACGGTAAAAAATCTCTATTATTCAGGTTTTGGTATATTTTCCGTAAAGAAAAACAGTAGTGTCTCCTGACTGTTGTGACGCAACAATATATCTCTTGAAAATAGTCTTGTGTAGCCCCGACATCCCAGTGTGGTTTCGCAGTTCAATGGGTCAAATCGCTGTACTATCCAGTTTTGGGCCTTTGGTATCTAAAAAAAAAGCAGTTTGAGTGTGTCGCTCACTGTTCAGCCGCAAATATCTCTATTTAAAAAAGTGTGGTATACCCCAGTAAACAATAACTGTGGTTTTGCCATCCCACGGTAAAAAATCTCTATTATTCAGGTTTTGGTATATTTTCTGTAAAGAAAAACAGTAGTGTCTCCTCACTGTTGTGACACAAAAATATATCTGTTGAAAATAGTCTTGTGTAGGCCCGACACCCCAGTGTGGTTTCGCAGTTCCACGGGTAAAATCACTGTACTATCCAGTTTTGGGCCTTTGGTATCTAAAAAAAAAGCAGTTTGAGTGTGTCGCTCACTGTTCAGACGCAAATATCTCAATTTAAAAAAGTGTGTTATACCCGAGTAAACAATAACTGTGGTTTTGCCATCCCACGGTAAAAAATCTCTATTATTCAGCTTTTTGTATCTTTTTCCGTAAAGAAAAACAGTAGTGTCTCCTGACTGTTGTGACACAAAAATATATCTGTTGAAAATAGTCTTGTGAAGGCCCGACATCCCAGTGTGGTTTCGCAGTTCCATGGGTCAAATCGCTGTACTATCCAGTTTTGGGCCTTTGGTATCTAAAAAAAAAGCAGTTTGAGTGTGTCGCTCACTGTTCAGCCGCAAATATCTCTATTCAAAAAGTGTGGTATACCCCAGTAAACAATAACTGTGGTTTTGCCGTCCCACGGTAAAAAATCTCTATTATTCAGGTTTTGAAATATTTTCCGTAAAGAAAAACAGTAGTGTCTCCTGACTGTTGTGACACAAAAATATATCTGTTGAAAATAGTCTTGTGTAGGCCCGACATCTCAGTGTGGTTTCGCAGTTCCACGGGTCAAATCACTGTACTATCCAGTTTTGGGCCTTTGGTATCTAAAAAAAAAGCAGTTTGAGTGTGTCGCTCACTGTTCAGCCGCAAATATCTCAATTTAAAAAAGTGTGTTATACCCGAGTAAACAATAACTGTGGTTTTGCCATCCCACGGTAAAAAATCTCTATTATTCAGCTTTTTGTATCTTTTTCCGTAAAGAAAAACAGTAGTGTCTCCTGACTGTTGTGACACAAAAATATATCTGTTGAAAATAGTCTTGTGAAGGCCCGACATCCCAGTGTGGTTTCGCAGTTCCATGGGTCAAATCGCTGTACTATCCAGTTTTGGGCCTTTGGTATCTAAAAAAAAAGCAGTTTGAGTGTGTCGCTCACTGTTCAGCCGCAAATATCTCTATTCAAAAAGTGTGGTATACCCCAGTAAACAATAACTGTGGTTTTGCCGTCCCACGGTAAAAAATCTCTATTATTCAGGTTTTGAAATATTTTCCGTAAAGAAAAACAGTAGTGTCTCCTGACTGTTGTGACACAAAAATATATCTGTTGAAAATAGTCTTGTGTAGGCCCGACATCTCAGTGTGGTTTCGCAGTTCCACGGGTCAAATCGCTGTACTATCCAGTTTTGGGCCTTTGGTATCTAAAAAAAAAGCAGTTTGAGTGTGTCGCTCACTGTTCAGCCGCAAATATCTCTATTTAAAAAAGTGTGGTATACCCCAGTAAACAATAACTGTGGTTTGCCATCCCACGGTAAAAAATCTCTATTATTCAGATTTTGGTATATTTTCCGTAAAGAAAACAGTAGTGTCTCCTGACTGTTGTGACGCAAAAATATATCTGTTGAAAATAGTCTTGTGTAGCCCCGACATCCCAGTCTGGTTTCGCAGTTCAATGGGTCAAATCGCTGTACTATCCAGTTTTGGGCCTTTGGTATCTAAAAAAAAAGCAGTTTGAGTGTGTCGCTCACTGTTCAGCCGCAAATATCTCTATTTAAAAAAGTGTGGTATACCCCAGTAAACAATCACTGAGGTTTTGCCATCCCACGGTAAAAAATCTCTATTATTCAGCTTTTGGTAGTTTTTTCCGTAAAGAAAAACAGAAGTGTCTCCTGACTGTTGTGACACAAAAATATATCTGTTGAAAATAGTCTTGCGTAGGCCCGACACCCCAGTGTGGTTTCGCAGTTCCATGGGTCAAATTGCTGTACTATCCAGTTTTGGGCCTTTGGTATCTAAAAAAAAGCAGTTTAAGTGTGTCGCTCACTGTTCAGCCGCAAATATCTCTATTTAAAAAAGTGTGGTATACCCCAGTAAACAATAACTGTGGTTTTGCCATCCCACGGAAAAAAATCTCTATTATTCAGGTTTTGGTATATTTTCAGTAAAGAAAAACAGTAGTGTCTCCTGACTGTTGTGACACAAAAATATATCTGTTGAAAATAGTCTTGTGTAGGCTCGACATACCAGTGTGGTTTCGCAATTCCATGGGTCAAATCGCTGTACTATCCAGTTTTGGGCCTTTGGTATCTAAAAAAAAAGCAGTTTGAGTGTGTCGCTCACTGTTCAGCCGCAAATATCTCTATTTAAAAAAGTGTGGTATTCCCCAGTAAACAATAACTGTGGTTTTGACGTTCCACGGTAAAAAATCTCTATTATTCAGGTTTTGGTATATTTTCCGTAAAGAAAAACAGTAGTGTCTCCTGACTGTTGTGACACAAAAATATATCTGTTGAAAATAGTCTTGTGTAGGCCCAACATCCCAGTGTGGTTTCGCAGTTCCACGGGTCAAATCGTTGTACTGTCCAGTTTTTGGCCTTTGGTATCTAAAAAAAAAGCAGTTTGAGTGTGTTGCTCACTGTTCACCCGCAAATATCTCTATTTAAAAAAGTGTGGTATACCCCAGTAAACAATAACTGTGGTTTTGCCATCCCACGGTAAAAAATCTCTATTATTCAGGTTTTGGTATATTTTCTGTAAAGAAAAACAGTAGTGTCTCCTGACTGTTGTGACACAAAAATATATCTGTTGAAAATAGTCTTGTGTAGGCCCGACACCCCAGTGTGGTTTCGCAGTTCCACGGGTCAAATCACTGTACTATCCAGTTTTGGGCCTTTGGTATCTAAAAAAAAAGCAGTTTGAGTGTGTCGCTCACTGTTCAGCCGCAAATATCTCAATTTAAAAAAGTGTGTTATACCCGAGTAAACAATAACTGTGGTTTTGCCATCCCACGGTAAAAAATCTCTATTATTCAGCTTTTTGTATCTTTTTCCGTAAAGAAAAACAGTAGTGTCTCCTGACTGTTGTGACACAAAAATATATCTGTTGAAAATAGTCTTGTGAAGGCCCGACATCCCAGTGTGGTTTCGCAGTTCCATGGGTCAAATCGCTGTACTATCCAGTTTTGGGCCTTTGGTATCTAAAAAAAAGCAGTTTGAGAGTGTCGCTCACTGTTCAGCCGCAAATATCTCTATTCAAAAAGTGTGGTATACCCCAGTAAACAATAACTGTGGTTTTGCCGTCCCACGGTAAAAAATCTCTATTATTCAGGTTTTGAAATATTTTCCGTAAAGAAAAACAGTAGTGTCTCCCGACTGTTGTGACACAAAAATATATTTGTTGAAAATAGTCTTGTGTAGGCCCGACACCCCAGTGTGGTTTCGCAGTTCCATGGGTCAAATCGCTGTACTATCCAGTTTTGGGCCTTTGGTATCTAAAAAAAAGCAGTTTAAGTGTGTCGCTCACTGTTCAGCCGCAAATATCTCTATTTAAAAAAGTGTGGTATACCCCAGTAAACAATAACTGTGGTTTTGCCATTCCACGGTAAAAAATCTCTATTATTCAGCTTTTGGTAGTTTTTTCCGTAAAGAAAAAAGTAGTGTCTCCCGACTGTTGTGACACAAAAATATATCTGTTGAAAATAGTCTTGTGTAGGTCCGACATCCCAGTGTGGTTTCGCAGTTCCATGGGTCAAATCGCTGTACTATCCAGTTTTGGGCCTTTGGTATCTAAAAAAAAAGCAGTTTGAGTGTGTCGCTCACTGTTCAGCCGCAAATATCTCTATTCAAAAAGTGTGGTATACCCCAGTAAACAATAACTGTGGTTTTGCCGTCCCACGGTAAAAAATCTCTATTATTCAGGTTTTGAAATATTTTCCGTAAAGAAAAACAGTAGTGTCTCCTGACTGTTGTGACACAAAAATATATCTGTTGAAAATAGTCTTGTGTAGGCCCGACATCTCAGTGTGGTTTCGCAGTTCCACGGGTCAAATCGCTGTACTATCCAGTTTTGGGCCTTTGGTATCTAAAAAAAAAGCAGTTTGAGTGTGTCGCTCACTGTTCAGCCGCAAATATCTCTATGCAAAAGGTGTGGTATACCTCAGTAAACAATAACTGTGGTTTTGCCGTCCCACGGTAAAAAATCTCTATTATTCAGGTTTGGTATATTTTCCGTAAAGAAAAACAGTAGTGTCTCCTGACTGTTGTGACACAAAAATATATGTGTTGAAAATAGTCTTGTGTAGGCCCCACACCCCAGTGTGATTTCGCAGTTCCATGGGTCAAATCGCTGTACTATCCAGTTTTGGGCCTTTGGTATCTAAAAAAAAAGCAGTTTGAGTGTGTCGCTCACTGTTCAGCCGCAAATATCTCTATTTAAAAAAGTGTGGTATACCCCAGTAAACAATAACTGTGGTTTTGCCATCCCACGGTAAAAAATCTCTATTATTCAGCTTTTGGTAGTTTTTTCCGTAAAGAAAAACAGTAGTGTCTCCCGACTGTTGTGACACAAAAATATATCTGTTGAAAATAGTCTTGTGTAGGCCCGACACCCCAGTGTGGTTTCGCAGTTCCATGGGTCAAATCGCTGTACTATCCAGTTTTGGGCCTTTGGTATCTAAAAAAAAAGCAGTTTGAGTGTGTCGCTCACTGTTCAGCCGCAAATATCTCTATTTAAAAAAGTGTGGTATACCCCAGTAAACAATAAGTGTGGTTTTGCCGTCCCACGGTAAAAAATCTCTATTATTCAGGTTTTGGTATATTTTCCGTAAAGAAAAACAGTAGTGTCTCCTGACTGTTGTGACACAAAAATATATCTGTTGAAAATAGTCTTGTGTAGGCCCGACATTCCAGTGTGGTTTCGCAATTCCACGGGTCAAATCGCTGTACTATCCAGTTTTGGGCCTTTGGTATCTAAAAAAAAAGCAGTTTGAGTGTGTCGCTCACTGTTCAGCCGCAAATATCTCTCTTTAAAAAAGTGTCGTATTCCCCAGTAAACAATAACTGTGGTTTTGCCGTTCCACGGTAAAAAATCTCTATTATTCAGGTTTTGGTATATTTTCCGTAAAGAAAAACAGTAGTGTCTCCTGACTGTTGTGACACAAAAATATATCTGTTGAAAATAGTCTTGTGTAGGCCCAACATCCCAGTGTGGTTTCGCAGTTCCACGTGTCAAATCGCTGTACTATCCAGTTTTTGGCCTTTGGTATCTAAAAAAAAAGCAGTTTGAGTGTGTCGCTCACTGTTCAGCCACAAATATCTCTATTTAAAAAAGTGTGTTATACCCGAGTAAACAATAACTGTGGTTTTGCCATCCCACGGTAAAAAATCTCTATTATTCAGCTTTTTGTATCTTTTTCCGTAAAGAAAAACAGTAGTGTCTCCTGACTGTTGTGACACAAAAATATATCTGTTGAAAATAGTCTTGTGAAGGCCCGACATCTCAGTGTGGTTTCGCAGTTCCATGGGTCAAATCGCTGTACTATCCAGTTTTGGGCCTTTGGTATCTAAAAAAAAAGCAGTTTGAGTGTGTCGCTCACTGTTCAGCCGCAAATATCTCTATTCAAAAAGTGTGGTATACCCCAGTAAACAATAACTGTGGTTTTGCCTTCCCACGGTAAAAAATCTCTATTATTCAGGTTTTGAAATATTTTCCGTAAAGAAAAACAGTAGTGTCTCCTGACTGTTGTGACACAAAAATATATTTGTTGAAAATAGTCTTGTGTAGGCCCGACACCCCAGTGTGGTTTCGCAGTTACATGGGTCAAATCGCTGTACTATCCAGTTTTGGGCCTTTGGTATCTAAAAAAAAGCAGTTTAAGTGTGTCGCTCACTGTTCAGCCGCAAATATCTCTATTTAAAAAAGTGTGGTTTACCCAAGTAAACAATAACTGTGGTTTTGCCATCCCACGGTAAAAAATCTCTATTATTCAGCTTTTGGTAGTTTTTTCCGTAAAGAAAAAAGTAGTGTCTCCCGACTGTTGTGACACAAAAATATATCTGTTGAAAATAGTCTTGTGTAGGCCCGACATCCCAGTGTGGTTTCGCAGTTCCATGGGTCAAATCGCTGTACTATCCAGTTTTGGGCCTTTGGTATCTAAAAAAAAAGCAGTTTGAGTGTGTCGCTAACTGTTCAGCCGCAAATATCTCAATTCAAAAAGTGTGGTATACCCCAGTAAACAATAACTGTGGTTTTGCCGTCCCAC
Organism: Phyllobates terribilis; assembly: GCF_046119375.1. Lineage (NCBI taxonomy): Eukaryota > Metazoa > Chordata > Amphibia > Anura > Dendrobatidae > Phyllobates > Phyllobates terribilis. The sequence continues at coordinate 591,125,617 of NW_027362763.1, read as the reverse complement.
GGTAAAAAATCTCTATTATTCAGGTTTTGAAATATTTTCCGTAAAGAAAAACAGTAGTGTCTCCTGACTGTTGTGACACAAAAATATATCTGTTGAAAATAGTCTTGTGTAGGCCCGACATCTCAGTGTGGTTTCGCAGTTCCACGGGTAAAATCGCTGTACTATCCAGTTTTGGGCCTTTGGTATCTAAAAAAAAAGCAGTTTGAGTGTGTCGCTCACTGTTCAGCCGCAAATATCTCTATGCAAAAAGTGTGGTATACCTCAGTAAACAATAACTGTGGTTTTGCCGTCCCACGGTAAAAAATCTCTATTATTCAGGTTTTGGTATATTTTCCGTAAAGAAAAACAGTAGTGTCTCCTGACTGTTGTGACACAAAAATATATGTGTTGAAAATAGTCTTGTGTAGGCCCCACACCCCAGTGTGATTTCGCAGTTCCATGGGTCAAATTGCTGTACTATCCAGTTTTGGGCCTTTGGTATCTAAAAAAAAAGCAGTTTGAGTGTGTCGCTCACTGTTCAGCCGCAAATATCTCTATTTAAAAAAGTGTGGTATACCCCAGTAAACAATAACTGTGGTTTTGCCATCCCACGGTAAAAAATCTCTATTATTCAGCTTTTGGTAGTTTTTTCCGTAAAGAAAAACAGTAGTGTCTCCCGACTGTTGTGACACAAAAATATATCTGTTGAAAATAGTCTTGTGTAGGCCCGACACCCCAGTGTGGTTTCGCAGTTCCATGGGACAAATCGCTGTACTATCCAGTTTTGGGCCTTTGGTATCTAAAAAAGAGCAGTTTAAGTGTTTCGCTCACTGTTCAGCCGCAAATATCTCTATTTAAAAAAGTGTGGTATACCCCAGTAAACAATAACTGTGGTTTTGCCATCCCACGGTAAAAAATCTCTATTATTCAGGTTTTGGTATATTTTCCGTAAAGAAAAACAGTAGTGTCTCCTGACTGTTGTGACGCAACAATATATCTGTTGAAAATAGTCTTGTGTAGCCCCGACATCCCAGTGTGGTTTCGCAGTTCAATGGGTCAAATCGCTGTACTATCCAGTTTTGGGCCTTTGGAATCTAAAAAAAAAGCAGTTTGAGTGTGTCGCTCACTGTTCAGCCGCAAATATCTCTATTTAAAAAAGTGTGGTATACCCCAGTAAACAATAAGTGTGGTTTTGCCGTCCCACGGTAAAAAATCTCTATTATTCAGGTTTTGGTATATTTTCCGTAAAGAAAAACAGTAGTGTCTCCTGACTGTTGTGACACAAAAATATATCTGTTGAAAATAGTCTTGTGTAGGCCCAACATCCCAGTGTGGTTTCGCAGTTCCACGGGTCAAATCGCTGTACTATCCAGTTTTTGGCCTTTGGTGTCTAAAAAAAAAGCAGTTTGAGTGTGTCGCTCACTGTTCAGCCACAAATATCTCTATTTAAAAAAGTGTGGTATACCCCAGTAAACAATAACTGTGGTTTTGCCATCCCACGGTAAAAAATCTCTATTATTCAGGTTTTGGTAGTTTTTTCCGTAAAGAAAAACAGTAGTGTCTCCCGACTGTTGTGACACAAAAATATATCTGTTGAAAATAGTCTTGTGTAGGCCCGACACCCCAGTGTGGTTTCGCAGTTCCATGGGTCAAATCGCTGTACTATCCAGTTTTGGGCCTTTGGTATCTAAAAAAAAGCAGTTTAAGTGTGCCGCTCACTGTTCAGCCGCAAATATCTCTATTTAAAAAAGTGTGGTATACCCCAGTAAACAATAACTGTGGTTTTGCCATCCCACGGTAAAAAATCTCTATTATTCAGGTTTTGGTATATTTCCGTAAAGAAAAACAGTACTGTCTCCTGACTGTTGTGACGCAACAATATATCTGTTGAAAATAGTCTTGTGTAGCCCTGACATCCCAGTGTGGTTTCGCAGTTCAATGGGTCAAATCGCTGTACTATCCAGTTTTGGGCCTTTGGTATCTAAAAAAAAAGCAGTTTGAGTGTGTCGCTCACTGTTCAGCCGCAAATATCTCTATTTAAAAAAGTGTGGTATACCCCAGTAAACAATAACTGTGGTTTTGCCATCCCACGGTAAAAAATCTCTATTATTCAGGTTTTGGTATATTTTCCGTAAAGAAAAACAGTAGTGTCTCCTGACTGTTGTGACGCAAAAATATATCTGTTGAAAATAGTCTTGTGTAGCCCCGACATCCCAGTGTGGTTTCGCAGTTCAATGGGTCAAATCGCTGCACTATCCAGTTTTGGGCCTTTGGTATCTAAAAAAAAAGCAGTTTGAGTGTGTCGCTCACTGTTCAGCCGCAAATATCTCTATTTAAAAAAGTGTGGTATACCCCAGTAAACAATCACTGAGGTTTTGCCATCCCACGGTAAAAAATCTCTATTATTCAGCTTTTGGTAGTTTTTTCCGTAAAGAAAAACAGAAGTGTCTCCTGACTGTTGTGACACAAAAATATATCTGTTGAAAATAGTCTTGCGTCGGCCCGACACCCCAGTGTGGTTTCGCAGTTCCATGGTTCAAATCGCTGTACTATCCAGTTTTGGGCCTTTGGTATCTAAAAAAAATCAGTTTAAGTGTGTCGCTCACTGTTCAGCCGCAAATATCTCTATTTAAAAAAGTGTGGTATACCCCAGTAAACAATAACTGTGGTTTTGCCATGCCACGGAAATAAATCTCTATTCAGGTTTTGGTATATTTTCAGTAAAGAAAAACAGTAGTGTCTCCTGACTGTTGTGACACAAAAATATATCTGTTGAAAATAGTCTTGTGCAGACCCGACATCCCAGTGTGGTTTCGCAGTTCCACGGGTCAAATCGCTGTACTATCCAGTTTTGGGCCTCTGGTATCTAAAAAAAAAGCAGTTTGAGTGTGTCGCTCACTGTTCAGCCGCAAATATCTCTATTTAAAAAAGTGTGGTATACCCCAGTAAACAATAAGTGAGGTTTTGCCGTCCCACGGTAAAAAAATCTCTATTATTCAGGTTTTGGTATATTTTCCGTAAAGAAAAACAGTAGTGTCTCCTGACTGTTGTGACACAAAAATATATCTGTTGAAAATAGTCTTGTGTAGGCCCGACATCCCAGTGTGGTTTCGCAATTCCACGGGTCAAATCGCTGTGCTATCCAGTTTTGGGCCTTTGGTATCTAAAAAAAAAGCAGTTTGAGTGTGTTGCTCACTGTTCAGCCGCAAATATCTCTATTTAAAAAAGTGTGGTATTCCCCAGTAAACAATAACTGTGGTTTTGCCGCTCCACGGTAAAAAATCTCTATTATTCAGGTTTTGGTATATTTTCCGTAAAGAAAAACAGTAGTGTCTCCTGACTGTTGTGACATAAAAATATATCTGTTGAAAATAGTCTTGTGTAGGCCCAACATCCCAGTGTGGTTTCGCAGTTCCACGGGTCAAATCGCTGTACTATCCAGTTTTTGGCCTTTGGTATCTAAAAAAAAAGCAGTTTGAGTGTGTCGCTCACTGTTCAGCCACAAATATCTCTATTTAAAAAAGTGTGGTATACCCCAGTAAACAATAACTGTGGTTTTGCCATCCCACGGTAAAAAATCTCTATTATTCAGGTTTTGGTATATTTTCTGTAAAGAAAAACAGTAGTGTCTCCTGACTGTTGTGACACAAAAATATATCTGTTGAAAATAGTCTTGTGTAGGCCCGACACCCCAGTGTGGTTTCGCAGTTCCACGGGTCAAATCACTGTACTATCCAGTTTTCTGCCTTTGGTATCTAAAAAAAAAGCAGTTTGAGTGTGTCGCTCACTGTTCAGCCGCAAATATCTCAATTTAAAAAAGTGTGGTATACCCCAGTAAACAATAACTGTGGTTTTGCCATCCCACGGTAAAAAATCTCTATTATTCAGATTTTGGTAGTTTTTTCCGTAAAGAAAAACAGTAGTGTCTCCAGACTGTTGTGACACAAAAATATATCTGTTGAAAATAGTCTTGTGTAGGCCCGACATCCCAGTGTGGTTTCGCAGTTCCATGGGTCAAATCGCTGTACTATCCAGTTTTGGGCCTTTGGTATCTAAAAAAAAAGCAGTTTGAGTGTGTCGCTCACTGTTCAGCCGCAAATATCTCTATGCAAAAAGTGTGGTATACCTCAGTAAACAATAACTGTGGTTTTGCCGTCCCACGGTAAAAAATCTCTATTATTCAGGTTTGGAATATTTTCCGTAAAGAAAAACAGTAGTGTCTCCCGACTGTTGTGACACAAAAATATATCTGTTGAAAATAGTCTTGTGTAGGCCTGACATCCCAGTGTGGTTTCGCAGTTCCATTCGTCAAATCGCTGTACTATCCAGTTTTGGGCCTTTGGTATCTAAAAAAAAAGCAGTTTAAGTGTGTCGCTCACTGTTCAGCCGCAAATATCTCTATTTAAAAAAGTGTGGTATACCCCAGTAAACAATAACTGTGGTTTTGCCATCCCACGGAAAAAAATCTCTATTATTCAGGTTTTGGTATATTTTCCGTAAAGAAAAACAGTAGTGTCTCCTGACTGTTGTGACACAAAAATATATCTGTTGAAAATAGTCTTGTGCAGACCCGACATCCCAGTGTGGTTTCGCAGTTCCACAGGTCAAATCGCTGTACTATCCAGTTTTGGGCCTCTGGTATCTAAAAAAAAAGCAGTTTGAGTGTGTCGCTCACTGTTCAGCCGCAAATATCTCTATTTAAAAAAGTGTGGTATACCCCAGTAAACAATAAGTGTGGTTTTGCCGTCCCACGGTAAAAAATCTCTATTATTCAGGTTTTGGTATATTTTCCGTAAAGAAAAACAGTAGTGTCTCCTGACTGTTGTGACACAAAAATATATCTGTTGAAAATAGTCTTGTGTAGGCCCCACACCCCAGTGTGATTTCGCAGTTCCATGGGTCAAATCGCTGTACTATCCAGTTTTGGGCCTTTGGTATCTAAAAAAAAAGCAGTTTGAGTGTGTCGCTCACTGTTCAGCCGCAAATATCTCTATTTAAAAAAGTGTGGTATACCCCAGTAAACAATAACTGTGGTTTTGCCATCCCACGGTAAAAAATCTCTATTATTCAGCTTTTGGTAGCTTTTTCCGTAAAGAAAAACAGTAGTGTCTCCTGACTGTTGTGACACAAAAATATATCTGTTGAAAATAGTCTTGTGTAGGCCTGACATCCCAGTGTGGTTTCGCAGTTCCATTAGTCAAATCGCTGTACTATCCAGTTTTGGGCCTTTGGTATCTAAAAAAAAGCAGTTTGGGTGTGTCGCTCACTGTTCAGTCGCAAATATCTCTATTTAAAAAAGTGTGGTATACCCCAGTAAACAATAACAGTGGTTTTGCCATCCCACAGTAAAAAATCTCTATTATTCAGGTTTTGGTATATTTTCCGTAAAGAAAAACAGTAGTGTCTCCTGACTGTTGTGACACAAAAATATATCTGTTGAAAATAGTCTTGTGTAGGCCCGACATCCCAGTGTGGTTTCGCAGTTCCATGGGTCAAATCGCTGTACTATCCAGTTTTGGGCCTTTGGTATCTAAAAAAAAAGCAGTTTGAGTGTGTCGCTCACTGTTCAGCCGCAAATATCTCTACTTAAAAAAGTGTGGTATACCCCAGTAAACAATAACTGTGGTTTTGCCGTCCCACGGTAAAAAATCTCTATTATTCAGGTTTTGGTATATTTTCCGTAAAGAAAAACAGTACTGTCTCCTGACTGTTGTGACACAAAAATATATCTGTTGAAAATAGTCTTGTGTAGGCCCGAAACCCCTGTGTAGTTTCGCAGTTCCACGGGTCAAATCGCTGTACTATCCAGTTTTGGGCCTTTGGTATCTGAAAAAAAACAGTTTGAGTGTGTCGCTCACTGTTCAGCCGCAAATATCTCTATTTAAAAAAGTGTGGTATACCCCAGTAAACAATAACTGTGGTTTTGCCATCCCACGGTAAAAAATCTCTATTATTCAGCTTTTGGTAGCTTTTTCCGTAAAGAAAAACAGTAGTGTCTCCTGACTGTTGTGACACAAAAATATATCTGTTGAAAATAGTCTTGTGTAGGCCCGACATCCCAGTGTGGTTTCGCAGTTCCATGGGTCAAATCGCTGTACTATCCAGTTTTGGGCCTTTGGTATCTAAAAAAAAAGCAGTTTGAGTGTGTCGCTCACTGTTCATCCGCAAATATCTCTATTTAAAAAAGTGTGGTATACCCCAGTAAACAATAACTGTGGTTTTGCCATCCCACGGTAAAAAATCTCTATTATTCAGGTTTTGGTATATTTTCCGTAAAGAAAAACAGTAGTGTCTCCTGACTGTTGTGACAAAAAAATATATCTGTTGAAAATAGTCTTGTGTAGGCCCTACATCCCAGTGTTGTTTCGCAGTTCCACGGGTCAAATCGCTGTACTATCCAGTTTTGGGCCTTTCATAGCTAAAAAAAAAAGCAGTTTGAGCTGTGTCGCTCACTGTTCAGCCGCAAATATCTCTATTTAAAAAGTGTGGTATACCCCAGTAAACAATAACTGTGGTTTTGCCATCCCGCGGTAAAAAATCTCTATTATTCAGCTTTTGGTAGTTTTTTCCGTAAAGAAAAACAGTAGTGTCTCCTGACTGTTGTGACACAAAAATATATCTGTTGAAAATAGTCTTGTGTAGGCCCGACATCCCAGTGTGGTTTCGCAGTTCCACGGGTCAAATCGCTGTACTATCCAGTTTTGGGCCTTTGGTATCTAAAAAAAAGCAGTTTGAGTGTGTCGCTCACTGTTCAGCCGCAAATATCTCTATTAAAAAAAGTGTGGTATACCCCAGTAAACAATAACTGTGGTTTTGCCATCCCACGGTAAAAAATCTCTATTATTCAGGTTTTGGTATATTTTCCGTAAAGAAAAACAGTAGTGTCTCCTGACTGTTGTGACACAAAAATATATCTGTTGAAAATAGTCTTGTGTAGGCCCGACATCCCAGTGTGGTTTTGCAGTTCCATGGGTCAAATCGCTGTACTATCCAGTTTTGGGCCTTTGGTAGCTAAAAAAAAAGCAGTTTGATTGTGTCGCTCACAGTTCAGCCGCAAATATCTTTATTTAAAAAGTGTGGTATACCCCAGTAAACAATAACTGTGGTTTTGCCATCCTACGGTAAAAAATCTCTATTATTCAGCTTTTGGTAGTTTTTTCCGTAAAGAAAAACAGTAGTGTCTCCTGACTGTTGTGACACAAAAATATATCTGTTGAAAATAGTCTTGTGTAGGCCCGACATCCCAGTGTGGTTTTGCAGTTCCACAGGTCAAATCGCTGTACTATCCAGTTTTGGGCCTTTGATATCTAAAAAAAAAGCAGTTTGAGTGTGTCGCTCACTGTTCAGCCGCAAATATCTCTATTTAAAAAAGTATGGTATACCCAAGTAAACAATAACTGTGGTTTTGCCATCCCATGGTAAAAAATCTCTATTATTCAGGTTTTGGAATATTTTCCATAAAGAAAAACAGTAGTGTCTCCTGACTGTTGTGACACAAAAATATATCTGTTGAAAATAGTCTTGTGTAGGCCCAACATCACAGTGTGGTTTCGCAGTTCCACGGGTCAAATCGCTGTACTATCCAGTTTTGGGCCTTTGGTAGCTAAAAAAAAAAGCAGTTTGATTGTGTCGCTCACTGTTCAACTGCAAATATCTCTATTTAAAAAATTGTGGTATACCCCAGTAAACAATAACTGTGGTTTTGCCATTCCACGGTTAAAAATCTCTATTATTCAGCTTTTGGTAGTTTTTTCCGTAAAGAAAAACAGTAGTGTCTCCTGACTGTTGTGACACAAAAATATATCTGTTGAAAATAGTCTTGTGTAGGCCCGACACCCCAGTGTGGTTTCGCAGTTCCATGGGTCAAATCGCTGTATTATCCAGTTTTGGGCCTTTGGTAGCTAAAAAAAAAGCAGTTTGATTGTGTCGCTCACTGTTCAGCCGCAAATATCTCTATTTAAAAAGTGTGGTATACCCCAGTAAACAATAACTGTGGTTTTGCCATCCCACGGTAAAAAATCTCTATTATTCAGCTTTTGGTAGTTTTTTCCGTAAAGAAAAACAGTAGTGTCTCCTGACTGTTGTGACACAAAAATTTATCTGTTGAAAATAGTCTTGTGTAGGCCCAACATCCCAGTGTGGTTTCGCAGTTCCATGAGTCAAATCGCTGTACTATCCAGTTTTGAGCCTTTGGTAGCTAAAAAAAAAGCAGTTTGATTGTGTCACTCACTGTTCAGCCGCAAATATCTCTATTTAAAAAATTGTGGTATACCCCAGTAAACAATAACTGTGGTTTTGCCATCCCACGGTAAAAAATCTCTATTATTCAGCTTTTGGTAGTTTTTTCCGTAAAGAAAAACAGTAGTGTCTCCTGACTGTTGTGACACAAAAATATATCAGTTGAAAATAGTGTTGTGTAGGCCCGACACCCCAGTGTGGTTTCGCAGTTCCACGGGTCAAATCGCTGTACTATCCAGTTTTGGGCCTTTGGTAGCTAAAAAAAAAGCAGTTTGAGTGTGTCACTCACTGTTCAGCCGCAAATATCTCTATTTAAAAAAGTGTGGTATACCCCAGTAAACAATAACTGTGGTTTTGCCATCCCACGGTAAAAAATCTCTATTATTCAGCTTTTTGTAGTTTTTTCCGTAAAGAAAAACAGTAGTGTTTTCTGACTGTTGTGACACAAAAATATATCTGTTGAAAATAGTCTTGTGTAGGCCCTACATCCCAGTGTGGTTTCGCAGTTCCACGGGTCAAATCGCTGTACTATCCAGTTTTGGGCCTTTGGTAGCTAAAAAAAAAGCAGTTTGATTGTGTCGCTCACTGTTCAGCCGCAAATATCTCTATTTAAAAAATTGTGGTATACCCCAGTAAACAATAACTGTGGTTTTGCCATCCCACGGTAAAAAATCTCTATTATTCAGCTTTTGGTAGTTTTTTCCGTAAAGAAAAACAGTAGTGTCTCCTGACTGTTGTGACACAAAAATATATCTGTTGAAAATAGTCTTGTGTAGGCCCGACACACCAGTGTGGTTTCGCAGTTCCATGGGTCAAATCGCTGTACTATCCAGTTTTGGGCCTTTGGTAGCTAAAAAAAAAGCAGTTTGATTGTGTCGCTCACTGTTCAGCCGCAAATATCTCTATTTAAAAAATTGTGGTATACCCCAGTAAACAATAACTGTGGTTTTGCCATCCCACGGTAAAAAATCTCTATTATTCAGCTTTTGGTAGTTTTTTCCGTAAAGAAAAACAGTAGTGTCTCCTGACTGTTGTGACACAAAAATATATCAGTTGAAAATAGTCTTGTGTAGGCCCGACACCCCAGTGTGGTTTCGCAGTTCCATGGGTCAAATCGCTGTACTATCCAGTTTTGGGCCTTTGGTAGCTAAAAAAAAAGCAGTTTGATTGTGTCGCTCACTGTTCAGCCGCAAATATCTCTATTTAAAAAGTGTGGTATACCCCAGTAAACAATAACTGTGGTTTTGCCATCCTACGGTAAAAAATCTCTATTATTCAGCTTTTGGTAGTTTTTTCCGTAAAGAAAAACAGTAGTGTCTCCTGACTGTTGTGACACAAAAATTTATCTGTTGAAAATAGTCTTGTGTAGGCCCAACATCCCAGTGTGGTTTCGCAGTTCCATGAGTCAAATCGCTGTACTATCCAGTTTTGAGCCTTTGGTAGCTAAAAAAAAAGCAGTTTGATTGTGTCACTCACTGTTCAGCCGCAAATATCTCTATTTAAAAAATTGTGGTATACCCCAGTAAACAATAACTGTGGTTTTGCCATCCCACGGTAAAAAATCTCTATTATTCAGCTTTTTGTAGTTTTTTCCGTAAAGAAAAACAGTAGTGTTTTCTGACTGTTGTGACACAAAAATATATCTGTTGAAAATAGTCTTGTGTAGGCCCTACATCCCAGTGTGGTTTCGCAGTTCCACGGGTCAAATCGCTGTACTATCCAGTTTTGGGCCTTTGGTAGCTAAAAAAAAGCAGTTTGATTGTGTCGCTCACTGTTCAGCCGCAAATATCTCTATTTAAAAAATTGTGGTATACCCCAGTAAACAATAACTGTGGTTTTGCCATCCCACGGTTAAAAATCTCTATTATTCAGCTTTTGGTAGTTTTTTCCGTAAAGAAAAACAGTAGTGTCTCCTGACTGTTGTGACACAAAAATATATCTGTTGAAAATAGTCTTGTGTAGGCCCGACACACCAGTGTGGTTTCGCAGTTCCATGGGTCAAATCGCTGTACTATCCAGTTTTGGGCCTTTGGTAGCTAAAAAAAAGCAGTTTGATTGTGTCGCTCACTGTTCAGCCGCAAATATCTCTTTTTAAAAAGTGTGGTATACCCCAGTAAACAATAACTGTGGTTTTGCCATCCCACGGTAAAAAATCTCTATTATTCAGCTTTTGGTAGTTTTTTCCGTAAATAAAAACAGTAGTGTCTCCTGACTGTTGTGACACAAAAATATATCTGTTGAAAATAGTCTTGTGTTGGCCCAACATCCCAGTGTGGTTTCGCAGTTCCATGGGTCAAATCGCTGTACTATCCAGTTTTGGGCCTTTGGTAGCTAAAAAAAAAGCAGTTTGATTGTGTCGCTCACTGTTCAGCCGCAAATATCTCTATTTAAAAAATTGTGGTATACCCCAGTAAACAATAACTGTGGTTTTGCCATCCCACGGTAAAAAATCTCTATTATTCAGCTTTTGGTAGTTTTTTCCGTAAAGAAAAACAGTAGTGTCTCCTGACTGTTGTGACACAAAAATATATCAGTTGAAAATAGTCTTGTGTAGGCCCGACACCCCAGTGTGGTTTCGCAGTTCCATGGGTCAAATCGCTGTACTATCCAGTTTTGGGCCTTTGGTAGCTAAAAAAAAAGCAGTTTGATTGTGTCGCTCACTGTTCAGCCGCAAATATCTCTATTTAAAAAGTGTGGTATACCCCAGTAAACAATAACTGTGGTTTTGCCATCCCACGGTAAAAATCTCTATTATTCAGCTTTTGGTAGTTTTTTCCGTAAAGAAAAACAGTAGTGTCTCCTGATTGTTGTGACACAAAAATATATCTGTTGAAAATAGTCTTGTGTAGGCCCGACACTCCAGTGTGTTTTCGCAGTTCCATGGGTCAAATCGCTGTACTATCCAGTTTTGGGCCTCTGGTATCTAAAAAAAAGCAGATTGAGTGTGTCGCTCACTGTTCAGCCGCAAATATCTCTATTTAAAAAAGTGTGGTATACCCCAGTAAACAATAACTGTGGTTTTGCCATCCCATGGTAAAAAATCTCTATTATTCAGGTTTTGGTATATTTTCCATAAAGAAAAACAGTAGTGTCTCCTGACTGTTGTGACACAAAAATATATCTGTTGAAAATAGTCTTGTGTAGGCCCAACATCCCAGTGTGGTTTCGCAGTTCCACGGGTCAAATCGCTGTACTATCCAGTTTTGGGCCTTTGGTAGCTAAAAAAAAAAGCAGTTTGATTGTGTCGCTCACTGTTCAACTGCAAATATCTCTATTTAAAAAATTGTGGTATACCCCAGTAAACATTAACTGTGGTTTTGCCATCCCACGGTTAAAAATCTCTATTATTCAGCTTTTGGTAGTTTTTTCCGTAAAGAAAAACAGTAGTGTCTCCTGACTGTTGTGACACAAAAATATATCTGTTGAAAATAGTCTTGTGTAGGCCCGACACCCCAGTGTGGTTTCGCAGTTCCATGGGTCAAATCGCTGTATTATCCAGTTTTGGGCCTTTGGTAGCTAAAAAAAAAGCAGTTTGATTGTGTCGCTCACTGTTCAGCCGCAAATATCTCTATTTAAAAAGTGTGGTATACCCCAGTAAACAATAACTGTGGTTTTGCCATCCCACGGTAAAAAATCTCTATTATTCAGCTTTTGGTAGTTTTTTCCGTAAAGAAAAACAGTAGTGTCTCCTGACTGTTGTGACACAAAAATTTATCTGTTGAAAATAGTCTTGTGTAGGCCCAACATCCCAGTGTGGTTTCGCAGTTCCATGAGTCAAATCGCTGTACTATCCAGTTTTGAGCCTTTGGTAGCTAAAAAAAAAGCAGTTTGATTGTGTCACTCACTGTTCAGCCGCAAATATCTCTATTTAAAAAATTGTGGTATACCCCAGTAAACAATAACTGTGGTTTTGCCATCCCACGGTAAAAAATCTCTATTATTCAGCTTTTGGTAGTTTTTTCCGTAAAGAAAAACAGTAGTGTCTCCTGACTGTTGTGACACAAAAATATATCAGTTGAAAATAGTGTTGTGTAGGCCCGACACCCCAGTGTGGTTTCGCAGTTCCATGGGTCAAATCGCTGTACTATCCAGTTTTGGGCCTTTGGTAGCTAAAAAAAAAGCAGTTTGAGTGTGTCGCTCACTGTTCAGCCGCAAATATCTCTATTTAAAAAAGTGTGGTATACCCCAGTAAACAATAACTGTGGTTTTGCCATCCCACGGTAAAAAATCTCTATTATTCAGCTTTTTGTAGTTTTTTCCGTAAAGAAAAACAGTAGTGTTTTCTGACTGTTGTGACACAAAAATATATCTGTTGAAAATAGTCTTGTGTAGGCCCAACATCCCAGTGTGGTTTCGCAGTTCCACGGGTCAAATCGCTGTACTATCCAGTTTTGGGCCTTTGGTAGCTAAAAAAAAAGCAGTTTGATTGTGTCGCTCACTGTTCAGCCGCAAATATCTCTATTTAAAAAATTGTGGTATACCCCAGTAAACAATAACTGTGGTTTTGCCATCCCACGGTTAAAAATCTCTATTATTCAGCTTTTGGTAGTTTTTTCCGTAAAGAAAAACAGTAGTGTCTCCTGACTGTTGTGACACAAAAATATATCTGTTGAAAATAGTCTTGTGTAGGCCCGACACACCAGTGTGGTTTCGCAGTTCCATGGGTCAAATCGCTGTACTATCCAGTTTTGGGCCTTTGGTAGCTAAAAAAAAGCAGTTTGATTGTGTCGCTCACTGTTCAGCCGCAAATATCTCTTTTTAAAAAGTGTGGTATACCCCAGTAAACAATAACTGTGGTTTTGCCATCCCACGGTAAAAAATCTCTATTATTCAGCTTTTGGTAGTTTTTTCCGTAAAGAAAAACAGTAGTGTCTCCTGACTGTTGTGACACAAAAATATATCTGTTGAAAATAGTCTTGTGTTCGCCCAACATCCCAGTGTGGTTTCGCAGTTCCATGGGTCAAATCGCTGTACTATCCAGTTTTGGGCCTTTGGTAGCTAAAAAAAAAGCAGTTTGATTGTGTCGCTCACTGTTCAGCCGCAAATATCTCTATTTAAAAAATTGTGGTATACCCCAGTAAACAATAACTGTGGTTTTGCCATCCCACGGTAAAAAATCTCTATTATTCAGCTTTTGGTAGTTTTTTCCGTAAAGAAAAACAGTAGTGTCTCCTGACTGTTGTGACACAAAAATATATCAGTTGAAAATAGTCTTGTGTAGGCCCGACAACCCAGTGTGGTTTCGCAGTTCCATGGGTCAAATCGCTGTACTATCCAGTTTTGGGCCTTTGGTAGCTAAATAAAAAGCAGTTTGATTGTGTCGCTCACTGTTCAGCCGCAAATATCTCTATTTAAAAAGTGTGCTATACCCCAGTAAATAATAACTGTGGTTTTGCCATCCCACGGTAAAAATCTCTATTATTCAGCTTTTGGTAGTTTTTTCCGTAAAGAAAAACAGTAGTGTCTCCTGACTGTTGTGACACAAAAATATATCTGTTGAAAATAGTCTTGTGTAGGCCCGACACTCCAGTGTGTTTTCGCAGTTCCATGGGTCAAATCGCTGTACTATCCAGTTTTGGGCCTTTGGTATCTAAAAAAAAGCAGATTGAGTGTGTCGCTCACTGTTCAGCCGCAAATATCTCTATTTAAAAAAGTGTGGTATACCCCAGTAAACAATAACTGTGGTTTTGCCATCCCACGGTAAAAAATCTCTATTATTCAGCCTTTGGTATATTTTCCGTAAAGAAAAACAGTAGTGTCTCCTGACTGTTGTGACACAAAAATATATCAGTTGAAAATAGTCTTGTGTAGGCCCGACACCCCAGTGTGGTTTCGCAGTTCCATGGGTCAAATCGCTGTACTATCCAGTTTTGGGCCTTTGGTAGCTAAAAAAAAAGCAGTTTGATTGTGTCGCTCACTGTTCAGCCGCAAATATCTCTATTTAAAAAGTGTGGTATACCCCAGTAAACAATAACTGTGGTTTTGCCATCCCACGGTAAAAATCTCTATTATTCAGCTTTTGGTAGTTTTTTCCGTAAAGAAAAACAGTAGTGTCTCCTGATTGTTGTGACACAAAAATATATCTGTTGAAAATAGTCTTGTGTAGGCCCGACACTCCAGTGTGTTTTCGCAGTTCCATGGGTCAAATCGCTGTACTATCCAGTTTTGGGCCTTTGGTATCTAAAAAAAAGCAGTTTGAGTGTGTCGCTCACTGTTCAGCCGCAAATATCTCTATTTAAAAAAGTGTGGTATACCCCAGTAAACAATAACTGTGGTTTTGCCATCCCACGGTAAAAAATCTCTATTATTCAGCCTTTGGTATATTTTCCGTAAAGAAAAACAGTAGTGTCTCCTGACTGACTGTTGTGACACAAAAATATATCTGTTGAAAATAGTCTTGTGTAGGCCCGACACACCAGTGCAGTTTCGCAGTTCCACGGGTCAAATCGCTGTGCTATCCAGTTTTGGGCCTTTGGTATCTAAAAAAAAGCAGTTTGAGTGTGTCGCTCACTGTTCAGCCGCAAATATCTCAATTTAATAAAGTGTGGAATACCCCAGTAAACAATAACTGTGGTTTTGCCATCCCACTGTAAAAAAATCTCTATTATTCATCTTTTGGTAGTTTTTTCCGTAAAGAAAAACAGTAGTGTCTCCTGACTGTTGTGACACAAAAATGTATCTGTTGAAAACAGTCTTGTGTAGGCCCGACACCCCAGTGTGGTTTCGCAGTTCCATGGGTCAAATCGCTGTACTATCCAGTTTTGGGCCTTTGGTATCTAAAAAAAAGCAGTTTGAGTGTGTCGCTCACTGTTCAGCCGCAAATATTTCTATTTAAAAAAAGTGTGGTATACCCCAGTAAACAATAACTGTGGTTTTGCCATCCTACGGTAAAAAATCTCTATTATTCAGCTTTTGGTAGTTTTTTTCGTAAAGAAAAACAGTAGTGTCTCCTGACTGTTGTGACACAAAAATATATCAGTTGAAAATAGTCTTGTGTAGGCCCGACATCCAAGTGTGGTTCGCAGTACCATGGGTCAAATCGCTGTACTATCCAGTTTTGGGCCTTTGGTATCTAAAAAAAAAAGCAGTTTGAGTGTGTCGCTCACTGTTCAGCCGCAAATATCTCTATTCAAAAAAGTGTGGTATACCCCAGTAAACAATAACTGGTTTTGCCATCCCACGGTAAAAAATCTCTATTGTTCAGGTTTTGGTATATTTTCCGTAAAGAAAAACAGTAGTGTCTCCTGACTGTTGTGACACAAAAATATATCTGTTGAAAATAGTCTTGTGTAGGCCCAACATCCCAGTGTGGTTTCGCAGTTCCACAGGTCAAATCGCTGTACTATCCAGTTTTGGGCCTTTGGTATCTAAAAAAAAAGCAGTTTGAGTGTGTCGCTCACTGTTCAGTCGCAAATATCTCTATTTAAAAAAGTATGGTATACCCCAGTAAACAATAACTGTGGTTTTGCCATCCCACGGTTAAAAATCTCTATTATTCAGCTTTTGGTAGTTTTTTCTGTAAAGAAAAACAGTAGTGTCTCCTGACTGTTGTGACACAAAAATATATCTGTTGAAAATAGTCTTGTGTAGGCCCGACACCCCAGTGTGGTTTCGCAGTTCCATGGGTCAAATCGCTGTACCTTCCAGTTTTGGGCCTTTGGTAGCTAAAAAAAAAGCAGTTTGATTGTGTCGCTCACTGTTCAGCCGCAAATATCTCTATTTAAAAAGTGTGGTATACCCCAGTAAACAATAACTGTGGTTTTGCCATCCCACGGTAAAAAATCTCTATTATTCAGCTTTTGGTAGTTTTTTCCGTAAAGAAAAACAGTAGTGTCTCCTGACTGTTGTGACACAAAAATATATCTGTTGAAAATAGTCTTGTGTAGGCCCGACACCCCAGTGTGGTTTCGCAGTTCCATGGGTCAAATCGCTGTACTATCCAGTTTTGGGCATTTGGTAGCTAAAAAAAAAGCAGTTTGAGTGTGTCGCTCACTGTTCAGCCGCAAATATCTCTATTCAAAAAAGTGTGGTATACCCCAGTAAACAATAACTGTGGTTTTGCCATCCCACGGTAAAAAATCTCTATTATTCAGCTTTTGGTAGTTTTTTCCGTAAAGAAAAACAGTAGTGTTTCCTGACTGTTGTGACACAAAAATATATCTGTTGAAAATAGTCTTGTGTAGGCCCAACATCCCAGTGTGGTTTCGCAGTTCCACGGGTCAAATCGCTGTACTATCCAGTTTTGGGCCTTTGGTAGCTAAAAAAAAGCAGTTTGATTGTGTCACTCACTGTTCAGCCGCAAATATCTCTATTTAAAAAATTGTGGTAAACCCCAGTAAACAATAACTGTGGTTTTGCAATCCCACGGTTAAAAATCTCTATTATTCAGCTTTTGGTAGTTTTTTCCGTAAAGAAAAACAGTAGTGTCTCCTGACTGTTGTGACACAAAAATATATCTGTTGAAAATAGTCTTGTGTAGGCCCGACACACCAGTGTGGTTTCGCAGTTCCATGGGTCAAATCGCTGTACTATTAAGTTTTGGTCCTTTGGTAGCTAAAAAAAAGCAGTTTTATTGTGTCACTCACTGTTCAGCCGCAAATATCTCTTTTTAAAAAGTGTGGTATACCCCAGTAAACAATAACTGTGGTTTTGCCATCCCACGGTAAAAAATCTCTATTATTCAGCTTTTGGTATTTTTTTCCGTAAAGAAAAACAGTAGTGTCTCCTGACTGTTGTGACACAAAAATATATCTGTTGAAAATAGTCTTGTGTAGGCCCAACATCCCAGTGTGGTTTCGCAGTTCCATGGGTCAAATCGCTGTACTATCCAGTTTTGGGCCTTTGGTATCTAAAAAAAAAGAAGTTTGAGTGTGTCGCTCACTGTTCAGCCGCAAATATCTCTATTTAAAAAAGTGTGGTATACCCCAGTAAACAATAACTGTGGTTTTGCCATCCCACGGTAAAAAATCTCTATTACTCAGCTTTTGGTAGTTTTTTCCGTAAAGAAAAACAGTAGTGTCTCCTGACTGTTGTGACACAAAAATATATCTGTTGAAAATAGTCTTGTGTAGGCCCGACACCCCACAGTGGTTTCACAGTTCCATGGTTCAAATCGCTGTACTATCCAGTTTTGGGCCTTTGGTATCTAAAAAAAAGCAGTTTGAGTGTGTCGCTCACTGTTCAGCCGCAAAAATCTCTATTTAAAAAAGTGTGGTATACCCCAGTAAACAATAACTGTGGTTTTGCCATCCCACGGTAAAAAAATCTCTATTATTCAGGTTTTGGTAGTTTTTTCCATAAAGAAAAACAGTAGTGTCTCCTGACTGTTGTGACACAAAAATATATCTGTTGAAAATAGTCTTGTGTAGGCCCGACATCGAAGTGTGGTTTCGCAGTTCCACGGGTCAAATCGCTGTACTATCAAGTTTTGGGCCTTTGGTATCTAAAAAAAAGCAGTTTGAGTGTGTCGCTCACTGTTCAGCCGCAAATATTTCGATTTAAAAAAGTGTGGTATACCCCAGTAAACCATAACTGTGGTTTTGCCATCCCACGGTAAAAAATCTCTATTGTTCAGGTTTTGGTATATTTTCCGTAAAGAAAAACAGTAGTGTCTCCTGACTGTTGTGACACAAAAATATATCTGTTGAAAATAGTCTTGTGTAGGCCCGACATCCCAGTGTGGTTTCGCAGTTCCACGGGTCAAATCGCTGTACTATCCAGTTTTGGGCCTTTGGTATCTAAAAAAAAGCAGTTTGAGTGTGTCGCTCAATGTTCAGCCGCAAATATCTCTATTTAAAAAAGTGTGGTATACCCCAGTAAACAATAACTGTGGTTTTGCCATCCCACGGTATAAAATCTCTATTATTCAGCTTTTGGTATATTTTCCATAAAGAAAAACAGTAGTGTCTCCTGACTGTTGTGACACAAAAATATATCTGTTGAAAATAGTCTTGTGTAGGCCCGACATCCCAGTGTGGTTTCGCAGTTCCACGGGTCAAATCGCTGTACTATCCAGTTTTGGGCCTTTGGTATGTAAAAAAAAAGAAGTTTGAGTGTGTCGCTCACTGTTCAGCCGCAAATATCTCTATTTAAAAAAGTGTGTTATACCCCAGTAAACAATAACTGTGGTTTTGCCATCGCACGGTAAAAAATCTCTATTATTCAGCTTTTGGTAGTTTTTTCCGTAAAGAAAAACAGTAGTGTCTCCTGACTGTTGTGACACAAAAGTATATCTGTTGAAAACAGTCTTGTGTAGGCCCGACACACAAGTGTGGTTTCGCAGTTCCACGGGTCAAATCGCTGTGCTATCCAGTTTTGGGCCTTTGGTATCTAAAAAAAAGCAGTTTGAGTGTGTCGCTCACTGTTCAGCCACAAATATCTCAATTTAAAAAAGTGTGGAATACCCCAGTAAACAATAACTGTGGTTTTGCGATCCCACTGTAAAAAAATCTCTATTATTCAGCTTTTGGTAGTTTTTTCCGTAAAAAAAAACAGTAGAGTCTCCTGACTGTTGTGACACAAAAATATATCTGTTGAAAATAGTCTTGTGTAGGCCCGACATCCCAGTGTGGTTTCGCAGTTCCACGGGTCAAATCGCTGTACTATCCAGTTTTGGGCCTCTGGTATCTAAAAAAAAGCAGTTTGAGTGTGTCGCTCACTGTTCAGCCGCAAATATTTCTATTTAAAAAAGTGTGGTATACCCCAGTAAACAATAACTGTGGTTTTGCCATCCTTTGGTAAAAAATCTCTATTATTCAGCTTTTGGCAGTTTTTTTCGTAAAGAAAAACAGTAGTGTCTCCTGACTGTTGTGACACAAAAATATATCAGTTGAAAATAGTCTTGTGTAGGCCCGACATCCAAGTGTGGTTTCGCAGTTCCATGGGTCAAATCGCTGTACTATCCAGTTTTGGGCCTTTGGTATCTAAAAAAAAGCAGTTTGAGTGTGTCGCTCACTGTTCAGCCGCAAATATCTCTATTCAAAAAAGTGTGGTATACCCCAGTAAACAATAACTGTGGTTTTGCCATCCCACGGTAAAAAATCTCTATTGTTCAGGTTTTGGTATATTTTCCGTAAAGAAAAACAGTAGTGTCTCCTGACTGTTGTGACACAAAAATATATCTGTTGAAAATAGTCTTGTGTAGGCCCAACACTCCAGTGTGGTTTCGCAGTTCCATGGGTCAAATCGCTGTACTATCCAGTTTTGGGCCTTTGGTATCTAAAAAAAAGCAGTTTGAGTGTGTCGCTCAATGTTCAGCCGCAAATATCTCTATTTAAAAAAGTGTGGTATACCCCAGTAAACAATAACTGTGGTTTTGCCATCCCACGGTATAAAATCTCTATTATTCAGCTTTTGGTATATTTTCCATAAAGAAAAAGAGAAGTGTCTCCTGACTGTTGTGACACAAAAATATATCTGTTGAAAATAGTCTTGTGTAGGCCCGACATCCCAGTGTGGTTTCGCAGTTCCACGGGTCAAATCGCTGTACTATCCAGTTTTGGGCCTTTGGTATGTAAAAAAAAAGAAGTTTGAGTGTGTCGCTCACTGTTCAGCCGCAAATATCTCTATTTAAAAAAGTGTGTTATACCCCAGTAAACAATAACTGTGGTTTTGCCATCGCACGGTAAAAAATCTCTATTATTCAGCTTTTGGTAGTTTTTTCCGTAAAGAAAAACAGTAGTGTCTCCTGACTGTTGTGACACAAAAGTATATCTGTTGAAAATAGTCTTGTGTAGGCCCGACACACAAGTGTGGTTTCGCAGTTCCACGGGTCAAATCGCTGTGCTATCCAGTTTTGGGCCTTTGGTATCTAAAAAAAAGCAGTTTGAGTGTGTCGCTCACTGTTCAGCCACAAATATCTCAATTTAAAAAAGTGTGGAATACCCCAGTAAACAATAACTGTGGTTTTGCGATCCCACTGTAAAAAAATCTCTATTATTCAGCTTTTGGTAGTTTTTTCCGTAAAAAAAAACAGTAGAGTCTCCTGACTGTTGTGACACAAAAATATATCTGTTGAAAATATTCTTGTGTAGGCCCGACATCCCAGTGTGGTTTCGCAGTTCCACGGGTCAAATCGCTGTACTATCCAGTTTTGGGCCTTTGGTATCTAAAAAAAAGTAGTTTGAGTGTGTCGCTCACTGTTCAGCCGCAAATATTTCTATTTAAAAAAGTGTGGTATACCCCAGTAAACAATAACTGTGGTTTTGCCATCCTATGGTAAAAAATCTCTATTATTCAGCTTTTGGCAGTTTTTTTCGTAAAGAAAAACAGTAGTGTCTCCTGACTGTTGTGACACAAAAATATATCAGTTGAAAATAGTCTTGTGTAGGCCCGACATCCAAGTGTGGTTTCGCAGTTCCATGGGTCAAATCGCTGTACTATCCAGTTTTGGGCCTTTGGTATCTAAAAAAAAGCAGTTTGAGTGTGTCGCTCACTGTTCAGCCGCAAATACCTCTATTCAAAAAAGTGTGGTATACCCCAGTAAACAATAACTGTGGTTTTGCCATCCCACGGTAAAAAATCTCTATTGTTCAGGTTTTGGTATATTTTCCGTAAAGAAAAACAGTAGTGTCTCCTGACTGTTGTGACACAAAAATATATCTGTTGAAAATAGTGTTGTGTAGGCCCGACATCCCAGTGTGGTTTCGCAGTTCCACGGGTCAAATCGCTGTACTATCAAGTTTTGGGCCTTTGGTATCTAAAAAAAAGCAGTTTGAGTGTGTCGCTCACTGTTCAGCCGCAAATATTTCTATTTAAAAAAGTGTGGTATACCCCAGTAAACAATATCTGTGGTTTTGCCATCCTACGGTAAAAAATCTCTATTATTCAGCTATTGGTAGTTTTTTTCGTAAAGAAAAACAGTAGTGTCTCCTGACTGTTGTGACACAAAAATATATCAGTTGAAAATAGTCTTGTGTAGGCCCGACATCCAAGTGTGGTTTCGCAGTTCCATGGGTCAAATCGCTGTACTATCCAGTTTTGGGCCTTTGGTATCTAAAAAAAAAGCAGTTTGAGTGTGTCGCTCACTGTTCAGCCGCAAATATCTCTATTCAAAAAAGTGTGGTATACCCCAGTAAACAATAACTGTGGTTTTGCCATCCCACGGTAAAAAATCTCTATTGTTCAGATTTTGGTATATTTTCCGTAAAGAAAAACAGTAGTGTCTCCTGACTGTTGTGACACAAAAATATATCTGTTGAAAATAGTCTTTTGTAGGCCCGACATCCCAGTGTGGTTTCGCAGTTCCACGGGTCAAATCGCTGTACTATCAAGTTTTGGGCCTTTGGTATCTAAAAAAAAGCAGTTTGAGTGTGTCGCTCACTGTTCAGCCGCAAATATTTCTATTTAAAAAAGTGTGGTATACCCCAGTAAACAATAACTGTGGTTTTGCCATCCTACGGTAAAAAATCTCTATTATTCAGCTATTGGTAGTTTTTTTCGTAAAGAAAAACAGTAGTGTCTCCTGACTGTTGTGACACAAAAATATATCAGTTGAAAATAGTCTTGTGTAGGCCCGACATCCAAGTGTGGTTTCGCAGTTCCATGGGTCAAATCGCTGTACTATCCAGTTTTGGGCCTTTGGTATCTAAAAAAAAAGCAGTTTGAGTGTGTCGCTCACTGTTCAGCCGCAAATATCTCTATTCAAAAAAGTGTGGTATACCCCAGTAAACAATAACTGTGGTTTTGCCATCCCACGTAAAAAATCTCTATTGTTCAGATTTTGGTATATTTTCCGTAAAGAAAAACAGTAGTGTCTCCTGACTGTTGTGACACAAAAATATATCTGTTGAAAATAGTCTTGTGTAGGCCCGACATCCCAGTGTGGTTTCGCAGTTCCACGGGTCAAATCGCTGTACTATCAAGTTTTGGGCCTTTGGTATCTAAAAAAAAGCAGTTTGAGTGTGTTGCTCACTGTTCAGCCTCAAATATCTCTATTTAAAAAAGTGTGGTATATCCCAGTAAACAATAACTGTGGTTTTGCCATCCCACGGTAAAAATCTCTATTATTCAGCTTTTGGTAGTTTTTTCCGTAAAGAAAAACAGTAGTGTCTCCTGACTGTTGAGACACAAAACTATATCAGTTGAAAATAGTTTTGTGTAGGCCCGACTTCCCAGTGTGGTTTCGCAGTTCCATGGGTCAAATCGCTGTACTATCCAGTTTTGGGCCTTTGGTATCTAAAAAAAAAAGCAGTTTGAGTGTGTCGCTCACTGTTCAGCCGCAAATATCTCTATTCAAAAAAGTGTGGTATACCCCAGTAAACAATAACTGTGGTTTTGCCATCCCACGGTAAAAAATCTCTATTATTCAGGTTTTGGTATATTTTCCGTAAAGAAAAACAGTAATGTCTCCTGACTGTTGTGACACATAAATATATCTGTTCAAAATAGTCTTGTGTAGGCCCGACATCCCAGTGTGGTTTCGCAGTTCCACGGGTCAAATCGCTGTACTATCCAGTTTTGGGCCTTTGGTATCTAAAAAAAAACAGTTTGAGTGTCTCGCTCACTGTTCAGCCGCAAATATCTCTATTTAAAAAAGTGTGGTATACCCCAGTAAACAATAACTGTGGTTTTGCCATCCCAAGGTAAAAAATCTCTATTATTCAGCTTTTGGTAGTTTTTTTCGTAAAGAAAAACAGTAGTGTCTCCTGACTGTTGTGACACAAAAATATATCAGTTGAAAATAGTATTGTGTAGGCCCGACATCCCAGTGTGGTTTCGCAGTTCCATGGGTCAAATCGCTGTACTATCCAGTTTTGGGCCTTTGGTATCTAAAAAAAAAGCAGTTTGAGTGTGTTGCTCACTGTTCAGCCTCAAATATCTCTATTTAAAAAAGTGTGGTATACCCCAGTAAACAATAACTGTGGTTTTGCCATCCCACGGTAAAAATCTCTATTATTCAGCTTTTGGTAGTTTTTTCCGTAAAGAAAAACAGTAGTGTCTCCTGACTGTTGAGACAAAAAAATATATCAGTTGAAAATAGTCTTGTGTAGGCCCGACATCCCAGTGTGGTTTTGCAGTTCCATGGGTCAAATCGCTGTACTATCCAGTTTTGGGCCTTTGGTATCTAAAAAAAAAGCAGTTTGAGTGTGTCGCTCACTGTTCAGCCGCAAATATCTCTATTTAAAAAAGTGTGGTATACCCCAGTAAACAATAACTGGTTTTGCCATCCCACGGTAAAAAATCTCTATTGTTCAGGTTTTGGTATATTTTCCGTAAAGAAAAACAGTAGTGTCTCCTGACTGTTATGACACAAAAATATATCTGTTGAAAATAGTCTTGTGTAGGCCCGACATCCCAGTGTGGTTTCGCAGTTCCACGGGTCAAATCACTGTACTATCCAGTTTTGGGCCTTTGGTATCTAAAAAAAAAGCAGTTTGAGTGTGTCGCTCACTGTTCAGCCGCAAATAGCTCTATTCAAAAAAGTGTGGTATACCCCAGTAAACAATAACTGTGGTTTTGCCATCCCACGGTAAAAAATCTCTATTATTCAGCTTTTGGTATTTTTTTCCATAAAGAAAAACAGTAGTGTCTCCTGACTGTTGTGACACAAACATATATCAGTTGAAAATAGTCTTGTGTAGGCCCGACATCCCAGTGTGGTTTCGCAGTTCCATGGGTCAAATCGCTGTACTATCCAGTTTTGGGCCTTTGGTATCTAAAAAAAAAACAGTTTGAGTGTGTCGCTCACTGTTCAGCCGCAAATAGCTCTATTCAAAAAAGTGTGGTATACCCCAGTAAACAATAACTGTGGTTTTGTCATCCCACGGTAAAAAATCTCTATTATTCAGCTTTTGGTAGTTTTTTTCGTAAAGAAAAACAGTAGTGTCTCCTGACTGTTGTGACACAAAAATATATCAGTTGAAAATAGTCTTGTGTAGGCCCGACATCCCAGTGTGGTTTCGCAGTTCCACGGGTCAAATCGCTGTACTATCCAGTTTTGGGCCTTTGGTATCTAAAAAAAAGCAGTTTGAGTGTGTCGCTCACTGTTCAGCCGCAAATATCTCTATTTAAAAAAGTGTGGTATACCCCAGTAAACAATAACTGTGGTTTTGCCATCCCACGGTAAAAAATCTCTATTATTCAGCTTTTGGTAGTTTTTTTCGTAAAGAAAAACAGTAGTGTCTCCTGACTGTTGTGACACAAAAATATATCAGTTGAAAATAGTCTTGTCTAGGCCCGACATCACAGTGTGGTTTCGCAGTTCCATGGGTCAAATCGCTGTACTATCCAGTTTTGGGCCTTTGGTATCTAAAAAAAAAGCAGTTTGAGTGTGTCGCTCACTGTTCAGCCGCAAATATCTCTATTCAAAAAAGTGTGGTATACCCCAGTAAACAATAACTGTGGTTTTGCCATCCCACGGTAAAAAATCTCTATTATTCAGGTTTTGGTATATTTTCCGTAAAGAAAAACAGTAGTTTCTCCTGACTGTTGTGACACAAAAATATATCTGTTGAAAATAGTCTTGTGTAGGCCCGACATCCCAGTGTGGTTTCGCAGTTCCATGGGTCAAATCGCTGTTCTATCCAGTTTTGGGCCTTTGGTATCTAAAAAAAAAGCAGTTTGAGTGTGTCGCTCACTGTTCAGCCGCAAATATCTCTATTTAAAAAAGTGTGGTATACCCCAGTAAACAATAACTGTGGTTTTGCAATCCCACGGTAAAAAATCTCTATTATTCAGCTTTTGGTAGTTTTTTCCGTAAAGAAAAACAGTAGTGTCTCCTGACTGTTGAGACACAAAAATATATCTGTTGAAAATAGTCTTGTGTAGGCCCGACATCCCAGTGTGGTTTCGCAGTTCCATGGGTCAAATCGCTGTACTATCCAGTTTTGGGCCTTTGGTATCTAAAAAAAAAGCAGTTTGAGTGTGTCGCTCACTGTTCAGCCGCAAATAGCTCTATTCAAAAAAGTGTGGTATACCCCAGTAAACAATAACTGTGGTTTTGCCATCCCACGGTAAAAAATCTCTATTATTCAGCTTTTGGTAGTTTTTTCCGTAAAGAAAAACAGTAGTGTCTCCTGACTGTTGTGACACAAAAATATATCAGTTGAAAATAGTCTTGTGTAGGCCCGACTTCCCAGTTTGGTTTCGCAGATCCATGGGTCAAATCGCTGTAGTATCCAGTATTGGGCCTTTGGTATCTAAAAAAAAAGCAGTTTGAGTGTGTCGCTCACTGTTCAGCCGCAAATATCTCTATTCAAAAAAGTGTGGTATACCCCAGTAAACAATAACTGTGGTTTTGCCATCCCACGGTAAAAAATCTCTATTATTCAGGTTTTGGTATATTTTCCGTAAAGAAAAACAGTAGTGTCTCCTGACTGTTGTGACACAAAAATATATCTGTTCAAAATAGTCTTGTGTAGGCCCGACATCCCAGTGTGGTTTCGCAGTTCCACGGGTCAAATCGCTGTACTATCCAGTTTTGGGCCTTTGGTATCTAAAAAAAAGCAGTTTGAGTGTGTCGCTCACTGTTCAGCCGCAAATATCTCTATTTAAAAAAGTGTAGTATACCCAAGTAAACAATAACTGTGGTTTTGCCATCCCACGGTAAAAAATCTCTATTATTCAGCTTTTGGTAGTTTTTTTCGTAAAGAAAAACAGTAGTGTCTCCTGACTGTTGTGACACAAAAATATATCAGTTGAAAATAGTCTTGTGTAGGCCCGACATCCCAGTGTGGTTTTGCAGTTCAATGGGTCAAATCGCTGTACTATCCAGTTTTTGGCCTTTGGTATCTAAAAAAAAAGCAGTTTGAGTGTGTCGCTCACTGTTCAGCCGCAAATATCTCTATTTAAAAAAGTGTGGTATACCCCAGTAAACAATAACTGTGGTTTTGCCATCCCACAGTAAAAAATCTCTATTATTCAGCTTTTGGTAGTTTTTTCCATAAAGAAAAACAGTAGTGTCTCCTGACTGTTGAGACACAAAAATATATCAGTTGAAAATAGTCTTGTGTAGGCCCGACATCCCAGTGTGGTTTCGCAGTTCCACGTTTCAAATCGCTGTACTATCCAGTTTTGGGCCTTTGGTATCTAAAAAAAAGCAGTTTGAGTGTGTCGCTCACTGTTCAGCCGCAAATATCTCTATTTAAAAAAGTGTGGTATACCCCAGTAAACAATAACTGTGGTTTTGCCATCCCACGGTAAAAAATCTCTATTATTCAGCTTTTGGTAGTTTTTTTCGTAAAGAAAAACAGTAGTGTCTCCTGACTGTTGTGACACAAAAATATATCAGTTGAAAATAGTCTTGTGTAGGCCCGACATCCCAGTGTGGTTTTGCAGTTCCATGGGTCAAATCGCTGTACTATCCAGTTTTGGGCCTTTGGTATCTAAAAAAAAAGCAGTTTGAGTGTGTCGCTCACTGTTCAGCCGCAAATATCTCTATTTAAAAAAGTGTGGTATACTCCAGTAAACAATAACTGGTTTGGCCATCCCACGGTAAAATATCTCTTTTATTCAGGTTTTGGGATATTTTCCGTAAAGAAAAACAGTAGTGTCTCCTGACTGTTGTGACACAAAAATATATCAGTTGAAAATAGTCTTGTCTAGGCCCGACATCACAGTGTGGTTTCGCAGTTCCATGGGTCAAATCGCTGTACTATCCAGTTTTGGGCCTTTGGTATCTAAAAAAAAAGCAGTTTGAGTGTGTCGCTCACTGTTCAGCCGCAAATATCTCTATTCAAAAAAGTGTGGTATACCCCAGTAAACAATAACTGTGGTTTTGCCATCCCACGGTAAAAAATCTCTATTATTCAGGTTTTGGTATATTTTCCGTAAAGAAAAACAGTAGTTTCTCCTGACTGTTGTGACACAAAAATATATCTGTTGAAAATAGTCTTGTGTAGGCCCGACATCCCAGTGTGGTTTCGCAGTTCCATGGGTCAAATCGCTGTTCTATCCAGTTTTGGGCCTTTGGTATCTAAAAAAAAAGCAGTTTGAGTGTGTCGCTCACTGTTCAGCCGCAAATATCTCTATTTAAAAAAGTGTGGTATACCCCAGTAAACAATAACTGTGGTTTTGCAATCCCACGGTAAAAAATCTCTATTATTCAGCTTTTGGTAGTTTTTTCCGTAAAGAAAAACAGTAGTGTCTCCTGACTGTTGAGACACAAAAATATATCTGTTGAAAATAGTCTTGTGTAGGCCCGACATCCCAGTGTGGTTTCGCAGTTCCATGGGTCAAATCGCTGTACTATCCAGTTTTGGGCCTTTGGTATCTAAAAAAAAAGCAGTTTGAGTGTGTCGCTCACTGTTCAGCCGCAAATAGCTCTATTCAAAAAAGTGTGGTATACCCCAGTAAACAATAACTGTGGTTTTGCCATCCCACGGTAAAAAATCTCTATTATTCAGCTTTTGGTAGTTTTTTCCGTAAAGAAAAACAGTAGTGTCTCCTGACTGTTGTGACACAAAAATATATCAGTTGAAAATAGTCTTGTGTAGGCCCAACATCCCAGTGTGGTTTCGCAGTTCCATGGGTCAAATCGCTGTACTATCCAGTTTTGGGCCTTTGGTATCTAAAAAAAAAGCAGTTTGAGTGTGTTGCTCACTGTTCAGCCGCAAATATCTCTATTCAAAAAAGTGTGGTATACCCCTGTAAACAATAACTGGTTTTGCCATCCCACGGTAAAAAATCTCTATTATTCAGGTTTTGGTATATTTTCCGTAAAGAAAAACAGTAGTGTCTCCTGACTGTTGTGACACAAAAATATATCTGTTGAAAATAGTCTTGTGTAGGCCCGACACTCCAGTGTGGTTTCGCAGTTCCACGGGTCAAATCGCTGTACTATCCAGTTTTGGGCCTTTGGTATCTAAAAAAAAGCAGTTTGAGTGTGTCGCTCACTGTTCAGCCGCAAATATCTCTATTTAAAAAAGAGTGGTATACCCCAGTAAACAATAACTGTGGTTTTGCAATCCCACGGTAAAAAATCTCTATTATT
This sequence comes from Phyllobates terribilis, assembly GCF_046119375.1. Lineage (NCBI taxonomy): Eukaryota > Metazoa > Chordata > Amphibia > Anura > Dendrobatidae > Phyllobates > Phyllobates terribilis. Next base: position 591,097,470 of record NW_027362763.1, on the reverse strand, counting down.
CAGCTTTTGGTATATTTTCCGTAAAGAAAAACAGTAGTGTCTCCTGACTGTTGTGACACAAAAATATATCTGTTGAAAATAGTCTTGGTAGGCCCGACATCCCAGTGTGGTTTAGCAGTTCCATGAGTCAAATCGCTGTACGATCCAGTTTTGGGCCTTTGGCATCTAAAAAAATAGCAGTTTGAGTGTGTCGCTCACTGTTCAGCCGCAAATATCTCTATTTAAAAAAGTGTGGTATACCCCAGTAAACAATAACTGTGGTTTTGCCATTCCACGGTAAAAAATCTCTATTATTCAGCTTTTGGTATTTTTTTCCGTAAAGAAAAACAGTAGTGTCTCCTGACTGTTGTGACACAAAAATATATCTGTTGAAAATAGTCTTGTGTAGGCCCGACATCCCAGTGTGGTTTCGCCGTTCCATGTGTTAAATCGCTGTACTATCCAGTTTTGGGCCTTTGGTATCTAAAAAAAAAGCAGTTGGAGTGTGTCGCTCACTGTTCAGCCGCAAATATCTCTATTTAAAAAAGTGTGGCATACCCCAGTAAACAATAACTGTGGTTTTGTCATCCCACGGTAAAAAATCTCTATTATTCAGCTTTTGGTAGTTTTTTCCATAAAGAAAAACAGTAGTGTCTCCTGACTGTTGTGACACAAACATATATCAGTTGAAAATAGTCCTGTGTAGGCCCGACATCCCAGTGTGGTTTCGCAGTTCCATGGGTCAAATCGCTGTACTATCCAGTTTTGGGCCTTTGGTATCTAAAAAAAAAGCAGTTTGAGTGTGTCGCTCACTGTTCAGCCGCAAATAGCTCAATTCAAAAAAGTGTGGTATACCCCAGCAAACAATAACTGTGGTTTTGCCATCCCACGGTAAAAAATCTCTATTATTCAGCTTTTGGTAGTTTTTTCCGTAAAGAAAAACAGTAGTGTCTCCTGACTGTTGTGACACAAAAATATATCAGTTGAAAATAGTCTTGTGTAGGCCCAACATCCCAGTGTGGTTTCGCAGTTCCATGGGTCAAATCGCTGTACTATCCAGTTTTTGGCCTTTGGTATCTAAAAAAAAAAGCAGTTTGAGTGTGTCGCTCACTGTTCAGCCACAAATATCTCTATTTAAAAAAGTGTGGTATACCCCAGTAAACAATAACTGTGGTTTTGCCATCCCACGGTAAAAAATCTCTATTATTCAGGTTTTGGTATATTTTCCGTAAAGAAAAACAGTAGTGTCTCCTGACTGTTGTGACACAAAAATATATCAATTGAAAATAGTCTTGTGTAGGCCCGACATCCCAGTGTGGTTTCGCAGTTCCATGGGTCAAATCGCTGTACTATCCAGTTTTGGGCCTTTGGTATCTAAAAAAAAAGCAGTTTGAGTGTGTCGCTCACTGTTCAGCCGCAAATATCTCTATTTAAAAAAGTGTGGTATACCCCAGTAAACAATAACTGTGGTTTTGCCATCCCACGGTAAAAAATCTCTTTTATTCAGGTTTTGGTATATTTTCCGTAAAGAAAAACAGTAGTGTCTCCTGACTGTTGTGACACAAAAATATATCTGTTGAAAATAGTCTTGTGTAGGCCCGACATCCCAGTGTGGTTTCGCAGTTCCACTGGTCAAATCGCTGTACTATCCAGTTTTGGGCCTTTGGTATCTAAAAAAAAAGCAGTTTGAGTGTGTTGCTCACTGCTCAGCCTCAAATATCTCTATTTAAAAAAGTGTGGTATACCCCAGTAAACAATAACTGTGGTTTTGCCATCCCACAGTAAAAAATCTCTATTATTCAGCTTTTGGTAGTTTTTTCCGTAAAGAAAAACAGTAGTGTCTCCTGACTGTTGAGACACAAAAATATATCAGTTGAAAATAGTCTTGTGTAGGCCCGACATCCCAGTGTGGTTTCGCAGTTCCATGGGTCAAATCGCTTTACTATCCAGTTTTGGGCCTTTGGTATCTAAAAAAAAAGCAGTTTGAGTGTGTCGCTCACTGTTCAGCCGCAAATAGCTCTATTCAAAAAAGTGTGGTATACCCCAGTAAACAATAACTGTGGTTTTGCCATCCCACGGTAAAAAATCTCTATTATTCAGCTTTTGGTAGTTTTTTTCGTAAAGAAAAACAGTAGTGTCTCCTGACTGTTGTGACACAAAAATATATCTGTTGAAAATAGTCTTGTGTAGGCCCGACATCCCAGTGTGGTTTCGCAGTTCCATGGGTCAAATCGCTGTACTATCCAGTTTTGGGCCTTTGGTATCTAAAAAAAAGCAGTTTGAGTGTGTCGCTCACTGTTCAGCCGCAAATATCTCTATTTAAAAAAGTGTGGTATACCCCAGTAAACAATAACTGTGGTTTTGCCATCCCACGGTAAAAAATCTCTATTATTCAGCTTTTGGTATATTTTCCGTAAAGAAAAACAGTAGTGTCTCCTGACTGTTGTGACACAAAAATATATCTGTTGAAAATAGTCTTGTGTAGGCCCAACATCCCAGTGTGGTTTCGCAGTTCAACGGGTCAAATCGCTGTACTATACAGTTTTGGGCCTTTGGTATCTTAAAAAAAAGCAGTTTGAGTGTGTCGCTCACTGTTCAGCCGCAAATATCTCTATTTAAAAAAGTGTGGTATACCCCAGTAAACAATAACTGTGGTTTTGCCATCCCACGGTAAAAAATCTCTATTATTCAGCTTTTGGTAGTTTTTTCAATAAGAAAAACTGTAGTGTCTCCTGACTGTTGTGACACAAAAATATATCTGTTGAAAATAGTCTTGTGTAGGCCCGACACCCCAGAGTGGTTTCACAGTTCCATGGGTCAAATCGCTGTACTATCCAGTTTTGGGCCTTTGGTATCTAAAAAAAAGCAGTTTGAGTGTGTCGCTCACTGTTCAGCCGCAAATATCTCTATTTAAAAAAGTGTGGTATACCCCAGTAAACAATAACTGTGGTTTTGCCATCCCACGGTAAAAAATCTCTATTATTCAGGTTTTGGTATATTTTCCGTAAAGAAAAACAGTAGTGTCTCCTGACTGTTGTGACACAAAAATATATCTGTTGAAAATAGTCTTGGTAGGCCCGACATCCCAGTGTGGTTTAGCAGTTCCACGGGTCAAATCGCTGTACGATCCAGTTTTGGGCTTTTGGCATCTAAAAAAATAGCAGTTTGAGTGTGTCGCTCACTGTTCAGCCGCAAATATTTCTATTTAAAAAAGTGTGGTATACCCCAGTAAACAATAACTGTGGTTTTGCCATCCTACGGTAAAAAATCTCTATTATTCAGCTTTTGGTAGTTTTTTCCGTAAAGAAAAACAGTAGTGTCTCCTGACTGTTGTGACACAAAAATATATCAGTTGAAAATAGTCTTGTGTAGGCCCGACATCCCAGTGTGGTTTCGCAGTTCCATGGGTCAAATCGCTGTACTATCCAGTTTTGGGCCTTTGGTATCTAAAAAAAAAGCAGTTTGAGTGTGTCGCTCACTGTTCAGCCGCAAATATCTCTATTTAAAAAAGTGTGGTATACCCCAGTAAACAATAACTGTGGTTTTGCCGTCCCACGGTAAAAAATCTCTTTTATTCAGGTTTTGGTATATTTTCCGTAAAGAAAAACAGTAGTGTCTCCTGACTGTTGTGACACAAAAATATATCTGTTGAAAATAGTCTTGTGTAGGCCCGACATCCCAGTGTGGTTTCGCAGTTCCACTGGTCAAATCGCTGTACTATCCAGTTTTGGGCCATTGGTATCTAAAAAAAAAGCAGTTTGAGTGTGTTGCTCACTGCTCAGCCTCAAATATCTCTATTTAAAAAAGTGTGGTATACCCGAGTAAACAATAACTGTGGTTTTGCCATCCCACAGTAAAAAATCTCTATTATTCAGCTTTTGGTAGTTTTTTCCGTAAAGAAAAACAGTAGTGTCTCCTGACTGTTGAGACACAAAAATATATCAGTTGAAAATAGTCTTGTGTAGGCCCGACATCCCAGTGTGGTTTCGCAGTTCCATGGGTCAAATCGCTTTACTATCCAGTTTTGGGCCTTTGGTATCTAAAAAAAAAGCAGTTTGAGTGTGTCGCTCACTGTTCAGCCGCAAATAGCTCTATTCAAAAAAGTGTGGTATACCCCAGTAAACAATAACTGTGGTTTTGCCATCCCACGGTAAAAAATCTCTATTATTCAGCTTTTGGTAGTTTTTTTCGTAAAGAAAAACAGTAGTGTCTCCTGACTGTTGTGACACAAAAATATATCTGTTGAAAATAGTCTTGTGTAGGCCCGACATCCCAGTGTGGTTTCGCAATTCCATGGGTCAAATCGCTGTACTATCCAGTTTTGGGCCTTTGGTATAAAAAAAAAAGCAGTTTGAGTGTGTCTCTCACTGTTCAGCCACAAATATCTCTATTCAAAAAAGTGTGGTATACCCCAGTAAACAATAACTGTGGTTTTGCCATCCCACGGTAAAAAATCTCTATTATTCAGGTTTTGGTATATTTTCCGTAAAGAAAAACAGTAGTGTCTCCTGACTGTTGTGACACAAAAATATATCTGTTGAAAATAGTCTTGTGTAGGCCCGACATCCCAGTGTGGTTTCGCAGTTCCACGGGTCAAATCGCTGTACTATCCAGTTTTGGGCCTTTGGTATCTAAAAAAAAGCAGTTTGAGTGTGTCGCTCACTGTTCAGCCACAAATATCTCTATTTAAAAAAGTGTGGTATACCCCAGTAAACAATAACTGTGGTTTTGCCATCCCACGGTAAAAAATCTCTTTTATTCAGCTTTTGGTAGTTTTTTTCGTAAAGAAAAACAGTAGTGTCTCCTGACTGTTGTGACACAAACATATATCAGTTGAAAATAGTCTTGTGTAGGCCCGACATCCCAGTGTGGTTTCGCAGTTCCATGGGTCAAATCGCTGTACTATCCAGTTTTGGGCCTTTGGTATCTAAAAAAAAAGCAGTTTGAGTGTGTCGCTCACTGTTCAGCCACAAATATCTCTATTTAAAAAACTGTGGTATACCCCAGTAAACAATAACTGTGGTTTTGCCATCCCACGGTAAAAAATCTCTATTATTCAGCTTTTGGTAGTTTTTTTCATAAAGAAAAACAGTAGTGTCTCCTGACTGTTGTGACACAAAAATATATCTGTTGAAAATAGTCTTGTGTAGGCCCGACATCCCAGTGTGGTTTCGAAGTTCCACTGGTCAAATCGCTGTACTATCCAGTTTTGGGCCTTTGGTATAAAAAAAAAAGCAGTTTGAGTGTGTTGCTCACTGTTCAGCCTCAAATATCTCTATTTAAAAAAGTGTGGTATACCCCAGTAAAAAATAACTGTGGTTTTGCCATCCCACGGTAAAAAATCTCTATTATTAAGCTTTTGGTAGTTTTTTTCGCAAAGAAAAACAGTAGTGTCTCCTGACTGTTGTGACACAAAAATATATCTGTTGAAAATAGTCTTGTGTAGGCCCGACATCCCAGTGTGGTTTCGCAGTTCCATGGGTCAAATCGCTGTACTATCCAGTTTTGGGCCTTTGGTATCTAAAAAAAAAGCAGTTTGAGTGTGTCGCTCACTGTTCAGCCGCAAATATCTCTATTTAAAAAAGTGTGGTATACCCCAGTAAACAATAACTGTGGTTTTGCCATCCCACGGTAAAAAATCTCTATTATTCAGGTTTTGGTATATTTTCCGCAAAGAAAAACAGTAGTGTCTCCTGACTGTTGTGACACAAAAATATATCTGTTGAAAACAGTCTTGTGTAGGCCCGACATCCCAGTGTGGTTTCGCAGTTCCACGGGTCAAATCGCTGTACTATCCAGTTTTGGGCCTTTGGTATCTAAAAAAAAGCAGTTTGAGTGTGTTGCTCACTGTTCAGCCTCAAATATCTCTATTTAAAAAAGTGTGGTATACCCTAGTAAACAATAACTGTGGTTTGGCCATCCCACGGTAAAAAATCTCTATTATTCAGCTTTTGGTAGTTTTTTCCATAAAGAAAAACAGTAGTGTCTCCTGACTGTTGAGACACAAAAATATATCAGTTGAAAATAGTCTTGTATAGGCCCAACATCCCAGTGTGGTTTCGCAGTTCCATGGGTTAAATCGCTGTACTATCCAGTTTTGGGCCTTTGGTATCTAAAAAAAAAAGCAGTTTCAGTGTGTCGCTCACTGTTCAGCTGCAAATAGCTCTATTCAAAAAAGTGTGGTATACCCCAGTAAACAATCACTGTGGTTTTGCCATCCCACGGTAAAAAATCTCTATTATTCAGCTTTTGGTATTTTTTTCAGTAAAGAAAAACAGTAGTGTCTCCTGACTGTTGTGACACAAAAATATATCAGTTGAAAATAGTCTTGTGTAGGCCCAACATCCCAGTGTGGTTTTGCAGTTCCATGGGTCAAATCGCTGTACTATCCAGTTTTGGGCCTTTGGTATCTAAAAAAAAAAAGCAGTTTGAGTGTGTCTCTCACTGTTCAGCCACAAATATCTCTATTCAAAAAAGTGTGGTATACCCTAGTAAACAATAACTGTGGTTTTGCCATCCCACGGTAAAAAATCTCTATTATTCAGGTTTTGGTATATTTTCCGTAAAGAAAAACAGTAGTGTCTCCTGACTGTTGTGACACAAAAATATATCTGTTGAAAATAGTCTTGTGTAGGCCCGACATCCCAGTGTGGTTTCGCAGTTCCACGGGTCAAATCGCTGTACTATCCAGTTTTGGGCCTTTGGTATCTAAAAAAAAAGCAGTTTGAGTGTGTCGCTCACTGTTCAGCCACAAATATCTCTATTTAAAAAACTGTGGTATACCCCAGTAAACAATAACTGTGGTTTTGCCATCCCACGGTAAAAAATCTCTATTATTCAGCTTTTGGTAGTTTTTTTCATAAAGAAAAACAGTAGTGTCTCCTGACTGTTGTGACACAAAAATATATCTGTTGAAAATAGTCTTGTGTAGGCCCGACATCCCAGTGTGGTTTCGAAGTTCCACTGGTCAAATCGCTGTACTATCCAGTTTTGGGCCTTTGGTATAAAAAAAAAAGCAGTTTGAGTGTGTTGCTCACTGTTCAGCCTCAAATATCTCTATTTAAAAAAGTGTGGTATACCCCAGTAAAAAATAACTGTGGTTTTGCCATCCCACGGTAAAAAATCTCTATTATTAAGCTTTTGGTAGTTTTTTTCGCAAAGAAAAACAGTAGTGTCTCCTGACTGTTGTGACACAAAAATATATCTGTGGAAAATAGTCTTTTGTAGGCCCGACATCCCAGTGTGGTTTCGCAGTTCCATGGGTCAAATCGCTGTACTATCCAGTTTTGGGCCTTTGGTATCTAAAAAAAAAGCAGTTTGAGTGTGTCGCTCACTGTTCAGCCGCAAATATCTCTATTTAAAAAAGTGTGGTATACCCCAGTAAACAATAACTGTGGTTTTGCCATCCCACGGTAAAAAATCTCTATTATTCAGGTTTTGGTATATTTTCCGCAAAGAAAAACAGTAGTGTCTCCTGACTGTTGTGACACAAAAATATATCTGTTGAAAACAGTCTTGTGTAGGCCCGACATCCCAGTGTGGTTTCGCAGTTCCACGGGTCAAATCGCTGTACTATCCAGTTTTGGGCCTTTGGTATCTAAAAAAAAGCAGTTTGAGTGTGTTGCTCACTGTTCAGCCTCAAATATCTCTATTTAAAAAAGTGTGGTATACCCTAGTAAACAATAACTGTGGTTTTGCCATCCCACGGTAAAAAATCTCTATTATTCAGCTTTTGGTAGTTTTTTCCATAAAGAAAAACAGTAGTGTCTCCTGACTGTTGAGACACAAAAATATATCAGTTGAAAATAGTCTTGTATAGGCCCAACATCCCAGTGTGGTTTCGCAGTTCCATGGGTTAAATCGCTGTACTATCCAGTTTTGGGCCTTTGGTATCTAAAAAAAAAAGCAGTTTCAGTGTGTCGCTCACTGTTCAGCCGCAAATAGCTCTATTCAAAAAAGTGTGGTATACCCCAGTAAACAATCACTGTGGTTTTGCCATCCCACGGTAAAAAATCTCTATTATTCAGGTTTTGGTATATTTTCCGTAAAGAAAAACAGTAGTGTCTCCTGACTGTTGTGACACAAAAATATATCTGTTGAAAATAGTCTTGTGTAGGCCCGACATCCCAGTGTGGTTTCGCAGTTCCACGGGTCAAATCGCTGTACTATCCAGTTTTGGGCCTTTGGTATCTAAAAAAAAGCAGTTTGAGTGTGTCGCTCACTGTTCAGCCACAAATATCTCTATTTAAAAAAGTGTGGTATACCCCAGTAAACAATAACTGTGGTTTTGCCATCCCACGGTAAAAAATCTCTATTATTCAGCTTTTGGTAGTTTTTTTCGTAAAGAAAAACAGTAGTATCTCCTGACTGTTGTGACACAAACATATATCAGTTGAAAATAGTCTTGTGTAGGCCCGACATCCCAGTGTGGTTTCGCAGTTCCATGGGTCAAATCGCTGTACTATCCAGTTTTGGGCCTTTGGTATCTAAAAAAAAGCAGTTTGAGTGTGTCGCTCACTGTTCAGCCACAAATATCTCTATTTAAAAAACTGTGGTATACCCCAGTAAACAATAACTGTGGTTTTGCCATCCCACGGTAAAAAATCTCTATTATTCAGCTTTTGGTAGTTTTTTTCATAAAGAAAAACAGTAGTGTCTCCTGACTGTTGTGACACAAAAATATATCTGTTGAAAATAGTCTTGTGTAGGCCCGACATCCCAGTGTGGTTTCGAAGTTCCACGGGTCAAATCGCTGTACTATCCAGTTTTGGGCCTTTGGTATAAAAAAAAAAGCAGTTTGAGTGTGTTGCTCACTGTTCAGCCTCAAATATCTCTATTTAAAAAAGTGTGGTATACCCCAGTAAACAATAACTGTGGTTTTGCCATCCCACGGTAAAAAATCTCTATTATTCAGCTTTTGGTAGTTTTTTTCGCAAAGAAAAACAATAGTGTCTCCTGACTGTTGTGACACAAAAATATATCTGTTGAAAATAGTCTTGTGTAGGCCCGACATCCCAGTGTGGTTTCGCAGTTCCATGGGTCAAATCGCTGTACTATCCAGTTTTGGGCCTTTGGTATCTAAAAAAAAAGCAGTTTGAGTGTGTCGCTCACTGTTCAGCCGCAAATATCTCTATTTAAAAAAGTGTGGTATACCCCAGTAAACAATAACTGTGGTTTTGCCATCCCACGGTAAAAAATCTCTATTATTCAGGTTTTGGTATATTTTCCGTAAAGAAAAACAGTAGTGTCTCCTGACTGTTGTGACACAAAAATATATCTGTTGAAAATAGTCTTGTGTAGGCCCGACATCCCAGTGTGGTTTCGCAGTTCCATGGGTCAAATCGCTGTACTATCCAGTTTTGGGCCTTTGGTATCTAAAAAAAAAGCAGTTTGAGTGTGTCGCTCACTGTTCAGCCGCAAATATCTCTATTTAAAAAAGTGTGGTATACCCCAGTAAACAATAACTGTGGTTTTGCCATCCCACGGTAAAAAATCTCTATTATTCAGGTTTTGGTATATTTTCCGCAAAGAAAAACAGTAGTGTCTCCTGACTGTTGTGACACAAAAATATATCTGTTGAAAACAGTCTTGTGTAGGCCCGACATCCCAGTGTGGTTTCGCAGTTCCACGGGTCAAATCGCTGTACTATCCAGTTTTGGGCCTTTGGTATCTAAAAAAAAAGCAGTTTGAGTGTGTTGCTCACTGTTCAGCCTCAAATATCTCTATTCACAAAAGTGTGGTATACCCCAGTAAACAATAACTGTGGTTTTGCCATCCCACGGTAAAAAATCTCTATTATTCAGGTTTTGGTATATTTTCCGTAAAGAAAAACAGTAGTGTCTCCTGACTGTTGTGACACAAAAATATATCTGTTGAAAATAGTCTTGTGTAGGCCCGACATCCCAGTGTGGTTTCGCAGTTCCACGGGTCAAATCGCTGTACTATCCAGTTTTGGGCCTTTGGTATCTAAAAAAAAGCAGTTTGACTGTGTCGCTCACTGTTCAGCCGCAAATATCTCTATTTAAAAAAGTGTGGTATACCCCAGTAAACAATAACTGTGGTTTTGCCATCCCACGGTAAAAAATCTCTATTATTCAGCTTTTGGTAGTTTTTTTCGTAAAGAAAAACAGTAGTGTCTCCTGACTGTTGTGACACAAAAATATATCTGTTGAAAATAGTCTTGTGTAGGCCCGACATCCCAGTGTGGTTTCGCAGTTCCATGGGTCAAATCGCTGTACTATCCAGTTTTGGGCCTTTGGTATCTAAAAAAAAAGCAGTTTGAGTGTGTCGCTCACTGTTCAGCCGCAAATATCTCTATTTAAAAAAGTGTGGTATACCCCAGTAAACAATAACTATGGTTTTGCCATCCCACCGTAAAAAATCTCTATTATTCAGCTTTTGGTAGTTTTTTCCGTAAAGAAAAACAGTAGTGTCTCCTGACTGTTGTGACACAAACATATATCAGTTGAAAATAGTCTTGTGTAGGCCCGACATCCCAGTGTGGTTTCGAAGTTCCACGGGTCAAATCGCTGTACTATCCAGTTTTGGGCCTTTGGTATAAAAAAAAAAGCAGTTTGAGTGTGTTGCTCACTGTTCAGCCTCAAATATCTCTATTTAAAAAAGTGTGGTATACCCCAGTAAACAATAACTGTGGTTTTGCCATCCCACGGTAAAAAATCTCTATTATTCAGCTTTTGGTAGTTTTTTTCGCAAAGAAAAACAATAGTGTCTCCTGACTGTTGTGACACAAAAATATATCTGTTGAAAATAGTCTTGTGTAGGCCCGACATCCCAGTGTGGTTTCGCAGTTCCATGGGTCAAATCGCTGTACTATCCAGTTTTGGGCCTTTGGTATCTAAAAAAAAAGCAGTTTGAGTGTGTTGCTCACTGTTCAGCCTCAAATATCTCTATTCACAAAAGTGTGGTATACCCCAGTAAACAATAACTGTGGTTTTGCCATCCCACGGTAAAAAATCTCTATTATTCAGGTTTTGGTATATTTTCCGTAAAGAAAAACAGTAGTGTCTCCTGACTGTTGTGACACAAAAATATATCTGTTGAAAATAGTCTTGTGTAGGCCCGACATCCCAGTGTGGTTTCGCAGTTCCACGGGTCAAATCGCTGTACTATCCAGTTTTGGGCCTTTGGTATCTAAAAAAAAGCAGTTTGACTGTGTCGCTCACTGTTCAGCCGCAAATATCTCTATTTAAAAAAGTGTGGTATACCCCAGTAAACAATAACTGTGGTTTTGCCATCCCACGGTAAAAAATCTCTATTATTCAGCTTTTGGTAGTTTTTTTCGTAAAGAAAAACAGTAGTGTCTCCTGACTGTTGTGACACAAAAATATATCTGTTGAAAATAGTCTTGTGTAGGCCCGACATCCCAGTGTGGTTTCGCAGTTCCATGGGTCAAATCGCTGTACTATCCAGTTTTGGGCCTTTGGTATCTAAAAAAAAAGCAGTTTGAGTGTGTCGCTCACTGTTCAGCCGCAAATATCTCTATTTAAAAAAGTGTGGTATACCCCAGTAAACAATAACTGTGGTTTTGCCATCCCACGGTAAAAAATCTCTATTATTCAGGTTTTGGTATATTTTCCGTAAAAAAAAACAGTAGTGTCTCCTGACTGTTGTGACACAAAAATATATCTGTTGAAAACAGTCTTGTGTAGGCCGGACATCCCAGTGTGGTTTCGCAGTTCCACGGGTCAAATCGCTGTACTATCCAGTTTTGGGCCTTTGGTATCTAAAAAAAGCAGTTTGAGTGTGTTGCTCACTGTTCAGCCTCAAATATCTCTATTTAAAAAAGTGTGGTATACCCCAGTAAACAATAACTGTGGTTTTGCCATCCCACCGTAAAAAATCTCTATTATTCAGCTTTTGGTAGTTTTTTCCGTAAAGAAAAACAGTAGTGTCTCCTGACTGTTGTGACACAAACATATATCAGTTGAAAATAGTCTTGTGTAGGCCCGACATCCCAGTGTGGTTTCGAAGTTCCACGGGTCAAATCGCTGTACTATCCAGTTTTGGGCCTTTGGTATAAAAAAAAAAGCAGTTTGAGTGTGTTGCTCACTGTTCAGCCTCAAATATCTCTATTTAAAAAAGTGTGGTATACCCCAGTAAACAATAACTGTGGTTTTGCCATCCCACGGTAAAAAATCTCTATTATTCAGCTTTTGGTAGTTTTTTTCGCAAAGAAAAACAATAGTGTCTCCTGACTGTTGTGACACAAAAATATATCTGTTGAAAATAGTCTTGTGTAGGCCCGACATCCCAGTGTGGTTTCGCAGTTCCATGGGTCAAATCGCTGTACTATCCAGTTTTGGGCCTTTGGTATCTAAAAAAAAAGCAGTTTGAGTGTGTCGCTCACTGTTCAGCCGCAAATATCTCTATTTAAAAAAGTGTGGTATACCCCAGTAAACAATAACTGTGGTTTTGCCATCCCACGGTAAAAAATCTCTATTATTCAGGTTTTGGTATATTTTCCGTAAAGAAAAACAGTAGTGTCTCCTGACTGTTGTGACACAAAAATATATCTGTTGAAAATAGTCTTGTGTAGGCCCGACATCCCAGTGTCGTTTCGCAGTTCCATGGGTCAAATCGCTGTACTATCCAGTTTTGGGCCTTTGGTATCTAAAAAAAAAGCAGTTTTAGTGTGTCGCTCACTGTTCAGCCGCAAATATCTCTATTTAAAAAAGTGTGGTATACCCCAGTAAACAATAACTGTGGTTTTGCCATCCCACGGTAAAAAATCTCTATTATTCAGGTTTTGGTATATTTTCCGCAAAGAAAAACAGTAGTGTCTCCTGACTGTTGTGACACAAAAATATATCTGTTGAAAATAGTCTTGTGTAGGCCCGACATCCCAGTGTGGTTTCGCAGTTCCATGGGTCAAATCGCTGTACTATCCAGTTTTGGGCCTTTGGTATCTAAAAAAAAGCAGTTTGAGTGTGTCGCTCACTGTTCAGCCACAAATATCTCTATTTAAAAAAGTGTGGTATACCCCAGTAAACAATAACTGTGGTTTTGCCATCCCACGGTAAAAAATCTCTATTATTCAGCTTTTGGTAGTTTTTTTCGTAAAGAAAAACAGTAGTGTCTCCTGACTGTTGTGACACAAAAATATATCTGTTGAAAATAGTCTTGTGTAGGCCCGACATCCCAGTGTGGTTTCGAAGTTCCACGGGTCAAATCGCTGTACTATCCAGTTTTGGGCCTTTGGTATAAAAAAAAAAGCAGTTTGAGTGTGTTGCTCACTGTTCAGCCTCAAATATCTCTATTTAAAAAAGTGTGGTATACCCCAGTAAACAATAACTGTGGTTTTGCCATCCCACGGTAAAAAATCTCTATTATTCAGCTTTTGGTAGTTTTTTTCGCAAAGAAAAACAGTAGTGTCTCCTGACTGTTGTGACACAAAAATATATCTGTTGAAAATAGTCTTGTGTAGGCCCGACATCCCAGTGTAGTTTCGCAGTTCCATGGGTCAAATCGCTGTACTATCCAGTTTTGGGCCTTTGGTATCTAAAAAAAAAGCAGTTTGAGTGTGTCGCTCACTGTTCAGCCGCAAATATCTCTATTTAAAAAAGTGTGGTATACCCCAGTAAACAATAACTGTGGTTTTGCCATCCCACGGTAAAAAATCTCTATTATTCAGGTTTTGGTATATTTTCCGTAAAGAAAAACAGTAGTGTCTCCTGACTGTTGTGACACAAAAATATATCTGTTGAAAATACTCTTGAGTAGGCCCGACATCCCAGTGTGGTTTCGCAGTTCCACGGGTCAAATCGCTGTACTATCCAGTTTTGGGCCTTTGGTATCTAAAAAAAAAGCAGTTTGAGTGTGTCGCTCACTGTTCAGCCGCAAATATCTCTATTTAAAAAAGTGTGGTATACCCCAGTAAACAATAACTGTGGTTTTGCCATCCCACGGTAAAAAATCTCTATTATTCAGGTTTTGGTATATTTTCCGTAAAGAAAAACAGTAGTGTCTCCTGACTGTTGTGACACAAAAATATATCTGTTGAAAATAGTCTTGAGTAGGCCCGACATCCCAGTGTGGTTTCGCAGTTCCATGGGTCAAATCGCTGTACTATCCAGTTTTGGGCCTTTGGTATCTAAAAAAAAAGCAGTTTGAGTGTGTCGCTCACTGTTCAGCCGCAAATATCTCTATTTAAAAAAGTGTGGTATACCCCAGTAAACAATAACTGTGGTTTTGCCATCCCACGGTAAAAAATCTCTATTATTCAGGTTTTGGTATATTTTCCGCAAAGAAAAACAGTAGTGTCTCCTGACTGTTGTGACACAAAAATATATCTGTTGAAAACAGTCTTGTGTAGGCCCGACATCCCAGTGTGGTTTCGCAGTTCCACGGGTCAAATCGCTGTACTATCCAGTTTTGGGCCTTTGGTATCTAAAAAAAAAGCAGTTTGAGTGTGTTGCTCACTGTTCAGCCTCAAATATCTCTATTCACAAAAGTGTGGTATACCCCAGTAAACAATAACTGTGGTTTTGCCATCCCACGGTAAAAAATCTCTATTATTCAGGTTTTGGTATATTTTCCGTAAAGAAAAACAGTAGTGTCTCCTGACTGTTGTGACACAAAAATATATCTGTTGAAAATAGTCTTGTGTAGGCCCGACATCCCAGTGTGGTTTCGCAGTTCCACGGGTCAAATCGCTGTACTATCCAGTTTTGGGCCTTTGGTATCTAAAAAAAAGCAGTTTGACTGTGTCGCTCACTGTTCAGCCGCAAATATCTCTATTTAAAAAAGTGTGGTATACCCCAGTAAACAATAACTGTGGTTTTGCCATCCCACGGTAAAAAATCTTTATTATTCAGCTTTTGGTAGTTTTTTTCGTAAAGAAAAACAGTAGTGTCTCCTGACTGTTGTGACACAAAAATATATCTGTTGAAAATAGTCTTGTGTAGGCCCGACATCCCAGTGTGGTTTCGCAGTTCCATGGGTCAAATCGCTGTACTATCCAGTTTTGGGCCTTTGGTATCTAAAAAAAAAGCAGTTTGAGTGTGTCGCTCACTGTTCAGCCGCAAATATCTCTATTTAAGAAAGTGTGGTATACCCCAGTAAACAATAACTGTGGTTTTGCCATCCCACGGTAAAAAATCTCTATTATTCAGGTTTTGGTATATTTTCCGTAAAAAAAAACAGTAGTGTCTCCTGACTGTTGTGACACAAAAATATATCTGTTGAAAACAGTCTTGTGTAGGCCCGACATCCCAGTGTGGTTTCGCAGTTCCACGGGTCAAATCGCTGTACTATCCAGTTTTGGGCCTTTGGTATCTAAAAAAAAGCAGTTTGAGTGTGTTGCTCACTGTTCAGCCTCAAATATCTCTATTTAAAAAAGTGTGGTATACCCCAGTAAACAATAACTGTGGTTTTGCCATCCCACAGTAAAAAATCTCTATTATTCAGCTTTTGGTAGTTTTTTCCGTAAAGAAAAACAGTAGTGTCTCCTGACTGTTGTGACACAAACATATATCAGTTGAAAATAGTCTTGTGTAGGCCCGACATCCCAGTGTGGTTTCGCAGTTCCACGGGTCAAATCGCTGTACTATCCAGTTTTGGGCCTTTGGTATCTAAAAAAAAGCAGTTTGACTGTGTCGCTCACTGTTCAGCCGCAAATATCTCTATTTAAAAAAGTGTGGTATACCCCAGTAAACAATAACTGTGGTTTTGCCATCCCACGGTAAAAAATCTCTATTATTCAGCTTTTGGTAGTTTTTTTCATAAAGAAAAACAGTAGTGTCTCCTGACTGTTGTGACACAAAAATATATCAGTTGAAAATAGTCTTGTGTAGGCCCGACATCCCAGTGTGGTTTCGCAGTTCCACGGGTCAAATCGCTGTAATATCCAGTTTTGGGCCTTTGGTATCTAAAAAAAAGCAGTTTGAGTGTGTTGCTCACTGTTCAGCCTCAAATATCTCTATTTAAAAAAGTGTGGTATACCCCAGTAAACAATAACTGTGGTTTTGCCATCCCACGGTAAAAAATCTCTATTATTCAGCTTTTGGTAGTTTTTTTCGTAAAGAAAAACAGTAGTGTCTCCTGACTGTTGTGACACAAAAATATATCTGTTGAAAATACTCTTGTGTAGGCCCGACATCCCAGTGTAGTTTCGCAGTTCCATGGGTCAAATCGCTGTACTATCCAGTTTTGGGCCTTTGGTATCTAAAAAAAAAGCAGTTTGAGTGTGTCGCTCACTGTTCAGCCACAAATATCTCTATTTAAAAAAGTGTGGTATACCCCAGTAAACAATAACTGTGGTTTTGCCATCCCACGGTAAAAAATCTCTATTATTCAGGTTTTGGTATATTTTCCGTAAAGAAAAACAGTAGTGTCTCCTGACTGTTGTGACACAAAAATATATCTGTTGAAAATAGTCTTGTGTAGGCCCGACATCCCAGTGTGGTTTCGCAGTTCCATGGGTCAAATCGCTGTACTATCCAGTTTTGGGCCTTTGGTATCTAAAAAAAAAGCAGTTTGAGTGTGTCGCTCACTGTTCAGCCGCAAATATCTCTATTTAAAAAAGTGTGGTATACCCCAGTAAACAATAACTGTGGTTTTGCCATCCCACGGTAAAAAATCTCTATTATTCAGGTTTTGGTATATTTTCCGTAAAGAAAAACAGTAGTGTCTCCTGACTGTTGTGACACAAAAATATATCTGTTGAAAACAGTCTTGTGTACGCCCGACATCCCAGTGTGGTTTCGCAGTTCCACGGGTCAAATCGCTGTACTATCCAGTTTTGGGCCTTTGGTATCTAAAAAAAAAGCAGTTTGAGTGTGTTGCTCACTGTTCAGCCTCAAATATCTCTATTTAAAAAAGTCTGGTATAACCCAGTAAACAATAACTGTGGTTTTGCCATCCCACGGTAAAAAATCTCTATTATTCAGCTTTTGGTAGTTTTTTTCATAAAGAAAAACAGTAGTGTCTCCTGACTGTTGTGACACAAAAATATATCAGTTGAAAATAGTCTTGTGTAGGCCCGACATCCCAGTGTGGTTTCGCAGTTCCACGGGTCAAATCGCTGTACTATCCAGTTTTGGGCCTTTGGTATTTAAAAAAGAAGCAGTTTGAGTGTGTTGCTCACTGTTCAGCCTCAAATATCTCTATTTAAAAAAGTGTGGTATACCCCAGTAAACAATAACTGTGGTTTTGCCATCCCACGGTAAAAAATCTCTATTATTCAGCTTTTTGTAGTTTTTTTCGTAAAGAAAAACAGTAGTGTCTCCTGACTGTTGTGACACAAAAATATATCTGTTGAAAATAGTCTTGTGTATGCCCGACATCCCAGTGTGGTTTCGCAGTTCCATGGGTTAAATCGCTGTACCATCCAGTTTTGGGCCTTTGATATCTAAAAAAAAAGCAGTTTGAGTGTGTCGCTCACTGTTCAGCCGCAAATATCTCTATTTAATAAAGTGTGGTATACCCCAGTAAACAATAACTGTGGTTTTGCCATCCCACGGTAAAAAATCTCTATTATTCAGGTTTGGTATATTTTCCGTAAAGAAAAACAGTAGTGTCTCCTGACTGTTGTGACACAAAAATATTGTTATGTTCTGCTACCAAAGCTAAGGAAAGATAGGAGATCTGTCCCTACTATAGGACTCAGCTGAATCCCTACGATGTAACAGGGAACCTGATCCTGCGATCAGACCTGCTAAAGTCCTAATCTAGTCTGTACGGAGACCTATAGATGTGGGGAGGGAATCCCTACAAGTACTAAGGACTGGGAGGAATATGGGACACCTCCTAACAGAAATAGTAGCAGACAGACGAACAAACAAAATAGATAGAACATAGAGGTCCGTAGACCAAGCAAACTAACAGAGTTAGATACAGAGCACAGGCTAGCTAGAAAGTAGATATACAATGAAGTCCAGCAAAGCCAGAAGGGCGGAGCAGGATTAAATAGGCCAACAAGGTCATGTGACCAGCAAAGGGAAAAAAACCTAACAGCAAGGTTCTAACAGTACCCCCCCTTCTAAGAGGATCCTCCGGATCCCCTAGGACCAGGCTTATCAGGAAATCTCCTGTGAAACGCTCTGATAAGTCTGGACGCGGAAACATCATCTGACCTCACCCAAGAGTTATCCTCGGGTCCGAAACCTTTCCAGGCCACAAGATACTGCAAACTACCTCTATACCGTCTAGAGTCAAGGATGCGAGAAATTTCATATTCCCCGTCCTCCACCACCGGAGGAACAGAGGCAGAGGCGTCACCATCCGACACAACAGCTTTTTTTAACAGAGAGACATGAAAGACCGGATTAATTCTCCAGGAGGTAGGAACCTCCAACCTAACAGCAGATTGGTTGACAACCTGAAGCACCTTAAAGGGCCCTACAAACTTGGGACCCAATTTCTTAGAAGGAATCCTCTACCGCAGTTTCCTAGAGGACAACCAAACCATGTCACCAACAGCGAACAAAACCTCCTGTCGTTTCCTATCAAAGTAGTCTTTAGATTTTCTGTTGGCCTCCTGAAGATTACCACGCACATCCGTCCAAACTCTTTCCAAATCACCGGAAAAATTCTCCTCCTCAGGCACGGCAGATCCCAACTTGGAGAACGACCCAAACGATGGATGTCTCCCAGAACAACAAAAAAAAGGCGAACAACCAGCAGAAGAAGATGTATGATTGTTCAGAGCAAATTCGGCAAGTGGCAGAAACTCAGACCACCCCTCTTGATTGTCTGCCACAAAACAACGCAAGAACTGCTCAACATCCTGGTTTTTCCTTTCTGTCTGGCCATTAGATTCAGGATGATATCCGGACGAAAACGACAAATGAATTCCCAACCTGTCACAAAAGGCACGCCAAAAACGAGCCACGAACTGAGGACCCCTATCAGAAACAATGTCAGTAGGAACGCCATGAAGTCTGACAATTTCCTTGACAAAGGCCTTAGCGAGAGTTTTAGCGCAGGGCAGTTTGACGAAGGGAACCAAGTGACACATCTTGCTAAAACGGTCCACGACCACCCAGATGACAGTAAAACCCTCAGAGGGGGGAAGGTCAGTTATAAAGTCCATAGCCAAATGTGTCCAAGGAGCACTGGGGACCTCCAAAGGACAAAGCAACCCCGCAGCAGGAGTATGTGAGGACTTAGATCTAGCACATATAGTACATTGGCGCACCCACTTAATGACTTCCTTCTGCCATCCAGGCCACCAAAAACTGCGACCCACCAGTCTCTTGGTCTCAGAGATTCCGGGATGACCTGCCAACCGAGATTCGTGACACTCAACAAACAAATCTCTCCTAAAGGTCCCAGGCACAAACAACCTCCCATGAGGAGTGTTAGATGGGGCATTCTCCTGAGCTTTAAGAATCTCATCTTCCAAAACGGAGTCTAAAGCAGCTATCACAACACCTTCTTGTAAAATGTTTTCCTCTTTCTCAGCACCGACTATGGGAGAAAAACTGCGAGACAAGGCATCCGCCTTAACATTCTTAGTACCAGGGATGTAAGTAACGGAGAAATTAAACCGCGAGAAAAACAGTGCCCACCTAGCCTGACGGGCATTCAGGCGCTTGGCAGCATCAAGATATATCAGATTTTTATGATCCGTAAGAACCTGAACGGGAAATTCCGCACCTTCCAAGAAGTGGCGCCAGTGTTCAAATGCGAGTTTAATAGCCAATAATTCCCGATTACCAATATCGTAATTCAATTCAGTCTCCGAAAATTTTTTTGAAAAAAAGGCACAGGGATGTAATCCATCCCCGTTATCCTGAGACAATACTGCTCCAACCCCCACAGAGGAAGCATCAACCTCAACCAAAAACGGCTTAGTCACATCAGGCTGCATAAGGATGGGAGCAGAGGTGAACCTCTCCTTGAGATACACAAAAGCTTCAATGGCCTCAGAAGACCACTGAACCGCATCAGCACCTTTCCTGGTGAGATCGGTCAGAGGTTTGACAATACTAGAAAATTTTTTTATGAATTTTCTGTAATAATTGGCGAAACCTAAAAACCTCTGTATCGATTTCAAACCAATAGGCCTAGGCCATTCCTGTATAGCTTGAACTTTAACCGGATCCATCTCAAAACCTTCGCTGGAGATAATGTAACCCAAAAAACTAATTCTCTGTACAGCGAATTCACATTTCTCCAGCTTAGCAAAAAGCGAATTGTCTATTAATAACTGTAATACCTCACGTACGCTCCGCCAATGAGACTCCAGATCCGGCGAATAAATCAAAATGTCATCCAAATACACAACCACATTTTTGCCGATCAAAGGCCCAAGGATGTCATTAATAAGATTCTGAAAAAATGCAGGAGCATTGGTAAGACCAAAAGGCATCACCAGATTCTCAAAATGACCCACAGGAGTGTTAAAAGCAGTCTTCCATTCGTCACCCTCCTTCATGCGCAACAGATTGTATGCCCCCTTAAGGTCAATTTTAGAGAACCACTTGGCCCCCATTAACTGGTTAAACAGATCAGGAATCAATGGCAGTGGGTAAGGATTGCGTACAGTAATTTTGTTAATCTCACGAAAATCCAGACAAGGACGTAAACCACCGTCCTTCTTTTTTACAAAAAAAAATCCAACCGCCACAGGAGACTTAGAGGGCCTAATGTGACCGGCGGCCAAACTTGTCTGTATGTATTCCTCCAAAGCCTTCCTCTCAGGAATAGTAAGGTTAAATAAACGACTTTTAGGAAGAGTCGCTCCAGGGACAAATTCAATAGAGCAATCATAGTCTCTATGGGGAGGCAAAACCTGCGATTCCTTCTCAGAAAAAACTCTCCAAAAATCCTGAATAGGAACAGGCAATTCTCCCCTATCCAAAGCTGCAATACGCCCATTACAACACTTGTCATAACATTTATGGCTCCAGGATTTAATTTCACTGGTAGACCAATCCAGTACAGGATTGTGAAATTTTAACCAGGGCAAACCCAATATTACTGGAGAAGGCAAGTTATTCAACACTACCAAATCCAATTTCTCATGGTGAACACCATTAATAGTGAGAGGAAATTCACTGACCTTGAGAGTAATATTCTTCAAAGGGAAGCCATCCACAGAAACCACAGCAATGGGGGATGATAAAGGTTCAGGTTTTAAATTGAGTTTTTCCACGAATCCCCCATCAATTACATTCAGTGTAGACCCGCAATCAACAAACACCCGAAATTCCATTAATTTTTCCTGAGCAATCGTGGAAGCAGCTAAAAATATACCCTTGGAATTTAAACAGGCAATACGGGCGTGACTGACCATTTTTTTTTCTTTCTTCATACGAAGCTCACAGCCTTTAATCAAATGACCAGATTTTCCGCAATAGAAACACAAGCCTTCCGAAAAACGACGGTCTTTTTCTTGAGAGCGAGGTGCCACCGATCCAATCTCCATCGGTTCACCACTGTTAGTACACACATTATCATAACCAGAAACTGACATAGCAGAGGATTTGCTCTCATTAACCCTTGCACGCAGTCTTCTATCCACCCGTATAGCTAATTGCATAGCCTGTTGCAAATCCTCAGGTGTAGGATAAGCAATTAGCAGGTCTTTAACCCTTTCACTGAGCCCAGCAAGAAATAGACTTTTCAGAGCAGAATCGTTCCACCCTGTTTGAGTGGACCAACGACGAAAATGAGTACAATATTTTTCCACATTACCTGATCCTTGTTTTAAACGTCTCAACTCAGTCTCAGCTGATGCCACACGGTCAGGATCATCATATAATAGTCCTAAAGCAGAAAAAAAACTATCCACTGATCTGAAGCATGTATCACTAGGTTGCAAAGAAAAGGCCCACTCCTGAGGCTCTTTGCGCAAAAGTGACATTATGAACCCTACGCGCTGGGATTCATCCCCAGAGGACTTGGGTCTCAAACGAAAATACAATAAGCAAGCATTTTTAAATGAAAAAAATTCTCGATGTTCACCAAAAAATAAATCCGGCAAACATACCTTAGGCTCCAAGAAATATGCTCCAGGACAGTTACTCACGTGCTGACGGAGCTCGGCCACTTCCAGAGAGAGTCCCTGCAGGTGTTTAGCCAAATCCTGAACCGACACCATGATGGAACAAAAAAATCTTTCCTTAGAGAATTTGCAGGCTGGACTTACTGTTATGTTCTGCTACCAAAGCTAAGGAAAGAGAGGAGATCTGTCCCTACTATAGGACTCAGCTGAATCCCTACGATGTAACAGGGAACCTGATCCTGCAATCAGACCTGCTAAAGTCCTAATCTAGTCTGTACGGAGACCTATAGATGTGGGGAGGGAATCCCTACAAGTACTAAGGACTGGGAGGAATATGGGACACCTCCTAACAGAAATAGTAGCAGACAGACGAACAAACAAAATAGATAGAACATAGAGGTCCGTAGACCAAGCAAACTAACAGAGTTAGATACAGAGCACAGGCTAGCTAGAAAGTAGATATACAATGAAGTCCAGCAAAGCCAGAAGGGCGGAGCAGGATTAAATAGGCCAACAAGGTCATGTGACCAGCAAAGGGAAAAAAACCTAACAGCAAGGTTCTAACAAATATATCTGTTGAAAATAGTCTTGTGTAGGCCCGACATCCCAGTGTGGTTTCGCAGTTCCAAGGGTCAAATCGCTGTACTATTTAGTTTTGGGCCTTTGGTATCTAAAAAAAAAGCAGTTTGAGTGTGTCGCTCACTGTTCAGCTGCAAATATCTCTATTTAAAAAAGTGTGGTATACCCCAGTAAACAATAACTGTGGTTTTGCCATCCCACGGTAAAAAATCTCTATTATTCAGCTTTTGGTAGTTTTTTTCGTAAAGAAAAACAGTAGTGTCTCCTGACTGTTGTGACACAAAAATATATCTGTTGAAAATAGTCTTGTGTAGGCCCGACATCCCAGTGTGGTTTCGCAGTTCCACGGGTCAAATCGCTGTACTATCCAGTTTTGGGCCTTTGGTATCTAAAAAAAAGCAGTTTGAGTGTGTCGCTCACTGTTCAGCCGCAAATATCTCTATTTAAAAAAGTGTGGTATACCCCAGTAAACAATAACTGTGGTTTTGCCATCCCACGGTGAAAAATCTCTATTATTCAGCTTTTGGTAGTTTTTTTCGTAAAGAAAAACAGTAGTGTCTCCTGACTGTTGTGACACAAAAATATATCTGTTGAAAATAGTCTTGTTTAGGCCCGACATCCCAGTGTGGTTTCGCAGTTCCATGGGTCAAATCGCTGTACTATCCAGTTTTGGGTCTTTGGTATCTAAAAAAAAGCAGTTTGAGTGTGTCGCTCACTGTTCAGCCGCAAATATCTCTATTTAAAAAAGTGTGGTATACCCCAGTAAACAATAACTGTGGTTTTGCCATCCCACGGTAAAAAATCTCTATTATTCAGGTTTTGGTATATTTTCCATAAAGAAAAACAGTAGTGTCTCCTGACTGTTGTGACACAAAAATATATCTGTTGAAAACAGTCTTGTGTAGGCCCGACATCCCAGTGTGGTTTCGCAGTTCCATGGGTCAAATCGCTGTACTATCCAGTTTTGGGCCTTTGGTATCTAAAAAAAAGCAGTTTGAGTGTGTTGCTCACTGTTCAGCCTCAAATATCTCTATTTAAAAAAGTGTGGTATACCCCAGTAAACAATAACTGTGGTTTTGCCATCCCACGGTAAAAAATCTCTATTATTCAGCTTTTGGTAGTTTTTTCCGTAAAGAAAAACAGTAGTGTCTCCTGACTGTTGTGACACAAAAATATATCTGTTGAAAATAGTCTTGTGTAGGCCCGACATCCCAGTGTGGTTTCGAAGTTCCACGGGTCAAATTGCTGACCTATCCAGTTTTGGGCCTTTGGTATCTAAAAAAAAAAGCAGTTTGAGTGTGTCGCTCACTGTTCAGCCGCAAATTTCTCTATTTAAAAAAGTGTGGTATACCCCAGTAAACAATAACTGTGGTTTTGCCATCCCACGGTAAAAAATCTCTATTATTCAGGTTTTGGAATATTTTCCGTAAAGAAAAACAGTAGTGTCTCCTGACTGTTGTGACACAAAAATATATCTGTTGAAAATAGTCTTGTGTAGGCCCAACATCCCAGTGTGGTTTCGCAGTTCCACGGGTCAAATCGCTGTACTATCCAGTTTTGGGCCTTTGGTATCTAAAAAAAAAGCAGTTTGAGTGTGTTGCTCACTGTTCAGCCTCAAATATCTCTATTTAAAAAAGTCTGGTATACCCCAGTAAACAATAACTGTGGTTTTGCCATCCCACGGTAAAAAATCTCTTTTATTCAGCTTTTGGTAGTTTTTTCCATAAAGAAAAACAGTAGTGTCTCCTGACTGTTGAGACACAAAAATATATCAGTTGAAAATAGTCTTGTGTAGGCCCGACATCACAGTGTGGTTTCGCAGTTCCACGGGTCAAATCGCTGTACTATCCAGTTTTGGGCCTTTGGTATCTAAAAAAAAAGCAGTTTGAGTGTGTCGCTCACTGTTCAGCCGCAAATATCTCTATTCAAAAAAGTGTGGTATACCCCAGTAAACAATAACTGTGGTTTTGCCATCCCACGGTAAAAATTCTCTATTATTCAGTTTTGGTATATTTTCCGTAAAGAAAAACAGTAGTGTCTCCTGACTGTTGTGACACAAAAATATATCTGTTGAAAATAGTCTTGTGTAGGCCCGACATCCCAGTGTGGTTTCGCAGTTCCATGGGTCAAATCGCTGTACTATCCAGTTTTGGGCCTTTGGTATCTAAAAAAAAAGCAGTTTGAGTGTGTCGCTCACTGTTCAGCCGCAAATAGCTCTATTCAAAAAAGTGTGGTATACCCCAGTAAACAATAACTGTGGTTTTGCCATCCCACGGTAAAAAATCTCTATTATTCAGCTTTTGGTAGTTTTTTCCGTAAAGAAAAACAGTAGTGTCTCCTGACTGTTGTGACACAAAAATATATCAGTTTAAAATAGTCTTGTGTAGGCCCGACATCCCAGTGTGGTTTCGCAGTTCCATGGGTCAAATCGCTGTACTATCCAGTTTTGGGCCTTTGGTATCTAAAAAAAAAGCAGTTTGAGTGTGTCGCTCACTGTTCAGCCGCAAATATCTCTATTCAAAAAAGTGTGGTATACCCCAGTAAATAATAACTGTGGTTTTGCCATCCCACGGTAAAAAATCTCTATTATTCAGGTTTTGGTATATTTTCCGTAAAGAAAAACAGAAGTGTCTCCTGACTGTTGTGACACAAAAATATATCTGTTGAAAATAGTCTTGTGTAGGCCCGACATCCCAGTGTGGTTTCGCATTTCCACGGGTCAAATCGCTGTACTATCCAGTTTTGGGCCTTTGGTATCTAAAAAAAAGCAGTTTGAGTGTGTCGCTCACTGTTCAGCCGCAAATATCTCTATTTAAAAAAGTGTGGTATACCCCAGTAAACAATAACTGTGGTTTTGCCATCCCACGGTAAAAATCTCTATTATTCAGCTTTTGGTAGTTTTTTTCGTAATGAAAAACAGTAGTGTCTCCTGACTGTTGTGACACAAAAATATATCTGTTGAAAATAGTCTTGTGTAGGCCCGACATCCCAGTGTGGTTTCGCAGTTCCATGGGTCAAATCGCTGTACTATCCAGTTTTGGGCTTTTGGTATCTAAAAAAAAAGCAGTTTGAGTGTGTCGCTCACTGTTCTGCCGCAAATATCTCTATTTAAAAAAGTGTGGTATACCCCAGTAAACAATAACTGTGGTTTTGCCATCCCACGGTAAAAAATCTCTATTATTCAGGTTTTGGTATATTTTCCATAAAGAAAAACAGTAGTGTCTCCTGACTGTTGTGACACAAAAATATATCTGTTGAAAATAGTCTTGTGTAGGCCCGACATCCCAGTGTGGTTTCGCAGTTCCATGGGTCAAATCGCTGTACTATCCAGTTTTGGGCCTTTGGTATCTAAAAAAAAAGCAGTTTGAGTGTGTCGCTCACTGTTCAGCCGCAAATATCTCTATTTAAAAAAGTGTGGTATACCCCAGTAAACAATAACTGTGGTTTTGCCATCCCACGGTAAAAAATCTCTATTATTCAGGTTTTGGTATATTTTCCATAAAGAAAAACAGTAGTGTCTCCTGACTGTTGTGACACAAAAATATATCTGTTGAAAATAGTCTTGTGTAGGCCCGACATCCCAGTGTGGTTTCGCAGTTCCACGGGTCAAATCGCTGTACTATCCAGTTTTGGGCCTTTGGTATCTAAAAAAAAGCAGTTTGAGTGTGTTGCTCACTGTTCAGCCTCAAATATCTCTAGTTAAATAAGTGTGGTATACCCTAGTAAACAATAACTGTGGTTTTGCCATCCCACGGTAAAAAATCTCTATTATTCAGCTTTTGGTAGTTTTTTCCGTAAACAAAAACAGTAGTGTCTCCTGACTGTTGTGACACAAAAATATATCTGTTGAAAATAGTCTTGTGTAGGCCCGACATCCCAGTGTGGTTTCGCAGTTCCACGGGTCAAATTGCTGTACTATCCAGTTTTGGGCCTTTGGTATCTAAAAAAAAAGCAGTTTGAGTGTGTCGCTCACTGTTCAGCCGCAAATAGCTCTATTCAAAAAAGTGTGGTATACCCCAGTAAACAATAACTGTGGTTTTGCCATCCCACGGTAAAAAATCTCTATTATTCAGCTTTTGGTAGTTTTTTCCGTAAAGAAAAACAGAAGTGTCTCCTGACTGTTGAGACACAAAAACATATCAGTTGAAAATAGTCTTGTGTAGGCCCGACATCCCAGTGTGGTTTTGCAGTTCCATGGGTCACATCGCTGTACTATCCAGTTTTGGGACTTTGGTATCTAAAAAAAAAGCAGTTTGAGTGTGTCGCTCACTGTTCAGCCGCAAATAGCTCTATTCAAAAAAGTGTGGTATACCCCAGTAAACAATAATTGTGGTTTTGCCATCCCACGGTAAAAAATCTCTATTATTCAGCTTTTGGTAGTTTTTTCCGTAAAGAAAAACAGTAGTGTCTCCTGACTGTTGTGACACAAAAATATATCAGTTTAAAATAGTCTTGTGTAGGCCCGACATCCCAGTGTGGTTTCGCAGTTCCATGGGTCAAATCGCTGTACTATCCAGTTTTGGGCCTTTGGTATCTAAAAAAAAAGCAGTTTGAGTGTGTCGCTCACTGTTCAGCCGCAAATATCTCTATTTAAAAAAGTGTGGTATACCCCAGTAAACAATAACTGTGGTTTTGCCATCCCACGGTAAAAAATTTCTATTATTCAGGTTTTGGTATATTTTCCGTAAAGAAAAACAGTAGTGTCTCCTGACTGTTGTGACACAAAAATATATCTGTTGAAAATAGTCTTGTGTAGGCCCGACATCCCAGTGTGGTTTCGCAGTTCCATGGGTCAAATCGCTGTACTATCCAGTTTTGGGCCTTTGGTATCTAAAAAAAAAGCAGTTTGAGTGTGTCGCTCACTGTTCAGCCGCAAATATCTCTATTTAAAAAAGTGTGGTATACCCCAGTAAACAATAACTGTGGTTTTGCCATCCCACGGTAAAAAATCTCTATTATTCAGGTTTTGGTATATTTTCCGTAAAGAAAAACAGTAGTGTCTCCTGACTGTTGTGACACAAAAATATATCTGTTGAAAATAGTGTTGTGTAGGCCCGACATCCCAGTGTGGTTTCACAGTTCCACGGGTCAAATCGCTCTACTATCCAGTTTTGGGCCTTTGGTATCTAAAAAAAAGCAGTTTGAGTGTGTTGCTCACTGTTCAGCATCAAATATCTCTATTTAAAAAAGTGTGGTATACCCCAGTAAACAATAACTGTGGTTTTGCCATCCCACGGTAAAAAATCTCTATTATTCAGCTTTTGGTAGTTTTTTCCGTAAAGAAAAACAGTAGTGTCTCCTGACTGTTGTGACACAAAAATATATCTGTTGAAAATAGTCTTGTGTAGGCCCGACATCCCAGTGTGGTTTCGAAGTTCCACGGGTCAAATTGCTGTACTATCCAGTTTTGGGCCTTTGGTATCTAAAAAAAAAGCAGTTTGAGTGTGTCGCTCACTGTTCAGCCGCAAATATCTCTATTCAAAAAAGTGTGGTATACCCCAGTAAATAATAACTGTGGTTTTGCCATCCCATGGTAAAAAAACTCTATTATTCAGGTTTTGGTATATTTTCCGTAAAGAAAAACAGAAGTGTCTCCTGACTGTTGTGACACAAAAATATATCTGTTGAAAATAGTCTTGTGTAGGCCCGACATCCCAGTGTGGTTTCGCATTTCCACGGGTCAAATCGCTGTACTATCCAGTTTTGGGCCTTTGGTATCTAAAAAAAAGCAGTTTGAGTGTGTCGCTCACTGTTCAGCCGCAAATATCTCTATTTAAAAAAGTGTGGTATACCCCAGTAAACAATAACTGTGGTTTTGCCATCCCACGGTAAAAATCTCTCTTATTCAGCTTTTGGTAGTTTTTTTCGTAAAGAAAAACAGTAGTGTCTCCTGACTGTTGTGACACAAAAATATATCTGTTGAAAATAGTCTTGTGTAGGCCCGACATCCCAGTGTGGTTTCGCAGTTCCATGGGTCAAATCGCTGTACTATCCAGTTTTGGGCCTTTGGTATCTAAAAAAAAAGCAGTTTGAGTGTGTCGCTCACTGTTCAGCCGCAAATATCTCTATTTAAAAAAGTGTGGTATACCCCAGTAAACAATAACTGTGGTTTTGCCATCCCACGGTAAAAAATTTCTATTATTCAGGTTTTGGTATATTTTCCGTAAAGAAAAACAGTAGTGTCTCCTGACTGTTGTGACACAAAAATATATCTGTTGAAAATAGTCTTGTGTAGGCCCGACATCCCAGTGTGGTTTCGCAGTTCCATGGGTCAAATCGCTGTACTATCCAGTTTTGGGCCTTTGGTATCTAAAAAAAAAGCAGTTTGAGTGTGTCGCTCACTGTTCAGCCGCAAATATCTCTATTTAAAAAAGTGTGGTATACCCCAGTAAACAATAACTGTGGTTTTGCCATCCCACGGTAAAAAATCTCTATTATTCAGCTTTTGGTAGTTTTTTCCGTAAAGAAAAACAGAAGTGTCTCCTGACTGTTGAGACACAAAAACATATCAGTTGAAAATAGTCTTGTGTAGGCCCGACATCCCAGTGTGGTTTTGCAGTTCCATGGGTCACATCGCTGTACTATCCAGTTTTGGGACTTTGGTATCTAAAAAAAAAGCAGTTTGAGTGTGTCGCTCACTGTTCAGCCGCAAATAGCTCTATTCAAAAAAGTGTGGTATACCCCAGTAAACAATAATTGTGGTTTTGCCATCCCACGGTAAAAAATCTCTATTATTCAGCTTTTGGTAGTTTTTTCCGTAAAGAAAAACAGTAGTGTCTCCTGACTGTTGTGACACAAAAATATATCAGTTTAAAATAGTCTTGTGTAGGCCCGATATCCCAGTGTGGTTTCGCAGTTCCATGGGTCAAATCGCTGTACTATCCAGTTTTGGGCCTTTGGTATCTAAAAAAAAAGCAGTTTGAGTGTGTCGCTCACTGTTCAGCCGCAAATATCTCTATTCAAAAAAGTGTGGTATACCCCAGTAAATAATAACTGTGGTTTTGCCATCCCATGGTAAAAAAACTCTATTATTCAGGTTTTGGTATATTTTCCGTAAAGAAAAACAGAAGTGTCTCCTGACTGTTGTGACACAAAAATATATCTGTTGAAAATAGTCTTGTGTAGGCCCGACATCCCAGTGTGGTTTCGCATTTCCACGGGTCAAATCGCTGTACTATCCAGTTTTGGGCCTTTGGTATCTAAAAAAAAGCAGTTTGAGTGTGTCGCTCACTGTTCAGCCGCAAATATCTCTATTTAAAAAAGTGTGGTATACCCCAGTAAACAATAACTGTGGTTTTGCCATCCCACGGTAAAAATCTCTCTTATTCAGCTTTTGGTAGTTTTTTTCGTAAAGAAAAACAGTAGTGTCTCCTGACTGTTGTGACACAAAAATATATCTGTTGAAAATAGTCTTGTGTAGGCCCGACATCCCAGTGTGGTTTCGCAGTTCCATGGGTCAAATCGCTGTACTATCCAGTTTTGGGCCTTTGGTATCTAAAAAAAAAGCAGTTTGAGTGTGTCGCTCACTGTTCAGCCGCAAATATCTCTATTTAAAAAAGTGTGGTATACCCCAGTAAACAATAACTGTGGTTTTGCCATCCCACGGTAAAAAATTTCTATTATTCAGGTTTTGGTATATTTTCCGTAAAGAAAAACAGTAGTGTCTCCTGACTGTTGTGACACAAAAATATATCTGTTGAAAATAGTCTTGTGTAGGCCCGACATCCCAGTGTGGTTTCGCAGTTCCATGGGTCAAATCGCTGTACTATCCAGTTTTGGGCCTTTGGTATCTAAAAAAAAAGCAGTTTGAGTGTGTCGCTCACTGTTCAGCCGCAAATATCTCTATTTAAAAAAGTGTGGTATACCCCAGTAAACAATAACTGTGGTTTTGCCATCCCACGGTAAAAAATCTCTATTATTCAGGTTTTGGTATATTTTCCGTAAAGAAAAACAGTAGTGTCTCCTGACTGTTGTGACACAAAAATATATCTGTTGAAAATAGTCTTGTGTAGGCCCGACATCCCAGTGTGGTTTCGCAGTTCCATGGGTCAAATCGCTGTACTATCCAGTTTTGGGCTTTGGTATCTAAAAAAAAAGCAGTTTGAGTGTGTCGCTCACTGTTCAGCCGCAAATATCTCTATTTAAAAAAGTGTGGTATACCCCAGTAAACAATAACTGTGGTTTTGCCATCCCACGGTAAAAAATTTCTATTATTCAGGTTTTGGTATATTTTCCGTAAAGAAAAACAGTAGTGTCTCCTGACTGTTGTGACACAAAAATATATCTGTTGAAAATAGTCTTGTGTAGGCCCGACATCCCAGTGTGGTTTCGCAGTTCCATGGGTCAAATCGCTGTACTATCCAGTTTTGGGCCTTTGGTATCTAAAAAAAAAGCAGTTTGAGTGTGTCGCTCACTGTTCAGCCGCAAATATCTCTATTTAAAAAAGTGTGGTATACCCCAGTAAACAATAACTGTGGTTTTGCCATCCCACGGTAAAAAATCTCTATTATTCAGGTTTTGGTATATTTTCCGTAAAGAAAAACAGTAGTGTCTCCTGACTGTTGTGACACAAAAATATATCTGTTGAAAATAGTCTTGTGTAGGCCCGACATCCCAGTGTGGTTTCGCAGTTCCATGGGTCAAATCGCTGTACTATCCAGTTTTGGGCTTTGGTATCTAAAAAAAAAGCAGTTTGAGTGTGTCGCTCACTGTTCAGCCGCAAATATCTCTATTTAAAAAAGTGTGGTATACCCCAGTAAACAATAACTGTGGTTTTGCCATCCCACGGTAAAAAATTTCTATTATTCAGGTTTTGGTATATTTTCCGTAAAGAAAAACAGTAGTGTCTCCTGACTGTTGTGACACAAAAATATATCTGTTGAAAATAGTCTTGTGTAGGCCCGACATCCCAGTGTGGTTTCGCAGTTCCATGGGTCAAATCGCTGTACTATCCAGTTTTGGGCCTTTGGTATCTAAAAAAAAAGCAGTTTGAGTGTGTCGCTCACTGTTCAGCCGCAAATATCTCTATTTAAAAAAGTGTGGTATACCCCAGTAAACAATAACTGTGGTTTTGCCATCCCACGGTAAAAAATCTCTATTATTCAGGTTTTGGTATATTTTCCGTAAAGAAAAACAGTAGTGTCTCCTGACTGTTGTGACACAAAAATATATCTGTTGAAAATAGTGTTGTGTAGGCCCGACATCCCAGTGTGGTTTCACAGTTCCACGGGTCAAATCGCTCTACTATCCAGTTTTGGGCCTTTGGTATCTAAAAAAAAGCAGTTTGAGTGTGCTGCTCACTGTTCAGCATCAAATATCTCTATTTAAAAAAGTGTGGTATACCCCAGTAAACAATAACTGTGGTTTTGCCATCCCACGGTAAAAAATCTCTATTATTCAGCTTTTGGTAGTTTTTTCCGTAAAGAAAAACAGTAGTGTCTCCTGACTGTTGTGACACAAAAATATATCTGTTGAAAATAGTCTTGTGTAGGCCCGACATCCCAGTGTGGTTTCGAAGTTCCACGGGTCAAATTGCTGTACTATCCAGTTTTGGGCCTTTGGTATCTAAAAAAAAAGCAGTTTGAGTGTGTCGCTCACTGTTCAGCCGCAAATAGCTCTATTCAAAAAAGTGTGGTATACCCCAGTAAACAATAACTGTGGTTTTGCCATCCCACGGTAAAAAATCTCTATTATTCAGCTTTTGGTAGTTTTTTCCGTAAAGAAAAACAGTAGTGTCTCCTGACTGTTGAGACACAAAAATATATCAGTTGAAAATAGTCTTGTGTAGGCCCGACATCCCAGTGTGGTTTTGCAGTTCCATGGGACAAATCGCTGTACTATCCAGTTTTGGGCCTTTGGTATCTAAAAAAAAAGCAGTTTGAGTGTGTCGCTCACTGTTCAGCCGCAAATATCTCTATTCAAAAAAGTGTGGTATACCCCAGTAAACAATAACTGTGGTTTTGCCATCCCACGGTAAAAAATCTCTATTATTCAGGTTTTGATATATTTTCCGTAAAGAAAAACAGTAGTGTCTCCTGACTGTTGTGACACAAAAATATATCTGTTGAAAATAGTCTTGTGTAGGCCCGACATCCCAGTGTGGTTTCGCATTTCCACGGGTCAAATCGCTGTACTATCCAGTTTTGGGCCTTTGGTATCTAAAAAAAAGCAGTTTGAGTGTGTCGCTCACTGTTCAGCCGCAAATATCTCTATTTAAAAAAGTGTGGTATACTCCAGTAAACAATAACTGTGGTTTTGCCATCCCACGGTAAAAATCTCTATTATTCAGCTTTTGGTAGTTTTTTTCGTAAAGAAAAACAGTAGTGTCTCCTGACTGTTGTGACACAAAAATATATCAGTTGAAAATAGTCTTGTGTAGGCCCGACATCCCAGTGTGGTTTCGCAGTTCCATGGGTCAAATCGCTGTACTATCCAGTTTTGGGCCTTTGGTATCTAAAAAAAAGCAGTTTGAGTGTGTCACTCACTGTTCAGCAGCAAATATCTCTATTCAAAAAAGTGTGGTATACCCCAGTAAACAATAACTGTGGTTTTGCCATCCCACGGTAAAAAATCTCTATTATTCAGGTTTTGGTATATTTTCCGTAAAGAAAAACAGTAGTGTCTCCTGACTGTTGTGACACAAAAATATATCTGTTGAAAATAGTCTTGTGTAGGCCCGACATCCCAGTGTGGTTTCGCATTTCCACGGGTCAAATCGCTGTACTATCCAGTTTTGGGCCTTTGGTATCTAAAAAAAAGCAGTTTGAGTGTGTCGCTCACTGTTCAGCCGCAAATATCTCTATTTAAAAAAGTGTGATATAACCCAGTAAACAATAACTGTGGTTTTGCCATCCCACGGTAAAAAATCTCTATTATTCAGGTTTTGGTATATTTTCCGTAAAGAAAAACAGTAGTGTCTCCTGACTGTTGTGACACAAAAATATATCAGTTGAAAATAGTCTTGTGTAGGCCCGACATCCCAGTGTGGTTTCGCAGTTCCATGGGTCAAATCGCTGTACTATCCAGTTTTGGGCCTTTGGTATCTAAAAAAAAAGCAGTTTGAGTGTGTCGCTCACTGTTCAGCCGCAAATATCTCTATTTAAAAAAGTGTGGTATACCCCAGTAAACAATAACTGTGGTTTTGCCATCCCACGGTAAAAAATTTCTATTATTCAGGTTTTGGTATATTTTCCGTAAAGAAAAACAGTAGTGTCTCCTGACTGTTGTGACACAAAAATATATCTGTTGAAAATAGTCTTGTGTAGGCCCCACATCCCAGTGTGGTTTCGCAGTTCCACGGGTCAAATCGCTGTACTATCCAGTTTTGGGCCTTTGGTATCTAAAAAAAAAGCAGTTTGAGTGTGTTGCTTACTGTTCAGCTTCAAATATCTCTATTTAAAAAAGTATGGTATACCCCAGTAAACAATAACTGTGGTTTTGCCATCCCACGGTAAAAAATCTCTATTATTCAGCTTTTGGTAGTTTTTTCCGTAAAGAAAAACAGTAGTTTCTCCTGTCTGTTGTGACACAAAAATATATCTGTTGAAAATAGACTTGTGTAGGCCCGACATCCCAGTGTGGTTTCGCAGTTCCATGGGTCAAATCGCTGTACTATCCAGTTTTGGGCCTTTGGTATCTAAAAAAAAAGCAGTTTGAGTGTGTCGCTCACTGTTCAGCCGCAAATATCTCTATTTAAAAAAGTGTGGTATACCCCAGTAAACAATAACTGTGGTTTTGCCATCCCACGGTAAAAAATCTCTATTATTCAGGTTTTGGTATATTTTCCGTAAAGAAAAACAGTAGTGTCTCCTGACTGTTGTGACACAAAAATATATCTGTTGAAAATAGTCTTGTGTAGGCCCGACATCCCAGTGTGGTTTCGCAGTTCCACGGGTCAAATCGCTGTACTATCCAGTTTTGGGCCTTTGGTATCTAAAAAAAAGCAGTTTGAGTGTGTTGCTCACTGTTCAGCCTCAAATATCTCTATTTAAAAAAGTGTGGTACACCCCAGTAAACAATAACTGTGGTTTTGCCATCCCACGGTAAAAAATCTCTATTATTCAGCTTTTGGTATTTTTTTCCGTAAAGAAAAACAGTAGTGTCTCCTGACTGTTGTGACACAAAAATATATCTGTTGAAAATAGTCTTGTGTAGGCCCGACATCCCAGTGTGGTTTCGCAGTTCCACGGGTCAAATTGCTGTACTATCCAGTTTTGGGCCTTTGGTATCTAAAAAAAAAGCAGTTTGAGTGTGTCGCTCACTGTTCAGCCGCAAATAGCTCTATTCAAAAAAGTGTGGTATACCCCAGTAAACAATAATTGTGGTTTTGCCATCCCACGGTAAAAAATCTCTATTATTCAGCTTTTGGTAGTTTTTTCCGTAAAGAAAAACAGTAGTGTCTCCTGACTGTTGTGACACAAAAATATATCAGTTGAAAATAGTCTTGTGTAGGCCCGACATCCCAGTGTGGTTTCGCAGTTCCATGGGTCAAATCGCTGTACTATCCAGTTTTGGGCCTTTGGTATCTAAAAAAAAGCAGTTTGAGTGTGTCACTCACTGTTCAGCCACAAATATCTCTATTCAAAAAAGTGTGGTATACCCCAGTAAACAATAACTGTGGTTTTGCCATCCCACGGTAAAAAATCTCTATTATTCAGGTTTTGGTATATTTTCCGTAAAGAAAAACAGTAGTGTCTCCTGACTGTTGTGAAACAAAAATATATCTGTTGAAAATAGTCTTGTGTAGGCCCGACATCCCAGTGTTGTTTCGTATTTCCACGGGTCAAATCGCTGTACTATCCAGTTTTGGGCCTTTGGTATCTAAAAAAAAGCAGTTTGAGTGTGTCGCTTACTGTTCAGCCGCAAATATCTCTATTTAAAAAAGTATGGTATACCCCTGTAAACAATAACTGTGGTTTTGCCATCCCACGGTAAAAATCTCTATTATTCAGCTTTTGGTAGTTTTTTTCGTAAAGAAAAACAGTAGTGTCTCCTGACTGTTGTGACACAAAAATATATCTGTTGAAAATAGTCTTGTGTAGGCCCGACATCCCAGTGTGGTTTCGCAGTTCCATGGGTCAAATCGCTGTACTATCCAGTTTTGGGCCTTTGGTATCTAAAAAAAAAGCAGTTTGAGTGTGTCGCTCACTGTTCAGCCGCAAATATCTCTATTTAAAAAAGTGTGGTATACCCCAGTAAACAATAACTGTGGTTTTGCCATCCCACGGTAAAAAATCTCTATTATTCAGGTTTTGGTATATTTTCCGTAAAGAAAAACAGTAGTGTCTCCTGACTGTTGTGACACAAAAATATATCTGTTGAAAATAGTCTTGTGTAGGCCCGAC
Source organism: Phyllobates terribilis (assembly GCF_046119375.1). Lineage (NCBI taxonomy): Eukaryota > Metazoa > Chordata > Amphibia > Anura > Dendrobatidae > Phyllobates > Phyllobates terribilis. Next base: position 591,061,599 of record NW_027362763.1, on the reverse strand, counting down.
ATCCCAGTGTGGTTTCGCAGTTCCACGGGTCAAATTGCTGTACTATCCAGTTTTGGGCCTTTGGTATCTAAAAAAAAGCAGTTTGACTGTGTCGCTCACTGTTCAGCCGCAAATATCTCTATTTAAAAAAGTGTGGTATACCCCAGTAAACAATAACTGTGGTTTTGCCATCCCACGGTAAAAAATCTCTATTATTCAGCTTTTGGTAGTTTTTTCCGTAAAGAAAAACAGTAGTGTCTCCTGACTGTTCAGACACAAAAATATATCAGTTGAAAATAGTCTTGTGTAGGCCCGACATCCCAGTGTGGTTTTGCAGTTCCATGGGTCAAATCGCTGTACTATCCAGTTTTGGGCCTTTGGTATCTAAAAAAAAAAGCAGTTTGAGTGTGTCGCTCACTGTTCAGCCGCAAATAGCTCTATTCAAAAAAGTGTGGTATACCCCAGTAAACAATAATTGTGGTTTTGCCATCCCACGGTAAAAAATCTCTATTATTCAGCTTTTGGTAGTTTTTTCCGTAAAGAAAAACAGTAGTGTCTCCTGACTGTTGTGACACAAAAATATATCAGTTGAAAATAGTCTTGTGTAGGCCCGACATCCCAGTGTGGTTTCGCAGTTCCATTGGTCAAATCGTTGTACTATCCAGTTTTGGGCCTTTGGTATCTAAAAAAAAAGCAGTTTGAGTGTGTCGCTCACTGTTCAGCCGCAAATATCTCTATTCAAAAAAGTGTGGTATACCCTAGTAAACAATAACTGTGGTTTTGCCATCCCACGGTAAAAAATCTCTATTATTCAGGTTTTGGTATATTTTCCGTAAAGAAAAACAGTAGTGTCTCCTGACTGTTGTGACACAAAAATATATCTGTTGAAAATAGTCTTGTGTAGGCCCGACATCCCAGTGTGGTTTCGCAGTTCCATGGGTCAAATCGCTGTACTATCCAGTTTTGGGCCTTTGGTATCTAAAAAAAAAACAGTTTGAGTGTGTTGCTCACTGTTCAGCCTCAAATATCTCTATTTAAAAAAGTGTGGTATACCCCAGTAAACAACAACTGAGGTTTTGCCATCCCACAGTAAAAAATCTCTATTATTCAGCTTTTGGTAGTTTTTTCCGTAAAGAAAAACAGTAGTGTCTCCTGACTGTTGTGACACAAAAATATATCTGTTGAAAATAGTCTTGTGTAGGCAAGACATCCCAGTGTGGTTTCGCAGTTCCATGGGTCAAATCGCTGTACTATCCAGTTTTGGGCCTTTGGTATCTAAAAAAAAAGCAGTTTGAGTGTGTCGCTCACTGTTCAGCTGCAAATATCTCTATTTAAAAAAGTGTGGTATACCCCAGTAAACAATAACTGTGGTTTTTCCATCCCACGGTAAAAAATCTCTATTATTCAGGTTTTGGTATATTTTCCGTAAAGAAAAACAGTAGTGTCTCCTGACTGTTGTGACACAAAAATATATCAGTTGAAAATAGTCTTGTGTAGGCCCGACATCCCAGTGTGGTTTCGCAGTTCCATGGGTCAAATCGCTGTACTATCCAGTTTTGGGCCTTTGGTATCTAAAAAAAAAGCAGTTTGAGTGTGTTGCTTAATGTTCAGCCTCAAATATCTCTATTTAAAAAAGTGTGGTATACCCCAGTAAACAATAACTGTGGTTTTGCCATCCCACGGTAAAAAATCTCTATTATTCAGCTTTTGGTAGTTTTTTCCATAAAGAAAAACAGTAGTGTCTCCTGACTGTTGTGACACAAAAATATATCTGTTGAAAATAGTCTTGTGTAGGCCCGACATCCCAGTGTGGTTTCGCAGTTCCATGGGTCAAATCGCTGTACTATCCAGTTTTGGGCCTTTGGTATCTAAAAAAAAAGCAGTTTGAGTGTGTTGCTCACTGTTCAGCTGCAAATATCTCTGTTTAAAAAAGTGTGGTATACCCCAGTAAACAATAACTGTGGTTTTGCCATCCCACGGTAAAAAATCTCTATTATTCAGCTTTTGGTAGTTTTTTCCGTAAAGAAAAACAGTAGTGTCTCCTGACTGTTGTGACACAAAAATTTATCTGTTGAAAATAGTCTTGTGTAGGCCCGACATCCCAGTGTGGTTTCGCAGTTCCACGGGTCAAATTGCTGTACTATCCAGTTTTGGGCCTTTGGTATCTAAAAAAAAGCAGTTTGACTGTGTCGCTCACTGTTCAGCCGCAAATATCTCTATTTAAAAAAGTGTGGTATACCCCAGTAAACAATAACTGTGGTTTTGCCATCCCACGGTAAAAAATCTCTATTATTCAGCTTTTGGTAGTTTTTTCCGTAAAGAAAAACAGTAGTGTCTCCTGACTGTTCAGACACAAAAATATATCAGTTGAAAATAGTCTTGTGTAGGCCCGACATCCCAGTGTGGTTTTGCAGTTCCATGGGTCAAATCGCTGTACTATCCAGTTTTGGGCCTTTGGTATCTAAAAAAAAAAGCAGTTTGAGTGTGTCGCTCACTGTTCAGCCGCAAATAGCTCTATTCAAAAAAGTGTGGTATACCCCAGTAACCAATAATTGTGGTTTTGCCATCCCACGGTAAAAAATCTCTATTATTCAGCTTTTGGTAGTTTTTTCCGTAAAGAAAAACAGTAGTGTCTCCTGACTGTTGTGACACAAAAATATATCAGTTGAAAATAGTCTTGTGTAGGCCCGACATCTCAGTGTGGTTTCGCAGTTCCATTGGTCAAATCGCTGTACTATCCAGTTTTGGGCCTTTGGTATCTAAAAAAAAAGCAGTTTGAGTGTGTCGCTCACTGTTCAGCCGCAAATATCTCTATTCAAAAAAGTGTGGTATACCCTAGTAAACAATAACTGTGGTTTTGCCATCCCACGGTAAAAAATCTCTATTATTCAGGTTTTGGTATATTTTCCGTAAAGAAAAACAGTAGTGTCTCCTGACTGTTGTGACACAAAAATATATCAGTTGAAAATAGTCTTGTGTAGGCCCGACATCCCAGTGTGGTTTCGCAGTTCCATGGGTCAAATCGCTGTACTATCCAGTTTTGGGCCTTTGGTATCTAAAAAAAAAGCAGTTTGAGTGTGTCGCTCACTGTTCAGCCGCAAATATCTCTATTTAAAAAAGTGTGGTATACCCCAGTAAACAATAACTGTGGTTTTGCCATCCCACGGTAAAAAATCTCTATTATTCAGATTTTGGTATATTTTCCGTAAAGAAAAACAGTAGTGTCTCCTGACTGTTGTGACACAAAAATATATCTGTTGAAAATAGTCTTGTGTAGGCCCGACATCCCAGTGTGGTTTCGCAGTTCCACGGGTCAAATCGCTGTACTATCCAGTTTTGGGCCTTTGGTATCTAAAAAAAAAGCAGTTTGAGTGTGTTGCTTACTGTTCAGCCTCAAATATCTCTATTTAAAAAAGTGTGGTATACCCCAGTAAACAATAACTGTGGTTTTGCCATCCCATGGTAAAAAATCTCTATTATTCAGCTTTTGGTAGTTTTTTCCGTAAAGAAAAACAGTAGTGTCTCCTGACTGTTGTGACACAAAAATATATCAGTTGAAAATAGTCTTGTGTAGGCCCGACATCCCAGTGTGGTTTCGCAGTTCCATTGGTCAAATCGCTGTACTATCCAGTTTTGGGCCTTTGGTATCTAAAAAAAAAGCAGTTTGAGTGTGTCGCTCACTGTTCAGCCGCAAATATCTCTATTCAAAAAAGTGTGGTATACCCTAGTAAACAATAACTGTGGTTTTGCCATCCCACGGTAAAAAATCTCTATTATTCAGGTTTTGGTATATTTTCCGTAAAGAAAAACAGTAGTGTCTCCTGACTGTTGTGACACAAAAATATATCAGTTGAAAATAGTCTTGTGTAGGCCCGACATCCCAGTGTGGTTTCGCAGTTCCATGGGTCAAATCGCTGTACTATCCAGTTTTGGGCCTTTGGTATCTAAAAAAAAAGCAGTTTGAGTGTGTCGCTCACTGTTCAGCCGCAAATATCTCTATTTAAAAAAGTGTGGTATACCCCAGTAAACAATAACTGTGGTTTTGCCATCCCACGGTAAAAAATCTCTATTATTCAGGTTTTGGTATATTTTCCGTAAAGAAAAACAGTAGTGTCTCCTGACTGTTGTGACACAAAAATATATCTGTTGAAAATAGTCTTGTGTAGGCCCGACATCCCAGTGTGGTTTCGCAGTTCCACGGGTCAAATCGCTGTACTATCCAGTTTTGGGCCTTTGGTATCTAAAAAAAAAGCAGTTTGAGTGTGTTGCTTACTGTTCAGCCTCAAATATCTCTATTTAAAAAAGTGTGGTATACCCCAGTAAACAATAACTGTGGTTTTGCCATCCCATGGTAAAAAATCTCTATTATTCAGCTTTTGGTAGTTTTTTCCGTAAAGAAAAACAGTAGTGTCTCCTGACTGTTGTGACACAAAAATATATCTGTTGAAAATAGTCTTGTGTAGGCCCGACATCCGACTGTGGTTTCGCAGTTCCATGGGTCAAATCGCTGTACTATCCAGTTTTGGGCCTTTGGTATCTAAAAAAAAAGCAGTTTGAGTGTGTTGCTTACTGTTCAGCTTCAAATATCTCTATTTAAAAAAGTGTGGTATACCCCAGTAAACAATAACTGTGGTTTTGCCATCCCACGGTAAAAAATCTCTATTATTCAGCTTTTGGTAGTTTTTTCCATAAAGAAAACAGTAGTGTCTCCTGACTGTTGTGACACAAAAATATATCTGTTGAAAATAGTCTTGTGTAGGCCCGACATCCCAGTGTGGTTTCGCAGTTCCATGGGTCAAATCGCTGTACTATCCAGTTTTGGGCCTTTGGTATCTAAAAAAAAACAGTTTGAGTGTGTTGCTCACTGTTCAGCCTCAAATATCTCTATTTAAAAAAGTGTGGTATACCCCAGTAAACAACAACTGAGGTTTTGCCATCCCACAGTAAAAAATCTCTATTATTCAGCTTTTGGTAGTTTTTTCCGTAAAGAAAAACAGTAGTGTCTCCTGACTGTTGTGACACAAAAATATATCTGTTGAAAATAGTCTTGTGTAGGCCCGACATCCCAGTGTGGTTTCGCAGTTCCATGGGTCAAATCGCTGTACTATCCAGTTTTGGGCCTTTGGTATCTAAAAAAAAAGCAGTTTGAGTGTGTCGCTCACTGTTCAGCCGCAAATATCTCTATTTAAAAAAGTGTGGTATACCCCAGTAAACAATAACTGTGGTTTTGCCATCCCACGGTAAAAAATCTCTATTATTCAGCTTTTGGTAGTTTTTTCCGTAAAGAAAAACAGTAGTGTCTCCTGACTGTTCAGACACAAAAATATATCAGTTGAAAATAGTCTTGTGTAGGCCCGACATCCCAGTGTGGTTTTGCAGTTCCATGGGTCAAATCGCTGTACTATCCAGTTTTGGGCCTTTGGTATCTAAAAAAAAAAGCAGTTTGAGTGTGTCGCTCACTGTTCAGCCGCAAATAGCTCTATTCAAAAAAGTGTGGTATACCCCAGTAAACAATAATTGTGGTTTTGCCATCCCACGGTAAAAAATCTCTATTATTCAGCTTTTGGTAGTTTTTTCCGTAAAGAAAAACAGTAGTGTCTCCTGACTGTTGTGACACAAAAATATATCAGTTGAAAATAGTCTTGTGTAGGCCCGACATCCCAATGTGGTTTCGCAGTTCCATTGGTCAAATCGCTGTACTATCCAGTTTTGGGCCTTTGGTATCTAAAAAAAAAGCAGTTTGAGTGTGTCGCTCACTGTTCAGCCGCAAATATCTCTATTCAAAAAAGTGTGGTATACCCTAGTAAACAATAACTGTGGTTTTGCCATCCCACGGTAAAAAATCTCTATTATTCAGGTTTTGGTATATTTTCCGTAAAGAAAAACAGTAGTGTCTCCTGACTGTTCTGACACAAAAATATATCTGTTGAAAATAGTCTTGTGTAGGCCCGACATCCCAGTGTGGTTTCGCATTTCCACGGGTCAAATCGCTGTACTATCCAGTTTTGGGCCTTTGGTATCTAAAAAAAAGCAGTTTGAGTGTGTCGCTCACTGTTCAGCCGCAAATATCTCTTTTTAAAAAAGTGTGGTATACCCCAGTAAACAATAACTGTGGTTTTGCCATCCCACGGTAAAAATCTCTATTATTCAGCTTTTGGTAGTTTTTTTCGTAAAGAAAAACAGTAGTGTCTAATGACTGTTGTGACACAAAAATATATCTGTTGAAAATAGTCTTGTGTAGGCCCGACATCCCAGTGTGGTTTCGCAGTTCCATTGGTCAAATTGCTGTACCATCCAGTTTTGGGCCTTTGGTATCTAAAAAAAAAGCAGTTTGAGTGTGTCGCTCACTGTTCAGCTGCAAAAATCTCTATTTAAAAAAGTGTGGTATACCCCAGTAAACAATAACTGTGGTTTTTCCATCCCACGGTAAAAAATCTCTATTATTCAGGTTTTGGTATATTTTCCGTAAAGAAAAACAGTAGTGTCTCCTGACTGTTGTGACACAAAAATATATCAGTTGAAAATAGTCTTGTGTAGGCCCGACATCCCAGTGTGGTTTCGCAGTTCCATGGGTCAAATCGCTGTACTATCCAGTTTTGGGCCTTTGGTATCTAAAAAAAAAGCAGTTTGAGTGTGTTGCTTAATGTTCAGACTCAAATATCTCTATTTAAAAAAGTGTGGTATACCCCAGTAAACAATAACTGTGGTTTTGCCATCCCACGGTAAAAAATCTCTATTATTCAGCTTTTGGTAGTTTTTTCCATAAAGAAAAACAGTAGTGTCTCCTGACTGTTGTGACACAAAAATATATCTGTTGAAAATAGTCTTGTGTAGGCCCGACATCCCAGTGTGGTTTCGCAGTTCCATGGGTCAAATCGCTGTACTATCCAGTTTTGGGCCTTTGGTATCTAAAAAAAAAGCAGTTTGAGTGTATTGCTCACTGTTCAGCTGCAAATATCTCTGTTTAAAAAAGTGTGGTATACCCCAGTAAACAATAACTGTGGTTTTGCCATCCCACGGTAAAAAATCTCTATTATTCAGCTTTTGGTAGTTTTTTCCATAAAGAAAAACAGTAGTGTCTCCTGACTGTTGTGACACAAAAATATATCTGTTGAAAATAGTCTTGTGTAGGCCCGACATCCCAGTGTGGTTTCGCAGTTCCACGGGTCAAATTGCTGTACTATCCAGTTTTGGGCCTTTGGTATCTAAAAAAAAGCAGTTTGAGTGTGTCGCTCTCTGTTCAGCCGCAAATATCTCTATTTAAAAAAGTGTGGTATACCCCAGTAAACAATAACTGTGGTTTTTCCATCCCACGGTAAAAAATCTCTATTATTCAGGTTTTGGTATATTTTCCGTAAAGAAAAACAGTAGTGTCTCCTGACTGTTGTGACACAAAAATATATCAGTTGAAAATAGTCTTGTGTAGGCCCGACATCCCAGTGTGGTTTCGCAGTTCCATGGGTCAAATCGCTGTACTATCCAGTTTTGGGCCTTTGGTATCTAAAAAAAAAGCAGTTTGAGTGTGTCGCTCACTGTTCAGCCGCAAATATCTCTATTTAAAAAAGTGTGGTATACCCCAGTAAACAATAACTGTGGTTTTGCCATCCCACGGTAAAAAATCTCTATTATTCAGGTTTTGGTATATATTCCGTAAAGAAAAACAGTAGTGTCTCCTGACTGTTGTGACACAAAAATATATCTGTTGAAAATAGTCTTGTGTAGGCCCGACATCCCAGTGTGGTTTCGCAGTTCCATGGGTCAAATCGCTGTACTATCCAGTTTTGGGCCTTTGGTATCTAAAAAAAAAGCAGTTTGAGTGTGTCGCTCACTGTTCAGCTGCAAATATCTCTATTTAAAAAAGTGTGGTATACCCCAGTAAACAATAACTGTGGTTTTTCCATCCCACGGTAAAAAATCTCTATTATTCAGGTTTTGGTATATTTTCCGTAAAGAAAAACAGTAGTGTCTCCTGACTGTTGTGACACAAAAATATATCTGTTGAAAATAGTCTTGTGTAGGCCCGACATCCCAGTGTGGTTTCGCAGTTCCACGGGTCAAATCGCTGTACTATCCAGTTTTGGGCCTTTGGTATCTAAAAAAAAAGCAGTTTGAGTGTGTTGCTTACTGTTCAGCCTCAAATATCTCTATTTAAAAAAGTGTGGTATACCCCAGTAAACAATAACTGTGGTTTTGCCATCCCATGGTAAAAAATCTCTATTATTCAGCTTTTGGTAGTTTTTTCCGTAAAGAAAAACAGTAGTGTCTCCTGACTGTTGTGACACAAAAATATATCTGTTGAAAATAGTCTTGTGTAGGCCCGACATCCGACTGTGGTTTCGCAGTTCCATGGGTCAAATCGCTGTACTATCCAGTTTTGGGCCTTTGGTATCTAAAAAAAAAGCAGTTTGAGTGTGTTGCTTACTGTTCAGCTTCAAATATCTCTATTTAAAAAAGTGTGGTATACCCCAGTAAACAATAACTGTGGTTTTGCCATCCCACGGTAAAAAATCTCTATTATTCAGCTTTTGGTAGTTTTTTCCATAAAGAAAACAGTAGTGTCTCCTGACTGTTGTGACACAAAAATATATCTGTTGAAAATAGTCTTGTGTAGGCCCGACATCCCAGTGTGGTTTCGCAGTTCCATGGGTCAAATCGCTGTACTATCCAGTTTTGGGCCTTTGGTATCTAAAAAAAAACAGTTTGAGTGTGTTGCTCACTGTTCAGCCTCAAATATCTCTATTTAAAAAAGTGTGGTATACCCCAGTAAACAACAACTGAGGTTTTGCCATCCCACAGTAAAAAATCTCTATTATTCAGCTTTTGGTAGTTTTTTCCGTAAAGAAAAACAGTAGTGTCTCCTGACTGTTGTGACACAAAAATATATCTGTTGAAAATAGTCTTGTGTAGGCCCGACATCCCAGTGTGGTTTCGCAGTTCCATGGGTCAAATCGCTGTACTATCCAGTTTTGGGCCTTTGGTATCTAAAAAAAAAGCAGTTTGAGTGTGTCGCTCACTGTTCAGCCGCAAATATCTCTATTTAAAAAAGTGTGGTATACCCCAGTAAACAATAACTGTGGTTTTGCCATCCCACGGTAAAAAATCTCTATTATTCAGCTTTTGGTAGTTTTTTCCGTAAAGAAAAACAGTAGTGTCTCCTGACTGTTCAGACACAAAAATATATCAGTTGAAAATAGTCTTGTGTAGGCCCGACATCCCAGTGTGGTTTTGCAGTTCCATGGGTCAAATCGCTGTACTATCCAGTTTTGGGCCTTTGGTATCTAAAAAAAAAAGCAGTTTGAGTGTGTCGCTCACTGTTCAGCCGCAAATAGCTCTATTCAAAAAAGTGTGGTATACCCCAGTAAACAATAATTGTGGTTTTGCCATCCCACGGTAAAAAATCTCTATTATTCAGCTTTTGGTAGTTTTTTCCGTAAAGAAAAACAGTAGTGTCTCCTGACTGTTGTGACACAAAAATATATCAGTTGAAAATAGTCTTGTGTAGGCCCGACATCCCAGTGTGGTTTCGCAGTTCCATTGGTCAAATCGCTGTACTATCCAGTTTTGGGCCTTTGGTATCTAAAAAAAAAGCAGTTTGAGTGTGTCGCTCACTGTTCAGCCGCAAATATCTCTATTCAAAAAAGTGTGGTATACCCTAGTAAACAATAACTGTGGTTTTGCCATCCCACGGTAAAAAATCTCTATTATTCAGGTTTTGGTATATTTTCCGTAAAGAAAAACAGTAGTGTCTCCTGACTGTTCTGACACAAAAATATATCTGTTGAAAATAGTCTTGTGTAGGCCCGACATCCCAGTGTGGTTTCGCATTTCCACGGGTCAAATCGCTGTACTATCCAGTTTTGGGCCTTTGGTATCTAAAAAAAAGCAGTTTGAGTGTGTCGCTCACTGTTCAGCCGCAAATATCTCTTTTTAAAAAAGTGTGGTATACCCCAGTAAACAATAACTGTGGTTTTGCCATCCCACGGTAAAAATCTCTATTATTCAGCTTTTGGTAGTTTTTTTCGTAAAGAAAAACAGTAGTGTCTAATGACTGTTGTGACACAAAAATATATCTGTTGAAAATAGTCTTGTGTAGGCCCGACATCCCAGTGTGGTTTCGCAGTTCCACGGGTCAAATTGCTGTACCATCCAGTTTTGGGCCTTTGGTATCTAAAAAAAATGCAGTTTGAGTGTGTCGCTCACTGTTCAGCTGCAAATATCTCTATTTAAAAAAGTGTGGTATACCCCAGTAAACAATAACTGTGGTTTTTCCATCCCACGGTAAAAAATCTCTATTATTCAGGTTTTGGTATATTTTCCGTAAAGAAAAACAGTAGTGTCTCCTGACTGTTGTGACACAAAAATATATCAGTTGAAAATAGTCTTGTGTAGGCCCGACATCCCAGTGTGGTTTTGCAGTTCCATGGGTCAAATCGCTGTACTATCCAGTTTTGGGCCTTTGGTATCTAAAAAAAAAAGCAGTTTGAGTGTGTCGCTCAATGTTCAGCCGCAAATATCTCTATTTAAAAAAGTGTGGTATACCCCAGTAAACAATAACTGTGGTTTTGCCATCCCACGGTAAAAAATCTCTATTATTCAGGTTTTGGTATATGTTCCGTAAAGAAAAACAGTAGTGTCTCCTGACTGTTGTGACACAAAAATATATCTGTTGAAAATAGTCTTGTGTAGGCCCGACATCCCAGTGTGGTTTCGCAGTTCCACGGGTCAAATCGCTGTACTATCCAGTTTTGGGCCTTTGGTATCTAAAAAAAAAGCAGTTTGAGTGTGTTGCTTACTGTTCAGCCTCAAATATCTCTATTTAAAAAAGTATGGTATACCCCAGTAAACAATAGCTGTGGTTTTGCCATCCCATGGTAAAAAATCTCTAATATTCAGCTTTTGGTAGTTTTTTCCGTAAAGAAAAACAGTAGTGTCTCCTGACTGTTGTGACACAAAAATATATCTGTTGAAAATAGTCTTGTGTAGGCCCGACATCCCAGTGTGGTTTCGCAGTTCCACGGGTCAAATCGCTGTACTATCCAGTTTTGGGCCTTTGGTATCTAAAAAAAAAGCAGTTTGAGTGTGTTGCTTACTGTTCAGCCTCAAATATCTCTATTTAAAAAAGTGTGGTATACCCCAGTAAACAATAACTGTGGTTTTGCCATCCCATGGTAAAAAATCTCTATTATTCAGCTTTTGGTAGTTTTTTCCGTAAAGAAAAACAGTAGTGTCTCCTGACTGTTGTGACACAAAAATATATCAGTTGAAAATAGTCTTGTGTAGGCCCGACATCCCAGTGTGGTTTCGCAGTTCCATGGGTCAAATCGCTGTACTATCCAGTTTTGGGCCTTTGGTATCTAAAAAAAAAGCAGTTTGAGTGTGTTGCTTAATGTTCAGCCTCAAATATCTCTATTTAAAAAAGTGTGGTATACCCCAGTAAACAATAACTGTGGTTTTGCCATCCCACGGTAAAAAATCTCTATTATTCAGCTTTTGGTAGTTTTTTCCATAAAGAAAAACAGTAGTGTCTCCTGACTGTTGTGACACAAAAATATATCTGTTGAAAATAGTCTTGTGTAGGCCCGACATCCCAGTGTGGTTTCGCAGTTCCATGGGTCAAATCGCTGTACTATCCAGTTTTGGGCCTTTGGTATCTAAAAAAAAAGCAGTTTGAGTGTATTGCTCACTGCTCAGCTGCAAATATCTCTGTTTAAAAAAGTGTGGTATACCCCAGTAAACAATAACTGTGGTTTTGCCATCCCACGGTAAAAAATCTCTATTATTCAGCTTTTGGTAGTTTTTTCCGTAAAGAAAAACAGTAGTGTCTCCTGACTGTTGTGACACAAAAATATATCTGTTGAAAATAGTCTTGTGTAGGCCCGACATCCCAGTGTGGTTTCGCAGTTCCACGGGTCAAATTGCTGTACTATCCAGTTTTGGGCCTTTGGTATCTAAAAAAAAGCAGTTTGACTGTGTCGCTCACTGTTCAGCCGCAAATATCTCTATTTAAAAAAGTGTGGTATACCCCAGTAAACAATAACTGTGGTTTTTCCATCCCACGGTAAAAAATCTCTATTATTCAGGTTTTGGTATATTTTCCGTAAAGAAAAACAGTAGTGTCTCCTGACTGTTGTGACACAAAAATATATCAGTTGAAAATAGTCTTGTGTAGGCCCGACATCCCAGTGTGGTTTCGCAGTTCCATGGGTCAAATCGCTGTACTATCCAGTTTTGGGCCTTTGGTATCTAAAAAAAAAGCAGTTTGAGTGTGTCGCTCACTGTTCAGCCGCAAATATCTCTATTTCAAAAAGAGTGGTATACCCCAGTAAACAATAACTGTGGTTTTGCCATCCCACGGTAAAAAATCTCTATTATTCAGGTTTTGGTATATTTTCCGTAAAGAAAAACAGTAGTGTCTCCTGACTGTTGTGACACAAAAATATATCTGTTGAAAATAGTCTTGTGTAGGCCCGACATCCCAGTGTGGTTTCGCAGTTCCATGGGTCAAATCGCTGTACTATCCAGTTTTGGGCCTTTGGTATCTAAAAAAAAAGCAGTTTGAGTGTGTCGCTCACTGTTCAGCTGCAAATATCTCTATTTAAAAAAGTGTGGTATACCCCAGTAAACAATAACTGTGGTTTTTCCATCCCACGGTAAAAAATCTCTATTATTCAGGTTTTGGTATATTTTCCATAAAGAAAAACAGTAGTGTCTCCTGACTGTTGTGACACAAAATATATCAGTTGAAAATAGTCTTGTGTAGGCCCGACATCCCAGTGTGGTTTCGCAGTTCCATGGGTCAAATCGCTGTACTATCCAGTTTTGGGCCTTTGGTATCTAAAAAAAAAGCAGTTTGAGTGTGTTGCTTAATGTTCAGCCTCAAATATCTCTATTTAAAAAAGTGTGGTATACCCCAGTAAACAATAACTGTGGTTTTGCCATCCCACGGTAAAAAATCTCTATTATTCAGCTTTTGGTAGTTTTTTCCATAAAGAAAAACAGTAGTGTCTCCTGACTGTTGTGACACAAAAATATATCTGTTGAAAATAGTCTTGTGTAGGCCCGACATCCCAGTGTGGTTTCGCAGTTCCATGGGTCAAATCGCTGTACTATCCAGTTTTGGGCCTTTGGTATCTAAAAAAAAAGCAGTTTGAGTGTATTGCTCACTGTTCAGCTGCAAATATCTCTGTTTAAAAAAGTGTGGTATACCCCAGTAAACAATAACTGTGGTTTTGCCATCCCACGGTAAAAAATCTCTATTATTCAGCTTTTGGTAGTTTTTTCCGTAAAGAAAAACAGTAGTGTCTCCTGACTGTTGTGACACAAAAATATATCAGTTGAAAATAGTCTTGTGTAGGCCCGACATCCCAGTGTGGTTTCGCAGTTCCATTGGTCAAATCGCTGTACTATCCAGTTTTGGGCTTTTGGTATCTAAAAAAAAAGCAGTTTGAGTGTGTCGCTCACTGTTCAGCCGCAAATATCTCTATTCAAAAAAGTGTGGTATACCCTAGTAAACAATAACTGTGGTTTTGCCATCCCACGGTAAAAAATCTCTATTATTCAGGTTTTGGTATATTTTCCGTAAAGAAAAACAGTAGTGTCTCCTGACTGTTCTGACACAAAAATATATCTGTTGAAAATAGTCTTGTGTAGGCCCGACATCCCAGTGTGGTTTCGCATTTCCACGGGTCAAATCGCTGTACTATCCAGTTTTGGGCCTTTGGTATCTAAAAAAAAGCAGTTTGAGTGTGTCGCTCACTGTTCAGCCGCAAATATCTCTTTTTAAAAAAGTGTGGTATACCCCAGTAAACAATAACTGTGGTTTTGCCATCCCACGGTAAAAAATCTCTATTATTCAGCTTTTAGTAGTTTTTTCCGTAAAGAAAAACAGTAGTGTCTCCTGACTGTTGAGACACAAAAAAAAAATATCAGTTGAAAATAGTCTTGTGTAGTCCCGACATCCCAGTGTGGTTTTGCAGTTCCATGGGTCAAATCGCTGTACTATCCAGTTTTGGGCCTTTGGTATCTAAAAAAAAGCAGTTTGAGTGTGTCGCTCACTGTTCAGCCGCAAATATTTCTATTTAAAAAAGTGTGGTATACCCCAGTAAACAATAACTGTGGTTTTGCCATCCCACGGTAAAAAATCTCTATTATTCAGGTTTTGGTATATGTTCCGTAAAGAAAAACAGTAGTGTCTCCTGACTGTTGTGACACAAAAATATATCTGTTGAAAATAGTCTTGTGTAGGCCCGACATCCCAGTGTGGTTTCGCAGTTCCACGGGTCAAATCGCTGTACTATCCAGTTTTGGGCCTTTGGTATCTAAAAAAAAAGCAGTTTGAGTGTGTTGCTTACTGTTCAGCCTCAAATATCTCTATTTAAAAAAGTATGGTATACCCCAGTAAACAATAGCTGTGGTTTTGCCATCCCATGGTAAAAAATCTCTATTATTCAGCTTTTGGTAGTTTTTTCCGTAAAGAAAAACAGTAGTGTCTCCTGACTGTTGTGACACAAAAATATATCTGTTGAAAATAGTCTTGTGTAGGCCCGACATCCCAGTGTGGTTTCGCAGTTCCACGGGTCAAATTGCTGTACTATCCAGTTTTGGGCCTTTGGTATCTAAAAAAAAAGCAGTTTGAGTGTGTCGCTCACTGTTCAGCCGCAAATAGCTCTATTCAAAAAAGTGTGGTATACCCCAGTAAACAATAACTGTGGTTTTGCCATCCCACGGTAAAAAATCTCTATTATTCAGCTTTTGGTAGTTTTTTCCGTAAAGAAAAACAGTAGTGTCTCCTGACTGTTCAGACACAAAAATATATCAGTTGAAAATAGTCTTGTGTAGGCCCGACATCCCAGTGTGGTTTTGCAGTTCCATGGGTCAAATCGCTGTACTATCCAGTTTTGGGACTTTGGTATCTAAAAAAAAAGCAGTTTGAGTGTGTCGCTCACTGTTCAGCCGCAAATAGCTCTATTCAAAAAAGTGTGGTATACCCCAGTAAACAATAATTGTGGTTTTGCCATCCCACGGTAAAAAATCTCTATTATTCAGCTTTTGGTAGTTTTTTCCGTAAAGAAAAACAGTAGTGTCTCCTGACTGTTGTGACACAAAAATATATCAGTTGAAAATAGTCTTGTGTAGGCCCGACATCCCAGTGTGGTTTCGCAGTTCCATTGGTCAAATCGCTGTACTATCCAGTTTTGGGCCTTTGGTATCTAAAAAAAAGCAGTTTGAGTGTGTCGCTCACTGTTCAGCCGCAAATATCTCTATTCAAAAAAGTGTGGTATACCCTAGTAAACAATAACTGTGGTTTTGCCATCCCCTGGTAAAAAATCTCTATTATTCAGGTTTTGGTATATTTTCCGTAAAGAAAAACAGTAGTGTCTCCTGACTGTTCTGACACAAAAATATATCTGTTGAAAATAGTCTTGTGTAGGCCCGACATCCCAGTGTGGTTTCGCAGTTCCACGGGTCAAATCGCTGTACTATCCAGTTTTGGGCCTTTGGTATCTAAAAAAAAGCAGTTTGAGTGTGTCGCTAACTGTTCAGCCGCAAATATCTCTTTTTAAAAAAGTGTGGTATACCCCAGTAAACAATAACTGTGGTTTTGCCATCCCACGGTAAAAATCTCTATTATTCAGCTTTTAGTAGTTTTTTCCGTAGAGAAAAACAGTAGTCTCTCCTGACTGTTGAGACACAAAAATATATCAGTTGAAAATAGTCTTGTGTAGTCCCGACATCCCAGTGTGGTTTTGCAGTTCCATGGGTCAAATCGCTGTACTATCCAGTTTTGGGCCTTTGGTATCTAAAAAAAAAGCAGTTTGAGTGTGTCGCTCACTGTTCAGCCGCAAATAGCTCTATTCAAAAAAGTGTGGTATACCCCAGTAAACAATAATTGTGGTTTTGCCATCCCACGGTAAAAAATCTCTATTATTCAGCTTTTGGTAGTTTTTTCCGTAAAGAAAAACAGTAGTGTCTCCTGACTGTTGTGACACAAAAATATATCAGTTGAAAACAGTCTTGTGTAGGCCCGACATCCCAGTGTGGTTTCGCAGTTCCATGGGTCAAATCGCTGTACTATCCAGTTTTGGGCCTTTGGTATCTAAAAAAAAGCAGTTTGAGTGTGTCACTCATTGTTCAGCCGCAAATATCTCTATTCAAAAAAGTGTGGTATACCCCAGTAAACAATAAATGTGGTTTTGCCATCCCACGGTAAAAAATCTCTATTATTCAGGTTTTGGTATATTTTCCGTAAAGAAAAACAGTAGTGTCTCCTGACTGTTGTGACACAAAAATATATCTGTTGAAAATAGTCTTGTGTAGGCCCGACATCCCAGTGTGGTTTCGCATTTCCACGGGTCAAATCGCTGTACTATCCAGTTTTGGGCCTTTGGTATCTAAAAAAAAGCAGTTTGAGTGTGTCGCTCACTGTTCAGCCGTAAATATCTCTATTTAAAAAAGTGTGGTATACCCCTGTAAACAATAACTGTGGTTTTGCCATCCCACGGTAAAAATCTCTTTTATTCAGCTTTTGGTAGTTTTTTTCGTAAAGAAAAACAGTAGTGTCTCCAGACTGTTGTGACACAAAAATATATCTGTTGAAAATAGTCTTGTGTAGGCCCGACATCCCAGTGTGGTTTCGCAATTCCATGGGTCAAATCGCTGTACTATCCAGTTTTGGGCCTTTGGTATCTAAAAAAAAAGCAGTTTGAGTGTGTCGCTCACTGTTCAGCCGCAAATATCTCTATTTAAAAAAGTGTGATATATCCCAGTAAACAATAACTGTGGTTTTGCCATCCCACGGTAAAAAATCTCTATTATTCAGGTTTTGGTATATTTTCCGTAAAGAAAAACAGTAGTGTCTCCTGACTGTTGTGACACAAAAATATATCTGTTGAAAATAGTCTTGTGTAGGCCCGACATCCCAGTGTGGTTTCGCAGTTCCATGGGTCAAATCGCTGTACTATCCAGTTTTGGGCCTTTGGTATCTAAAAAAAAAGCAGTTTGAGTGTGTCGCTCACTGTTCAGCCGCAAATAGCTCTATTCAAAAAAGTGTGGTATACCCCAGTAAACAATAACTGTGGTTTTGCCATCCCACGGTAAAAAATCTCTATTATTCAGCTTTTGGTAGTTTTTTCCGTAAAGAAAAACAGTAGTGTCTCCTGACTGTTCAGACACAAAAATATATCAGTTGAAAATAGTCTTGTGTAGGCCCGACATCCCAGTGTGGTTTTGCAGTTCCATGGGTCAAATCGCTGTACTATCCAGTTTTGGGACTTTGGTATCTAAAAAAAAAGCAGTTTGAGTGTGTCGCTCACTGTTCAGCCGCAAATATCTCTATTTAAAAAAGTGTGGTATTCCCCAGTAAACAATAACTGTAGTTTTGCCATCCCACGGTAAAAAATCTCTATTATTCAGGTTTTGGTATATTTTCCGTAAAGAAAAACAGTAGTGTCTCCTGACTGTTGTGACACAAAAATATATCTGTTGAAAATAGTCTTGTGTAGGCCCGACATCCCAGTGTGGTTTCGCAGTTCCACGGGTCAAATCGCTGTACTATCCAGTTTTGGGCCTTTGGTATCTAAAAAAAAAGCAGTTTGAGTGTGTCGCTCACTGTTCAGCCGCAAATATCTCTATTTAAAAAAGTGTGGTATACCCCAGTAAACAATAACTGTGGTTTTGCCATCCCACGGTAAAAAATCTCTATTATTCAGGTTTTGGTATATTTTCCGTAAAGAAAAACAGTAGTGTCTCCTGACTGTTGTGACACAAAAATATATCAGTTGAAAATAGTCTTGTGTAGGCCCGACATCCCAGTGTGGTTTCGCAGTTCCATGGGTCAAATCGCTGTACTATCCAGTTTTGGGCCTTTGGTATCTAAAAAAAAAGCATTTTGAGTGTGTCGCTTACTGTTCAGCCTCAAATATCTCTATTTAAAAAAGTGTGGTATACCCCAGTAAACAATAACTGTGGTTTTGCCATCCCATGGTAAAAAATCTCTATTATTCAGCTTTTGGTAGTTTTTTCCGTAAAGAAAAACAGTAGTGTCTCCTGACTGTTGTGACACAAAAATATATCTGTTGAAAATAGTCTTGTGTAGGCCCGACATCCCAGTGTGGTTTCGCAGTTCCATGGGTCAAATCGCTGTACTATCCAGTTTTGGGCCTTTGGTATCTAAAAAAAAAGCAGTTTGAGTGTGTTGCTTACTGTTCAGCTTCAAATATCTCTATTTAAAAAAGTGTGGTATACCCCAGTAAACAATAACTGTGGTTTTGCCATCCCACGGTAAAAAATCTCTATTATTCAGCTTTTGGTATTTTTTTCCATAAAGAAAACATTAGTGTCTCCTGACTGTTGTGACACAAAAATATATCTGTTGAAAATAGTCTTGTGTAGGCCCGACATCCCAGTGTGGTTTCGCAGTTCCATGGGTCAAATCGCTGTACTATCCAGTTTTGGGCATTTGGTATCTAAAAAAAAAACAGTTTGAGTGTGTTGCTCACTGTTCAGCCTCAAATATCTCTATTTAAAAAAGTGTGGTATACCCCAGTAAACAACAACTGAGGTTTTGCCATCCCACAGTAAAAAATCTCTATTATTCAGCTTTTGGTAGTTTTTTCCGTAAAGAAAAACAGTAGTGTCTCCTGACTGTTGTGACACAAAAATATATCTGTTGAAAATAGTCTTGTGTAGGCCCGACATCCCAGTGTGGTTTCGCAGTTCCATGGGTCAAATCGCTGTACTATCCAGTTTTGGGCCTTTGGTATCTAAAAAAAAAGCAGTTTGAGTGTGTCGCTCACTGTTCAGCTGCAAATATCTCTATTTAAAAAAGTGTGGTATACCCCAATAAACAATAACTGTGGTTTTTCCATCCCACGGTAAAAAATCTCTATTATTCAGGTTTTGGTATATTTTCCGTAAAGAAAAACAGTAGTGTCTCCTGACTGTTGTGACACAAAAATATATCTGTTGAAAATAGTCTTGTGTAGGCCCGACATCCCAGTGTGGTTTCGCAGTTCCACGGGTCAAATCGCTGTACTATCCAGTTTTGGGTCTTTGGTATCTAAAAAAAAAGCAGTTTGAGTGTGTCGCTCACTGTTCAGCCGCAAATATCTCTATTTAAAAAAGTGTGGTATACCCCAGTAAACAATAACTGTGGTTTTGCCATCCCACGGTAAAAAATCTCTATTATTCAGGTTTTGGTATATTTTCCGTAAAGAAAAACAGTAGTGTCTCTTGACTGTTGTGACACAAAAATATATCAGTTGAAAATAGTCTTGTGTAGGCCCGACATCCCAGTGTGGTTTCGCAGTTCCATGGGTCAAATCGCTGTACTATCCAGTTTTGGGCCTTTGGTATCTAAAAAAAAAGCAGTTTGAGTGTGTCGCTCACTGTTCAGCCGCAAATATCTCTATTTAAAAAAGTGTGGTATACCCCAGTAAACAAATAACTGTGGTTTTGCCATCCCACGGTAAAAAATCTCTATTATTCAGGTTTTGGTATATTTTCCGTAAAGAAAAACAGTAGTGTCTCCTGACTGTTGTGACACAAAAATATATCTGTTGAAAATAGTCTTGTGTAGGTACGACATCCCAGTGTGGTTTCGCAGTTCCACAGGTCAAATCGCTGTACTATCCAGTTTTGGGCCTTTGGTATCTAAAAAAAAAGCAGTTTGAGTGTGTTGCTTACTGTTCAGCCTCAAATATCTCTATTTAAAAAAGTGTGGTATACCCCAGTAAACAATAACTGTGGTTTTGCCATCCCTTGGTAAAAAATCTCTATTATTCAGCTTTTGGTAGTTTTTTCCGTAAAGAAAAACAGTAGTGTCTCCTGACTGTTGTGACACAAAAATATATCTGTTGAAAATAGTCTTGTGTAGGCCCGACATCCCAGTGTGGTTTCGCAGTTCCATGGGTCAAATCGCTGTACTATCCAGTTTTGGGCCTTTGGTATCTAAAAAAAAAGCAGTTTGAGTGTGTCGCTCACTGTTCAGCTGCAAATATCTCTATTTAAAAAAGTGTGGTATACCCCAATAAACAATAACTGTGGTTTTTCCATCCCACGGTAAAAAATCTCTATTATTCAGGTTTTGGTATATTTTCCGTAAAGAAAAACAGTAGTGTCTCCTGACTGTTGTGACACAAAAATATATCTGTTGAAAATAGTCTTGTGTAGGCCCGACATCCCAGTGTGGTTTCGCAGTTCCACGGGTCAAATCGCTGTACTATCCAGTTTTGGGTCTTTGGTATCTAAAAAAAAAGCAGTTTGAGTGTGTCGCTCACTGTTCAGCCGCAAATATCTCTATTTAAAAAAGTGTGGTATACCCCAGTAAACAATAACTGTGGTTTTGCCATCCCACGGTAAAAAATCTCTATTATTCAGGTTTTGGTATATTTTCCGTAAAGAAAAACAGTAGTGTCTCCTGACTGTTGTGACACAAAAATATATCAGTTGAAAATAGTCTTGTGTAGGCCCGACATCCCAGTGTGGTTTCGCAGTTCCATGGGTCAAATCGCTGTACTATCCAGTTTTGGGCCTTTGGTATCTAAAAAAAAAGCAGTTTGAGTGTGTCGCTCACTGTTCAGCCGCAAATATCTCTATTTAAAAAAGTGTGGTATACCCCAGTAAACAATAACTGTGGTTTTGCCATCCCACGGTAAAAAATCTCTATTATTCAGGTTTTGGTATATTTTCCGTAAAGAAAAACAGTAGTGTCTCCTGACTGTTGTGACACAAAAATATATCTGTTGAAAATAGTCTTGTGTAGGTACGACATCCCAGTGTGGTTTCGCAGTTCCACGGGTCAAATCGCTGTACTATCCAGTTTTGGGCCTTTGGTATCTAAAAAAAAAGCAGTTTGAGTGTGTTGCTTACTGTTCAGCCTCAAATATCTCTATTTAAAAAAGTGTGGTATACCCCAGTAAACAATAACTGTGGTTTTGCCATCCCATGGTAAAAAATCTCTATTATTCAGCTTTTGGTAGTTTTTTCCGTAAAGAAAAACAGTAGTGTCTCCTGACTGTTGTGACACAAAAATATATCTGTTGAAAATAGTCTTGTGTAGGCCCGACATCCCAGTGTGGTTTCGCAGTTCCATGGGTCAAATCGCTGTACTATCCAGTTTTGGGCCTTTGGTATCTAAAAAAAAAGCAGTTTGAGTGTGTTGCTTACTGTTCAGCTTCAAATATCTCTATTTAAAAAAGTGTGGTATACCCCAGTAAACAATAACTGTGGTTTTGCCATCCCACGGTAAAAAATCTCTATTATTCAGCTTTTGGTAGTTTTTTCCATAAAGAAAACAGTAGTGTCTCCTGACTGTTGTGACACAAAAATATATCTGTTGAAAATAGTCTTGTGTAGGCCCGAAATCCCAGTGTGGTTTCGCAGTTCCATGGGTCAAATCGCTGTATTATCCAGTTTTGGGCCTTTGGTATCTAAAAAAAAAACAGTTTGAGTGTGTTGCTCACTGTTCAGCCGCAAATATCTGTATTAAAAAAAGTGTGGTATACCCCAGTAAACAACAACTGAGGTTTTGCCATACCACAGTAAAAAATCTCTATTATTCAGGTTTTGGTATATTTTCCGTAAAGAAAAACAGTAGTGTCTCCTGACTGTTGTGACACAAAAATATATCAGTTGAAAATAGTCTTGTGTAGGCCCGACATCCCAGTGTGGTTTCGCAGTTCCATGGGTCAAATCGCTGTACTATCCAGTTTTGGGCCTTTGGAATCTAAAAAAAAAGCAGTTTGAGTGTGTCGCTCACTGTTCAGCCGCAAATATCTCTATTTAAAAAAGTGTGGTATACCCCAGTAAACAATAACTGTGGTTTTGCCATCCCACGGTAAAAAATCTCTATTATTCAGGTTTTGGTATATGTTCCGTAAAGAAAAACAGTAGTGTCTCCTGACTGTTGTGACACAAAAATATATCTGTTGAAAATAGTCTTGTGTAGGCCCGACATCCCAGTGTGGTTTCGCAGTTCCACGGGTCAAATCGCTGTACTATCCAGTTTTGGGCCTTTGGTATCTAAAAAAAAAGCAGTTTGAGTGTGTTGCTTACTGTTCAGCCTCAAATATCTCTATTTAAAAAAGTATGGTATACCCCAGTAAACAATAACTGTGAATTTGCCATCCCATGGTAAAAAATCTCTATTATTCAGCTTTTGGTAGTTTTTTCCGTAAAGAAAAACAGTAGTGTCTCCTGACTGTTGTGACACAAAAATATATCTGTTGAAAATAGTCTTGTGTAGGCCCGACATCCCAGTGTGGTTTCACAGTTCCATGGGTCATATCGCTGTACTATCCAGTTTTGGGCCTTTGGTATCTAAAAAAAAAGCAGTTTGAGTGTGTTGCTTAATGTTCAGCCTCAAATATCTCTATTTAAAAAAGTGTGGTATACCCCAGTAAACAATAACTGTGGTTTTGCAATCCCACGGTAAAAAATCTCTATTATTCAGCTTTTGGTAGTTTTTTCCGTAAAGAAAAACAGTAGTGTCTCCTGACTGTTGTGACACAAAAATATATCTGTTGAAAATAGTCTTGTGTAGGCCCGACATCCCAGTGTGGTTTCGCAGTTCCACGGGTCAAATTGCTGTACTATCCAGTTTTGGGCCTTTGGTATCTAAAAAAAAAGCAGTTTGAGTGTGTCGCTCACTGTTCAGCCGCAAATAGCTCTATTCAAAAAAGTGTGGTATACCCCAGTAAACAATAACTGTGGTTTTGCCATCCCACGGTAAAAAATCTCTATTATTCAGCTTTTGGTAGTTTTTTCCGTAAAGAAAAACAGTAGTGTCTCCTGACTGTTCAGACACAAAAATATATCAGTTGAAAATAGTCTTGTGTATTCCCGACATCCCAGTGTGGTTTTGCAGTTCCATGGGTCAAATCGCTGTACTATCCAGTTTTGGGCCTTTGGTATCTAAAAAAAAAGCAGTTTGAGTGTGTCGCTCACTGTTCAGCCGCAAATAGCTCTATTCAAAAAAGTGTGGTATACCCCAGTAAACAATAATTGTGGTTTTGCCATCCCACGGTAAAAAATCTCTATTATTCAGCTTTTGGTAGTTTTTTCCGTAAAGAAAAACAGTAGTGTCTCCTGACTGTTGTGACACAAAAATATATCAGTTGAAAATAGTCTTGTGTAGGCCCGACATCCCAGTGTGGTTTCGCAGTTCCATGGGTCAAATCGCTGTACTATCCAGTTTTGGGCCTTTGGTATCTAAAAAAAAAGCAGTTTGAGTGTGTCGCTCACTGTTCAGCCGCAAATATCTCTATTCAAAAAGGTGTGGTATACCCCAGTAAACAATAACTGTGGTTTTGCCATCCCATGGTAAAAAATCTCTATTATTCAGGTTTTGGTATATTTTCCGTAAAGAAAAACAGTAGTGTCTCCTGACTGTTGTGACACAAAAATATATCTGTTGAAAATAGTCTTGTGTAGGCCCGACATCCCAGTGTGGTTTCGCATTTCCACGGGTCAAATCGCTGTACTATCCAGTTTTGGGCCTTTGGTATCTAAAAAAAAGCAGTTTGAGTGTGTCGCTCACTGTTCAGCCGCAAATATCTCTTTTTAAAAAAATGTGGTATACCCCAGTAAACAATAACTGTGGTTTTGCCATCACACGGTAAAAATCTCTATTATTCAGCTTTTGGTAGTTTTTTTCGTAAAGAAAAACAGTAGTGTCTCCTGACTGTTGTGACACAAAAATATATCTGTTGAAAATAGTCTTGTGTAGGCCCGACATCCCAGTGTGGTTTCGCATTTTCACGGGTCAAATCGCTGTACTATCCAGTTTTGGGCCTTTGGTATCTAAAAAAAAGCAGTTTGAGTGTGTCGCTCACTGTTCAGCCGCAAATATCTCTATTTAAAAAAGTGTGGTATACCCCAGTAAACAATAACTGTGGTTTTTCCATCCCACGGTAAAAAATCTCTATTATTCAGGTTTTGGTATATTTTCCGTAAAGAAAAACAGTAGTGTCTCCTGACTGTTGTGACACAAAAATATATCTGTTGAAAATAGTCTTGTGTAGGCCCGACATCCCAGTGTGGTTTCGCAGTTCCACGGGTCAAATCGCTGTACTATCCAGTTTTGGGTCTTTGGTATCTAAAAAAAAAGCAGTTTGAGTGTGTCGCTCACTGTTCAGCCGCAGATATCTCTATTTAAAAAAGTGTGGTATACCCCAGTAAACAATAACTGTGGTTTTGCCATCCCACGGTAAAAAATCTCTATTATTCAGGTTTTGGTATATTTTCCGTAAAGAAAAACAGTAGTGTCTCCTGACTGTTGTGACACAAAAATATATCTGTTGAAAATAGTCTTGTGTAGGTACGACATCCCAGTGTGGTTTCGCAGTTCCACGGGTCAAATCGCTGTACTATCCAGTTTTGGGCCTTTGGTATCTAAAAAAAAAGCAGTTTGAGTGTGTTGCTTACTGTTCAGCCTCAAATATCTCTATTTAAAAAAGTGTGGTATACCCCAGTAAACAATAACTGTGGTTTTGCCATCCCATGGTAAAAAATCTCTATTATTCAGCTTTTGGTAGTTTTTTCCGTAAAGAAAAACAGTAGTGTCTCCTGACTGTTGTGACACAAAAATATATCTGTTGAAAATAGTCTTGTGTAGGCCCGACATCCCAGTGTGGTTTCGCAGTTCCATGGGTCAAATCGCTGTACTATCCAGTTTTGGGCCTTTGGTATCTAAAAAAAAAGCAGTTTGAGTGTGTTGCTTACTGTTCAGCTTCAAATATCTCTATTTAAAAAAGTGTGGTATACCCCAGTAAACAATAACTGTGGTTTTGCCATCCCACGGTAAAAAATCTCTATTATTCAGCTTTTGGTAGTTTTTTCCATAAAGAAAACAGTAGTGTCTCCTGACTGTTGTGACACAAAAATATATCTGTTGAAAATAGTCTTGTGTAGGCCCGAAATCCCAGTGTGGTTTCGCAGTTCCATGGGTCAAATCGCTGTATTATCCAGTTTTGGGCCTTTGGTATCTAAAAAAAAAACAGTTTGAGTGTGTTGCTCACTGTTCAGCCTCAAATATCTCTATTAAAAAAAGTGTGGTATACCCCAGTAAACAATAACTGTGGTTTTGCCATCCCACGGTAAAAAATCTCTATTATTCAGGTTTTGGTATATTTTCCGTAAAGAAAAACAGTAGTGTCTCCTGACTGTTGTGACACAAAAATATATCTGTTGAAAATAGTCTTGTGTAGGTACAACATCCCAGTGTGGTTTCGCAGTTCCACGGGTCAAATCGCTGTACTATCCAGTTTTGGGCCTTTGGTATCTAAAAAAAAAGCAGTTTGAGTGTGTTGCTTACTGTTCAGCTTCAAATATCTCTATTTAAAAAAGTGTGGTATACCCCAGTAAACAATAACTGTGGTTTTGCCATCCCACGGTAAAAAATCTCTATTATTCAGCTTTTGGTAGTTTTTTCCATAAAGAAAACAGTAGTGTCTCCTGACTGTTGTGACACAAAAATATATCTGTTGAAAATAGTCTTGTGTAGGCCCGAAATCCCAGTGTGGTTTCGCAGTTCCATGGGTCAAATCGCTGTATTATCCAGTTTTGGGCCTTTGGTATCTAAAAAAAAAAACAGTTTGAGTGTGTTGCTCACTGTTCAGCCTCAAATATCTCTATTAAAAAAAGTGTGGTATACCCCAGTAAACAACAACTGAGGTTTTGCCATACCACAGTAAAAAATCTCTATTATTCAGGTTTTGGTATATTTTCCGTAAAGAAAAACAGTAGTGTCTCCTGACTGTTGTGACACAAAAATATATCAGTTGAAAATAGTCTTGTGTAGGCCCGACATCCCAGTGTGGTTTCGCATTTCCACGGGTCAAATCGCTGTACTATCCAGTTTTGGGCCTTTGGTATCTAAAAAAAAGCAGTTTGAGTGTGTCGCTCACTGTTCAGCCGCAAATATCTCTATTTAAAAAAGTGTGGTATACCCCAGTAAACAATAACTGTGGTTTTGCCATCCCACGGTAAAAAATCTCTATTATTCAGCTTTTGGTAGCTTTTTCCATAAAGAAAACAGTAGTGTCTCCTGACTGTTGTGACACAAAAATATATCTGTTGAAAATAGTCTTGTGTAGGCCCGACATCCCAGTGTGGTTTCGCAGTTCCATGGGTCAAATCGCTGTACTATCCAGTTTTGGGCCTTTGGTATCTAAAAAAAAAACAGTTTGAGTGTGTTGCTCACTGTTCAGCCTCAAATATCTCTATTTAAAAAAGTGTGGTATACCCCAGTAAACAACAACTGAGGTTTTGCCATCCCACAGTAAAAAATCTCTATTATTCAGCTTTTGGTAGTTTTTTCCGTAAAGAAAAACAGTAGTGTCTCCTGACTGTTGTGACACAAAAATATATCTGTTGAAAATAGTCTTGTGTAGGCCCGACATCCCAGTGTGGTTTCGCAGTTCCATGGGTCAAATCGCTGTATTATCCAGTTTTGGGCCTTTGGTATCTAAAAAAAAAACAGTTTGAGTGTGTTGCTCACTGTTCAGCCTCAAATATCTCTATTAAAAAAAGTGTGGTATACCCCAGTAAACAACAACTGAGGTTTTGCCATACCACAGTAAAAAATCTCTATTATTCAGGTTTTGGTATATTTTCCGTAAAGAAAAACAGTAGTGTCTCCTGACTGTTGTGACACAAAAATATATCAGTTGAAAATAGTCTTGTGTAGGCCCGACATCCCAGTGTGGTTTCGCAGTTCCATGGGTCAAATCGCTGTACTATCCAGTTTTGGGCCTTTGGAATCTAAAAAAAAAGCAGTTTGAGTGTGTCGCTCACTGTTCAGCCGCAAATATCTCTATTTAAAAAAGTGTGGTATACCCCAGTAAACAATAACTGTGGTTTTGCCATCCCACGGTAAAAAATCTCTATTATTCAGGTTTTGGTATATGTTCCGTAAAGAAAAACAGTAGTGTCTCCTGACTGTTGTGACACAAAAATATATCTGTTGAAAATAGTCTTGTGTAGGCCCGACATCCCAGTGTGGTTTCGCAGTTCCACGGGTCAAATCGCTGTACTATCCAGTTTTGGGCCTTTGGTATCTAAAAAAAAAGCAGTTTGAGTGTGTTGCTTACTGTTCAGCCTCAAATATCTCTATTTAAAAAAGTATGGTATACCCCAGTAAACAATAACTGTGAATTTGCCATCCCATGGTAAAAAATCTCTATTATTCAGCTTTTGGTAGTTTTTTCCGTAAAGAAAAACAGTAGTGTCTCCTGACTGTTGTGACACAAAAATATATCTGTTGAAAATAGTCTTGTGTAGGCCCGACATCCCAGTGTGGTTTCACAGTTCCATGGGTCATATCGCTGTACTATCCAGTTTTGGGCCTTTGGTATCTAAAAAAAAAGCAGTTTGAGTGTGTTGCTTAATGTTCAGCCTCAAATATCTCTATTTAAAAAAGTGTGGTATACCCCAGTAAACAATAACTGTGGTTTTGCAATCCCACGGTAAAAAATCTCTATTATTCAGCTTTTGGTAGTTTTTTCCGTAAAGAAAAACAGTAGTGTCTCCTGACTGTTGTGACACAAAAATATATCTGTTGAAAATAGTCTTGTGTAGGCCCGACATCCCAGTGTGGTTTCGCAGTTCCACGGGTCAAATTGCTGTACTATCCAGTTTTGGGCCTTTGGTATCTAAAAAAAAAGCAGTTTGAGTGTGTCGCTCACTGTTCAGCCGCAAATAGCTCTATTCAAAAAAGTGTGGTATACCCCAGTAAACAATAACTGTGGTTTTGCCATCCCACGGTAAAAAATCTCTATTATTCAGCTTTTGGTAGTTTTTTCCGTAAAGAAAAACAGTAGTGTCTCCTGACTGTTCAGACACAAAAATATATCAGTTGAAAATAGTCTTGTGTATTCCCGAAATCCCAGTGTGGTTTCGCAGTTCCATGGGTCAAATCGCTGTACTATCCAGTTTTGGGCCTTTGGTATCTAAAAAAAAAGCAGTTTGAGTGTGTCGCTCACTGTTCAGCCGCAAATATCTCTATTCAAAAAGGTGTGGTATACCCCAGTAAACAATAACTGTGGTTTTGCCATCCCATGGTAAAAAATCTCTATTATTCAGGTTTTGGTATATTTTCCGTAAAGAAAAACAGTAGTGTCTCCTGACTGTTGTGACACAAAAATATATCTGTTGAAAATAGTCTTGTGTAGGCCCGACATCCCAGTGTGGTTTCGCAGTTCCATGGGTCAAATCGCTGTACTATCCAGTTTTGGGCCTTTGGTATCTAAAAAAAAAACAGTTTGAGTGTGTTGCTCACTGTTCAGCCTCAAATATCTCTATTTAAAAAAGTGTGGTATACCCCAGTAAACAACAACTGAGGTTTTGCCATCCCACAGTAAAAAATCTCTATTATTCAGCTTTTGGTAGTTTTTTCCGTAAAGAAAAACAGTAGTGTCTCCTGACTGTTGTGACACAAAAATATATCTGTTGAAAATAGTCTTGTGTAGGCCCGACATCCCAGTGTGGTTTCGCAGTTCCATGGGTCAAATCGCTGTACTATCCAGTTTTGGGCCTTTGGTATCTAAAAAAAAAGCAGTTTGAGTGTGTCGCTCACTGTTCAGCTGCAAATATCTGTATTTAAAAAAGTGTGGTATACCCCAGTAAACAATAACTGTGGTTTTTCCATCCCACGGTAAAAAATCTCTATTATTCAGGTTTTGGTATATTTTCCGTAAAGAAAAACAGTAGTGTCTCCTGACTGTTGTGACACAAAAATATATCAGTTGAAAATAGTCTTGTGTAGGCCCGACATCCCAGTGTGGTTTCGCAGTTCCACGGGTCAAATCGCTGTACTATCCAGTTTTGGGCCTTTGGTATCTAAAAAAAAAGCAGTTTGAGTGTGTCGCTCACTGTTCAGCCGCAAATATCTCTATTTAAAAATGTGTGGTATACCCCAGTAAACAATAACTGTGGTTTTGCCATCCCACGGTAAAAAATCTCTATTATTCAGGTTTTGGTATATGTTCCGTAAAGAAAAACAGTAGTGTCTCCTGACTGTTGTGACACAAAAATATATATGTTGAAAATAGTCTTGTGTAGGCCCGACATCCCAGTGTGGTTTCGCAGTTCCACGGGTCAAATCGCTGTACTATCCAGTTTTGGGCCTTTGGTATCTAAAAAAAAAGCAGTTTGAGTGTGTTGCTTACTGTTCAGCCTCAAATATCTCTATTTAAAAAAGTATGGTATACCCCAGTAAACAATAACTGTGGTTTTGCCATCCCACGGTAAAAAATCTCTATTATTCAGCTTTTGGCAGTTTTTTCCGTAAAGAAAAACAGTAGTGTCTCCTGACTGTTGTGACACAAAAATATATCTGTTGAAAATAGTCTTGTGTAGGCCCGACATCCAAGTGTGGTTTCGCATTTCCACGGGTCAAATCGCTGTACTATCCAGTTTTGGGCCTTTGGTATCTAAAAAAAAGCAGTTTGAGTGTGTCGCTCACTGTTCAGCCGCAAATATCTCTTTTTAAAAAAGTGTGGTATACCCCAGTAAACAATAACTGTGGTTTTGCCATCACACGGTAAAAATCTCTATTATTCAGCTTTTGGTAGTTTTTTTCGTAAAGAAAAACAGTAGTGTCTCCTGACTGTTGTGACACAAAAATATATCTGTTGAAAATAGTCTTGTGTAGGCCCGACATCCCAGTGTGGTTTCGCATTTCCACGGGTCAAATCACTGTACTATCCAGTTTTGGGCCTTTGGTATCTAAAAAAAAGCAGTTTGAGTGTGTCGCTCACTGTTCAGCCGCAAATATCTCTATTTAAAAAAGTGTGGTATACCCAAGTAAACAATAACTGTGGTTTTGCCATCCCACGGTAAAAATCTCTATTATTCAGCTTTTGGTAGTTTTTTTCATAAAGAAAAACAGTAGTGTCTCCTGACTGTTGAGACACAAAAATATATCTGTTGAAAATAGTCTTGTGTAGGCCCGACATCCCAGTGTGGTTTCGCAGTTCCATGGGTCAAATCGCTGTACTATCCAGTTTTGGGCCTTTGGTATCTAAAAAAAAAGCAGTTTGAGTGTGTCGCTCACTGTTCAGCCGCAAATATCTCTATTTAAAAAAGTGTGGTATACCCCAGTAAACAATAACTGTGGTTTTGCCATCCCACGGTAAAAAATCTCTATTATTCAGGTTTTGGTATATTTTCCGTAAAGAAAAACAGTAGTGTCTCCTGACTGTTGTGACACAAAAATATATCTGTTGAAAATAGTCTTGTGTAGGCCCGACATCCCAGTGTGGTTTCGCAGTTCCATGGGTCAAATCGCTGTACTATCCAGTTTTGGGCCTTTGGTATCTAAAAAAAAGCAGTTTGAGTGTGTCGCTCACTGTTCAGCCACAAATATCTCTATTTAAAAAAGTGTGGTATACCCCAGTAAACAATAACTGTGGTTTTGCCATCCCACGGTAAAAAATCTCTATTATTCAGGTTTTGGTATATTTTCCGTAAAGAAAAACAGTAGTGTCTCCTGACTGTTGTGGCACAAAAATATATCTGTTGAAAATAGTCTTGTGTAGGCCCGACATCCCAGTGTGGTTTCGCAGTTCCACGGGTCAAATCGCTGTACTATCCAGTTTTGGGCCTTTGGTATCTAAAAAAAAAGCAGTTTGAGTGTGTTGCTTACTGTTCAGCCTCAAATATCTCTATTTAAAAAAGTGTGGTATACCCCAGTAAACAATAACTGTGGTTTTGCCATCCCATGGTAAAAAAATCTCTATTATTCAGCTTTTGGTAGTTTTTTCTGTAAAGAAAAACAGTAGTGTCTCCTGACTGTTGTGACACAAAAATATATCTGTTGAAAATAGTCTTGTGTAGGCCCGACATCCCAGTGTGGTTTCGCAGTTCCATGGGTCAAATCACTGTACTATCCAGTTTTGGGCCTTTGGTATCTAAAAAAAAAGCAGTTTGAGTGTGTCGCTCACTGTTCAGCCGCAAATATCTCTATTCAAAAAAGTGTGGTATACCCCAGTAAACAATAACTGTGGTTTTTCCATCCCACGGTAAAAAATCTCCATTATTCAGGTTTTGGTATATTTTCCGTAAAGAAAAACAGTAGTGTCTCCTGACTGTTGTGACACAAAAATATATCTGTTGAAAATAGTCTTGTGTAGGCCCGACATCCCAGTGTGGTTTCGCATTTCCATGGGTCAAATCGCTGTACTATCCAGTTTTGGGCATTTGGTATCTAAAAAAAATCAGTTTGAGTGTGTCGCTCACTGTTCAGCCGCAAATATCTCTATTTAAAAAAGTGTGGTATACCCCAGTAAACAATAACTGTGGTTTTGCCATCCCACGGTAAAAATCTCTATTTTTCAGCTTTTGGTAGTTTTTTTCGTAAAGAAAAACAGTAGTGTCTCCTGACTGTTGTGACACAAAAATATATCTGTTGAAAATAGTCTTGTGTAGGCCCGACATCCCAGTGTGGTTTCGCAGTTCCATGGGTCAAATCGCTGTACTATCCAGTTTTGGGCCTTTGGTATCTAAAAAAAAAGCAGTTTGAGTGTGTCGCTCACTGTTCAGCCGCAAATATCTCTATTTAAAAAAGTGAGGTATACCCAAGTAAACAATAACTGTGGTTTTGCCATCCCACGGTAAAAAATCTCTATTATTCAGGTTTTGGTATATTTTCCGTAAAGAAAAACAGTAGTGTCTCCTGACTGTTGTGACACAAAAATATATCTGTTGAAAATAGTCTTGTGTAGGCCCGACATCCCAGTGTGGTTTCGCAGTTCAACGGGTCAAATCGCTGTACTATCCAGTTTTGGGCCTTTGGTATCTAAAAAAAAAACAGTTTGAGTGTGTTGCTCACTGTTCAGCCTCAAATATCTCTATTTAAAAAAGTGTGGTTTACCCCAGTAAACAACAACTGAGGTTTTGCCATCCCACAGTAAAAAATCTCTATTATTCAGCTTTTGGTAGTTTTTTCCGTAAAGAAAAACAGTAGTGTCTCCTGACTGTTGTGACACAAAAATATATCTGTTGAAAATAGTCTTGTGTAGGCCCGACATCCCAGTGTGGTTTCGCAGTTCCACGGGTCAAATTGCTGTACTATCCAGTTTTGGGCCTTTGGTATCTAAAAAAAAAGCAGTTTGAGTGTGTCGCTCACTGTTCAGCCGCAAATAGCTCTATTCAAAAAAGTGTGGTATACCCCAGTAAACAATAACTGTGGTTTTGCCATCCCACGGTAAAAAATCTCTATTATTCAGCTTTTGGTAGTTTTTTCCGTAAAGAAAAACAGTAGTGTCTCCTGACTGTTCAGACACAAAAATATATCAGTTGAAAATAGTCTTGTGTATTCCCGAAATCCCAGTGTGGTTTCGCAGTTCCATGGGTCAAATCGCTGTACTATCCAGTTTTGGGCCTTTGGTATCTAAAAAAAAAGCAGTTTGAGTGTGTCGCTCACTGTTCAGCCGCAAATATCTCTATTTAAAAATGTGTGGTATACCCCAGTAAACAATAACTGTGGTTTTGCCATCCCACGGTAAAAAATCTCTATTATTCAGGTTTTGGTATATGTTCCGTAAAGAAAAACAGTAGTGTCTCCTGACTGTTGTGACACAAAAATATATATGTTGAAAATAGTCTTGTGTAGGCCCGACATCCCAGTGTGGTTTCGCAGTTCCACGGGTCAAATCGCTGTACTATCCAGTTTTGGGCCTTTGGTATCTAAAAAAAAAGCAGTTTGAGTGTGTTGCTTACTGTTCAGCCTCAAATATCTCTATTTAAAAAAGTATGGTATACCCCAGTAAACAATAACTGTGGTTTTGCCATCCCACGGTAAAAAATCTCTATTATTCAGCTTTTGGCAGTTTTTTCCGTAAAGAAAAACAGTAGTGTCTCCTGACTGTTGTGACACAAAAATATATCTGTTGAAAATAGTCTTGTGTAGGCCCGACATCCAAGTGTGGTTTCGCATTTCCACGGGTCAAATCGCTGTACTATCCAGTTTTGGGCCTTTGGTATCTAAAAAAAAGCAGTTTGAGTGTGTCGCTCACTGTTCAGCCGCAAATATCTCTTTTTAAAAAAGTGTGGTATACCCCAGTAAACAATAACTGTGGTTTTGCCATCACACGGTAAAAATCTCTATTATTCAGCTTTTGGTAGTTTTTTTCGTAAAGAAAAACAGTAGTGTCTCCTGACTGTTGTGACACAAAAATATATCTGTTGAAAATAGTCTTGTGTAGGCCCGACATCCCAGTGTGGTTTCGCATTTCCACGGGTCAAATCACTGTACTATCCAGTTTTGGGCCTTTGGTATCTAAAAAAAAGCAGTTTGAGTGTGTCGCTCACTGTTCAGCCGCAAATATCTCTATTTAAAAAAGTGTGGTATACCCAAGTAAACAATAACTGTGGTTTTGCCATCCCACGGTAAAAATCTCTATTATTCAGCTTTTGGTAGTTTTTTTCATAAAGAAAAACAGTAGTGTCTCCTGACTGTTGAGACACAAAAATATATCTGTTGAAAATAGTCTTGTGTAGGCCCGACATCCCAGTGTGGTTTCGCAGTTCCATGGGTCAAATCGCTGTACTATCCAGTTTTGGGCCTTTGGTATCTAAAAAAAAAGCAGTTTGAGTGTGTCGCTCACTGTTCAGCCGCAAATATCTCTATTTAAAAAAGTGTGGTATACCCCAGTAAACAATAACTGTGGTTTTGCCATCCCACGGTAAAAAATCTCTATTATTCAGGTTTTGGTATATTTTCCGTAAAGAAAAACAGTAGTGTCTCCTGACTGTTGTGACACAAAAATATATCTGTTGAAAATAGTCTTGTGTAGGCCCGACATCCCAGTGTGGTTTCGCAGTTCCATGGGTCAAATCGCTGTACTATCCAGTTTTGGGCCTTTGGTATCTAAAAAAAAGCAGTTTGAGTGTGTCGCTCACTGTTCAGCCACAAATATCTCTATTTAAAAAAGTGTGGTATACCCCAGTAAACAATAACTGTGGTTTTGCCATCCCACGGTAAAAAATCTCTATTATTCAGGTTTTGGTATATTTTCCGTAAAGAAAAACAGTAGTGTCTCCTGACTGTTGTGGCACAAAAATATATCTGTTGAAAATAGTCTTGTGTAGGCCCGACATCCCAGTGTGGTTTCGCAGTTCCACGGGTCAAATCGCTGTACTATCCAGTTTTGGGCCTTTGGTATCTAAAAAAAAAGCAGTTTGAGTGTGTTGCTTACTGTTCAGCCTCAAATATCTCTATTTAAAAAAGTGTGGTATACCCCAGTAAACAATAACTGTGGTTTTGCCATCCCATGGTAAAAAAATCTCTATTATTCAGCTTTTGGTAGTTTTTTCTGTAAAGAAAAACAGTAGTGTCTCCTGACTGTTGTGACACAAAAATATATCTGTTGAAAATAGTCTTGTGTAGGCCCGACATCCCAGTGTGGTTTCGCAGTTCCATGGGTCAAATCACTGTACTATCCAGTTTTGGGCCTTTGGTATCTAAAAAAAAAGCAGTTTGAGTGTGTCGCTCACTGTTCAGCCGCAAATATCTCTATTCAAAAAAGTGTGGTATACCCCAGTAAACAATAACTGTGGTTTTTCCATCCCACGGTAAAAAATCTCCATTATTCAGGTTTTGGTATATTTTCCGTAAAGAAAAACAGTAGTGTCTCCTGACTGTTGTGACACAAAAATATATCTGTTGAAAATAGTCTTGTGTAGGCCCGACATCCCAGTGTGGTTTCGCATTTCCATGGGTCAAATCGCTGTACTATCCAGTTTTGGGCATTTGGTATCTAAAAAAAATCAGTTTGAGTGTGTCGCTCACTGTTCAGCCGCAAATATCTCTATTTAAAAAAGTGTGGTATACCCCAGTAAACAATAACTGTGGTTTTGCCATCCCACGGTAAAAATCTCTATTTTTCAGCTTTTGGTAGTTTTTTTCGTAAAGAAAAACAGTAGTGTCTCCTGACTGTTGTGACACAAAAATATATCTGTTGAAAATAGTCTTGTGTAGGCCCGACATCCCAGTGTGGTTTCGCAGTTCCATGGGTCAAATCGCTGTACTATCCAGTTTTGGGCCTTTGGTATCTAAAAAAAAAGCAGTTTGAGTGTGTCGCTCACTGTTCAGCCGCAAATATCTCTATTTAAAAAAGTGAGGTATACCCAAGTAAACAATAACTGTGGTTTTGCCATCCCACGGTAAAAAATCTCTATTATTCAGGTTTTGGTATATTTTCCGTAAAGAAAAACAGTAGTGTCTCCTGACTGTTGTGACACAAAAATATATCTGTTGAAAATAGTCTTGTGTAGGCCCGACATCCCAGTGTGGTTTCGCAGTTCAACGGGTCAAATCGCTGTACTATCCAGTTTTGGGCCTTTGGTATCTAAAAAAAAAACAGTTTGAGTGTGTTGCTCACTGTTCAGCCTCAAATATCTCTATTTAAAAAAGTGTGGTTTACCCCAGTAAACAACAACTGAGGTTTTGCCATCCCACAGTAAAAAATCTCTATTATTCAGCTTTTGGTAGTTTTTTCCGTAAAGAAAAACAGTAGTGTCTCCTGACTGTTGTGACACAAAAATATATCTGTTGAAAATAGTCTTGTGTAGGCCCGACATCGCAGTGTGGTTTCGCAGTTCCATGGGTCAAATCGCTGTACTATCCAGTTTTGGGCCTTTGGTATCTAAAAAAAAAGCAGTTTGAGTGTGTCGCTCACTGTTCAGCTGCAAATATCTCTATTTAAAAAAGTGTGGTATACCCCAGTAATCAATAACTGTGGTTTTTCCATCCCACGGTAAAAAATCTCTATTATTCAGGTTTTGGTATATTTTCCGTAAAGAAAAACAGTAGTGTCTCCTGACTGTTGTGACACAAAAATATATCTGTTGAAAATAGTCTTGTGTAGGCCCGACATCCCAGTGTGGTTTCGCATTTCCACGGGTCAAATCGCTGTACTATCCAGTTTTGGGCCTTTGGTATCTAAAAAAAAGCAGTTTGAGTGTGTTGCTCACTGTTCAGCCTCAAATATCTCTATTTAAAAAATTGTGGTATACCCCAGTAAACAATAACTGTGGTTTTGCCATCCCACGGTAAAAAATCTCTATTATTCAGCTTTTGGTAGTTTTTTCCGTAAAGAAAAACAGTAGTGTCTCCTGACTGTTGTGACACAAAAATATATCTGTTGAAAATAGTCTTGTGTAGGCCCGACATCCCAGTGTGGTTTCGCAGTTCCATGGGTCAAATCGGTGTACTATCCAGTTTTGGGCCTTTGGTATCTAAAAAAAAAGCAGTTTGAGTGTGTCGCTCACTGTTCAGCCGCAAATATCTCTATTCAAAAAAGTGTGGTATACCCCAGTAAACAATAACTGTGGTTTTGCCATCCCACGGTAAAAAATCTCCATTATTCAGGTTTTGGTATATTTTCCGTAAAGAAAAACAGTAGTGTCTCCTGACTGTTGTGACACAAAAATATATCTGTTGAAAATAGTCTTGTGTAGGCCCGACATCCCAGTGTGGTTTCGCATTTCCATGGGTCAAATCGCTGTACTATCCAGTTTTGGGCATTTGGTATCTAAAAAAAATCAGTTTGAGTGTGTCGCTCACTGTTCAGCCGCAAATATCTCTATTTAAAAAAGTGTGGTATACCCCAGTAAACAATAACTGTGGTTTTGCCATCCCACGGTAAAAATCTCTATTTTTCAGCTTTTGGTAGTTTTTTTCGTAAAGAAAAACAGTAGTGTCTCCTGACTGTTGTGACACAAAAATATATCTGTTGAAAATAGTCTTGTGTAGGCCCGACATCCCAGTGTGGTTTCGCAGTTCCATGGGTCAAATCGCTGTACTATCCAGTTTTGGGCCTTTGGTATCTAAAAAAAAAGCAGTTTGAGTGTGTCGCTCACTGTTCAGCCGCAAATATCTCTATTTAAAAAAGTGTGGTATACCCAAGTAAACAATAACTGTGGTTTTGCCATCCCACGGTAAAAAATCTCTATTATTCAGGTTTTGGTATATTTTCCGTAAAGAAAAACAGTAGTGTCTCCTGACTGTTGTGACACAAAAATATATCTGTTGAAAATAGTCTTGTGTAGGCCCGACATCCCAGTGTGGTTTCGCAGTTCCACGGGTCAAATCGCTGTACTATCCAGTTTTGGGCCTTTGGTAACTAAAAAAAAAGCAGTTTGAGTGTGTCGCTCACTGTTCAGCCGCAAATATCTCTATTTAAAAAAGTGTGGTATACCCCAGTAAACAATAACTGTGGTTTTGCCATCCCACGGTAAAAAATCTCTATTATTCAGGTTTTGGTATATTTTCCGTAAAGAAAAACAGTAGTGTCTCCTGAGTGTTGTGACACAAAAATATATCTGTTGAAAATAGTCTTGTGTAGGCCCGACATCCCAGTGTGGTTTCGCAGTTCCACGGGTCAAATCGCTGTACTATCCAGTTTTGGGCCTTTGGTATCTAAAAAAAAAGCAGTTTGAGTGTGTAGCTTACTGTTCAGCCTCAAATATCTCTATTTAAAAAAGTGTGGTATACCCCAGTAAACAATAACTGTGGTTTTGCCATCCCATGGTAAAAAATCTCTATTATTCAGCTTTTGGTAGTTTTTTCCGTAAAGAAAAACAGTAGTGTCTCCTGACTGTTGTGACACGAAAATATATCTGTTGAAAATAGTCTTGTGTAGGCCCGACATCCCAGTGTGGTTTCGCAGTTCCATGGGTCAAATCGCTGTACTATCCAGTTTTGGGCCTTTGGTATCTAAAAAAAAGCAGTTTGAGTGTGTTGCTTACTGTTCAGCTTCAAATATCTCTATTTAAAAAAGTGTGGTATACCCCAGTAAACAATAACTGTGGTTTTGCCATCCCACGGTAAAAAATCTCTATTATTCAGCTTTTGGTAGTTTTTTCCATAAAGAAAAACAGTAGTGTCTCCTGACTGTTGTGACACAAAAATATATCTGTTGAAAATAGTCTTGTGTAGGCCCGGCATCCCAGTGTGGTTTCGCAGTTCCATGGGTCAAATCGCTGTACTATCCAGTTTTGGGCCTTTGGTATCTAAAAAAAAAGCAGTTTGAGTGTGTCGCTCACTGTTCAGCCGCAAATATCTCTATTTAAAAAAGTGTGGTATACCCCAGTAAACAATAACTGTGGTTTTGCCATCCCACGGTAAAAAATCTCTATTATTCAGGTTTTGGTATATTTTCCGTAAAGAAAAACAGTAGTGTCTCCTGACTGTTGTGACACAAAAATATATCTGTTGAAAATAGTCTTGTGTAGGCCCGACATCCCAGTGTGGTTTCGCAGTTTCACGGGTCAAATCGCTGTACTATCCAGTTTTGGGCCTTTGGTATCTAAAAAAAAAGCAGTTTGAGTGTGTCGCTCACTGTTCAGCCGCAAATATCTCTATTTAAAAAAGTGTGTTATACCCCAGTAAACAATAACTGTGGTTTTGCCATCCCACGGTAAAAAATCTTTATTATTCAGGTTTTGGTATATTTTCCGTAAAGAAAAACAGTAGTGTCTCCTGACTGTTGTGACACAAAAATATATCTGTTGAAAATAGTCTTGTGTAGGCCCGACATCCCAGTGTGGTTTCGCAGTTCCACGGGTCAAATCGCTGTACTATCCAGTTTTGGGCCTTTGGTATCTAAAAAAAAAGCAGTTTGAGTGTGTCGCTCACTGTTCAGCCGCAAATATCTCTATTTAAAAAAGTGTGGTATACCCCAGTAAACAATAACTGTGGTTTTGCCATCCCACGGTAAAAAATCTCTATTATTCAGGTTTTGGTATATTTTCCGTAAAGAAAAACAGTAGTGTCTCCTGACTGTTGTGACACAAAAATATATCTGTTGAAAATAGTCTTGTGTAGGCCCGACATCCCAGTGTGGTTTCGCAGTTCCATGGGTCAAATCGCTGTACTATCCAGTTTTGGGCCTTTGGTATCTAAAAAAAAAGCAGTTTGAGTGTGATGCTTACTGTTCAGCCGCAAATATCTCTATTTAAAAAAGTGTGGTATACCCCAGTAAAGAATAACTGTGGTTTTGCCATCCCACGGTAAAAAATCTCTATTATTCAGGTTTTGGTATATTTTCCGTAAAGAAAAACAATAGTGTCTCCTGACTGTTGTGACACAAAAATATATCAGTAGAAAATAGTCTTGTGTAGGCCCAACATCCCAGTGTGGTTTCGCAGTTCCATGGGTCAAATCGCTGTACTATCCAGTTTTGGGCCTTTGGTATCTAAAAAAAAAGCAGTTTGAGTGTGTCGCTCACTGTTCAGCCGCAAATATCTCTATTTAAAAAAGTGTGGTATACCCCAGTAAACAATAACTGTGGTTTTGCCATCCCACGGTAAAAAATCTCTATTATTCAGGTTTCGGTATATTTTCCGTAAAGAAAAACAGTAGTGTCTCCTGACTGTTGTGACACAAAAATATATCTGTTGAAAATAGTCTTGTGTAGGCCCGACATCCCAGTGTGGTTTCGCAGTTCCACGGGTCAAATCGCTGTACTATCCAGTTTTGGGCCTTTGGTATCTAAAAAAAAAGCAGTTTGAGTGTGTTGCTTACTGTTCAGCCTCAAATATCTCTATTTAAAAAAGTGTGGTATACCCGAGTAAACAATAACTGTGGTTTTGCCATCCCATGGTAAAAAATCTCTATTATTCAGCTTTTGGTAGTTTTTTCCGGAAAGAAAAACAGTAGTGTCTCCTGACTGTTGTGACACGAAAATATATCTGTTGAAAATAGTCTTGTGTAGGCCCGACATCCCAGTGTGGTTTCGCAGTTCCATGGGTCAAATCGCTGTACTATCCAGTTTTGGGCCTTTGGTATCTAAAAAAAAAGCAGTTTGAGTGTGTCGCTCACTGTTCAGCCGCAAATATCTCTATTTAAAAAAGTGTGGTATACCCCAGTAAACAATAACTGTGGTTTTGCCATCCCACGGTAAAAAATCTCTATTATTCAGGTTTTGGTATATTTTCCGTAAAGAAAAACAGTAGTGTCTCCTGACTGTTGTGACACAAAAATATATCTGTTGAAAATAGTCTTGTGTAGGCCCCACATCCCAGTGTGGTTTCGCAGTTCCACTGGTCAAATCGCTGTACTATCCAGTTTTGGGCCTTTGGTATCTAAAAAAAAAACAGTTTGAGTGTGTTGCTCACTGTTCAGCCTCAAATATCTCTATTTAAAAAAGTGTGGTATACCCCAGTAAACAACTGAGGTTTTGCCATCCCACAGTAAAAAATCTCTATTATTCAGCTTTTGGTAGTTTTTTCCGTAAAGAAAAACAGTAGTGTCTCCTGACTGTTGTGACACGAAAATATATCTGTTGAAAATAGTCTTGTGTAGGCCCGACATCCCAGTGTGGTTTCGCAGTTCGATGCGTCAAATCGCTGTACTATCCAGTTTTGGGCCTTTGGTATCTAAAAAAAAAGCAGTTTGAGTGTGTTTCTTACTGTTCAGCTTCAAATATCTCTATTTAAAAAAGTGTGGTATACCCCAGTAAACAATAACTGTGGTTTTGCCATCCCATGGTAAAAAATCTCTATTATTCAGCTTTTGGTATATGTTCCGTAAAGAAAAACAGTAGTGTCTCCTGACTGTTGTGACACAAAAATATATCTGTTGAAAATAGTCTTGTGTAGGCCCGACATCCCAGTGTGGTTTCGCAGTTCCACGGGTCAAATCGCTGTACTATCCAGTTTTGGGCCTTTGGTATCTAAAAAAAAAGCAGTTTGAGTGTGTTGCTTACTGTTCAGCCTCAAATATCTCTATTTAAAAAAGTGTGGTATACCCCAGTAAACAATAACTGTGGTTTTGCCATCCCATGGTAAAAAATCTCTATTATTCAGCTTTTGGTAGTTTTTTCCGTAAAGAAAAACAGTAGTGTCTCCTGACTGTTGTGACACAAAAATATATCTGTTGAAAATAGTCTTATGTAGGCCCGACATCCCAGTGTGGTTTCACAGTTCCATGGGTCATATCGCTGTACTATCCAGTTTTGGGCCTTTGGTATCTAAAAAAAAAGCAGTTTGAGTGTGTTGCTTACTGTTCAGCCTCAAATAACTCTATTTAAAAAAGTGTGGTATACCCCAGTAAACAATAACTGTGGTTTTGCCATCCCACGGTAAAAAATCTCTATTATTCAGCTTTTGGTAGTTTTTTCCATAAAGAAAAACAGTAGTGTGTCCTGACTGTTGTGACACAAAAATATATCTGTTGAAAATAGTCTTGTGTAGGCCCGACATCCCAGTGTGGTTTCGCAGTTCCATGGGTCAAATCGCTGTACTATCCAGTTTTGGGCCTTTGGTATCTAAAAAAAAAAGTAGTTTGAGTGTGTCGCTCACTGTTCAGCCGCAAATATCTCTATTTAAAAAAGTGTGGTATACCCCAGTAAACAATAACTGTGGTTTTGCCATCCCACGGTAAAAAATCTCTATTATTCAGCTTTTGGTAGTTTTTTCCGTAAAGAAAAACAGTAGTGTCTCCTGACTGTTGAGACACAAAAATATATCAGTTAAAAATAGTCTTGTGTAGGCCCGATATCCCAGTGTGGTTTTGCAGTTCCATGGGTCAAATCGCTGTACTATCCAGTTTTGGGCCTTTGGTATCTAAAAAAAAAGCAGTTTGAGTGTGTCGCTCACTGTTCAGCCGCAAATAGCTCTATTCAAAAAAGTGTGGTATACCCCAGTAAACAATAATTGTGGTTTTGCCATCCCACGGTAAAAAATCTCTATTATTCAGGTTTTGGTATATTTTCCGTAAAGAAAAACAGTAGTGTCTCGTGACTGTTGTGACACAAAAATATATCTGTTGAAAATAGTCTTGTGTAGGCCCGACATCCCAGTGTGGTTTCGCATTTCCACGGGTCAAATCGCTGTACTATCCAGTTTTGGGCCTTTGGTATCTAAAAAAAAGCAGTTTGAGTGTGTCGCTCACTGTTCAGCCGCAAATATCTCTATTTAAAAAAGTGTGGTATACCCCAGTAAACAATAACTGTGGTTTTGCCATCCCACGGTAAAAATCTCTATTATTCAGCTTTTGGTAGTTTTTTTCGTAAAGAAAAACAGTAGTGTCTCCTGACTGTTGTGACACAAAAATATATCTGTTGAAAATAATCTTGTGTAGGCCCGACATCCCAGTGTGGTTTCGCATTTCCACGGGACAAATCGCTGTACTATCCAGTTTTGGGCCTTTGGTATGTAAAAAAAAGCAGTTTGAGTTTGGTGCTTACTGTTCAGCTTCAAATATCTCTATTTAAAAAAGTGTGGTATACCCCAGTAAACAATAACTGTGGTTTTGCCATCCCACGGTAAAAAATCTCTATTATTCAGCTTTTGGTAGTTTTTTCCATAAAGAAAAACAGTAGTGTCTCCTGACTGTTGTGACACAAAAATATATCTGTTGAAAATAGTCTTGTGTAGGCCCGACATCCCAGTGTGGTTTCGCAGTTCCACGGGTCAAATCGCTGTACTATCCAGTTTTGGGCCTTTGGTATCTAAAAAAAAACCAGTTTGAGTGTGTTGCTCACTGTTCAGCCTCAAATATCTCTATTTAAAAAAGTGTGGTATACCCCAGTAAACAACAACTGAGGTTTTGCCATCCCACAGTAAAAAATCTCTATTATTCAGCTTTTGGTAGTTTTTTCCGTAAAGAAAAACAGTAGTGTCTCCTGACTGTTGTGACACAAAAATATATCTGTTGAAAATAGTCTTGTGTAGGCCCGACATCCCAGTGTGGTTTCGCAGTTCCATGGGTCAAATCGCTGTACTATCCAGTTTTGGGCCTTTGGTATCTAAAAAAAAAGCAGTTTGAGTGTGTCGCTCACTGTTCAGCCGCAAATATCTCTATTTAAAAAAGTGTGGTATACCCCAGTAAACAATAACTGTGGTTTTGCCATCCCATAGTAAAAAATCTCTATTATTCAGGTTTTGGTATATGTTCCGTAAAGAAAAACAGTAGTGTCTCCTGACTGTTGTGACACAAAAATATATCTGTTGAAAATAGTCTTGTGTAGGCCCGACATAACAGTGTGATTTTGCAGTTCCACGGGTCAAATCGCTGTACTATCCAGTTTTGGGCCTTTGGTATCTAAAAAAAAAGCAGTTTGAGTGTGTTGCTTACTGTTCAGCCTCAAATATCTCTATTTAAAAAAGTGTGGTATACCCCAGTAAACAATAACTGTGGTTTTGCCATCCCATGGTAAAAATCTCTATTATTCAGCTTTTGGTAGTTTTTTCCGTAAAGAAAAACAGTAGTGTCTCCTGACTGTTGTGACACAAAAATATATCTGTTGAAAATAGTCTTCTGTAGGCCCGACATCCCAGTGTGGTTTCGCAGTTCCATGGGTCAAATCGCTGTACTATCCAGTTTTGGGCCTTTGGTATCTAAAAAAAAAGCAGTTTGAGTGTGTCGCTCACTGTTCAGCCGCAAATATCTCTATTTAAAAAGTGTGGTATACCCCAGTAAACAATAACTGTGGTTTTGCCATCCCACGGTAAAAAATCTCTATTATTCAGCTTTTGGTAGTTTTTTCCGTAAAGAAAAACAGTAGTGTCTCCTGACTGTTGTGACACGAAAATATATCTCTTGAAAATAGTCTTGTGTAGGCCCGACATCCCAGTGTGGTTTCGCAGTTCCATGCGTCAAATCGCTGTACTATCCAGTTTTGGGCCTTTGGTATCTAAAAAAAAAGCAGTTTGAGTGTGTTGCTTACTGTTCAGCTTCAAATATCTCTATTTAAAAAAGTGTGGTATACCCCAGTAAACAATAACTGTGGTTTTGCCATCCCATGGTAAAAAATCTCTATTATTCAGCTTTTGGTATATGTTCCGTAAAGAAAAACAGTAGTGTCTCCTGACTGTTGTGACACAAAAATATATCTGTTGAAAATAGTCTTGTGTAGGCCCGACATCCCAGTGTGGTTTCACAGTTCCATGGGTCATATCGCTGTACTATCCAGTTTTGGGCCTTTGGTATCTAAAAAAAAAGCAGTTTGAGTGTGTTGCTTACTGTTCAGCCTCAAATATCTCTATTTAAAAAAGTGTGGTATACCCCAGTAAACAATAACTGTGGTTTTGCCATCCCACGGTAAAAAATCTCTATTATTCAGCTTTTAGTAGTTTTTTCCATAAAGAAAAACAGTAGTGTGTCCTGACTGTTGTGACACAAAAATATATCTGTTGAAAATAGTCTTGTGTAGGCCCGACATCCCAGTGTGGTTTCGCAGTTCCATGGGTCAAATCGCTGTACTATCCAGTTTTGGGCCTTTGGTATCTAAAAAAAAAAGCAGTTTGAGTGTGTCGCTCACTGTTCAGCCGCAAATATCTCTATTTAAAAAAGTGTGGTATACCCCAGTAAACAATAACTGTGGTTTTGCCATCCCACGGTAAAAAATCTCTATTATTCAGCTTTTGGTAGTTTTTTCCGTAAAGAAAAACAGTAGTGTCTCCTGACTGTTGAGACACAAAAATATATCAGTTGAAAATAGTCTTGTGTAGGCCCGACATCCCAGTGTGGTTTTGCAGTTCCATGGGTCAAATCGCTGTACTATCCAGTTTTGGGCCTTTGGTATCTAAAAAAAAAGCAGTTTGAGTGTGTCGCTCACTGTTCAGCCGCAAATAGCTCTATTCAAAAAAGTGTGGTATACCCCAGTAAACAATAATTGTGGTTTTGCCATCCCACGGTAAAAAATCTCTATTATTC
Organism: Phyllobates terribilis; assembly: GCF_046119375.1. Lineage (NCBI taxonomy): Eukaryota > Metazoa > Chordata > Amphibia > Anura > Dendrobatidae > Phyllobates > Phyllobates terribilis. The sequence goes on along the minus strand of NW_027362763.1, from coordinate 591,016,958 downwards.
AGCTTTTGGTAGTTTTTTCCGTAAAGAAAAACAGTAGTGTCTCCTGACTGTTGTGACACAAAAATATATCAGTTGAAAATAGTCTTGTGTAGGCCCGACATCCCAGTGTGGTTTCGCAGTTCCATGGGTCAAATCGCTGTACTATCCAGTTTTTGCCTTTGGTATCTAAAAAAAAAGCAGTTTGAGTGTGTCGCTCACTGTATCTCTATTCAAAAAAGTGTGGTATACCCAAGTAAACAATAACTGTGGTTTTGCCATCCCACGGTAAAAAATCTCTATTATTCAGGTTTTGGTATATTTTCCGTAAAGAAAAACAGTAGTGTCTCGTGACTGTTGTGACACAAAAATATATCTGTTGAAAATAGTCTTGTGTAGGCCCGACATCCCAGTGTGGTTTCGCATTTCCACGGGTCAAATCGCTGTACTATCCAGTTTTGGGCCTTTGGTATCTAAAAAAAAGCAGTTTGAGTGTGTCGCTCACTGTTCAGCCGCAAATATCTCTATTTAAAAAAGTGTGGTATACCCCAGTAAACAATAACTGTGGTTTTGCCATCCCACGGTAAAAATCTCTATTATTCAGCTTTTGGTAGTTTTTTTCGTAAAGAAAAACAGTAGTGTCTCCTGACTGTTGTGACACAAAAATATATCTGTTGAAAATAGTCTTGTGTAGGCCCGACATCCCAGTGTGGTTGCGCATTTCCACGGGACAAATCGCTGTACTATCCAGTTTTGGGCCTTTGGTATGTAAAAAAAAGCAGTTTGAGTTTGTTGCTTACTGTTCAGCTTCAAATATCTCTATTTAAAAAAGTGTGGTATACCCCAGTAAACAACAACTGTGGTTTTGCCATCCCACAGTAAAAAATCTCTATTATTCAGCTTTTGGTAGTTTTTTCCGTAAAGAAAAACATTAGTGTCTCCTGACTGTTGTGACACAAAAATATATCTGTTGAAAATAGTCTTGTGTAGGCCCGACATCAAAGTGTGGTTTCGCAGTTCCATGGGTCAAATCGCTGTACTATCCAGTTTTGGGCCTTTGGTATCTAAAAAAAAAGCAGTTTGAGTGTGTCGCTCACTGTTCAGCTGCAAATATCTCTATTTAAAAAAGTGTGGTATACCCCAGTAAACAATAACTGTGGTTTTTCCATCCCACGGTAAAAAATCTCTATTATTCAGGTTTTGGTATATTTTCCGTAAAGAAAAACAGTAGTGTCTCCTGACTGTTGTGACACAAAAATATATCAGTTGAAAATAGTCTTGTGTAGGCCCGACATCCCAGTGTGGTTTCGCAGTTCCATGGGTCAAATCGCTGTACTATCCAGTTTTGGGCCTTTGGTATCTAAAAAAAAAGCAGTTTGAGTGTGTTGCTCACTGTTCAGCCGCAAATATCTCTATTTAAAAAAGTGTGGTATACCCCAGTAAACAATAACTGTGGTTTTGCCATCCCATGGTAAAAAATCTCTATTATTCAGGTTTTGGTATATGTTCCGTAAAGAAAAACAGTAGTGTCTCCTGACTGTTGTGACACAAAAATATATCTGTTGAAAATAGTCTTGTGTAGGCCCGACATCCCAGTGTGATTTCGCAGTTCCACGGGTCAAATCGCTGTACTATCCAGTTTTGGGCCTTTGGTATCTAAAAAAAAAGCAGTTTGAGTGTGTTGCTTACTGTTCAGCCTCAAATATCTCTATTTAAAAAAGTGTGGTATACCCCAGTAAACAATAACTGTGGTTTTGCCATCCCATGGTAAAAAATCTCTATTATTCAGCTTTTGGTAGTTTTTTCCGTAAAGAAAAACAGTAGTGTCTCCTGACTGTTGTGACACAAAAATATATCTGTTGAAAATAGTCTTGTGTAGGCCCGATATCCCAGTGTGGTTTCACAGTTCCATGGGTCATATCGCTGTACTATCCAGTTTTGGGCCTTTGGTATCTAAAAAAAAAGCAGTTTGAGTGTGTTGCTTACTGTTCAGCCTCAAATATCTCTATTTAAAAAAGTGTGGTATACCCCAGTAAACAATAACTGTGGTTTTGCCATCCCACGGTAAAAAATCTCTATTATTCAGCTTTTGGTAGTTTTTTCCATAAAGAAAAACAGTAGTGTCTCCTGACTGTTGTGACACAAAAATATATCTGTTGAAAATAGTCTTGTGTAGGCCCGACATCCCAGTGTGGTTTCGCAGTTCCACGGGTCAAATTGCTGTACTATCCAGTTTTGGGCCTTTGGTATCTAAAAAAAAAGCAGTTTGAGTGTGTCGCTCACTGTTCAGCCTCAAATAGCTCTATTCAAAAAAGTGTGGTATACCCCAGTAAACAATAACCGTGGTTTTGCCATCCCACGGTAAAAAATCTCTATTTTTCAGCTTTTGGTAGTTTTTTCCGTAAAGAAAAACAGTAGTGTCTCCTGACTGTTGAGACACAAAAATATATCAGTTGAAAATAGTCTTGTGTAGGCCCGACATCCCAGTGTGGTTTTGCAGTTCCATGGGTCAAATCACTGTACTATCCAGTTTTGGGCCTTTGGTATCTAAAAAAAAAGCAGTTTCAGTGTGTCGCTCACTGTTCAGCCGCAAATAGCTCTATTCAAAAAAGTGTGGTATACCCCAGGAAACAATAATTGTGGTTTTGCCATCCCACGGTAAAAAATCTCTATTATTCAGCTTTTGGTAGTTTTTTCCGTAAAGAAAAACAGTAGTGTCTCCTGACTGTTGTGACACAAAAATATATCAGTTGAAAATAGTCTTGAGTAGGCCCGACATCCCAGTGTGTTTTCACAGTTCCATGGGTCAAATCGCTGTACTATCCAGTTTTGGGCCTTTGGTATCTAAAAAAAAAGCAGTTTGAGTGTGTCGCTCACTGTTCAGCCGCAAATATCTCTATTTAAAAAAGTGTGGTATACCCCAGTAAACAATAACTGTGGTTTTGCCATCCCACGGTAAAAATCTTTATTATTCAGCTTTTGGTAGTTTTTTTCGTAAAGAAAAACAGTAGTGTCTCGTGACTGTTGTGACACAAAAATATATCTGTTGAAAATAGTCTTGTGTAGGCCCGACATCCCAGTGTGGTTTCGCATTTCCACGGGTCAAATCGCTGTACTATCCAGTTTTGGGCCTTTGGTATCTAAAAAAAAGCAGTTTGAGTGTGTCGCTCACTGTTCAGCCGCAAATATCTCTATTTAAAAAAGTGTGGTATACCCCAGTAAACAATAACTGTGGTTTTGCCATCCCACGGTAAAAATCTTTATTATTCAGCTTTTGGTAGTTTTTTTCGTAAAGAAAAACAGTAGTGTCTCCTGACTGTTGTGACACAAAAATATATCTGTTGAAAATAGTCTTGTGTAGGCCCAACATCCCAGTGTGGTTTCGCATTTCCACGGGACAAATCGCTGTACTATCCAGTTTTGGGCCTTTGGTATGTAAAAAAAGGCAGTTTGAGTGTGTCGCTCACTGTTCAGCCGCAAATATCTCTATTTAAAAAAGTGTGGTATACCCCAGTAAACAATAACTGTGGTTTTGCCATCCCACGGTAAAAATCTCTATTATTCAGCTTTTGGTAGTTTTTTTCGTAAAGAAAAACAGTAGTGTCTCCTGACTGTTGTGACACAAAAATATATCTGTTGAAAATAGTCTTGTGTAGGCCCGACATCCCAGTGTGGTTTCGCAGTTCCATGGGTCAAATCGCTGTACTATCCAGTTTTGGGCCTTTGGTATCTAAAAAAAAAGCAGTTTGAGTGTGTCACTCACTGTTCAGCCGCAAATATCTCTATTTAAAAAAGTGTGGTATACCCCAGTAAACAATAACTGTGGTTTTGCCATCCCACGGTAAAAAATCTCTATTATTCAGGTTTTGGTATATTTTCCGTAAAGAAAAACAGTAGTGTCTCCTGACTGTTGTGACACAAAAATATATCTGTTGAAAATAGTCTTGTGTAGGCCCGACATCCCAGTGTGGTTTCGCAGTTCCACGGGTCAAATCGCTGTACTATCCAGTTTTGGGCCTTTGGTATCTAAAAAAAAAGCAGTTTGAGTGTGTCACTCACTGTTCAGCCGCAAATATCTCTATTTAAAAAAGTGTGGTATACCCCAGTAAACAATAACTGTGGTTTTGCCATCCCACGGTAAAAAATCTCTATTATTCAGGTTTTGGTATATTTTCCGTAAAGAAAAACAGTAGTGTCTCCTGACTGTTGTGACACAAAAATATATCTGTTGAAAATAGTCTTGTGTAGGCCCGACATCCCAGTGTGGTTTCGCAGTTCCACGGGTCAAATCGCTGTACTATCCAGTTTTGGGCCTTTGGTATCTAAAAAAAAAGCAGTTTGAGTGTGTTGCTTACTGTTCAGCCTCAAATATCTCTATTTAAAAAAGTGTGGTATACCCCAGTAAACAATAACTGTGGTTTTGCCATCCCATGGTAAAAAATCTCTATTATTCAGCTTTTGGTAGTTTTTTCCGTAAAGAAAAACAGTAGTGTCTCCTGACTGTTGTGACAGAAAAATATATCTGTTGAAAATAGTCTTGTGTAGGCCCGACATCCCAGTGTGGTTTCACAGTTCCATGGGTCATATCGCTGTACTATCCAGTTTTGGGCCTTTGGTATCTAAAAAAAAAGCAGTTTGAGTGTGTTGCTTACTGTTCAGCCTCAATTATCTCTATTTAAAAAAGTGTGGTATACCCCAGTAAACAATAACTGTGGTTTTGCCATCCCACGGTAAAAAATCTCTATTATTCAGCTTTTGGTAGTTTTTTCCATAAAGAAAAACAGTAGTGTCTCCTGCCTGTTGTGACACAAAAATATATCTGTTGAAAATAGTCTTGTGTAGGCCCGACATCCCAGTGTGGTTTCGCAGTTCCATGGGTCAAATCGTTGTACTATCCAGTTTTGGGCCTTTGGTATCTAAAAAAAAAGCAGTTTGAGTGTGTTGCTTACTGTTCAGCCTCAAATATCTCTATTTAAAAAAGTGTGGTATACCCCAGTAAACAATAACTGTGGTTTTGCCATCCCACGGTAAAAAATCTCTATTATTCAGCTTTTGGTAGTTTTTTCCATAAAGAAAAACAGTAGTGTCTCCTGCCTGTTGTGACACAAAAATATATCTGTTGAAAATAGTCTTGTGTAGGCCCGACATCCCAGTGTGGTTTCGCAGTTCCATGGGTCAAATCGCTGTACTATCCAGTTTTGGGCCTTTGGTATCTAAAAAAAAAGCAGTTTGAGTGTGTCACTCACTGTTCAGTCGCAAATATCTCTATTTAAAAAAGTGTGGTATACCCCAGTAAACAATAACTGTGGTTTTGCCATCCCACGGTAAAAAATCTCTATTATTCAGGTTTTGGTATATTTTCCGTAAAGAAAAACAGTAGTGTCTCCTGTCTGTTGTGACACAAAAATATATCTGTTGAAAATAGTCTTGTGTAGGCCCGACATCCCAGTGTGGTTTCGCAGTTCCACTGGTCAAATTGCTGTACTATCCAGTTTTGGGCCTTTGGTATCTAAAAAAAAAGCAGTTTGAGTGTGTCGCTCACTGTTCAGCCGCAAATAGCTCTATTCAAATAAGTGTGGTATACCCCAGTAAACAATAACTGTGGTTTTGCCATCCCACGGTAAAAAATCTCTATTATTCAGCTTTTGGTAGTTTTTTCCGTAAAGAAAAACAGTAGTGTCTCCTGACTGTTGAGACACAAAAATATATCAGTTGAAAATAGGCTTGTGTAGGCCCGACATCCCAGTGTGGTTTTGCAGTTCCATGGGTCAAATCGCTGTACTATCCAGTTTTGGGCCTTTGGTATCTAAAAAAAAAGCAGTTTGAGTGTGTCGCTCACTGTTCAGCCGCAAATAGCTCTATTCAAAAAAGTGTGGTATACCCCAGTAAACAATAATTGTGGTTTTGCCATCCCACGGTAAAAAATCTCTATTATTCAGCTTTTGGTAGTTTTTTCCGTAAAGAAAAACAGTAGTGTCTCCTGACTGTTGTGACACAAAAATATATCAGTTGAAAATAGTCTTGTGTAGGCCCGACATCCCAGTGTGGTTTCGCAGTTCCATGGGTCAAATCGCTGTACTATCCAGTTTTGGGCCTTTGGTATCTAAAAAAAAAGCAGTTTGAGTGTGTCACTCACTGTTCAGCCGCAAATATCTCTATTCAAAAAAGTGGGGTATACCCCAGTAAACAATAACTGTGGTTTTGCCATCCCACGGTAAAAAATCTCTATTATTCAGGTTTTGGTATATTTTCCGTAAAGAAAAACAGTAGTGTCTCCTGACTGTTGTGACACAAAAATATATCTGTTGAAAATAGTCTTGTGTAGGCCCGACATCCCAGTGTGGTTTCGCATTTCCACGGGTCAAATTGCTGTACTATCCAGATTTGGGCCTTTGGTATCTAAAAAAAAAGCAGTTTGAGTGTGTCGCTCACTGTTCAGCCGCAAATATCTCTATTTAAAAAAGTGTGGTATACCCCAGTAAACAATAACTGTGGTTTTGCCATCCCACGGTAAAAATCTCTATTATTAAGCTTTTGGTAGTTTTTTTCGTAAAGAAAAACAGTAGTGTCTCCTGACTGTTGTGACACAAAATATATCTGTTGAAAATAGTCTTGTGTAGGCCGACATCCCAGTGTGGTTTCGCAGTTCAATGGGTCAAATCGCTGTACTATCCAGTTTTGGGCCTTTGGTATCTAAAAAAAAAGCAGTTTGAGTGTGTCGCTCACTGTTCAGCCGCAAATATCTCTATTTCAAAAAGTGTGGTATACCCCAGTAAACAATAACTGTGGTTTTGCCATCCCACGGTAAAAAATCTCTATTATTCAGGTTTTGGTATATTTTCCGTAAAAAAAACAGTAGTGTCTCCTGACTGTTGTGACACAAAAATATATCTGTTGAAAATAGTCTTGTGTAGGCCCGACATCCCAGTGTGGTTTCGCAGTTCCACGGGTCAAATCGCTGTACTATCCAGTTTTGGGCCTTTGGTATCTAAAAAAAAGCAGTTTGAGTGTGCTGCTTACTGTTCAGCCTCAAATATCTCTATTTAAAAAAGTGTGGTATACCCCAGTAAACAATAACTGTGGTTTTGCCATCCCATGGTAAAAAATCTCTATTATTCAGCTTTTGGTAGTTTTTTCCGTAAAGAAAAACAGTAGTGTCTCCTGACTGTTGTGACACAAAAATATATCTGTTGAAAATAGTCTTGTGTAGGCCCGACATCCCAGTGTGGTTTCGCAGTTACATGGGTCAAATCGCTGTACTATCCAGTTTTGGGCCTTTGGTATCTAAAAAAAAAGCAGTTTGAGTGTGTTGCTTACTGTTCAGCTTCAAATATCTCTCTTTAAAAAAGTGTGGTATACCCCAGTAAACAATAACTGTGGTTTTGCCATCCCACGGTAAAAAATCTCTATTATTCAGGTTTTGGTATATTTTCCGTAAAGAAAAACAGTAGTGTCTCCTGACTGTTGTGACACAAAAATATATCAGTTGAAAATAGTCTTGTGTAGGCCCGACATCCCAGTGTGGTTTCGCAGTTCCATGGGTCAAATCGCTGTACTATCCAGTTTTGGGCCTTTGTTATCTAAAAAAAAGCAGTTTGAGTGTGTCGCTCACTGTTCAGCCGCAAATATCTCTATTTAAAAAAGTGTGGTATACCCCAGTAAACAATAACTGTGGTTTTGCCATCCCACGGTAAAAAATCTCTATTATTCAGGTTTTGGTATATTTTCCGTAAAGAAAAACAGTAGTGTCTCCTGACTGTTGTGACACAAAAATATATCTGTTGAAAGTAATCTTGTGTAGGCCCGACATCCCAGTGTGCTTTCGCAGTTCCACGGGTCAAATCGCTGTACTATCCAGTTTTGGGCCTTTGGTATCTAAAAAAAAAGCAGTTTGAGTGTGTCGCTCACTGTTCAGCCGCAAATATCTCTATTTAAAAAAGTGTGGTATACCCCAGTAAACAATAACTGTGGTTTTGCCATCCCACGGTAAAAAATCTCTATTATTCAAGTTTTGGTATATTTTCCGTAAAGAAAAACAGTAGTGTCTCCTGACTGTTGTGACACAAAAATATATCTGTTGAAAATAGTCTTGTGTAGGCCCGACATCCCAGTGTGGTTTCGCAGTTCCACGGGTCAAATCGCTGTACTATCCAGTTTTGGGCCTTTGGTATCTAAAAAAAAAGCAGTTTGAGTGTGTCGCTCACTGTTCAGCCGCAAATATCTCTATTTAAAAACGTGTGGTATACCCCAGTAAACAATAACTGTGGTTTTGCCATCCCACGGTAAAAAATCTCTATTATTCAGGTTTTGGTATATTTTCCGTAAAGAAAAACAGTAGTGTCTCCGGACTATTGTGACACAAAAATATATCTGTTGAAAATAGTCTTGTGTAGGCCCGACATCCCAGTGTGGTTTCGCAGTTCCATGGGTCAAATCGCTGTACTATCCAGTTTTGGGCCTTTGGTATCTAAAAAAAAAGCAGTTTGAGTGTGTCGCTCACTGTTCAGCCGCAAATATCTCTATTTAAAAAAGTGTGGTATACCCCAGTAAACAATAACTGTGGTTTTGCCATCCCACGGTAAAAAATCTCTATTATTCAGGTTTTGGTATATTTTCCGTAAAGAAAAACAGTAGTGTCTCCTGACTGTTGTGACACAAAAATATATCTGTTGAAAATAGTCTTGTGTAGGCCCGACATCCCAGTGTGGTTTCGCAGTTCCACGGGTCAAATCGCTGTACTATCCAGTTTTGGGCCTTTGGTATCTAAAAAAAAAGCAGTTTGAGTGTGTTGCTTACTGTTCAGCCTCAAATATCTCTATTTAAAAAAGTGTGGTATACCCCAGTAAACAATAACTGTGGTTTTGCCATCCCATGGTAAAAAATCTCTATTATTCAGCTTTTGGTAGTTTTTTCCGTAAAGAAAAACAGTAGTGTCTCCTGACTGTTGTGACACAAAAATATATCTGTTGAAAATAGCCTTGTGTAGGCCCGACATCCCAGTGTGGTTTCACAGTTCCATGGGTCATATCGCTGTACTATCCAGTTTTGGGCCTTTGGTATCTAAAAAAAAAGCAGTTTGAGTGTGTTGCTTACTGTTCAGCCTCAAATATCTCTATTTAAAAAAGTGTTGTATACCCCAGTAAACAATAACTGTGGTTTTGCCATCCCATGGTAAAAAATCTCTATTGTTCAGCTTTTGGTAGTTTTTTCCGTAAAGAAAAACAGTAGTGTCTCCTGACTGTTGTGACACAAAAATATATCTGTTGAAAATAGCCTTGTGTAGGCCCGACATCCCAGTGTGGTTTCGCAGTTCCATGGGTCAAATCGTTGTACTATCCAGTTTTGGGCCTTTGGTATCTAAAAAAAAAGCAGTTTGAGTGTGTTGCTTACTGTTCAGCCTCAAATATCTCTATTTAAAAAAGTGTGGTATACCCCAGTAAACAATAACTGTGGTTTTGCCATCCCACGGTAAAAAATCTCTATTATTCAGCTTTTGGTAGTTTTTTCCATAAAGAAAAACAGTAGTGTCTCCTGCCTGTTGTGACACAAAAATATATCTGTTGAAAATAGTCTTGTGTAGGCCCGACATCCCAGTGTGGTTTCGCAGTTCCATGGGTCAAATCGCTGTACTATCCAGTTTTGGGCCTTTGGTATCTAAAAAAAAAGCAGTTTGAGTGTGTCACTCACTGTTCAGTCGCAAATATCTCTATTTAAAAAAGTGTGGTATACCCCAGTAAACAATAACTGTGGTTTTGCCATCCCACGGTAAAAAATCTCTATTATTCAGGTTTTGGTATATTTTCCGTAAAGAAAAACAGTAGTGTCTCCTGTCTGTTGTGACACAAAAATATATCTGTTGAAAATAGTCTTGTGTAGGCCCGACATCCCAGTGTGGTTTCGCAGTTCCACTGGTCAAATTGCTGTACTATCCAGTTTTGGGCCTTTGGTATCTAAAAAAAAAGCAGTTTGAGTGTGTCGCTCACTGTTCAGCCGCAAATAGCTCTATTCAAATAAGTGTGGTATACCCCAGTAAACAATAACTGTGGTTTTGCCATCCCACGGTAAAAAATCTCTATTATTCAGCTTTTGGTAGTTTTTTCCGTAAAGAAAAACAGTAGTGTCTCCTGACTGTTGAGACACAAAAATATATCAGTTGAAAATAGGCTTGTGTAGGCCCGACATCCCAGTGTGGTTTTGCAGTTCCATGGGTCAAATCGCTGTACTATCCAGTTTTGGGCCTTTGGTATCTAAAAAAAAAGCAGTTTGAGTGTGTCGCTCACTGTTCAGCCGCAAATAGCTCTATTCAAAAAAGTGTGGTATACCCCAGTAAACAATAATTGTGGTTTTGCCATCCCACGGTAAAAAATCTCTATTATTCAGCTTTTGGTAGTTTTTTCCGTAAAGAAAAACAGTAGTGTCTCCTGACTGTTGTGACACAAAAATATATCAGTTGAAAATAGTCTTGTGTAGGCCCGACATCCCAGTGTGGTTTCGCAGTTCCATGGGTCAAATCGCTGTACTATCCAGTTTTGGGCCTTTGGTATCTAAAAAAAAAGCAGTTTGAGTGTGTCACTCACTGTTCAGCCGCAAATATCTCTATTCAAAAAAGTGGGGTATACCCCAGTAAACAATAACTGTGGTTTTGCCATCCCACGGTAAAAAATCTCTATTATTCAGGTTTTGGTATATTTTCCGTAAAGAAAAACAGTAGTGTCTCCTGACTGTTGTGACACAAAAATATATCTGTTGAAAATAGTCTTGTGTAGGCCCGACATCCCAGTGTGGTTTCGCATTTCCACGGGTCAAATTGCTGTACTATCCAGTTTTGGGCCTTTGGTATCTAAAAAAAAAGCAGTTTGAGTGTGTCGCTCACTGTTCAGCCGCAAATATCTCTATTTAAAAAAGTGTGGTATACCCCAGTAAACAATAACTGTGGTTTTGCCATCCCACGGTAAAAATCTCTATTATTAAGCTTTTGGTAGTTTTTTTCGTAAAGAAAAACAGTAGTGTCTCCTGACTGTTGTGACACAAAATATATCTGTTGAAAATAGTCTTGTGTAGGCCGACATCCCAGTGTGGTTTCGCAGTTCAATGGGTCAAATCGCTGTACTATCCAGTTTTGGGCCTTTGGTATCTAAAAAAAAAGCAGTTTGAGTGTGTCGCTCACTGTTCAGCCGCAAATATCTCTATTTCAAAAAGTGTGGTATACCCCAGTAAACAATAACTGTGGTTTTGCCATCCCACGGTAAAAAATCTCTATTATTCAGGTTTTGGTATATTTTCCGTAAAGAAAAACAGTAGTGTCTCCTGACTGTTGTGACACAAAAATATATCTGTTGAAAATAGTCTTGTGTAGGCCCGACATCCCAGTGTGGTTTCGCAGTTCCACGGGTCAAATCGCTGTACTATCCAGTTTTGGGCCTTTGGTATCTAAAAAAAAGCAGTTTGAGTGTGCTGCTTACTGTTCAGCCTCAAATATCTCTATTTAAAAAAGTGTGGTATACCCCAGTAAACAATAACTGTGGTTTTGCCATCCCATGGTAAAAAATCTCTATTATTCAGCTTTTGGTAGTTTTTTCCGTAAAGAAAAACAGTAGTGTCTCCTGACTGTTGTGACACAAAAATATATCTGTTGAAAATAGTCTTGTGTAGGCCCGACATCCCAGTGTGGTTTCGCAGTTACATGGGTCAAATCGCTGTACTATCCAGTTTTGGGCCTTTGGTATCTAAAAAAAAAGCAGTTTGAGTGTGTTGCTTACTGTTCAGCTTCAAATATCTCTCTTTAAAAAAGTGTGGTATACCCCAGTAAACAATAACTGTGGTTTTGCCATCCCACGGTAAAAAATCTCTATTATTCAGGTTTTGGTATATTTTCCGTAAAGAAAAACAGTAGTGTCTCCTGACTGTTGTGACACAAAAATATATCAGTTGAAAATAGTCTTGTGTAGGCCCGACATCCCAGTGTGGTTTCGCAGTTCCATGGGTCAAATCGCTGTACTATCCAGTTTTGGGCCTTTGTTATCTAAAAAAAAGCAGTTTGAGTGTGTCGCTCACTGTTCAGCCGCAAATATCTCTATTTAAAAAAGTGTGGTATACCCCAGTAAACAATAACTGTGGTTTTGCCATCCCACGGTAAAAAATCTCTATTATTCAGGTTTTGGTATATTTTCCGTAAAGAAAAACAGTAGTGTCTCCTGACTGTTGTGACACAAAAATATATCTGTTGAAAGTAATCTTGTGTAGGCCCGACATCCCAGTGTGCTTTCGCAGTTCCACGGGTCAAATCGCTGTACTATCCAGTTTTGGGCCTTTGGTATCTAAAAAAAAAGCAGTTTGAGTGTGTCGCTCACTGTTCAGCCGCAAATATCTCTATTTAAAAAAGTGTGGTATACCCCAGTAAACAATAACTGTGGTTTTGCCATCCCACGGTAAAAAATCTCTATTATTCAAGTTTTGGTATATTTTCCGTAAAGAAAAACAGTAGTGTCTCCTGACTGTTGTGACACAAAAATATATCTGTTGAAAATAGTCTTGTGTAGGCCCGACATCCCAGTGTGGTTTCGCAGTTCCACGGGTCAAATCGCTGTACTATCCAGTTTTGGGCCTTTGGTATCTAAAAAAAAAGCAGTTTGAGTGTGTCGCTCACTGTTCAGCCGCAAATATCTCTATTTAAAAACGTGTGGTATACCCCAGTAAACAATAACTGTGGTTTTGCCATCCCACGGTAAAAAATCTCTATTATTCAGGTTTTGGTATATTTTCCGTAAAGAAAAACAGTAGTGTCTCCGGACTATTGTGACACAAAAATATATCTGTTGAAAATAGTCTTGTGTAGGCCCGACATCCCAGTGTGGTTTCGCAGTTCCATGGGTCAAATCGCTGTACTATCCAGTTTTGGGCCTTTGGTATCTAAAAAAAAAGCAGTTTGAGTGTGTCGCTCACTGTTCAGCCGCAAATATCTCTATTTAAAAAAGTGTGGTATACCCCAGTAAACAATAACTGTGGTTTTGCCATCCCACGGTAAAAAATCTCTATTATTCAGGTTTTGGTATATTTTCCGTAAAGAAAAACAGTAGTGTCTCCTGACTGTTGTGACACAAAAATATATCTGTTGAAAATAGTCTTGTGTAGGCCCGACATCCCAGTGTGGTTTCGCAGTTCCACGGGTCAAATCGCTGTACTATCCAGTTTTGGGCCTTTGGTATCTAAAAAAAAAGCAGTTTGAGTGTGTTGCTTACTGTTCAGCCTCAAATATCTCTATTTAAAAAAGTGTGGTATACCCCAGTAAACAATAACTGTGGTTTTGCCATCCCATGGTAAAAAATCTCTATTATTCAGCTTTTGGTAGTTTTTTCCGTAAAGAAAAACAGTAGTGTCTCCTGACTGTTGTGACACAAAAATATATCTGTTGAAAATAGCCTTGTGTAGGCCCGACATCCCAGTGTGGTTTCACAGTTCCATGGGTCATATCGCTGTACTATCCAGTTTTGGGCCTTTGGTATCTAAAAAAAAAGCAGTTTGAGTGTGTTGCTTACTGTTCAGCCTCAAATATCTCTATTTAAAAAAGTGTGGTATACCCCAGTAAACAATAACTGTGGTTTTGCCATCCCATGGTAAAAAATCTCTATTATTCAGCTTTTGGTAGTTTTTTCCGTAAAGAAAAACAGTAGTGTCTCCTGACTGTTGTGACACAAAAATATATCTGTTGAAAATAGTCTTGTGTAGGCCCGACATCCCAGTGTGGTTTCGCAGTTCCATGGGTCAAATCGCTGTACTATCCAGTTTTGGGCCTTTGGTATCTAAAAAAAAAGCAGTTTGAGTGTGTCGCTCACTGTTCAGCCGCAAATAGCTCTATTTAAAAAAGTGTGGTATACCCCAGTAAACAATAACTGTGGTTTTGCCATCCCACGGTAAAAAATCTCTATTATTCAGGTTTTGGTATATTTTCCGTAAAGAAAAACAGTAGTGTCTCCTGACTGTTGTGACACAAAAATATATCTGTTGAAAATAGTCTTGTGTAGGCCCGACATCCCAGTGTGGTTTCGCAGTTCCACGGGTCAAATCGCTGTACTATCCAGTTTTGGGCATTTGGTATCTAAAAAAAAACAGTTTGAGTGTGTCGCTCACTGTTCAGCCGCAAATAGCTCTATTTAAAAAAGTGTGGTATACCCCAGTAAACAATAACTGTGGTTTTGCCATCCCACGGTAAAAAATCTCTATTATTCAGGTTTTGGTATATTTTCCGCAAAGAAAAACAGTAGTGTCTCCTGACTGTTGTGACACAAAAATATATCTGTTGAAAGTAGTCTTGTGTAGGCCCGACATCCCAGTGTGCTTTCGCAGTTCCACGGGTCAAATCGCTGTACTATCCAGTTTTGGGCCTTTGGTATCTAAAAAAAAAGCAGTTTGAGTGTGTCGCTCACTGTTCAGCCGCAAATATCTCTATTTAAAAAAGTGTGGTATACCCCAGTAAACAATAACTGTGGTTTTGCCATCCCACGGTAAAAAATCTCTATTATTCAGGTTTTGGTATATTTTCCGTAAAGAAAAACAGTAGTGTCTCCTGACTGTTGTGACACAAAAATATATCTGTTGAAAATAGTCTTGTGTAGGCCCGACATCCCAGTGTGGTTTCGCAGTTCCACGGGTCAAATCGCTGTACTATCCAGTTTTGGGCCTTTGGTATCTAAAAAAAAAGCAGTTTGAGTGTGTCGCTCACTGTTCAGCCGCAAATATCTCTATTTAAAAAAGTGTGGTATACCCCAGTAAACAATAACTGTGGTTTTGCCATTCCACGGTAAAAAATCTCTATTATTCAGGTTTTGGTATATTTTCCGTAAAGAAAAACAGTAGTGTCTCCTGACTGTTGTGACACAAAAATATATCTGTTGAAAATAGTCTTGTGTAGGCCCGACATCCCAGTGTGGTTTCGCAGTTCCACGGGTCAAATCGCTGTACTATCCAGTTTTGGGCCTTTGGTATCTAAAAAAAAAGCAGTTTGAGTGTGTTGCTTACTGTTCAGCCTCAAATATCTCTATTTAAAAAAGTGTGGTATACCCCAGTAAACAATAACTGTGGTTTTGCCATCCCATGGTAAAAAATCTCTATTATTCAGCTTTTGGTAGTTTTTTCCGTAAAGAAAAACAGTAGTGTCTCCTGACTGTTGTGACACAAAAATATATCTGTTGAAAATAGTCTTGTGTAGGCCAGACATCCCAGTGTGGTTTCACAGTTCCATGGGTCATATCGCTGTACTATCCAGTTTTGGGCCTTTGGTATCTAAAAAAAAAGCAGTTTGAGTGTGTTGCTTACTGTTCAGCCTCAAATATCTCTATTTAAAAAAGTGTGGTATACCCCAATAAACAATAACTGTGGTTTTGCCATCCCACGGTAAAAAATCTCTATTATTCAGCTTTTGGTAGTTTTTTCCATAAAGAAAAACAGTAGTGTCTCCTGCCTGTTGTGACACAAAAATATATCTGTTGAAAATAGTCTTGTGTAGGCCCGACATCCCAGTGTGGTTTCGCAGTTCCATGGGTCAAATCGTTGTACTATCCAGTTTTGGGCCTTTGGTATCTAAAAAAAAAGCAGTTTGAGTGTGTTGCTTACTGTTCAGCCTCAAATATCTCTATTTAAAAAAGTGTGGTATACCCCAGTAAACAATAACTGTGGTTTTGCCATCCCACGGTAAAAAATCTCTATTATTCAGCTTTTGGTAGTTTTTTCCATAAAGAAAAACAGTAGTGTCTCCTGACTGTTGTGACACAAAAATATATCTGTTGAAAATAGTCTTGTGTAGGCCCGACATCCCAGTGTGGTTTCGCAGTTCCATGGGTCAAATCGCTGTACTATCCAGTTTTGGGCCTTTGGTATCTAAAAAAAAAGCAGTTTGAGTGTGTCACTCACTGTTCAGTCGCATATATCTCTATTTAAAAAAGTGTGGTATACCCCAGTAAACAATAACTGTGGTTTTGCCATCCCACGGTAAAAAATCTCTATTATTCAGGTTTTGGTATATTTTCCGTAAAGAAAAACAGTAGTGTCTCCTGTCTGTTGTGACACAAAAATATATCTGTTGAAAATAGTCTTGTGTAGGCCCGACATCCCAGTGTGGTTTCGCAGTTCCACGGGTCAAATTGCTGTACTATCCAGTTTTGGGCCTTTGTTATCTAAAAAAAAAGCAGTTTGAGTGTGTCGCTCACTGTTCAGCCGCAAATAGCTCTATTCAAATAAGTGTGGTATACCCCAGTAAACAATAACTGTGGTTTTGCCATCCCACGGTAAAAAATCTCTATTATTCAGCTTTTGGTAGTTTTTTCCGTAAAGAAAAACAGTAGTGTCTCCTGACTGTTGAGACACAAAAATATATCAGTTGAAAATAGGCTTGTGTAGGCCCGACATCCCAGTGTGGTTTTGCAGTTCCATGGGTCAAATCGCTGTACTATCCAGTTTTGGGCCTTTGGTATCTAAAAAAAAAGCAGTTTGAGTGTGTCGCTCACTGTTCAGCCGCAAATAGCTCTATTCAAAAAAGTGTGGTATACCCCAGTAAACAATAATTGTGGTTTTGCCATCCCACGGTAAAAAATCTCTATTATTCAGCTTTTGGTAGTTTTTTCCGTAAAGAAAAACAGTAGTGTCTCCTGACTGTTGTGACACAAAAATATATCAGTTGAAAATAGTCTTGTGTAGGCCCGACATCCCAGTGTGGTTTCGCAGTTCCATGGGTCAAATCGCTGTACTATCCAGTTTTGGGCCTTTGGTATCTAAAAAAAAGCAGTTTGAGTGTGTCACTCACTGTTCAGCCGCAAATATCTCTATTCAAAAAAGTGTGGTATACCCCAGTAAACAAAAACTGTGGTTTTGCCATCCCACGGTAAAAAATCTCTATTATTCAGGTTTTGGTATATTTTCCGTAAAGAAAAACAGTAGTGTCTCCTGACTGTTGTGACACAAAAATATATCTGTTGAAAATAGTCTTGTGTAGGCCCGACATCCCAGTGTGGTTTCGCATTTCCACGGGTCAAATTGCTGTACTATCCAGTTTTGGGCCTTTGGTATCTAAAAAAAAGCAGTTTGAGTGTGTCGCTCACTGTTCAGCCGCAAATATCTCTATTTAAAAAAGTGTGGTATACCCCAGTAAACAATAACTGTGGTTTTGCCATCCCACGGTAAAAATCTCTATTATTAAGCTTTTGGTAGTTTTTTTCGTAAAGAAAAACAGTAGTGTCTCCTGACTGTTGTGACACAAAATATATCTGTTGAAAATAGTCTTGTGTAGGCCCGACATCCCAGTGTGGTTTCGCAGTTCAATGGGTCAAATCGCTGTACTATCCAGTTTTGGGCCTTTGGTATCTAAAAAAAAAGCAGTTTGAGTGTGTCGCTCACTGTTCAGCCGCAAATATCTCTATTTCAAAAAGTGTGGTATACCCCAGTAAACAATAACTGTGGTTTTGCCATCCCACGGTAAAAAATCTCTATTATTCAGGTTTTGGTATATTTTCCGTAAAGAAAAACAGTAGTGTCTCCTGACTGTTGTGACACAAAAATATATCTGTTGAAAATAGTCTTGTGTAGGCCCGACATCCCAGTGTGGTTTCGCAGTTCCACGGGTCAAATCGCTGTACTATCCAGTTTTGGGCCTTTGGTATCTAAAAAAAAGCAGTATGAGTGTGCTGCTTACTGTTCAGCCTCAAATATCTCTATTTAAAAAAGTGTGGTATACCCCAGTAAACAATAACTGTGGTTTTGCCATCCCATGGTAAAAAATCTCTATTATTCAGCTTTTGGTAGTTTTTTCCGTAAAGAAAAACAGTAGTGTCTCCTGACTATTGTGACACAAAAATATATCTGTTGAAAATAGTCTTGTGTAGGCCCGACATCCCAGTGTGGTTTCGCAGTTCCATGGGTCAAATCGCTGTACTATCCAGTTTTGGGCCTTTGGTATCTAAAAAAAAAGCAGTTTGAGTGTGTTGCTTACTGTTCAGCTTCAAATATCTCTCTTTAAAAAAGTGTGGTATACCCCAGTAAACAATAACTGTGGTTTTGCCATCCCACGGTAAAAAATCTCTATTATTCAGCTTTTGGTAGTTTTTTCCATAAAGAAAAACAGTAGTGTCTCCTGACTGTTGTGACACAAAAATATATCTGTTGAAAATAGTCTTGTGTAGGCCCGACATCCCAGTGTGGTTTCGCAGTTCCATGGGTCAAATCGCTGTACTATCCAGTTTTGGGCCTTTGGTATCTAAAAAAAAAGCAGTTTGAGTGTGTCGCTCACTGTTCAGCCGCAAATATCTCTATTTAAAAAAGTGTGGTATACCCCAGTAAACAATAACTGTGATTTTTCCATCCCACGGTAAAAAATCTCTATTATTCAAGTTTTGGTATATTTTCCGTAAAGAAAAACAGTAGTGTCTCCTGACTGTTGTGACACAAAAATATATCAGTTGAAAATAGTCTTGTGTAGGCCCGACATCCCAGTGTGGTTTCGCAGTTCCATGGGTCAAATCGCTGTACTATCCAGTTTTGGGCCTTTGTTATCTAAAAAAAAGCAGTTTGAGTGTGTCGCTCACTGTTCAGCCGCAAATATCTCTATTTAAAAAAGTGTGGTATACCCCAGTAAACAATAACTGTGGTTTTGCCATCCCACGGTAAAAAATCTCTATTATTCAGGTTTTGGTATATTTTCCGTAAAGAAAAACAGTAGTGTCTCCTGACTGTTGTGACACAAAAATATATCTGTTGAAAATAGTCTTGTGTAGGCCCGACATCCCAGTGTGGTTTCACAGTTCCACGGGTCAAATCGCTGTACTATTCAGTTTTGGGATTTGGTATCTAAAAAAAAGCAGTTTGAGTGTGTTGCTTACTGTTCAGCCTCAAATATCTCTATTTAAAAAAGTGTGGTATACCCCAGTAAACAATAACTGTGGTTTTCCCATCCCACTGTAAAAAATCTCTATTATTCAGCTTTTGGTAGTTTTTTCCTTAAAGAAAAACAGTAGTGTCTCCTGACTGTTGTGACACAAAAATATATCTGTTGAAAATAGTCTTCTGTAGGCCCGACATCCCAGTGTGGTTTCGCAGTTCCACGGGTCAAATCGCTGTACTATCCAGTTTTGGGCCTTTGGTATCTAAAAAAAAAGCAGTTTGAGTGTGTCGCTCACTGTTCAGCCGCAAATATCTCTATTTAAAAAAGGGTGGTATACCCCAGTAAACAATAACTGTGGTTTTGCCATCCCACGGTAAAAAATCTCTATTATTCAGGTTTTGGTATATTTTCCGTAAAGAAAAACAGTAGTGTCTCCTGACTGTTGTGACACAAAAATATATCTGTTGAAAATAGTCTTGTTTAGGCCCGACATCCTAGTGTGGTTTCGCAGCTCAACGGGTCAAATCGCTGCACTATCCAGTTTTGGGCCTTTGGTATCTAAAAAAAAAGCAGTTTGAGTTTGTCACACACTGTACAGCCATGAATATCTCTATTTGAAAAAGTGTGGTATACCCCAGTAAACAATAACTGTGGTTTTTCCATCCCACTGTAAAAAATCTCTATTATTCAGCTTTTGGTATTTTTTTCCGTAAAGAAAAACAGTAGTGTCTCCTGACTGTTGTAACACAAAAATATATCTGTTGAAAATAGTCTTGTGTAGGCCCGACATCCCAGTGTGGTTTCGCAGTTCCACGGGTCAAATCGCTGTACTATCCAGTTTTGGGCCTTTGGTATCTAAAAAAAAGCAGTTTGAGTGTGTCGCTCACTGTTCAGCCGCAAATATCTCTATTTAAAAAAGTGTGGTATACCCCAGTAAACAATAACTGTGGTTTTGCCATCCCACGGTAAAAAATCTCTATTATTCAGGTTTTGGTATATTTTCCGTAAAGAAAAACAGTAGTGTCTCCTGACTGTTGTGACACAAAAATATATCTGTTGAAAATAGTCTTGTGTAGGCCCGACATCCCAGTGTGGTTTCGCAGTTCCACGGGTCAAATCGCTGTACTATCCAGTTTTGGGCCTTTGGTATCTAAAAAAAAAACAGTTTGAGTGTGTTGCTCACTGTTCAGCCTCAAATATCTCTATTTAAAAAAGTGTGGTATACCCCAGTAAACAAAAACTGAGGTTTTGCCATCCCACAGTAAAAAGTCTCTATTATTCAGCTTTTGGTAGTTTTTTCCGTAAAGAAAAACAGTAGTGTCTCCTGACTGTTGTGACACAAAAATATATCTGTTGAAAATAGTCTTGTGTAGGCCCGACATCCCAGTGTGGTTTTGCAGTTCCATGGGTCAAATCGCTGTACTATCCAGTTTTGGGCCTTTGGTATCTAAAAAAAAAGCAGTTTGAGTGTGTCGCTCACTGTTCAGCTGCAAATATCTCTATTTAAAAAAGCGTGGTATACCCCAGTAAACAATAACTGAGGTTTTTCCATCCCACGGTAAAAAATCTCTGTTATTCAGGTTTTGGTATATTTTCCGTAAAGAAAAACAGTAGTGTCTCCTGACTGTTGTGACATAAAAATATATCAGTTGAAAATAGTCTTGTGTAGGCCCGACATCCCAGTGTGGTTTCGCAGATCCATGTGTCAAATCGCTGTACTATCCAGTTTTGGGCCTTTGGTATCTAAAAAAAAAGCAGTTTGAGTGTGTCGCTCACTGTTCAGCCGCAAATATCTCTATTTAAAAAAGTGTGGTAAACCCCAGTAAACAACAACTGTGGTTTTGCCATCCCACGGTAAAAAATCTCTATTATTCAGGTTTTGGTATATTTTCCGTAAAGAAAAACAGTAGTGTCTCCTGACTGTTGTGACACAAAAATATATCTGTTGAAAATAGTCTTGTGTAGGCCCGACATCCCAGTGTGGTTTCGCAGTTCCACGAGTCAAATCGCTGAACTATCCAGTTTTGGGCCTTTGGTATCTAAAAAAAAAGCAGTTTGAGTGTGTTGCTTACTGTTCAGCCTCAAATATCTCTATTTAAAAAAGTGTGGTATACCCCAGTAAACAATAACTGTGGTTTTGCCATCCCATGGTAAAAAATCTCTATTATTCAGCTTTTGGTAGTTTTTTCCGTAAAGAAAAACAGTAGTGTCTCCTGACTGTTGTGACACAAAAATATATCTGTTGAAAATAGTCTTGTGTAGGCCCAACATCCCAGTGTGGTTTCACAGTTCCATGGGTCAAATCGCTGTACTATCCAGTTTTGGGCCTTTGTTATCTAAAAAAAATGCAGTTTGAGTGTGTTGCTTACTGTTCAGCCTCAAATATCTCTATTTAAAAAAGTGTGGTATACCCCAGTAAACAATAACTGTGGTTTTGCCATCCCACTGTAAAAAATCTCTATTATTCAGCTTTTGGTAGTTTTTTCCTTAAAGAAAAACAGTAGTGTCTCCTGACTGTTGTGAAACAAAAATATATCTGTTGAAAATAGTCTTGTGTAGGCCCGACATCCCAGTGTGGTTTCACAGTTTCACGGGTCAAATCGCTGTACTATCCAGTTTTGGGCCTTTGGTATCTAAAAAAAAAGCAGTTTGAGTGTGTCGCTCACTGTTCAGCCGCAAATATCTCTATTTAAAAAACTGTGGTATACCCCAGTAAACAATAACTGTGGTTTTGCCATCCCACGGTAAAAAATCTCTATTATTCAGGTTTTGGTATATTTTCCGTAAAGAAAAACAGTAGTGTCTCCTGACTGTTGTGACACAAAAATATATCTGTTGAAAATAGTCTTGTGTAGGCCCGACATCCCAGTGTGGTTTCGCAGTTCCATGGGTCAAATCGCTGTACTATCCAGTTTTGGGCCTTTGGTATCTAAAGAAAAAAGAGTTTGAGTGTGTTTCTCACTGTTCAGCCTCAAATATCTCTATTTAAAAAAGTGTGGTATACCCCAGTAAACAACAACTGAGGTTTTGCCATCCCACAGTAAAAAATCTCTATTATTCAGCTTTTGGTAGTTTTTTCCGTAAAGAAAAACAGTAGTGTCTCCTGACTGTTGTGACACAAAAATATATCTGTTGAAAATAGTCTTGTGTAGGCCCGACATCCCAGTGTGGTTTCGCAGTTCCATGGGTCAAATCGCTGTACTATCCAGTTTTGGGCCTTTGGTATCTAAAAAAAAAGCAGTTTAAGTGTGTCGCTCACTGTTCAGCTGCAAATATCTCTATTTAAAAAAGTGTGGTATACCCCAGTAAACAATAACTGAGGTTTTTCCATCCCACGGTAAAAAATCTCTATTATTCAGGTTTTGGTATATTTTCCGTAAAGAAAAACAGTAGTGTCTCCTGACTGTTGTGACACAAAAATATATCAGTTGAAAATAGTCTTGTGTAGGCCCGACATCCCAGTGTGGTTTCACAGTTCCATGGGTCATATCGCTGTACTATCCAGTTTTGGGCCTTTGGTATCTAAAAAAAAAGCAGTTTGAGTGTGTTGCTTACTGTTCAGCCTCAAATATCTCTATTTAAAAAAGTGTGGTATACCCCAGTAAACAATAACTGTGGTTTTGCCATCCCACGGTAAAAAATCTCTATTATTCAGCTTTTGGTAGTTTTTTCCATAAAGAAAAACAGTAGTGTCTCCTGACTGTTGTGACACAAAAATATATCTGTTGAAAATAGTCTTGTGTAGGCCCGACATCCCAGTGTGGTTTCGCAGTTCCATGGGTCAAATCGCTGTACTATCCAGTTTTGGGCCTTTGGTATCTAAAAAAAAAGCAGTTTGAGTGTGTCGCTCACTGTTCAGCCGCAAATATCTCTATTTAAAAAAGTGTGGTATACCCCAGTAAACAATAACTGTGGTTTTGCCATCCCACGGTAAAAAATCTCTTTTATTCAGGTTTTGGTATATTTTCCGTAAAGAAAAACAGTAGTGTCTCCTGACTGTTGTGACACAAAAATATATCTGTTGAAAATAGTCTTGTGTAGGCCCGACATTCCACTGTGGTTTCGCAGTTCCACGGGTCAAATCGCTGTACTATCCAGTGTTGGGCCTTTGGTATCTAAAAAAAAAGCAGTTTGAGTGTGTCGCTCACTGTTCAGCCGCAAATATCTCTATTTAAAAAAGTGTGGTATACCCCAGTAAACAATAACTGGGGTTTTGCCATCCCACGGTAAAAAATCTCTATTATTCAGGTTTTGGTATATTTTCCGTAAAGAAAAACAGTAGTGTCTCCTGACTGTTGTGACACAAAAATATATCTGTTGAAAATAGTCTTGTGTAGGCCCAACATCCCAGTGTGGTTTCACAGTTCCATGGGTCAAATCGCTGTACTATCCAGTTTTGGGCCTTTGTTATCTAAAAAAAATGCAGTTTGAGTGTGTTGCTTACTGTTCAGCCTCAAATATCTCTATTTAAAAAAGTGTGGTATACCCCAGTAAACAATAACTGTGGTTTTGCCACCCCACTGTAAAAAATCTCTATTATTCAGCTTTTGGTAGTTTTTTCCTTAAAGAAAAACAGTAGTGTCTCCTGACTGTTGTGAAACAAAAATATATCTGTTGAAAATAGTCTTGTGTAGGCCCGACATCCCAGTGTGGTTTCACAGTTTCACGGGTCAAATCGCTGTACTATCCAGTTTTGGGCCTTTGGTATCTAAAAAAAAAGCAGTTTGAGTGTGTCGCTCACTGTTCAGCCGCAAATATCTCTATTTAAAAAACTGTGGTATACCCCAGTAAACAATAACTGTGGTTTTGCCATCCCACGGTAAAAAATCTCTATTATTCAGGTTTTGGTATATTTTCCGTAAAGAAAAACAGTAGTGTCTCCTGACTGTTGTGACACAAAAATATATCTGTTGAAAATAGTCTTGTGTAGGCCCGACATCCCAGTGTGGTTTCGCAGTTCCATGGGTCAAATCGCTGTACTATCCAGTTTTGGGCCTTTGGTATCTAAAGAAAAAAGATTTTGAGTGTGTTTCTCACTGTTCAGCCTCACATATCTCTATTTAAAAAAGTGTGGTATACCCCAGTAAACAACAACTGAGGTTTTGCCATCCCACAGTAAAAAATCTCTATTATTCAGCTTTTGGTAGTTTTTTCCGTAAAGAAAAACAGTAGTGTCTCCTGACTGTTGTGACACAAAAATATATCTGTTGAAAATAGTCTTGTGTAGGCCCGACATCCCAGTGTGGTTTCACAGTTCCATGGGTCATATCGCTGTACTATCCAGTTTTGGGCCTTTGGTATCTAAAAAAAAAGCAGTTTGAGTGTGTTGCTTACTGTTCAGCCTCAAATATCTCTATTTAAAAAAGTGTGGTATACCCCAGTAAACAATAACTGTGGTTTTGCCATCCCACGGTAAAAAATCTCTATTATTCAGCTTTTGGTAGTTTTTTCCATAAAGAAAAACAGTAGTGTCTCCTGCCTGTTGTGACACAAAAATATATCTGTTGAAAATAGTCTTGTGTAGGCCCGACATCCCAGTGTGGTTTCGCAGTTCCATGGGTCAAATCGCTGTACTATCCAGTTTTGGGCCTTTGGTATCTAAAAAAAAAGCAGTTTGAGTGTGTCGCTCACTGTTCAGCCGCAAATATCTCTATTTAAAAAAGTGTGGTATACCCCAGTAAACAATAACTGTGGTTTTGCCATCCCACGGTAAAAAATCTCTTTTATTCAGGTTTTGGTATATTTTCCGTAAAGAAAAACAGTAGTGTCTCCTGACTGTTGTGACACAAAAATATATCTGTTGAAAATAGTCTTGTGTAGGCCCGACATTCCACTGTGGTTTCGCAGTTCCACGGGTCAAATCGCTGTACTATCCAGTGTTGGGCCTTTGGTATCTAAAAAAAAAGCAGTTTGAGTGTGTCGCTCACTGTTCAGCCGCAAATATCTCTATTTAAAAAAGTGTGGTATACCCCAGTAAACAATAACTGGGGTTTTGCCATCCCACGGTAAAAAATCTCTATTATTCAGGTTTTGGTATATTTTCCGTAAAGAAAAACAGTAGTGTCTCCTGACTGTTGTGACACAAAAATATATCTGTTGAAAATAGTCTTGTGTAGGCCCGACATCCCAGTGTGGTTTCGCAGTTCCACGGGTCAAATCGCTGTACTATCCAGTTTTGGGCCTTTGGTATCTAAAAAAAAAGCAGTTTGAGTGTGTTGCTTACTGTTCAGCCTCAAATATCTCTATTTAAAAAAGTGTGGTATACCCCAGTAAACAATAACTGTGGTTTTGCCATCCCACGGTAAAAAATCTCTATTATTCAGGTTTTGGTATATTTTCCGTAAAGAAAAACAGTAGTGTCTCCTGACTGTTGTGACACAAAAATATATCTGTTGAAAATAGTCTTGTGTAGGCCCGACATCCCAGTGTGGTTTCGCAGTTCCACGAGTCAAATCGCTGAACTATCCAGTTTTGGGCCTTTGGTATCTAAAAAAAAAGCAGTTTGAGTGTGTTGCTTACTGTTCAGCCTCAAATATCTCTATTTAAAAAAGTGTGGTATACCCCAGTAAACAATAACTGTGGTTTTGCCATCCCATGGTAAAAAATCTCTATTATTCAGCTTTTGGTAGTTTTTTCCGTAAAGAAAAACAGTAGTGTCTCCTGACTGTTGTGACACAAAACTATATCTGTTGAAAATAGTCTTGTGTAGGCCCGACATCCCAGTGTGGTTTCACAGTTCCATGGGTCAAATCGCTGTACTATCCAGTTTTGGGCCTTTGGTATCTAAAAAAAAAGCAGTTTGAGTGTGTTGCTTACTGTTCAGCCGCAAATATCTCTATTTAAAAAAGTGTGGTATACCCCAGTAAACAATAACTTTCTTTTTGCCATCCCACTGTAAAAAATCTCTATTATTCAGCTTTTGGTAGTTTTTTCCTTAAAGAAAAACAGTAGTGTCTCCTGACTGTTGTGACACAAAAAAATATCTGTTGAAAATAGTCTTGTGTAGGCCCGACATCCCAGTGTGGTTTCACAGTTCCACGGGTCAAATCGCTGTACTATCCAGTTTTGGGCCTTTGGTATCTAAAAAAAAAGCAGTTTGAGTGTGTCGCTCACTGTTCAGCCGCAAATATCTCTATTTAAAAAACTGTGGTATACCCCAGTAAACAATAACTGTGGTTTTGCCATCCCTCGGTAAAAAATCTCTATTATTCAGGTTTTGGTATATTTTCCGTAAAGAAAAACAGTAGTGTCTCCTGACTGTTGTGACACAAAAATATATCTGTTGAAAATAGTCTTGTTTAGGCCCGACATCCTAGTGTGGTTTCGCAGCTCAACGGGTCAAATCGCTGCACTATCCTGTTTTGGGCCTTTGGTATCTAAAAAAAAAGCAGTTTGAGTGTGTCGCTCACTGTACAGCCATAAATATCTCTATTTGAAAAAGTGTGGTATACCCCAGTAAACATTAACTGTGGTTTTGCGATCCCACTATAAAAAATCTCTATTATTCAGCTTTTGGTATTTTTTTCCGTAAAGAAAAACAGTAGTGTCTCCTGACTGTTGTGACACAAAAATATATCTGTTGAAAATAGTCTTGTGTAGGCCCGACATCCCAGTGTGGTTTCGCAGTTCCATGGGTCAAATCGCTGTACTATCCAGTTTTGGGCCTTTGGTATCTAAAAAAAAAGCAGTTTGAGTGTGTCGCTCACTGTTCAGCCGCAAATATCTCTATTTCAAAAAGTGTGGTATACCCCAGTAAACAATAACTGTGGTTTTGCCATCCCACGGTAAAAAATCTCTATTATTCAGGTTTTGGTATATTTTCCGTAAAGAAAAACAGTAGTGTCTCCTGACTGTTGTGACACAAAAATATATCTGTTGAAAATAGTCTTGTGTAGGCCCGACATCCCAGTGTGGTTTCGCAGTTCCACGAGTCAAATCGCTGTACTATCCAGTTTTGGGCCTTTGGTATCTAAAAAAAAAGCAGTTTGAGTGTGTTGCTTACTGTTCAGCCTCAAATATCTCTATTTAAAAAAGTGTGGTATACCCCAGTAAACAATAACTGTGGTTTTGCCATCCCATGGTAAAAAATCTCTATTATTCAGCTTTTGATAGTTTTTTCCGTAAAGAAAAACAGTAGTGTCTCCTGACTGTTGTGACACAAAAATATATCTGTTGAAAATAGTCTTGTGCAGGCCCGACATCCCAGTGTGGTTTCACAGTTCCATGGGTCATATCGCTGTACTATCCAGTTTTGGGCCTTTGGTATCTAAAAAAAAAGCAGTTTGAGTGTGTTGCTTACTGTTCAGCCTCAAATATCTCTATTTAAAAAAGTGTGGTATACCCCAGTAAACAATAACTGTGGTTTTGCCATCCCACGGTAAAAAATCTCTATTATTCAGCTTTTGGTAGTTTTTTCCATAAAGAAAAACAGTAGTGTCTCCTGACTGTTGTGACACAAAAATATATCTGTTGAAAATAGTCTTGTGTAGGCCCGACATCCCAGTGTGGTTTCGCAGTTCCATGGGTCAAATCGCTGTACTATCCAGTTTTGGGCCATTGGTATCTAAAAAAAAAGCAGTTTGAGTGTGTCGCTCACTGTTCAGCTGCAAATATCTCTATTTAAAAAAGTGTGGTATACCCCAGTAAACAATAACTGTGGTTTTGCCATCCCACGGTAAAAAATCTCTTTTATTCAGGTTTTGGTATATTTTCCGTAAAGAAAAACAGTAGTGTCTCCTGACTGTTGTGACACAAAAATATATCTGTTGAAAATAGTCTTGTGTAGGCCCGACATCCCACTGTGGTTTCGCAGTTCCACGGGTCAAATCGCTGTGCTATCCAGTGTTGGGCCTTTGGTATCTAAAAAAAAAGCAGTTTGAGTGTGTCGCTCACTGTTCAGCCGCAAATATCTCTATTTAAAAAAGTGTGGTATACCCCAGTAAACAATAACTGGGGTTTTGCCATCCCACGGTAAAAAATCTCTATTATTCAGGTTTTGGTATATTTTCCGTAAAGAAAAACAGTAGTGTCTCCTGACTGTTGTGACACAAAAATATATCTGTTGAAAATAGTCTTGTGTAGGCCCGACATCCCAGTGTGGTTTCGCAGTTCCACGGGTCAAATCGCTGTACTATCCAGTTTTGGGCCCTTGGTATCTAAAAAAAAAGCAGTTTGAGTGTGTTGCTTACTGTTCAGCCTCAAATATCTCTATTTAAAAAAGTGTGGTATACCCCAGTAAACAATAACTGTGGTTTTGCCATCCCATGGTAAAAAATCTCTATTATTCAGCTTTTGGTAGTTTTTTCCGTAAAGAAAAACAGTAGTGTCTCCTGACTGTTGTGACACAAAAATATATCTGTTGAAAATAGTCTTGTGTAGGCCCGACATCCCAGTGTGGTTTCGCAGTTCCACGGGTCAAATCGCTGTACTATCCAGTTTTGGGCCTTTGGTATCTAAAAAAAAAGCAGTTTGAGTGTGTCGCTCACTGTTCAGCCGCAAATATCTCTATTTAAAAAAGTGTGGTATACCCCAGTAAACAATAACTGTGGTTTTGCCATCCCACGGTAAAAAATCTCTATTATTCAGGTTTTGGTATATTTTCCGTAAAGAAAAACAGTAGTGTCTCCTGACTGTTGTGACACAA
Source organism: Phyllobates terribilis (assembly GCF_046119375.1). Taxonomy (NCBI): domain Eukaryota; kingdom Metazoa; phylum Chordata; class Amphibia; order Anura; family Dendrobatidae; genus Phyllobates; species Phyllobates terribilis. The sequence goes on along the minus strand of NW_027362763.1, from coordinate 590,988,474 downwards.
AAATATATCTGTTGAAAATAGTCTTGTTTAGGCCCGACATCCTAGTGTGGTTTTGCAGCTCAACGGGTCAAATCGCTGCACTATCCAGTTTTGGGCCTTTGGTATCTAAAAAAAAAGCAGTTTGAGTGTGTCGCTCACTGTTCAGCCATAAATATCTCTATTTGAAAAAGTGTGGTATACCCCAGTAAACAATAACTGTGGTTTTGCCATCCCACTGTAAAAAATCTCTATTATTCAGCTTTTGGTATTTTTTTCCGTAAAGAAAAACAGTAGTGTCTCCTGACTGTTGTGACACAAAAATATATCTGTTGAAAATAGTCTTGTGTAGGCCCGACATCCCAGTGTGGTTTTGCAGTTCCACGGGTCAAATCGCTGTACTATCCAGTTTTGGGCCTTTGGTATCTAAAAAAAAAGCAGTTTGAGTGTGTCGCTCACTGTTCAGCTGCAAATATCTCTATTTAAAAAAGTGTGGTATACCCCAGTAAACAATAACTGTGGTTTTTCCATCCCACGGTAAAAAATCTCTATTATTCAGGTTTTGGTATATTTTCCGTAAAGAAAAACAGTAGTGTCTCCTGACTGTTGTGACACAAAAATATATCAGTTGAAAATAGTCTTGTGTAGGCCCGACATCCCAGTGTGGTTTCGCAGTTCCATTGGTCAAATCGCTGTACTATCCAGTTTTGGGCCTTTGGTATCTAAAAAAAAAGCAGTTTGAGTGTGTCGCTCACTGTTCAGCCGCAAATATCTCTATTTAAAAAAGTGTGGTATACCCCAGTAAACAATAACTGTGGTTTTGCCATCCCACGGTAAAAAATCTCTATTATTCAGGTTCTGGTATATTTTCCGTAAAGAAAAACAGTAGTGTCTCCAGACTGTTGTGACACAAAAATATATCTGTTGAAAATAGTCTTGTGTAGGCCCGACATCCCAGTGTGGTTTCGCAGTTCCACGGGTCAAATCGCTGTACTATCCAGTTTTGGGCTTTGGTATCTAAAAAAAAAGCAGTTTGAGTGTGTTGCTTACTGTTCAGCCTCAAATATCTCTATTTAAAAAAGTGTGGTATACCCCAGTAAACAATAACTGTGGTTTTGCCATCCCATGGTAAAAAATCTCTATTATTCAGCTTTTGGTAGTTTTTTCCGTAAAGAAAAACAGTAGTGTCTCCTGACTGTTGTGACACAAAAATATATCTGTTGAAAATAGTCTTGTGTAGGCCCGACATCCCAGTGTGGTTTCACAGTTCCATGGGTCAAATCGCTGTACTATCCAGTTTTGGGCCTTTGGTATCTAAAAAAAAAGCAGTTTGAGTGTGTTGCTTACTGTTCAGCGTCAAATATCTCTATTTAAAAAAGTGTGGTATACCCCAGTAAACAATAACTGTGGTTTTGCCATCCCACTGTAAAAAATCTCTATTATTCAGCTTTTGGTATTTTTTTCCTTAAAGAAAAACAGTAGTGTCTCCTGACTGTTGTGACACAAAAATATATCTGTTGAAAATAGTCTTGTGTATGCCCGACATCCCAGTGTGGTTTCGCAGTTCCACGGGTCAAATCGCTGTACTATCCAGTTTTGGGCCTTTGGTATCTAAAAAAAAGCAGTTTGAGTGTCTCGCTCACTGTTCAGCCGCAAATATCTCTATTTTAAAAAGTGTGGTATACCCCAATTAACAATAACTGTGGTTTTGCCATCCCACGGTAAAAAATCTCTATTATTCAGGTTTTGGTATATTTTCCGTAAAGAAAAACAGTAGTGTCTCCTGACTGTTGTGACACAAAAATATATCTGTTGAAAATAGTCTTGTTTAGGCCCGACATCCGAGTGTGGTTTCGCAGCTCAATGGGTCAAATCGCTGTACTATCCAGTTTTGGGCATTTGGTATCTAAAAAAAAAGCAGTTTGAGTGTGTCGCTCACTGTTCAGCCACAAATATCTCTATTTAAAAAAGTGTGGTATACACCAGTAAACAATAACTGTGGTTTTGCCATCCCACTGTAAAAAATCTCTATTATTCAGCTTTTGGTATTTTTTTCCGTAAAGAAAAACAGTAGTGTCTCCTGACTGTTGTGACACAAAAATATATCTGTTGAAAATAGTCTTGTGTAGGCCCGACATCCTAGTGTGGTTTCGCAGTTCCACGGGTCAAATCGCTGTACTATCCAGTTTTGGGCCTTTGATATCTAAAAAAAAAGGAGTTTGAGTGTGCCGCTCACTGTTCAGCCGCAAATATCTCTATTTAAAAAAGTGTGGTATACCCCAGTAAACAATAACTGTAGTTTTGCCATCCCACGGTAAAAAATCTCTATTATTCAGCTTTTGGTAGTTTTTTCCGTAAAGAAAAACAAAAGTGTCTCCTGACTGTTGTGACGCAAAAATATATCTGTTGAAAATAGTCTTGTGTAGGCCCAACATCCCAGTGTGGTTTCGCAGTTCCATGGGTCAAATCACTGTACTATCCAGTTTTGGGCCTTTGGTATCTAAAAAAAAAGCGGTTTGAGTGTGTCGCTCACTGTTCAGCCGCAAATATATCTATTTAAAAAAGTGTGGTATGCCCCAGTGAACAATAACTGTGGTTTTGCCATCCCACTGTAAAAAATCTCTATTATTCAGGTTTTGGTATATTTTCCGTAAAGAAAAACAGTAGTGTCTCCTGACTGTTGTGACACAAAAATATATCTGTTGAATATAGTCTTGTGTAGGCCCGACATCCCAGTGTGGTTTCGCAGTTCCACGGGTCAAATCGCTGTACTATCCAGTTTTGGGCCTTTGGTATCTAAAAAAAAAGCAGTTTGAGTGTGTCGCTCACTGTTCAGCCGCAAATATCTTTATTTAAAAAAGTGTGGTATACCCCAGTAAACAATACATGTGGTTTTGCCATCCCACGGTAAAAATCTCTATTATTCTTCTTTTTGTAGTTTTTTCCGTAAAGAAAAACAGTAGTGTCTCCTGACTGTTGTGAGACAAAAATATATCTGTTGAAAATAGTCTTGTGTAGGCCCGACATCCCAGTGTGGTTTCGCAGTTCCACGGGTCAAATCACTGTACTATCCAGTTTTGGGCCTTTGGTATCTAAAAAAAAAGCAGTTTGAGTGTGTCGCTCACTGTTCAGCCGCAAATATCTCTATTTAAAAAAGTGTGGTATACCCCAGTAAACAATAACTGTGGTTTTGCCATCCCACGGTAAAAAATCTCTATTATTCATCTTTTGGTAGTTTTTTCCGTAAATAAAAACAGTAGTGTCTCCTGACTGTTGTGACACAAAAATATATCTGTTGAAAATAGTCTTGTGTAGGCCCGACATCCCAGTGTGGTTTCGCAGTTCCACGAGTCAAATCGCTGAACTATCCAGTTTTGGGCCTTTGGTATCTAAAAAAAAAGCAGTTTGAGTGTGTTGCTTACTGTTCAGCCTCAAATATCTCTATTTAAAAAAGTGTGGTATACCCCAGTAAACAATAACTGTGGTTTTGCCATCCCATGGTAAAAAATCTCTATTATTCAGCTTTTGGTAGTTTTTTCCGTAAAGAAAAACAGTAGTGTCTCCTGACTGTTGTGACACAAAAATATATCTGTTGAAAATAGTCTTGTGTAGGCCCAACATCCCAGTGTGGTTTCACAGTTCCATGGGTCAAATCGCTGTACTATCCAGTTTTGGGCCTTTGTTATCTAAAAAAAATGCAGTTTGAGTGTGTTGCTTACTGTTCAGCCTCAAATATCTCTATTTAAAAAAGTGTGGTATACCCCAGTAAACAATAACTGTGGTTTTGCCATCCCACTGTAAAAAATCTCTATTATTCAGCTTTTGGTAGTTTTTTCCTTAAAGAAAAACAGTAGTGTCTCCTGACTGTTGTGACACAAAAATATATCTGTTGAAAATAGTCTTGTGTAGGCCCGACATCCCAGTGTGGTTTCACAGTTTCACGGGTCAAATCGCTGTACTATCCAGTTTTGGGCCTTTGGTATCTAAAAAAAAAGCAGTTTGAGTGTGTCGCTCACTGTTCAGCCGCAAATATCTCTATTTAAAAAACTGTGGTATACCCCAGTAAACAATAACTGTGGTTTTGCCATCCCACGGTAAAAAATCTCTATTATTCAGGTTTTGGTATATTTTCCGTAAAGAAAAACAGTAGTGTCTCCTGACTGTTGTGACACAAAAATATATCTGTTGAAAATAGTCTTGTGTAGGCCCGACATCCCAGTTTGGTTTCGCAGTTCCATGGGTCAAATCGCTGTACTATCCAGTTTTGGGCCTTTGGTATCTAAAGAAAAAAGAGTTTGAGTGTGTTTCTCACTGTTCAGCCTCAAATATCTCTATTTAAAAAAGTGTGGTATACCCCAGTAAACAACAACTGAGGTTTTGCCATCCCACAGTAAAAAATCTCTATTATTCAGCTTTTGGTAGTTTTTTCCGTAAAGAAAAACAGTAGTGTCTCCTGACTGTTGTGACACAAAAATATATCTGTTGAAAATAGTCTTGTGTAGGCCCGACATCCCAGTGTGGTTTCGCAGTTCCATGGGTCAAATCGCTGTACTATCCAGTTTTGGGCCTTTGGTATCTAAAAAAAAAGCAGTTTAAGTGTGTCGCTCACTGTTCAGCTGCAAATATCTCTATTTAAAAAAGTGTGGTATACCCCAGTAAACAATAACTGAGGTTTTTCCATCCCACGGTAAAAAATCTCTATTATTCAGGTTTTGGTATATTTTCCGTAAAGAAAAACAGTAGTGTCTCCTGACTGTTGTGACACAAAAATATATCAGTTGAAAATAGTCTTGTGTAGGCCCGACATCCCAGTGTGGTTTCACAGTTCCATGGGTCATATCGCTGTACTATCCAGTTTTGGGCCTTTGGTATCTAAAAAAAAAGCAGTTTGAGTGTGTTGCTTACTGTTCAGCCTCAAATATCTCTATTTAAAAAAGTGTGGTATACCCCAGTAAACAATAACTGTGGTTTTGCCATCCCACGGTAAAAAATCTCTATTATTCAGCTTTTGGTAGTTTTTTCCATAAAGAAAAACAGTAGTGTCTCCTGACTGTTGTGACACAAAAATATATCTGTTGAAAATAGTCTTGTGTAGGCCCGACATCCCAGTGTGGTTTCGCAGTTCCATGGGTCAAATCGCTGTACTATCCAGTTTTGGGCCTTTGGTATCTAAAAAAAAAGCAGTTTGAGTGTGTCGCTCACTGTTCAGCCGCAAATATCTCTATTTAAAAAAGTGTGGTATACCCCAGTAAACAATAACTGTGGTTTTGCCATCCCACGGTAAAAAATCTCTTTTATTCAGGTTTTGGTATATTTTCCGTAAAGAAAAACAGTAGTGTCTCCTGACTGTTGTGACACAAAAATATATCTGTTGAAAATAGTCTTGTGTAGGCCCGACATTCCACTGTGGTTTCGCAGTTCCACGGGTCAAATCGCTGTACTATCCAGTGTTGGGCCTTTGGTATCTAAAAAAAAAGCAGTTTGAGTGTGTCGCTCACTGTTCAGCCGCAACTATCTCTATTTAAAAAAGTGTGGTATACCCCAGTAAACAATAACTGGGGTTTTGCCATCCCACGGTAAAAAATCTCTATTATTCAGGTTTTGGTATATTTTCCGTAAAGAAAAACAGTAGTGTCTCCTGACTGTTGTGACACAAAAATATATCTGTTGAAAATAGTCTTGTGTAGGCCCGACATCCCAGTGTGGTTTCGCAGTTCCACGAGTCAAATCGCTGAACTATCCAGTTTTGGGCCTTTGGTATCTAAAAAAAAAGCAGTTTGAGTGTGTTGCTTACTGTTCAGCCTCAAATATCTCTATTTAAAAAAGTGTGGTATACCCCAGTAAACAATAACTGTGGTTTTGCCATCCCATGGTAAAAAATCTCTATTATTCAGCTTTTGGTAGTTTTTTCCGTAAAGAAAAACAGTAGTGTCTCCTGACTGTTGTGACACAAAACTATATCTGTTGAAAATAGTCTTGTGTAGGCCCGACATCCCAGTGTGGTTTCACAGTTCCATGGGTCAAATCGCTGTACTATCCAGTTTTGGGCCTTTGGTATCTAAAAAAAAAGCAGTTTGAGTGTGTTGCTTACTGTTCAGCCTCAAATATCTCTATTTAAAAAAGTGTGGTATACCCCAGTAAACAATAACTGTGGTTTTGCCATCCCACTGTAAAAAATCTCTATTATTCAGCTTTTGGTAGTTTTTTCCTTAAAGAAAAACAGTAGTGTCTCCTGACTGTTGTGACACAAAAAAATATCTGTTGAAAAAAGTCTTGTGTAGGCCCGACATCCCAGTGTGGTTTCACAGTTCCACGGGTCAAATCGCTGTACTATCCAGTTTTGGGCCTTTGGTATCTAAAAAAAAAGCAGTTTGAGTGTGTCGCTCACTGTTCAGCCGCAAATATCTCTATTTAAAAAACTGTGGTATACCCCAGTAAACAATAACTGTGGTTTTGCCATCCCTCGGTAAAAAATCTCTATTATTCAGGTTTTGGTATATTTTCCATAAAGAAAAACAGTAGTGTCTCCTGACTGTTGTGACACAAAAATATATCTGTTGAAAATAGTCTTGTTTAGGCCCGACATCCTAGTGTGGTTTCGCAGCTCAACGGGTCAAATCGCTGCACTATCCTGTTTTGGGCCTTTGGTATCTAAAAAAAAAGCAGTTTGAGTGTGTCGCTCACTGTACAGCCATAAATATCTCTATTTGAAAAAGTGTGGTATACCCCAGTAAACATTAACTGTGGTTTTGCCATCCCACTATAAAAAATCTCTATTATTCAGCTTTTGGTATTTTTTTCCGTAAAGAAAAACAGTAGTGTCTCCTGACTGTTGTGACACAAAAATATATCTGTTGAAAATAGTCTTGTGTAGGCCCGACATCCCAGTGTGGTTTCGCAGTTCCACGGCTCAAATCGCTGTACTATCCAGTTTTGGGCCTTTGGTATCTAAAGAAAAAACAGTTTGAGTGTGTTTCTCACTGTTCAGCCTCAAATATCTCTATTTAAAAAAGTGTGGTATACCCCAGTAAACAACAACTGAGGTTTTGCCATCCCACAGTAAAAAATCTCTATTATTCAGCTTTTGGTAGTTTTTTCCGTAAAGAAAAACAGTAGTGTCTCCTGACTGTTGTGACACAAAAATATATCTGTTGAAAATAGTCTTGTGTAGGCCCGACATCCCAGTGTGGTTTCGCAGTTCCATGGGTCAAATCGCTGTACTATCCAGTTTTGGGCCTTTGGTATCTAAAAAAAAAGCAGTTTGAGTGTGTCGCTCACTGTTCAGCCGCAAATATCTCTATTTCAAAAAGTGTGGTATACCCCAGTAAACAATAACTGTGGTTTTGCCATCCCACGGTAAAAAATCTCTATTATTCAGGTTTTGGTATATTTTCCGTAAAGAAAAACAGTAGTGTCTCCTGACTGTTGTGACACAAAAATATATCTGTTGAAAATAGTCTTGTGTAGGCCCGACATCCCAGTGTGGTTTCGCAGTTCCACGAGTCAAATCGCTGTACTATCCAGTTTTGGGCCTTTGGTATCTAAAAAAAAAGCAGTTTGAGTGTGTTGCTTACTGTTCAGCCTCAAATATCTCTATTTAAAAAAGTGTGGTATACCCCAGTAAACAATAACTGTGGTTTTGCCATCCCATGGTAAAAAATCTCTATTATTCAGCTTTTGATAGTTTTTTCCGTAAAGAAAAACAGTAGTGTCTCCTGACTGTTGTGACACAAAAATATATCTGTTGAAAATAGTCTTGTGCAGGCCCGACATCCCAGTGTGGTTTCACAGTTCCATGGGTCATATCGCTGTACTATCCAGTTTTGGGCCTTTGGTATCTAAAAAAAAAGCAGTTTGAGTGTGTTGCTTACTGTTCAGCCTCAAATATCTCTATTTAAAAAAGTGTGGTATACCCCAGTAAACAATAACTGTGGTTTTGCCATCCCACGGTAAAAAATCTCTATTAATCAGCTTTTGGTAGTTTTTTCCATAAAGAAAAACAGTAGTGTCTCCTGACTGTTGTGACACAAAAATATATCTGTTGAAAATAGTCTTGTGTAGGCCCGACATCCCAGTGTGGTTTCGCAGTTCCATGGGTCAAATCGCTGTACTATCCAGTTTTGGGCCATTGGTATCTAAAAAAAAAGCAGTTTGAGTGTGTCGCTCACTGTTCAGCCGCAAATATCTCTATTTAAAAAAGTGTGGTATACCCCAGTAAACAATAACTGTGGTTTTGCCATCCCACGGTAAAAAATCTCTTTTATTCAGGTTTTGGTATATTTTCCGTAAAGAAAAACAGTAGTGTCTCCTGACTGTTGTGACACAAAAATATATCTGTTGAAAATAGTCTTGTGTAGGCCCGACATCCCACTGTGGTTTCGCAGTTCCACGGGTCAAATCGCTGTACTATCCAGTGTTGGGCCTTTGGTATCTAAAAAAAAAGCAGTTTGAGTGTGTCGGTCACTGTTCAGCCGCAAATATCTCTATTTAAAAAAGTGTGGTATACCCCAGTAAACAATAACTGGGGTTTTGCCATCCCACGGTAAAAAATCTCTATTATTCAGGTTTTGGTATATTTTCCGTAAAGAAAAACAGTAGTGTCTCCTGACTGTTGTGACACAAAAATATATCTGTTGAAAATAGTCTTGTGTAGGCCCGACATCCCAGTGTGGTTTCGCAGTTCCACGGGTCAAATCGCTGTACTATCCAGTTTTGGGCCCTTGGTATCTAAAAAAAAAGCAGTTTGAGTGTGTTGCTTACTGTTCAGCCTCAAATATCTCTATTTAAAAAAGTGTGGTATACCCCAGTAAACAATAACTGTGGTTTTGCCATCCCATGGTAAAAAATCTCTATTATTCAGCTTTTGGTAGTTTTTTCCGTAAAGAAAAACAGTAGTGTCTCCTGACTGTTGTGACACAAAAATATATCTGTTGAAAATAGTCTTGTGTAGGCCCGACATCCCAGTGTGGTTTCGCAGTTCCACGGGTCAAATCGCTGTACTATCCAGTTTTGGGCCTTTGGTATCTAAAAAAAAAGCAGTTTGAGTGTGTCGCTCACTGTTCAGCCGCAAATATCTCTATTTAAAAAAGTGTGGTATACCCCAGTAAACAATAACTGTGGTTTTGCCATCCCACGGTAAAAAATCTCTATTATTCAGGTTTTGGTATATTTTCCGTAAAGAAAAACAGTAGTGTCTCCTGACTGTTGTGACACAAAAATATATCTGTTGAAAATAGTCTTGTTTAGGCCCGACATCCTAGTGTGGTTTTGCAGCTCAACGGGTCAAATCGCTGCACTATCCAGTTTTGGGCCTTTGGTATCTAAAAAAAAAGCAGTTTGAGTGTATCGCTCACTGTTCAGCCATAAATATCTCTATTTGAAAAAGTGTGGTATACCCCAGTAAACAATAACTGTGGTTTTGCCATCCCACTGTAAAAAATCTCTATTATTCAGCTTTTGGTATTTTTTTCCGTAAAGAAAAACAGTAGTGTCTCCTGACTGTTGTGACACAAAAATATATCTGTTGAAAATAGTCTTGTGTAGGCCCGACATCCCAGTGTGGTTTTGCAGTTCCACGGGTCAAATCGCTGTACTATCCAGTTTTGGGCCTTTGGTATCTAAAAAAAAAGCAGTTTGAGTGTGTCGCTCACTGTTCAGCTGCAAATATCTCTATTTAAAAAAGTGTGGTATACCCCAGTAAACAATAACTGTGGTTTTTCCATCCCACGGTAAAAAATCTCTATTATTCAGGTTTTGGTATATTTTCCGTAAAGAAAAACAGTAGTGTCTCCTGACTGTTGTGACACAAAAATATATCAGTTGAAAATAGTCTTGTGTAGGCCCGACATCCCAGTGTGGTTTCGCAGTTCCATTGGTCAAATCGCTGTACTATCCAGTTTTGGGCCTTTGGTATCTAAAAAAAAAGCAGTTTGAGTGTGTCGCTCACTGTTCAGCCGCAAATATCTCTATTTAAAAAAGTGTGGTATACCCCAGTAAACAATAACTGTGGTTTTGCCATCCCACGGTAAAAAATCTCTATTATTCAGGTTCTGGTATATTTTCCGTAAAGAAAAACAGTAGTGTCTCCTGACTGTTGTGACACAAAAATATATCTGTTGAAAATAGTCTTGTGTAGGCCCGACATCCCAGTGTGGTTTCGCAGTTCCACGGGTCAAATCGCTGTACTATCCAGTTTTGGGCTTTGGTATCTAAAAAAAAAGCAGTTTGAGTGTGTTGCTTACTGTTCAGCCTCAAATATCTCTATTTAAAAAAGTGTGGTATACCCCAGTAAACAATAACTGTGGTTTTGCCATCCCATGGTAAAAAATCTCTATTATTCAGCTTTTGGTAGTTTTTTCCGTAAAGAAAAACAGCAGTGTCTCCTGACTGTTGTGACACAAAAATATATCTGTTGAAAATAGTCTTGTGTAGGCCCGACATCCCAGTGTGGTTTCACAGTTCCATGGGTCACATCGCTGTACTATCCAGTTTTGGGCCTTTGGTATCTAAAAAAAAAGCAGTTTGAGTGTGTTGCTTACTGTTCAGCGTCAAATATCTCTATTTAAAAAAGTGTGGTATACCCCAGTAAACAATAACTGTGGTTTTGCCATCCCACTGTAAAAAATCTCTATTATTCAGCTTTTGGTATTTTTTTCCTTAAAGAAAAACAGTAGTGTCTCCTGACTGTTGTGACACAAAAATATATCTGTTGAAAATAGTCTTGTGTATGCCCGACATCCCAGTGTGGTTTCGCAGTTCCACGGGTCAAATCGCTGTACTATCCAGTTTTGGGCCTTTGGTATTTAAAAAAAAGCAGTTTGAGTGTCTCGCTCACTGTTCAGCCGCAAATATCTCTATTTTAAAAAGTGTGGTATACCCCAATTAACAATAACTGTGGTTTTGCCATCCCACGGTAAAAAATCTCTATTGTTCAGGTTTTGGTATATTTTCCGTAAAGAAAAACAGTAGTGTCTCCTGACTGTTGTGACACAAAAATATATCTGTTGAAAATAGTCTTGTTTAGGCCCGACATCCGAGTGTGGTTTCGCAGCTCAATGGGTCAAATCGCTGTACTATCCAGTTTTGGGCATTTGGTATCTAAAAAAAAAGCAGTTTGAGTGTGTCGCTCACTGTTCAGCCACAAATATCTCTATTTAAAAAAGTGTGGTATACACCAGTAAACAATAACTGTGGTTTTGCCATCCCACTGTAAAAAATCTCTATTATTCAGCTTTTGGTATTTTTTTCCGTAAAGAAAAACAGTAGTGTCTCCTGACTGTTGTGACACAAAAATATATCTGTTGAAAATAGTCTTGTGTAGGCCCGACATCCTAGTGTGGTTTCGCAGTTCCACGGGTCAAATCGCTGTACTATCCAGTTTTGGGCCTTTGATATCTAAAAAAAAAGGAGTTTGAGTGTGCCGCTCACTGTTCAGCCACAAATATCTCTATTTAAAAAAGTGTGGCATACCCCAGTAAACAATAACTGTGGTTTTGCCATCCCACGGTAAAAAATCTCTATTATTCAGCTTTTGGTATATTTTCCGTAAAGAAAAAGAGTAGTGTCTCCTGACTGTTGTGACACAAAAATATATCTGTTGAAAATAGTCTTGTGTAAGCCTGACATCCCAGTGTGGTTTCGCAGTTCCTGGGGTCAAATCGCTGTACTATCCAGTTTTGGGCCTTTGGTATCTAAAAAAAAAGCAGTTTGAGTGTGTCGCTCACTGTTCAGCCGCAAATATCTCTATTTAAAAAAGTGTGGTATACCCCAGTAAACAATAACTGTGGTTTTGCGATCCCACGGTAAAAAATCTCTATTATTCAGCTTTTGGTAGTTTTTTCCGTAAAGAAAAACAAAAGTGTCTCCTGACTGTTGTGACGCAAAAATATATCTGTTGAAAATAGTCTTGTGTAGGCCCAACATCCCAGTGTGGTTTCGCAGTTCCATGGGTCAAATCACTGTACTATCCAGTTTTGGGCCTTTGGTATCTAAAAAAAAAGCGGTTTGAGTGTGTCGCTCACTGTTCAGCCGCAAATATATCTATTTAAAAAAGTGTGGTATGCCCCAGTGAACAATAACTGTGGTTTTGCCATCCCACTGTAAAAAATCTCTATTATTCAGGTTTTGGTATATTTTCCGTAAAGAAAAACAGTAGTGTCTCCTGACTGTTGTGACACAAAAATATATCTGTTGAATATAGTCTTGTGTAGGCCCGACATCCCAGTGTGGTTTCGCAGTTCCACGGGTCAAATCGCTGTACTATCCAGTTTTGGGCCTTTGGTATCTAAAAAAAAAGCAGTTTGAGTGTGTCGCTCACTGTTCAGCCGCAAATATCTCTATTTAAAAAAGTGTGGTATACCCCAGTAAACAATACATGTGGTTTTGCCATCCCACGGTAAAAATCTCTATTATTCTTCTTTTTGTAGTTTTTTCCGTAAAGAAAAACAGTAGTGTCTCCTGACTGTTGTGACACAAAAATATATCTGTTGAAAATAGTCTTGTGTAGGCCCGACATCCCAGTGTGGTTTCGCAGTTCCACGGGTCAAATCGCTGTACTATCCAGTTTTGGGCCTTTGGTATCTAAAAAAAAAGCAGTTTGAGTGTGTCGCTCACTGTTCAGCCGCAAATATCTCTATTTAAAAAAGTGTGGTATACCCCAGTAAACAATAACTGTGGTTTTGCCATCCCACGGTAAAAAATCTCTATTATTCATCTTTTGGTAGTTTTTTCCGTAAATAAAAACAGTAGTGTCTCCTGACTGTTGTGACACAAAAATATATCTGTTGAAAATAGTCTTGTGTAGGCCCAACATCCCAGTGTGGTTTCCGAGTTCCACGGGTCAAATTGCTGTACTATCCAGTTTTGGGCCTTTGGTAGCTAAAAAAAAGCAGTTTGATTGTGTCGCTCACTGTTCAGCCGCAAATTTCTCTATTTAAAAAAGTGTGGTATACCCCAGTAAACAATAACTGTGATTTTGCCATCCCACGGTAAAAAATCTCTATTATTCAGCTTTTGGTATATTTTCCATAAAGAAAAACAGCAGTGTCTCCTGACTGTTGTGACACAAAAATATATCTGTTGAAAATAGTCTTGTGTAGGCCCGACGTCCCAGTGTGGTTTCGCAGTTCCATGGGTCAAATCGCTTTACTATCCAGTTTTGGGCCTTTGGTATCTAAAAAAAAAGCAGTTTGAGTGTGTCGCTCACTGTTCAGCCGCAAATATCTCTATTTAAAAAAGTGTGGTATACCCCAGTAAACAATAACTGTGGTTTTGCCATCCCACGGTAAAAAATCTCTATTATTCAGGTTTTGGTATATTTTCCGTAAAGAAAAACAGTAGTGTCTCCTGACTGTTGTGACTAGTGTTGAGCCACCCCCGTAGTGTTCAAGTTCGGTTCGGTTCGTCGAACACCCGTGTGTTCGCCGAACTGTTCGTCGAACTGTTCGTCGAACACCTTCGAACACCGTTAAAACCAATGGCAGGCAAAGAAAAACACATAGAAACACATAGAAAACACCTTCAAAGGTGTCCAAAAGCTGACAAACTGCTCAGAAGACACAACTAACACATGGAAAAGTGACAAGTACTTATAGTCATGCGAAAAGAAAAGAGGTGGAGGAGTAAAAGGAGGGGGAGACACAGATATAGGCATGTCATGCCCTTCTAAAATCCAAAAAGTGAGAAGCCGACACGGCCAGTCCGTTCCTGCCTGTGCCACCTCTGTGTCGCCGGGTTTGTGCCAGAGCCGCGGTGGACCCTGACGGCCAGCCCCCCTATCCCAATACTGGTGCCTGTCCGCCGGTGGGTCGAGGCCCCCCACGGTGGGGGGGAGTAACATCTGCAGAAGAAAGACCATCTTCCAGCCAAACTAAGATGTCGACTTCTTTTCGTGGACAATGTGATACGATCCCATTCTTACGGACACGCCCATCGCTACAAATTCTAGATGAGGCACAAAAACAGCAGGTGCTTCAACGGATATCAAGTGCTCCTTCAAGTGGGCTCTCCATCACCTCAATTTCAACATCACAAATACTCCAGTCCTCAGAGCTGTCACCCCAATCGCAATTGCTTCCTCACAGCTCCCAAGTCTCCAGCTGCCCGTCTGAGTATGGGGTAACACAGATGGCTGAGTCTGCCCAGCTGTTTACTCATACTTTAGCCTGGGAAACAGAGGTCTGCTCCAGAGCTTCTGTTAATCCAGATGAGAAAATGATCTGATCCGATGCCCAGAATCTTTATAAGTTGGATCCAGGACCAGATGAAGAAGGTTCTGAGCATAATGTAGACCCTTGTTCCCAAACTGTAACTCCTGTTGGTGGAGACAATGATGAAGACGATGATGAGACTCAAATACCTGATTGGAGCGACAACTTGACTTTTCGGTCAGGGCAGGAAGAGGTTGGCTCTGAGGGCGACGGGTGTGATAACACACAGGGTGATGATGATGAGGTTGGAGATCCCACTTACTGTCAACCCACAGTCAGACAGTCGATGAGGTCAGCAGAGGAGGTGGAGGAGGATGTGACTAGCCCTGGGGATGGGGATGACTCGGTACCCGGGCATTTGCCTGGCCTTGGGGATGTCGCGGTGGTCGGCTCCCTGGCCCGTACCCTGGGGTCTCTCTTTAAAAGGGTGGATAATTGTTAATTTTATAAGAGTTCATGACGCCACCTGTGGTATCTGGTGACAAGCACCAGCGCTGCAGCAGTCCACTGAGGCCAGTGATAAGGCAGCTCGATGGTATAGCTCCCCACAGGTGGAGCTAGGTCTCAGGGCAGCGTATGCAGGGGGAATGCAGGACAGGCGAGACCCAGCTGGGTCAGAGCAAGAACGGGAACGGACACGGTAGTCACTTCAGTACCTTTTACTGGTGGAAATTCAGGCACATCCCGGAGCACTGTAGGGTGAAGGGTGCATATCAGGATCCTCCCCAATGAGCGGGTGTAGGGCCTCCTGTTTCTTGCCTCTGCATAGTAAGTTTCTGACCTGCCTGGAGCTAGGCCTAACTTTGTCTCTGTCCTGCGCTGGCTGACCTTGTGGTAGGGCCTTCTCTTGGAGTTCACGCTCCCAGTATGCGGGGCCTAAGCGTCTCCTGGCTCTGTTACATATCAGCACCTTAGCGATCCTGGGACTTGTAGTTCTCCAGGGATTCCGGTTATGCCTTACTGGGTCATAGAGATACCGGTAAGCTCGGATCCTGTGTCCGGTAAATGCTTCGGGGTGAGCTGGTTAAGCTCCTCTGCCCCTTATGTACTAACTCGCCACTCGCCTTCGGCCTACTCGGGCCCTCACTAGGCTATACACACTAACGGCAGCTTGCCGCGCTTCACTGATCTTACGGCACCGGCACACCTTAAGCTCTATCTGGGCTCCCTGAATCTAGCAAGCAGGAGCCTCGTGCTCCACTGCTGAACTATTAACTGCGTTCTCTAGACTGAGCTCCACTGCAGACTGACCTCTCTTAGGCTTCTCTACTGCAGGAACTCTTCAGAGGAACTGAACTGCCTAGCTCCACCTTCCCTATTTATATCCCTAACGGGCTCCTTCTGCTGGTCTGAGGTGGAAGGTGGAGATGTGTGAATGTTTATGGGGGCCTCTTGTGGAGGATTCCATCAATGCACTCTTGTAGGATCTGTGATACCAAGCGCAGCAGGGCATCACAGATGCTATTGACGATGAGGTTAGGTTGCGCCTTCCTGAACAGAGACGGAGTACTGGAAGCACGTCAACAACTGCATCCTCAACCACAACTCTGCCTCTGACCACAAGTCGTAGTGGCTCTTCAGGTCACATGGGCTCTAAGCCTTGCATAGCCTGGGAATTTATTCAGATCGATAAGGATGACCCAACTCGTGTTTTCTGTAATATTTGTCAGCAAAAGCTAAGTAGAGGCCAAAAAATACATAGTTTGAGTACTTCATGCATGTACCGTCACATGGATATGAAGCATAAGTTGCAGTGGGAAGCTCACTGTGCTACAATGCGGCCTAGCCGGCTGGGCCAACCACCGTCTGCCCCATCTTGTGCATCCGCAGCCTCTTCATCCTCTGTGACTGGGGGGACAGCAGTCACACATGTTTTGGACGCAGACCTGCCACCTCTTTACCCGCAACAGCCAGTGTGATTGGCAGGTCGTCATTTCATTGGGAAGTGGAAACACATGCTAGTGTTGAGCGCTCTCCGACATCGAGAGCACCACCTTTGGATCAAGGCAACCTAACATGTCCGCCTGCATCTTCCTCACAGACCGGCAGTTGCCGGGGACACCCTACTCAACACCGTCTAAGCACAACAGCCAGCCCTCGGTCCCTCAGATGTGGAAAAGTAAAAGACCATTTCCTCCTAGCCATGAGAAAGCTAAGAGGTTGAATTTCACCATCTGCAAGCTGTTGGCTACAGAAATGCTGCCTTTCCACCTGGAGGACACAGAGGATTTTTAAGACCTTATGTCCGTCACAGTGCCCCAGTACCAGATGCCCAGTCGGCACTACTTCTCAAAGAAAGGTGTGCCTGCGCTCCACTAGCATGTCGCACACAACATCACCGCTTCTTTGAGAAACTCTGTGTGTGACAGGGTGCACTTCACCACAGACACTTGGACGAGAAGGCATGGACAGGGGCGTTACATGTCGCTGACTGGGCACTGGGTAACTATGGTGACAGCAGGACAAGGGGCTGCTGTCCAAGTCTTACCGTCCCCACGAGTTGTGTGTTAATCCTCTTTATCTCGAACTTCCTCCACTGCTTCTGCCTCCTCAACCTCCTCTCGGTCCTCCACCTGCACCCAAAGCCTGTCTGGTAATGCCACCTGCTTTCTAACTGCGCAGAAGGAATCTTGCACACCTCCTTACTATGCTGGCAGCAGGGCTCAACGCATCAGTGTTTACTTTGAAATGTCTGGGAAATGTGAGTCACACAGCTGAGGAGTTTTGGTCAGCTCTGGAGACCCAGTTTCATGAAAGGTTGTCTCCACTGGACCTGCAACCAGGGAAGGCCATGTGCGACAATGCTGCAAACCTGGGTGCGGCACTTCGCCGGGGCAATGTCACACACGTGCCTTGTATGGCTCACGTGTTGAACCTGGTTGTCCAGCAATTTTTAGCCCACTATCCCGGACTAGATGGCCTTCTGCAGAGTGCACGGTCGCTGTGTGCTCACTTCCGCCGTTCGCATCCCGCAGTTCAACGACTTACATCTCTACAGAAGTCGTTGGGCCTGCCAGTTCACCGGCTGAAATGCGATGTGCCGACACGGTGGAATTCAACTCTGCACATGTTGCAGCGACTGTGGCAGCACCGACAAGCCCTGGTGCAATACGTTCTGACGTATAGCCTGGGCCAACGAGATCCAGAGGTGGGGCAAATCACGCTGGAGGAGTGGTCTCAGATCAGGGACCTATGCACCCTTCTGCACAGTCTTGAAATGGCGACGAAGATGTTTAGTGCTGACGATGCCATTATCAGCATGACTGTTTTGGTGATTTACATGCTGGAGCACATGTTAAACAGAATTCGGAGTCAGGTGGTGGGACAAGAGGAGGTGGAGGAAGTAGAGGAGGAGTCGTATGCGGAAGGGCTAACATCTGCAAGGTCCAGACGGTTGGCAGCACCAAGGCGGCAGGCATGGGAGGGTGGGGGAGAGGGATTAACCAGGGCGCATGGTAGCAGCCAAACTGTTGAGGAAGGTGCAGGAGCCGAGGAAGAAGTGGAGGACGAACTGGCAATGGGCATGGAAGACTCATCAGATGAGGGAGACCTTGATCACATTTCTGTTGTGCGAGGTTGGAGGGAGAGGGCAGAGGAAGGAAGCATGATTCTTACCTCGCTACCAACACAACAAGGACTTGGTCCTTCTGGATGCGCAAGACACATGAGTGCCTTCTTGCTGCACTACCTGCAACATGACCCCCGGATTGTCAGAATTCGAAGTAATCCCGACTACTGGGTTGCCACACTCTTAGATCCCCGGTACAAAAGTATATTTGCCGAAATAATTCCTGCCATAAAAAGGTATTGACGAATGCAGGAGTATCTGTTGCAGAATCTTACATGTGCTTTTCCACAAAACACCAGTGGTGCACGTAGTGAATCTCACAGTTCTAACTTGCCAACGGTGGGACTGTCGAGCCTTCATCACTCAAACAGTAAGAGTAACACAGTATCTGCTGGTAACAGCAATTTTGTGGAATCGTTTCACCACTTTTTTAGACCATCCTTTGCAAGGCCACAGGAGACAAGAAGTCTGACACATAGTCAATGCCTAGAGAGGATGGTACAGGAGAATCTCCAAGTGAACATCGAAGCCATGACTGTGTCACTGGACCCTTGCTCATTTTGGTATTCCAATCTTGAAAAATCGCCGGAGCTCGCCACTGACGCCTTGGAGATCTTGTCATGCCATGCAGCCAGCGTTCTCTCTGAACGTGTGTTCAGCGCTGCTGGTGGTGTGCTGACAGATAAGCGCACGCGGCTGTCCACTGAGAATGTAGACAGACTCATGTTCATAAAGATGATCAAATCATGGATTCGCAAGGACATTTCTACCCCTGTGTCATCCTTGGGAGACTAAAAGCTTGGGGATTTGGTAAAATCACCTCACCAACCGTTTTAAGCAACAGTGGGGCAATTGATGCCACTTAACCCTAGAACGCATGACCATAAAAATCTACACTTTCACATACCTGGGGCCCTTTAGGCCCGTGTGCAAATAACAAGGAATAACTCAAACTCAAATGACAAACAACTATATACATGAAGAATACCTAGAGTTTCAAAATTCTAACTAAAGCAATCTTGCAGAAAATAGAAAACAATTAACTGGGCGGGCCTGCAAGGCCACAGGTATGCGTTCTAGGGTTAAGTGGTGTCTGTGCCACAATTTTGGGAGTCCCCTTGCTGTGTCTTACGTGACGTTGGCATCGTCAATTCCAGGTGGGTTTGGTCGCACCCCCCCCTTTTAACTGTAAGAAACTACATACACTATGGCTTGGGGTAACACAGATGGTTGAGTCTGAAGAGCTGTTTACTCAGAGGTCTGCTCCAAATCTTCAGTGTCTGCTAGTCAGCGTAGCCTAGCATCTAGCCTAGGCAATACTTTGGGCGTAGTAGCCCAGCTGCGAAGCAAGCTGCACCGCCTGTGTATCTAATAAGAATTTTTAAATTAATCTAGCCTAGGCAGACTGTGGGGACCCCCAACCAAACCCAGATGCTCAGCCCCCCTACCGCCCCCCTTTCATGGACAACCCAATAATGTAACTCTTACAACTGGATGGGTGAGGATCGGTCACAGCTTTATTAACTCTTTATACTCATTCCATTAGAAAAGCATTTTATTTCTAAAATAATTCAGCTTGTTGCAGCAAGCCCTGGGTCCCCACTCCGGCAAGTTGGCCAACAAGTGTAACTCTCCAACATGTCCTTTCTATTTCCAGGCCATGGAGGATCCAGCGTACTCATATGCAGGACTCTGACCCCCACCCATCACTCTTAACGCTTGTTCCACTCCGTCCTGGAGTCCTGACAGGAATATGTCCAGTCCAATATCTATTAAGTGAACACCGTCAGGCCGTATGAGGCCTGCTTTATCTCCTTCCAGTTGTCGGTGTCGTATCACTACACCGCCTCTGTCTCTTCTAAATTTTGCCATCCGAATATTTATTACCCGCCTTGTCCATTCGATGGCCGTGATGTCTCGCGCACCTTGCCATACCGCTATCGGCACAATCTCTGACCATACTATAGCTAATTTTGTGAAAAATTCTCTGAAGCGCTCAGTGTCTAGTTTCATTATTGCCATTAGTTATGCGCTCTTGTGATGACCTAGGTTGTTTCCCCCGGCCTGTATAACTAAGATGACCGGACCTCTTGCCTCTCTCCCTACCTTGATTACCTCCATTAGTACCTGTGGCCATAGCAGGCCTCTAATACCTCTCCAGTTGAAATATGTGTTATGAAACTCTAATTTCCTCCCGCCTGGGCGGACTTTCGCCCTTTTTTGTGCCCAATATATATACGAGTGGCCTATCACTCACACTGTTGGCTTAGCGTCACCTGTAAAAGAAACAAACCACGTTAGGATAACAAGTCCGGTCTTATGTATCTCGCCAAACACGTGGATCGCCATCTCCCTATCCTCTGAACTTCCGTTTCTGACAGTCCTGCTCTTGCTGCTTCCGTGGCCGCACCTATGCGGAATGAGTGTGTCCCGTAATCTTTGGGGTGGTTCCCTGCCGATGTTATGCATTTATTAAATATAGCTTGGAACAGGTATCTTGATAATGGCATTCCATCAATGTGTGATACGAAGAAATTACTTTGTGATCTGATGGTTAGATATGTTTTTACTATTGTTACCCGACTCAGTGTACCGTTTGTGGGTTGTAGAAGTACCCAAGTACCCCTGCCCGCTGGAACCGTTTTCGATTGGTGTATGCGTACACGTATTGCATTATTGGCTATGACTACTTGCTGGTGTAATAAGCGTCCACTGGTGGTAATTTTGGATTGAGGGACTAATTCGCTTATACATAGCTCCCCGAAGAAGGCGATCACAAATGCAGTAGACATTAGTGTTGCTTCAAATTGTGAGTGTCATGTTAATGGTGTTAGGGATAAGATGTGAGAAATCAGTTTTAGTGACACGGGATGGGACGTCTACATTCCTGACTTGGCTGACCCCTTTTCCACCCTTTTATGGATTGTCTGATGATGAATCTTTGTCACATCTCCCCAATTCAGTAGTTGGAAGTGAAATGCTACTCCGGTCAGACACCGCTGCGCTGACGCCCCTGATATGCCCCTCATCATTAGCTGGTGGAGAAATTCTATGGTGACTTGTGATCTGGCTTGTTCACATTGGTCAACCCGTCTGCCTGTTACTAGTCGTGTCCACTCTTCCCATGCCTTACCGTATGCTTGCCACGTTGACGGGGCAACTGACGCTCTGATTAATGGCATCAACTATTCGCCACTAGATCCCATAGGGAGGGTGGGCAACTGTTGCCCAATGGGTGGGCGTTGTGGAAGAGCTCTGTGAAAATCTGAAAATTGAATTGTTATAAAGCGTTAGCAGCAGCTTTATACCCCTCAGCATAGTGGCTAGCGCGGACCCATACATTGTGTTTTAGGCACAGGAATACTAGCCTGCGTAGTAGGCCTAGCACTGAGAGAGACGATGATGCCATCTTATTAATGCAGTGCGCTAGGCTGGTGTTTTGTGTTATGAAGCGTATATTTTTGTTAGCCAGGCGTGCGCCCCATATTTCTATTGCTACCACTATTGGGAAAAATTATTTTCAGGGCTAGATGCAGCTAAAAATTATTATTAATTTCAAAGCTGTTGGAGCTTGGTATAGATGGCCTAATACAATGAGTACCACACACTGCTAGAAGCCCAAATATTTTTTCAGAGGTAGATGCAGATAAAAATTATTTTTAATTTGCAACCTGATGGAGGTCAGTATAGATGGACTAATAGAGAAAGTCCCACACACTGCTAGAAGGCCAAATATTTTTTCAGAGCTAGATGCAGATAAAAATTATATTCAATTTGCAACCTGATGGAGGTCAGTATAGATGGACTAATAGAGAATGTCCCACACACTGCTAGAAGGCCAAATATTTTTTCACAGCTAGATGCAGATAAAAATTATATTCAATTTGCAACCTGATGGAGGTCAGTATAGATGGACTAATAGAACAAGTCCCACACACAGCTAGAAGCCCAAATATTTTTTCAGAGGTACTGTAGATGCAGATAAAAATTATTTTTAATTTGCAACCTGATGGAGGTCAGTATAGATGGACTAATACAACAAGTCCCACACACAGCTAGAAGCCCAATATTTTTTCAGAGCTAGATGCAGAGAAAAAATTATTTTGAATTTGCAACCCGATGGAGGTCAGTATAGATGGACTAATAGAGAAAGTCCCACACACTGCTAGAAGGCCCAATATTTTTTCAGAGGTAGATGCAGAAAAAAAATATATTCAGTTTGCAACCTGATGGAGGTCAGTATAGATGGACTAATACAACAAATCCCACACACAGCTAGAAGCCCAATATTTTTTCATAGGTAGATGCAGAAAAAATATATTCAGTTTGCAACCTGATGGAGGTCTGTATAGATGGATGAATAGAACAAGTCCCACACACAGCTAGAAGCCCAATATTTTTTCAGAGGTAGATGCAGAAAAAAATATATTCAGTTTGCAACCTGATGGAGGTCTGTATAGATGGATTAATAGAACAAGTCCCACACACAGCTAGAAGCCCAATATTTTTTCAGAGGTAGATGCAGAAAAAAATATATTCAGTTTGCAACCTGATGGAGGTCTGTATAGATGGATTAATAGAACAAGTCCCACACACAGCTAGAAGCCCAATATTTTTTCAGAGGTAGATGCAGAAAAAAATATATTCAGTTTGCAACCTGATGGAGGTCAGTATAGATGGACTAATACAACAAGTCCCACACACAGCTAGAAGCCCAATATTTTTTCAGAGATAGATGCAGACAAAAAATTATTTTGAATTTGCAACCTGATGGAGGTCAGTATAGATGGACTAATAGAGAAAGTCCCACACACTGCTAGAAGGCCACATATTTTTTCAGAGGTAGATGCAGAAAAAAATATATTCAGTTTGCAACCTGATGGAGGTCTGTATAGATGGATTAATAGAACAAGTCCCACACACAGCTAGAAGCCCAATATTTTTTCAGAGGTAGATGCAGAAAAAAATATATTCAGTTTGCAACCTGAAGGAGGTCAGTATAGATGGACTAATACAACAAGTCCCACACACAGCTAGAAGCCCAAATATTTTTTCAGAGGTACTGTAGATGCAGATAAAAATTATTTTTAATTTGCAACCTGATGGAGGTCAGTATAGATGGACTAATACAACAAGTCCCACACACAGCTAGAAGCCCAATATTTTTTCAGAGCTAGATGCAGACAAAAAATTATTTTGAATTTGCAACCTGATGGAGGTCAGTATAGATGGACTAATAGAGAAAGTCCCACACACTGCTAGAAGGCCAAATATTTTTTCAGAGGTAGCTGCAGATAAAAATTATTTTTAATTTGCAACCTGATGGAGGTCAGTATAGATGGACTAATAGAGAAAGTCCCACACACAGCTAGAAGGCAAAATATTTTTTCAGAGCTAGATGCAGATAAAAATTATATTCAATTTGCAACCTGATGGAGGTCAGTATAGATGGACTAATAGAACAAGTCCCACACACTGCTAGAAGCCCAAATATTTTTTCAGAGGTACTGTAGATGCAGATAAAAATTATTTTTAATTTGCAACCTGATGGAGGTCAGTATAGATGGACTAATACAACAAGTCCCACACACAGCTAGAAGCCCAATATTTTTTCAGAGGTAGATGCAGAAAAAAATATATTCAGTTTGCAACCTGATGGAGGTCTGTATAGATGGATTAATAGAACAAGTCCCACACACAGCTAGAAGCCCAATATTTTTTTAGAGGTAGATGCAGAAAAAAATATATTCAGTTTGCAACCTGATGGAGGTCAGTATAGATGGACTAATACAACAAGTCCCACACAGCTAGAAGCCCAATATTTTTTCAGAGCTAGATGCAGAAAAAAATGATATTCAATTTGCAACCTGATGGAGGTCAGTATAGATGGACTAATAGAATGATGCTATGCCCAAAAGATTTTACTTCACTAGGTGCAGTAAAAAAATTGGTATTCTATACACAGGTGGTATATCTTGCAACACAGATAGACTACTCCACTGACTAACACACTCTGCAATAGGCCAAAAAGGATTAGCTTTGCTAGATTCAGCCAAATGCTGTGAAAAAAACTTGCACAGCACTGGCACAGACCTGCCTGGCAAAAACTTATGGGAACTGATGTAACCTAGTCCTGAAAAGGACTCCAATTACAATTAGTCTTTACTCCCACAACCTATCTATTTAAGAGCACAGACCTGCCTGATAAAAGTCATAGGAAATGCTGTAACCTAGTCCTTAAAAGGACTGCAATCACAACTATTCCCTACTCCCAAGCTATCTGTAGATTTGTGCGAAAATTGGCTTGAAATTAACAAGGTATAGAGCACACAGCAACAGCGGTGCCGTCTAACACGCAGCTGCAGCAGTGAGAAAATGGTGGCGACGGGGAAAATGGCTTGGTCTTATAGGGCAAGGACATGTGACATACACTGCCAATGACACATGCCCTTGCTTGTGTGAGAAAAAGCACTTCGCTCCGTGTGTGCGCTGCTGATAGGCTGACAGATTGCACCTCCCCAATGTAAATGCAGGAAAGAGAAAAAAAAATGGAGATCTTCATTGTTCGTGCAGAGATCCATCCCCTGCCCCTCCCCCCACCCCCCTGTAGACTCAAACTGCGTATTAACATTAATTTTCATCATTACTGAGAAAAAATCCAGTTATGATTTTGGTGCACGAACAGTTATCGAACATAACCTCGAACAGCCGAATTTTTCTCAAATTGTTCGTGATCGCCGAACGGCTCGAACACCGCCCAAAACAGCTCGAATTTGAGATTGGCGAACAGTTCGAGTAGAACAACGCTCATCTCTAGTTGTGACACAAAATATATCTGTTGAAAATAGTCTTGTGTAGGCCAGATATCCTAGTGTGGTTTCGCAGTTCCATGGGTCAAATCGCTGTACTATCCAGTTTTGGGCCTTTGGTATCTAAAAAAAATGCAGTTTGAGTGTGTCGCTCATTGTTCAGCCGCAAATATCTCAATTTAAAAAAGTGTGGTATAACCCAGTAAACAATAACTGTGGTTTTGCCATCCCACGGTAAAAAATCTCTATTATTCAGGTTTTGGTATATTTTCCGTAAAGAAAAACAGTAGTGTCTCCTGACTGTTGTGACACAAAATATATCTGTTGAAAATAGTCTTGTGTAGGCCCGACATCCCAGTGTGGTTTCGCAGTTCCATGGGTCAAATAGCTGTACTACCCAGTTTTGGGCCTTTGGCATCTAAAAAAAAAGCAGTTTGAGTGTGTCGCTCACTGTTCAGCCGCAAATATCTCTATTTAAAAAAGTGTGGTATACCCCAGTAAACAATAACTGTGGTTTTGCCATCCCACGGTAAAAAATCTCTATTATTCAGCTTTTGGTAGTTTTTTTCGTAAAGAAAAACAGTAGTGTCTCCTGACTGTTGTGACACAAAAATATATCTGTTGAAAATAGTCTTGTGTAGGCCCGACATCCCAGTGTGGTTTCGCAGTTCCATGCGTCAAATCGCTGTGCTATCCAGTTTTGGGCCTTTGGTATCTAAAAAAAAGCAGTTTGAGTGTGTCGCTCACTGTTCAGCCGCAAATATGTCTATTTAAAAAAGTGTGGTATACCCCAGTAAACAATAACTGTGGTTTTGCCATCCCACGGTAAAAAATCTCTATTATTCAGCTTTTGGTAGTTTTTTTCGTAAAGAAAAACAGCAGTGTCTCCTGACTGTTGTGACACAAAAATATATCAGTAGAAAATAGTCTTGTGTAGGCCCGACATCCCACTGTGGTTTCACAGCTACATGGGTCAAATCGCTGTACTATCCAGTTTTGGGCCTTTGGTATCTAAAAAAAAAGCAGTTTGAGTGTGTTGCTCACTGTTCAGCCGCAAATATCTCTATTTAAAAAAGTGTGGTATAACCCAGAAAACAATAACTGTGGTTTTGCCATCCCACGGTAAAAAATCTCTATAATTCAGCTTTTGGTAGTTTTTTTCGTAAAGAAAAACAGCAGTGTCTCCTGACTGTTGTGACACAAAAATATATCTGTTGAAAATAGTCTTGGGTAGGCCCGACATCCCAGTGTGGTTTCGCAGTTCCATGGGTCAAATCGCTGTGCTATCCAGTTTTGGGCCTTTGGTATCTAAAAAAAAGCAGTTTGAGTGTGTCGCTCACTGTTCAGCCGCAAATATGTCTATTTAAAAAAGTGTGGTATACCCCAGTAAACAATAACTGTAGTTTTGCAATCCCACTGTAAAAAATCTCTATTATTCAGCTTTTGGTAGTTTTTTCCGTAAAGAAAAACTGTAGTGTCTCCTGACTTTTGTGACACAAAAATATATCTGTTGATAATAATCTTGTGTACGCCCGACATCCCAGTGTGGTTTCGCAGTTCCATGGGTCAAATCGCTGTACTATCCATTTTTGGGCCTTTGGTATCTAAAAAAAAGCAGTTTGAGTGTGTCGCTCACTGTTCAGCCGCAAATATCTCTATTTAAAAAAGTGTGGTATACCCCAGTAAACAATAACTGTGGTTTTGCCATCCCATGGTAAAAAATCTCTATTATTCAGCTTTTGGTAGTTTTTTCCGTAAAGAAAAACAGTAGTGTCTCCTGACTGTTGTGACACAAAAATATATCAGTTGAAAATAGTCTTGTGTAGGCCCGACATCCCAGTGGGGTTTCGCAGTTCCATGGGTCAAATCGCTGTACTATCCAGTTTTGGGCCTTTGGTATCTAAAAAAAAAGCAGTTTGAGTGTGTCGCTCACTGTTGAGCCGCAAATATCTCTATTTAAAAAAGTGTGGTATACCCCAGTAAACAATAACTGTGGTTTTGCCACCCCACGGTAAAAAATCTCTATTATTTAGCTTTTGGGACTTTTTTCCGTAAAGAAAAACAGTAGTGTCTCCTGACTGTTGTGACACAAAAATATATCTGTTGAAAATAGTCTTGTGTAGGCTCGACATCCCAGTGTGGTTTCGCAGTTCCATGGGTCAAATCGCTGTACTATCCAGTTTGGGGCCTTTGGTTTCTAAAAAAAAAGCAGTTTCAGTGTGTCGCTCACTGTTCAGCCGCAAATATCTCTACTTAAAAATGTGTGGTAAACCCCAGTAAACAATAACTGTGGTTTTGCCATCCCACGGTAAAAAATCTCTCTTATTCAGCTTTTGGTAGTTTTTTCCATAAAGAAAAACAGTAGTGTCTCCTGACTGTTGTGACATAAAAATATATTTGTTGAAAATAGTCTTGTGTAGGCCCGACATCCCATTGTGGTTTTGCAGTTCCACGGGTCAAATCGCTGTACTATCCAGTTTTGGGCCTTTGGTATCTAAAAAAAGCAGTTTGAGTGTGTCGCTCACTGTTCAGCCGCAAATATCTCTATTTAAAAAAGTGTGGTATACCCCAGTAAACAATAACTGTGGTTTTGCCATCCCACGGTAAAAAATCTCTATTATTCAGGTTTTGGTATATTTTCCGTAAAGAAAAACAGTAGTGTCTCCTGACTTTTGTGACACAAAAATACATCTGTTGAAAATAGTCTTGTGCAGGCCCGACATCCCAGTGTGGTTTCGCAGTTCCACGGGTCAAATCACTGTGCTATCCAGTTTTGGGCCTTTGGTATCTAAAAAAAAAGCATTTTGAGTGTGTCGCTCACTGTTCAGCCGCAAATATCTCTATTTAAAAAAGTGTGGAATACCCCAGTAAACAATAACTGTAGTTTTGCCATCCCACTGTAAAAAATCTCTATTATTCAGCTTTTGGTAGTTTTTTCCATAAAGAAAAACTGCAGTGTCTCCTGACTGTTGTGACACAAAAATATATCTATTGAAATTAGTCTTGTGTAGGCCCGACATCCCAGTGTGGTTTTGCAGTTCCACAGGTAAAATCGCTGTACTATCCTGTTTTGGGCCTTTGGTATCTAAAAAAAAGCAGTTTGAGTGTGTCTCTCACTGTTCAGCTGCAAATATCTCTATTTAAATAAGTGTGGTATAACCCAGTAAACAATAACTGTGGTTTTGCCATCCCACTGTAAAAAATCTATATTATTTAGGTTTCGGTATATTTTCCGCAAAGAAAAACAGTAGTGTCTCCTTGACTGTTGTGACACAAAATATATCTGTTGAAAATAGCCTTGTGTAGGCCCGACATCCCAGTGTGGTTTCGCAGTTCCATGGGTCAAATCGCTGTACTATCCAGTTTTGGGCCTTTGGTATCTAAAAAAAAAGCAGTTGGAGTGTGTCGCTCACTCTTCAGCCGCAAATATCTCTATTTAAAAAAGTGTGGTTTACCCCAGTAAACAATAACTGTGGTTTTGCCATCCCACGGTAAAAAATCTCTATTATTCAGTTTTTGGTATATTTTCCGTAAAGAAAAACAATAGTGTCTCCTGTCTGTTGTGACACAAAAATATATCTGTTGAAAGAAGCCTTGTGTAGGCCCGACATCCCACTGTGGTTTCGCAGTTCCACGGGTCAAATCGCTGTACTATCCAGTTTTCGGCCTTTGGTATCTAAAAAAAAAGCAGTTTGAGTGTGTCGCTCACTGTTCAACCGCAAATATCTCCATTTAAAAAAGTGTGGTATACCCCAGTAAACAATAACTGAGGTTTTGCCATCCCACGGTAAAAAATCTCTATTATTCAGGTTTTGGTATATTTTCCGTAAAGAAAAACAGTAGTGTCTCCTGACTGTTGTGACACAAAAATATATCTGTTGAAAATAGTCTTGTGTAGGCTCGACATCCCAGTGTGGTTTCGCAGTTCCATGGGTCAAATCGCTGTACTATCCAGTTTTGGGCCTTTGGTATCTTAAAAAAAAGCAGTTTGAGTGTGTCGCTCACTGTTCAGCCACAAATATCTTTATTTAAATAAGTGTGGTATACCCCAGTAAACAATAACTGTGGTTTTGCCATCCCACTGTAAAAAATCTCTCTTATTCAGCTTTTGGTATATTTTCCGTAAAGAAAAACAGTAGTGTCTCCTGACTGTTGTGACACAAAAATATATCTGTTGAAAATAGTCTTGTGTAGGCTCGACATCCCAGTGTGGTTTCGCAGTTCCATGGGTCAAATCGCTGTACTATCCAGTTTTGGGCCTTTGGTATCTTAAAAAAAAGCAGTTTGAGTGTGTCGCTCACTGTTCAGCCGCAAATATCTTTATTTAAATGAGTGTGGTATACCCCAGTAAACAATAACTGTGGTTTTGCCATCCCACGGTAAAAAATCTCTCTTATTCAGCTTTTGGTAGTTTTTTCCGTAAAGAAAAACAGTAGTGTCTCCTGACTGTTGTGACACAAAAATATATCTGTTGAAAATAGTCTTGTGTAGGCCCGACATACCAGTGTGGTTTCGCAGTTCCATGGGTCAAATCGCTGTGCTATCCAGTTTCGGGCCTTTGGTATCTAAAAAAAAAACAGTTTGAGTGCGTCGCTCACTGTTCAGCCGCAAATATCTCTATTCAAAATAGTGTGGTATACCCCAGTAAACAATAACTGTGGTTTTGCCATCCCACGGTAAAAAATCTCTATTATTCAGCTTTTGGTATTTTTTTCCGTAAAGAAAAAGAGTAGTGTCTCCTGACTGTTGTGGCACAAAAATATATCTGTTGAAAATAGTCTTGTGTAGGCCCGACATCCCAGTGTGGTTTCGCAGTTCCACGGGTCAAATTGCTGTGCTATCCAGTTTTGGGCCTGTGGTATCTAAAAAAAAAGCAGTTTGAGAGTGTTAATCACTGTTCAGCCGCAAATATCTCTATTTAAAAAAGTGTGGAATACCCCAGTAAACAATAACTGTAGTTTTGCAATCCCACTGTAAAAAATCTCTATTATTCAGCTTTTGGTAGTTTTTTCCGTAAAGAAAAACTGTAGTGTCTCCTGACTTTTGTAACACAAAAATATATCTGTTGATAATAGTCTTGTGTACGCCCGACATCCCAGTGTGGTTTCGCAGTTCCATGGGTCAAATCGCTGTACTATCCATTTTTGGGCCTTTGGTATCTAAAAAAGAGAAGTTTGAGTGTGTCGCTCACTGTTCAGCCGCAAATATCTCTATTTAAAAAAGTGTGGTATACCCCAGTAAACAATAACTGTGGTTTTGCCATCCCATGGTAAAAAATCTCTATTATTCAGCTTTTGGTAGTTTTTTCCGTAAAGAAAAACAGTAGTGTCTCCTGACTGTTGTGACACAAAAATATATCAGTTGAAAATAGTCTTGTGTAGGCCCGACATCCCAGTGGGGTTTCGCAGTTCCATGGGTCAAATCGCTGTACTATCCAGTTTCGGGCCTTTGGTATCTAAAAAAAAACAGTTTGAGTGCGTCGCTCACTGTTCAGCCGCAAATATCTCTATTCAAAATAGTGTGGTATACCCCAGTAAACAATAACTGTGGTTTTGCCATCCCACGGTAAAAAATCTCTATTATTCAGCTTTTGGTATTTTTTTCCGTAAAGAAAAACAGTAGTGTCTCCTGACTGTTGTGGCACAAAAATATATCTGTTGAAAATAGTCTTGTGTAGGCCCGACATCCCAGTGTGGTTTCGCAGTTCCACGGGTCAAATCGCTGTGCTATCCAGTTTTGGGCCTGTGGTATCTAAAAAAAAAGCAGTTTGAGTGTGTCAATCACTGTTCAGCCGCAAATATCTCTATTTAAAAAAGTGTGGAATACCCCAGTAAACAATAACTGTAGTTTTGCAATCCCACTGTAAAAAATCTCTATTATTCAGCTTTTGGTAGTTTTTTCCGTAAAGAAAAACTGTAGTGTCTCCTGACTTTTGTGACACAAAAATATATCTGTTGATAATAGTCTTGTGTACGCCCGACATCCCAGTGTGGTTTCGCAGTTCCACGGGTCAAATCGCTGTACTATCCATTTTTGGGCCTTTGGTATCTAAAAAAAAGAAGTTTGAGTGTGTCGCTCACTGTTCAGCCGCAAATATCTCTATTTAAAAAAGTGTGGTATGAGCCCAGTAAACAATAACTGTGGTTTTGCCATCCCATGGTAAAAAATCTCTATTATTCAGCTTTTGGTTGTTTTTTCCGTAAAGAAAAACAGTAGTGTCTCCTGACTGTTGTGACACAAAAATATATCAGTTGAAAATAGTCTTGTGTAGGCCCGACATCCCAGTGGGGTTTCGCAGTTCCATGGGTCAAATCGCTGTACTATCCAGTTTTGGGCCTTTGGTATCTAAAAAAAAAGCAGTTTGAGTGTGTCGCTCACTGTTCAGCCGCAAATATCTCTATTTAAGAAAGTGTGGTATACCCCAGTAAACAATAACTGTGGTTTTGCCACCCGACGGTAAAAAATCTCTATTATTCAGCTTTTGGCACTTTTTTCCGTAAAGAAAAACAGTAGTGTCTCCTGACTGTTGTGACACAAAAATATATCTGTTGAAAATAGTCTTGTGTAGGCTCGACATCCCAGTGTGGTTTCGCAGTTCCATGCGTCAAATCGCTGTACTATCCAGTTTGGGGCCTTTGGTTTCTAAAAAAAAAGCAGTTTGAGTGTGTCGCTCACTGTTCAGCCGCAAATATCTCTACTTAAAAATGTGTGGTAAACCCCAGTAAACAATAACTGTGGTTTTGCCATCCCACGGTAAAAAATCTCTCTTATTCAGCTTTTGGTAGTTTTTTCCATAAAGAAAAACAGTAGTGTCTCCTGACTGTTGTGACACAAAAATATATTTGTTGAAAATAGTCTTGTGTAGGCCCGACATCACAGTGTGGTTTTGCAGTTCCACGGGTCAAATCGCTGTACTATCCAGTTTTGGGCCTTTGGTATCTAAAAAAAAGCAGTTTGAGTGTGTCGCTCACTGTTCAGCCGCAAATATCTCTATTTAAAAAAGTGTGGTATACCCCAGTAAACAATAACTGTGGTTTTGCCATCCCACGGTAAAAAATCTCTATTATTCAGCTTTTGGTAGTTTTTTCCGTAAAGAAAAACAGTAGTGTCTCCTGACTGTTGTGACACAAAAATATATCTGTTGAAAATAGTCTTGCGTAGGCCCCACATCCCAGTGTGATTTCGCAGTTCCATGAGTCAAATCGCTGTACTATCCAGTTTTGGGCCTTTGGTATCTAAAAAAAAAGCAGTTTGAGTGTGTCGCTCACTGTTCAGCCGCAAATATCTCTATTTTAAAAAGTGTGGTATACCCCAGTAAACAATAACTGTGGTTTTGCCATCCCACAGTAAAAAATCTCTATTATTCAGGTTTTGGTATATTTTCCGTAAAGAAAAACAGTAGTGTCTCCTGACTGTTGTGACACAAAAATATATCTGTTGAAAATAGTCTTGTGTAGGCCCGACATCCCAGTGTGGTTTCGCAGTTCCATGGGTCAAATCGCTGTGCTATCCAGTTTTGGGCCTTTGGTATCTAAAAAAAAGCAGTTTGAGTGTGTCGCTCACTGTTCAGCCGCAAATATCTTTATTTAAATGAGTGTGGTATACCCCAGTAAACAATAACTGTGGTTTTGCCATCCCACGGTAAAAAATCTCTCTTATTCAGCTTTTGGTAGTTTTTTCCGTAAAGAAAAACAGTAGTGTCTCCTGACTGTTGTGACACAAAAATATATCTGTTGAATATAGTCTTGTGTAGGCCCGACATCCCAGTGTGGTTTCGCAGTTCCATGGGTCAAATCGCTGTGCTATCCAGTTTCGGGCCTTTGGTATCTAAAAAAAAAACAGTTTGAGTGCGTCGCTCACTGTTCAGCCGCAGATATCTCTATTCAAAATAGTGTGGTATACCCCAGTAAACAATAACTGTGGTTTTGCCATCCCACGGTAAAAAATCTCTATTATTCAGCTTTTGGTATTTTTTTCCGTAAAGAAAAACAGTAGTGTCTCCTGACTGTTGTGGCACAAAAATATATCTGTTGAAAATAGTCTTGTGTAGGCCCGACATCCCAGTGTGGTTTCGCAGTTCCACGGGTCAAATTGCTGTGCTATCCAGTTTTGGGCCTGTGGTATCTAAAAAAAAAGCAGTTTGAGAGTGTTAATCACTGTTCAGCCGCAAATATCTCTATTTAAAAAAGTGTGGAATACCCCAGTAAACAATAACTGTAGTTTTGCAATCCCACTGTAAAAAATCTCTATTATTCAGCTTTTGGTAGTTTTTTCCGTAAAGAAAAACTGTAGTGTCTCCTGACTTTTGTAACACAAAAATATATCTGTTGATAATAGTCTTGTGTACGCCCGACATCCCAGTGTGGTTTCGCAGTTCCATGGGTCAAATCGCTGTACTATCCATTTTTGGGCCTTTGGTATCTAAAAAAGAGAAGTTTGAGTGTGTCGCTCACTGTTCAGCCGCAAATATCTCTATTTAAAAAAGTGTGGTATACCCCAGTAAACAATAACTGTGGTTTTGCCATCCCATGATAAAAAATCTCTATTATTCAGCTTTTGGTAGTTTTTTCCGTAAAGAAAAACAGTAGTGTCTCCTGACTGTTGTGACACAAAAATATATCAGTTGAAAATAGTCTTGTGTAGGCCCGACATCCCAGTGGGGTTTCGCAGTTCCATGGGTCAAATCGCTGTACTATCCAGTTTCGGGCCTTTGGTATCTAAAAAAAAACAGTTTGAGTGCGTCGCTCACTGTTCAGCCGCAAATATCTCTATTCAAAATAGTGTGGTATACCCCAGTAAACAATAACTGTGGTTTTGCCATCCCACGGTAAAAAATCTCTATTATTCAGCTTTTGGTATTTTTTTCCGTAAAGAAAAACAGTAGTGTCTCCTGACTGTTGTGGCACAAAAATATATCTGTTGAAAATAGTCTTGTGTAGGCCCGACATCCCAGTGTGGTTTCGCAGTTCCACGGGTCAAATCGCTGTGCTATCCAGTTTTGGGCCTGTGGTATCTAAAAAAAAAGCAGTTTGAGTGTGTCAATCACTGTTCAGCCGCAAATATCTCTATTTAAAAAAGTGTGGAATACCCCAGTAAACAATAACTGTAGTTTTGCAATCCCACTGTAAAAAATCTCTATTATTCAGCTTTTGGTAGTTTTTTCCGTAAAGAAAAACTGTAGTGTCTCCTGACTTTTGTGACACAAAAATATATCTGTTGATAATAGTCTTGTGTACGCCCGACATCCCAGTGTGGTTTCGCAGTTCCACGGGTCAAATCGCTGTACTATCCATTTTTGGGCCTTTGGTATCTAAAAAAAAGAAGTTTGAGTGTGTCGCTCACTGTTCAGCCGCAAATATCTCTATTTAAAAAAGTGTGGTATGAGCCCAGTAAACAATAACTGTGGTTTTGCCATCCCATGGTAAAAAATCTCTATTATTCAGCTTTTGGTTGTTTTTTCCGTAAAGAAAAACAGTAGTGTCTCCTGACTGTTGTGACACAAAAATATATCAGTTGAAAATAGTCTTGTGTAGGCCCGACATCCCAGTGGGGTTTCGCAGTTCCATGGGTCAAATCGCTGTACTATCCAGTTTTGGGCCTTTGGTATCTAAAAAAAAAGCAGTTTGAGTGTGTCGCTCACTGTTCAGCCGCAAATATCTCTATTTAAGAAAGTGTGGTATACCCCAGTAAACAATAACTGTGGTTTTGCCACCCGACGGTAAAAAATCTCTATTATTCAGCTTTTGGCACTTTTTTCCGTAAAGAAAAACAGTAGTGTCTCCTGACTGTTGTGACACAAAAATATATCTGTTGAAAATAGTCTTGTGTAGGCTCGACATCCCAGTGTGGTTTCGCAGTTCCATGCGTCAAATCGCTGTACTATCCAGTTTGGGGCCTTTGGTTTCTAAAAAAAAAGCAGTTTGAGTGTGTCGCTCACTGTTCAGCCGCAAATATCTCTACTTAAAAATGTGTGGTAAACCCCAGTAAACAATAACTGTGGTTTTGCCATCCCACGGTAAAAAATCTCTCTTATTCAGCTTTTGGTAGTTTTTTCCATAAAGAAAAACAGTAGTGTCTCCTGACTGTTGTGACACAAAAATATATTTGTTGAAAATAGTCTTGTGTAGGCCCGACATCACAGTGTGGTTTTGCAGTTCCACGGGTCAAATCGCTGTACTATCCAGTTTTGGGCCTTTGGTATCTAAAAAAAAGCAGTTTGAGTGTGTCGCTCACTGTTCAGCCGCAAATATCTCTATTTAAAAAAGTGTGGTATACCCCAGTAAACAATAACTGTGGTTTTGCCATCCCACGGTAAAAAATCTCTATTATTCAGCTTTTGGTAGTTTTTTCCGTAAAGAAAAACAGTAGTGTCTCCTGACTGTTGTGACACAAAAATATATCTGTTGAAAATAGTCTTGCGTAGGCCCCACATCCCAGTGTGATTTCGCAGTTCCATGAGTCAAATCGCTGTACTATCCAGTTTTGGGCCTTTGGTATCTAAAAAAAAAGCAGTTTGAGTGTGTCGCTCACTGTTCAGCCGCAAATATCTCTATTTTAAAAAGTGTGGTATACCCCAGTAAACAATAACTGTGGTTTTGCCATCCCACAGTAAAAAATCTCTATTATTCAGGTTTTGGTATATTTTCCGTAAAGAAAAACAGTAGTGTCTCCTGACTGTTGTGACACAAAAATATATCTGTTGAAAATAGTCTTGTGTAGGCCCGACATCCCAGTGTGGTTTCGCAGTTCCATGGGTCAAATCGCTGTGCTATCCAGTTTTGGGCCTTTGGTATCTAAAAAAAAGCAGTTTGAGTGTGTCGCTCACTGTTCAGCCGCAAATATGTCTATTTAAAAAAGTGTGGTATGCCCCAGTAAACAATAACTGTGGTTTTGCCATCCCACGGTAAAAAATCTCTATTATTCAGGTTTTGGTATATTTTCCGTAAAGAAAAACAGTAGTGTCTCCTGACTGTTGTGGCACAAAAATATATCTGTTGAAAATAGTCTTGTGTAGGCCCGACATCCCAGTGTGGTTTCGCAGTTCCATGGGTCAAATCGCTGTGCTATCCAGTTTTGGGCCTTTGGTATCTAAAAAAAAAGCAGTTTGAGTGTGTCGCTCACTGTTCAGCCGCAAATATCTCTATTTAAAAAAGTGTGGAATACCCCAGTAAACAATAACTGTAGTTTTGCCATCCCACTGTAAAAAATCTCTATTATTCAGCTTTTGGTAGTTTTTTCCGTAAAGAAAAACTGCAGCGTCTCCTGACTGTTGTGACACAAAAATATATCTGTTGAAAATAGTCTTGTGTAGGCCCGACATCCCAGTGTGGTTTTGCAGTTCCACAGGTAAAATCGCTGTACTATCCTGTTTTGGGCCTTTGGTATCTAAAAAAAAGCAGTTTGAGTGTGTCGCTCACTGTTCAGCTGCAAATATCTCTATTTAAAAAAGTGTTGTATAACCCAGTAAACAATAACTGTGGTTTTGCCATCCCATGGTAAAAAATCTCTATTGTTCAGCTTTTGGTAGTTTTTTTCGTAAAGAAAAACAGTAGTGTCTCCTGACTGTTGTGACACAAAAATATATCAGTAGAAAATAGTCTTGTGTAGGCCCGACATCCCACTGTGGTTTCACAGCTACATGGGTCAAATCGCTGTACTATCCAGTTTTGGGCCTTTGGTATCTAAAAAAAAAGCAGTTTGAGTGTGTTGCTCACTGTTCAGCCGCAAATATCTCTATTTAAAAAAGTGTGGTATAACCCAGAAAACAATAACTGTGGTTTTGCCATCCCACGGTAAAAAATCTCTATAATTCAGCTTTTGGTAGTTTTTTTCGTAAAGAAAAACAGCAGTGTCTCCTGACTGTTGTGACACAAAAATATATCTGTTGAAAATAGTCTTGGGTAGGCCCGACATCCCAGTGTGGTTTCGCAGTTCCATGGGTCAAATCGCTGTGCTATCCAGTTTTGGGCCTTTGGTATCTAAAAAAAAGCAGTTTGAGTGTGTCGCTCACTGTTCAGCCGCAAATATGTCTATTTAAAAAAGTGTGGTATACCCCAGTAAACAATAACTGTAGTTTTGCAATCCCACTGTAAAAAATCTCTATTATTCAGCTTTTGGTAGTTTTTTCCGTAAAGAAAAACTGTAGTGTCTCCTGACTTTTGTGACACAAAAATATATCTGTTGATAATAATCTTGTGTACGCCCGACATCCCAGTGTGGTTTCGCAGTTCCATGGGTCAAATCGCTGTACTATCCATTTTTGGGCCTTTGGTATCTAAAAAAAAGCAGTTTGAGTGTGTCGCTCACTGTTCAGCC
The DNA here is from genome assembly GCF_046119375.1 of Phyllobates terribilis. Classification (NCBI taxonomy): domain Eukaryota; kingdom Metazoa; phylum Chordata; class Amphibia; order Anura; family Dendrobatidae; genus Phyllobates; species Phyllobates terribilis. Next base: position 590,951,599 of record NW_027362763.1, on the reverse strand, counting down.
GCAAATATCTCTATTTAAAAAAGTGTGGTATACCCCAGTAAACAATAACTGTGGTTTTGCCATCCCATGGTAAAAAATCTCTATTATTCAGCTTTTGGTAGTTTTTTCCGTAAAGAAAAACAGTAGTGTCTCCTGACTGTTGTGACACAAAAATATATCAGTTGAAAATAGTCTTGTGTAGGCCCGACATCCCAGTGGGGTTTCGCAGTTCCATGGGTCAAATCGCTGTACTATCCAGTTTTGGGCCTTTGGTATCTAAAAAAAAAGCAGTTTGAGTGTGTCGCTCACTGTTGAGCCGCAAATATCTCTATTTAAAAAAGTGTGGTATACCCCAGTAAACAATAACTGTGGTTTTGCCACCCCACGGTAAAAAATCTCTATTATTTAGCTTTTGGGACTTTTTTCCGTAAAGAAAAACAGTAGTGTCTCCTGACTGTTGTGACACAAAAATATATCTGTTGAAAATAGTCTTGTGTAGGCTCGACATCCCAGTGTGGTTTCGCAGTTCCATGGGTCAAATCGCTGTACTATCCAGTTTGGGGCCTTTGGTTTCTAAAAAAAAAGCAGTTTCAGTGTGTCGCTCACTGTTCAGCCGCAAATATCTCTACTTAAAAATGTGTGGTAAACCCCAGTAAACAATAACTGTGGTTTTGCCATCCCACGGTAAAAAATCTCTCTTATTCAGCTTTTGGTAGTTTTTTCCATAAAGAAAAACAGTAGTGTCTCCTGACTGTTGTGACATAAAAATATATTTGTTGAAAATAGTCTTGTGTAGGCCCGACATCCCATTGTGGTTTTGCAGTTCCACGGGTCAAATCGCTGTACTATCCAGTTTTGGGCCTTTGGTATCTAAAAAAAGCAGTTTGAGTGTGTCGCTCACTGTTCAGCCGCAAATATCTCTATTTAAAAAAGTGTGGTATACCCCAGTAAACAATAACTGTGGTTTTGCCATCCCACGGTAAAAAATCTCTATTATTCAGGTTTTGGTATATTTTCCGTAAAGAAAAACAGTAGTGTCTCCTGACTTTTGTGACACAAAAATACATCTGTTGAAAATAGTCTTGTGCAGGCCCGACATCCCAGTGTGGTTTCGCAGTTCCACGGGTCAAATCACTGTGCTATCCAGTTTTGGGCCTTTGGTATCTAAAAAAAAAGCATTTTGAGTGTGTCGCTCACTGTTCAGCCGCAAATATCTCTATTTAAAAAAGTGTGGAATACCCCAGTAAACAATAACTGTAGTTTTGCCATCCCACTGTAAAAAATCTCTATTATTCAGCTTTTGGTAGTTTTTTCCATAAAGAAAAACTGCAGTGTCTCCTGACTGTTGTGACACAAAAATATATCTATTGAAATTAGTCTTGTGTAGGCCCGACATCCCAGTGTGGTTTTGCAGTTCCACAGGTAAAATCGCTGTACTATCCTGTTTTGGGCCTTTGGTATCTAAAAAAAAGCAGTTTGAGTGTGTCTCTCACTGTTCAGCTGCAAATATCTCTATTTAAATAAGTGTGGTATAACCCAGTAAACAATAACTGTGGTTTTGCCATCCCACTGTAAAAAATCTATATTATTTAGGTTTCGGTATATTTTCCGCAAAGAAAAACAGTAGTGTCTCCTTGACTGTTGTGACACAAAATATATCTGTTGAAAATAGCCTTGTGTAGGCCCGACATCCCAGTGTGGTTTCGCAGTTCCATGGGTCAAATCGCTGTACTATCCAGTTTTGGGCCTTTGGTATCTAAAAAAAAAGCAGTTGGAGTGTGTCGCTCACTCTTCAGCCGCAAATATCTCTATTTAAAAAAGTGTGGTTTACCCCAGTAAACAATAACTGTGGTTTTGCCATCCCACGGTAAAAAATCTCTATTATTCAGTTTTTGGTATATTTTCCGTAAAGAAAAACAATAGTGTCTCCTGTCTGTTGTGACACAAAAATATATCTGTTGAAAGAAGCCTTGTGTAGGCCCGACATCCCACTGTGGTTTCGCAGTTCCACGGGTCAAATCGCTGTACTATCCAGTTTTCGGCCTTTGGTATCTAAAAAAAAAGCAGTTTGAGTGTGTCGCTCACTGTTCAACCGCAAATATCTCCATTTAAAAAAGTGTGGTATACCCCAGTAAACAATAACTGAGGTTTTGCCATCCCACGGTAAAAAATCTCTATTATTCAGGTTTTGGTATATTTTCCGTAAAGAAAAACAGTAGTGTCTCCTGACTGTTGTGACACAAAAATATATCTGTTGAAAATAGTCTTGTGTAGGCTCGACATCCCAGTGTGGTTTCGCAGTTCCATGGGTCAAATCGCTGTACTATCCAGTTTTGGGCCTTTGGTATCTTAAAAAAAAGCAGTTTGAGTGTGTCGCTCACTGTTCAGCCACAAATATCTTTATTTAAATAAGTGTGGTATACCCCAGTAAACAATAACTGTGGTTTTGCCATCCCACTGTAAAAAATCTCTCTTATTCAGCTTTTGGTAGTTTTTTCCGTAAAGAAAAACAGTAGTGTCTCCTGACTGTTGTGACACAAAAATATATCTGTTGAAAATAGTCTTGTGTAGGCTCGACATCCCAGTGTGGTTTCGCAGTTCCATGGGTCAAATCGCTGTACTATCCAGTTTTGGGCCTTTGGTATCTTAAAAAAAAGCAGTTTGAGTGTGTCGCTCACTGTTCAGCCGCAAATATCTTTATTTAAATGAGTGTGGTATACCCCAGTAAACAATAACTGTGGTTTTGCCATCCCACGGTAAAAAATCTCTCTTATTCAGCTTTTGGTAGTTTTTTCCGTAAAGAAAAACAGTAGTGTCTCCTGACTGTTGTGACACAAAAATATATCTGTTGAAAATAGTCTTGTGTAGGCCCGACATACCAGTGTGGTTTCGCAGTTCCATGGGTCAAATCGCTGTGCTATCCAGTTTCGGGCCTTTGGTATCTAAAAAAAAAACAGTTTGAGTGCGTCGCTCACTGTTCAGCCGCAAATATCTCTATTCAAAATAGTGTGGTATACCCCAGTAAACAATAACTGTGGTTTTGCCATCCCACGGTAAAAAATCTCTATTATTCAGCTTTTGGTATTTTTTTCCGTAAAGAAAAAGAGTAGTGTCTCCTGACTGTTGTGGCACAAAAATATATCTGTTGAAAATAGTCTTGTGTAGGCCCGACATCCCAGTGTGGTTTCGCAGTTCCACGGGTCAAATTGCTGTGCTATCCAGTTTTGGGCCTGTGGTATCTAAAAAAAAAGCAGTTTGAGAGTGTTAATCACTGTTCAGCCGCAAATATCTCTATTTAAAAAAGTGTGGAATACCCCAGTAAACAATAACTGTAGTTTTGCAATCCCACTGTAAAAAATCTCTATTATTCAGCTTTTGGTAGTTTTTTCCGTAAAGAAAAACTGTAGTGTCTCCTGACTTTTGTAACACAAAAATATATCTGTTGATAATAGTCTTGTGTACGCCCGACATCCCAGTGTGGTTTCGCAGTTCCATGGGTCAAATCGCTGTACTATCCATTTTTGGGCCTTTGGTATCTAAAAAAGAGAAGTTTGAGTGTGTCGCTCACTGTTCAGCCGCAAATATCTCTATTTAAAAAAGTGTGGTATACCCCAGTAAACAATAACTGTGGTTTTGCCATCCCATGGTAAAAAATCTCTATTATTCAGCTTTTGGTAGTTTTTTCCGTAAAGAAAAACAGTAGTGTCTCCTGACTGTTGTGACACAAAAATATATCAGTTGAAAATAGTCTTGTGTAGGCCCGACATCCCAGTGGGGTTTCGCAGTTCCATGGGTCAAATCGCTGTACTATCCAGTTTCGGGCCTTTGGTATCTAAAAAAAAACAGTTTGAGTGCGTCGCTCACTGTTCAGCCGCAAATATCTCTATTCAAAATAGTGTGGTATACCCCAGTAAACAATAACTGTGGTTTTGCCATCCCACGGTAAAAAATCTCTATTATTCAGCTTTTGGTATTTTTTTCCGTAAAGAAAAACAGTAGTGTCTCCTGACTGTTGTGGCACAAAAATATATCTGTTGAAAATAGTCTTGTGTAGGCCCGACATCCCAGTGTGGTTTCGCAGTTCCACGGGTCAAATCGCTGTGCTATCCAGTTTTGGGCCTGTGGTATCTAAAAAAAAAGCAGTTTGAGTGTGTCAATCACTGTTCAGCCGCAAATATCTCTATTTAAAAAAGTGTGGAATACCCCAGTAAACAATAACTGTAGTTTTGCAATCCCACTGTAAAAAATCTCTATTATTCAGCTTTTGGTAGTTTTTTCCGTAAAGAAAAACTGTAGTGTCTCCTGACTTTTGTGACACAAAAATATATCTGTTGATAATAGTCTTGTGTACGCCCGACATCCCAGTGTGGTTTCGCAGTTCCACGGGTCAAATCGCTGTACTATCCATTTTTGGGCCTTTGGTATCTAAAAAAAAGAAGTTTGAGTGTGTCGCTCACTGTTCAGCCGCAAATATCTCTATTTAAAAAAGTGTGGTATGAGCCCAGTAAACAATAACTGTGGTTTTGCCATCCCATGGTAAAAAATCTCTATTATTCAGCTTTTGGTTGTTTTTTCCGTAAAGAAAAACAGTAGTGTCTCCTGACTGTTGTGACACAAAAATATATCAGTTGAAAATAGTCTTGTGTAGGCCCGACATCCCAGTGGGGTTTCGCAGTTCCATGGGTCAAATCGCTGTACTATCCAGTTTTGGGCCTTTGGTATCTAAAAAAAAAGCAGTTTGAGTGTGTCGCTCACTGTTCAGCCGCAAATATCTCTATTTAAGAAAGTGTGGTATACCCCAGTAAACAATAACTGTGGTTTTGCCACCCGACGGTAAAAAATCTCTATTATTCAGCTTTTGGCACTTTTTTCCGTAAAGAAAAACAGTAGTGTCTCCTGACTGTTGTGACACAAAAATATATCTGTTGAAAATAGTCTTGTGTAGGCTCGACATCCCAGTGTGGTTTCGCAGTTCCATGCGTCAAATCGCTGTACTATCCAGTTTGGGGCCTTTGGTTTCTAAAAAAAAAGCAGTTTGAGTGTGTCGCTCACTGTTCAGCCGCAAATATCTCTACTTAAAAATGTGTGGTAAACCCCAGTAAACAATAACTGTGGTTTTGCCATCCCACGGTAAAAAATCTCTCTTATTCAGCTTTTGGTAGTTTTTTCCATAAAGAAAAACAGTAGTGTCTCCTGACTGTTGTGACACAAAAATATATTTGTTGAAAATAGTCTTGTGTAGGCCCGACATCACAGTGTGGTTTTGCAGTTCCACGGGTCAAATCGCTGTACTATCCAGTTTTGGGCCTTTGGTATCTAAAAAAAAGCAGTTTGAGTGTGTCGCTCACTGTTCAGCCGCAAATATCTCTATTTAAAAAAGTGTGGTATACCCCAGTAAACAATAACTGTGGTTTTGCCATCCCACGGTAAAAAATCTCTATTATTCAGCTTTTGGTAGTTTTTTCCGTAAAGAAAAACAGTAGTGTCTCCTGACTGTTGTGACACAAAAATATATCTGTTGAAAATAGTCTTGCGTAGGCCCCACATCCCAGTGTGATTTCGCAGTTCCATGAGTCAAATCGCTGTACTATCCAGTTTTGGGCCTTTGGTATCTAAAAAAAAAGCAGTTTGAGTGTGTCGCTCACTGTTCAGCCGCAAATATCTCTATTTTAAAAAGTGTGGTATACCCCAGTAAACAATAACTGTGGTTTTGCCATCCCACAGTAAAAAATCTCTATTATTCAGGTTTTGGTATATTTTCCGTAAAGAAAAACAGTAGTGTCTCCTGACTGTTGTGACACAAAAATATATCTGTTGAAAATAGTCTTGTGTAGGCCCGACATCCCAGTGTGGTTTCGCAGTTCCATGGGTCAAATCGCTGTGCTATCCAGTTTTGGGCCTTTGGTATCTAAAAAAAAGCAGTTTGAGTGTGTCGCTCACTGTTCAGCCGCAAATATGTCTATTTAAAAAAGTGTGGTATGCCCCAGTAAACAATAACTGTGGTTTTGCCATCCCACGGTAAAAAATCTCTATTATTCAGGTTTTGGTATATTTTCCGTAAAGAAAAACAGTAGTGTCTCCTGACTGTTGTGGCACAAAAATATATCTGTTGAAAATAGTCTTGTGTAGGCCCGACATCCCAGTGTGGTTTCGCAGTTCCATGGGTCAAATCGCTGTGCTATCCAGTTTTGGGCCTTTGGTATCTAAAAAAAAAGCAGTTTGAGTGTGTCGCTCACTGTTCAGCCGCAAATATCTCTATTTAAAAAAGTGTGGAATACCCCAGTAAACAATAACTGTAGTTTTGCCATCCCACTGTAAAAAATCTCTATTATTCAGCTTTTGGTAGTTTTTTCCGTAAAGAAAAACTGCAGCGTCTCCTGACTGTTGTGACACAAAAATATATCTGTTGAAAATAGTCTTGTGTAGGCCCGACATCCCAGTGTGGTTTTGCAGTTCCACAGGTAAAATCGCTGTACTATCCTGTTTTGGGCCTTTGGTATCTAAAAAAAAGCAGTTTGAGTGTGTCGCTCACTGTTCAGCTGCAAATATCTCTATTTAAAAAAGTGTTGTATAACCCAGTAAACAATAACTGTGGTTTTGCCATCCCACTGTAAAAAATCTCTATTATTCAGGTTTCGGTATATTTTCCGCAAAGAAAAACAGTAGTGTATCCTTGACTGTTGTGACACAAAATAAATCTTTTGAAAATAGTCTTGTGTAGGCCCGACATCCCAGTGTGGTTTCGCAGTTCCATGGGTCAAATCGCTGTACTATCCAGTTTTGGGCCTTTGGTATCTAAAAAAAAGCAGTTGGAGTGTGTCGCTCACTGTTCAGCCGCAAATATCTTTATTTAAAAAAGTGTGGTTTACCCCAGTAAACAATAACTGTGGTTTTGCCATCCCATGGTAAAAAATCTTTATTATTCAGGTTTTGGTATATTTTCCGTAAAGAAAAACAGTAGTGTCTCCTGACTGTTGTGACACAAAAATATATCTGTTGAAAGAAGTCTTGTGTAGGCTGGACATCCCACTGTGGTTTTGCAGTTCCACGGGTCAAATCGCTGTACTATCCAGTTTTGGGCCTTTGGTATCTAAAAAAAAAGCAGTTTGAGTGTGTCGCTCACTGTTCAGCCGCAAATATCTCCATTTAAAAAAGTGTGGTTTACCCCATTAACAATAACTGTGGTTTTGCCATCCCACGGTAAAAAATCTCTATTATTCAGGTTTTGGTATATTTTCAGTAAAGAAAAACAATAGTGTCTCCTGTCTGTTGTGACACAAAAACATATCTGTTGAAAGAAGCCTTGTGTAGGCCCGACATCCCACTGTGGTTTCGCAGTTCCACGGGTCAAATCGCTGTACTATCCAGTTTTCGGCCTTTGGTATCTAAAAAAAAAGCAGTTTGAGTGTGTCGCTCACTGTTCAGCCGCAAATATCTCCATTTAAAAAAGTGTGGTATACCCCAGTAAACAATAACTGAGGTTTTGCCTTCCCACGGTAAAAAATCTCTCTTATTCAGCTTTTGGTAGTTTTTTCCGTAAAGAAAAACAGTAGTGTCTCCTGACTGTTGTGACACAAAAATATATCTGTTGAAAATAGTCTTGTGTAGGCCCGACATCCCAGTGTGGTTTCGCAGTTCCATGGGTCAAATCGCTGTGCTATCCAGTTTCGGGCCTTTGGTATCTAAAAAAAAAAACAGTTTGAGTGCGTCGCTCACTGTTCAGCCGCAAATATCTCTATTCAAAATAGTGTGGTATACCCCAGTAAACAATAAGTGTGGTTTTGCCATCCCACGGTAAAAAATCTCTATTATTCAGCTTTTGGTAGTTTTTCCCGTAAAGAAAAACAGTAGTGTCTCCTGACTGTTGTGGCACAAAAATATATCTGTTGAAAATAGTCTTGTGTAGGCCCGACATCCCAGTGTGGTTTCGCAGTTCCATGGGTCAAATCGCTGTGCTATCCAGTTTTGGGCCTTTGGTATCTAAAAAAAAAGCAGTTTGAGTGTGTCGCTCACTGTTCAGCCGCAAATATCTCTATTTAAAAAAGTGTGGAATACCCCAGTAAACAATAACTGTAGTTTTGCCATCCCACTGTAAAAAATCTCTATTATTCAGCTTTTGGTATTTTTTTCCGTAAAGAAAAACTGCAGCGTCTCCTGACTGTTGTGACACAAAAATATATCTGTTGAAAATAGTCTTGTGTAGGCCCAACATCCCAGTGTGGTTTTGCAGTTTCACAGGTCAAATCACTGTACTATCCTGTTTTGGGCCTTTGGTATCTAAAAAAAAGCAGTTTGAGTGTGTCGCTCACTGTTCAGCTGCAAATATCTCTATTTAAAAAAGTGTTGTATAACCCAGTAAACAATAACTGTGGTTTTGCCATCCCACTGTAAAAAATCTCTATTATTCAGGTTTCGGTATATTTTCCGCAAAGAAAAACAGTAGTGTCTCCTTGACTGTTGTGACACAAAATATATCTGTTGAAAATAGTCTTGTGTAGGCCCGACATCCCAGTGTGGTTTCGCAGTTCCATGGGTCAAATCGCTGTACTATCCAGTTTTGGGCCTTTGGTATCTAAAAAAAAGCACTTGGAGTGTGTCGCTCACTGTTCAGCCGCAAATATTTCTATTTAAAAAAGTGTGGTTTACCCCAGTAAACAATAACTGTGGTTTTGCCATCACACGGTAAAAAATCTCTATTATTCAGGTTTTGGTATATTGTCCGTAAAGAAAAACAGTAGTGTCTCCTGACTGTTGTGACACAAAAATATATCTGTTGAAAGAAGTCTTGTGTAGGCTGGACATTCCACTGTGGTTTCGCAGTTCCACGGGTCAAATCGCTGTACTATCCAGTTTTGGGCCTTTGTTATCTAAAAAAAAAGCAGTTTGAGTGTGTCGCTCACTGTTCAGCCGCAAATATCTCCATTTAAAAAAGTGTGGTATACCCCAGTAAACAATAACTGTGGTTTTGCCATCCCACGGTAAAAAATCTCTATTATTCAGCTTTTGGTAGTTTTTTCTGTAAAGAAAAACAGTAGTGTCTCCTGACTGTTGTGACACAAAAATATATCTGTTGAAAATAGTCTTGTGTAGGCTCGACATCCCAGTGTGGTTTCACAGTTCCATGGGTCAAATCGCTGTACTATCCAGTTTTGGGCCTTTGGTATCTTAAAAAAAAGCAGTTTGAGTGTGTCGCTCACTGTTCAGCTGCAATTATCTCTATTTAAATAAGTGTGGTATACCCCAGTAAACAATAACTGTGGTTTTGCCATCCCACGGTAAAAAATCTCTATTATTCAGCTTTTGGTAGTTTTTTCCATAAAGAAAAACAGTAGTGTCTCCTGACTGTTGTGACACAAAAATATATCTGTTGAAAATAGTCTTGTGTAGGCCCGACATCCCAGTGTGGTTTCGCAGTTCCATGGGTCAAATCGCTGTACTATCCAGTTTTGGGCCTTTGGTATCTAAAAAAAAAGCAGTTTGAATGTGTCGCTCACTGTTCAGCCGCAAATATCTCTATTTTAAAAAGTGTGGTATACCCCAGTAAACAATAACTGTGGTTTTGCCATCCCACAGTAAAAAATCTCTATTATTCAGGTTTTGGTATATTTTCCGTAAAGAAAAACAGTAGTGTCTCCTGACTGTTGTGACACAAAAATATATCTGTTGAAAATAGTCTTGTGTAGGCCCGACATCCCAGTGTGGTTTCGCAGTTCCATGGGTCAAATCGCTGTACTATCCAGTTTCGGGCCTTTGGTATCTAAAAAAAAAGCAGTTTGAGTGTGGCGCTCACTGTTCAGCCGCAAATATCTCTATTTAAAAAAGTGTGGTATACCCCAGTAAACAATAACTGTGGTTTTGCCATCACACGGTAAAAAATCTCTATTATTCAGCTTTTGGTAGTTTTTTCTGTAAAGAAAAACAGTAGTGTCTCCTGACTGTTGTGACACAAAAATATATCTGTTGAAAATAGTCTTGTGTAGGCTCGACATCCCAGTGCGGTTTCGCAGTTCCATGTGTCAAATCGCTGTACTATCCTGTTTTGGGCCTTTGGTATCTAAAAAAAAGCAGTTTGAGTGTGTCGCTCACTGTTCAGCTGCAAATATCTCTATTTAAAAAAGTGTTGTATAACCCAGTAAACAATAACTGTGGTTTTGCCATCCCACTGTAAAAAATCTCTGTTATTCAGGTTTCGGTATATTTTCCGCAAAGAAAAACAGTAGTGTCTCCTTGACTGTTGTGACACAAAATATATCTGTTGAAAATAGTCTTGTGTAGGCCCGACATCCCAGTGTGGTTTCGCAGTTCCATGGGTCAAATCGCTGTACTATCCAGTTTTGGGCCTTTGGTATCTAAAAAAAAGCAGTTTGAGTGTGTCGCTCACTGTTCAGCCGCATATATCTCCATTTAAAAAAGTGTGGTATACCCCAGTAAACAATAACTGTGGTTTTGCGATCCCACGGTAAAAAATCTCTATTATTCAGCTTTTGGTAGTTTTTTCTGTAAAGAAAAACAGTAGTGTCTCCTGACTGTTGTGACACAAAAATATATCTGTTGAAAATAGTCTTGTGTAGGCTCGACATCCCAGTGTGGTTTCACAGTTCCATGGGTCAAATCGCTGTACTATCCAGTTTTGGGCCTCTGGTATCTTAAAAAAGAGCAGTTTGAGTGTGTCGCTCACTGTTCAGCCGCAATTATCTCTATTTAAATAAGTGTGGTATACCCCAGTAAACAATAACTGTGGTTTTGCCATCCCACGGTAAACAATCTCTATTATTCAGCTTTTGGTATTTTTTTCCGTAAAGAAAAACAGTAGTGTCTCCTGACTGTTGTGACACAAAAATATATCTGTTGAAAATAGTCTTGTGTAGGCCCGACATCCCAGTGTGGTTTCGCAGTTCCATGTGTCAAATCGCTGTACTATCCAGTTTTGGGCCTTTGGTATCTAAAAAAAAAGCAGTTTGAATGTGTCGCTCACTGTTCAGCCGCAAATATCTCTATTTTAAAAAGTGTGGTATACCCCAGTAAACAATAACTGTGGTTTTGCCATCCCACAGTAAAAAATCTCTATTATTCAGGTTTTGGTATATTTTCCATAAAGAAAAACAGTAGTGTCTCCTGACTGTTGTGACACAAAAATATATCTGTTGAAAATAGTCTTGTGTAGGCCCGACATCCCAGTGTGGTTTCGCAGTTCCATGGGTCAAATCGCTGTACTATCCAGTTTTGGGCCTTTGGTATCTAAAAAAAAAGCAGTTTGAGTGTGGCGCTCACTGTTCAGCCGCAAATATCTCTATTTAAAAAAGTGTGGTATACCCCAGTAAACAATAACTGTGGTTTTGCCATCCCACGGTAAAAAATCTCTATTATTCAGCTTTTGGTAGTTTTTTCTGTAAAGAAAAACAGTAGTGTCTCCTGACTATTGTGACACAAAAATATATCTGTTGAAAATAGTCTTGTGTAGGCCCGACATCCCAGTGTGGTTTCGCAGTTCCATGGGTCAAATCGCTGTACTATCCAGTTTTGGGCCTTTGGTATCTTAAAAAAAAGCAGTTTGAGTGTGTCGCTCACTGTTCAGCCGCAAATATCTCTATTTAAATAAGTGTGGTATACCCCAGTAAACAATAACTGTGGTTTTGCCATCCCACGGTAAAAAATATGTCTTATTCAGCTTTTGGTAGTTTTTTCCGTAAAGAAAAACAGTAGTGTCTCCTGACTGTGGTGACACAAAAATATATCTGTTGAAAATAGTCTTGTGTAGGCCCGACATCCCAGTGTGGTTTCGCAGTTCCATGGCTCAAATCGCTGTGCTATCCAGTTTTGGGCCTTTGGTATCTAAAAAAAAAGCAGTTTGAGTGTGTCGCTCACTGTTCAGCCGCAAATATCTCTATTTAAAAAAGTGTGGTATACCCCAGTAAACAATAACTGTGGTTTTGCCATCCCACGGTAAAAAATCTCTATTATTCAGCTTTTGGTAGTTTTTTCCGTAAAGAAAAACAGTAGTGTCTCCTGACTGTTGTGACACAAAAATATATCTGTTGAAAATAGTCTTGTGTAGGCCCGACATCCCAGTGTGGTTTCGCAGTTCCATGGGTTAAATCACTGTACTATCCAGTTTTGGGCCTTTGGTATCTAAAAAAAAAGCAGTTTGAATGTGTCGCTCACTGTTCAGCCGCAAATATCTCTATTTTAAAAAGTGTGGTATACTCCAGTAAACAATAACTGTGGTTTTGCCATCCCACAGTAAAAAATCTCTATTATTCAGGTTTTGGTATATTTTCCGTAAAGAAAAACAGTAGTGTCTCCTGACTGTTGTGACACAAAAATATATCTGTTGAAAATAGTCTTGTGTAGGCCCGACATCCCAGTGTGGTTTCGCAGTTCCATGGGTCAAATTGCTGTACTATCCAGTTTTGGGCCTTTGGTATCTAAAAAAAAAGCAGTTTGAGTGTGGCGCTCACTGTTCAACCGCAAATATCTCTATTTAAAAAAGTGTGGTATACCCCAGTAAACAATAACTGTGGTTTTGCCATCCCACGGTAAAAAATCTCTATAATTCAGCTTTTGGTAGTTTTTTCCATAAAGAACAACAGCAGTGTCTCCTGACTGTTGTGACACAAAAATATATCTGTTGAAAATAGTCTTGCGTAGGCCCGACATCCCAGTGTGGTTTCGCAGTTCCATGGGTCAAATTGCTGTGCTATCCAGTTTTGGGCCTTTGGTATCTAAAAAAAAGCAGTTTGAGTGTGTCGCTCACTGTTCAGCCGCAAATATGTCTATTTAAAAAAGTGTGGTGTGCCCCAGTAAGCAATAACTGTGGTTTTGCCATCCCACGGTAAAAAATCTCTATTATTCAGGTTTTGGTATATTTTCCGTGAAGAAAAACAGTAGTGTCTCCTGACTGTTGTGACACAAAAATATATCTGTTGAAAACAGTCTTGTGTAGGCCCGACATCCCAGTGTGGTTTCGCAGTTCCATGGGTCAAATCGCTGTACTATCCAGTTTTGGGCCTTTGGTATCTTAAAAAAAAGCAGTTTGAGTGTGTCGCTCACTGTTCAGCCGCAAATATCTCTATTTAAATAAGTGTGGTATACCCCAGTAAACAATAACTGTGGTTTTGCCATCCCACGGTAAAAAATCTGTCTTATTCAGCTTTTGGTAGTTTTTTCCGTAAAGAAAAACAGTAGTGTCTCCTGACTGTGGTGACACAAAAATATATCTGTTGAAAATAGTCTTGTGTAGGCCCGACATCCCAGTGTGGTTTCGCAGTTCCATGGCTCAAATCGCTGTGCTATCCAGTTTTGGGCCTTTGGTATCTAAAAAAAAAGCAGTTTGAGTGTGTCGCTCACTGTTCAGCCGCAAATATCTCTATTTAAAAAAGTGTGGTATACCCCAGTAAACAATAACTGTGGTTTTGCCATCCCACGGTAAAAAATCTCTATTATTCAGCTTTTGGTAGTTTTTTCCGTAAAGAAAAACAGTAGTGTCTCCTGACTGTTGTGACACAAAAATATATCTGTTGAAAATAGTCTTGTGTAGGCCCGACATCCCAGTGTGGTTTCGCAGTTCCATGGGTCAAATCACTGTACTATCCAGTTTTGGGCCTTTGGTATCTAAAAAAAAAGCAGTTTGAATGTGTCGCTCACTGTTCAGCCGCAAATATCTCTATTTTAAAAAGTGTGGTATACTCCAGTAAACAATAACTGTGGTTTTGCCATCCCACAGTAAAAAATCTCTATTATTCAGGTTTTGGTATATTTTCCGTAAAGAAAAACAGTAGTGTCTCCTGACTGTTGTGACACAAAAATATATCTGTTGAAAATAGTCTTGTGTAGGCCCGACATCCCAGTGTGGTTTCGCAGTTCCATGGGTCAAATTGCTGTACTATCCAGTTTTGGGCCTTTGGTATCTAAAAAAAAAGCAGTTTGAGTGTGGCGCTCACTGTTCAGCCGCAAATATCTCTATTTAAAAAAGTGTGGAATACCCCAGTAAACAATAACTGTAGTTTTGCCATCCCACTGTAAAAAATCTCTATTATTCAGCTTTTGGTAGTTTTTTCCGTAAAGAAAAACTGTAGTGTCTCCTGACTGTTGTGACACAAAAATATATCTGTTGATAATAGTCTTGTGTAGGCCCGACATCCCAGTGTGGTTTCGCAGTTCCATGGGTCAAATCGCTGTACTATCCAGTTTTGGGCCTTTGGTATCTAAAAAAAAAGCAGTTTGAATGTGTCACTCACTGTTCAGCCGCAAATATCTCTATTTTAAAAAGTGTGGTATACCCCAGTAAACAATAACTGTGGTTTTGCCATCCCACTGTAAAAAATCTCTGTTATTCAGGTTTTGGCATAATTTCCGCAAAGAAAAACAGTAGTGTCTCCTTGACTGTTGTGACACAAAAATATATCTGTTGAAAATAGTCTTGTGTAGGCCCGACATCCCAGTGTGGTTTCGCAGTTCCATGGGTCAAATCGCTGTACTATCCAGTTTTGGGCCTTTGGTATCTAAAAAAAAAGCAGTTTGAGTGTGTCGGTCACTGTTCAGCCGCAAATATCTCTATTTAAAAAAGTGTGGAATACCCCAGTAAACAATAACTGTAGTTTTGCCATCCCACTGTAAAAAATCTCTATTATTCAGCTTTTGGTAGTTTTTTCCGTAAGGAAAAACTGCAGCGTCTCCTGACTGTTGTGACACAAAAATATATCTGTTGAAAATAGTCTTGTGTAGGCCCGACATCCCAGTGTGGTTTTGCAGTTCCACAGGTCAAATCGCTGTACTATCCTGTTTTGGGCCTTTGGTATCTAAAAAAAAGCAGTTTGAGTGTGTCGCTCACTGTTCAGCTGCAAATGTCTCTATTTAAAAAAGTGTTGTATAACTCAGTAAACAATAACTGTGGTTTTGCCATCCCACTGTAAAAAATCTCTATTATTCAGGTTTCGGTATATTTTCCGCAAAGAAAAACAGTAGTGTCTCCTTGACTGTTGTGACACAAAATATATCTGTTGAAAATAGTCTTGTGTAGGCCCGACATCCCAGTGTGGTTTCGCAGTTCCATGGGTCAAATCGCTGTACTATCCAGTTTTGGGCCTTTGGTATCTAAAAATAAAGCAGTTGGAGTGTGTAGCTCACTGTTCAGCCGCAAATATCTCTATTTAAAAAAGTGTGGTTTACCCCAATAAACAATAACTGTGGTTTTGCCATCCCACGGTAAAAAATCTCTATTATTCAGGTTTTGGTATATTTTCCGTAAAGAAAAACAGTAGTGTCTCCTGACTGTTGTGACACAAAAATATATCTGTTGAAAGAAGTCTTGTGTAGGCTGGACATCCCACTGTGGTTTCGCAGTTCTACGGGTCAAATTGCTGTACTATCCAGTTTTGGGCCTTTGGTATCTAAAAAAAAAGCAGTTTGAGTGTGTCGATCACTGTTCAGCCACAAATATCTCCATTTAAAAAAGTGTGGTATACCCCAGTAAACAATAACTGTGGTTTTGCCATCCCACGGTAAAAAATCTGTCTTATTCAGCTTTTGGTAGTTTTTTCCGTAAAGAAAAACAGTAGTGTCTCCTGACTGTTGTGACACAAAAATATATCTGTTGAAAATAGTCTTGTGTAGGCCCGACATTCCAGTGTGGTTTCGCAGTTCCATGGGTCAAATCGCTGTGCTATCCAGTTTTCGGCCTTTGGTATCTAAAAAAAAAGCAGTTTGAGTGTGGCGCTCACTGTTCAGCCGCAAATATCTCTATTTAAAAAAGTGTGGTATACCCCAGTAAACAATAACTGTGGTTTTGCCATCCCACGGTAAAAAATCTCTATTATTCAGCTTTTGGTAGTTTTTTCCGTAAAGAAAAACAGTAGTGTCTCCTGACTGTTGTGACACAAAAATATATCTGTTGAAAATAGCCTTGTGTAGGCCCGACATCCCAGTGTGGTTTCGCAGTTCCATGGGTCAAATCGCTGTACTATCCAGTTTTGGGCCTTTGGTATCTAAAAAAAAAGCAGTTTGAATGTGTCGCTCACTGTTCAGCCGCAAATATCTCTATTTTAAAAAGTGTGGTATACCCCAGTAAACAATAACTGTGGTTTTGCCATCCCACAGTAAAAAATCTCTATTATTCAGGTTTTGGTATATTTTCCGTAAAGAAAAACAGTAGTGTCTCCTGACTGTTGTGACACAAAAATATATCTGTTGAAAATAGTCTTGTGTAGGCCCGACATCCCAGTGTGGTTTCGCAGTTCCATGGGTCAAATCGCTGTACTATCCAGTTTTGGGCCTTTGGTATCTAAAAAAAAAGCAGTTTGAGTGTGGCACTCACTGTTCAGCCGCAAATATCTCTATTTAAAAAAGTGTGGTATACCCCAGTAAACAATAACTGTGGTTTTGCCATCCCACGGTAAAAAATCTCTATAATTCAGCTTTTGGTAGTTTTTTCCATAAAGAACAACAGCAGTGTCTCCTGACTGTTGTGACACAAAAATATATCTGTTGAAAATAGTCTTGCGTAGGCCCGACATCCCAGTGTGGTTTCGCAGTTCCATGGGTCAAATCGCTGTGCTATCCAGTTTTGGGCCTTTGGTATGTAAAAAAAAGCAGTTTGAGTGTGTCGCTCACTGTTCTGCCGCAAATATGTCTATTTAAAAAAGTGTGGTGTGCCCCAGTAAGCAATAACTGTGGTTTTGCCATCCCACGGTAAAAAATCTCTATTATTCAGGTTTTGGTATATTTTCCGTAAAGAAAAACAGTAGTGTCTCCTGACTGTTGTGACACAAAAATATATCTGTTGAAAACAGTCTTGTGCAGGCCCGACATCCCAGTGTGGTTTCGCAGTTCCATGGGTCAAATCGCTGTGCTATCCAGTTTTGGGCCTTTGGTATCTAAAAAAAAAGCAGTTTGAGTGTGTCGCTCACTGTTCAGCCGCAAATATCTCTATTTAAATAAGTGTGGAATACCCCAGTAAACAATAACTGTGGTTTTGCCATCCCACGGTAAAAAATCTGTCTTATTCAGCTTTTGGTAGTTTTTTCCGCAAAGAAAAACAGTAGTGTCTCCTGACTGTTGTGACACAAAAATATATCTGTTGAAAATAGTCTTGTGTAGGCCCGACATTCCAGTGTGGTTTCGCAGTTCCATGGGTCAAATCGCTGTGCTATCCAGTTTTCGGCCTTTGGTATCTAAAAAAAAAGCAGTTTGAGTGTGGCGCTCACTGTTCAGCCGCAAATATCTCTATTTAAAAAAGTGTGGTATACCCCAGTAAACAATAACTGTGGTTTTGCCATCCCACGGTAAAAAATCTCTATTATTCAGCTTTTGGTAGTTTTTTTAGGTAAAGAAAAACAGTAGTGTCTCCTGACTGTTGTGACACAAAAATATATCTGTTGAAAATAGCCTTGTGTAGGCCCAACATCCCACTGTGGTTTCGCAGTTCCATGGGTCAAATCACTGTACTATCCAGTTTTGGGCCTTTGGTATCTAAAAAAAAAGCAGTTTGAATGTGTCGCTCACTGTTCAGCCGCAAATATCTCTATTTTAAAAAGTGTGGTATACTCCAGTAAACAATAACTGTGGTTTTGCCATCCCACAGTAAAAAATCTCTATTATTCAGGTTTTGGTATATTTTCCGTAAAGAAAAACAGTAGTGTCTCCTGACTGTTGTGACACAAAAATATATCTGTTGAAAATAGTCTTGTGTAGGCCCGACATCCCAGTGTGGTTTCGCAGTTCCATGGGTCAAATTGCTGTACTATCCAGTTTTGGGCCTTTGGTATCTAAAAAAAAAGCAGTTTGAGTGTGGCGCTCACTGTTCAACCGCAAATATCTCTATTTAAAAAAGTGTGGTATACCCCAGTAAACAATAACTGTGGTTTTGCCATCCCACGGTAAAAAATCTCTATAATTCAGCTTTTGGTAGTTTTTTCCATAAAGAACAACAGCAGTGTCTCCTGACTGTTGTGACACAAAAATATATCTGTTGAAAATAGTCTTGCGTAGGCCCGACATCCCAGTGTGGTTTCGCAGTTCCATGGGTCAAATCGCTGTGCTATCCAGTTTTGGGCCTTTGGTATCTAAAAAAAAGCAGTTTGAGTGTGTCGCTCACTGTTCAGCCGCAAATATGTCTATTTAAAAAAGTGTGGTGTGCCCCAGTAAGCAATAACTGTGGTTTTGCCATCCCACGGTAAAAAATCTCTATTATTCAGGTTTTGGTATATTTTCCGTAAAGAAAAACAGTAGTGTCTCCTGACTGTTGTGACACAAAAATATATCTGTTGAAAACAGTCTTGTGCAGGCCCGACATCCCAGTGTGGTTTCGCAGTTCCATGGGTCAAATCGCTGTGCTATCCAGTTTTGGGCCTTTGGTATCTAAAAAAAAAGCAGTTTGAGTGTGTCGCTCACTGTTCAGCCGCAAATATCTCTATTTAAAAAAGTGTGGAATACCCCAGTAAACAATAACTGTAGTTTTGCCATCCCACTGTAAAAAATCTCTATTATTCAGCTTTTGGTAGTTTTTTCCGTAAAGAAAAACTGTAGTGTCTCCTGACTGTTGTGACACAAAAATATATCTGTTGATAATAGTCTTGTGTAGGCCCGACATCCCAGTGTGGTTTCGCAGTTCCATGGGTCAAATCGCTGTACTATCCAGTTTTGGGCCTTTGGTATCTAAAAAAAAAGCAGTTTGAATGTGTCACTCACTGTTCAGCCGCAAATATCTCTATTTTAAAAAGTGTGGTATACCCCAGTAAACAATAACTGTGGTTTTGCCATCCCACTGTAAAAAATCTCTGTTATTCAGGTTTTGGCATAATTTCCGCAAAGAAAAACAGTAGTGTCTCCTTGACTGTTGTGACACAAAAATATATCTGTTGAAAATAGTCTTGTGTAGGCCCGACATCCCAGTGTGGTTTCGCAGTTCCATGGGTCAAATCGCTGTACTATCCAGTTTTGGGCCTTTGGTATCTAAAAAAAAAGCAGTTTGAGTGTGTCGCTCACTGTTCAGCCGCAAATATCTCTATTTAAAAAAGTGTGGAATACCCCAGTAAACAATAACTGTAGTTTTGCCATCCCACTGTAAAAAATCTCTATTATTCAGCTTTTGGTAGTTTTTTCCGTAAGGAAAAACTGCAGCGTCTCCTGACTGTTGTGACACAAAAATATATCTGTTGAAAATAGTCTTGTGTAGGCCCGACATCCCAGTGTGGTTTCGCAGTTCCACAGGTCAAATCGCTGTACTATCCTGTTTTGGGCCTTTGGTATCTAAAAAAAAGCAGTTTGAGTGTGTCGCTCACTGTTCAGCTGCAAATGTCTCTATTTAAAAAAGTGTTGTATAACTCAGTAAACAATAACTGTGGTTTTGCCATCCCACTGTAAAAAATCTCTATTATTCAGGTTTCGGTATATTTTCCGCAAAGAAAAACAGTAGTGTCTCCTTGACTGTTGTGACACAAAATATATCTGTTGAAAATAGTCTTGTGTAGGCCCGACATCCCAGTGTGGTTTCGCAGTTCCATGGGTCAAATCGCTGTACTATCCAGTTTTGGGCCTTTGGTATCTAAAAATAAAGCAGTTGGAGTGTGTAGCTCACTGTTCAGCCGCAAATATCTCTATTTAAAAAAGTGTGGTTTACCCCAATAAACAATAACTGTGGTTTTGCCATCCCACGGTAAAAAATCTCTATTATTCAGGTTTTGGTATATTTTCCGTAAAGAAAAACAGTAGTGTCTCCTGACTGTTGTGACACAAAAATATATCTGTTGAAAGAAGTCTTGTGTAGGCTGGACATCCCACTGTGGTTTCGCAGTTCTACGGGTCAAATTGCTGTACTATCCAGTTTTGGGCCTTTGGTATCTAAAAAAAAAGCAGTTTGAGTGTGTCGCTCACTGTTCAGCCACAAATATCTCCATTTAAAAAAGTGTGGTATACCCCAGTAAACAATAACTGTGGTTTTGCCATCCCACGGTAAAAAATCTGTCTTATTCAGCTTTTGGTAGTTTTTTCCGTAAAGAAAAACAGTAGTGTCTCCTGACTGTTGTGACACAAAAATATATCTGTTGAAAATAGTCTTGTGTAGGCCCGACATTCCAGTGTGGTTTCGCAGTT
Organism: Phyllobates terribilis; assembly: GCF_046119375.1. Taxonomy (NCBI): domain Eukaryota; kingdom Metazoa; phylum Chordata; class Amphibia; order Anura; family Dendrobatidae; genus Phyllobates; species Phyllobates terribilis. The sequence goes on along the minus strand of NW_027362763.1, from coordinate 590,931,532 downwards.
CCATGGGTCAAATCGCTGTGCTATCCAGTTTTCGGCCTTTGGTATCTAAAAAAAAAGCAGTTTGAGTGTGGCGCTCACTGTTCAGCCGCAAATATCTCTATTTAAAAAAGTGTGGTATACCCCAGTAAACAATAACTGTGGTTTTGCCATCCCACGGTAAAAAATCTCTATTATTCAGCTTTTGGTAGTTTTTTCCGTAAAGAAAAACAGTAGTGTCTCCTGACTGTTGTGACACAAAAATATATCTGTTGAAAATAGCCTTGTGTAGGCCCGACATCCCAGTGTGGTTTCGCAGTTCCATGGGTCAAATCGCTGTACTATCCAGTTTTGGGCCTTTGGTATCTAAAAAAAAAGCAGTTTGAATGTGTCGCTCACTGTTCAGCCGCAAATATCTCTATTTAAAAAAGTGTGGTATACCCCAGTAAACAATAACTGTGGTTTTGCCATCCCACGGTAAAAAATCTCTATAATTCAGCTTTTGGTAGTTTTTTCCATAAAGAACAACAGCAGTGTCTCCTGACTGTTGTGACACAAAAATATATCTGTTGAAAATAGTCTTGCGTAGGCCCGACATCCCAGTGTGGTTTCGCAGTTCCATGGGTCAAATCGCTGTGCTATCCAGTTTTGGGCCTTTGGTATCTAAAAAAAAGCAGTTTGAGTGTGTCGCTCACTGTTCTGCCGCAAATATGTCTATTTAAAAAAGTGTGGTGTGCCCCAGTAAGCAATAACTGTGGTTTTGCCATCCCACGGTAAAAAATCTCTATTATTCAGGTTTTGGTATATTTTCCGTAAAGAAAAACAGTAGTGTCTCCTGACTGTTGTGACACAAAAATATATCTGTTGAAAACAGTCTTGTGCAGGCCCGACATCCCAGTGTGGTTTCGCAGTTCCATGGGTCAAATCGCTGTGCTATCCAGTTTTGGGCCTTTGGTATCTAAAAAAAAAGCAGTTTGAATGTGTCGCTCACTGTTCAGCCGCAAATATCTCTATTTTAAAAAGTGTGGTATACCCCAGTAAACAATAACTGTGGTTTTGCCATCCCACAGTAAAAAATCTCTATTATTCAGGTTTTGGTATATTTTCCGTAAAGAAAAACAGTAGTGTCTCCTGACTGTTGTGACACAAAAATATATCTGTTGAAAATAGTCTTGTGTAGGCCCGACATCCCAGTGTGGTTTCGCAGTTCCATGGGTCAAATCGCTGTACTATCCAGTTTTGGGCCTTTGGTATCTAAAAAAAAAGCAGTTTGAGTGTGGCGCTCACTGTTCAGCCGCAAATATCTCTATTTAAAAAAGTGTGGTATACCCCAGTAAACAATAACTGTGGTTTTGCCATCCCACGGTAAAAAATCTCTATAATTCAGCTTTTGGTAGTTTTTTCCATAAAGAACAACAGCAGTGTCTCCTAACTGTTGTGACACAAAAATATATCTGTTGAAAATAGTCTTGCGTAGGCCCGACATCCCAGTGTGGTTTCGCAGTTCCATGGGTCAAATCGCTGTGCTATCCAGTTTTGGGCCTTTGGTATCTAAAAAAAAGCAGTTTGAGTGTGTCGCTCACTGTTCTGCCGCAAATATGTCTATTTAAAAAAGTGTGGTGTGCCCCAGTAAGCAATAACTGTGGTTTTGCCATCCCACGGTAAAAAATCTCTATTATTCAGGTTTTGGTATATTTTCCGTAAAGAAAAACAGTAGTGTCTCCTGACTGTTGTGACACAAAAATATATCAGTTGAAAATAGTCTTGTGTAGGCCCGACATCCCAGGGGGGTTTCGCAGTTCCATGGGTCAAATCGCTGTACTATCCAGTTTTGGACCTTTGGTATCTAAAAAAAAAGCAGTTTGAGTGTGTCGCTCACTGTTCAGCCACAAATATCTCTATTTAAAAAAGTGTGGTATACCCCAGTAAACAATAACTGTGGTTTTGCCATCCCACGGTGAAAAATCTCTATTATTCAGCTTTTGGTAGTTTTTTCCGTAAAGAAAAACAGTAGTGTCTCCTGACTAGTGTTGAGCCACCCCCGTAGTGTTCGAGTTCGGTTCGGTTCGTCGAACACCCGTGTGTTCGCCGAACTGTTCGTCGAACTGTTCGTCGAACACCTTCGAACACCGTTAAAACCAATGGCAGGCAAACAAAAACACATAGAAACACATAGAACACACCTTCAAAGGTGTCCAAAAGCTGACAAACTGCTCAGAAGACATAACTAACACATGGAAAAGTGACAAGTACATATAGTCATGCGAAAAGAAAAGAGGTGGAGGAGTAAAAGGAGGGGGAGACACAGATATAGGCATGTCATGCCCTTCTAAAATCCAAAAAGTGAGAAGCCGACACGGCCAGTCCGCTCCTGCCCGAGCCACCTCCGTGTCGCCGGGTTTGTGCCAGAGCCGCGGTGAACCCTGACGGCCAGCCCCCCTCTCCCAATACTGGTGCCTGTCCGCTGGTGGGTCGAGCGAGCCCCCCTGTGGTGGAGGCAGCTCTAAGCTTTTTAATTTAAATTGTCTCTCTAATTTGAATGAATACACTTTAAATCCATTTACAAGGATCTATTGGAGGGCAAGTCTCATGCCAGCAGCCGCGGTAATTCCAGCTTCAGTAGCGTCCACTATAGCTGCTGCAGTTAAAAAGCTTTTATAAGGATCGAGCTCGGCTGTCCACCGCAAGGCATCCTACTGCCAGTCCCAGCCCCTATGCCTTGGGGTGCCTCCTGATGCTCTTCACTAAGTATCCCATGGTCCCGAAGCATTTCCTTTGAAAAAATTAAGTGTCTAAACTACAGGTGGTGCAGCTTGCTTAACAGCCGGGATAATCCGCTGACTAGCAGACACTGCTACTAGGCACAAAGTATTTCCTGGGCTAGATGCAGTTAAAAATTTGTAATTAGATGCTCTCGTTGGATGCTGAGAAAGCATTCCATAGAGTCTCCTGGCACGCCATATATGATTCTCTTAAAAAGCTTGGGGTAGGGGTCTAGGGGACCCTTTTATAGCCAAAATCACGGCCCTGTATCGCAATACGTCACCTAGGCTGAAGATAAATGGAACTGTAGCACCCTGAGGGCTCGGTTGCTACAGACGTATTGCACCTCACCCAGAGGTGTGATATCTCACTCTCAGGTAAGGATGGAGTGTGGATCAGGACCCGACACCTGCATGCATTACACCACATTGCCGTGGGGCAGGGCGACCAATATGCCCCTGAGATGGGCACGACAGTCCCTGTCCCTGGCTGGAGTGGGGGGAGGGAACACTGAGGAAGGGGAACCCTGTAGTGCAGGAGCAGGGAGGAAGCAGTTCCTGGGTGCATTGAGAAGGGAGTATAAAAGGTGGGCACCATCTTAGTTCAGTGCAGAGAAGTCTGAGCAGAAGTGGCAGGGAGCAGGGGCTCTGCATGAGCTCTGCTCCGGAGGCAGGCCTAGTAACAGAGGCCCAGGCCTGGAAGAGGGAGAAGGAAGGAAGAGGAGCGGAGAAGGCTCCAGGAACGAGGAATGAAGGGATCCCAGGGGTGCGGACGGGCGAGTCGCCACCGCACGCCCGAATCCACCTGCGTGGAGGGGTCAGGCCAAAGGGGGAGACCGGTCCCCGAACTAGTGGAGGCAGGAAACGACCCTCAGCTAGAAACCGGAGGCTCTGACATTTTATGTGGCGCAGCCCCTCGCTACACCCGCTAGGAAGGCACCACATAGGGTCAGGGAAACTGGCGCCAAGTTTACCAAGAGGAGGCCCGAGGCAGCCGGACAGAAGTGTTGGTAAGAAAGGCCAGACAAAGGACACACAAAGGGGGTCCTGTGAAGCGCTCCAAAGTTATCTGGGAGTTGTCTGAGCCCCTCACCTGGTGAGCACAGTACGACGTGGGCAGCCGTTACCTGCAGACGTGGTCTGGATAATAAGAACTGTGAGTAAAGGCCCTGGACTGCATCACTGACTCCGTGTCGTTACTGCTGCTGCCCTGCACCATCACCCCCATCCTCTGCATACACTGCCCTGAGGCTATACTCCTCCCGTGGGGAGTTATGCTATGCTCTGCTGCACCCACAACACCAGCCTCAGCGGTCTGCCCTGGAGCGGCGGTTCACTCTGACCGCAATCCACGGGTGGCGTAGTCGGACATTTAAACATCAAAACCACATAAATAGTTCCGCCACTGGTTTGACCGCCCTGAGCCACGGAACCGGGTTGCCGCCACGGAGACTACAACCACCAGCATCCACCAAAAAGGGTCCGGCTCCGGGTGTCCCAAGGCCCAGGGGGCGCGTCAGAACATTTTCATCACCTTTCACAATCACCAATGGGACAAGGCAGGGATGTTCTCTGTCCCCTCTCTTATACATCCTAGTGACGGAGCACCTGCTCTCATCAATTCGCCATAACCCCAATATTAGGTGGATTGAGGTGGGAGGCACCGAGTACAAGTGCTCTCTATTTGCTGATGATGTCCTAGTATATATCACTCAATCACATATATCCATCCCTGCTGTTATGGCTGAAATAGATCACTTTGTTACATGGTCAAATTTTAAAATCAATGCAGCGAAGTCTGAGGCCCTCGATGTCTCCCTCCCCAAATCCATATAGGATTCCATCCAGTCCAACTTTCCCTTTGCCTGTCCCTCACAGGGTATCAAATACTTAGGAATTCCTATTCATAGAGACCTCTCCCATCTATGTTATCTTAATTTTGGGCCCTTTATTGAACAACTCCATACAGACCACGGTTGGCAAGTTAGAACTGTAAGATTCACTACGTGAACCGCTGGTGTTTTGTGAAAAAGCACATGTACACTGCGATCCAAATTATTATGCAAAAAGTGTTTAGGAGTGATAAGGGAAGAATTTGTTTGTTTGTCAGTTAAACTCATTGATGGTGATGTGTGTCAGGGCTCTTTATATCACTGTAAGCAATTGCAGACACCTGTGCTAATTAGTTTGGCAGGTGTGTCCAATGAAAGGCAAGACTACTTAAGAAGGCTCTCTCACATTATTAAGCAGCCTACATTTTCTGCCAAAATGGGAAAGAAAAAGGATGTGTCGGCTGCTGAGAAGCAACAAATTGTGGAGTGTTTAGGTCAAGGCATGACTACAATCAACATTGTGCGATGATCAGGATGAAGTGTCTTGGCAATCAAGAAGTATGTAGCTGATTCACAGTACACACGTGTGCGTGCTGATAAGGGCAAATTGAGGACTCTTTCCTACAGGCAATTACGTCAGGTTGAAAGAGCAGCGGCCAAAAAGCCTTGTCATAGCAGCAGACAAGTTTTTGAAGCTGCTTGTGCCTCCAATGTCCCCCGAACAACAAGATGCAGGGTCCTTCAGAGGTTTGCAGCTGTGCATACGCCATCCTGTCGACCTCCTCTATCCACTTCACACAAGCAGAAATGGCTCCAGTGGGCCAAACATTACATGAAGACTGATTTCAAAACAGTTTTGTTCACGGATGAGTGCCGTGCAGCGCTCGATGGTCCAGATGGATGGAGTGGAGGATGGCTGGTTGATGGACACCCCACGCAAACACGGCTACAGCGCCAACAAGGAGGAGGTGGAGTAATGTTTTGGGCTGGAATCATGGGGAGAGAGATTGTCGGCCCCTTTAGGATCCCTGAAGGCGCTAAAGATGAACTCCATAATGTATGTGGATTTTCTCAAACAGCACTTCCTGCCATGGTTCAAGAAGAAGAACCGTGTATTTCACAGCAAGATCATTTTTCTGCATGATAATGCACCATCTCATGCTGCACATAAAACATCTGCATCTCTGGCTGATATGGGCATAAAAGGGGACAAACTTATGGTGTGACCCCCATGCTCCCCTGACCTCTACCCCATTCAGAACCTTTGGAGCATCATTAAAAGGAGTGTCTATGATGGCGGGAGGCAGTTCACATCTAAGCAACAGCTCTGGGAGGGTATTCTGTCCTCATGCAAAACAATTGAAGCAGAAACCATCCAAAACCTGACAAATTCAATGGACGAGAGAGTTCAGAAGCTCCTTTCGAACAAGGGGTCCTATGTGAAAATGTAACATCACCTAGAATAAAGTTTTGAGTTGAAAACTGTTTGATTTCAGTTTCTAACAACCTGCTAATGCTTATAATTTCAAAAATGACCATTTTTTTGGTCTTTATTAAAATGAAAAGGTTGATCGAAAAGTTTGGGGGATCTAAGAGTGTGGCAACCCAGTAGTCATGATTACTTCGAATTCTGACAATATGAGGGTCATGCTGCAGGTAGTGCAGCAAGAAGGCACTTATGTGTCTTGCGCATCTCGGAGCCCCAAAATTATTTTCCGGGCTAGATGCAGCTAAAAATTATTTTAAATTTTAAATCTGGTGAAGCTTTAGTATAGATGGCCTAATAGGATCAGTGCTGCACACTGCTACAAAGCCCAAATTATTTTCCAGTCAAGATACAGATAAACATGATAAGTAATTTGAAAGCTTAAAACGGTTGGTAGGGTGATTTTAACCAATCATCAAGCTTTTAGTCTCCCCAGGATGACACAGGGGTAGAAAAGTCGTTTCGGATCCATGATTTGTTCATCTTTATGAACGTGAGTCTGTCTACATTATCAGTGGAGAGCCGCGTGCGCTTATCTGTCAGCACGCCACCAGCAGCGCTGAACACACGTTCAGACAGAACGCTGGCTGCGGGGCATGACAAGATCTCCAAGGCGTAAGTGGCTAGCTCCGGCCATTTATCCAGATTGGAAGCCCAAAAAGAGCAAGGGTCCAGTGACACAGTCGTGGCTTCAATGTTTACTTGGAGATACTCCTGTACCATCGTCTCTAGGCGTTGACTATGTGTCAGACTTCTTGTCTTCTGTGACCTTGCAAAGGATGGGCTAAAAAAGTGGTGAAATGATTCCGCAAAATTGATGTTACCAGCAGATACTGTGGTTCTGTTACGGTTTGAGTGCTTGTGTTTTGTGGAAAAGCACATGTAAGATTCTGCAACAGTCTCTGCTGATACTCCTGCATGCATGCATCCCTTTCTATGGCAGGAATAATTTCTGAAAATTTACTTTTGTACCGGGGATCTAACAGTGTGGCAACCCAGTAGTCAGGATTATTTCTAATTCTCACAATTCGAGGGTCATGTTGCAGGTAGTGCAGCAAGAAGGCACTCATGTGTGTTGCGCATCCAGGAGCACCAAGTCCCTGTTGTGTTGGTGGCGAGGTAACAATCATGCTTCCTTCCTCTGTCCTCTCCCCCCAACCTCGCACAACAGAAATGTGATCAAGGTCTCCCTCATCTGATGAGTCTTCCATCAGTTCGTCCTCCACTTCTTCCTGGGCTCCTGCACCTTCCTCACTAGTTTGGCTGCTACCATGCGCCCTGGTAAAACCATCTCCCCCACCCTCACATGCCTGCCGCCTTGGTGCTGCCGACCGTCTGGACCTTGCAGATGTTAGCCCTTCCGCATACAACTCCTCCTCCTCTACTTCCTCCACCTCCTCTTGTGCCACCACCTGACTCCGAATTCTGTTTAACATGTGCTCCAGCATGTAAATCACCGGAATAGTCATGCTGATAATGGCATCGTCAGCACTAAACATCTTCGTCGCCATTTCAAAACTGTGCAGAAGGGTGCATAGGTCCCTGATCTGAGACCACTCCTCCAGCGTGATTTGCCCCACCTCTGAATCTCGTTGGCCCAGGCTATACGTCAGAACGTATTGCACCAGGGCTTGTCGGTGCTGCCACAGTCGCTGCAACATGTGCAGAGTTGAATTCCACCGGGTAGGCACATCGCATTTTAGCCGGTGAAGTGGCAGACCCAACGACTTCTGTAGAGATGTAAGTCGCTGAGCTGCGGGATGCGAACGGCGGAAGTGAGCACACAGCGACCGTGCCCTCTGCAGAAGGCCATCTAGTCTGGGATAGTGGGCTAAAAATTGCTGGACAACCAGGTTCAACACGTGAGCCATACAAGGCACGTGTGTGACATTGCCCCGGCGAAGGGCCGCACCCAGGTTTGCAGCATTGTCGCACACGGCCTTCCCTGGTTTCAGGTCCAGTGGAGACAACCATTCATGAAATTGGTTCTCCAGAGCTGACCACAACTCCTCAGCTGTGTGACTCACATTTCCCAGACATTTCAATGTAAAAACCGCCTGATGACGTTGAGCCCTACTGCCAGCATAGTAAGGAGGTGTGCAGGATCTCTTCTGCGCAGTTAGAAAGCTTGTGGCATGACCAGACAGGCTTTGGGTGCAGGTGGAAGACCGAGAGGAGGTTGAGGAGGCAGAAGCAGTGGAGGAACTTTGACATAAAGAGGATTGACGCACAACTCGTGGGGACGGCAAGACTTGAACAGCAGCCCCTTGTCCTGCTGTCACCATAGTTACCCAGTGCCCAGTCAGCGACATGTAACGCCCCTGTCCATGCCTACTCGTCCAAGTGTCTGTGGTGAAATGCACCCTGTCACACACAGAGTTTCTCAAAGAAGCGGTGATGTTGTGTGCGACATGCTGGTGGAGCGCAGGCACACCTTTCTTTGAGAAGTAGTGCCGACTGGGCATCTGGTACTGGGGCACTGCGACGGACATAAGGTCTCGAAAATCCTCTGTGTCCACCAGGCGGAAAGGCAGCATTTCTGTAGCCAAGAGCTTGCAGATGGTGAAATTCAACCTCTTAGCTTTCTCATGGCTAGGAGGAAATGGTCTTTTACTTGTCCACATCTGAGGGACTGAGGGCTGGCTATTGTGCTTAGACAGGGTTGATAAGGGTGTCCCCGGCAAACTGCCGGTCTGTGAGGAAGATGCAGGCGGACATGTTAGGTTGCCTTGATCCAAAGGTGGTGCTATCGATGTCGGACAGCGCTCAACACCAGCTGGTGTTCCCACCTCCAAAGAAAATGATGACCTGCCAATCACGCTGGCTGTTGAGGGTAAAGAGGTGGCAGGTCTGCGCCCCAAAACAGGTGTGACTGCTGTCCCCCCAGTCACAGAGGATGAAGAGGCCGCGGATGCACAAGATATGGCAGACGGTGGTTGGCCCGACCGGCTAGGCCGCATTGTAGCATACTGAGCTTCCCACTGCAACTTATGCTTCATGTCCATGTGCCGGTTCATGCATGAAGTACTCAAACTATGTATTTTTTGGCCTCTGCTTAGCTTTTGCTGACAAATGTTACAGATAACACGAGTTGGGTCATCTTTATCGATCTGAAAAAATGCCCAGGCTATGCAAGGCTTAGCACCCATGCGACCTGAAGAGCCACCACGACTTGTGGTGAGAGGCAGAGTTGTGTTTGAGGATGCAGTTGTTGACGTGCTTCCAGTACTACGTCTCTGTCCAGGAAGGCGCAACCTGACCTCGTCGTCACTAGCATCTTCCTCCACCTCCTCTGCTGACCTCATCTCTTGGCTGACTGTGGGTTGACAGTAAGTGGGATCTCCAACCTCATCATCATCACCCTGTGTGTTATCACACCCGTCGTCCTCAGAGCCAACCTGTTCCTGCCCTGACAAAAAACTAAAGTTGTCGCTCCAATCAGGTATTTGAGTCTTATCATCGTCTTCCTCATTGTCTCCACCAACAGGAGTTACAGTTTGGGAATGAGGGTCTACATTATGGTCAGAACCTTCTGCGTCTGGTCCTGGATCTGACTCATAAAGATTCTGGGCATCAGTGCAGATCATTTCCTCGTCTGGATTCACAGAAGCGCTGGAGTCGACCTCTGATTCCCAGGCTATAGTATGAGTAAACAGCTCTGCAGACTCAACCATCTGTTCTACCTCATACTCAGACGGGCAGCTGGAGATTTGGGAGCTGTGAGGAAGCAAGTGCGATTTGGGTGACACCTTTGAGGACTGGAGTATTTGTGATGTTGAAGTTGATGTGGAGGAGAGCCCACTTAAAGGAGCACTTGATATCCGTTGAAGCACCTGCTGTTTTTGTGCCTCATCTGGAATTTGTAGCGATTGGCGTGGCCATAAGAAAGGGATCTTATCACATTGTCCGCTAAAAGAAGTAGACATTTTAGTTTGGCTGGAAGATGGTCTTTCTTCTGCAGATGTTACTGTTGCTTTAACACCTACCCCACGGACACAACCTTTTTTCCCCTTCCCAACATGCCTATTCCCCTTTCCACCAGCAGCAGGCCTTTTTCCACTCATTTTGGTGGTTAACTAATTCACAACTCTGGAGTTGTTTGCACAAAAAAACAATGGATGGTAACCGAGCAGAGCTGAGTGGCCAAACTGTGGTATTAGGCCAAAACTATTGGCTGGGTTAGATGCAGAAAAAAAATATATTCAGTTTGCAACCTGATGGAGGTCAGTATAGATGGACTAATACAACAAGTCCCACACACAGCTAGAAGCCCAATATTTTTTCAGAGGTAGATGCAGAAAAAAATATATTCAGTTTGCAACCTGATGGAGGTCAGTATAGATGGACTAATACAACAAGTCCCACACACAGCTAGAAGCCCAATATTTTTTCAGAGGTAGATGCAGAAAAAATATATTCAGTTTGCAAGCTGATGGAGGTCAGTATAGGTGGACTAATAGAACAAGTCCCACACACTGCTAGAAGGCCAAATATTTTTTCAGAGCTAGATGCAGAAAAAAATTATATTCAGTTTGCAACCTGATGGAGGTCAGCATAGATGGATTAATAGAACAAGACCCACACACAGCTAGAAGCCCAATATTTTTTCAGAGCTAGATGCAGAAAAAAATATATTCAGTTTGCAACTTGATGGAGGTCAGTATAGGTGGACTAATAGAACAAGTCACACACACTGCTAGAAGGCCAAATATTTTTTCAGAGCTAGATGCAGAAAAAAATTATATTCAGTTTGCAACCTGATGGAGGTCAGTATAGATGGATTAATAGAACAAGACCCACACACAGCTAGAAGCCCAATATTTTTTCAGAGCTAGATGCAGAAAAAAATTATATTCAGTTTGCAACCTGATGGAGGTCAGTATAGATGGATTAATAGAACAAGACCCACACACAGCTAGAAGCCCAATATTTTTTCAGAGCTAGATGCAGAAAAAAATTAGATTCAGTTTGCAACCTGATGGAGGTCAGTATAGATGGACTAATAGAATGATGCTATGCCCAAAAGATTTTACTTCACTAGGTGCAGTAAAAAAATTGGTATTCTATACACAGGTGGTATATCTTGCAACACAGATAGGCTACTCCACTGACTAACACACTCTGCAATAGGCCAAAAAGGATTAGCTTTGCTAGATTCAGCCAAATCCTGTGAAAAAAACTTGCACAGCACTGGCACAGACCTGCCTGGCAAAAACTGATAGGAACTGATGTAAGGTAGTCCTGAAAAGGACTCCAATTACAATTAGTCTTTACTCCCACAACCTATCTATTTAAGAGCACAGACCTCCCTGATAAAAGTCGTAGGAAATGCTGTAACCTAGTCCTTAAAAGGACTGCAATCACAACTATTCCCTACTCCCAAGCTATCTGTATATTTGTGCGAAAATTGGCTTGAAATTAACAAGGTATAGCGCACACAGCAACAGCGGTGCCGTCTAACACGCAGCTGCAGCAGTGAGAAAATGGTGGCGACGGGGAAAATGGCTTGGTCTTATAGGGCAAGGACATGTGACATACACTGCCAATGACACATGCCCTTGCTTGTGTGAAAAAAAGCACTTCGCTCCGTGTGTGCGCTGCTGATAGGCTGACAGATTGCACCTCCCCACTGCAAATGCGGGAAAGAGAAAAAAAAATGGAGATCTTCATTGTTCCTGCAGAGATCCATCCCCTGCCCCTCCCCCCACCCCGCTGTACACTCAAACTGCGTATTAACATTAATTTTCATCATTACTGAGAAAAAATCCAGTTATGATTTTGGTGCACGAACAGTTATCGAACATAACCTCGAACAGCCGAATTTTTCTCAAATTATTCGTGTTCGCCGAACGGCTCGAACACCGCCCAAAACAGCTCAAATTTGAGATTGGCGAACAGTTCGAGTAGAACAACGCTCATCTCTACTCCTGACTGTTGTGACACAAAAATATATCTGTTGAAAATAGTCTTGTGTAGGCCCGACATCCCAGTGTGGTTTCGCAGTTCCATGGGTCAAATCGCTGTACTATCCAGTTTTGGGCCTTTGGTATCTAAAAAAAAAGCAGTTTGAGTGTGGCGCTCACTGTTCAGCCGCAAATATCTCTATTTAAAAAAGTGTGGTATACCCCAGTAAACAATAACTGTGGTTTTGCCATCCCACGGTAAAAAATCTCTATAATTCAGCTTTTGGTAGTTTTTTCCATAAAGAACAACAGCAGTGTCTCCTGACTGTTGTGACACAAAAATATTTCTGTTGAAAATAGTCTTGCGTAGGCCCGACATCCCAGTGTGGTTTCGCAGTTCCATGGGTCAAATCGCTGAGCTATCCAGTTTTGGGCCTTTGGTATCTAAAAAAAAGCAGTTTGAGTGTGTCGCTCACTGTTCAGACGCAAATATCTCTATTTAAAAAAGTGTGGTATACCCCAGTAAACAATAACTGTGGTTTTGCCATCCCACGGTAAAAAATCTCTATTATTCAGCTTTCGGTAGTTTTTTCCGTAAAGAAAAACAGTAGTGTCTTCTGACTGCTGTGACACAAAAATATATCAGTTGAAAATAGTCTTGTGTAGGCCCGACATCCCAGGGGGGTTTCGCAGTTCCATGGGTCAAATCGCTGTACTATCCAGTTTTGGGCCTTTGGTATCTAAAAAAAAAGAAGTTTGAGTGTGTCACTCACTGTTCAGCCGCAAATATATCTATTCAAAAAAGTGTGGTATACCCCAGTAAACAATAACTGTGGTTTTGCCATCCCACTGTAAAAAATCTCTAGTATTCAGGTTTTGGCATATTTTCCGCAAAGAAAAACAGTAGTGTCTCCTGACTGTTGTGACACAAAAATATATCTGTTGAAAATAGTCTTGTGTAGGCCCGACATCCCAGTGTGGTTTCGCAGTTCCATGGGTCAAATCGCTGTACTCTCCAGTTTTGGGCCTTTGGTATCTAAAAAAAAGCAGTTTGAGTGTGTCGCTCACTGTTCAGCCGCAAATATCTCTAGTTAAAAAAGTGTGGTATACCCCAGTAAACAATAACTGTGATTTTGCCATCCCACGGTAAAAAATCTCTATTATTCAGCTTTTGGTAGTTTTTTCTGAAAAGAAAAACAGTAGGGTCTCCTGACTGTTGTGACACAAAAATATATCTGTTGAAAATAGTCTTGTGTAGGCCCGACATCCCAGTGTGGTTTCGCAGATCCATGGGTCAAATCGCTGTACTATCCAGTTTTGGGCCTTTGGTATCTAAAAAAAAAGCAGTTTGAGTGTGTCGCTCACTGTTCAGCCGCAAATATCTCGATTTTAAAAAGTGTGGTATACCCCAGTAAACAATAGCTGTGGTTCTGCCATCCCACATTAAAAAATCTCTATTATTCAGGTTTTGGTATATTTTCCATAAAGAAAAACAGTAGTGTCTCCTGACTGTTGTGACACAAAAATATATCTGTTGAAAATAGTCTTGTGTAGGCCCGACATCCCACTGTGGTTTCGCAGTTCCACGGGTAAAATCGCTGTACTATCCAGTTTTGGGCCTTTTGTATCTAAAAAAAAAGCAGTTTGAGTGTGTCACTCACTGTTCAGCCGCAAATATCTCTATTTAAAAAAGTGTGGTATACCCCAGTAAACAATAACTGTGGTTTTGCCATCCCACTGTAAAAAAATCTCTATTACTCAACATTTGGTAGTTTTTTCCATAAAGAAAAACAGTAGTGTCTCCTGACTGTTGTGACACAAAAATATATCTGTTGAAAATAGTCTTGTGTAGGCCCGACATCCCAGTGTGTTTTCGCAGTTCCATGGGTCAAATCGCTGTACAGTCATGGCCAAAAGTTTTGAGAATGACACCAAAATTATATTTTCACATGATCTGCTGGCTTTTGGTTTTTATTAGTGTTTGTCTGATGTTTATATCACATACAGAAATTTAATTGCAATCATATTATGAGTACCAATAGGTTATATTGACAGTTAGAATGAGTTAATGCAGCAAGTCAATATTTGCAGTGTTGCCCCTTCTTCTTCAAGACCTCTGTAATTCTCCCTGGCATGCTCTCAATCAGCTTTTGGACCAAATCCTGACTGATACCAGTCCATTCTTGCATAATCAATGCTTGCATTTTGCCAGAATTTGTTGGTTTTTGTTTGTCCACCCGTCTCTTGATGATTGACCACAAGTTCTCAATGGGATTAAGATCTGGGGAGTTTCCAGGCCATGGACCCAAAATCTCTATGTTTTGTTCCATGAGCCATTTACTTATCACCTTTGCTTTATGGCAAGGTGCTCCATCATGCTGGAAAAGGCATTGTTGGGCGCCAAACTGCTCTTGGACGGTTGGGAGAAGTTGCTCTTGGAGGACATTCTGGTACCATTCTTTATTCATGGCTGTGTTTTTAGGCAAGACTGTGAGTGAGCCGATTCCCTTGGCTGAGAAGCAACCCCACACATGAATGGTTTCAGGATGCTTTACAGTTGGCATGAGACAAGACTGGTGGTAGCGCTCACCTCTTCTTCTCCGAATAAGCTGTTTTCCAGATGTCCCAAACAATCGAAAAGGGGATTCATCAGAGAAAATGACTTTGCCCCAGTCCTCAGCAGTCCACTCCCTGTACCTTTTGCAGAATATCAGTCGGTCCCTGATGTTTTTTCTGGAGAGAAATGGCTTCTTTGCTGCCCTCCTTGAAACCAGCCCTTGCTCAAAGAGTCTCCGCCTCACAGTGCGTGCAGAAGCACTCACACCAGCCTGCTGCCGTTCCTGAGCAAGCTCGGCACTGCTGGTAGTCCGATCCCACAGCTGAAACAGTTTTAAGATACGGTCCTGGCGCTTGCTGGTCTTTCTTGGGAGCCCTGGAGCCTTTTTGACAACATTGGAAGCTCTCTCCTTGAAGTTCTTGATGATGCGATAGATTGTTGACTGAGGTGCAATCTTTGTAGCTGCGATACTCTTCCCTGTTAGGCCATTTTTGTGCAGTGCAATGATGGCTGCACTTGTTTCTATAGAGATAACCATAGTTAAATGAAGAAAAACAATGATGCCAAGAACCAGCCTCCTTTTAAAGTGTCCAGTGATGTCATTCTTACTTAATCATGACTGATTGATCGCCAGCCCTGTCCTCATCAACACCCACACCTGTGTTAATGGATCAATCACTAAAACGATGTTAGCTGCTCCTTTTAAGGCAGGACTGCAATGATGTTGAAATGTGTTTTGGGGGTTAAAGTTCATTTTCTGGGCAAATATTGACTTTGAAAGAACAGTAATTGCTGTTAAGCTGATCACTTTTTGACAATCAGGAATGCAAATTGCCATTACAAAAAATGAAGCAGTAAACTTTGGAAAAATTACTATTTGTCTCATTCTCAATACTTTTGGCCATGACTGTACTATCCAGTTTTGGGCCTTTGGTATCTAAAAAAAAAGCAGTTTGAGTGTGTCGCTCACTGTTCAGCCGCAAATATCTCTATTTTAAAAAGTGTGGTATACCCCAGTAAACAATAACTGTGGTTTTGCCATCCCACTGTAAAAAATCTCTATTATTCAGCTTTTGGTATTTTTTTCCGTAAAGAAAAACAGTAGTGTGTCCTGACTGTTGTGACACAAAAATATATCTGTTGAAAATAGTCTTGTGTAGGCCCGACATCCCAGTGTGGTTTCGCAGATCCATGGGTCAAATCGCTGTACTATCCAGTTTTGGGCCTTTGGTATCTAAAAAAAAAGCAGTTTGAGTGTGTCGCTCACTGTTCAGCCGCAAATATCTCTATTTAAAAAAGTGTGGTATACCCCAGTAAACAATAACTGTGGTTTTGCCATCCCACGGTAAAAAATCTCTATTATTCAGCTTTTGGTAGTTTTTTCCGTAAAAGAAAAACAGTAGTGTCTCCTGACTGTTGTGACACAAAAATATATCTGTTGAAAATAGTCTTGTGTAGGCTCGACATCCCAGTGTGGTTTCGCAGTTCCATGGGTCAAATCGCTGTACTATCCAGTTTTGGGCCTTTGGTATCTTAAAAAAAAGCAGTTTGAGTGTGTCGTTCACAGTTCAGCCGCAAATATCTCTATTTAAATAAGTGTGGTATACCCCAGTAAACAATAACTGTGGTTTTGCCATCCCACGGTAAAAAATCTCTCTTATTCAGCTTTTGGTAGTTTTTTCCGTAAAGAAAAACAGTAGTGTCTCCTGACTGTTGTGACACAAAAATATATCTGTTGAAAATAGTCTTGTGTAGGCCCGACATCCCAGTGTGGTTTCGCAGTTCCATGGGTCAAATCGCTGTACTATCCAGTTTTGGGCCTTTGGTATCTAAAAAAAAGCAGTTTGAGTGTGTCGCTCACTGTTCAGCCGCAAATATCTCTATTTAAAAAAGTGTGGTATACCCCAGTAAACAATAACTGTGGTTTTGCATCCCACGGTAAAAAATCTCTATTATTCAGCTTTTGGTAGTTTTTTCCGTAAAGAAAAACAGTAGTGTCTCCTGACTGTTGTGACACAAAAATATATCTGTTGAAAATAGTCTTGTGTAGGCCCGACATCCCAGTGTGGTTTCGCAGTTCCATGGGTCAAATCGCTGTACTATCCAGTTTTGGGCTTTTGGTATCTAAAAAAAAAGCAGTTTGAGTGTGTCGCTCACTGTTTAGCCGCAAATATCTCTATTTAATAAAGGGTGGTATACCCCAGTAAACAATAACTGTGGTTTTGCCATCCCACGGTAAAAAATCTCTATTATTCAGGTTTTGGTATATTTTCCGTAAAGAAAAACAGTAGTGTCTCCGGACTGTTGTGACACAAAAATATATCTGTTGAAAGAAGTCTTGTGTAGGCCCGACATCCCAGTGTGGTTTCGCAGTTCCACGGGTCAAATCGCTGTACTATCCAGTTTTGGGCCTTTGGTATCTAAAAAAAAAGCAGTTTGAGTGTGTCGCTCACTGTTCAGCCGCAAATATCTCTATTTAAAAAAGTGTGGTATACCCCAGTAAACAATAACTGTGGTTTTGCCATCCCACGGTAAAAAATCTCTATTATTCAGCTTTTGGTAGTTTTTTCCGTAAAAGAAAAACAGTAGTGTCTCCTGACTGTTGTCACACAAAAATATATCTGTTGAAAATAGTCTTGTGTAGGCTCGACATCCCAGTGTGGTTTCGCAGTTCCATGGGTCAAATCGCTGTACTATCCAGTTTTGAGCCTTTGGTATCTAATAAAAAAGCAGTTTGAGTGTGTCGCTCACTGTTCAGCCGCAAATTTCTCTTTTTAAATAAGTGTGGTATACCCCAGTAAACAATAACTGTGGTTTTGCCATCCCACGGTAAAAAATCTCTCTTATTCAGCTTTTGGTAGTTTTTTCCGTAAAGAAAAACAGTAGTGTCTCCTGACTGTTGTGACACAAAAATATATCTGTTGAAAATAGTCTTGTGTAGGCCCGACATCCCAGTGTGGTTTCGCAGTTCCATGGGTCAAATCGCTGTACTATCCAGTTTTGGGCCTTTGGTATCTAAAAAAAAGCAGTTTGAGTGTGTCGCTCACTGTTCAGCCGCAAATATCTCTATTTAAAAAAGTGTGGTATACCCCAGTAAACAATAACTGTGGTTTTGCATCCCACGGTAAAAAATCTCTATTATTCAGCTTTTGGTAGTTTTTTCCGTAAAGAAAAACAGTAGTGTCTCCTGACTGTTGTGACACAAAAATATATCTGTTGAAAATAGTCTTGTGTAGGCCCGACATCCCAGTGTGGTTTCGCAGTTCCATGGGTCAAATCGCTGTACTATCCAGTTTTGGGCTTTTGGTATCTAAAAAAAAAGCAGTTTGAGTGTGTCGCTCACTGTTTAGCCGCAAATATCTCTATTTAATAAAGGGTGGTATACCCCAGTAAACAATAACTGTGGTTTTGCCATCCCACGGTAAAAAATCTCTATTATTCAGGTTTTGGTATATTTTCCGTAAAGAAAAACAGTAGTGTCTCCGGACTGTTGTGACACAAAAATATATCTGTTGAAAGAAGTCTTGTGTAGGCCCGACATCCCAGTGTGGTTTCGCAGTTCCACGGGTCAAATCGCTGTACTATCCAGTTTTGGGCCTTTGGTATCTAAAAAAAAAGCAGTTTGAGTGTGTCGCTCACTGTTCAGCCGCAAATATCTCTATTTAAAAAAGTGTGGTATACCCCAGTAAACAATAACTGTGGTTTTGCCATCCCACGGTAAAAAATCTCTATTATTCAGCTTTTGGTAGTTTTTTCCGTAAAAGAAAAACAGTAGTGTCTCCTGACTGTTGTCACACAAAAATATATCTGTTGAAAATAGTCTTGTGTAGGCTCGACATCCCAGTGTGGTTTCGCAGTTCCATGGGTCAAATCGCTGTACTATCCAGTTTTGAGCCTTTGGTATCTAATAAAAAAGCAGTTTGAGTGTGTCGCTCACTGTTCAGCCGCAAATTTCTCTTTTTAAATAAGTGTGGTATACCCCAGTAAACAATAACTGTGGTTTTGCCATCCCACGGTAAAAAATCTCTCTTATTCAGATTTTGGTAGTTTTTTCCGTAAAGAAAAACAGTAGTGTCTCCTGACTGTTGTGACACAAAAATATATCTGTTGAAAACAGTTTTGTGTAGGCCCGACATCCCAGTGTGGTTTCGCAGTTCCATGGGTCAAATCGCTGTGATATCCAGTTTTGGGCCTTTGGTATCTAAAAAAAAAGCAGTTTGAGTGTGTCGCTCACTGTTCAGCCGCAAATATCTCTATTCAAAAGGGTGTGGTATACCCCAGTAAACAATAACTGTGGTTTTGCCATCTCATGGTAAAAAATCTCTATTATTCAGCTTTTGGTAGTTTTTCCGTAAAGAAAAACAGTAGTGTCTCCTGACTGTTGTGACACAAAAATATATCTGTTGAAAATAGTCTTGTGTAGGCCCGACATCCCAGTGTGGTTTCGCAGTTCCATGGGTCAAATCGCTGTACTATCCAGTTTTGGGCCTTTGGTATCTAAAAAAAAAGCAGTTTGAGTGTGTCGCTCACTGTTCAGCCGCAAATATCTCGATTTTAAAACGTGTGGTATACCCCAGTTAATAATAACTGTGGTTTTGCCATCCCACAGTAAAAAATCTCTATTATTCAGGTTTTGGTATATTTTCCGTAAAGTAAAACAGTAGTGTCTCCTGACTGTTGTGACACAAAAATATATCTGTTGAAAATAGTCTTGTGTAGGCCCGACATCCCAGTGTGGTTTCGCAGATCCATGGGTCAAATCGCTGTACTATCCAGTTTTGGGCCTTTGGTATCTAAAAAAAAAGCAGTTTGAGTGTGTCGCTCACTGTTCAGTCGCAAATATCTCGATTTTAAAACGTGTAGTATACCCCAGTTAACAATAACTGTGGTTTTGCCATCCCACAGTAAAAAATCTCTATTATTCAGGTTTTGGTATATTTTCCGTAAAGTAAAACAGTAGTGTCTCCTGACTGTTGTGACACAAAAATATATCTGTTGAAAATAGTCTTGTGTAGGCGCGACATCCCACTGTGGTTTCGCTGTTCCACGGGTAAAATCGCTGTACTATCCAGTTTTGGGCCTTTGGTATCTAAAAAAAAAGCAGTTTGAGTGTGTCGCTCACTGTTCAGCCGCAAATATCTCTATTTAAAAAAGTGTGGTATACCCCAGTAAACAATAACTGTGGTTTTGCTATCCCACGGTAAAAAATCTCTATTATTCAGCTTTTGGTAGTTTTTTCCGTAAGGAAAAACAGTAGTGTCTCCTGACTGTTGTGACACAAAAATATATCTGTTGAAAATAGTCTTGTGTAGGCCCGACATCCCAGTGTGGTTTCGCAGATCCATGGGTCAAATCGCTGTACTATCCAGTTTTGGGCCTTTGGTATCTAAAAAAAAAGCAGTTTGAGTGTGTCGCTCACTGTTCAGTCGCAAATATCTCGATTTTAAAACGTGTAGTATACCCCAGTTAACAATAACTGTGGTTTTGCCATCCCACAGTAAAAAATCTCTATTATTCAGGTTTTGGTATATTTTCCGTAAAGTAAAACAGTAGTGTCTCCTGACTGTTGTGACACAAAAATATATCTGTTGAAAATAGTCTTGTGTAGGCGCGACATCCCACTGTGGTTTCGCTGTTCCACGGGTAAAATCGCTGTACTATCCAGTTTTGGGCCTTTGGTATCTAAAAAAAAAGCAGTTTGAGTGTGTCGCTCACTGTTCAGCCGCAAATATCTCTATTTAAAAAAGTGTGGTATACCCCAGTAAACAATAACTGTGGTTTTGCTATCCCACGGTAAAAAATCTCTATTATTCAGCTTTTGGTAGTTTTTTCCGTAAGGAAAAACAGTAGTGTCTCCTGACTGTTGTGACACAAAAATATATCTGTTGAAAATAGTCTTGTGTAGGCCCGACATCCCAGTGTGGTTTCACAGTTCCATGGGTCAAATCGCTGTACTATCCAGTTTTGGGCCTTTGGTATCTAAAAAAAATGCAGTTTGAGTGTGTCGCTCACTGTTCAGCCGCAAATATCTCTATTTAAAAAAGTGTGGTATACCCCAGTAAACAATAACTGTGGTTTTGCCATCCCACTGTAAAAAAATCTCTATTACTCAGCATTTGGTAGTTTTTTCCGTAAAGAAAAACAGTAGTGTCTCCTGACTGTTGTGACACAAAAATATATCTGTTGAAAATAGTCTTGTGTAGGCCCGACATCCCAGTGTGGTTTCGCAGTTCCATGGGTCAAATCGCTGTACAGTCATGGCCAAAAGTTTTGAGAATGACACCAAAATTATATTTTCACATGATCTGCTGGCCTTTGGTTTTTATTAGTGTTTGTCTGATGTTTATATCACATACAGAAATATAATTGCAATCATATTATGAGTACCAATAGGTTATATTGACAGTTAGAATGAGTTAATGCAGCAAGTCAATATTTGCAGTGTTGCCCCTTCTTCTTCAAGACCTCTGTAATTCTCCCTGGCATGCTCTCAATCAACTTTTGGACCAAATCCTGACTGATACCAGTCCATTCTTGCATAATCAATGCTTGCATTTTTGCCAGAATTTGTTGGTTTTTGTTTGTCCACCCGTCTCTTGATGATTGACTACAAGTTCTCAATGGGATTAAGATCTGGGGAGTTTCCAGGCCATGGACCCAAAATCTCTATGTTTTGTTCCATGAGCCATTTACTTATCACCTTTGCTTTATGGCAAGGTGCTCCATCATGCTGGAAAAGGCATTGTTGGGCGCCAAACTGCTCTTGGACGGTTGGGAGAAGTTGCTCTTGGAGGACATTCTGGTACCATTCTTTATTCATGGCTGTGTTTTTAGGCAAGACTGTGAGTGAGCCGATTCCCTTGGCTGAGAAGCAACCCCACATATGAATGATTTCAGGATGCTTTACAGTTGGCATGAGACAAGACTGCTGGTAGTGCTCACCTCTTCTTCTCCGAATAAGCTGTTTTCCAGATGTCCCAAACAATCGAAAAGGGCATACATCAGAGAAAATGACTTTGCCCCAGTCCTCAGCAGTCCACTCCCTGTACCTTTTGCAGAATATCAGTCGGTCCCTGATGTTTTTTCTGGAGAGAAGTGGCTTCTTTGCTGCCCTCCTTGAAACCAGCCCTTGCTCAAAGAGTCTCTGCCTCACAGTGCGTGCAGAAGCACTCACACCAGCCTGCTGCCGTTCCTGAGCAAGCTCGGCACTGCTGGTAGTCCGATCCCACAGCTGAAACAGTTTTAAGATACGGTCCTGGCGCTTGCTGGTCTTTCTTGGGAGCCCTGGAGCCTTTTTGACAACATTGGAAGCTCTCTCCTTGAAGTTCTTGATGATGCGATAGATTGTTGACTGAGGTGCAATCTTTGTAGCTGCGATAATCTTCCCTGTTAGGCCATTTTTGTGCAGTGCAATGATGGCTGCACGTGTTTCTTTAGAGATAACCATGGTTAACTGAAGAGAAACAATGATACCAAGAACCAGCCTCCTTTTAAAGTGTCCAGTGATGTCATTCTTACTTAATCATGACTGATTGATCGCCAGCCCTGTCCTCATCAACACCCACACCTGTGTTAATGGATCAATCACTAAAACGATGTTAGCTGCTCCTTTTAAGGCAGGACTGCAATGATGTTGAAATGTGTTTTGGGGGTTAAAGTTCATTTTCTGGGCAAATATTGACTTTGAAAGAACAGTAATTGCTGTTAACCTGATCACTCTTTGACAATCAGGAATGCAAATTGCCATTACAAAAAATGAAGCAGTAAACTTTGGAAAAATTACTATTTGTCTCATTCTCAATACTTTTGGCCATGACTGTACTATCCAGTTTTGGGCCTTTGGTATCTAAAAAAAAAGCAGTTTGAGTGTGTCGCTCACTGTTCAGCCGCAAATATCTCTATTTAAAAAAGTGTGGTATACCCCAGTAAACAATAACTGTGGTTTTGCCATCCCACTGTAAAAAATCTCTATTATTCAGCTTGTGGTAGTTTTTTCCGTAAAAGAAAAACAGTAGTGTCTCCTGACTGTTGTGACACAAAAATATATCTGTTGAAAATAGTCTTGTGTAGGCTCGACATCCCAGTGTGGTTTCGCAGTTCCATGGGTCAAATCGCTGTACTATCCAGTTTTGGGCCTTTGGTATCTAAAAAAAAAGCAGTTTGAGTGTGTCGCTCACTGTTCAGCCGCAAATATCTCTATTTAAATAAGTGTGGTATACCCCAGTAAACAATAACTGTGGTTTTGCCATCCCACGGTAAAAAATCTCTCTTATTCAGCTTTTGGTAGTTTTTTCCGTAAAGAAAAACAGTAGTGTCTCCTGACTGTTGTGACACAAAAATATATCTGTTGAAAATAGTCTTGTGTAGGCCCGACATCCCAGTGTGGCTTCACAGTTCCATGGGTCAAATCGCTGTACTATCCAGTTTTGGGCCTTTGGTATCTAAAAAAATGCAGTTTGAGTGTGTCGCTCACTGTTCAGCCGCAAATATCTCTATTTAAAAAAGTGTGGTATACCCTAGTAAACAATAACTGTGGTTTTGCCATCCCACTGTAAAAAAATCTCTATTACTCAGCATTTGGTAGTTTTTTCCGTAAAGAAAAACAGTAGTGTCTCCTGACTGTTGTGACACAAAAATATATCTGTTGAAAATAGTCTTGTGTAGGCCCGACATCCCAGTGTGGTTTCGCAGTTCCATGGGTAAAATCGCTGTACAGTCATGGCCAAAATTTTGAGAATGACACCAAAATTATATTTTCACATGATCTGCTGGCCTTTGGTTTTTATTAGTGTTTGTCTGATGTTTATATCACATACAGAAATATAATTGCAATCATATTATGAGTACCAATAGGTTATATTGACAGTTAGAATGAGTTAATGCAGCAAGTCAATATTTGCAGTGTTGCCCCTTCTTCTTCAAGACCTCTGTAATTCTCCCTGGCATGCTCTCAATCAACTTTTGGACCAAATCCTGACTGATACCAGTCCATTCTTGCATAATCAATGCTTGCATTTTGCCAGAATTTGTTGGTTTTTGTTTGTCCACCCGTCTCTTGATGATTGACCACAAGTTCTCAATGGGATTAAGATCTGGGGAGTTTCCAGGCCATGGACCCAAAATCTCTATGTTTTGTTCCATGAGCCATTTACTTATCACCTTTGCTTTATGGCAAGGTGCTCCATCATGCTGGAAAAGGCATTGTTGGGCGCCAAACTGCTCTTGGACGGTTGGGAGAAGTTGCTCTTGGAGGACATTCTGGTACCATTCTTTATTCATGTCTGTGTTTTTAGGCAAGACTGTGAGTGAGCCGATTCCCTTGACTGAGAAGCAACCCCACACATGAATGGTTTCAGGATGCTTTACAGTTGACATGAGACAAGACTGGTGGTGGCGCTCACCTCTTCTTCTCCGAATAAGCTGTTTTCCAGATGTCCCAAACAATCGAAAAGGGGATTCATCAGAGAAAATGACTTTGCCCCAGTCCTCAGCAGTCCACTCCCTGTACCTTTTGCAGAATATCAGTCGGTCCCTGATGTTTTTTCTGGAGAGAAGTGGCTTCTTTGCTGCCCTCCTTGAAACCAGCCCTTGCTCAAGAGTCTCCGCCTCACAGTGCGTGCAGAAGCACTCACACCAGCCTGCTGCCGTTCCTGAGCAAGCTCGGCACTGCTGGTAGTCCGATCCCACAGCTGAAACAGTTTTAAGATACGGTCCTGGCGCTTGCTGGTCTTTCTTGGGAGCCCTGGAGCCTTTTTGACAACATTGGAAGCACTCTCCTTGAAGTTCTTGATGATGCGATAGATTGTTGACTGAGGTTCAATCTTTGTAGCTGCGATACTCTTCCCTGTTAGGCCATTTTTGTGCAGTGCAATGATGGCTGCACTTGTTTCTATAGAGATAACCATAGTTAAATGAAGAGAAACAATGATGCCAAGAACCAGCCTCCTTTTAAAGTGTCCAGTGATGTCATTCTTACTTAATCATGACTGATTGATCGCCAGCCCTGTCCTCATCAACACCCACACCTGTGTTAATGGATCAATCACTAAAACGATGTTAGCTGCTCCTTTTAAGGCAGGACTGCAATGATGTTGAAATGTGTTTTGGGGGTTAAAGTTCATTTTCTGGGCAAATATTGACTTTGAAAGAACAGTAATTGCTGTTAAGCTGATCACTTTTTGACAATCAGGAATGCAAATTGCCATTACAAAAAATGAAGCAGTAAACTTTGGAAAAATTACTATTTGTCTCATTCTCAATACTTTTGGCCATGACTGTACTATCCAGTTTTGGGCCTTTGGTATCTAAAAAAAAAGCAGTTTGAGTGTGTCGCTCACTGTTCAGCCGCAAATATCTCTATTTTAAAAAGTGTGGTATAACCCAGTAAACAATAACTGTGGTTTTGCCATCCCACTGTAAAAAATCTCTATTATTCAGCTTTTGGTATTTTTTTCCGTAAAGAAAAACAGTAGTGTGTCCTGACTGTTGTGACACAAAAATATATCTGTTGAAAATAGTCTTGTGTAGGCCCGACATCTCAGTGTGGTTTCGCGGATCCATGGGTCAAATCGCTGTACTATCCAGTTTTGGGCCTTTGGTATCTAAAAAAAAAGCAGTTTGAGTGTGTCGCTCACTGTTCAGCCGCAAATATCTCTATTTAAAAAAGTGTGGTATACCCCAGTAAACAATAACTGTGGTTTTGCCATCCCACTGTAAAAAATCTCTATTATTCAGCTTTTGGTAGTTTTTTCCGTAAAGAAAAACAGTAGTGTGTCCTGACTGTTGTGACACAAAAATATATCTTTTGAAAATAGTCTTGTGTAGGCCTGACATCCCAGTGTGGTTTCGCAGATCCATGGGTCAAATCGCTGTAGTATCCAGTTTTGGGCCTTTGGTATCTAAAAAAAAAGCAGTTTGAGTGTGTCGCTCACTGTTCAGCCGCAAATATCTCGATTTTAAAAAGTGTGGTATACCCCAGTAAACAATAACTGTGGTTTTGCCATCTCACAGTAAAAAATCTCTATTATTCAGGTTTTGGTATATTTTCCGTAAAGAAAAACAGTAGTGTCTCCTGACTGTTGTGACACAAAAATATATCTGTTGAAAATAGTCTTGTGTAGGCCAGACATCCCACTGTGGTTTCGCAGTTCCACGGGTAAAATCGCTGTACTATCCAGTTTTGGGACTTTGGTATCTAAAAAAAAAGCAGCTTGAGTGTGTCGCTCACTGTTCAGCCGCAAATATCTCTTTTTATAAAAGTGTGGTATACCCCACTAAACAATAACTGTGGTTTTGCTATCCCACGGTAAAAAATCTCTATTATTCAGCTTTTGGTAGTTTTTTCTATAAAGAAAAACAGTAGTGTCTCCTGACTGTTGTGACACAAAAATATATCTGTTGAAAATAGTCTTGTGTAGGCCCAACATCCCAGTGTGGTTTCGCAGATCCATGGGTCAAATCGCTGTACTATCCAGTTTTGGGCCTTTGGTATCTAAAAAAAAAGCAGTTTGAGTGTGTCGGTCACTGTTCAGCTGCAAATATCTCGATTTTAAAAAGTGTGGTATACCCCAGTAAACAATAACTGTGGTTTTGCCATCCCACAGTAAAAAATCTCTATTATTCAGGTTTTGGTATATTTTCCGTAAAGAAAAACAGTAGTGTCTCCTGACTGTTGTGACACAAAAATATATCTGTTGAAAATAGTCTTGTGTAGGCCCGACATCCCAGTGTGGTTTCGCAGTTCCATGGGTCAAATCGCTGTACTATCCAGTTTTGGGCCTTTGGTATCTAAAAAAAATGCAGTTTGAGTGTGTCGCTCACTGTTCAGCCGCAAATATCTCTATTTAAAAAAGTGTGGTATACCCCAGTAAACAATAACTGTGGTTTTGCCATCCCACTGTAAAAAAATCTCTATTACTCAGCATTTGGTAGTTTTTTCCGTAAAGAAAAACAGTAGTGTCTCCTGACTGTTGTGACACAAAAATATATCTGTTGAAAATAGTCTTGTGTAGGCCCGACATCCCAGTGTGGTTTCACAGTTCCATGGGTCAAATCGCTGTACTATCCAGTTTTGGGCCTTTGGTATCTAAAAAAAAAGCAGTTTGAGTGTGTCGCTCACTGTTCAGCCGCAAATATCTCTATTTAAAAAAGTGTGGTATACCCCAGTAAACAATAACTGTGGTTTTGCCATCCCACTGTAAAAAATCTCTATTATTCAGCTTTTGGTAGTTTTTTCCATAAAGAAAAACAGTAGTGTGTCCTGACTGTTGTGACACAAAAATATATCTGTTGAAAATAGTCTTGTGTAGGCCCGACATCCCAGTGTGGTTTCGCAGTTCCACCGGTCAAATCGCTGTACTATCCAGTTTTGGGCCTTTGGTATCTAAAAAAAAAAGCAGTTTGAGTGTGTCGCTCACTGTTCAGCTGTAAATATCTCTATTCAAAAAGTGTGGTATACCCCAGTAAACAATAACTGTGGTTTTGCCATCCCACAGTAAAAAATCTCTATTATTCAGGTTTTGGTATATTTTCCGTAAAGAAAAACAGTAGTGTCTCCTGACTGTTGTGACACAAAAATATATCTGTTGAAAATTGTCTTGATTAGGCCCGACATCCTAGTGTGGTTTCGCAGTTCCTCGGGTCAAATCGCTGTACTATCCAGTTTTGGGCCTTTGGTATCTAAAAAAAAAGCAGTTTGAGTGTGTCGCTCACTGTTCAGCGGCAAATATCTCTATTTTAAAAAGTGTGGTATAACCAAGTAAACAATAACTGTGGTTTTGCCATCCCACGGTAAAAAATCTCTATTATTCAGGTTTTGGTATATTTTCCATAAAGAAAAACAGTAGTGTCTCCTGACTGTTGTGACACAAAAATATATCTGTTGAAAATAGTCTTGTGTAGGACCGACATCCCAGTGTGGTTTCACAGTTCCTTGGGTCAAATCGCTGTACTATCCAGTTTTGGGCCTTTGGTATCTAAAAAAATGCAGTTTGAGTGTGTCGCTCACTGTTCAGCCGCAAATATCTCTATTTAAAAAGTGTGGTATACCCCAGTAAACAATAACTGTGGTTTTGCCATCCCACTGTAAAAAAATCTCTTTTACTCAGCATTTGGTAGTTTTTTCCGTAAAGAAAAACAGTAGTGTCTCCTGACTGTTGTGACACAAAAATATATCTGTTGAAAATAGTCTTGTGTAGGCCCGACATCCCAGTGTGGTTTCGCAGTTCCATGGGTCAAATCGCTGTACAGTCATGGCCAAAAGTTTTGAGAATGACACCAAAATTATATTTTCACATGATCTGCTGGCCTTTGGTTTTTATTAGTGTTTGTCTGATGTTTATATCACATACAGAAATATAATTGCAATCATATTATGAGTACCAATAGGTTATATTGACAGTTAGAATGAGTTAATGCAGCAAGTCAATATTTGCAGTGTTGCCCCTTCTTCTTCAAGACCTCTGTAATTCTCCCTGGCATGCTCTCAATCAACTTTTGGACTAAATCCTGACTGATACCAGTCCATTCTTGCATAATCAATGCTTGCATTTTGCCAGAATTTGTTGGTTTTTGTTTGTCCACCCGTCTCTTGATGATTGACCACAAGTTCTCAATGGGATTAAGATCTGGGGAGTTTCCAGGCCATGGACCCAAAATCTCTATGTTTTGTTCCATGAGCCATTTACTTATCACCTTTGCTTTATGGCAAGGTGTTCCATCATGCTGGAAAAGGCATTGTTGGGCGCCAAACTGCTCTTGGACGGTTGGAAGAAGTTGCTCTTGGAGGACATTCTGGTACCATTCTTTATTCATGGCTGTGTTTTTAGGCAAGACTGTGAGTGAGCCGATTCCCTTGGCTGAGAAGCAACCCCACACATGAATGGTTTCAGGATGCTTTACAGTTGGCATGAGACAAGACTGGTGGTAGCGCTCACCTCTTTTTCTCCGAATAAGCTGTTTTCCAGATGTCCCAAACAATCGAAAAGGGGATTCATCAGAGAAAATGACTTTGCCCCAGTCCTCAGCAGTCCACTTCCTGTACCTTTTGCAGAATATCAGTCGGTCCCTGATGTTTTTTCTGGAGAGAAGTGGCTTCTTTGCTGCCCTCCTTGAAACCAGCCCTTGCTCAAAGAGTCTCCGCCTCACAGTGCGTGCAGAAGCACTCACACCAGCCTGCTGCCGTTCCTGAGCAAGCTCGGCACTGCTGGTAGTCCGATCCCACAGCTGAAACAGTTTTAAGATACGGTCCTGGCGCTTGCTGGTCTTTCTTGGGAGCCCTGGAGACTTTTTGACAACATTGGAAGCTCTCTCCTTGAAGTTCTTGATGATGCGATAGATTGTTGACTGAGGTGCAATCTTTGTAGCTGCGATACTCTTCCCTGTTAGGCCATTTTTGTGCAGTGCAATGATGGCTGCACGTGTTTCTTTAGAGATAACCATGGTTAACTGAAGAGAAACAATGATACCAAGAACCAGCCTCCTTTTAAAGTGTCCAGTGATGTCATTCTTACTTAATCATGACTGATTGATCGCCAGCCCTGTCCTCATCAACACCCACACCTGTGTTAATGGATCAATCACTAAAACGATGTTAGCTGCTCCTTTTAAGGCAGGACTGCAATGATGTTGAAATGTGTTTTGGGGGTTAAAGTTCATTTTCTAGGCAAATATTGACTTTGAAAGAACAGTAATTGCTGTTAAGCTGATCACTCTTTGACAATCAGGAATGCAAATTGCCATTACAAAAATGAAGCAGTAAACTTTGGAAAAATTACTATTTGTCTCATTCTCAATACTTTTGGCCATGACTGTACTGTCCAGTTTTGGGCCTTTGGTATCTAAAAAAAAAGCAGTTTGAGTGTGTCGCTCACTGTTCAGCCGCAAATATCTCTTTTTAAAAAATTGTGGTATACCCCAGTAAACAATAACAGTGGTTTTGCCATCCCACAGTAAAAAATCTCTATTATTCAGCTTTTGGTAGTTTTTTCCGTAAATAAAAACAGTAGTGTCTCCTGACTGTTGTGACAAAAAAATATATCGGTTGAAAATAGTCTTGTGTAGGCCCGACATCCCAGTGTGGTTTCGCAGTTCCACGGGTCAAATCGCTGTACTATACAGTTTTGGGCCTTTGGTATCTTAAAAAAAACAGTTTGAGTGGGTCGCTCACTGTTCAGCCGCAAATATCTCTATTTAAAAAAGTGTGGTATACCCAAGTAAACAATAACTGTGGTTTTGCCATCCCACGGTAAAAAATCTTTATTATTCAGCTTTTGGTAGTTTTTTCCGTAAAGAAAAACAAAAGTGTCTCCTGACTGTTGTGACACAAAAATATATCTGTTGAAAATAGTCTTGTGTAGGCCCGACATCCCAGTGTGGTTTCGTAGTTCCACGGGTCAAATCGCTGTACTATCCAGTTTTGGACCATTGGTATCTAAAAAATAAAGCAGTTTGAGTGTGTCGCTCACTGTTCAGCCGCAAATATCTCTATTTAAAAAAGTGTGGTATACCCCAGTAAACAATAACTGTGGTTTTGCCATCCCACGGTAAAAATCTCTATTATTCAGGCTTTGGTATATTTTCTGTAAAGAAAAACAGTAGTGTCTCCTGACTGTTGTGATACAAAAATATATCTGTTGAAAATAGTCTTGTGTAGGCCCGACACCCCAGTGTGGTTTCGCAGTTCCATGGGTCAAATCGCTGTACTATCCAGTTTTGGGCCTTTGGTATCTAAAAAAATGCAGTTTGAGTGTGTCGCTCACTGTTCAGCCGCAAATATCTCTATTTAAAAAAGTGTGGTATACCCCAGTAAACAATAACTGTGGTTTTGCCATCCCACTGTAAAAAAATCTCTATTACTCAGCATTTGGTAGTTTTTTCCGTAAAGAAAAACAGTAGTGTCTCCTGACTGTTGTGACACAAAAATATATCTGTTGAAAATAGTCTTGTGTAGGCCCGACATCCCAGTGTGGTTTCGCAGTTCCATGGGTCAAATCGCTGTACAGTCATGGCCAAAAGTTTTGAGAATGACACCAAAATTATATTTTCACATGATCTGCTGGCCTTTGGTTTTTATTAGTATTTGTCTGATGTTTATATCACATACAGAAATATAATTGCAATCATATTATGAGTACCAATAGGTTATATTGACAGTTAGAATGAGTTAATGCAGCAAGTCAATATTTGCAGTGTTGCCCCTTCTTCTTCAAGACCTCTGTAATTCTCCCTGGCATGCTCTCAATCAACTTTTGGACCAAATCCTGACTGATACCAGTCCATTCTTGCATAATCAATGCTTGCATTTTGCCAGAATTTGTTGGTTATTGTTTGTCCACCCGTCTCTTGATGATTGACCACAAGTTCTCAATGGGATTAAGATCTGGGGAGTTTCCAGGCCATGGACCCAAAATCTCTATGTTTTGTTCCATGAGCCATTTACTTATCACCTTTGCTTTATGGCAAGGTGCTCCATCATGCTGGAAAAGGCATTGTTGGGCGCCAAACTGCTCTTGGACGGTTGGAAGAAGTTGCTCTTGGAGGACATTCTGGTACCATTCTTTATTCATGGCTGTGTTTTTAGGCAAGACTGTGAGTGAGCCGATTCCCTTGGCTGAGAAGCAACCCCACACATGAATGGTTTCAGGATGCTTTACAGTTGGCATGAGACAAGACTGGTGGTAGCGCTCACCTCTTTTTCTCCGAATAAGCTGTTTTCCAGATGTCCCAAACAATCGAAAAGGGGATTCATCAGAGAAAATGACTTTGCCCCAGTCCTCAGCAGTCCACTCCCTGTACCTTTTGCAGAATATCAGTCGGTCCCTGATGTTTTTTCTGGAGAGAAGTGGCTTCTTTGCTGCCCTCCTTGAAACCAGCCCTTGCTCAAAGAGTCTCCGCCTCACAGTGCGTGCAGAAGCACTCACACCAGCCTGCTGCCGTTCCTGAGCAAGCTCGGCACTGCTGGTAGTCCGATCCCACAGCTGAAACAGTTTTAAGATACGGTCCTGGCACTTGCTGGTCTTTCTTGGGAGCCCTGGAGCCTTTTTGACAACATTGGAAGCTCTCTCCTTGAAGTTCTTGATGATGCGATAGATTGTTGACTGAGGTGCAATCTTTGTAGCTGCGATACTCTTCCCTGTTAGGCCATTTTTGTGCAGTGCAATGATGGCTGCACGTGTTTCTATAGAGATAACCATGGTTAACTGAAGAGAAACAATGATACCAAGAACCAGCCTCCTTTTAAAGTGTCCAGTGATGTCATTCTTACTTAATCATGACTGATTGATCGCCAGCCCTGTCCTCATCAACACCCACACCTGTGTTAATGGATCAATCACTAAAACGATGTTAGCTGCTCCTTTTAAGGCAGGACTGCAATGATGTTGAAATGTGTTTTGGGGGTTAAAGTTCATTTTCTGGGCAAATATTGACTTTGAAAGAACAGTAATTGCTGTTAAGCTGATCACTCTTTGACAATCAGGAATGCAAATTGCCATTACAAAAAATGAAGCAGTAAACTTTGGAAAAATTACTATTTGTCTCATTCTCAATACTTTTGGCCATGACTGCACTATCCAGTTTTGGGCCTTTGGTATCTAAAAAAAAAGCAGTTTGAGTGTGTCGCTCACTGTTCAGCCGCAAATATCTCTTTTTAAAAAAGTGTGGTATACCCCAGTAAACAATAACTGTGGTTTTGCCATCCCACAGTAAAAAATCTCTATTATTCAGCTTTTGGTAGTTTTTTCCGTAAATAAAAGCAGTAGTGTCTCCTGACTGTTGTGACACAAAAATATATCGGTTGAAAATAGTCTTGTGTAGGCCCGACATCCCAGTGTGGTTTCGCAGTTCCACGGGTCAAATCGCTGTACTATACAGTTTTGGGCCTTTGGTATCTTAAAAAAAAGCAGTTTGAGTATGTCGCTCACTGTTCAGCCGCAAATATCTCTATTTAAAAAAGTGTGGTATACCCAAGTAAACAATAACTGTGGTTTTGCCATCCCACGGTAAAAAATCTTTATTATTCAGCTTTTGGTAGTTTTTTCCGTAAAGAAAAACAAAAGTGTCTCCTGACTGTTGTGACACAAAAATATATCTGTTGAAAATAGTCTTGTGTAGGCCCGACATCCCAGTGTGGTTTCGTAGTTCCACGGGTCAAATCGCTGTACTATCCAGTTTTGGACCATTGGTATCTAAAAAATAAAGCAGTTTGAGTGTGTCGCTCACTGTTCAGCCGCAAATATCTCTATTTAAAAAAGTGTGGTATACCCCAGTAAACAATAACTGTGGTTTTGCCATCCCACGGTAAAAATCTCTATTATTCAGGCTTTGGTATATTTTCTGTAAAGAAAAACAGTAGTGTCTTCTGACTGTTGTGATACAAAAATATATCTGTTGAAAATAGTCTTGTGTAGGCCCGACACCCCAGTGTGGTTTCGCAGTTCCATGGGTCAAATCGCTGTACTATCCAGTTTTGGGCCTTTGGTATCTAAAAAAAAAGCAGTTTGAGTGTGTCGCTCACTGTTCAGCCGCAAATATCTCTATTTAAAAAAGTGTGGTATACCCCAGTAAACAATAACTGTGGTTTTGCCATCCCACTGTAAGAAATCTCTATTATTCAGCTTTTGGTATTTTTTTCCTTATAGAAAAACAGTAGTGTCTCCTGACTGTTGTGAAACAAAAATATATCTGTTGAAAATAGTCTTGTGTAGGTCCGACAACCCAGTGTGTTTTCTCAGTTCCATGGGTCAAATCGCTGTACTATCCAGTTTTGGGCTTTTGGTATCTAAAAAAAAAGCAGTTTGAGTGTGTCGCTCACTGTTCAGCCGCAAATATCTCTATTTTAAAAAGTGTGGTATACCCCAGTAAACAATAACTGTGGTTTTGCCATCCTACGGTAAAAAATCTCTATTATTCAGGTTTTGGTATATTTTCCGGAAAGAAAAATAGTAGTGTCTCCTGACTGTTGTGACACAAAAATATATCTGTTGAAAATAGTCTTGTGTAGGCCCGACATCTCAGTGTGGTTTCGCAGTTCCACGGGTCAAATCGCTGTACTATCCAGTTTTGGGCCTTTGGTATCTAAAAAAAAAGCAGTTTGAGTGTGTCGCTCACTGTTCAGCCGCAAATATCTCTATATAAAAAAGTGTGGTATACCCCAGTAAACAATAACTGTGGTTTTTTCCAACCCACGGTAAAAATCTCTATTATTCATCTTTTTGTAGTTTTTTCCGTAAAGAAAAACAGTAGTGTCTCCTGACTGTTGTGACACAAAAATATATCTGTTGAAAATAGTCTTGTGTAGGCCCGACATCCCAGTGTGGTTTCGCAGTTCCACGGGTCAAATCGCTGTACTATCCAGTTTTGGGCCTTTGGTATCTTAAAAAAAAGCAGTTTGAGTGTGTCGCTCACTGTTCAGCCGCAAATATCTCTATTTAAAAAAGTGTGGTATACCCAAGCAAACAATAAGAGTGGTTTTGCCATCCCACGGTAAAAAATCTCTATTATTCAGCTTTTGTTAGTTTTTTCCATAAAGAAAAACAAAAGTGTCTTCTGACTGTTGTGACACAAAAATATATCTGTTGAAAATAGTCTTGTGTAGGCCCGACATCCCAGTGTGGTTTCGTAGTTCCACGGGTCAAATCGCTGTACTATCCAGTTTTGGACCATTGGTATCTAAAAAAAAAGCAGTTTGAGTGTGTCGCTCACTGTTCAGCCGCAAATATCTCTATTTAAAAAAGTGTGGTATACCCCAGTAAACAATAACTGTGGTTTTGCCATCCCACAGTAAAAAATCTCTATTATTCAGCTTTTGGTAGTTTTTTCCGTAAATAAAAACAGTAGTGTCTCCTGACTGTTGTGACACAAAAATATATCGGTTGAAAATAGTCTTGTGTAGGCCCGACATCCCAGTGTGGTTTCGCAGTTCCACGGGTCAAATCGCTGTACTATACAGTTTTGGGCCTTTGGTATCTTAAAAAAAAGCAGTTTGAGTGTGTCGCTCACTGTTCAGCCGCAAATATCTCTATTTAAAAAAGTGTGGTATACCCAAGTAAACAATAACTGTGGTTTTGCCATCCCACGGTAAAAAATCTTTATTATTTAGCTTTTGGTAGTTTTTTCCGTAAAGAAAAACAAAAGTGTCTCCTGACTGTTGTGACACAAAAATATATCTGTTGAAAATAGTCTTGTGTAGGCCCGACATCCCAGTGTGGTTTCGTAGTTCCACGGGTCAAATCGCTGTACTATCCAGTTTTGGACCATTGGTATCTAAAAAATAAAGCAGTTTGAGTGTGTCGCTCACTGTTCAGCCGCAAATATCTCTATTTAAAAAAGTGTGGTATACCCCAGTAAACAAAAACTGTGGTTTTGCCATCCCACGGTAAAAATCTCTATTATTCAGGCTTTGGTATATTTTCTGTAAAGAAAAACAGTAGTGTCTTCTGACTGTTGTGATACAAAAATATATCTGTTGAAAATAGTCTTGTGTAGGCCCGACACCCCAGTGTGGTTTCGCAGTTCCATGGGTCAAATCGCTGTACTATCCAGTTTTGGGCCTTTGGTATCTAAAAAAAAAGCAGTTTGAGTGTGTCGCTCACTGTTGAGCCGCAAATATCTCTATTTAAAAAAGTGTGGTATACCCCAGTAAACAATAACTGTGGTTTTGCCATCCCACTGTAAGAAATCTCTATTATTCAGCTTTTGGTATTTTTTTCCTTATAGAAAAATAGTAGTGTCTCCTGACTGTTGTGAAACAAAAATATATCTGTTGAAAATAGTCTTGTGTAGGCCCGACAACCCAGTGTGTTTTCGCAGTTCCATGGGTCAAATCGCTGTACTATCCAGTTTTGGGCTTTTGGTATCTAAAAAAAAAGCAGTTTGAGTGTGTCGCTCACTGTTCAGCCGCAAATATCTCTATTTTAAAAAGTGTGGTATACCCCAGTAAACAATAACTGTGGTTTTGCCATCCCACGGTAAAAAATCTCTATTATTCAGGTTTTGGTATATTTTCCGGAAAGAAAAATAGTAGTGTCTCCTGACTGTTGTGACACAAAAATATATCTGTTGAAAATAGTCTTGTGTAGGCCCGACATCTCAGTGTGGTTTCGCAGTTCCACGGGTCAAATCGCTGTACTATCCAGTTTTGGGCCTTTGGTATCTAAAAAAAAAGCAGTTTGAGTGTGTCGCTCACTGTTCAGCCGCAAATATCTCTATATAAAAAAGTGTGGTATACCCCAGTAAACAATAACTGTGGTTTTTTCCAACCCACGGTAAAAATCTCTATTATTCATCTTTTTGTAGTTTTTTCCGTAAAGAAAAACAGTAGTGTCTCCTGACTGTTGTGACACAAAAATATATCTGTTGAAAATAGTCTTGTGTAGGCCCCACATCCCAGTGTGGTTTCGCAGTTCCACGGGTCAAATCGCTGTACTATCCAGTTTTGGGCCTTTGGTATCTTAAAAAAAAGCAGTTTGAGTGTGTCGCTCACTGTTCAGCCGCAAATATCTCTATTTAAAAAAGTGTGGTATACCCCAGTAAACAATAACTGTGGTTTTGCCATCCCACGGTAAAAATCTCTATTATTCAGGCTTTGGTATATTTTCTGTAAAGAAAAACAGTAGTGTGTCCTGACTGTTGTGACACAAAAATATATCTGTTGAAAATAGTCTTGTGTAGGCCCGACAACCCAGTGTGGTTTCGCAGTTCCATGGGTCAAATCGCTGTACTATCCAGTTTTGGGCCTTTGGTATCTAAAAAAAAAGCAGTTTGAGGGTGTCGCTCACTGTTCAGCCCCAAATATCTCTTTTTAAATAAGTGTGGTATACCCCAGTAAACAATAACTGTGGTTTTGCCATCCCACAGTAAAAAATCTCTATTATTCAGCTTTTGGTAGTTTTTTCCGTAAAGAAAAACAGTAGTGTCTCCTGACTGTTGTGACACAAAAATATATCTGTTGAAAATAGTCTTGTGTAGGCCCGACATCCCAGTGTGGTTTCGCAGTTCCACGGGTCAAATCGCTGTACTATCCAGTTTTGGGCCTTTGGTATCTTAAAAAAAAGCAGTTTGAGTGTGACGCTCACTGTTCAGCCGCAAATATCTCTATTTAAAAAAGTGTGGTATACCCAAGTAAACAATAACTGTGGTTTTGCCATCCCACGGTAAAAAATCTTTATTATTCAGCTTTTGGTAGTTTTTTCCGTAAAGAAAAACAAAAGTGTCTCCTGACTGTTGTGACACAAAAATATATCTGTTGAAAATAGTCTTGTGTAGGCCCGACATCCCAGTGTGGTTTCGTAGTTCCACGGGTCAAATCGCTGTACTATCCAGTTTTGGACCATTGGTATCTAAAAAAAAAGCAGTTTGAGTGTGTCACTCACTGTTCAGCCGCAAATATCTCTATTTAAAAAAGTGTGGTATACCCCAGTAAACAATAACTGTGGTTTTGCCATCCCACCGTAAAAATCTCTATTATTCAGGCTTTGGTATATTTTCTGTAAAGAAAAACAGTAGTGTCTCCTGACTGTTGTGACACAAAAATATATCTGTTGAAAATAGTCTTGTGTAGGCCCGACAACCCAGTGTGGTTTCGCAGTTCCATGGGTCAAATCGCTGTACTATCCAGTTTTGGGCCTTTGGTATCTAAAAAAAAAGCAGTTTGAGGGTGTCACTCACTGTTCAGCCGCAAATATCTCTTTTTAAATAAGTGTGGTATACCCCAGTAAACAATAACTGTGGTTTTGCCATCCCACAGTAAAAAATCTCTATTATTCAGCTTTTGGTAGTTTTTTCCGTAAAGAAAAACAGTAGTGTCTCCTGACTGTTGTGACACAAAAATATATCTGTTGAAAATAGTCTTGTGTAGGCCCGACATCCCAGTGTGGTTTCGCAGTTCCACGTGTCAAATCGCTGTACTATCCAGTTTTGGGCCTTTGGTATCTTAAAAAAAAGCAGTTTGAGTGTGACGCTCACTGTTCAGCCGCAAATATCTCTATTTAAAAAAGTGTGGTATACCCAAGTAAACAATAACTGTGGTTTTGCCATCCCACGGAAAAAATCTCTATTATTCAGGCTTTGGTATATTTTCTGTAAAGAAAAACAGTAGTGTCTCCTGACTGTTGTGACACAAAAATATATCTGTTGAAAATAGTCTTGATTAGGCCTGACATCCTAGTGTGGTTTCGCAGTTCCACGGGTCAAATCGCTGTACTATCCAGTTTTGGGCCTTTGGTAGCTAAAAAAAAAGCAGTTTAGGTGTGTCGCTCACTGTTCAGCCGCAAATATCTCTATTTTAAAAACTGTGGTATACCCCAGTAAACAATAACTGTGGTTTTGCCATCCCACTGTAAGAAATCTCTATTATTCAGCTTTTGGTATTTTTTTCTGTAAAGAAAAACAGTAGTGTCTCCTGACTGTTGTGACACAAAAATATATCTGTTGAAAATAGTCCTGTGTAGGCCCGACAACCCAGTGTGGTTTCGCAGTTCCATGGGTCAAATCGCTGTACTATCCAGTTTTGGGCCTTTGGTATCTAAAAAAAAGCAGTTTGAGTGTGTCGCTCACTGTTCAGCCGCAAATATCTCTATTTAAAAAAGTGTGGTATACCCCAGTAAACAATAACTGTGGTTTTGCCATCCCACTGTAAGAAATCTCTATTATTCAGCTTTTGGTATTTTTTTCCGTATAGAAAAACAGTAGTGTCTCCTGACTGTTGTGACACAAAAATATATCTGTTGAAAATAGTCTTGTGTAGGCCTGACAACCCAGTGTGTTTTCGCAGTTCCATGGGTCAAATCGCTGTACTATCCAGTTTTGGGCTTTTGGTATCTAAAAAAAAAGCAGTTTGAGTGTGTCGCTCACTGTTCAGCCGCAAATATGTCTATTTTAAAAAGTGTGGTATACCCCAGTAAACAATAACTGTGGTTTTGCCATCCCACGGTAAAAAATCTCTATTACTCAGGTTTTGGTATATTTTCCAGAAAGAAAAATAGTAGTGTCTCCTGACTGTTGTGACACAAAAATATATCTGTTGAAAATAGTCTTGTGTAGGCCCGACATCTCAGTGTGGTTTCGCAGTTCCACGGGTCAAATCGCTGTACTATCCAGTTTTGGGCCTTTGGTATCTAAAAAAAAAGCAGTTTGAGTGTGTCGCTCACTGTTCAGCCGCAAATATCTCTATATAAAAAAGTGTGGTATACCCCAGTAAACAATAACTGTGGTTTTGCCATCCCACGGTAAAAATCTCTATTATTCAGCTTTTGGTAGTTTTTTCCGTAAAGAAAAGCAGTAGTGTCTCCTGACTGTTGTGACACAAAAATATATCTGTTGAAAATAGTCTTGTGTAGGTCCAACATCCCAGTGTGGTTTCGCAGTTCCACGGGTCAAATAGTTGTACTATTCAGTTTTGAGCCTTTGGTATCTTAAAAAAAATGCAGTTTGAGTGTGTCGCTCACTGTTCAGCCGCAAATATCTCTATTTAAAAAAGTGTGGTATACCCCAGTAAACAATAACTGTGGTTTTGCCAACCCACGGTAAAAATCTCTATTATTCATCTTTTTGTAGTTTTTTCCGTAAAGAAAAACAGTAGTGTCTCCTGACTGTTGTGACACAAAAATATATCTGTTGAAAGTAGTCTTGTGTAGGCCCGACATCCCAGTGTGGTTTCGCAGTTCCACGGGTCAAATCGCTGTACTATCCAGTTTTGGGCCTTTGGTATCTTAAAAAAAAGCAGTTTGAGTGTGTCGCTCACTGTTCAGCCGCAAATATCTCTATTTAAAAAATTGTGGTATACCCAAGTAAACAATACCTGTGGTTTTGCCATCCCACGGTAAAAAATCTCTATTATTCAGCTTTTGGTAGTTTTTTCCGTAAAGAATAACAAAAGTATCTTCTGACTGTTGTGACACAAAAATATATCTGTTGAAAATAGTCTTGTGTAGGCCCAACATCCCAGTGTGGTTTCGTAGTTCCACGGGTCAAATCGCTGTACTATCCAGTTTTGGACCATTGGTATCTAAAAAAAAAGCAGTTTGAGTGTGTCGCTCACTGTTCAGCCGCAAATATCTCTATTTAAAAAAGTGTGGTATACCCCAGTAAACAATAACTGTGGTTTTGCCATCCCACGGTAAAAATCTCTATTATTCAGGCTTTGGTATATTTTCTGTAAAGAAAAACAGTAGTGTCTCCTGACTGTTGTGACACAAAAATATATCTGTTGAAAATAGTCTTGTGTAGGCCCGACAACCCAGTGTGGTTTCGCAGTTCCATGGGTCAAATCGCTGTACTATCCTGTTTTGGGCCTTTGGTATCTAAAAAAAAAGCAGTTTGAGTGTGTCGCTCACTGTTCAGCCGCAAATATCTCTTTTTAAAAAAGTGTGGCATACCCCAGTAAACAAGAACTGTGGTTTTGCCATCCCACGGTAAAAATCTCTATTATTCAGGCTTTGGTATATTTTCTGTAAAGAAAAACAGTAGTGTCTCCTGACTGTTGTGACACAAAAATATATCTGTTGAAAATAGTCTTGATTAAGCCCGACATCCTAGTGTGGTTTCGCAGTTCCACGGGTCAAATCGCTGTACTATCCAGTTTTGGGCCTTTGGTATCTTAAAAAAAAGCAGTTTGAGTGAGTCGATCACTGTTCAGCCGCAAATATCTCTATTTAAAAAGTGTGGTATACCCCAGTAAACAATAACTGTGGTTTTGCCATCCCACGGTAAAAATCTCTATTATTCAGGTTTTGGTATATTTTCCGGAAAGAAAAATAGTAGTGTCTCCTGACTGTTGTGACACAAAAATATGTCTGTTGAAAATAGTCTTGTGTAGGCCCGACATCCCAGTGTGGTTTCGCAGTTCCACGGGTCAAATCGCTGTACTATTCAGTTTTGGGCCTTTGGTATCTAAAAAAAAAGCAGTTTGAGTGTGTCGCTCACTGTTCAGCCGCAAATATCTCTATTTTAAAAAGTGTGGTATACCCCAGTAAACAATAACTGTGGTTTTGCCATCCCACGGTAAAAATCTCTATTATTCATCTTTTTGTAGTTTTTTCCGTAAAGAAAAACAGTAGTGTCTCCTGACTGTTGTGACACAAAAATATATCTGTTGAACATAGTCTTGTGTAGGCCCGACATCCCAGTGTGGTTTCGCAGTTCCACGGGTCAAATCGCTGTACTATCCAGTTTTGGGCCTTTGGTATGTTAAAAAAAAAGCAGTTTGAGTGTGTCGCTCACTGTTCAGCCGCAAATATCTCTATTTAAAAAGTGTGGTATACCCACGTAAACATTAACTGTGGTTTTGCCATCCCACGGTAAAAAATCTCTATTATTCAGCTTTTGGTAGTTTTTTCCGTAAAGAAAAACAAAAGTGTCTCCTGACTGTTGTGACACAAAAATATATCTGCTGAAAATAGTCTTGTGTAGGCCCGACATCCCAGTGTGGTTTCGCAGTTCCATGGGTCTCAAATCGCTGTACTATCCAGTTTTGGGCCTTTGGTATCTAATAAAAAAGCAGTTTGAGTGTGTCGCTCACTGTTGAGCCGCAAATATATCTATTTAAAAAAGTGTGGTATACCCCAGTAAACAATAACTGTGGTTTTGCCATCCCACGGTAAAAAATCTCTAGTATTCAGGCTTTGGTATATTTTCTGTAAAGAAAAACAGTAGTGTCTCCTGACTGTTGTGACACAAAAATATATCTGTTGAAAATAGTCTTGTGTAGGCCCGACAACCCAGTGTGGTTTCGCAGTTCTACGGGTCAAATCGCTGTACTATCCAGTTTTGGGCCTTTGGTATCTAAAAAATAAGCAGTTTGAGTGTGTCGCTCACTGTTCAGCCGCAAATATCTCTATTTAAAAAAGTGTGGTATACCCCAGTAAACAATAACTGTGGTTTTGCCATCCCACGGTAAAAAATCTCTATTATTCAGCTTTTGGTATTTTTTTCCGTAAAGAAAAACATTAGTGTCTCCTGACTGTTGTGACACAAAAATATATCTGTTGATAATAGTCTTGTGTAGGCCCGACATCCCAGTGTGGTTTCGCAGTTCCACGGGTCAAATCGCTGTACTATCCAGTTTTGGGCCTTTGGTATCTAAAAAAAAAGCAGTTTGAGTGTGTCGCTCACTGTTCAGCTGCAAATATCTCTATTTTAAAAAGTGTGGTATACCCCAGTAAACAATAACTGTGGTTTTGCCATCCCACGGTACAAATCTCTATTATTCATCTTTTTGTAGTTTTGTCCGTAAAGAAAAACAGTAGTGTCTCCTGACTGTTGTGACACAAAAATATATCTGTTGAAAATAGTCTTGTGTAGGCCCGACATCCAAGTGTGGTTTCGCAGTTCCACGGGTCAAATCGCTGTACTATCCAGTTTTGGGCCTTTGGTATGTTAAAAAAAAAGCAGTTTGAGTGTGTCGCTCACTGTTCAGCCGCAAATATCTCTATTTAAAAAAATGTGGTATACCCAAGTCAACAATAACTGTGGTTTTGCCATCCCACGGTAAAAAATCTCTATTATTCAGCTTTTGGTAGTTTTTTCCGTAAAGAAAAACAGTAGTGTTTCCTGACTGTTGTGACACAAAAATATATCTGTTGAAAATAGTCTTGTGTAGGCCCAACATCCCAGTGTGGTTTCGCAGTTCCACGGGTCAAATCGCTGTACTATCCAGTTTTGGGCCTTTGGTATCTAAAAAGAAAGCAGTTTGAGTGTGTCGCTCACTGTTCAGCCGCAAATATCTCTATTTTAAAAAGTGTGGTATACCCCAGTAAACAATAACTGTGGTTTTGCCATCCACGGTAAAAAATCTCTATTATTCAGGTTTTGGTATATTTTCCGGAAAGAAAAATAATAGTGTCTCCTGACTGTTGTGACACAAAAATATATCTGTTCAAAATAGTCTTGTGTAGGCTCGACATCCCAGTGTGGTTTCGCAGTTCCACGGGTCAAATCGCTGTACTATCCAGTTTTGGGCCTTTGGTATCTAAAAAAAAAGCAGTTTGAGTGTGTCGCTCACTGTTCAGCCGCAAATATCTCTATTTAAAAAAGTGTGGTATATCCCAGTAAACAATAACTGTGGTTTTGCCATCCCACGGTACAAATCTCTATTATTCATCTTTTTGTAGTTTTGTCCGTAAAGAAAAACAGTAGTGTCTCCTGACTGTTGTGACACAAAAATATATCTGTTGAAAATAGTCTTGTGTAGGCCCGACATCCCAGTGTGGTTTCGCAGTTCCACGGGTCAAATCGCTGTACTATCCAGTTTTGGGCCTTTGGTATGTTAAAAAAAAAGCAGTTTGAGTGTGTCGCTCACTGTTCAGCCGCAAATATCTCTATTTAAAAAAGTGTGGTATACCCAAGTAAACAATAACTGTGGTTTTGCCATCCCACGGTAAAAAATCTCTATTATTCAGCTTTTGGTAGTTTTTTCCGTAAAGAAAAACAAAAGTGTCTCCTGACTGTTGTGACACAAAAATATATCTGCTGAAAATAGTCTTGTGTAGGCCCGACATCCCAGTGTGGTTTCGCAGTTCCATGGGTCAAATCGCTGTACGATCCAGTTTTGGGCCTTTGGTATCTAAAAAAAAAGCAGTTTGAATGTGTCGCTCACTGTTCAGCCGCAAATATCTCTATTTTAAAAAGTGTGGTATACCCCAGTAAACAATAACTGTGGTTTTGCCATCCCACGGTAAAAAATCTCTATTATTTAGGTTTTGGTATATTTTCCGGAAAGAAAAATAGTAGTGTCTCCTAACTGTTGTGACACAAAAATATGTCTGTTGAAAATAGTCTTGTGTAGGCCCGACATCCCAGTGTGGTTTCGCAGTTCCATGGGTCAAATCGCTGTACGATCCAGTTTTGGGCCTTTGGTACCTAAAAAAAAAGCAGTTTGAATGTGTCGCTCACTGTTCAGCCGCAAATATCTCTATTTTAAAAAGTGTGGTATACCC
Source organism: Phyllobates terribilis (assembly GCF_046119375.1). Taxonomy (NCBI): domain Eukaryota; kingdom Metazoa; phylum Chordata; class Amphibia; order Anura; family Dendrobatidae; genus Phyllobates; species Phyllobates terribilis. The sequence goes on along the minus strand of NW_027362763.1, from coordinate 590,888,085 downwards.
CAGTAAAGAATAACTGTGGTTTTGCCATCCCACGGTAAAAATCTCTATTATTCATCTTTTTGTAGTTTTTTCCGTAAAGAAAAACAGTAGTGTCTCCTGACTGTTGTGACACAAAAATATATCTGTTGAAAATAGTCTTGTGTAGGCCCGACAACCCAGTGTGGTTTCGCAGTTCTACGGGTCAAATCGCTGTACTATCCAGTTTTGGGCCTTTGGTATCTAAAAAATAAGCAGTTTGAGTGTGTCGCTCACTGTTCAGCCGCAAATATCTCTATTTAAAAAAGTGTGGTATACCCCAGTAAACAATAACTGTGGTTTTGCCATCCCACGGTAAAAAATCTCTATTATTCAGCTTTTGGTATTTTTTTCCGTAAAGAAAAACATTAGTGTCTCCTGACTGTTGTGACACAAAAATATATCTGTTGATAATAGTCTTGTGTAGGCCCGACATCCCAGTGTGGTTTCGCAGTTCCACGGGTCAAATCGCTGTACTATCCAGTTTTGGGCCTTTGGTATCTAAAAAAAAAGCAGTTTGAGTGTGTCGCTCACTGTTCAGCTGCAAATATCTCTATTTTAAAAAGTGTGGTATACCCCAGTAAACAATAACTGTGGTTTTGCCATCCCACGGTACAAATCTCTATTATTCATCTTTTTGTAGTTTTGTCCGTAAAGAAAAACAGTAGTGTCTCCTGACTGTTGTGACACAAAAATATATCTGTTGAAAATAGTCTTGTGTAGGCCCGACATCCAAGTGTGGTTTCGCAGTTCCACGGGTCAAATCGCTGTACTATCCAGTTTTGGGCCTTTGGTATGTTAAAAAAAAAGCAGTTTGAGTGTGTCGCTCACTGTTCAGCCGCAAATATCTCTATTTAAAAAAATGTGGTATACCCAAGTCAACAATAACTGTGGTTTTGCCATCCCACGGTAAAAAATCTCTATTATTCAGCTTTTGGTAGTTTTTTCCGTAAAGAAAAACAGTAGTGTTTCCTGACTGTTGTGACACAAAAATATATCTGTTGAAAATAGTCTTGTGTAGGCCCAACATCCCAGTGTGGTTTCGCAGTTCCACGGGTCAAATCGCTGTACTATCCAGTTTTGGGCCTTTGGTATCTAAAAAGAAAGCAGTTTGAGTGTGTCGCTCACTGTTCAGCCGCAAATATCTCTATTTTAAAAAGTGTGGTATACCCCAGTAAACAATAACTGTGGTTTTGCCATCCACGGTAAAAAATCTCTATTATTCAGGTTTTGGTATATTTTCCGGAAAGAAAAATAATAGTGTCTCCTGACTGTTGTGACACAAAAATATATCTGTTCAAAATAGTCTTGTGTAGGCTCGACATCCCAGTGTGGTTTCGCAGTTCCACGGGTCAAATCGCTGTACTATCCAGTTTTGGGCCTTTGGTATCTAAAAAAAAAGCAGTTTGAGTGTGTCGCTCACTGTTCAGCCGCAAATATCTCTATTTAAAAAAGTGTGGTATATCCCAGTAAACAATAACTGTGGTTTTGCCATCCCACGGTACAAATCTCTATTATTCATCTTTTTGTAGTTTTGTCCGTAAAGAAAAACAGTAGTGTCTCCTGACTGTTGTGACACAAAAATATATCTGTTGAAAATAGTCTTGTGTAGGCCCGACATCCCAGTGTGGTTTCGCAGTTCCACGGGTCAAATCGCTGTACTATCCAGTTTTGGGCCTTTGGTATGTTAAAAAAAAAGCAGTTTGAGTGTGTCGCTCACTGTTCAGCCGCAAATATCTCTATTTAAAAAAGTGTGGTATACCCAAGTAAACAATAACTGTGGTTTTGCCATCCCACGGTAAAAAATCTCTATTATTCAGCTTTTGGTAGTTTTTTCCGTAAAGAAAAACAAAAGTGTCTCCTGACTGTTGTGACACAAAAATATATCTGCTGAAAATAGTCTTGTGTAGGCCCGACATCCCAGTGTGGTTTCGCAGTTCCATGGGTCAAATCGCTGTACGATCCAGTTTTGGGCCTTTGGTATCTAAAAAAAAAGCAGTTTGAATGTGTCGCTCACTGTTCAGCCGCAAATATCTCTATTTTAAAAAGTGTGGTATACCCCAGTAAACAATAACTGTGGTTTTGCCATCCCACGGTAAAAAATCTCTATTATTTAGGTTTTGGTATATTTTCCGGAAAGAAAAATAGTAGTGTCTCCTAACTGTTGTGACACAAAAATATGTCTGTTGAAAATAGTCTTGTGTAGGCCCGACATCCCAGTGTGGTTTCGCAGTTCCATGGGTCAAATCGCTGTACGATCCAGTTTTGGGCCTTTGGTACCTAAAAAAAAAGCAGTTTGAATGTGTCGCTCACTGTTCAGCCGCAAATATCTCTATTTTAAAAAGTGTGGTATACCCCAGTAAAGAATAACTGTGGTTTTGCCATCCCACGGTAAAAATCTCTATTATTCATCTTTTTGTAGTTTTTTCCGTAAAGAAAAACAGTAGTGTCTCCTGACTGTTGTGACACAAAAATATATCTGTTGAAAATAGTCTTGTGTAGGCCCGACATCCCAGTGTGGTTTCGCAGTTCCACGGGTCAAATCGCTGTACTATCCAGTTTTGGGCCTTTGGTTTCTTAAAAAAAAAGCAGTTTGAGTGTGTCGTTCACTGTTCAGCCGCAAATATCTCTATTTAAAAAAGTGTGGTATACCCAAGTAAACAATAACTGTGGTTTTGCCATCCCACAGTAAAAAATCTCTATTATTCAGCTTATGGTATTTTTTTCCGTAAAGAAAAACAAAAGTGTCTCCTGACTGTTGTGACACAAAAATATATCTGCTGAAAATAGTCTTGTGTAGGCCCGACATCCCAGTGTGGTTTCGTAGTTCCAGGGGTCAAATCGCTGTACTATCCAGTTTTGGACCTTTGGTATCTAAAAAAAAAGCAGTTTGAGTGTGTCGCTCACTGTTCAGCCGCAAATATCTCTATTTAAAAAAGTGTGGTATAACCCAGTAAACAATAACTGTGGTTTTGCCATCCCACGGTAAAAAATCTCTAGTATTCAGGCTTTGGTATATTTTCTGTAAAGAAAAACAGTAGTGTCTCCTGACTGTTGTGACACAAAAATATATCTGTTGAAAATAGTCTTGTGTAGGCCCGACATCCCAGTGTGGTTTCGCAGTTCCCTGGGTCTCAAATCGCTGTACTATCCAGTTTTGGGCCTTTGGTATCTAATAAAAAAGCAGTTTGAGTGTGTCGCTCACTGTTCAGCCGCAAATATCTCTATTTAAAAAAGTGTGGTATACCCCAGTAAACAATAACTGTGGTTTTGCCATCCCACGGTAAAAAATCTCTATTACTCAGGTTTTGGTATATTTTCTGTAAAGAAAAACAGTAGTGTCTCCTGACTGTTGTGACACAAAAATATATCTGTTGAAAATAGTCTTGTTTAGGCCTGACATCCTAGTGTGGTTTCGCAGTTCCACGGGTCAAATCGCTGTACTATCCAGTTTTGGGCCTTTGGTATCTAAAAAAAAAGCAGTTTGAGTGTGTCGCTCACTGTTCAGCCGCAAATATCTCTATTTAAAAAAGTGTGGTATACCCCAGTAAACAATAACTGTCGTTTTGCCATCCCACGGTAAAAAATCTCTATTATTCAGGTTTTGGTATATTTTCCGGAAAGAAAAATAGTAGTGTCTCCTGACTGTTGTGACACAAAAATATGTCTGTTGAAAATAGTCTTGTGTAGGCCCGACATCCCAGTGTGGTTTCGCAGTTCCACGGGTCAAATCGCTGTACTATCCAGTTTTGTGCCTTTGGTATCTAAAAAAAAAGCAGTTTGAGTGTGTCGCTCACTGTTCAGCCGCAAATATCTCTATTTAAAAAAGTGTGGTATACCCAAGTAAACAATAACTGTGGTTTTGCCATCCCACGGTAAAAAATCTCTATTATTCAGCTTTTGGTAGTTTTTTCCGTAAAGAAAAACAAAAGTGTCTCCTGACTGTTGTGACACAAAAATATATCTGCTGAAAATAGTCTTGTGTAGGCCCGACATCCCAGTGTGGTTTCGCAGTTCCATGGGTCTCAAATCGCTGTACTATCCAGTTTTGGGCCTTTGGTATCTAATAAAAAAGCAGCTTGAGTGTGTCGCTCACTGTTCAGCCGCAAATATCTCTATTTAAAAAAGTGTGGTATACCCCAGTAAACAATAACTGTGGTTTTGCCATCCCACGGTAAAAAATCTCTAGTATTCAGGCTTTGGTATATTTTCTGTAAAGAAAAACAGTAGTGTCTCCTGACTGTTGTGACACAAAAATATATCTGTTGAAAATAGTCTTGTGTAGGCCCGACATCCCAGTGTGGTTTCGCATTTCCCTGGGTCTCAAATCGCTGTACTATCCAGTTTTGGGCCTTTGGTATCTAATAAAAAACCAGTTTGAGTGTGTCGCTCACTGTTCAGCCGCAAATATCTCTATTTAAAAAAGTGTGGTATACCCCAGTAAACAATAACTGTGGTTTTGCCATCCCACGGTAAAAAATCTCTATTACTCAGGTTTTGGTATATTTTCTGTAAAGAAAAACAGTAGTGTCTCCTGACTGTTGTGACACAAAAATATATCTTTTGAAAATAGTCTTGTTTAGGCCCGACATCCTAGTGTGGTTTCGCAGTTCCACGGGTCAAATCGCTGTACTATCCAGTTTTGGGCCTTTGGTATCTAAAAAAAAAGCAGTTTGAGTGTGTCGCTCACTGTTCAGCCGCAAATATCTCTATTTAAAAAAGTGTGGTATACCCCAGTAAACAATAACTGTCGTTTTGCCATCCCACGGTAAAAAATATCTATTATTCAGGTTTTGGTATATTTTCCGGAAAGAAAAATAGTAGTGTCTCCTGACTGTTGTGACACAAAAATATGTCTGTTGAAAATAGTCTTGTGTAGGCCCGACATCCCAGTGTGGTTTCGCAGTTCCACGGGTCAAATCGCTGTACTATCCAGTTTTGGGCCTTTGGTATCTAAAAAAAAAGCAGTTTGAGTGTGTCGCTCACTGTTCAGCCGCAAATATCTCTATTTAAAAAAGTGTGGTATACCCAAGTAAACAATAACTGTGGTTTTGCCATCCCACGGTAAAAAATCTCTATTATTCAGCTTTTGGTAGTTTTTTCCGTAAAGAAAAACAAAAGTGTCTCCTGACTGTTGTGACACAAAAATATATCTGCTGAAAATAGTCTTGTGTAGGCCCGACATCCCAGTGTGGTTTCGCAGTTCCATGGGTCTCAAATCACTGTACTATCCAGTTTTGGGCCTTTGGTATCTAATAAAAAAGCAGCTTGAGTGTGTCGCTCACTGTTCAGCCGCAAATATATCTATTTAAAAAAGTGTGGTATACCCCAGTAAACAATAACTGTGGTTTTGCCATCCCACGGTAAAAAATCTCTATTACTCAGGTTTTGGTATATTTTCCGTAAAGAAAAACAGTAGTGTCTCCTGACTGTTGTGACACAAAAATATATCTGTTGAAAATAGTCTTGTTTAGGCCCGACATCCTAGTGTGGTTTCGCAGTTCCACGGGTCAAATCGCTGTACTATCCAGTTTTGGGCCTTTGGTATCTAAAAAAAAGCAGTTTGAGTGTGTCGCTCACTGTTCAGCCGCAAATATCTCTATTTAAAAAAGTGTGGTATACCACAGTAAACAATAACTGTGGTTTTGCCATCCCACTGTAAGAAATCTCTATTATTCAGCTTTTGGTATTTTTTTCCGTAAAGAAAAACAGTAGTATCTCCTGACTGTTGTGACACAAAAATATATCTGTTGAAAATAGTCTTGTGTAGGCCCGACATCCCAGTGTGGTTTCGCAGTTCCATGGGTTAAATCGCTGTAAAATCCAGTTTTGTGCCTTTGGTATCTAAAAAAAAAGCAGTTTGAATGTGTCGCTCACTGTTCAGCCGCAAATATCTCTATTTTAAAAAGTGTGGTATACCCCAGTAAACAATAACTATGGTTTTGCCATCCCACGGTAAAAAATCTCTATTATTTAGGTTTAGGTATATTTTCCGAAAAGAAAAATGGTAGTGTGTCCTGACTGTTGTGACACAAAAATATGTCTGTTGAAAATAGTCTTGTGTAGGCCCGACATCCCAGTGTGGTTTCGCAGTTCCATGGGTCAAATCGCTGTACGATCCAGTTTTGGGCCTTTGGTATCTAAAAAAAAAAGCAGTTTGAATGTGTTGCTCACTGTTCAGCCGCAAATATCTCTATTTTAAAAAGTGTGGTATACCCCAGTAAACAATAACTGTGGTTTTGCCATCCCACGGTAAAAATCTCTATTATTCATCTTTTTGTAGTTTTTTCCGTAAAGAAAAACAGTAGTGTCTCCTGACTGTTGTGACACAAAAATATATCTGTTGAAAATAGTCTTGTGTAGGCCCGACATCCCAGTGTGGTTTCGCAGTTCCACGGGTCAAATCGCTGTACTATCCAGTTTTGGGCCTTTGGTATCTTAAAATAAAAGCAGTTTGAGTGTGTCGTTCACTGTTCAGCCGCAAATATCTCTATTTAAAAAAGTGTGGTATACCCAAGTAAACAATAACTGTGGTTTTGCCATCCCACGGTAAAAAATCTCTATTATTCAGCTTTTGGTAGTTTTTTCCGTAAAGAAAAACAAAAGTGTCTCCTGACTGTTGTGACACAAAAATATATCTGCTGAAAATAGTCTTGTGTAGGCCCGACATCCCAGTGTGGTTTCGCAGTTCCATGGGTCTCAAATCGCTGTACTATCCAGTTTTGGGCCTTTGGTATCTAATAAAAAAGCAGTTTGAGTGTGTCACTCACTGTTCAGCCGCAAATATCTCTATTTAAAAAAGTGTGGTATACCCCAGTAAACAATAACTGTGGTTTTGCCATCCCACGGTAAAAAATCTCTATTACTCAGGTTTTGGTATATTTTCTGTAAAGAAAAACAGTAGTGTCTCCTGACTGTTGTGACACAAAAATATATCTGTTGAAAATAGTCTTGTGTAGGCCCGACATCCCAGTGTGGTTTCGTAGTTCCACGGGTCAAATCGCTGTACTATCCAGTTTTGGACCTTTGGTATCTAAAAAAAAAGCAGTTTGAGTGTGTCGCTCACTGTTCAGCCGCAAATATCTCTATTTTAAAAAGTGTGGTATACCCCAGTTAACAATAACTGTGGTTTTGCCATCCCACGGTAAAAAATCTCTATTATTTAGGTTTTGGTATATTTTCCGGAAAGTAAAATAGTAGTGTCTCCAGACTGTTGTGACACAAAAATATGTCTTTTGAAAATAGTCTTGTGTAGGCCCGACATCCCAGTGTGGTTTCGCAGTTCCACGGGTAAAATCGCTGTACTATCCAGTTTTGGACCTTTGGTATCTAAAAAAAAAGCAGTTTGAGTGTGTCGCTCACTGTTCAGCCGCAAATATCTCTATTTTAAAAAGTGTGGTATACCCCAGTTAACAATAACTGTGGTTTTGCCATCCCACGGTAAAAAATCTCTATTATTTAGGTTTTGGTATATTTTCCGGAAAGTAAAATAGTAGTGTCTCCAGACTGTTGTGACACAAAAATATGTCTTTTGAAAATAGTCTTGTGTAGGCCCGACATCCCAGTGTGGTTTCGCAGTTCCACGGGTAAAATCGCTGTACTATCCAGTTTTGGGCCTTTGGTATCTAAAAAAAAAGCAGTTTGAGTGTGTCGCTCACTGTTCAGTCGCAAATATCTCTATTTTAAAAAGTGTGGTATACCCCAGTAAACAATAACTGTCGTTTTGCCATCCCACGGTAAAAAATCTCTATTATTCAGGTTTTGGTATATTTTCCGGAAAGAGAAATAGTAGTGTCTCCTGACTGTTGTGACACAAAAATATGTCTGTTGAAAATAGTCTTGTGTAGGCCCGACATCCCAGTGTGGTTTCGCAGTTCCACGGGTCAAATCGCTGTACTATCCAGTTTTGGGCCTTTGGTATCTAAAAAAAAAGCAGTTTGAGTGTGTCGCTCCCTGTTCAGCCGCAAATATCTCTATTTAAAAAAGTGTGGTATACCCCAGTAAACAATAACTGTGGTTTTGCCATCCCACGGTAAAAATCTCTATTATTCATCTTTTTGTAGTTTTTTCCGTAAAGAAAAACAGTAGTGTCTCCTGACTGTTGTGACACAAAAATATATCTGTTGAAAATAGTCTTGTGTAGGCCCGACATCCCAGTGTGGTTTCGCAGTTCCACGGGTCAAATCGCTGTACTATCCAGTTTTGGGCCTTTGGTATCTTAAAAAAAAAGCAGCTTGAGTGTGTCGCTCACTGTTCAGCCGCAAATATCTCTATTTAAAAAAGTGTGGTATACCCAAGTAAACAATAACTGTGGCTTTGCCATCCCACGGTAAAAAATCTCTATTATTCAGCTTTTGGTATTTTTTTCCGTAAAGAAAAACAAAAGTGTCTCCTGACTGTTGTGACACAAAAATATATCTGCTGAAAATAGTCTTGTGTAGGCCCGACATCCCAGTGTGGTTTCGTAGTTCCATGGGTCAAATCGCTGTACTATCCAGTTTTGGACCTTTGGTATCTAAAAAAAAAGCAGTTTGAGTGTGTCGCTCACTGTTCAGCCGCAAATATCTCTATTTAAAAAAGTGTGGTATACCCCAGTAAACAATAACTGTGGTTTTGCCATCCCACGGTAAAAAATCTCTAGTATTCAGGCTTTGGTATATTTTCTGTAAAGAAAAACAGTAGTGTCTCCTGACTGTTGTGACACAAAAATATATCTGTTGAAAATAGTCTTGTGTAGGCCCGACATCCCAGTGTGGTTTCGCAGTTCCATGGGTCTCAAATCGCTGTACTATCCAGTTTTGGGCCTTTGGTATCTAATAAAAAAGCAGTTTGAGTGTGTCGCTCACTGTTCAGCCGCAAATATCTCTATTTAAAAAAGTGTGGTATACCCCAGTAAACAATAACTGTGGTTTTGCCATCCCACGGTAAAAAATCTCTATTACTCAGGTTTTGGTATATTTACTGTAAAGAAAAACAGTAGTGTCTCCTGACTGTTGTGACACAAAAATATATCTGTTGAAAATAGTCTTGTGTAGGCCCGACATCCCAGTGTGGTTTTGCAGTTCCACGGGTCAAATCGCTGTACTATCCAGTTTTGGACCTTTGGTATCTAAAAAAAAAGCAGTTTGAGTGTGTCGATCACTGTTCAGCCGCAAATATCTCTATTTAAAAAAGTGTGGTATACCCCAGTAAACAATAACTGTGGTTTTGCCATCCCACGGTAAAAAATCTCTATTATTCAGCTTTTGGTATTTTTTTCTGTAAAGAAAGACATTAGTGTCTCCTGACTGTTGTGACACAAAAATATATCTGTTGAAAATAGTCTTGTGTAGGCCCGACATCCCAGTGTGGTTTCGCAGTTCCACGGGTCAAATCGCTGTACTATCCAGTTTTGGGCCTTTGGTATCTAAAAAAAAAGCAGTTTGAGTGTGTCGCTCACTGTTCAGCCGCAAATATCTCTATTTTAAAAAGTGTGGTATACCCCAGTAAACAATAACTGTGGTTTTGCCATCCCACGGTAAAAAATCTCTATTATTCAGGTTTTGGTATATTTTCCGGAAAGAAAAATAGTAGTGTCTCCTGACTGTTGTGACACAAAAATATATCTGTTGAAAATAGTCTTGTGTAGGCTCAACATCCCAGTGTGGTTTCGCAGTTCCACGGGTCAAATCGCTGTACTATCCAGTTTTGGGCCTTTGGTATCTAAAAAAAAAGCAGTTTGAGTGTGTCGCTCACTGTTCAGCCGCAAATATCTCTATTTAAAAAAGTGTGGTATACCCCAGTAAACAATAACTGTGGTTTTGCCATCCCATGGTAAAAATCTCTATTATTCATCTTTTTGTAGTTTTGTCCGTAAAGAAAAACAGTAGTGTCTCCTGACTGTTGTGACACAAAAATATATCTGTTGAAAATAGTCTTGTGTAGGCCCGACATCCCAGTGTGGTTTCGCAGTTCCACGGGTCAAATCGCTGTACTATCCAGTTTTGGGCCTTTGGTATGTTGAAAAAAAAGCAGTTTGAGTGTGTCGCTCACTGTTCAGCCGCAAATATCTCTATTTAAAAAAGTGTGGTATACCCAAGTAAACAATAACTGTGGTTTTGCCATCCCACTGTAAAAAATCTCTATTATTCAGCTTTTGGTAGTTTTTTCCGTAAAGAAAAACAAAAGTGTCTCCTGACTGTTGTGACACAAAAATATATCTGCTGAAAATAGTCTTGTGTAGGCCCGACATCCCAGTGTGGTTTCGCAGTTCCATGGGTCTCAAATCGCTGTACTATCCAGTTTTGGGCCTTTGGTGTCTAATAAAAAAGCAGTTTGAGTATGTCGCTCACTGTTCAGCCGCAAATATATCTATTTAAAAAAGTGTGGTATACCCCAGTAAACAATAACTGTGGTTTTGCCATCCCACGGTAAAAAATCTCTATTACTCAGGTTTTGGTATATTTTCCGTAAAGAAAAACAGCAGTGTCTCCTGACTGTTGTGACACAAAAATATATCTGTTGAAAATAGTCTTGTGTAGGCCCGACATCCCAGTGTGGTTTCGTAGTTCCACGGGTCAAATCGCTGTACTATCCAGTTTTGGACCTTTGGTATCTAAAAAAAAAGCAGTTTGAGTGTGTCGCTCACTGTTCAGCCGCAAATATCTCTATTTTAAAAAGTGTGGTATACCCCAGTTAACAATAACTGTGGTTTTGCCATCCCACGGTAAAAAATCTCTATTATTTAGGTTTTGGTATATTTTCCGGAAAGTAAAATAGTAGTGTCTCCAGACTGTTGTGACACAAAAATATGTCTTTTGAAAATAGTCTTGTGTAGGCCCGACATCCCAGTGTGGTTTCGCAGTTCCACGGGTAAAATCGCTGTACTATCCAGTTTTGGGCCTTTGGTATCTAAAAAAAAAGCAGTTTGAGTGTGTCGCTCACTGTTCAGTCGCAAATATCTCTATTTTAAAAAGTGTGGTATACCCCAGTAAACAATAACTGTCGTTTTGCCATCCCACGGTAAAAAATCTCTATTATTCAGGTTTTGGTATATTTTCCGGAAAGAAAAATAGTAGTGTCTCCTGACTGTTGTGACACAAAAATATGTCTGTTGAAAATAGTCTTGTGTAGGCCCGACATCCCAGTGTGGTTTCGCAGTTCCACGGGTCAAATCGCTGTACTATCCAGTTTTGGGCCTTTGGTATCTAAAAAAAAAGCAGTTTGAGTGTGTCGCTCCCTGTTCAGCCGCAAATATCTCTATTTAAAAAAGTGTGGTATACCCCAGTAAACAATAACTGTGGTTTTGCCATCCCACGGTAAAAATCTCTATTATTCATCTTTTTGTAGTTTTTTCCGTAAAGAAAAACAGTAGTGTCTCCTGACTGTTGTGACACAAAAATATATCTGTTGAAAATAGTCTTGTGTAGGCCCGACATCCCAGTGTGGTTTCGCAGTTCCACGGGTCAAATCGCTGTACTATCCAGTTTTGGGCCTTTGGTATCTTAAAAAAAAAGCAGCTTGAGTGTGTCGCTCACTGTTCAGCCGCAAATATCTCTATTTAAAAAAGTGTGGTATACCCAAGTAAACAATAACTGTGGCTTTGCCATCCCACGGTAAAAAATCTCTATTATTCAGCTTTTGGTATTTTTTTCCGTAAAGAAAAACAAAAGTGTCTCCTGACTGTTGTGACACAAAAATATATCTGCTGAAAATAGTCTTGTGTAGGCCCGACATCCCAGTGTGGTTTCGTAGTTCCATGGGTCAAATCGCTGTACTATCCAGTTTTGGACCTTTGGTATCTAAAAAAAAAGCAGTTTGAGTGTGTCGCTCACTGTTCAGCCGCAAATATCTCTATTTAAAAAAGTGTGGTATACCCCAGTAAACAATAACTGTGGTTTTGCCATCCCACGGTAAAAAATCTCTAGTATTCAGGCTTTGGTATATTTTCTGTAAAGAAAAACAGTAGTGTCTCCTGACTGTTGTGACACAAAAATATATCTGTTGAAAATAGTCTTGTGTAGGCCCGACATCCCAGTGTGGTTTCGCAGTTCCATGGGTCTCAAATCGCTGTACTATCCAGTTTTGGGCCTTTGGTATCTAATAAAAAAGCAGTTTGAGTGTGTCGCTCACTGTTCAGCCGCAAATATCTCTATTTAAAAAAGTGTGGTATACCCCAGTAAACAATAACTGTGGTTTTGCCATCCCACGGTAAAAAATCTCTATTACTCAGGTTTTGGTATATTTACTGTAAAGAAAAACAGTAGTGTCTCCTGACTGTTGTGACACAAAAATATATCTGTTGAAAATAGTCTTGTGTAGGCCCGACATCCCAGTGTGGTTTTGCAGTTCCACGGGTCAAATCGCTGTACTATCCAGTTTTGGACCTTTGGTATCTAAAAAAAAAGCAGTTTGAGTGTGTCGATCACTGTTCAGCCGCAAATATCTCTATTTAAAAAAGTGTGGTATACCCCAGTAAACAATAACTGTGGTTTTGCCATCCCACGGTAAAAAATCTCTATTATTCAGCTTTTGGTATTTTTTTCTGTAAAGAAAGACATTAGTGTCTCCTGACTGTTGTGACACAAAAATATATCTGTTGAAAATAGTCTTGTGTAGGCCCGACATCCCAGTGTGGTTTCGCAGTTCCACGGGTCAAATCGCTGTACTATCCAGTTTTGGGCCTTTGGTATCTAAAAAAAAAGCAGTTTGAGTGTGTCGCTCACTGTTCAGCCGCAAATATCTCTATTTTAAAAAGTGTGGTATACCCCAGTAAACAATAACTGTGGTTTTGCCATCCCACGGTAAAAAATCTCTATTATTCAGGTTTTGGTATATTTTCCGGAAAGAAAAATAGTAGTGTCTCCTGACTGTTGTGACACAAAAATATATCTGTTGAAAATAGTCTTGTGTAGGCTCAACATCCCAGTGTGGTTTCGCAGTTCCACGGGTCAAATCGCTGTACTATCCAGTTTTGGGCCTTTGGTATCTAAAAAAAAAGCAGTTTGAGTGTGTCGCTCACTGTTCAGCCGCAAATATCTCTATTTAAAAAAGTGTGGTATACCCCAGTAAACAATAACTGTGGTTTTGCCATCCCATGGTAAAAATCTCTATTATTCATCTTTTTGTAGTTTTGTCCGTAAAGAAAAACAGTAGTGTCTCCTGACTGTTGTGACACAAAAATATATCTGTTGAAAATAGTCTTGTGTAGGCCCGACATCCCAGTGTGGTTTCGCAGTTCCACGGGTCAAATCGCTGTACTATCCAGTTTTGGGCCTTTGGTATGTTGAAAAAAAAGCAGTTTGAGTGTGTCGCTCACTGTTCAGCCGCAAATATCTCTATTTAAAAAAGTGTGGTATACCCAAGTAAACAATAACTGTGGTTTTGCCATCCCACTGTAAAAAATCTCTATTATTCAGCTTTTGGTAGTTTTTTCCGTAAAGAAAAACAAAAGTGTCTCCTGACTGTTGTGACACAAAAATATATCTGCTGAAAATAGTCTTGTGTAGGCCCGACATCCCAGTGTGGTTTCGCAGTTCCATGGGTCTCAAATCGCTGTACTATCCAGTTTTGGGCCTTTGGTGTCTAATAAAAAAGCAGTTTGAGTATGTCGCTCACTGTTCAGCCGCAAATATATCTATTTAAAAAAGTGTGGTATACCCCAGTAAACAATAACTGTGGTTTTGCCATCCCACGGTAAAAAATCTCTATTACTCAGGTTTTGGTATATTTTCCGTAAAGAAAAACAGCAGTGTCTCCTGACTGTTGTGACACAAAAATATATCTGTTGAAAATAGTCTTGTGTAGGCCCGACATCCCAGTGTGGTTTCGTAGTTCCACGGGTCAAATCGCTGTACTATCCAGTTTTGGACCTTTGGTATCTAAAAAAAAAGCAGTTTGAGTGTGTCGCTCACTGTTCAGCCGCAAATATCTCTATTTAAAAAAGTGTGGTATACCCCAGTAAACAATAACTGTGGTTTTGCCATCCCACGGTAAAAAATCTCTATTATTCAGCTTTTGGTATTTTTTTCCGTAAAGAAAAACATTATTGTCTCCTGACTTTTGTGACACAAAAATATATCTGTTGAAAATAGTCTTGTGTAGGTCCGACATCCCAGTGTGGTTTCTCAGTTCCACTGGTCAAATCGCTGTACTATCCAGTTTTGGGCCTTTGGTATCTAAAAAAAAAGCAGTTTGAGTGTGTCGCTCACTGTTCAGCCGCAAATATCTCTATTTTAAAAAGTGTGGTATACCCCAGTAAACAATAACTGTGGTTTTGCCATCCCACGGTAAAAAATCTCTAGTATTCAGGATTTGGTAGTTTTTTCCGTAAAGAAAAACAGTAATGTCTCCTGACTGTTGTGACACAAAAATATATCTGTTGAAAATAGTCTTGTGTAGGCCCGACATCCCAGTGTGGTTTCGCAGTTCCATGGGTCTCAAATCGCTGTACTATCCAGTTTTGGGCCTTTGGTATCTAATTAAAAAGCAGTTTGAGTGTGTCGCTCACTGTTCAGCCGCAAATATCTCTATTTAAAAAAGTGTGGTATACCCCAGTAAACAATAACTGTGGTTTTGCCATCCCACGGTAAAAAATCTCTATTACTCAGGTTTTGGTATATTTACTGTAAAGAAAAACAGTAGTGTCTCCTGACTGTTGTGACACAAAAATATATCTGTTGAAAATAGTCTTGTGTAGGCCCGACATCCCAGTGTGGTTTTGCAGTTCCACGGGTCAAATCGCTGTACTATCCAGTTTTGGACCTTTGGTATCTAAAAAAAAAGCAGTTTGAGTGTGTCGATCACTGTTCAGCCGCAAATATCTCTATTTAAAAAAGTGTGGTATACCCCAGTAAACAATAACTGTGGTTTTGCCATCCCACGGTAAAAAATCTCTATTATTCAGCTTTTGGTATTTTTTTCTGTAAAGAAAGACATTAGTGTCTCCTGACTGTTGTGACACAAAAATATATCTGTTGAAAATAGTCTTGTGTAGGCCCGACATCCCAGTGTGGTTTCGCAGTTCCACGGGTCAAATCGCTGTACTATCCAGTTTTGGGCCTTTGGTATCTAAAAAAAAAGCAGTTTGAGTGTGTCGCTCACTGTTCAGCCGCAAATATCTCTATTTTAAAAAGTGTGGTATACCCCAGTAAACAATAACTGTGGTTTTGCCATCCCACGGTAAAAAATCTCTATTATTCAGGTTTTGGTATATTTTCCGGAAAGAAAAATAGTAGTGTCTCCTGACTGTTGTGACACAAAAATATATCTGTTGAAAATAGTCTTGTGTAGGCTCAACATCCCAGTGTGGTTTCGCAGTTCCACGGGTCAAATCGCTGTACTATCCAGTTTTGGGCCTTTGGTATCTAAAAAAAAAGCAGTTTGAGTGTGTCGCTCACTGTTCAGCCGCAAATATCTCTATTTAAAAAAGTGTGGTATACCCCAGTAAACAATAACTGTGGTTTTGCCATCCCATGGTAAAAATCTCTATTATTCATCTTTTTGTAGTTTTGTCCGTAAAGAAAAACAGTAGTGTCTCCTGACTGTTGTGACACAAAAATATATCTGTTGAAAATAGTCTTGTGTAGGCCCGACATCCCAGTGTGGTTTCGCAGTTCCACGGGTCAAATCGCTGTACTATCCAGTTTTGGGCCTTTGGTATGTTGAAAAAAAAGCAGTTTGAGTGTGTCGCTCACTGTTCAGCCGCAAATATCTCTATTTAAAAAAGTGTGGTATACCCAAGTAAACAATAACTGTGGTTTTGCCATCCCACTGTAAAAAATCTCTATTATTCAGCTTTTGGTAGTTTTTTCCGTAAAGAAAAACAAAAGTGTCTCCTGACTGTTGTGACACAAAAATATATCTGCTGAAAATAGTCTTGTGTAGGCCCGACATCCCAGTGTGGTTTCGCAGTTCCATGGGTCTCAAATCGCTGTACTATCCAGTTTTGGGCCTTTGGTGTCTAATAAAAAAGCAGTTTGAGTATGTCGCTCACTGTTCAGCCGCAAATATATCTATTTAAAAAAGTGTGGCATACCCCAGTAAACAATAACTGTGGTTTTGCCATCCCACGGTAAAAATCTCTATTATTCAGGCTTTGGTATATTTTCTGTAAAGAAAAACAGTAGTGTCTCCTGACTGTTGTGACACAAAAATATATCTGTTGAAAATAATCTTGTGTAGGCCCGACAACCCAGTGTGGTTTCGAAGTTCCATGGGTCAAATCGCTGTACTATCCAGTTTTGGGCCTTTGGTATCTAAAAAAAAAGCAGTTTGAGTGTGTCGCTCACTGTTCAGCCGCAAATATCTCTATTTTAAAAAGTGTGGTATACCCCAGTAAACAATAACTGTGGTTTTGCCATCCCACGGTAAAAAATCTCTATTATTCAGCTTTTGGTAGTTTTTTCCGAAAAGAAAAACAGTAGTGTCTCCTGACTGTTGTGACACAAAAATATATCTGTTGAAAATAGTCTAGTGTAGGCCCGACATCCCAGTGTGGTTTCGCAGATCCACGGGTCAAATCGCTGTACTATCCAGTTTTGGGCCTTTGGTATCTAAAAAAAAAGCAGTTTGAGTGTGTTGCTCACTGTTCAGCCGCAAATATCTCTATTTAAAAAAGTGTGGTATACCCCAGTAAACAATAACTGTGGTTTTGCGATCCCACGGTAAAAAATCTCTATTATTCAGGTTATGGTATATTTTCCGTAAAGAAAAACAGTAGTGTCTCCTGACTGTTGTGACACAAAAATATATCTGTTGAAAATAGTCTTGATTAGGCCCGACATCCTAGTGTGGTTTCGCAGTTCCACGGGTCAAATCGCTGTACTATCCAGTTTTGGGCCTTTGGTATCTAAAAAAAAAGCAGTTTGAGTGTGTCGCTCACTGTTCAGCCGCAAATATCTCTATTTTAAAAAGTGTGGTATACCCCAGTAAACAATAACTGTGGTTTTGCCATCCCACTGTAAAAAATCTCTATTATTCAGCTTTTGGTAGTTTTTTCCGTAAAGAAAAACAGTAGTGTTTCCTGACTGTTGTGACACAAAAATATATCTGTTGAAAATAGTCTTGTGTAGTCCCGACATCCCAGTGTGGTTTCGCACTTCCATGGGTCAAATCGCTGTACTATCCAGTTTTGGGCCTTTGGTATCTAAAAAAAAAGCAGTTTGAGTGTGTCGCTCACTGTTCAGCCGCAAATATCTCTATTTAAAAAAGTGTGGTATACTCCAGTAAACAATAACTGTGGTTTTGCCATCCCACGGTAAAAAATCTCTATTATTCAGGTTTTGGTATATTTTCCGTAAAGAAAAACAGTAGTGTCTCCTGACTGTTGTGACACAAAAATATATCTGTTAAAAATAGTCTTGTGTAGGCCCGATATCCCAGTGTGGTTTCGCAGTTCCATGGGTCAAATCGCTGTACTATCCAGTTTTGGGCCTTTGGTATCTAAAAAAAAAGCAGTTTGAGTGTGTCGCTCACGGGTCAGCCGCAAATATCTCTATTTAAAAAAGTGTGGTATACCCCAGTAAACAATAACTGTGGTTATGCCATCCCACGGTAAAAATCTCTATTATTCAGGTTTTGGTATATTTTCCATAAAGAAAAACAGTAGTTTCTCCTGACTGTTGTGACACAAAAATATATCTGTTGAAAATAGTCTTGTTTAGGCCCGACATCCTTGTGTGATTTCGCAGTTCCACGGGTCAAATCGCTGTAGTATCCAGTTTTGGGCCTTTGGTATCTAAAAAAAAAGCAGTTTGAGTGTGTCGCTCACTGTTCAGCCGCAAATATCTCTATTTAAAAAAGTGTGGTATACCCCAGTAAACAATAACTGTGGTTTTGCCATCCCACTGTAAGAAATCTCTATTATTCAGCTTATGGTATTTTTTTCCGTAAAGAAAAACAGTAGTGTCTCCTGACTGTTGTGACACAAAAATATATCTGTTGAAAATAGTCTTGTGTAGGCCCGACATCCCAGTGTGGTTTCGCAGTTCCAAGAGTCAAATCGTTGTACTATAAAGTTTTGGGCCTTTGGTATCTAAAAAAAAAGCAGTTTGAGTGTGTCGCTCACTGTTCAGCCGCAAATATCTCTATTTAAAAAAGTGTGGTATACTCCAGTAAACAATAACTGTGGTTTTGCCATCCCACGGTAAAAAATCTCTATTATTCAGGTTTTGGTATATTTTCCGTAAAGAAAAACAGTAGTGTCTCCTGACTGTTGTGACACAAAAATATATCTGTTAAAAATAGTCTTGTGTAGGCCCGATATCCCAGTGTGGTTTCGCAGTTCCACGGGTCAAATCGCTGTACTATCCAGTTTTGGGCCCTTGGTATCTAAAAAAAAAGCAGTTTGAGTGTGTCGCTCACGGGTCAGCCGCAAATATCTCTATTTAAAAAAGTGTGGTATACCCCAGTAAACAATAACTGTGGTTATGCCATCCCACGGTAAAAATCTCTATTATTCAGGTTTTGGTATATTTTCCATAAAGAAAAACAGTAGTGTCTCCTGACTGTTGTGACACAAAAATATATCTGTTGAAAATAGTCTTGCTTAGGCCCGACATCCTAGTGTGGTTTCGCAGTTCCACGGGTCAAATCGCTGTAGTATCCAGTTTTGGGCCTTTGGTATCTAAAAAAAAAGCAGTTTGAGTGTGTCGCTCACTGTTCAGACGCAAATATCTCTATTTAAAAAGTGTGGTATACCCCAGTAAACAATAACTGTGGTTTTGCCATCCCACTGTAAGAAATCTCTATTATTCAGCTTATGGTATTTTTTTCCGTAAAGAAAAACAGTAGTGTCTCCTGACTGTTGTGACACAAAAATATATCTGTTGAAAATAGTCTTGTGTAGGCCCGACAACCCAGTGTGGTTTCGCAGTTCCATGGGTCAAATCGCTGTACTATCCAGTTTTGGGCCTTTGGTATCTAAAAAAAAAGCAGTTTGAGTGTGTCGCTCACTGTTCAGCCGCAAATATCTCTATTTAAAAAGTGTGGTATACCCCAGTAAACAATAACTGTGGTTTTGCCATCCCACGGTAAAAAATCTCTATTATTCAGCTTTTGGTAGTTTTTTCCGTAAAGAAAAACAGTAGTGTCTCTTGACTGTTGTGACACAAAAATATATCTGTTGAAAATAGTCTTGTGTAGGCCCGACATCCCAGTGTGGTTTCGCAGTTCCACGGGTCAAATCGCTGTACTATCCAGTTTTGGGCCTTTGGTATCTTAAAAAAAAGCAGTTTGAGTGTGTCGCTCACTGTTCAGCCGCAAATATCTCTATTTAAAAAAGTGTGGTATACCCAAGTAAACAATAACTGTGGTTTTGCCATCCCACAGTAAAAAATCTCTATTCTTCAGCTTTTGGTAGTTTTTTCCGTAAAGAAAAACAAAAGTGTCTCCTGACTGTTCTGACACAAAAATATATCTGTTGAAAATAGTCTTGTGTAGGCCCGACATCCCAGTGTGGTTTCGTAGTTCCACGGGTCAAATCGCTGTACTATCCAGTTTTGGAACTTTGGTATCTAAAAAAAAAGCAGTTTGAGTGTGTCGCTCACTGTTCAGCCGCAAATATCTCTATTTAAAAAAGTGTGGTATACCCCAGTAAACAATAACTGTGGTTTTGCCATCCCACGGTAAAAATCTCTATTATTCAGGCTTTGGCATATTTTCTGTAAAGAAAAACAGTAGTGTCTCCTGACTGTTGTGACACAAAAATATATCTGTTGAAAATAGTCTTGTGTAGGCCCGACATCCCAGTGTGGTTTCGCAGTTCCACGGGTCAAATCGCTGTACTATCCAGTTTTGGGCCTTTGGTATCTTAAAAAAAAGCAGTTTGAGTGTGTCGCTCACTGTTCAGCCGCAAATATCTCTATTTAAAAAAGTGTGGTATACCCAAGTAAACAATAACTGTGGTTTTGCCATCCCACGGTAAAAAATCTCTATTCTTCAGCTTTTGGTAGTTTTTTCCGTAAAGAAAAACAAAAGTGTCTCCTGACTGTTCTGACACAAAAATATATCTGTTGAAAATAGTCTTGTGTAGGCCCGACATCCCAGTGTGGTTTCGTAGTTCCACTGGTCAAATCGCTGTACTATCCAGTTTTGGACCTTTGGTATCTAAAAAAAAAGCAGTTTGAGTGTGTCGCTCACTGTTCAGCCGCAAATATCTCTATTTAAAAAAGTGTGGTATACCCCAGTAAACAATAACTGTGGTTTTGCCATCCCACGGTAAAAATCTCTATTATTCAGGCTTTGGTATATTTTCTGTAAAGAAAAACAGTAGTGTCTCCTGACTGTTGTGACACAAAAATATATCTGTTGAAAGTAATCTTGTGTAGGCCCGACAACCCAGTGTGGTTTCGAAGTTCCATGGGTCAAATCGCTGTACTATCCAGTTTTGGGCCTTTGGTATCTAAAAAAAAAGCAGTTTGAGTGTGTCGCTCACTGTTCAGCCGCAAATATCTCTATTTAAAAAAGTGTGGTATACCCCAGTAAACAATAACTGTGGTTTTGCCATCCCACGGTAAAAAATCTCTATTATTCAGCTTTTGGTAGTTTTTTCCGTAAAGAAAAACAGTAGTGTCTCCTGACTGTTGTGACACAAAAATATATCTGTTGAAAATAGTCTAGTGTAGGCCCGACATCCCAGTGTGGTTTCGCAGATCCACGGGTCAAATCGCTGTACTATCCAGTTTTGGGCCTTTGGTATCTAAAAAAAAAGCAGTTTGAGTGTGTCGCTCACTGTTCAGCCGCAAATATCTCTATTTAAAAAAGTGTGGTATACCCCAGTAAACAATAACTGTGGTTTTGCGATCCCACGGTAAAAAATCTCTATTATTCAGGTTATGGTATATTTTCCGTAAAGAAAAACAGTAGTGTCTCCTGACTGTTGTGACACAAAAATATATCTGTTGAAAATAGTCTTGATTAGGCCCGACATCCTAGTGTGGTTTCGCAGTTCCACGGGTCAAATCGCTGTACTATCCAGTTTTGGGCCTTTGGTATCTAAAAAAAAAGCAGTTTGAGTGTGTCGCTCACTGTTCAGCCGCAAATATCTCTATTTTAAAAAGTGTGGTATACCCCAGTAAACAATAACTGTGGTTTTGCCATCCCACTGTAAAAAATCTCTATTATTCAGCTTTTGGTAGTTTTTTCCGTAAAGAAAAACAGTAGTGTTTCCTGACTGTTGTGACACAAAAATATATCTGTTGAAAATAGTCTTGTGTAGTCCCGACATCCCAGTGTGGTTTCGCACTTCCATGGGTCAAATCGCTGTACTATCCAGTTTTGGGCCTTTGGTATCTAAAAAAAAAGCAGTTTGAGTGTGTCGCTCACTGTTCAGCCGGAAATATCTCTATTTAAAAAAGTGTGGTATACTCCAGTAAACAATAAGTGTGGTTTTGCCATCCCACGGTAAAAAATCTCTATTATTCAGGTTTTGGTATATTTTCCGTAAAGAAAAACAGTAGTGTCTCCTGACTGTTGTGACACAAAAATATATCTGTTGAAAATAGTCTTGTGTAGGCCCGACATCCCAGTGTGGTTTCGTAGTTCCACGGGTCAAATCGCTGTACTATCCAGTTTTGGACCTTTGGTATCTAAAAAAAAAGCAGTTTGAGTGTGTCGCTCACTGTTCAGCCGCAAATATCTCTATTTAAAAAAGTGTGGTATACCCCAGTAAACAATAACTGTGGTTTTGCCATCCCACGGTAAAAAATCTCTAGTATTCAGGATCTGGTATATTTTCTGTAAAGAAAAACAGTAGTGTCTCCTGACTGTTGTGACACAAAAATATATCTGTTGAAAATAGTCTTGTGTAGGCCCGACAATCCAGTGTGGTTTCGCAGTTCCACGGGTCAAATCGCTGTACTATCCAGTTTTGGGCCTTTGGTATCTAAAAAAAAGCAGTTTGAGTGTGTCGCTCACTGTTCAGCCGCAAATATCTCTATTTAAAAAAGTGTGGTGTACCCCAGTAAACAATAACTGTGGTTTTGCCATCCCACGGTTAAAAATCTCTATTATTAAGCTTTTGGTATTTTTTTCCGTAAAGAAAAACATTAGTGTCTCCTGACTGTTGTGACACAAAAATATATCTGTTGAAAATAGTCTTGTGTAGGCCCGACAACCCAGTGTGGTTTCGCAGTTCCATGGGTCAAATCGCTGTACTATCCAGTTTTGGGCCTTTGGTATCTAAAAAAAAAGCAGTTTGAGTGTGTCGCTCACTGTTCAGCCGCAAATATCTCTATTTAAAAAGTGTGGTATACCCCAGTAAACAATAACTGTGGTTTTGCCATCCCACGGTAAAAAATCTCTATTATTCAGCTTTTGGTAGTTTTTTCCGTAAAGAAAAACAGTAGTGTCTCCTGACTGTTGTGACACAAAAATATATCTGTTGAAAATAGTCTTGTGTAGGCCCGACATCCCAGTGTGGTTTCGCAGTTCCACGGGTCAAATCGCTGTACTATCCAGTTTTGGGCCTTTGGTATCTTAAAAAAAAGCAGTTTGAGTGTGTCGCTCACTGTTCAGCCGCAAATATCTCTATTTTAAAAAGTGTGGTATACCCCAGTAAACAATAACTGTGGTTTTGCCATCCCACTGTAAAAAATCTCTATTATTCAGCTTTTGGTAGTTTTTTCCGTAAAGAAAAACAGTAGTGTTTCCTGACTGTTGTGACACAAAAATATATCTGTTGAAAATAGTCTTGTGTAGTCCCGACATCCCAGTGTGGTTTCGCACTTCCATGGGTCAAATCGCTGTACTATCCAGTTTTGGGCCTTTGATATCTAAAAAAAAAGCAGTTTGAGTGTGTCGCTCACTGTTCAGCCGCAAATATCTCTATTTAAAAAAGTGTGGTATACTCCAGTAAACAATAACTGTGGTTTTGCCATCCCACGGTAAAAAATCTCTATTATTCAGGTTTTGGTATATTTTCCGTAAAGAAAAACAGTAGTGTCTCCTGACTGTTGTGACACAAAAATATATCTGTTAAAAATAGTCTTGTGTAGGCCCGATATCCCAGTGTGGTTTCGCAGTTCCATGGGTCAAATCGCTGTACTATCCAGTTTTGGGCCTTTGGTATCTAAAAAAAAAGCAGTTTGAGTGTGTCGCTCACGGGTCAGCCGCAAATATCTCTATTTAAAAAAGTGTGGTATACCCCAGTAAACAATAACTGTGGTTATGCCATCCCACGGTAAAAATCTCTATTATTCAGGTTTTGGTATATTTTCCATAAAGAAAAACAGTAGTGTCTCCTGACTGTTGTGACACAAAAATATATCTGTTGAAAATAGTCTTGTTTAGGCCCGACATCCTTGTGTGATTTCGCAGTTCCACGGGTCAAATCGCTGTAGTATCCAGTTTTGGGCCTTTGGTATCTAAAAAAAAAGCAGTTTGAGTGTGTCGCTCACTGTTCAGCCGCAAATATCTCTATTTAAAAAAGTGTGGTATACCCCAGTAAACAATAACTGTGGTTTTGCCATCCCACTGTAACAAATCTCTATTATTCAGCTTATGGTATTTTTTTCCGTAAAGAAAAACAGTAGTGTCTCCTGACTGTTGTGACACAAAAATATATCTGTTGAAAATAGTCTTGTGTAGGCCCGACATCCCAGTGTGGTTTCGCAGTTCCAAGAGTCAAATCGTTGTACTATCCAGTTTTGGGCCTTTGGTATCTAAAAAAAAAGCAGTTTGAGTGTGTCGCTCACTGTTCAGCCGCAAATATCTCTATTTAAAAAAGTGTGGTATACTCCAGTAAACAATAACTGTGGTTTTGCCATCCCACGGTAAAAAATCTCTATTATTCAGGTTTTGGTATATTTTCCGTAAAGAAAAACAGTAGTGTCTCCTGACTGTTGTGACACAAAAATATATCTGTTAAAAATAGTCTTGTGTAGGCCCGATATCCCAGTGTGGTTTCGCAGTTCCACGGGTCAAATCGCTGTACTATCCAGTTTTGGGCCCTTGGTATCTAAAAAAAAAGCAGTTTGAGTGTGTCGCTCACGGGTCAGCCGCAAATATCTCTATTTAAAAAAGTGTGGTATACCCCAGTAAACAATAACTGTGGTTATGCCATCCCACGGTAAAAATCTCTATTATTCAGGTTTTGGTATATTTTCCATAAAGAAAAACAGTAGTGTCTCCTGACTGTTGTGACACAAAAATATATCTGTTGAAAATAGTCTTGCTTAGGCCCGACATCCTAGTGTGGTTTCGCAGTTCCACGGGTCAAATCGCTGTAGTATCCAGTTTTGGGCCTTTGGTATCTAAAAAAAAAGCAGTTTGAGTGTGTCGCTCACTGTTCAGACGCAAATATCTCTATTTAAAAAGTGTGGTATACCCCAGTAAACAATAACTGTGGTTTTGCCATCCCACTGTAAGAAATCTCTATTATTCAGCTTATGGTATTTTTTTCCGTAAAGAAAAACAGTAGTGTCTCCTGACTGTTGTGACACAAAAATATATCTGTTGAAAATAGTCTTGTGTAGGCCCGACAACCCAGTGTGGTTTCGCAGTTCCATGGGTCAAATCGCTGTACTATCCAGTTTTGGGCCTTTGGTATCTAAAAAAAAAGCAGTTTGAGTGTGTCGCTCACTGTTCAGCCGCAAATATCTCTATTTAAAAAGTGTGGTATACCCCAGTAAACAATAACTGTGGTTTTGCCATCCCACGGTAAAAAATCTCTATTATTCAGCTTTTGGTAGTTTTTTCCGTAAAGAAAAACAGTAGTGTCTCTTGACTGTTGTGACACAAAAATATATCTGTTGAAAATAGTCTTGTGTAGGCCCGACATCCCAGTGTGGTTTCGCAGTTCCACGGGTCAAATCGCTGTACTATCCAGTTTTGGGCCTTTGGTATCTTAAAAAAAAGCAGTTTGAGTGTGTCGCTCACTGTTCAGCCGCAAATATCTCTATTTAAAAAAGTGTGGTATACCCAAGTAAACAATAACTGTGGTTTTGCCATCCCACAGTAAAAAATCTCTATTCTTCAGCTTTTGGTAGTTTTTTCCGTAAAGAAAAACAAAAGTGTCTATTGACTGTTCTGACACAAAAATATATCTGTTGAAAATAGTCTTGTGTAGGCCCGACATCCCAGTGTGGTTTCGTAGTTCCACGGGTCAAATCGCTGTACTATCCAGTTTTGGACCTTTGGTATCTAAAAAAAAAGCAGTTTGAGTGTGTCGCTCACTGTTCAGCCGCAAATATCTCTATTTAAAAAAGTGTGGTATACCCCAGTAAACAATAACTGTGGTTTTGCCATCCCACGGTAAAAATCTCTATTATTCAGGCTTTGGCATATTTTCTGTAAAGAAAAACAGTAGTGTCTCCTGACTGTTGTGACACAAAAATATATCTGTTGAAAATAGTCTTGTGTAGGCCCGACATCCCAGTGTGGTTTCGCAGTTCCACGGGTCAAATCGCTGTACTATCCAGTTTTGGGCCTTTGGTATCTTAAAAAAAAGCAGTTTGAGTGTGTCGCTCACTGTTCAGCCGCAAATATCTCTATTTAAAAAAGTGTGGTATACCCAAGTAAACAATAACTGTGGTTTTGCCATCCCACGGTAAAAAATCTCTATTCTTCAGCTTTTGGTAGTTTTTTCCGTAAAGAAAAACAAAAGTGTCTCCTGACTGTTCTGACACAAAAATATATCTGTTGAAAATAGTCTTGTGTAGGCCCGACATCCCAGTGTGGTTTCGTAGTTCCACTGGTCAAATCGCTGTACTATCCAGTTTTGGACCTTTGGTATCTAAAAAAAAAGCAGTTTGAGTGTGTCGCTCACTGTTCAGCCGCAAATATCTCTATTTAAAAAAGTGTGGTATACCCCAGTAAACAATAACTGTGGTTTTGCCATCCCACGGTAAAAATCTCTATTATTCAGGCTTTGGTATATTTTCTGTAAAGAAAAACAGTAGTGTCTCCTGACTGTTGTGACACAAAAATATATCTGTTGAAAGTAATCTTGTGTAGGCCCGACAACCCAGTGTGGTTTCGAAGTTCCATGGGTCAAATCGCTGTACTATCCAGTTTTGGGCCTTTGGTATCTAAAAAAAAAGCAGTTTGAGTGTGTCGCTCACTGTTCAGCCGCAAATATCTCTATTTAAAAAAGTGTGGTATACCCCAGTAAACAATAACTGTGGTTTTGCCATCCCACGGTAAAAAATCTCTATTATTCAGCTTTTGGTAGTTTTTTCCGTAAAGAAAAACAGTAGTGTCTCCTGACTGTTGTGACACAAAAATATATCTGTTGAAAATAGTCTAGTGTAGGCCCGACATCCCAGTGTGGTTTCGCAGATCCACGGGTCAAATCGCTGTACTATCCAGTTTTGGGCCTTTGGTATCTAAAAAAAAAGCAATTTGAGTGTGTCGCTCACTGTTCAGCCGCAAATATCTCTATTTAAAAAAGTGTGGTATACCCCAGTAAACAATAACTGTGGTTTTGCGATCCCACGGTAAAAAATCTCTATTATTCAGGTTATGGTATATTTTCCGTAAAGAAAAACAGTAGTGTCTCCTGACTGTTGTGACACAAAAATATATCTGTTGAAAATAGTCTTGATTAGGCCCGACATCCTAGTGTGGTTTCGCAGTTCCACGGGTCAAATCGCTGTACTATCCAGTTTTGGGCCTTTGGTATCTAAAAAAAAAGCAGTTTGAGTGTGTCGCTCACTGTTCAGCCGCAAATATCTCTATTTTAAAAAGTGTGGTATACCCCAGTAAACAATAACTGTGGTTTTGCCATCCCACTGTAAAAAATCTCTATTATTCAGCTTTTGGTAGTTTTTTCCGTAAAGAAAAACAGTAGTGTTTCCTGACTGTTGTGACACAAAAATATATCTGTTGAAAATAGTCTTGTGTAGTCCCGACATCCCAGTGTGGTTTCGCACTTCCATGGGTCAAATCGCTGTACTATCCAGTTTTGGGCCTTTGGTATCTAAAAAAAAAGCAGTTTGAGTGTGTCGCTCACTGTTCAGCCGGAAATATCTCTATTTAAAAAAGTGTGGTATACTCCAGTAAACAATAAGTGTGGTTTTGCCATCCCACGGTAAAAAATCTCTATTATTCAGGTTTTGGTATATTTTCCGTAAAGAAAAACAGTAGTGTCTCCTGACTGTTGTGACACAAAAATATATCTGTTGAAAATAGTCTTGTGTAGGCCCGACAATCCAGTGTGGTTTCGCAGTTCCACGGGTCAAATCGCTGTACTATCCAGTTTTGGGCCTTTGGTATCTAAAAAAAAGCAGTTTGAGTGTGTCGCTCACTGTTCAGCCGCAAATATCTCTATTTAAAAAAGTGTGGTGTACCCCAGTAAACAATAACTGTGGTTTTGCCATCCCACGGTTAAAAATCTCTATTATTAAGCTTTTGGTATTTTTTTCCGTAAAGAAAAACATTAGTGTCTCCTGACTGTTGTGACACAAAAATATATCTGTTGAAAATAGTCTTGTGTAGGCCCGACAACCCAGTGTGGTTTCGCAGTTCCATGGGTCAAATCGCTGTACTATCCAGTTTTGGGCCTTTGGTATCTAAAAAAAAAGCAGTTTGAGTGTGTCGCTCACTGTTCAGCCGCAAATATCTCTATTTAAAAAGTGTGGTATACCCCAGTAAACAATAACTGTGGTTTTGCCATCCCACGGTAAAAAATCTCTATTATTCAGCTTTTGGTAGTTTTTTCCGTAAAGAAAAACAGTAGTGTCTCCTGACTGTTGTGACACAAAAATATATCTGTTGAAAATAGTCTTGTGTAGGCCCGACATCCCAGTGTGGTTTCGCAGTTCCACGGGTCAAATCGCTGTACTATCCAGTTTTGGGCCTTTGGTATCTTAAAAAAAAGCAGTTTGAGTGTGTCGCTCACTGTTCAGCCGCAAATATCTCTATTTAAAAAAGTGTGGTATACCCAAGTAAACAATAACTGTGGTTTTGCCATCCCACGGTAAAAAATCTCTATTCTTCAGCTTTTGGTAGTTTTTTCCGTAAAGAAAAACAAAAGTGTCTCCTGACTGTTCTGACATAAAAATATATCTGTTGAAAATAGTCTTGTGTAGGCCCGACATCCCAGTGTGGTTTTGTAGTTCCACGGGTCAAATCGCTGTACTATCCAGTTTTGGACCTTTGGTATCTAAAAAAAAAGCAGTTTGAGTGTGTCGCTCACTGTTCAGCCGCAAATATCTCTATTTAAAAAAGTGTGGTATACCCCAGTAAACAATAACTGTGGTTTTGCCATCCCACGGTAAAAATCTCTATTATTCAGGCTTTGGTATATTTTCTGTAAAGAAAAACAGTAGTGTCTCCTGACTGTTGTGACACAAAAATATATCTGTTGAAAATAATCTTGTGTAGGCCCGACAACCCAGTGTGGTTTCGAAGTTCCATGGGTCAAATCGCTGTACTATCCAGTTTTGGGCCTTTGGTATCTAAAAAAAAAGCAGTTTGAGTGTGTCGCTCACTGTTCAGCCGCAAATATCTCTATTTAAAAAAGTGTGGTATACCCCAGTAAACAATAACTGTGGTTTTGCCATCCCACGGTAAAAAATCTCTATTATTCAGCTTTTGGTAGTTTTTTCCGAAAAGAAAAACAGTAGTGTCTCCTGACTGTTGTGACACAAAAATATATCTGTTGAAAATAGTCTAGTGTAGGCCCGACATCCCAGTGTGGTTTCGCAGATCCACGGGTCAAATCGCTGTACTATCCAGTTTTGGGCCTTTGGTATCTAAAAAAAAAGCAGTTTGAGTGTGTCGCTCACTGTTCAGCCGCAAATATCTCTATTTAAAAAAGTGTGGTATACCCCAGTAAACAATAACTGTGGTTTTGCGATCCCACGGTAAAAAATCTCTATTATTCAGGTTATGGTATATTTTCCATAAAGAAAAACAGTAGTGTCTCCTGACTGTTGTGACACAAAAATATATCTGTTGAAAATAGTCTTGATTAGGCCCGACATCCTAGTGTGGTTTCGCAGTTCCACGGGTCAAATCGCTGTACTATCCAGTTTTGGGCCTTTGGTATCTTAAAAAAAAGCAGTTTGAGTGTGTCGCTCACTGTTCAGCCGCAAATATCTCTATTTAAAAAAGTGTGGTATACCCAAGTAAACAATAACTGTGGTTTTGCCATCCCACAGTAAAAAATCTCTATTCTTCAGCTTTTGGTAGTTTTTTCCGTAAAGAAAAACAAAAGTGTCTCCTGACTGTTCTGACACAAAAATATATCTGTTGAAAATAGTCTTGTGTAGGCCCGACATCCCAGTGTGGTTTCGTAGTTCCACGGGTCAAATCGCTGTACTATCCAGTTTTGGACCTTTGGTATCTAAAAAAAAAGCAGTTTGAGTGTGTCGCTCACTGTTCAGCCGCAAATATCTCTATTTAAAAAAGTGTGGTATACCCCAGTAAACAATAACTGTGGTTTTGCCATCCCACGGTAAAAATCTCTATTATTCAGGCTTTGGCATATTTTCTGTAAAGAAAAACAGTAGTGTCTCCTGACTGTTGTGACACAAAAATATATCTGTTGAAAATAGTCTTGTGTAGGCCCGACATCCCAGTGTGGTTTCGCAGTTCCACGGGTCAAATCGCTGTACTATCCAGTTTTGGGCCTTTGGTATCTTAAAAAAAAGCAGTTTGAGTGTGTCGCTCACTGTTCAGCCGCAAATATCTCTATTTAAAAAAGTGTGGTATACCCAAGTAAACAATAACTGTGGTTTTGCCATCCCACGGTAAAAAATCTCTATTCTTCAGCTTTTGGTAGTTTTTTCCGTAAAGAAAAACAAAAGTGTCTCCTGACTGTTCTGACACAAAAATATATCTGTTGAAAATAGTCTTGTGTAGGCCCGACATCCCAGTGTGGTTTCGTAGTTCCACTGGTCAAATCGCTGTACTATCCAGTTTTGGACCTTTGGTATCTAAAAAAAAAGCAGTTTGAGTGTGTCGCTCACTGTTCAGCCGCAAATATCTCTATTTAAAAAAGTGTGGTATACCCCAGTAAACAATAACTGTGGTTTTGCCATCCCACGGTAAAAATCTCTATTATTCAGGCTTTGGTATATTTTCCGTAAAGAAAAACAGTAGTGTCTCCTGACTGTTGTGACACAAAAATATATCTGTTGAAAGTAATCTTGTGTAGGCCCGACAACCCAGTGTGGTTTCGAAGTTCCATGGGTCAAATCGCTGTACTATCCAGTTTTGGGCCTTTGGTATCTAAAAAAAAAGCAGTTTGAGTGTGTCGCTCACTGTTCAGCCGCAAATATCTCTATTTAAAAAAGTGTGGTATACCCCAGTAAACAATAACTGTGGTTTTGCCATCCCACGGTAAAAAATCTCTATTATTCAGCTTTTGGTAGTTTTTTCCGTAAAGAAAAACAGTAGTGTCTCCTGACTGTTGTGACACAAAAATATATCTGTTGAAAATAGTCTAGTGTAGGCCCGACATCCCAGTGTGGTTTCGCAGATCCACGGGTCAAATCGCTGTACTATCCAGTTTTGGACCTTTGGTATCTAAAAAAAAAGCAGTTTGAGTGTGTCGCTCACTGTTCAGCCGCAAATATCTCTATTTAAAAAAGTGTGGTATACCCCAGTAAACAATAACTGTGGTTTTGCCATCCCACGGTAAAAAATCTCTAGTATTCAGGATTTGGTATATTTTCTGTAAAGAAAAACAGTAGTGTCTCCTGACTGTTGTGACACAAAAATATATCTGTTGAAAATAGTCTTGTGTAGGCCCGACAATCCAGTGTGGTTTCGCAGTTCCACGGGTCAAATCGCTGTACTATCCAGTTTTGGGCCTTTGGTATCTAAAAAAAAGCAGTTTGAGTGTGTCGCTCACTGTTCAGCCGCAAATATCTCTATTTAAAAAAGTGTGGTGTACCCCAGTAAACAATAACTGTGGTTTTGCCATCCCACGGTTAAAAATCTCTATTATTAAGCTTTTGGTATTTTTTTCCGTAAAGAAAAACATTAGTGTCTCCTGACTGTTGTGACACAAAAATATATCTGTTGAAAATAGTCTTGTGTAGGCCCGACAACCCAGTGTGGTTTCGCAGTTCCATGGGTCAAATCGCTGTACTATCCAGTTTTGGGCCTTTGGTATCTAAAAAAAAAGCAGTTTGAGTGTGTCGCTCACTGTTCAGCCGCAAATATCTCTATTTAAAAAGTGTGGTATACCCCAGTAAACAATAACTGTGGTTTTGCCATCCCACGGTAAAAAATCTCTATTCTTCAGCTTTTGGTAGTTTTTTCCGTAAAGAAAAACAAAAGTGTCTCCTGACTGTTCTGACATAAAAATATATCTGTTGAAAATAGTCTTGTGTAGGCCCGACATCCCAGTGTGGTTTTGTAGTTCCACGGGTCAAATCGCTGTACTATCCAGTTTTGGACCTTTGGTATCTAAAAAAAAAGCAGTTTGAGTGTGTCGCTCACTGTTCAGCCGCAAATATCTCTATTTAAAAAAGTGTGGTATACCCCAGTAAACAATAACTGTGGTTTTGCCATCCCACGGTAAAAATCTCTATTATTCAGGCTTTGGTATATTTTCTGTAAAGAAAAACAGTAGTGTCTCCTGACTGTTGTGACACAAAAATATATCTGTTGAAAATAATCTTGTGTAGGCCCGACAACCCAGTGTGGTTTCGAAGTTCCATGGGTCAAATCGCTGTACTATCCAGTTTTGGGCCTTTGGTATCTAAAAAAAAAGCAGTTTGAGTGTGTCGCTCACTGTTCAGCCGCAAATATCTCTATTTAAAAAAGTGTGGTATACCCCAGTAAACAATAACTGTGGTTTTGCCATCCCACGGTAAAAAATCTCTATTATTCAGCTTTTGGTAGTTTTTTCCGAAAAGAAAAACAGTAGTGTCTCCTGACTGTTGTGACACAAAAATATATCTGTTGAAAATAGTCTAGTGTAGGCCCGACATCCCAGTGTGGTTTCGCAGATCCACGGGTCAAATCGCTGTACTATCCAGTTTTGGGCCTTTGGTATCTAAAAAAAAAGCAGTTTGAGTGTGTCGCTCACTGTTCAGCCGCAAATATCTCTATTTAAAAAAGTGTGGTATACCCCAGTAAACAATAACTGTGGTTTTGCGATCCCACGGTAAAAAATCTCTATTATTCAGGTTATGGTATATTTTCCATAAAGAAAAACAGTAGTGTCTCCTGACTGTTGTGACACAAAAATATATCTGTTGAAAATAGTCTTGATTAGGCCCGACATCCTAGTGTGGTTTCGCAGTTCCACGGGTCAAATCGCTGTACTATCCAGTTTTGGGCCTTTGGTATCTTAAAAAAAAGCAGTTTGAGTGTGTCGCTCACTGTTCAGCCGCAAATATCTCTATTTAAAAAAGTGTGGTATACCCAAGTAAACAATAACTGTGGTTTTGCCATCCCACAGTAAAAAATCTCTATTCTTCAGCTTTTGGTAGTTTTTTCCGTAAAGAAAAACAAAAGTGTCTCCTGACTGTTCTGACACAAAAATATATCTGTTGAAAATAGTCTTGTGTAGGCCCGACATCCCAGTGTGGTTTCGTAGTTCCACGGGTCAAATCGCTGTACTATCCAGTTTTGGACCTTTGGTATCTAAAAAAAAAGCAGTTTGAGTGTGTCGCTCACTGTTCAGCCGCAAATATCTCTATTTAAAAAAGTGTGGTATACCCCAGTAAACAATAACTGTGGTTTTGCCATCCCACGGTAAAAATCTCTATTATTCAGGCTTTGGCATATTTTCTGTAAAGAAAAACAGTAGTGTCTCCTGACTGTTGTGACACAAAAATATATCTGTTGAAAATAGTCTTGTGTAGGCCCGACATCCCAGTGTGGTTTCGCAGTTCCACGGGTCAAATCGCTGTACTATCCAGTTTTGGGCCTTTGGTATCTTAAAAAAAAGCAGTTTGAGTGTGTCGCTCACTGTTCAGCCGCAAATATCTCTATTTAAAAAAGTGTGGTATACCCAAGTAAACAATAACTGTGGTTTTGCCATCCCACGGTAAAAAATCTCTATTCTTCAGCTTTTGGTAGTTTTTTCCGTAAAGAAAAACAAAAGTGTCTCCTGACTGTTCTGACACAAAAATATATCTGTTGAAAATAGTCTTGTGTAGGCCCGACATCCCAGTGTGGTTTCGTAGTTCCACTGGTCAAATCGCTGTACTATCCAGTTTTGGACCTTTGGTATCTAAAAAAAAAGCAGTTTGAGTGTGTCGCTCACTGTTCAGCCGCAAATATCTCTATTTAAAAAAGTGTGGTATACCCCAGTAAACAATAACTGTGGTTTTGCCATCCCACGGTAAAAATCTCTATTATTCAGGCTTTGGTATATTTTCCGTAAAGAAAAACAGTAGTGTCTCCTGACTGTTGTGACACAAAAATATATCTGTTGAAAGTAATCTTGTGTAGGCCCGACAACCCAGTGTGGTTTCGAAGTTCCATGGGTCAAATCGCTGTACTATCCAGTTTTGGGCCTTTGGTATCTAAAAAAAAAGCAGTTTGAGTGTGTCGCTCACTGTTCAGCCGCAAATATCTCTATTTAAAAAAGTGTGGTATACCCCAGTAAACAATAACTGTGGTTTTGCCATCCCACGGTAAAAAATCTCTATTATTCAGCTTTTGGTAGTTTTTTCCGTAAAGAAAAACAGTAGTGTCTCCTGACTGTTGTGACACAAAAATATATCTGTTGAAAATAGTCTAGTGTAGGCCCGACATCCCAGTGTGGTTTCGCAGATCCACGGGTCAAATCGCTGTACTATCCAGTTTTGGACCTTTGGTATCTAAAAAAAAAGCAGTTTGAGTGTGTCGCTCACTGTTCAGCCGCAAATATCTCTATTTAAAAAAGTGTGGTATACCCCAGTAAACAATAACTGTGGTTTTGCCATCCCACGGTAAAAAATCTCTAGTATTCAGGATTTGGTATATTTTCTGTAAAGAAAAACAGTAGTGTCTCCTGACTGTTGTGACACAAAAATATATCTGTTGAAAATAGTCTTGTGTAGGCCCGACAATCCAGTGTGGTTTCGCAGTTCCACGGGTCAAATCGCTGTACTATCCAGTTTTGGGCCTTTGGTATCTAAAAAAAAGCAGTTTGAGTGTGTCGCTCACTGTTCAGCCGCAAATATCTCTATTTAAAAAAGTGTGGTGTACCCCAGTAAACAATAACTGTGGTTTTGCCATCCCACGGTTAAAAATCTCTATTATTAAGCTTTTGGTATTTTTTTCCGTAAAGAAAAACATTAGTGTCTCCTGACTGTTGTGACACAAAAATATATCTGTTGAAAATAGTCTTGTGTAGGCCCGACAACCCATTGTGGTTTCGCAGTTCCATGGGTCAAATCGCTGTACTATCCAGTTTTGGGCCTTTGGTATCTAAAAAAAAAGCAGTTTGAGTGTGTCGCTCACTGTTCAGCCGCAAATATCTCTATTTAAAAAGTGTGGTATACCCCAGTAAACAATAACTGTGGTTTTGCCATCCCACGGTAAAAAATCTCTATTATTCAGCTTTTGGTAGTTTTTTCCGTAAAGAAAAACAGTAGTGTCTCCTGACTGTTGTGACACAAAAATATATCTGTTGAAAATAGTCTTGTGTAGGCCCGACATCCCAGTGTGGTTTCGCAGTTCCACGGGTCAAATCGCTGTACTATCCAGTTTTGGGCCTTTGGTATCTTAAAAAAAAGCAGTTTGAGTGTGTCGCTCACTGTTCAGCCGCAAATATCTCTATTTAAAAAAGTGTGGTATACCCAAGTAAACAATAACTGTGGTTTTGCCATCCCACGGTAAAAAATCTCTATTCTTCAGCTTTTGGTAGTTTTTTCCGTAAAGAAAAACAAAAGTGTCTCCTGACTGTTCTGACATAAAAATATATCTGTTGAAAATAGTCTTGTGTAGGCCCGACATCCCAGTGTGGTTTTGTAGTTCCACGGGTCAAATCGCTGTACTATCCAGTTTTGGACCTTTGGTATCTAAAAAAAAAGCAGTTTGAGTGTGTCGCTCACTGTTCAGCCGCAAATATCTCTATTTAAAAAAGTGTGGTATACCCCAGTAAACAATAACTGTGGTTTTGCCATCCCACGGTAAAAATCTCTATTATTCAGGCTTTGGTATATTTTCTGTAAAGAAAAACAGTAGTGTCTCCTGACTGTTGTGACACAAAAATATATCTGTTGAAAATAATCTTGTGTAGGCCCGACAACCCAGTGTGGTTTCGAAGTTCCATGGGTCAAATCGCTGTACTATCCAGTTTTGGGCCTTTGGTATCTAAAAAAAAAGCAGTTTGAGTGTGTCGCTCACTGTTCAGCCGCAAATATCTCTATTTAAAAAAGTGTGGTATACCCCAGTAAACAATAACTGTGGTTTTGCCATCCCACGGTAAAAAATCTCTATTATTCAGCTTTTGGTAGTTTTTTCCGAAAAGAAAAACAGTAGTGTCTCCTGACTGTTGTGACACAAAAATATATCTGTTGAAAATAGTCTAGTGTAGGCCCGACATCCCAGTGTGGTTTCGCAGATCCACGGGTCAAATCGCTGTACTATCCAGTTTTGGGCCTTTGGTATCTAAAAAAAAAGCAGTTTGAGTGTGTCGCTCACTGTTCAGCCGCAAATATCTCTATTTAAAAAAGTGTGGTATACCCCAGTAAACAATAACTGTGGTTTTGCGATCCCACGGTAAAAAATCTCTATTATTCAGGTTATGGTATATTTTCCATAAAGAAAAACAGTAGTGTCTCCTGACTGTTGTGACACAAAAATATATCTGTTGAAAATAGTCTTGATTAGGCCCGACATCCTAGTGTGGTTTCGCAGTTCCACGGGTCAAATCGCTGTACTATCCAGTTTTGGGCCTTTGGTATCTAAAAAAAAAGCAGTTTGAGTGTGTCGCTCACTGTTCAGCCGCAAATATCTCTATTTTAAAAAGTGTGGTATACCCCAGTAAACAATAACTGTGGTTTTGCCATCCCACTGTAAAAAATCTCTATTATTCAGCTTTTGGTAGTTTTTTCCGTAAAGAAAAACAGTAGTGTTTCCTGACTGTTGTGACACAAAAATATATCTGTTGAAAATAGTCTTGTGTAGTCCCGACATCCCAGTGTGGTTTCGCACTTCCATGGGTCAAATCGCTGTACTATCCAGTTTTGGGCCTTTGGTATCTAAAAAAAAAGCAGTTTGAGTGTGTCGCTCACTGTTCAGCCGCAAATATCTCTATTTAAAAAAGTGTGGTATACTCCAGTAAACAATAACTGTGGTTTTGCCATCCCACGGTAAAAAATCTCTATTATTCAGGTTTTGGTATATTTTCCGTAAAGAAAAACAGTAGTGTCTCCTGACTGTTGTGACACAAAAATATATCTGTTGAAAATAGTCTTGTGTAGGCCCGATATCCCAGTGTGGTTTCGCAGTTCCATGGGTCAAATCGCTGTACTATCCAGTTTTGGGCCTTTGGTATCTAAAAAAAAAGCAGTTTGAGTGTGTCGCTCACGGGTCAGCCGCAAATATCTCTATTTAAAAAAGTGTGGTATACCCCAGTAAACAATAACTGTGGTTATGCCATCCCACGGTAAAAATCTCTATTATTCAGGTTTTGGTATATTTTCCATAAAGAAAAACAGTAGTGTCTCCTGACTGTTGTGACACAAAAATATATCTGTTGAAAATAGTCTTGTTTAGGCCCGACATCCTTGTGTGATTTCGCAGTTCCACGGGTCAAATCGCTGTAGTATCCAGTTTTGGGCCTTTGGTATCTAAAAAAAAAGCAGTTTGAGTGTGTCGCTCACTGTTCAGCCGCAAATATCTCTATTTAAAAAAGTGTGGTATACCCCAGTAAACAATAACTGTGGTTTTGCCATCCCACTGTAAGAAATCTCTATTATTCAGCTTATGGTATTTTTTTCCGTAAAGAAAAACAGTAGTGTCTCCTGACTGTTGTGACACAAAAATATATCTGTTGAAAATAGTCTTGTGTAGGCCCGACATCCCAGTGTGGTTTCGCAGTTCCAAGAGTCAAATCGTTGTACTATCCAGTTTTGGGCCTTTGGTATCTAAAAAAAAAGCAGTTTGAGTGTGTCGCTCACTGTTCAGCCGCAAATATCTCTATTTAAAAAAGTGTGGTATACTCCAGTAAACAATAACTGTGGTTTTGCCATCCCACGGTAAAAAATCTCTATTATTCAGGTTTTGGTATATTTTCCGTAAAGAAAAACAGTAGTGTCTCCTGACTGTTGTGACACAAAAATATATCTGTTAAAAATAGTCTTGTGTAGGCCCGATATCCCAGTGTGGTTTCGCAGTTCCACGGGTCAAATCGCTGTACTATCCAGTTTTGGGCCCTTGGTATCTAAAAAAAAAGCAGTTTGAGTGTGTCGCTCACGGGTCAGCCGCAAATATCTCTATTTAAAAAAGTGTGGTATACCCCAGTAAACAATAACTGTGGTTATGCCATCCCACGGTAAAAATCTCTATTATTCAGGTTTTGGTATATTTTCCATAAAGAAAAACAGTAGTGTCTCCTGACTGTTGTGACACAAAAATATATCTGTTGAAAATAGTCTTGCTTAGGCCCGACATCCTAGTGTGGTTTCGCAGTTCCACGGGTCAAATCGCTGTAGTATCCAGTTTTGGGCCTTTGGTATCTAAAAAAAAAGCAGTTTGAGTGTGTCGCTCACTGTTCAGACGCAAATATCTCTATTTAAAAAGTGTGGTATACCCCAGTAAACAATAACTGTGGTTTTGCCATCCCACTGTAAGAAATCTCTATTATTCAGCTTATGGTATTTTTTTCCGTAAAGAAAAACAGTAGTGTCTCCTGACTGTTGTGACACAAAAATATATCAGTTGAAAATAGTCTTGTGTAGGCCCGACAACCCAGTGTGGTTTCGCAGTTCCATGGGTCAAATCGCTGTACTATCCAGTTTTGGGCCTTTGGTATCTAAAAAAAAAGCAGTTTGAGTGTGTCGCTCACTGTTCAGCCGCAAATATCTCTATTTAAAAAGTGTGGTATACCCCAGTAAACAATAACTGTGGTTTTGCCATCCCACGGTAAAAAATCTCTATTATTCAGCTTTTGGTAGTTTTTTCCGTAAAGAAAAACAGTAGTGTCTCCTGACTGTTGTGACACAAAAATATATCTGTTGAAAATAGTCTTGTGTAGGCCCGACATCCCAGTGTGGTTTCGCAGTTCCACGGGTCAAATCGCTGTACTATCCAGTTTTGGGCCTTTGGTATCTTAAAAAAAAGCAGTTTGAGTGTGTCGCTCACTGTTCAGCCGCAAATATCTCTATTTAAAAAAGTGTGGTATACCCAAGTAAACAATAACTGTGGTTTTGCCATCCCACAGTAAAAAATCTCTATTCTTCAGCTTTTGGTAGTTTTTTCCGTAAAGAAAAACAAAAGTGTCTCCTGACTGTTCTGACACAAAAATATATCTGTTGAAAATAGTCTTGTGTAGGCCCGACATCCCAGTGTGGTTTCGTAGTTCCACGGGTCAAATCGCTGTACTATCCAGTTTTGGACCTTTGGTATCTAAAAAAAAAGCAGTTTGAGTGTGTCGCTCACTGTTCAGCCGCAAATATCTCTATTTAAAAAAGTGTGGTATACCCCAGTAAACAATAACTGTGGTTTTGCCATCCCACGGTAAAAATCTCTATTATTCAGGCTTTGGCATATTTTCTGTAAAGAAAAACAGTAGTGTCTCCTGACTGTTGTGACACAAAAATATATCTGTTGAAAATAGTCTTGTGTAGGCCCGACATCCCAGTGTGGTTTCGCAGTTCCACGGGTCAAATCGCTGTACTATCCAGTTTTGGGCCTTTGGTATCTAAAAAAAAAGCAGTTTGAGTGTGTCGCTCACTGTTCAGCCGCAAATATCTCTATTTAAAAAAGTGTGGTATACCCCAGTAAACAATAACTGTGGTTTTGCCATCCCACGGTAAAAAATCTCTATTATTCAGCTTTTGGTAGTTTTTTCCGTAAAGAAAAACAGTAGTGTCTCCTGACTGTTGTGACACAAAAATATATCTGTTGAAAATAGTCTAGTGTAGGCCCGACATCCCAGTGTGGTTTCGCAGATCCACGGGTCAAATCGCTGTACTATCTAGTTTTGGGCCTTTGGTATCTAAAAAAAAAGCAGTTTGAGTGTGTCGCTCACTGTTCAGCCGCAAATATCTCTATTTAAAAAAGTGTGGTATACCCCAGTAAACAATAACTGTGGTTTTGCGATCCCACGGTAAAAAATCTCTATTATTCAGGTTATGGTATATTTTCCGTAAAGAAAAACAGTAGTGTCTCCTGACTGTTGTGACACAAAAATATATCTGTTGAAAATAGTCTTGATTAGGCCCGACATCCTAGTGTGGTTTCGCAGTTCCACGGGTCAAATCGCTGTACTATCCAGTTTTGGGCCTTTGGTATCTAAAAAAAAAGCAGTTTGAGTGTGTCGCTCACTGTTCAGCCGCAAATATCTCTATTTTAAAAAGTGTGGTATACCCCAGTAAACAATAACTGTGGTTTTGCCATCCCACTGTAAAAAATCTCTATTATTCAGCTTTTGGTAGTTTTTTCCGTAAAGAAAAACAGTAGTGTTTCCTGACTGTTGTGACACAAAAATATATCTGTTGAAAATAGTCTTGTGTAGTCCCGACATCCCAGTGTGGTTTCGCACTTCCATGGGTCAAATCGCTGTACTATCCAGTTTTGGGCCTTTGGTATCTAAAAAAAAAGCAGTTTGAGTGTGTCGCTCACTGCTCAGCCGCAAATATCTCTATTTAAAAAAGTGTGGTATACTCCAGTAAACAATAACTGTGGTTTTGCCATCCCACGGTAAAAAATCTCTATTATTCAGGTTTTGGTATATTTTCCGTAAAGAAAAACAGTAGTGTCTCCTGACTGTTGTGACACAAAAATATATCTGTTAAAAATAGTCTTGTGTAGGCCCGATATCCCAGTGTGGTTTCGCAGTTCCATGGGTCAAATCGCTGTACTATCCAGTTTTGGGCCTTTGGTATCTAAAAAAAAAGCAGTTTGAGTGTGTCGCTCACGGGTCAGCCGCAAATATCTCTATTTAAAAAAGTGTGGTATACCCCAGTAAACAATAACTGTGGTTATGCCATCCCACGGTAAAAATCTCTATTATTCAGGTTTTGGTATATTTTCCATAAAGAAAAACAGTAGTGTCTCCTGACTGTTGTGACACAAAAATATATCTGTTGAAAATAGTCTTGTTTAGGCCCGACATCCTTGTGTGGTTTCGCAGTTCCACGGGTCAAATCGCTGTAGTATCCAGTTTTGGGCCTTTGGTATCTAAAAAAAAAGCAGTTTGAGTGTGTCGCTCACTGTTCAGCCGCAAATATCTCTATTTAAAAAAGTGTGGTATACCCCAGTAAACAATAACTGTGGTTTTGCCATCCCACTGTAAGAAATCTCTATTATTCAGCTTATGGTATTTTTTTCCGTAAAGAAAAACAGTAGTGTCTCCTGACTGTTGTGACACAAAAATATATCTGTTGAAAATAGTCTTGTGTAGGCCCGACATCCCAGTGTGGTTTCGCAGTTCCAAGAGTCAAATCGTTGTACTATCCAGTTTTGGGCCTTTGGTATCTAAAAAAAAAGCAGTTTGAGTGTGTCGCTCACTGTTCAGCCGCAAATATCTCTATTTAAAAAAGTGTGGTATACTCCAGTAAACAATAACTGTGGTTTTGCCATCCCACGGTAAAAAATCTCTATTATTCAGGTTTTGGTATATTTTCCGTAAAGAAAAACAGTAGTGTCTCCTGACTGTTGTGACACAAAAATATATCTGTTAAAAATAGTCTTGTGTAGGCCCGATATCCCAGTGTGGTTTCGCAGTTCCACGGGTCAAATCGCTGTACTATCCAGTTTTGGGCCCTTGGTATCTAAAAAAAAAGCAGTTTGAGTGTGTCGCTCACGGGTCAGCCGCAAATATCTCTATTTAAAAAAGTGTGGTATACCCCAGTTAACAATAACTGTGGTTATGCCATCCCACGGTAAAAATCTCTATTATTCAGGTTTTGGTATGTTTTCCATAAAGAAAAGCAGTAGTGTCTCCTGACTGTTGTGACACAAAAATATATCTGTTGAAAGTAGTCTTGCTTAGGCCCGACATCCTAGTGTGAATTCGCAGTTCCACGGGTCAAATCGCTGTAGTATCCAGTTTTGGGCCTTTGGTATCTAAAAAAAAAGCAGTTTGAGTGTGTCGCTCACTGTTCAGCCGCAAATATCTCTATTTTAAAAAGTGTGGTATACCCCAGTAAACAATAACTGTGGTTTTGCCATCCCACGGTAAAAAATCTCTATTATTCAGCTTTTGGTAGTTTTTTCCGTAAAGAATAACAAAAGTGTCTCCTGACTGTTGTGACACAAAAATATATCTGTTGAAAATAGTCTTGTGTAGGCACGACATCCCAGTGTGGTTTCGCAGTTCCATGGGTCAAATCGCTGTACTATCCAGTTTTGGGCCTTTGGTATCTAAAAAAAAAGCAGTTTGAGTGTGTCGCTCACTGTTCAGCCGCAAATATCTCTATTTAAAAAGTGTGGTATACCCCAGTAAACAATAACTGTGGTTTTGCCATCCCACGGTAAAAAATCTCTATTATTCAGCTTTTGGTAGTTTTTTCCGTAAAGAAAAACAGTAGTGTCTCCTGACTGTTGTGACACAAAAATATATCTGTTGAAAATAGTCTTGTGTAGGCCCGACATCCCAGTGTGGTTTCGCAGTTCCACGGGTCAAATCGCTGTACTATCCAGTTTTGGGCCTTTGGTATCTTAAAAAAAAGCAGTTTGAGTGTGTCGCTCACTGTTCAGCCGCAAATATCTCTATTTAAAAAAGTGTGGTATACCCAAGTAAACAATAACTGTGGTTTTGCCATCTCACAGTAAAAAATCTCTATTCTTCAGCTTTTGGTAGTTTTTTCCGTAAAGAAAAACAAAAGTGTCTCCTGACTGTTCTGACACAAAAATATATCTGTTGAAAATAGTCTTGTGTAGGCCCGACATCCCAGTGTGGTTTCGTAGTTCCACGGGTCAAATCGCTGTACTATCCAGTTTTGGACCTTTGGTATCTAAAAAAAAAGCAGTTTGAGTGTGTCGCTCACTGTTCAGCCGCAAATATCTCTATTTAAAAAAGTGTGGTATACCCCAGTAAACAATAACTGTGGTTTTGCAATCCCACGGTAAAAATCTCTATTATTCAGGCTTTGGCATATTTTCTGTAAAGAAAAACAGTAGTGTCTCCTGACTGTTGTGACACAAAAATATATCTGTTGAAAATAATCTTGTGTAGGCCCGACAACCCAGTGTGGTTTCGAAGTTCCATGGGTCAAATCGCTGTACTATCCAGTTTTGGGCCTTTGGTATCTAAAAAAAAAGCAGTTTGAGTGTGTCGCTCACTGTTCAGCCGCAAATATCTCTATTTAAAAAAGTGTGGTATACCCCAGTAAACAATAACTGTGGTTTTGCCATCCCACGGTAAAAAATCTCTATTATTCAGCTTTTGGTAGTTTTTTCCGTAAAGAAAAACAGTAGTGTCTCCTGACTGTTGTGACACAAAAATATATCTGTTGAAAATAGTCTAGTGTAGGCCCGACATCCCAGTGTGGTTTCGCAGTTCCAGGGGTCAAATCGCTGTACTATCCAGTTTTGGGCCTTTGGTATCTAAAAAAAAAGCAGTTTGAGTGTGTCGCTCACTGTTCAGCCGCAAATATCTCTATTTAAAAAAGTGTGGTATACCCCAGTAAACAATAACTGTGGTTTTGCGATCCCACGGTAAAAAATCTCTATTATTCAGGTTATGGTATATTTTCCGTAAAGAAAAACAGTAGTGTCTCCTGACTGTTGTGACACAAAAATATATCTGTTGAAAATAGTCTTGATTAGGCCCGACATCCTAGTGTGGTTTCGCAGTTCCACGGGTCAAATCGCTGTACTATC
Source organism: Phyllobates terribilis (assembly GCF_046119375.1). Classification (NCBI taxonomy): domain Eukaryota; kingdom Metazoa; phylum Chordata; class Amphibia; order Anura; family Dendrobatidae; genus Phyllobates; species Phyllobates terribilis. The sequence continues at coordinate 590,845,203 of NW_027362763.1, read as the reverse complement.
CAGTTTTGGGCCTTTGGTATCTAAAAAAAAAGCAGTTTGAGTGTGTCGCTCACTGTTCAGCCGCAAATATCTCTATTTTAAAAAGTGTGGTATACCCCAGTAAACAATAACTGTGGTTTTGCCATCCCACGGTAAAAAATCTCTATTATTCAGCTTTTGGTAGTTTTTTCCGTAAAGAAAAACAGTAGTGTTTCCTGACTGTTGTGACACAAAAATATATCTGTTGAAAATAGTCTTGTGTAGTCCCGACATCCCAGTGTGGTTTCGCACTTCCATGGGTCAAATCGCTGTACTATCCAGTTTTGGGCCTTTGGTATCTAAAAAAAAAGCAGTTTGAGTGTGTCGCTCACTGTTCAGCCGCAAATATCTCTATTTAAAAAAGTGTGGTATACTCCAGTAAACAATAACTGTGGTTTTGCCATCCCACGGTAAAAAATCTCTATTATTCAGGTTTTGGTATATTTTCCGTAAAGAAAAACAGTAGTGTCTCCTGACTGTTGTGACACAAAAATATATCTGTTAAAAATAGTCTTGTGTAGGCCCGATATCCCAGTGTGGTTTCGCAGTTCCACGGGTCAAATCGCTGTACTATCCAGTTTTGGGTCTTTGGTATCTAAAAAAAAAGCAGTTTGAGTGTGTCACTCACGGGTCAGCCGCAAATATCTCTATTTAAAAAAGTGTGGTATACCCCAGTAAACAATAACAGTGGTTATGCCATCCCACGGTAAAAATCTCTATTATTCAGGTTTTGGTATATTTTCCATAAAGAAAAACAGTAGTGTCTCCTGACTGTTGTGACACAAAAATATATCTGTTGAAAATAGTCTTGTTTAGGCCCGACATCCTAGTGTGGTTTCGCAGTTCCACGGGTCAAATCGCTGTAGTATCCAGTTTTGGGCCTTTGGTATCTAGAAAAAAAGCAGTTTGAGTGTGTCGCTCACTGTTCAGCCGCAAATATCTCTATTTAAAAAAGTGTGGTATACCCCAGTAAACAATAACTGTGGTTTTGCCATCCCACTGTAAGAAATCTCTATTATTCAGCTTATGGTATTTTTTTCCGTAAAGAAAAACAGTAGTGTCTCCTGACTGTTGTGACACAAAAATATATCTGTTGAAAATAGTCTTGATTAGGCCCGACATCCTAGTGTGGTTTCGCAGTTCCACGGGTCAAATCGCTGTACTATCCAGTTTTGGGCCTTTGGTATCTAAAAAAAAAGCAGTTTGAGTGTGTCGCTCACTGTTCAGCCGCAAATATCTCTATTTTAAAAAGTGTGGTATACCCCAGTAAACAATAACTGTGGTTTTGCCATCCCACTGTAAAAAATCTCTATTATTCAGCTTTTGGTAGTTTTTTCCGTAAAGAAAAACAGTAGTGTTTCCTGACTGTTGTGACACAAAAATATATCTGTTGAAAATAGTCTTGTGTAGTCCCGACATCCCAGTGTGGTTTCGCACTTCCATGGGTCAAATCGCTGTACTATCCAGTTTTGGGCCTTTGGTATCTAAAAAAAAAGCAGTTTGAGTGTGTCGCTCAGTGTTCAGCCGCAAATATCTCTATTTAAAAAAGTGTGGTATACTCCAGTAAGCAATAACTGTGGTTTTGCCATCCCATGGTAAAAAATCTCTATTATTCAGGTTTTGGTATATTTTCCGTAAAGAAAAACAGTAGTGTCTCCTGACTGTTGTGACACAAAAATATATCTGTTAAAAATAGTCTTGTGTAGGCCCGATATCCCAGTGTGGTTTCGCAGTTCCACGGGTCAAATCGCTGTACTATCCAGTTTTGGGCCTTTGGTATCTAAAAAAAAACCAGTTTGAGTGTGTCGCTCACGGGTCAGCCGCAAATATCTCTATTTAAAAAAGTGTGGTATACCCCAGTAAACAATAACTGTGGTTATGCCATCCCACGGTAAAAATCTCTATTATTCAGGTTTTGGTATATTTTCCATAAAGAAAAACAGTAGTGTCTCCTGACTGTTGTGACACAAAAATATATCTGTTGAAAATAGTCTTGTTTAGGCCCGACATCCTAGTGTGGTTTTGCAGTTCCACAGGTCAAATCGCTGTAGTATCCAGTTTTGGGCCTTTGGTATCTAAAAAAAAAGCAGTTTGAGTGTGTCGCTCACTGTTCAGCCGCAAATATCTCTATTTAAAAAAGTGTGGTATACCCCAGTAAACAATAACTGTGGTTTTGCCATCCCACGGTAAAAAATCTCTATTATTCAGCTTTTGGTAGTTTTTTCCGTAAAGAAAAACAGTAGTGTCTCCTGACTGTTGTGACACAAAAATATATCTGTTGAAAATAGTCTAGTGTAGGCCCGACATCCCAGTGTGGTTTCGCAGTTCCAGGGGTCAAATCGCTGTACTATCCAGTTTTGGGCCTTTGGTATCTAAAAAAAAAGCAGTTTGAGTGTGTCGCTCACTGTTCAGCCGCAAATATCTCTATTTAAAAAAGTGTGGTATACCCCAGTAAACAATAACTGTGGTTTTGCGATCCCACGGTAAAAAATCTCTATTATTCAGGTTATGGTATATTTTCCGTAAAGAAAAACAGTAGTGTCTCCTGACTGTTGTGACACAAAAATATATCTGTTGAAAATAGTCTTGATTAGGCCCGACATCCTAGTGTGGTTTCGCAGTTCCACGGGTCAAATCGCTGTACTATCCAGTTTTGGGCCTTTGGTATCTAAAAAAAAAGCAGTTTGAGTGTGTCGCTCACTGTTCAGCCGCAAATATCTCTATTTTAAAAAGTGTGGTATACCCCAGTAAACAATAACTGTGGTTTTGCCATCCCACGGTAAAAAATCTCTATTATTCAGCTTTTGGTAGTTTTTTCCGTAAAGAAAAACAGTAGTGTTTCCTGACTGTTGTGACACAAAAATATATCTGTTGAAAATAGTCTTGTGTAGTCCCGACATCCCAGTGTGGTTTCGCACTTCCATGGGTCAAATCGCTGTACTATCCAGTTTTGGGCCTTTGGTATCTAAAAAAAAAGCAGTTTGAGTGTGTCGCTCACTGTTCAGCCGCAAATATCTCTATTTAAAAAAGTGTGGTATACTCCAGTAAACAATAACTGTGGTTTTGCCATCCCACGGTAAAAAATCTCTATTATTCAGGTTTTGGTATATTTTCCGTAAAGAAAAACAGTAGTGTCTCCTGACTGTTGTGACACAAAAATATATCTGTTAAAAATAGTCTTGTGTAGGCCCGATATCCCAGTGTGGTTTCGCAGTTCCACGGGTCAAATCGCTGTACTATCCAGTTTTGGGTCTTTGGTATCTAAAAAAAAAGCAGTTTGAGTGTGTCACTCACGGGTCAGCCGCAAATATCTCTATTTAAAAAAGTGTGGTATACCCCAGTAAACAATAACTGTGGTTATGCCATCCCACGGTAAAAATCTCTATTATTCAGGTTTTGGTATATTTTCCATAAAGAAAAACAGTAGTGTCTCCTGACTGTTGTGACACAAAAATATATCTGTTGAAAATAGTCTTGTTTAGGCCCGACATCCTAGTGTGGTTTCGCAGTTCCACGGGTCAAATCGCTGTAGTATCCAGTTTTGGGCCTTTGGTATCTAGAAAAAAAGCAGTTTGAGTGTGTCGCTCACTGTTCAGCCGCAAATATCTCTATTTAAAAAAGTGTGGTATACCCCAGTAAACAATAACTGTGGTTTTGCCATCCCACTGTAAGAAATCTCTATTATTCAGCTTATGGTATTTTTTTCCGTAAAGAAAAACAGTAGTGTCTCCTGACTGTTGTGACACAAAAATATATCTGTTGAAAATAGTCTTGATTAGGCCCGACATCCTAGTGTGGTTTCGCAGTTCCACGGGTCAAATCGCTGTACTATCCAGTTTTGGGCCTTTGGTATCTAAAAAAAAAGCAGTTTGAGTGTGTCGCTCACTGTTCAGCCGCAAATATCTCTATTTTAAAAAGTGTGGTATACCCCAGTAAACAATAACTGTGGTTTTGCCATCCCACTGTAAAAAATCTCTATTATTCAGCTTTTGGTAGTTTTTTCCGTAAAGAAAAACAGTAGTGTTTCCTGACTGTTGTGACACAAAAATATATCTGTTGAAAATAGTCTTGTGTAGTCCCGACATCCCAGTGTGGTTTCGCACTTCCATGGGTCAAATCGCTGTACTATCCAGTTTTGGGCCTTTGGTATCTAAAAAAAAAGCAGTTTGAGTGTGTCGCTCACTGTTCAGCCGCAAATATCTCTATTTAAAAAAGTGTGGTATACTCCAGTAAACAATAACTGTGGTTTTGCCATCCCATGGTAAAAAATCTCTATTATTCAGGTTTTGGTATATTTTCCGTAAAGAAAAACAGTAGTGTCTCCTGACTGTTGTGACACAAAAATATATCTGTTAAAAATAGTCTTGTGTAGGCCCGATATCCCAGTGTGGTTTCGCAGTTCCACGGGTCAAATCGCTGTACTATCCAGTTTTGGGCCTTTGGTATCTAAAAAAAAACCAGTTTGAGTGTGTCGCTCACGGGTCAGCCGCAAATATCTCTATTTAAAAAAGTGTGGTATACCCCAGTAAACAATAACTGTGGTTATGCCATCCCACGGTAAAAATCTCTATTATTCAGGTTTTGGTATATTTTCCATAAAGAAAAACAGTAGTGTCTCCTGACTGTTGTGACACAAAAATATATCTGTTGAAAATAGTCTTGTTTAGGCCCGACATCCTAGTGTGGTTTTGCAGTTCCACAGGTCAAATCGCTGTAGTATCCAGTTTTGGGCCTTTGGTATCTAGAAAAAAAGCAGTTTGAGTGTGTCGCTCACTGTTCAGCCGCAAATATCTCTATTTAAAAAAGTGTGGTATACCCCAGTAAACAATAACTGTGGTTTTGCCATCCCACTGTAAGAAATCTCTATTATTCAGCTTATGGTATTTTTTTCCGTAAAGAAAAACAGTAGTGTCTCCTGACTGTTGTGACACAAAAATATATCTGTTGAAAATAGTCTTGTGTAGGCCCGACATCCCAGTGTGGTTTCGCAGTTCCAAGAGTCAAATCGTTGTACTATCCAGTTTTGGGCCTTTGGTATCTTAATAAAAAGCAGTTTGAGTGTGTCGATCACTGTTCAGCCGCAAATATCTCTATTTAAAAAAGTGTGGTATACCCCAGTAAACAATAACTGTGGTTTTGCCATCCCACGGTAAAAATCTCTATTATTCATCTTTTTGTATTTTTTTCCGTAAAGAAAAACAGTAGTGTCTCCTGACTGTTGTGAAACAAAAATATATCTGTGGAAAATAGTCTTGTGCAGGCCCGACATCCGAGTGTGGTTTCGCAGTTCCACGGGTCAAATCGCTGTACTATCCAGTTTTGGGCCTTTGGTATCTTAAAAAAAAGCAGTTTGAGTGTGTCGCTCACTGTTCAGCCGCAAATATCTCTATTTAAAAAAGTGTGGTATACCCCAGTAAACAATAACTGTGGTTTTGTAATCCCACGGTAAAAAATCTCTAGTATTCAGGATTTGGTATATTTTCTGTAAAGAAAAACAGTAGTGTCTCCTGACTGTTGTGACACAAAAATATATCTGTTGAAAATAGTCTTGTGTAGGCCCGACAACCCAGTGTGGTTTCGCAGTTCCACGGGTCAAATCGCTGTACTATCCAGTTTTGGGCCTTTGGTATCTAAAAAAAAAGCAGTTTGAGTGTGTCGCTCACTGTTCAGCCGCAAATATCTCTATTTAAAAAAGTGTGGTATACCCCAGTAAACAATAACTGTGGTTTTGCCATCCCACGGTAAAAAATCTCTATTATTCAGCTTTTGGTATTTTTTTCCGTAAAGAAAATCATTAGTGTCTCCTGACTGTTGTGACACAAAAACATATCTGTTGAAAATAGTCTTGTGTAGGCCCGACATCCCAGTGTGGTTTCGCAGTTCCATGGGTCAAATCGCTGTACTATCCAGTTTTGGGCCTTTGGTATCTAAAAAAAAAGCAGTTTGAGTGTGTCGCTCACTGTTCAGCCGCAAATATCTCTATTTTAAAAAGTGTGGTATACCCCAGTAAACAATAACTGTGGTTTTGCCATGCCACGGTAAAAAATCTCTATTATTCAGTTTTTGGTAGTTTTTTCCGTAAAGAATAACAAAAGTGTCTCCTGACTGTTGTGACACAAAAATATATCTGTTGAAAATAGTCTTGTGTAGGCCCGACATCCCAGTGTGGTTTCGCAGTTCCACGGGTCAAATCGCTGTACTATCCAGTTTTGGACCTTTGGTATCTAAAAAAAAAAGCAGTTTGAGTGTGTCGCTCACTGTTCAGCCGTAAATATCTCTATTTAAAAAAGTGTGGTATACCCCAGTAAACAATAACTGTGGTTTTGCCATCCCACGGTAAAAATCTCTATTATTCAGGCTTTGGTATATTTTCTGTAAAGAAAAACAGTAGTGTCTCCTGACTGTTGTGACACAAAAATATCTCTGTTGAAAATAGTCTTGTGCAGGCCCGACAACCCAGTGTGGTTTCGCAGGTCCATGGGTCAAATCGCTGTACTATCCAGTTTTGGGCCTTTGGTATCTAAAAAAAAAGCAGTTTGAGTGAGTCGCTAACTGTTCAGCCGCAAATATCTCTATTTAAAAAAGTGTGGTATACCCCAGAAAACAATAACTGTGGTTTTGCCATCCCACGGTAAAAAATCTCTATTATTCAGCTTTTGGTAGTTTTTTCCATAAAGAAAAACAAAAGTGTCTCCTGACTGTTGTGACACAAAAATATATCTGTTGAAAATAGTCTTGTGTAGGCCCGACATCCCAGTGTGGTTTCGTAGTTCCACGTGTCAAATCGCTGTACTATCCAGTTTTGGACCTTTGGTATCTAAAAAAAAGCAGTTTGAGTGTGTCGCTCACTGTTCAGCCGCAAATATCTCTATTTAAAAAAGTGTGGTATACCCCAGTAAACAATAACTGTGGTTTTGCCATCCCACGATAAAAATCTCTATTATTCAGGCTTTGGTATATTTTCTGTAAAGAAAAACAGTAGTGTCTCCTGACTGTTGTGACACAAAAATATATCTGTTGAAAATAGTCTTGTGTAGGCCCGACAACCCAGTGTGGTTTCGAAGTTCCATGGGTCAAATCGCTGTACTATCCAGTTTTGGGCCTTTGCATCTAAAAAAAAAGCAGTTTGAGTGTGTCGCTCACTGATCAGCCGCAAATATCTCTATTTAAAAAAGTGTGGTATACCCCAGTAAACAATAACTGTGGTTTTGCCATCCCACGGTAAAAAATCTCTATTATTCAGCTTTTGGTAGTTTTTTCCGTAAAGAAAAACAGTAGTGTCTCCTGACTGTTGTGACACAAAAATATATCTGTTGAAAATAGTCTAGTGTAGGCCCGACATCCCAGTGTGGTTTCGCAGTTCCACGTGTCAAATCGCTGTACTATCCAGTTTTGGGCCTTTGGTATCTAAAAAAAAGGCAGTTTGAGTGTGTCGCTCACTGTTCAGCCGCAAATATCTCTATTTAAAAAAGTGTGGTATACCCCAGTAAACAATAACTGTGGTTTTGCGATCCCACGGTAAAAAATCTCTATTATTCAGATTTTGGTATATTTACCGTAAAGAAAAACAGTAGTGTCTCCTGACTGTTGTGACACAAAAATATATCTGTTGAAAATAGTCTTGATTAGGCCCGACATCCTAGTGTGGTTTCGCAGTTCCACGGGTCAAATCGCTGTACTATCCAGTTTTGGGCCTTTGGTATCTAAAAAAAAAGCAGTTTGAGTGTGTCGCTCACTGTTCAGCCACAAATATCTCTATTTAAAAAAGTGTGGTATACCCCAGTAAACAATAACTGTGGTTTTGCCATCCCACTGTAAAAAATCTCTATTATTCAGCTTTTGGTAGTTTTTTCCGTAAAGAAAAACAGTAGTGTCTCCTGACTGTTGTGACACAAAAATATATCTGTTGAAAATAGTCTTGTGTAGTCCCGACATCCCAGTGTGGTTTCGCACTTCCATGGGTCAAATCGCTGTACTATCCAGTTTTGGGCGTTTGGTATCTAGAAAAAAAGCAGTTTGAGTGTGTCGCTCACTGTTCAGCCGCAAATATCTCTATTTAAAAAAGTGTGGTATACCCCAGTAAACAATAACTGTGGTTTTGCCATCCCACGGTAAAAAATCTCTATTATTCAGGTTTTGGTATATTTTCCGTAAAGAAAAACAGTAGTGTCTCCTGACTGTTGTGACACAAAAATATATCTGTTGAAAATAATCTTGTGTAGGCCCAACAACCCAGTGTGGTTTCGAAGTTCCATGGGTCAAATCGCTGTACTATTCAGTTTTGGGCCTTTGGTATCTAAAAAAAAAGCAGTTTGAGTGTGACGCTCACTGTTCAGCCGCAAATATCTCTATTTAAAAAAGTGTGGTATACCCCAGTAAACAATAACTGTGGTTTTGCGATCCCACGGTAAAAAATCTCTATTACTCAGCTTTTGGTAGTTTTTTCCGTAAAGAAAAACAGTAGTGTCTCCTGACTGTTGTGACACAAAAATATATCTGTTGAAAATAGTCTTGTGTAGTCCCGACATCCCAGTGTGGTTTCGCACTTCCATGGGTCAAATCGCTGTACTATCCAGTTTTGGGCCTTTGGTATCTAAAAAAAAAGCAGTTTGAGTGTGTCGCTCACTGTTCAGCCGCAAATATCTCTATTTAAAAAAGTGTGGTATACCCCAGTAAACAATAACTGTGGTTTTGCCATCCCACGGTAAAAAATCTCTATTATTCAGGTTTTGGTATATTTTCCGTAAAGAAAAACAGTAGTGTCTCCTGACTGTTGTGACACAAAAATATATCTGTTGAAAATAGTCTTGTGTAGGCCCGATATCCCAGTGTGGTTTCGCAGTTCCACGGGTCAAATCGCTATACTATCCAGTTTTGGGCCTTTGGTATCTAAAAAAAAAGGAGTTTGAGTGTGTCGCTCACTGGTCAGCCGCAAATATCTCTATTTAAAAAAGTGTGGTATACCCCAGTAAACAATAACTGTGGTTTTGTAATCCCACGGTAAAAAATCTCTAGTATTCAGGATTTGGTATATTTTCTGTAAAGAAAAACAGTAGTGTCTCCTGACTGTTGTGACACAAAAATATATCTGTTGAAAATAGTCTTGTGTAGGCCCGACAACCCAGTGTGGTTTCGCAGTTCCACGGGTCAAATCGCTGTACTATCCAGTTTTGGGCCTTTGGTATCTAAAAAAAAAGCAGTTTGAGTGTGTCGCTCACTGTTCAGCCGCAAATATCTCTATTTAAAAAAGTGTGGTATACCCCAGTAAACAATAACTGTGGTTTTGCCATCCCACGGTAAAAAATCTCTATTATTCAGCTTTTGGTATTTTTTTCCGTAAAGAAAATCATTAGTGTCTCCTGACTGTTGTGACACAAAAACATATCTGTTGAAAATAGTCTTGTGTAGGCCCGACATCCCAGTGTGGTTTCGCAGTTCCATGGGTCAAATCGCTGTACTATCCAGTTTTGGGCCTTTGGTATCTAAAAAAAAAGCAGTTTGAGTGTGTCGCTCACTGTTCAGCCGCAAATATCTCTATTTTAAAAAGTGTGGTATACCCCAGTAAACAATAACTGTGGTTTTGCCATGCCACGGTAAAAAATCTCTATTATTCAGTTTTTGGTAGTTTTTTCCGTAAAGAATAACAAAAGTGTCTCCTGACTGTTGTGACACAAAAATATATCTGTTGAAAATAGTCTTGTGTAGGCCCGACATCCCAGTGTGGTTTCGCAGTTCCACGGGTCAAATCGCTGTACTATCCAGTTTTGGACCTTTGGTATCTAAAAAAAAAAGCAGTTTGAGTGTGTCGCTCACTGTTCAGCCGTAAATATCTCTATTTAAAAAAGTGTGGTATACCCCAGTAAACAATAACTGTGGTTTTGCCATCCCACGGTAAAAATCTCTATTATTCAGGCTTTGGTATATTTTCTGTAAAGAAAAACAGTAGTGTCTCCTGACTGTTGTGACACAAAAATATCTCTGTTGAAAATAGTCTTGTGCAGGCCCGACAACCCAGTGTGGTTTCGCAGGTCCATGGGTCAAATCGCTGTACTATCCAGTTTTGGGCCTTTGGTATCTAAAAAAAAAGCAGTTTGAGTGAGTCGCTAACTGTTCAGCCGCAAATATCTCTATTTAAAAAAGTGTGGTATACCCCAGAAAACAATAACTGTGGTTTTGCCATCCCACGGTAAAAAATCTCTATTATTCAGCTTTTGGTAGTTTTTTCCATAAAGAAAAACAAAAGTGTCTCCTGACTGTTGTGACACAAAAATATATCTGTTGAAAATAGTCTTGTGTAGGCCCGACATCCCAGTGTGGTTTCGTAGTTCCACGTGTCAAATCGCTGTACTATCCAGTTTTGGACCTTTGGTATCTAAAAAAAAGCAGTTTGAGTGTGTCGCTCACTGTTCAGCCGCAAATATCTCTATTTAAAAAAGTGTGGTATACCCCAGTAAACAATAACTGTGGTTTTGCCATCCCACGATAAAAATCTCTATTATTCAGGCTTTGGTATATTTTCTGTAAAGAAAAACAGTAGTGTCTCCTGACTGTTGTGACACAAAAATATATCTGTTGAAAATAGTCTTGTGTAGGCCCGACAACCCAGTGTGGTTTCGAAGTTCCATGGGTCAAATCGCTGTACTATCCAGTTTTGGGCCTTTGCATCTAAAAAAAAAGCAGTTTGAGTGTGTCGCTCACTGATCAGCCGCAAATATCTCTATTTAAAAAAGTGTGGTATACCCCAGTAAACAATAACTGTGGTTTTGCCATCCCACGGTAAAAAATCTCTATTATTCAGCTTTTGGTAGTTTTTTCCGTAAAGAAAAACAGTAGTGTCTCCTGACTGTTGTGACACAAAAATATATCTGTTGAAAATAGTCTAGTGTAGGCCCGACATCCCAGTGTGGTTTCGCAGTTCCACGTGTCAAATCGCTGTACTATCCAGTTTTGGGCCTTTGGTATCTAAAAAAAAGGCAGTTTGAGTGTGTCGCTCACTGTTCAGCCGCAAATATCTCTATTTAAAAAAGTGTGGTATACCCCAGTAAACAATAACTGTGGTTTTGCGATCCCACGGTAAAAAATCTCTATTATTCAGATTTTGGTATATTTACCGTAAAGAAAAACAGTAGTGTCTCCTGACTGTTGTGACACAAAAATATATCTGTTGAAAATAGTCTTGATTAGGCCCGACATCCTAGTGTGGTTTCGCAGTTCCACGGGTCAAATCGCTGTACTATCCAGTTTTGGGCCTTTGGTATCTAAAAAAAAAGCAGTTTGAGTGTGTCGCTCACTGTTCAGCCACAAATATCTCTATTTAAAAAAGTGTGGTATACCCCAGTAAACAATAACTGTGGTTTTGCCATCCCACTGTAAAAAATCTCTATTATTCAGCTTTTGGTAGTTTTTTCCGTAAAGAAAAACAGTAGTGTCTCCTGACTGTTGTGACACAAAAATATATCTGTTGAAAATAGTCTTGTGTAGTCCCGACATCCCAGTGTGGTTTCGCACTTCCATGGGTCAAATCGCTGTACTATCCAGTTTTGGGCGTTTGGTATCTAGAAAAAAAGCAGTTTGAGTGTGTCGCTCACTGTTCAGCCGCAAATATCTCTATTTAAAAAAGTGTGGTATACCCCAGTAAACAATAACTGTGGTTTTGCCATCCCACGGTAAAAAATCTCTATTATTCAGGTTTTGGTATATTTTCCGTAAAGAAAAACAGTAGTGTCTCCTGACTGTTGTGACACAAAAATATATCTGTTGAAAATAATCTTGTGTAGGCCCAACAACCCAGTGTGGTTTCGAAGTTCCATGGGTCAAATCGCTGTACTATTCAGTTTTGGGCCTTTGGTATCTAAAAAAAAAGCAGTTTGAGTGTGACGCTCACTGTTCAGCCGCAAATATCTCTATTTAAAAAAGTGTGGTATACCCCAGTAAACAATAACTGTGGTTTTGCGATCCCACGGTAAAAAATCTCTATTACTCAGCTTTTGGTAGTTTTTTCCGTAAAGAAAAACAGTAGTGTCTCCTGACTGTTGTGACACAAAAATATATCTGTTGAAAATAGTCTTGTGTAGTCCCGACATCCCAGTGTGGTTTCGCACTTCCATGGGTCAAATCGCTGTACTATCCAGTTTTGGGCCTTTGGTATCTAAAAAAAAAGCAGTTTGAGTGTGTCGCTCACTGTTCAGCCGCAAATATCTCTATTTAAAAAAGTGTGGTATACCCCAGTAAACAATAACTGTGGTTTTGCCATCCCACGGTAAAAAATCTCTATTATTCAGGTTTTGGTATATTTTCCGTAAAGAAAAACAGTAGTGTCTCCTGACTGTTGTGACACAAAAATATATCTGTTGAAAATAGTCTTGTGTAGGCCCGATATCCCAGTGTGGTTTCGCAGTTCCACGGGTCAAATCGCTATACTATCCAGTTTTGGGCCTTTGGTATCTAAAAAAAAAGGAGTTTGAGTGTGTCGCTCACTGGTCAGCCGCAAATATCTCTATTTAAAAAAGTGTGGTATACCCCAGTAAACAATAACTGTGGTTATGCCATCCTACGGTAAAAATCTCTATTATTCAGGTTTTGGTATATTTTCAATAAAGAAAAACAGTAGTGTCTCCTGACTGTTGTGACACAAAATATATCTGTTGAAAATAGTCTTGTTTAGGCCCGACATCCTAGTGTGGTTTCGCAGTTCCACGGGTCAAATCGCTGTAGTATCCAGTTTTGGGCCTTTGGTATCTAAAAAAAAAGCAGTTTGAGTGTGTCGCTCACTGTTCAGCCGCAAATATCTCTATTTAAAAAAGTGTGGTATACCCCAGTAAACAATAACTGTGGTTTTGCCATCCCACGGTAAAAAATCTCCATTATTCAGCTTTTGGTATTTTTTTCCGTAAAGAAAAACATTAGTGTCTCCTGACTGTTGTGACACAAAAACATATCTGTTGAAAATAGTCTTGTGTAGGCCCGACATCCCAGTGTGGTTTCGCAGTTCCATGGGTCAAATCGCTGTACTATCCAGTTTTGGGCCTTTGGTATCTAAAAAAAAAGCAGTTTGAGTGTGTCGCTCACTGTTCAGCCGCAAATATCTCTATTTTAAAAAGTGTGGTATACCCCAGTAAACAATAACTGTGGTTTTGCCATCCCATGGTAAAAAATCTCTATTATTCAGTTTTTGGTAGTTTTTTCCGTAAAAAATAACAAAAGTGTCTCCTGACTGTTGTGACACAAAAATATATCTGTTGAAAATAATCTTGTGTAGGCCCGACAACCCAGTGTGGTTTCGAAGTTCCATTGGTCAAATCGCTGTACTATCCAGTTTTGGGCCTTTGGTATCTAAAAAAAAAGCAGTTTGAGTGTGTCGCTCACTGTTCAGCCGCAAATATCTCTATTTAAAAAAGTGTGGTATACCCCAGTAAACAATAACTGTGGTTTTGCGATCCCACGGTAAAAAATCTCTATTATTCAGCTTTTGGTAGTTTTTTCCGTAAAGAAAAACAGTAGTGTCTCCTGACTGTTGTGACACAAAAATATATCTGTTGAAAATAGTCTTGTGTAGTCCCGACATCCCAGTGTGGTTTCGCACTTCCATGGGTCAAATCGCTGTACTATCCAGTTTTGGGCCTTTGGTATCTAAAAAAAAGCAGTTTGAGTGTGTCGCTCACTGTTCAGCCGCAAATATCTCTATTTAAAAAAGTGTGGTATACCCCAGTAAACAATAACTGTGGTTTTGCCATCCCACGATAAAAAATCTCTATTATTCAGGTTTTGGTATATTTTCCGTAAAGAAAAACAGTAGTGTCTCCTGACTGTTGTGACACAAAAATATATCTGTTGAAAATAGTCTTGTGTAGGCCCGACATCCCAGTGTGGTTTCGCAGTTCCACGGGTCAAATCGCTGTACTATCCAGTTTTGGGCCTTTGGTATCTAAAAAAAAAGCAGTTTGAGTGTGTCGCTCACTGTTCAGCCGCAAATATCTCTATTTTAAAAAGTGTGGTATACCCCAGTAAACAATAACTGTGGTTTTGCCATCCCACGGTAAAAAATCTCTATTATTCAGTTTTTGGTAGTTTTTTCCGTAAAGAATAACAAAAGTGTCTCCTGACTGTTATGACACAAAAATATATCTGTTGAAAACAGTCTTTTGTAGGCCCGACATCCCAGTGTGGTTTCGCAGTTCCACGGGTCAAATCGCTGTACTATCCAGTTTTGGACCTTTGGTATCTAAAAAAAAAGCAGTTTGAGTGTGTCGCTCACTGTTCAGCCGCAAATATCTCTATTTAAAAAAGTGTGGTATACCCCAGTAAACAATAACTGTGGTTTTGCCATCCCACGGTAAAAATCTCTATTATTCAGGCTTTGGTATATTTTCTGTAAAGAAAAACAGTAGTGTCTCCTGACTGTTGTGACACAAAAATATATCTGTTGAAAATAGTCTTGTGTAGGCCCGACAACCCAGTGTGGTTTCGCAGTTCCATGGGTCAAATCGCTGTACTATCCAGTTTGGGTCTTTGGTATCTAAAAAAAAAGCAGTTTGAGTGTGTCGCTCACTGTTCAGCCGCAAATATCTCTATTTAAAAAAGTGTGGTATACCCCAGTAAACAATAACTGTGGTTTTGCCATCCCACGGTAAAAAATCTCTATTATTCAGCTTTTGGTAGTTTTTTCCGTAAAGAAAAACAGTAGTGTCTCCTGACTGTTGTGACACAAAAATATATCTGTTGAAAATAGTCTTGTGTAGGCCCGACATCCCAGTGTGGTTTCGCAGTTCCACGGGTCAAATCGCTGTACTATCCAGTTTTGGGCCTTTGGTATCTTAAAAAAAAGCAGTTTGAGTGTGTCGCTCACTGTTCAGCCGCAAATATCTCTATTTAAAAAGTGTGGTATACCCCAGTAAACAATAACTGTGGTTTTGCGATCCCACTGTAAAAAATCTCTATTATTCAGCTTTTGGTAGTTTTTTCCGTAAAGAAAAACAGTAGTGTCTCCTGACTGTTGTGACACAAAAATATATCTGTTGAAAATAGTCTTGTGTAGTCCCGACATCCCAGTGTGGTTTCGCACTTCCATGGGTCAAATCGCTGTACTATCCAGTTTTGGTCGTTTGGTATCTAAAAAAAAAGCAGTTTGAGTGTGTCGCTCACTGTTCAGCTGCAAATATCTCTATTTAAAAAAGTGTGGTATACCCCAGTAAACAATAACTGTGGCTTGGCCATCCCACTGTAAGAAATCTCTATTATTCAGCGTATGGTATTTTTTTCCGTAAAGAAAAACAGTAGTGTCTCCTGACTGTTGTGACACAAAAATATATCTGTTGAAAATAGTCTTGTGTAGGCCCGACATCCCAGTGTGGTTTCGCAGTACCAAGGGTGAAATCGTTGTACTATCCAGTTTTGGGCCTTTGGTATCTTAAAAAAAAGCAGTTTGAGTGTGTCGATCACTGTTCAGCCGCAAATATCTCTATTTAAAAAAGTGTGGTATACCCCAGTAAACAATAACTGTGGTTTTGCCATCCCACGGTAAAAATCTCTATTATTCATCTTTTTGTATTTTTTTCCATAAAGAAAAACAGTAGTGTCTCCTGACTGTTGTGACACAAAAATATATCTGTTGAAAATAGTCTTGTTTAGGCCCGACATCCTAGTGTGGTTTCGCAGTTCCACGGGTCAAATCGCTGTAGTATCCAGTTTTGGGCCTTTGGTATCTAAAAAAAAAGCAGTTTGAGTGTGTCGCTCACTGTTCAGCCGCAAATATCTCTATTTAAAAAAGTGTGGTATACCCCAGTAAACAATAACTGTGGTTTTGCCATCCCACGGTAAAAAATCTCCATTATTCAGCTTTTGGTATTTTTTTCCGTAAAGAAAAACATTAGTGTCTCCTGACTGTTGTGACACAAAAATATATCTGTTGAAAATAATCTTGTGTAGGCCCGACAACCCAGTGTGGTTTCGAAGTTCCATTGGTCAAATCGCTGTACTATCCAGTTTTGGGCCTTTGGTATCTAAAAAAAAAGCAGTTTGAGTGTGTCGCTCACTGTTCAGCCGCAAATATCTCTATTTAAAAAAGTGTGGTATACCCCAGTAAACAATAACTGTGGTTTTGCGATCCCACGGTAAAAAATCTCTATTATTCAGCTTTTGGTAGTTTTTTCCGTAAAGAAAAACAGTAGTGTCTCCTGACTGTTGTGACACAAAAATATATCTGTTGAAAATAGTCTTGTGTAGTCCCGAAATCCCAGTGTGGTTTCGCACTTCCATGGGTCAAATCGCTGTACTATCCAGTTTTGGGCCTTTGGTATCTAAAAAAAAAGCAGTTTGAGTGTGTCGCTCACTGTTCAGCCGCAAATATCTCTATTTAAAAAAGTGTGGTATACCCCAGTAAACAATAACTGTGGTTTTGCCATCCCACGGTAAAAAATCTCTATTATTCAGGTTTTGGTATATTTTCCGTAAAGAAAAACAGTAGTGTCTCCTGACTGTTGTGACACAAAAATATATCTGTTGAAAATAGTCTTGTGTAGGCCCGACATCCCAGTGTGGTTTCGCAGTTCCACGGGTCAAATCGCTGTACTATCCAGTTTTTGGCCTTTGGTATCTAAAAAAAAAGCAGTTTGAGTGTGTCGCTCACTGTTCAGCCGCAAATATCTCTATTTTAAAAAGTGTGGTATACCCCAGTAAACAATAACTGTGGTTTTGCCATCCCACGGTAAAAAATCTCTATTATTCAGTTTTTGGTAGTTTTTTCCGTAAAGAATAACAAAAGTGTCTCCTGACTGTTATGACACAAAAATATATCTGTTGAAAACAGTCTTTTGTAGGCCCGACATCCCAGTGTGGTTTCGCAGTTCCACGGGTCAAATCGCTGTACTATCCAGTTTTGGACCTTTGGTATCTAAAAAAAAAGCAGTTTGAGTGTGTCGCTCACTGTTCAGCCGCAAATATCTCTATTTAAAAAAGTGTGGTATACCCCAGTAAACAATAACTGTGGTTTTGCCATCCCACGGTAAAAATCTCTATTATTCAGGCTTTGGTATATTTTCTGTAAAGAAAAACAGTAGTGTCTCCTGACTGTTGTGACACAAAAATATATCTGTTGAAAATAGTCTTGTGTAGGCCCGACAACCCAGTGTGGTTTCGCAGTTCCATGGGTCAAATCGCTGTACTATCCAGTTTGGGTCTTTGGTATCTAAAAAAAAAGCAGTTTGAGTGTGTCGCTCACTGTTCAGCCGCAAATATCTCTATTTAAAAAAGTGTGGTATACCCCAGTAAACAATAACTGTGGTTTTGCCATCCCACGGTAAAAAATCTCTATTATTCAGCTTTTGGTAGTTTTTTCCGTAAAGAAAAACAGTAGTGTCTCCTGACTGTTGTGACACAAAAATATATCTGTTGAAAATAGTCTTGTGTAGGCCCGACATCCCAGTGTGGTTTCGCAGTTCCACGGGTCAAATCGCTGTACTATCCAGTTTTGGGCCTTTGGTATCTTAAAAAAAAGCAGTTTGAGTGTGTCGCTCACTGTTCAGCCGCAAATATCTCTATTTAAAAAGTGTGGTATACCCCAGTAAACAATAACTGTGGTTTTGCGATCCCACTGTAAAAAATCTCTATTATTCAGCTTTTGGTAGTTTTTTCCGTAAAGAAAAACAGTAGTGTCTCCTGACTGTTGTGACACAAAAATATATCTGTTGAAAATAGTCTTGTGTAGTCCCGACATCCCAGTGTGGTTTCGCACTTCCATGGGTCAAATCGCTGTACTATCCAGTTTTGGTCGTTTGGTATCTAAAAAAAAAGCAGTTTGAGTGTGTCGCTCACTGTTCAGCTGCAAATATCTCTATTTAAAAAAGTGTGGTATACCCCAGTAAACAATAACTGTGGTTTTGCCATCCCACGGTAAAAAATCTCTATTATTCAGGTTTTGGTATATTTTCCGTAAAGAAAAACAGTAGTGTCTCCTGACTGTTGTGACACAAAAATATATCTGTTGAAAATAGTCTTGTGTAGGCCCGACATCCCAGTGTGGTTTCGCAGTTCCACGGGTCAAATCGCTGTACTATCCAGTTTTGGGCCTTTGGTATCTAAAAAAAAAGCAGTTTGAGTGTGTCGCTCACTGGTCAGCCGCAAATATCTATATTTAAAAAAGTGTGGTATACCCCAGTAAACAATAACTGTGGTTATGCCATCCCACGGTAAAAATCTCTATTATTCAGGTTTTGGTATTTTTTCCATAAAGAAAAACAGTAGTGTCTCCTGACTGTTGTGACACAAAAATATATCTGTTGAAAATAGTCTTGTTTAGGCCCGACATCCTAGTGTGGTTTCGCAGTTCCACGGGTCAAATCGCTGTAGTATTCAGTTTTGGGCCTTTGGTATCTAAAAAAAAAAGCAGTTTCAGTGTGTCGCTCACTGTTCAGCCGCAAATATCTCTATTTAAAAAAGTGTGGTATACCCCAGTAAACAATAACTGTGGCTTGGCCATCCCACTGTAAGAAATCTCTATTATTCAGCGTATGGTATTTTTTTCCGTAAAGAAAAACAGTAGTGTCTCCTGACTGTTGTGACACAAAAATATATCTGTTGAAAATAGTCTTGTGTAGGCCCGACATCCCAGTGTGGTTTCGCAGTACCAAGGGTGAAATCGTTGTACTATCCAGTTTTGGGCCTTTGGTATCTTAAAAAAAAGCAGTTTGAGTGTGTCGATCACTGTTCAGCCGCAAATATCTCTATTTAAAAAAGTGTGGTATACCCCAGTAAACAATAACTGTGGTTTTGCCATCCCACGGTAAAAATCTCTATTATTCATCTTTTTGTATTTTTTTCCATAAAGAAAAACAGTAGTGTCTCCTGACTGTTGTGACACAAAAATATATCTGTTGAAAATAGTCTTGTTTAGGCCCGACATCCTAGTGTGGTTTCGCAGTTCCACGGGTCAAATCGCTGTAGTATCCAGTTTTGGGCCTTTGGTATCAAAAAAAAAAAGCAGTTTGAGTGTGTCGCTCACTGTTCAGCCGCAAATATCTCTATTTAAAAAAGTGTGGTATACCCCAGTAAACAATAACTGTGGTTTTGTCATCCCACTGTATAAAATCTCTATTATTCAGCTTTTGGTAGTTTTTTCCGTAAAGAAAAACAAAAGTGTCTCCTGACTGTTGTGACACAAAAATATATCTGTTGAAAATATTCTTGTTTAGGCCCGACATCCTAGCGTGGTTTCGCAGTTCCACGGGCCAAATCGCTGTACTATCCAGTTTTGGGCCTTTGGTATCTAAAAAAAAAGCAGTTTGAGTGTGTCGCTCACTGTTCAGCCGCAAATATCTCTATTTAAAAAAGTGTGGTATACCCCAGTAAACAATAACTGTGGTTTTGCCATCCCACTGTAAGAAATCTCTATTGTTCAGCTTTTGGTATTTTTTTCTGTAAAGAAAAACAGTAGTGTCTCCTGACTGTTTAAAATATATCTGTTGAAAATAGTCTTGTGTAGGCCCGACATCCCAGTGTGGTTTCGCAGTTCCATGGGTCAAATCGCTGTACTATCCAGTTTTGGGCCTTTGGTATCTAAAAAAAAAGCAGTTTGAGTGTGTCGCTCACTGTTCAGCTGCAAATATCTCTATTTAAAAAAGTGTGGTATACCCCAGTAAACAATAACTGTGGTTTTGCCATCCCACGGTAAAAAATCTCTAGTATTCAGGCTTTTATATATTTTCTGTAAAGAAAAACAGTAGTGTCTCCTGACTGTTGTGACACAAAAATATATCTGTTGAAAATAGTCTTGTGTAGGCCCGACAACCCATTGTGGTTTCGCAGTTCCACGGGTCAAATCGCTGTACTATCCAGTTTTGGGCCTTTGGTATCTAAAAAAAAAGCAGTTTGAGTGTGTCGCTCACTGTTCAGCCGCAAATATCTCTATTTAAAAAAGTGTGGTATACCCCAGTAAACAATAACTGTGGTTTTGCCATCCCACGGTAAAAAATCTCTGTTATTCAGCTTTTGGTAGTTTTTTCCGTAAAGAAAAACAAAAGTGGCTCCTGACTGTTGTGACACAAAAATATATCTGCTGAAAATAGTCGAGTGTAGGCCCGACATCCCAGTGTGGTTTCGCAGTTCCATGGGTCTCAAATCGCTGTACTATCCAGTTTTGGGCATTTGGTATCTAATAAAAAAGCAGTCTGAGTGTGTCGCTCACTGTTCAGCCGCAAATATATCTATTTACAAAAGTGTGGTATACCCCAGTAAACAATAACTGTGGTTTTGCCATCCCACGGTAAAAAATCTCTATTATTCAGGTTTTGGTATATTTTCCGTAAAGAAAAACAGTAGTGTCTCCTGACTGTTGTGACACAAAAATATAACTGTTGAAAAAAGTCTTGTGTAGGCCCGACATCCCAGTGTGGTTTCGTAGTTCCATGGGTCAAATCACTGTACTATCCAGTTTTGGACCTTTGGTATCTAAAAAAAAAGCAGTTTGAGTGTGTCGCTCACTGTTCAGCCGCAAATATCTCTATTTAAAAAAGTGTGTTATACCCCAGTAAACAATAACTGTGGTTTTGCCATCCCACGGTAAAAATCTCTATTATTCAGGCTTTGGTATATTTTCTGTAAAGAAAAACAGTAGTGTCTCCTGACTGTTGTGACACAAAAATATATCTGTTGAAAATAGTCTTGTGCAGGCCCGACAACCGAGTGTGGTTTCGCAGTTCCGCGGGTCAAATCGCTGTACTATCCAGTTTTGGGCCTTTGGTATCTAAAAAAAATGCAGTTTGAGTGTGTCGCTCACTGTTCAGCCACAAATATCTCTATTTAAAAACGTGTTGTATACCCCAGTAAACAATAACTGTGGTTTTGCCATCCCACTGTAAAAAATCTCTATTATTCAGCTTTTGGTATTTTTTTCCGTAAAGAAAAACAGTAGTGTCTCCTGACTGTTGTGACACAAAAATATATCTGTTGAAAATAGTCTTGTGTAGGCCCGACATCCCAGTGTGGTTTCGCAGTTCCATGGGTCAAATCGCTGTACTATCCAGTTTTGGGCCTTTGGTATCTAAAAAAAAGCAGTTTGAGTGTGTCGCTCACTGTTCAGCCGCAAATATCTCTATTTTAAAAAGTGTGGTATACCCAAGTAAACAATAACTGTGGTTTTGCCATCCCACGGTAAAAAATCTCTATTATTCAGGTTTTGGTATATTTTCCGTAAAGAAAAACAGTAGTGTCTCCTGACTGTTGTGACACAAAAATATATCTGTTGAAAATAGTCTTGTGTAGGCCCGAAATCCCAGTGTGGTTTCGCAGTTCCACGGGTCAAATCGCTGTACTATCCAGTTTTGGGCCTTTGGTATCTAAAAAAATAGCAGTTTGAGTGTGTCGCTCACTGTTCAGCCGCAAATATCTCTATTTTAAAAAGTGTGGTATACCCCAGTAAACAATAACTGTGGTTTTGCCATCCCACGGTAAAAAATCTCTATTATTCAGTTTTTGGTAGTTTTTTCCGTAAAGAATAACAAAAGTGTCTCCTGACTGTTATGACACAAAAATATATCTGTTGAAAACAGTCTTTTGTAGGCCCGACATCCCAGTGTGGTTTCGCAGTTCCACGGGTCAAATCGCTGTACTATCCAGTTTTGGACCTTTGGTATCTAAAAAAAAAGCAGTTTGAGTGTGTCGCTCACTGTTCAGCCGCAAATATCTCTATTTAAAAAAGTGTGGTATACCCCAGTAAACAATAACTGTGGTTTTGCCATCCCACGGTAAAAATCTCTATTATTCAGGCTTTGGTATATTTTCTGTAAAGAAAAACAGTAGTGTCTCCTGACTGTTGTGACACAAAAATATATCTGTTGAAAATAGTCTTGTGTAGGCCCGACAACCCAGTGTGGTTTCGCAGTTCCATGGGTCAAATCGCTGTACTATCCAGTTTGGGTCTTTGGTATCTAAAAAAAAAGCAGTTTGAGTGTGTCGCTCACTGTTCAGCCGCAAATATCTCTATTTAAAAAAGTGTGGTATACCCCAGTAAACAATAACTGTGGTTTTGCCATCCCACGGTAAAAAATCTCTATTATTCAGCTTTTGGTAGTTTTTTCCGTAATGAAAAACAGTAGTGTCTCCTGACTGTTGTGACACAAAAATATATCTGTTGAAAATAGTCTTGTGTAGGCCCGACATCCCAGTGTGGTTTCGCAGTTCCACGGGTCAAATCGCTGTACTATCCAGTTTTGGGCCTTTGGTATCTTAAAAAAAAGCAGTTTGAGTGTGTCGCTCACTGTTCAGCCGCAAATATCTCTATTTAAAAAGTGTGGTATACCCCAGTAAACAATAACTGTGGTTTTGCGATCCCACTGTAAAAAATCTCTATTATTCAGCTTTTGGTAGTTTTTTCCGTAAAGAAAAACAGTAGTGTCTCCTGACTGTTGTGACACAAAAATATATCTGTTGAAAATAGTCTTGTGTAGTCCCGACATCCCAGTGTGGTTTCGCACTTCCATGGGTCAAATCGCTGTACTATCCAGTTTTGGTCGTTTGGTATCTAAAAAAAAAGCAGTTTGAGTGTGTCGCTCACTGTTCAGCTGCAAATATCTCTATTTAAAAAAGTGTGGTATACCCCAGTAAACAATAACTGTGGTTTTGCCATCCCACGGTAAAAAATCTCTATTATTCAGGTTTTGGTATATTTTCCGTAAAGAAAAACAGTAGTGTCTCCTGACTGTTGTGACACAAAAATATATCTGTTGAAAATAGTCTTGTGTAGGCCCGACATCCCAGTGTGGTTTCGCAGTTCCACGGGTCAAATCGCTGTACTATCCAGTTTTGGGCCTTTGGTATCTAAAAAAAAAGCAGTTTGAGTGTGTCGCTCACTGGTCAGCCGCAAATATCTATATTTAAAAAAGTGTGGTATACCCCAGTAAACAATAACTGTGGTTATGCCATCCCACGGTAAAAATCTCTATTATTCAGGTTTTGGTATTTTTTCCATAAAGAAAAACAGTAGTGTCTCCTGACTGTTGTGACACAAAAATATATCTGTTGAAAATAGTCTTGTTTAGGCCCGACATCCTAGTGTGGTTTCGCAGTTCCACGGGTCAAATCGCTGTAGTATCCAGTTTTGGGCCTTTGGTATCTAAAAAAAAAAGCAGTTTCAGTGTGTCGCTCACTGTTCAGCCGCAAATATCTCTATTTAAAAAAGTGTGGTATACCCCAGTAAACAATAACTGTGGCTTGGCCATCCCACTGTAAGAAATCTCTATTATTCAGCGTATGGTATTTTTTTCCGTAAAGAAAAACAGTAGTGTCTCCTGACTGTTGTGACACAAAAATATATCTGTTGAAAATAGTCTTGTGTAGGCCCGACATCCCAGTGTGGTTTCGCAGTACCAAGGGTGAAATCGTTGTACTATCCAGTTTTGGGCCTTTGGTATCTTAAAAAAAAGCAGTTTGAGTGTGTCGATCACTGTTCAGCCGCAAATATCTCTATTTAAAAAAGTGTGGTATACCCCAGTAAACAATAACTGTGGTTTTGCCATCCCACGGTAAAAATCTCTATTATTCATCTTTTTGTATTTTTTTCCATAAAGAAAAACAGTAGTGTCTCCTGACTGTTGTGACACAAAAATATATCTGTTGAAAATAGTCTTGTTTAGGCCCGACATCCTAGTGTGGTTTCGCAGTTCCACGGGTCAAATCGCTGTAGTATCCAGTTTTGGGCCTTTGGTATCAAAAAAAAAAAGCAGTTTGAGTGTGTCGCTCACTGTTCAGCCGCAAATATCTCTATTTAAAAAAGTGTGGTATACCCCAGTAAACAATAACTGTGGTTTTGTCATCCCACTGTATAAAATCTCTATTATTCAGCTTTTGGTAGTTTTTTCCGTAAAGAAAAACAAAAGTGTCTCCTGACTGTTGTGACACAAAAATATATCTGTTGAAAATATTCTTGTTTAGGCCCGACATCCTAGCGTGGTTTCGCAGTTCCACGGGCCAAATCGCTGTACTATCCAGTTTTGGGCCTTTGGTATCTAAAAAAAAAGCAGTTTGAGTGTGTCGCTCACTGTTCAGCCGCAAATATCTCTATTTAAAAAAGTGTGGTATACCCCAGTAAACAATAACTGTGGTTTTGCCATCCCACTGTAAGAAATCTCTATTGTTCAGCTTTTGGTATTTTTTTCTGTAAAGAAAAACAGTAGTGTCTCCTGACTGTTTAAAATATATCTGTTGAAAATAGTCTTGTGTAGGCCCGACATCCCAGTGTGGTTTCGCAGTTCCATGGGTCAAATCGCTGTACTATCCAGTTTTGGGCCTTTGGTATCTAAAAAAAAATCAGTTTGAGTGTGTCGCTCACTGTTCAGCTGCAAATATCTCTATTTAAAAAAGTGTGGTATACCCCAGTAAACAATAACTGTGGTTTTGCCATCCCACGGTAAAAAATCTCTAGTATTCAGGCTTTGGTATATTTTCTGTAAAGAAAAACAGTAGTGTCTCCTGACTGTTGTGACACAAAAATATATCTGTTGAAAATAGTCTTGTGTAGGCCCGACAACCCATTGTGGTTTCGCAGTTCCACGGGTCAAATCGCTGTACTATCCAGTTTTGGGCCTTTGGTATCTAAAAAAAAAGCAGTTTGAGTGTGTCGCTCACTGTTCAGCCGCAAATATCTCTATTTAAAAAAGTGTGGTATACCCCAGTAAACAATAACTGTGGTTTTGCCATCCCACGGTAAAAAATCTCTGTTATTCAGCTTTTGGTAGTTTTTTCCGTAAAGAAAAACAAAAGTGGCTCCTGACTGTTGTGACACAAAAATATATCTGCTGAAAATAGTCGAGTGTAGGCCCGACATCCCAGTGTGGTTTCGCAGTTCCATGGGTCTCAAATCGCTGTACTATCCAGTTTTGGGCATTTGGTATCTAATAAAAAAGCAGTCTGAGTGTGTCGCTCACTGTTCAGCCGCAAATATATCTATTTACAAAAGTGTGGTATACCCCAGTAAACAATAACTGTGGTTTTGCCATCCCACGGTAAAAAATCTCTATTATTCAGGTTTTGGTATATTTTCCGTAAAGAAAAACAGTAGTGTCTCCTGACTGTTGTGACACAAAAATATAACTGTTGAAAAAAGTCTTGTGTAGGCCCGACATCCCAGTGTGGTTTCGTAGTTCCATGGGTCAAATCACTGTACTATCCAGTTTTGGACCTTTGGTATCTAAAAAAAAAGCAGTTTGAGTGTGTCGCTCACTGTTCAGCCGCAAATATCTCTATTTAAAAAAGTGTGTTATACCCCAGTAAACAATAACTGTGGTTTTGCCATCCCACGGTAAAAATCTCTATTATTCAGGCTTTGGTATATTTTCTGTAAAGAAAAACAGTAGTGTCTCCTGACTGTTGTGACACAAAAATATATCTGTTGAAAATAGTCTTGTGCAGGCCCGACAACCGAGTGTGGTTTCGCAGTTCCGCGGGTCAAATCGCTGTACTATCCAGTTTTGGGCCTTTGGTATCTAAAAAAAATGCAGTTTGAGTGTGTCGCTCACTGTTCAGCCACAAATATCTCTATTTAAAAACGTGTTGTATACCCCAGTAAACAATAACTGTGGTTTTGCCATCCCACTGTAAAAAATCTCTATTATTCAGCTTTTGGTATTTTTTTCCGTAAAGAAAAACAGTAGTGTCTCCTGACTGTTGTGACACAAAAATATATCTGTTGAAAATAGTCTTGTGTAGGCCCGACATCCCAGTGTGGTTTCGCAGTTCCATGGGTCAAATCGCTGTACTATCCAGTTTTGGGCCTTTGGTATCTAAAAAAAAAGCAGTTTGAGTGTGTCGCTCACTGTTCAGCCGCAAATATCTCTATTTTAAAAAGTGTGGTATACCCAAGTAAACAATAACTGTGGTTTTGCCATCCCACGGTAAAAAATCTCTATTATTCAGGTTTTGGTATATTTTCCGTAAAGAAAAACAGTAGTGTCTCCTGACTGTTGTGACACAAAAATATATCTGTTGAAAATAGTCTTGTGTAGGCCCGAAATCCCAGTGTGGTTTCGCAGTTCCACGGGTCAAATCGCTGTACTATCCAGTTTTGGGCCTTTGGTATCTAAAAAAATAGCAGTTTGAGTGTGTCGCTCACTGTTCAGCCGCAAATATCTCTATTTAAAAAAGTGTGGTATACCCCAGTAAACAATAACTGTGGTTTTGCCATCCCACGGTAAAAAATCTCTATTATTCAGGTTTGGTATATTTTCCATAAAGAAAAACAGTAGTGTCTCCTGACTGTTGTGACATAAAAATATATCTGTTGAAAATAGTCTTGTTTAGGCCCGACATCCTACTGTGGTTTCGCAGTTCCACGGGTCAAATCGCTGTACTATCCAGTTTTGGGCCTTTGGTATCTAAAAAAAAAGCAGTTTAAGTGTGTCGCTCACTGTTCAGCCGCAAATATCTCTATTTAAAAAAGTGTAATATACCCCAGTAAACAATAACTGTGGTTTTGCAATCCCACTGTTAGAAATCTCTATTATTCAGCTTTGGTATTTTTTTCCGTAAAGAAAAACAGTAGTGTCTCCTGACTGTTGTGACACAAAAATATATCTGTTCAAAATAGTCTTGTGTAGGCCCGACATCCCAATGTGGTTTTGCAGTTCCATGGGTCAAATCGCTGTACTATATAGTTTTGGGCCTTTGGTATCTAAAAAAAAAGCAGTTTGAGTGCGTCGCTCACTGTTCAGCCGCAAATATCTCTATTTTAAAAAGAGTGGTATACCCGAGCAAACAATAACTGTGGTTTTGCCATCCCACGGTAAAAAATCTCTATTATTCAGGTTTTGGTATATTTTCCGGAAAGAAAAATAGTAGTGTCTCCTGACTGCTGTGACACAAAAATATATCTGTTGAAAATAGTCTTGTGCAGGCCCGACCTCCCAGTGTGGTTTCGCAGTTCCACGGGTCAAATCGCTGTACTATCCAGTTTTGGGCCTTTGGTATCTAAAAAAAAAGCAGTTTGAGTGTGTCGCTCACTGTTCAGCCGCAAATATCTCTATTTAAAAAAGTGTGGTATACCCCAGTAAACAATAACTGTGGTTTTGCCATCCCACTGTAAAAATCTCTATTATTCAGCTTTTGGTAGTTTTTTCCGTAAAGAAAAGCAGTAGTGTCTCCTGACTGTTTTGACACAAAAATATATCTGTTGAAAATAGTCTTGTGTAGGCCCAACATCCCAGTGTGGTTTCGCAGTTCCACGGGTCAAATCGTTGTACTATCCAGTTTTGGGCCTTTGGTATCTAAAAAAAAAGCAGTTTGAGTGTGTCACTCACTGTTCAGCCACAAATATCTCTATTTAAAAAAGTGTGGTATACCCCAGTAAACAATAACTGTGGTTTTGCCGTCCCACGGTAAAAATCTCTATTATTTATCTTTTTGTAGTTTTTTCCATAAAGAAAAACAGTAGCGTCTCCTGACTGTTGTGACGCAAAAATATATGTGTTGAAAATAGTCTTGTGTAGGCCCGACATCCCAGTTTGGTTTCGCAGTTCCACGGGTCAAATCGCTGTACTATCCAGTTTTGGGCCTTTGGTATCTTAAAAAAAAGCAGTTTGAGTGTGTCGCACACTTTTCAGCCGCAAATATCTCTATTTAAAAAAGTGTGGTATACCCCAGTAAACAATAACTGTGGTTTTGCCATCCCACGGTAAAAAATCTCTATTATTCACCTTTTGGTAGTTTTTTCCGTAAAGAAAAACAAAAGTGTCTCCTGACTGCTGTGACACAAAAATATATCTGTTGAAAATAGTCTAGTGTAGGCCCGACATCCCAGTGTGCTTTCGCAGTTCCTCAGGTCAAATCGCTGTACTATCCAGTTTTGGACCTTTGGTATCTAAAAAAAAAGCAGTTTGAGTGTGTCGCTCACTGTTCAGCCGCAAATATCTCTATTTAAAAAAGTGTGGTATACCCCAGTAAACAATAACTGTGGTTTTGCCATCCCACGGTAAAAAATCTCTATTATTCAGGCTTTGGCATATTTTCTGTAAAGAAAAACAGTAGTGTCTCCTGACTGTTGTGACACAAAAATATATCTGTTGAAAATAGTCTTGTGTAGGCCCGACATCCCAGTGTGGTTTCGCAGTTCCATGGGTCTCAAATCGCTGTACTATCCAGTTTTGGGCCTTTGGTAGCTAAAAAAAAAGCAGTTTGATTGTGTCGCTCACTGTTCAGCCGCAAATTTCTCTATTTAAAAAAGTGTGGTATACCCCAGTAAACAATAACTGTGGTTTTGCCATCCCACGGTAAAAAATCTCTATTATTCACCTTTTGGTAGTTTTTTCCGTAAAGAAAAACAAAAGTGTCTCCTGACTGTTGTGACACAAAAATATATCTGTTGAAAATAGTCTAGTGTAGGCCCGACATCCCAGTGTGCTTTCGCAGTTCCTCAGGTCAAATCGCTGTACTATCCAGTTTTGGGCCTTTCGTATGTAAAAAAAAAGCAGTTTGAGTGTGTCGCTCACTGTTCAGCCACAAATATCTCTACTTAAAAAAGTGTGGTATACCCCAGTAAACAATAACTGTGGTTTTGCCATCCCACGGTAAAAAATCTCTATTATTCAGCTTTTGGTAGTTTTTTCCGTAAAGAAAAACAAAAGTGTCTCCTGACTGTTGTGACACAAAAATATATCTGCTGAAAATAGTCTTGTGTAGGCCCGACATCCCAGTGTGGTTTCGCAGTTCCATGGGTCTCAAATCGCTGTACTATCCAGTTTTGGGCCTTTGGTATCTAAAAAAAAAGCAGTTTGAGTGTGTCGCTCACTGTTCAGCCGCAAATATATCTATTTAAAAAAGTGTGGTATACCCAGTAAACAATAACTGTGGTTTTGCCATCCCACGGTAAAAAATCTCTATTATTCAGCTTTTGGTAGTTTTTTCCGTAAAGAAAAACAGTAGTGTCTCCTGACTGTTGTGACACAAAAATATATCTGTTGAAAATAGTCTTGTGTAGGCCCGACATCCCAGTGTGGTTTCGCAGTTCCACGGGTGAAATCGCTGTACTATCCAGTTTTGGGCCTTTGGTATCTAAAAAAAAGCAGTTTGAGTGTGTCGCACACTTTTCAGCCGCAAATATCTCTATTTAAAAAAGTGTGGTATACCCAAGTAAACAATAACTGTGGTTTTGCCATCCCACTGTAAAAAATCTCTATTATTCAGCTTTTGGTAGTTTTTTCCGTAAAGAAAAACAAAAGTGTCTCCTGACTGTTGTGACACAAAAATATATCTGCTGAAAATAGTCTTGTGTAGGCCCGACATCCCAGTGTGGTTTCGCAGTTCCATGGGTCTCAAATCGCTGTACTATCCAGTTTTGGGCCTTTGGTATCTAAAAAAAAAGCAGTTTGAGTGTGTCGCTCACTGTTCAGCCGCAAATATATCTATTTAAAAAAGTGTGGTATACCCAGTAAACAATAACTGTGGTTTTGCCATCCCTCGGTAAAAAATCTCTATTATTCAGGTTTTGGTATATTTTCCATAAAGAAAAACAGTATTGTCTCCTGACTGTTGTGACACAAAAATATATCTGTTGAAAATAGTCTTGTGTAGGCCCAACATCCCAGTGTGGTTTCGCAGTTCCATGGGTCTCAAATCGCTGTACTATCCAGTTTTGGGCCTTTGGTAGCTAAAAAAAAAGCAGTTTGATTGTGTCGCTCACTGTTCAGCCGCCAATTTCTCTATTTAAAAAGTGTGGTACACCCCAGTAAACAATAACTGTGGTTTTGCCATCCCACGGTAAAAAATCTCTATTATTCAGATTTTGGTAGTTTTTTCGTCAAGAAAAACAGTAGTGTCTCCGGACTGTTGTGACAGAAAAATATATCTGTTGAAAATAGTCTAGTGCAGGCCCGACATCCCAGTGTGGTTTCGCAGTTCCACAGGTCAAATCGCTGTACTATCCAGTTTTGGGCCTTTGGTATCTAAAAAAAAGCAGTTTGAGTGTGTCGCTCACTGTTCAGCCGCAAATATCTCTATTTAAAAAAGTGTGGTATACCCCAGTAAACAATAACTGTGGTTTTGCCATCCCACGGTAAAAAATCTCTATTATTCAGCTTTTAGTAGTGTTTTCCGTAAAGAAAAACAGTAGTGTCTCCTGACAGTTGTGACACAAAAATATATCTGTTAAAAATAGTCTTGTGTAGGCCCAACATGCCAGTGTGGTTTCGCAGTTCCACGGGTCAAATCGCTGTACTATCCAGTTTTGGGCCTTTTGTAGCTAAAAAAAAAGCAGGTTGATTGTGTCGCTCACTGTTCAGCCGCAAATATCTCTATTTAAAAAAGTGTGGTATACCCCAGTAAACAATAACTGTGGTTTTGCCATCCCACGGTAAAAAATCTCTATTATTCAGATTTTTGTAGTTTATTCCGTAAAGAAAAAGAGTAGTGTCTCCTGACAGTTGTGACACAAAAATATATCTGTTGAAAATAGTCTTGTGTAGGCCCGACATCCCAGTGTGGTTTCGCAGTTCCATGGGTCAAATCGCTGTACTATCCAGTTTTGGGCCTTTGGTATCTAAAAAAAAAGCAGTTTGAGTGTGTCGCTCACTGTTCAGCCGCAAATATCTCTATTTTAAAAAGTGTGGTATACCCCAGTAAACAATAACTGTGGTTTTGCCATCCCACGGTAAAAAATCTCTATTATTCAGGTTTTGGTATATTTTCCGTACAGAAAAATAGTAGTGTCTCCTGACTGTTGTGACACAAAAATATATCTGTTGAAAATAGTCTAGTGCAGGCCCGACATCCCAGTGTAGTTTCGCAGTTCAACAGGTCAAATCGCTGTACAATCCAGTTTTGGGCCTTTGGTATCTAAAAAAAAGCAGTTTGAGTGTGTCGCTCACTGTTCAGCCGCAAATATCTCTATTTAAAAAAGTGTGGTATACCCCAGTAAACAATAACTGTGGTTTTGCCATCCCACGGTAAAAAATCTCTATTATTCAGCTTTTGGTAGTTTTTTCCGTAGAGAAAAACAGTAGTGTCCCCTGACAGTTGTGACACAAAAATATATCTGTTGAAAATAGTCTTGTGTAGGCCCGACATCCCAGTGTGGTTTCGCAGTTCCATGGGTCAAATCGCTGTACTATCCAGTTTTGGGCCTTTGGTATCTAAAAAAAAAGCAGTTTGAGTGTGTCGCTCACTGTTCAGCCGCAAATATCTCTACTTTAAAAAGTGTGGTATACCGCAGTAAACAATAACTGTGGTTTTGCCATCCCACGGTAAAAAATCTCTATTATTCAGGTTTTGGTATATTTTCCGTAAAGAAAAACAGTAGTGTCTCCTGACTGTTGTGACACAAAAATATATCTGTTGAAAATAGTCTAGTGCAGGCCCGACATCCCAGTGTGGTTTCGCAGTTCAACAGGTCAAATCGCTGTACCATCCAGTTTTGGGCCTTTGGTATCTAAAAAAAAGCAGTTTGAGTGTGTCACTCACTGTTCAGCCGCAAATATCTCTATTTAAAAAAGTGTGGTATACCCCAGTAAACAATAACTGTGGTTTTGCCATCCCACGGTAAAAAATCTCTATTATTCAGCTTTTGGTAGTTTTTTCCGTAAAGAAAAACAGTAGTGTCTCCTGACTGTTGTGACACAAAAATATATCTGTTGAAAATAGTCTTGTGTAGGCCCGACATCCCAATGTGGTTTCGCAGTTCCACGGGTCAAATCGCTGTACTATCCAGTTTTGGGCCTTTGGTAGCTAAAAAAAAAGCAGTTTGATTGTGTCGCTCACTGTTCAGCCGCAAATATCTCTATTTAAAAAAGTGTGGTATACCCCAGTAAACAATAACTGTGGTTTTGCCATCCCACGGTAAGAAATCTCTATTATTCAGATTTTTGTAGTTTATTCCGTAAAGAAAAACAAAAGTGTCTCCTGACAGTTGTGACACAAAAATATATCTGTTGAAAATAGTCTTGTGTAGGCCCGACATCCCAGTGTGGTTTCGCAGTTCCATGGGTCAAATCGCTGTACTATCCAGTTTTGGGCCTTTGGTATCTAAAAAAAAAGAAGTTTGAGTGTGTCGCTCACTGTTCAGCCGCAAATATCTCTATTTTAAAAAGTGTGGTATACCCCAGTAAACAATAACTGTGGTTTTGCCATCCCACGGTAAAACATCTCTATTATTCAGGTTTTGGTATATTTTCCGTAAAGAAAAATAGTAGTGTCTCCTGACTGTTGTGACACAAAAATATATCTGTTGAAAATAGTCTAGTGCAGGCCCGACATCCCAGTGTAGTTTCGCAGTTCAACAGGTCAAATCGCTGTACTATCCAGTTTTGGGCCTTTGGTATCTAAAAAAAAGCAGTTTGAGTGTGTCGCTCACTGTTCAGCCGCAAATATCTCTATTTAAAAAAGTGTGGTATACCCCAGTAAACAATAACTGTGGTTTTGCCATCCCACGGTAAAAAATCTCTATTATTCAGATTTTTGTAGTTTATTCCGTAAAGAAAAACAGTAGTGTCTCCTGACAGTTGTGACACAAAAATATATCTGTTGAAAATAGTCTTGTGTAGGCCCGACATCCCAGTGTGGTTTCGCAGTTCCATGGGTCAAATCGCTGTACTATCCAATTTTGGGCCTTTGGTATCTAAAAAAAAAGCAGTTTGAGTGTGTCGCTCACTGTTCAGCCGCAAATATCTCTATTTTAAAAAGTGTGGTATACCCCAGTAAACAATAACTGTGGTTTTGCCATCCCACGGTAAAAAATCTCTATTATTCAGGTTTTGGTATATTTTCCGTAAAGAAAAATAGTAGTGTCTCCTGACTGTTGTGACACAAAAATATATCTGTTGAAAATAGTCTAGTGCAGGCCCGACATCCCAGTGTAGTTTCGCAGTTCAACAGGTCAAATCGCTGTACTATCCAGTTTTGGGCCTTTGGTATCTAAAAAAAAGCAGTTTGAGTGTGTCGCTCACTGTTCAGCCGCAAATATCTCTATTTAAAAAAGTGTGGTATACCCCAGTAAACAATAACTGTGGTTTTGCCATCCCACGGTAAAAAATCTCTATTATTCAGCTTTTGGTAGTTTTTTCCGTAGACAAAAACAGTAGTGTCTCCTGACAGTTGTGACACAAAAATATATCTGTTGAAAATAGTCTTGTGTAGGCCCGACATCCCAGTGTGGTTTCGCAGTTCCATGGGTCAAATCGCTGTACTATCCAGTTTTGGGCCTTTGGTATCTAAAAAAAAAAGCAGTTTGAGTGTGTCGCTCACTGTTCAGCCGCAAATATCTCTATTTTAAAAAGTGTGGTATACCCCAGTAAACAATAACTGTGGTTTTGCCATCCCACGGTAAAAAATCTCTATTATTCAGGTTTTGGTATATTTTCCGTAAAGAAAAACAGTAGTGTCTCCTGACTGTTGTGACACAAAAATATATCTGTTGAAAATAGTCTAGTGCAGGCCCGACATCCCAGTGTGGTTTCGCAGTTCAACAGGTCAAATTGCTGTACCATCCAGTTTTGGGCCTTTGGTATCTAAAAAAAAGCAGTTTGAGTGTGTCGCTCACTGTTCAGCCGCAAATATCTCTATTTAAAAAAGTGTGGTATACCCCAGTAAACAATAACTGTGGTTTTGCCATCCCACGGTAAAAAATCTCTATTATTCAGCTTTTGGTAGTTTTTTCCGTAAAGAAAAACAGTAGTGTCTCCTGACTGTTGTGACACAAAAATATATCTGTTGAAAATAGTCTTGTGTAGGCCCGACATCCCAGTGTGGTTTCGCAGTTCCATGGGTCTCAAATCGCTGTACTATCCAGTTTTGGGCCTTTGGTAGCTAAAAAAAAAGCAGTTTGATTGTGTCGCTCACTGTTCAGCCGCAAATTTCTCTATTTAAAAAGTGTGGTACACCCCAGTAAACAATAACTGTGGTTTTGCCATCCCACGGTAAAAAATGTCTATTATTCAGATTTTGGTAGTTTTTTCGTTAAGAAAAACAGTAGTGTCTCCTGATTGTTGTGACACAAAAATATATCTGTTGAAAATAGTCTTGTGTAGGCCCAACATCCCAGTGTGGTTTCGCAGTTCCACGGGTCAAATCGCTGTACTATCCAGTTTTGGGCCTTTAGTAGCTAAAAAAAAAGCAGTTTGATTGTGTCGCTCACTGTTCATCCTCAAATTTCTCTATTTAAAAAGCGTGGTATACCCCAGTAAACAATAACTGTGGTTTTGCCATCCCACGGCAAAAAATCTCTATTATTCAGGTTTTGGTATATTTTCCGTAAAGAAAAACAGTAGTGTGTCCTGACTGTTGTGACAGAAAAATATATCTGTTGAAAATAGTCTAGTGCAGGCCCGACATCCCAGTGTGGTTTCGCAGTTCCACAGGTCAAATCGCTGTACTATCCAGTTTGGGCCTTTGGTATCTAAAAAAAAGCAGTTTGAGTGTGTCGCTCACTGTTCAGCCGCAAATATCTCTATTTAAAAAAGTGTGGTATACCCCAGTAAACAATAACTGTGGTTTTGCCATCCCACGGTAAAAAATCTCTATTATTCAGCTTTTGGTAGTTTTTTCCGTAGAGAAAAACAGTAGTGTCTCCTGACAGTTGTGACACAAAAATATATCTGTTGAAAATAGTCTTGTGTAGGCCCGACATCCCAGTGTGGTTTCGAAGTTCCATGGGTCAAATCGCTGTACTATCCAGTTTTGGGCCTTTAGTATCTAAAAAAAAAGCAGTTTGAGTGTGTCGCTCACTGTTCAGCCGCAAATATCTCTATTTTAAAAAGTGTGGTATACCCCAGTAAACAATAACTGTGGTTTTGCCATCCCACGGTAAAAAATCTCTATTATTCAGGTTTTGGTATATTTTCCGTAAAGAAAAACAGTAGTGTCTCCTGACTGTTGTGACACAAAAATATATCTGTTGAAAATAGTCTAGTGCAGGCCCGACATCCCAGTGTGGTTTCGCAGTTCAACAGGTCAAATCGCTGTACCATCCAGTTTTGGGCCTTTGGTATCCAAAAAAAAAGCAGTTTGAGTGTGTCGCTCACTGTTCAGCCGCAAATATCTCTATTTAAAAAAGTGTGGTATACCCCAGTAAACAATAACTGTGGTTTTGCCATCCCACGGTAAAAAATCTCTATTATTCAGCTTTTGGTAGTTTTTTCCGTAAAGAAAAACAGTAGTGTCTCCTGACTGTTGTGACACAAAAATATATCTGTTGAAAATAGTCTAGTGCAGGCCCGACATCCCAGTGTGGTTTCGCAGTTCAACAGGTCAAATCGCTGTACCATCCAGTTTTGGGCCTTTGGTATCTAAAAAAAAGCAGTTTGAGTGTGTCGCTCACTGTTCAGCCGCAAATATCTCTATTTAAAAAAGTGTGGTATACCCCAGTAAACAATAACTGTGGTTTTGCCATCCCACGGTAAAAAATCTCTATTATTCAGCTTTTGGTAGTTTTTTCCGTAAAGAAAAACAGTAGTGTCTCCTGACTGTTGTGACACAAAAATATATCTGTTGAAAATAGTCTTGTGTAGGCCCGACATCCCAGTGTGGTTTCGCAGTTCCACGGGTCAAATCGCTGTACTATCCAGTTTTGGGCCTTTGGTAGCTAAAAAAAAAGCAGTTTGATTGTGTCGCTCACTGTTCAGCCGCAAATATCTCTATTTTAAAAAGTGTGGTATACCCCAGTAAACAATAACTGTGGTTTTGCCATCCCACGGTAAAAAATCTCTATTATTCAGATTTTTGTAGTTTATTCCGTAAAGAAAAACAGTAGTGTCTCCTGACAGTTGTGACACAAAAATATATCTGTTGAAAATAGTCTTGTGTAGGCCCGACATCCCAGTGTGGTTTCGCAGTTCCATGGGTCAAATCGCTGTACTGTCCAGTTTTGGGCCTTTGGTATCTAAAAAAAATGCAGTTTGAGTGTGTCGCTCACTGTTCAGCCGCAAATATCTCTATTTTAAAAAGTGTGGTATACCCCAGTAAACAATAACTGTGGTTTTGCCATCCCACGGTAAAAAATCTCTATTATTCAGGTTTTGGTATATTTTCCGTAAAGAAAAATAGTAGTGTCTCCTGACTGTTGTGACACAAAAATATATCTGTTGAAAATAGTCTAGTGCAGGCCCGACATCCCAGTGTAGTTTCGCAGTTCAACAGGTCAAATCGCTGTACTATCCAGTTTTGGGCCTTTGGTATCTAAAAAAAAGCAGTTTGAGTGTGTCGCTCACTGTTCAGCCGCAAATATCTCTATTTAAAAAAGTGTGGTATACCCCAGTAAACAATAACTGTGGTTTTGCCATCCCACGGTAAAAAATCTCTTTTATTCAGCTTTTGGTAGTTTTTTCCGTAGAGAAAAACAGTAGTGTCTCCTGACAGTTGTGACACAAAAATATATCTGTTGAAAATAGTCTTGTGTAGGCCCGACATCCCAGTGTGGTTTCGCAGTTCCATGGGTCAAATCGCTGTACTATCCAGTTTTGGGCCTTTGGTATCTTAAAAAAAAGCAGTTTGAGTGTGTCGCTCACTGTTCAGCCGCAAATACCTCTATTTTGAAAAGTGTGGTATACCCCAGTAAACAATAACTGTGGTTTTGCCATCCCACGGTAAAAAATCTCTATTATTCAGGTTTTGGTATATTTTCCGTAAAGAAAAACAGTAGTGTCTCCTGACTGTTGTGACACAAAAATATATCTGTTGAAAATAGTCTAGTGCAGGCCCGACATCCCAGTGTGGTTTCGCAGTTCAACAGGTCAAATCGCTGTACCATCCAGTTTTGGGCCTTTGGTATCTAAAAAAAAGCAGTTTGAGTGTGTCGCTCACTGTTCAGCCGCAAATATCTCTATTTAAAAAAGTGTGGTATACCCCAGTAAACAATAACTGTGGTTTTGCCATCCCACGGTAAAAAATCTCTATTATTCAGCTTTTGGTAGTTTTTTCCGTAAAGAAAAACAGTAGTGTCTCCTGACTGTTGTGACACAAAAATATATCTGTTGAAAATAGTCTTGTGTAGGCCCAACATCCCAGTGTGTTTTCGCAGTTCCACGGGTCAAATCGCTGTACTATCCAGTTTTGGGCCTTTAGTAGCTTAAAAAAAAAAGCAGTTTGATTGTGTCGCTCACTGTTCATCCTCAAATTTCTCTATTTAAAAAGTGTGGTATACCCCAGTAAACAATAACTGTGGTTTTGCCATCCCACGGCAAAAAATCTCTATTATTCAGGTTTTGGTATATTTTCCGTAAAGAAAAACAGTAGTGTCTCCTGACTGTTGTGACAGAAAAATATATCTGTTGAAAATAGTCTAGTGCAGGCCCGACATCCCAGTGTGGTTTCGCAGTTCCACAAGTCAAATCGCTGTACTATCCAGTTTTGGGCCTTTGGTATCTAAAAAAAAGCAGTTTGATTGTGTCGCTCACTGTTCAGCCGCAAATATCTCTATTTAAAAAAGTGTGGTATACCCAAGTAAACAATAACTGTGGTTTTGCCATCCCACGGTAAAAAATCTCTATTATTCAGATTTTTGTAGTTTATTCCGTAAAGAAAAACAGTAGTGTCTCCTGACAGTTGTGACACAAAAATATATCTGTTGAAAACAGTCTTGTGTAGGCCCGACATCCCAGTGTGGTTTCGCAGTTCCATGGGTCAAATCGCTGTACTATCCAGTTTTGGGCCTTTGGTATCTAAAAAAAAAGCAGTTTGAGTGTGTCGCTCACTGTTCAGCCACAAATATCTCTATTTTAAAAAGTGTGGTATACCCCAGTAAACAATAACTGTGGTTTTGCCATCCCACGGTAAAAAATCTCTATTATTCAGGTTTTGGTATATTTTCCGTAAAGAAAAATAGTAGTGTCTCCTGACTGTTGTGACACAAAAATATATCTGTTGAAAATAGTCTAGTGCAGGCCCGACATCCCAGTGTAGTTTCGCAGTTCAACAGGTCAAATCACTGTACTATCCAGTTTTGGGCCTTTGGTATCTAAAAAAAAGCAGTTTGAGTGTGTCGCTCACTGTTCAGCCGCAAATATCTCTATTTAAAAAAGTGTGGTACACCCCAGTAAACAATAACTGTCGTTTTGCCATCCCACGGTAAAAAATCTCTATTATTCAGATTTTGGTAGTTTTTTCGTTAAGAAAAACAGTAGTGTCTCCTGACTGTTGTGACACAAAAATATATCTGTTGAAAATAGTCTTGTGTAGGCCCAACATCCCAGTGTGGTTTCGCAGTTCCACGGGTCAAATCGCTGTACTATCCAGTTTTGGGCCTTTGGTAGCT
Organism: Phyllobates terribilis; assembly: GCF_046119375.1. Taxonomy (NCBI): domain Eukaryota; kingdom Metazoa; phylum Chordata; class Amphibia; order Anura; family Dendrobatidae; genus Phyllobates; species Phyllobates terribilis. The sequence goes on along the minus strand of NW_027362763.1, from coordinate 590,806,973 downwards.
AAAAAAAAAGCAGTTTGATTGTGTCGCTCACTGTTCATCCGCAAATTTCTCTATTTAAAAAGTGTGGTATACCCCAGTAAACAATAACTGTGGTTTTGCCATCCCACGGCAAAAAATCTCTATTATTCAGGTTTTGGTATATTTTCCGTAAAGAAAAACAGTAGTGTCTCCTGACTGTTGTGACAGAAAAATATATCTGTTGAAAATAGTCTAGTGCAGGCCCGACATCCCAGTGTGGTTTCGCAGTTCCACAGGTCAAATCGCTGTACTATCCAGTTTTGGGCCTTTGGTATCTAAAAAAAAGCAGTTTGAGTGTGTCGCTCACTGTTCAGCCGCAAATATCTCTATTTAAAAAAGTGTGGTATACCCCAGTAAACAATAACTGTGGTTTTGCCATCCCACGGTAAAAAATCTCTATTATTCAGCTTTTGGTAGTTTTTTCCGTAAAGAAAAACAGTACTGTCTCCTGACTGTTGTGACACAAAAATATATCTGTTGAAAATAGTCTTGTGTAGGCCCAACATCCCAGTGTGGTTTCGCAGTTCCACGGGTCAAATCGCTGTACTATCCAGTTTTGGGCCTTTGGTAGCTAAAAAAAAAGCAGTTTGATTGTGTCGCTCACTGTTCAGCCGCAAATATCTCTATTTAAAAAAGTGTGGTATACCCCAGTAAACAATAACTGTGGTTTTGCCATCCCACGGTAAAAAATCTCTATTATTCAGATTTTTGTAGTTTATTCCGTAAAGAAAAACAGTAGTGTCTCCTGACAGTTGTGACACAAAAATATATCTGTTGAAAATAGTCTTGTGTAGGCCCGACATCCCAGTGTGGTTTCGCAGTTCCATGGGTCAAATCGCTGTACTATCCAGTTTTGGGCCTTTGGTATCTAAAAAAAAAGCAGTTTGAGTGTGTCGCTCACTGTTCAGCCGCAAATATCTCTATTTTAAAAAGTGTGGTATACCCCAGTAAACAATAACTGTGGTTTTGCCATCCCACGGTAAAAAATCTCTATTATTCAGGTTTTGGTATATTTTCCGTAAAGAAAAATAGTAGTGTCTCCTGACTGTTGTGACACAAAAATATATCTGTTGAAAATAGTCTAGTGCAGGCCCGACATCCCAGTGTAGTTTCGCAGTTCAACAGGTCAAATCGCTGTACTATCCAGTTTTGGGCCTTTGGTATCTAAAAAAAAGCAGTTTGAGTGTGTCGCTCACTGTTCAGCCGCAAATATCTCTATTTAAAAAAGTGTGGTATACCCCAGTAAACAATAACTGTGGTTTTGCCATCCCACGGTAAAAAATCTCTATTATTCAGCTTTTGGTAGTTTTTTCCGTAAAGAAAAACAGTAGTGTCTCCTGACAGTTGTGACACAAAAATATATCTGTTGAAAATAGTCTTGTGTAGGCCCAACATCCCAGTGTGGTTTCGCAGTTCCATGGGTCAAATCGCTGTACTATCCAGTTTTGGGCCTTTGGTATCTAAAAAAAAAAGCAGTTTGAGTGTGTCACTCACTGTTCAGCCGCAAATATCTCTATTTTAAAAAGTGTGGTATACCCCAGTAAACAATAACTGTGGTTTTGCCATCCCACGGTAAAAAATCTCTATTATTCAGGTTTTGGTATATTTTCCGTAAAGAAAAACAGTAGTGTCTCCTGACTGTTGTGACACAAAAATTTATCTGTTGAAAATAGTCTAGTGCAGGCCCGACATCCCAGTGTGGTTTCGCAGTTCAACAGGTCAAATCACTGTACTATCCAGTTTTGGGCCTTTGGTATCTAAAAAAAAGCAGTTTGAGTGTGTCGCTCACTGTTCAGCCGCAAATATCTCTATTTAAAAAAGTGTGGTATACCCCAGTAAACAATAACTGTGGTTTTGCCATCCCACGGTAAAAAATCTCTATTATTCAGCTTTTGGTAGTTTTTTCCGTAAAGAAAAACAGTAGTGTCTCCTGACTGTTGTGACACAAAAATATATCTGTTGAAAATAGTCTTGTGTAGGCCCGACATCCCAGTGTGGTTTCGCAGTTCCATGGGTCTCAAATCGCTGTACTATCCAGTTTTGGGCCTTTGGTAGCTAAAAAAAAAGCAGTTTGATTGTGTCGCTCACTGTTCAGCCGCAAATTTCTCTATTTAAAAAGTGTGGTACACCCCAGTAAACAATAACTGTGGTTTTGCCATCCCACGGTAAAAAATCTCTATTATTCAGATTTTGGTAGTTTTTTCGTTAAGAAAAACAGTAGTGTCTCCTGACTGTTGTGACACAAAAATATATCTGTTGAAAATAGTCTTGTGTAGGCCCAACATCCCAGTGTGGTTTCGCAGTTCCACGGATCAAATCGCTGTACTATCCAGTTTTGGGCCTTTGGTAGCTAAAAAAAAAGCAGTTTGAGTGTGTCGCTCACTGTTCAGCCGCAAATATCTCTATTTAAAAAAGTGTGGTATACCCCAGTAAACAATAACTGTGGTTTTGCCATCCCACGGTAAAAAATCTCTATTATTCAGCTTTTGGTAGTTTTTTCCGTAAAGAAAAACAGTACTGTCTCCTGACTGTTGTGACACAAAAATATATCTGTTGAAAATAGTCTTGTGTAGGCCCAACATCCCAGTGTGGTTTCGCAGTTCCACGGGTCAAATCGCTGTACTATCCAGTTTTGGGCCTTTGGTAGCTAAAAAAAAAGCAGTTTGATTGTGTCGCTCACTGTTCAGCCGCAAATATCTCTATTTAAAAAAGTGTGGTATACCCCAGTAAACAATAACTGTGGTTTTGCCATCCCACGGTAAAAAATCTCTATTATTCAGATTTTTGTAGTTTATTCCGTAAAGAAAAACAGTAGTGTCTCCTGACAGTTGTGACACAAAAATATATCTGTTGAAAATAGTCTTGTGTAGGCCCGACATCCCAGTGTGGTTTCGCAGTTCCATGGGTCAAATCGCTGTACTATCCAGTTTTGGGCCTTTGGTATCTAAAAAAAAAGCAGTTTGAGTTTGTCGCTCACTGTTCAGCCGCAAATATCTCTATTTTAAAAAGTGTGGTATACCCCAGTAAACAATAACTGTGGTTTTGCCATCCCACGGTAAAAAATCTCTATTATTCAGGTTTTGGTATATTTTCCGTAAAGAAAAATAGTAGTGTCTCCTGACTGTTGTGACACAAAAATATATCTGTTGAAAATAGTCTAGTGCAGGCCCGACATCCCAGTGTAGTTTCGCAGTTCAACAGGTCAAATCGCTGTACTATCCAGTTTTGGGCCTTTGGTATCTAAAAAAAAGCAGTTTGAGTGTGTCACTCACTGTTCAGCCGCAAATATCTCTATTTAAAAAAGTGTGGTATACCCCAGTAAACAATAACTGTGGTTTTGCCATCCCACGGTAAAAAATCTCTATTATTCAGCTTTTGGTAGTTTTTTCCGTAAAGAAAAACAGTAGTGTCTCCTGACAGTTGTGACACAAAAATATATCTGTTGAAAATAGTCTTGTGTAGGCCCAACATCCCAGTGTGGTTTCGCAGTTCCATGGGTCAAATCGCTGTACTATCCAGTTTTGGGCCTTTGGTATCTAAAAAAAAAGCAGTTTGAGTGTGTCACTCACTGTTCAGCCGCAAATATCTCTATTTTAAAAAGTGTGGTATACCCCAGTAAACAATAACTGTGGTTTTGCCATCCCACGGTAAAAAATCTCTATTATTCAGGTTTTGGTATATTTTCCGTAAAGAAAAACAGTAGTGTCTCCTGACTGTTGTGACACAAAAATTTATCTGTTGAAAATAGTCTAGTGCAGGCCCGACATCCCAGTGTGGTTTCGCAGTTCAACAGGTCAAATCACTGTACTATCCAGTTTTGGGCCTTTGGTATCTAAAAAAAAGCAGTTTGAGTGTGTCGCTCACTGTTCAGCCGCAAATATCTCTATTTAAAAAAGTGTGGTATACCCCAGTAAACAATAACTGTGGTTTTGCCATCCCACGGTAAAAAATCTCTATTATTCAGCTTTTGGTAGTTTTTTCCGTAAAGAAAAACAGTAGTGTCTCCTGACTGTTGTGACACAAAAATATATCTGTTGAAAATAGTCTTGTGTAGGCCCGACATCCCAGTGTGGTTTCGCAGTTCCATGGGTCTCAAATCGCTGTACTATCCAGTTTTGGGCCTTTGGTAGCTAAAAAAAAAGCAGTTTGATTGTGTCGCTCACTGTTCAGCCGCAAATTTCTCTATTTAAAAAGTGTGGTACACCCCAGTAAACAATAACTGTGGTTTTGCCATCCCACGGTAAAAAATCTCTATTATTCAGATTTTGGTAGTTTTTTCGTTAAGAAAAACAGTAGTGTCTCCTGACTGTTGTGACACAAAAATATATCTGTTGAAAATAGTCTTGTGTAGGCCCAACATCCCAGTGTGGTTTCGCAGTTCCACGGATCAAATCGCTGTACTATCCAGTTTTGGGCCTTTGGTAGCTAAAAAAAAAGCAGTTTGATTGTGTCGCTCACTGTTCATCCGCAAATTTCTCTATTTAAAAAGTGTGGTATACCCCAGTAAACAATAACTGTGGTTTTGCCATCCCACGGCAAAAAATCTCTATTATTCAGGTTTTGGTATATTTTCCGTAAAGAAAAACAGTAGTGTCTCCTGACTGTTGTGACAGAAAAATATATCTGTTGAAAATAGTCTAGTGCAGGCCCGACATCCCAGTGTGGTTTCGCAGTTCCACAGGTCAAATTGCTGTACTATCCAGTTTTGGGCCTTTGGTATCTAAAAAAAAGCAGTTTGATTGTGTCGCTCACTGTTCAGCCGCAAATATCTCTATTTAAAAAAGTGTGGTATACCCAAGTAAACAATAACTGTGGTTTTGCCATCCCACGGTAAAAAATCTCTATTATTCAGATTTTTGTAGTTTATTCCGTAAAGAAAAACAGTAGTGTCTCCTGACAGTTGTGACACAAAAATATATCTGTTGAAAACAGTCTTGTGTAGGCCCGACATCCCACTGTGGTTTTGCAGTTCCATGGGTCAAATCGCTGTACTATCCAGTTTTGGGCCTTTGGTATCTAAAAAAAAAGCAGTTTGAGTGTGTCGCTCACTGTTCAGCCGCAAATATCTCTATTTTAAAAAGTATGGTATACCCCAGTAAACAATAACTGTGGTTTTGCCATCCCACGGTAAAAAATCTCTATTATTCAGGTTTTGGTATATTTTCCGTAAAGAAAAATAGTAGTGTCTCCTGACTGTTGTGACACAAAAATATATCTGTTGAAAATAGTCTAGTGCAGGCCCGACATCCCAGTGTAGTTTCGCAGTTCAACAGGTCAAATCGCTGTACTATCCAGTTTTGGGCCTTTGGTATCTAAAAAAAAGCAGTTTGAGTGTGTCGCTCACTGTTCAGCCGCAAATATCTCTATTTAAAAAAGTGTGGTATACCCCAGTAAACAATAACTGTGGTTTTGCCATCCCACGGTAAAAAATCTCTATTATTAAGCTTTTGGTAGTTTTTTCCGTGAAGAAAAACAGTAGTGTCTCCTGACAGTTGTGACACAAAAATATATCTGTTGAAAATAGTCTTGTGTAGGCCCGACATCCCAGTGTGGTTTCGCAGTTCCATGGGTCAAATCGCTGTACTATCCAGTTTTGGGCCTTTGGTATCTAAAAAAAAAGCAGTTTGAGTGTGTCGCTCACTGTTCAGCCGCAAATATCTCTATTTTAAAAAGTGTGGTATACCCCAGTAAACAATAACTGTGGTTTTGCCATCCCACGGTAAAAGATCTCTATTATTCAGGTTTTGGTATATTTTCCGTAAAGAAAAACAGTAGTGTCTCCTGACTGTTGTGACACAAAAATATATCTGTTGAAAATAGTCTAGTGCAGGCCTGACATCCCAGTGTGGTTTCGCAGTTCAACAGGTCAAATCGCTGTACTATCCAGTTTTGGGCCTTTGGTATCTAAAAAAAAGCAGTTTGAGTGTGTCACTCACTGTTCAGCCACAAATATCTCTATTTAAAAAAGTGTGGTATACCCCAGTAAACAATAACTGTGGTTTTGCCATCCCACGGTAAAAAATCTCTATTATTCAGCTTTTGGTAGTTTTTTCCGTAAAGAAAAACAGTAGTGTCTCCTGACTGTTGTGACACAAAAATATATCTGTTGAAAATAGTCTTGTGTAGGCCCGACATCCCAGTGTGGTTTCGCAGTTCCATGGGTCTCAAATCGCTGTACTATCCAGTTTTGGGCCTTTGGTAGCTAAAAAAAAAGCAGTTTGATTGCGTCGCTCACTGTTCAGCCGCAAATTTCTCTATTTAAAAAGTGTGGTACACCCCAGTAAACAATAACTGTGGTTTTGCCATCCCACGGTAAAAAATGTCTATTATTCAGATTTTGGTAGTTTTTTCGTTAAGAAAAACAGTAGTGTCTCCTGACTGTTGTGACACAAAAATATATCTGTTGAAAATAGTCTTGTGTAGGCCCAACATCCCAGTGTGGTTTCGCAGTTCCACGGGTCAAATCGCTGTACTATCCAGTTTTGGGCCTTTGGTAGCGAAAAAAAAAGCAGTTTGATTGTGTCGCTCACTGTTCATCCGCAAATTTCTCTATTTAAAAAGTGTGGTATACCCCAGTAAACAATAATTGTGGTTTTGCCATCCCACGGCAAAAAATCTCTATTATTCAGGTTTTGGCATATTTTCCGTAAAGAAAAACAGTAGTGTCTCCTGACTGTTGTGACAGAAAAATATATCTGTTGAAAATAGTCTAGTGCAGGCCCGACATCCCAGTGTGGTTTCGCAGTTCCACAGGTCAAATCGCTGTACTATCCAGTTTTGGGCCTTTGGTATCTAAAAAAAAGCAGTTTGAGTGTGTCGCTCACTGTTCAGCCGCAAATATCTCTATTTAAAAAAGTGTGGTATACCCCAGTAAACAATAACTGTGGTTTTGCCATCCCACGGTAAAAAATCTCTATTATTCAGCTTTTGGTAGTTTTTTCCGTAAATAAAAACAGTACTGTCTCCTGACTGTTGTGACACAAAAATATATCTGTTGAAAATAGTCTTGTGTAGGCCCAACATCCCAGTGTGGTTTCGCAGTTCCACGGGTCAAATCGCTGTACTATCCAGTTTTGGGCCTTTGGTAGCTAAAAAAAAAGCAGTTTGAATGTGTCGCTCACTGTTCAGCCGCAAATTTCTCTATTTAAAAAGTGTGGTATACCCCAGTAAACAATAACTGTGGTTTTGCCATCCCACGGTAAAAAATCTCTATTATTCAGCTTTTGGTAGTTTTTTCCGTAAAGAAAAACAGTAGTGTCTCCTGACAGTTGTGCCACAAAAATATATCTGTTGAAAATAGTCTTGTGTACGCCCGACATCCCAGTGTGGTTTCGCAGTTCCATGGGTCAAATCGCTGTACTATCCAGTTTTGGGCCTTTGGTATCTAAAAAAAAAGCAGTTTGAGTGTGTCGCTCACTGTTCAGCCGCAAATATCTCTATTTTAAAAAGTGTGGTATACCCCAGTAAACAATAACTGTGGTTTTGCCATCCCACGGTAAAAAATCTCTATTATTCAGCTTTTGGTAGTTTTTTCCGTAAAGAAAAACAGTAGTGTCTCCTGACTGTTGTGACACAAAAATATATCTGTTGAAAATAGTCTTGTGTAGGCCCGACATCCCAGTGTGGTTTCGCAGTTCCACGTGTCAAATCGCTGTACTATCCAGTTTTGGGCCTTTGGTATCTAAAAAAAAAGCAGTTTGAGTGTGTCGCTCACTGTTCAGCCGCAAATATCTCTATTTAAAAAAGTGTGGTATACCCCAGTGAACAATAACTGTGGTTTTGCCATCTCATGGTAAAAAATCTCCATTCTTCAGGTTTTGGTATATTTTCCGTAAAGAAAAACAGTAGTGTCTCCTGACTGTTGTGACACAAAAATATATCTGTTGAAAATAGTCTAGTGTAGGCCCGACATCCCAGTGTGCTTTCGCAGATCCATGGGTCAAATCGCTGTACTATCCAGTTTTGGGCCTTTGGTATCTTAAAAAAAGCAGTTTGAGTGTGTCGCTCACTGTTCAGCCGCAAATATCTCTATTTAAAAAAGTGTGGTATACCCCAGTAAACAATAACTGTGGTTTTGCCATCCCACGGTAAAAAATCTCTATTATTCAGCTTTTGGTAGTTTTTTCCATAAAGAAAAACAGTACTGTCTCCTGACTGTTGTGACACAAAAATATATCTGTTGAAAATAGTCTTGTGTAGGCCCAACATCCCAGTGTGGTTTCGCAGTTCCACGGGTCAAATCGCTGTACTATCCAGTTTTGGGCCTTTGGTAGCTAAAAAAAAAGCAGTTTGATTGTGTCGCTCACTGTTCAGCCGCAAATTTCTCTATTTAAAAAGTGTGGTATACCCCAGTAAACAATAACTGTGGTTTTGCCATCCCACGGTAAAAAATCTCTATTATTCAGGTTTTGGTATATTTTCCGTAAAGAAAAATAGTAGTTTCTCCTGACTGTTGTGACACAAAAATATATCTGTTGAAAATAGTCTTGTGTAGGCCCGACATCCCAGTGTGGTTTCGCAGTTCCATGGGTCAAATCGCTGTACTATCCAGTTTTGGGCCTTTGGTATCTAAAAAAAAAGCAGTTTGAGTGTGTCGCTCACTGTTCAGCCGCAAATATCTCTATTTAAAAAGTGTGGTATACCCCAGTAAACAATAACTGTGGTTTTGCCATCCCACGGTAAAAAATCTCTATTATTCAGGTTTTGGTATATTTTCCGTAAAGAAAAATAGTAGTGTCTCCTGACTGTTGTGACACAAAAATATATCTGTTGAAAATAGTCTAGTGCAGGCCCGACATCCCAGTGTAGATTCGCAGTTCAACAGGTCAAATCGCTGTACTATCCAGTTTTGGGCCTTTGGTATCTAAAAAAAAGCAGTTTGAGTGTGTCGCTCACTGTTCAGCCGCAAATATCTCTATTCAAAAAAGTGTGGTATACCCCAGTAAACAATAACTGTGGTTTTGCCATCCCACGGTAAAAAATCTCTATTATTCAGCTTTTGGTAGTTTTTTCCGTAAAGAAAAACAGTAGTGTCTCCTGACAGTTGTGACACAAAAATATATCTGTTGAAAATAGTCTTGTGTAGGCCCGACATCCCAGTGTGGTTTCGCAGTTCCATGGGTCAAATCGCTGTACTATCCAGTTTTGGGCCTTTGGTATCTAAAAAAAAAGCAGTTTCAGTGTGTCGCTCACTGTTCAGCCGCAAATATCTCTATTTTAAAAAGTGTGGTATACCCCAGTAAACAATAACTGTGGTTTTGCCATCCCACGGTAAAAAATCTCTATTATTCAGGTTTTGGCATATTTTCCGTAAAGAAAAACAGTAGTGTCTCCTGACTGTTGTGACACAAAAATATATCTGTTGAAAATAGTCTAGTGCAGGCCCGACATCCCAGTGTGGTTTCGCAGTTCAACAGGTCAAATCGCTGTACTATCCAGTTTTGGGCCTTTGGTATCTAAAAAAAAGCAGTTTGAGTGTGTCGCTCACTGTTCAGCCGCAAATATCTCTATTTAAAAAAGTGTGGTATACCCCAGTAAACAATAACTGTGGTTTTGCCATCCCACGGTAAAAAATCTCTATTATTCAGCTTTTGGTAGTTTTTTCCGTAAAGAAAAACAGTAGTGTCTCCTGACTGTTGTGACACAAAAATATATCTGTTGAAAATAGTCTTGTGTAGGCCCGACATCCCAGTGTGGTTTCGCAGTTCCATGGGTCTCAAATCGCTGTACTATCCAGTTTTGGGCCTTTGGTAGCTAAAAAAAAAGCAGTTTGATTGTGTCGCTCACTGTTCAGCCGCAAATTTCTCTATTTAAAAAGTGTGGTACACCCCAGTAAACAATAACTGTGGTTTTGCCATCCCACGGTAAAAAATGTCTATTATTCAGATTTTGGTAGTTTTTTCGTTAAGAAAAACAGTAGTGTCTCCTGACTGTTGTGACACAAAAATATATCTGTTGAAAATAGTCTTGTGTAGGCCCAACATCCCAGTGTGGTTTCGCAGTTCCACGGGTCAAATCGCTGTACTATCCAGTTTTGGGCCTTTGGTAGCTAAAAAAAAAGCAGTTTGATTGTGTCGCTCACTGTTCATCCGCAAATTTCTCTATTTAAAAAGTGTGGTATACCCCAGTAAACAATAACTGTGGTTTTGCCATCCCACGGCAAAAAATCTCTATTATTCAGGTTTTGGTATATTTTCCGTAAAGAAAAACAGTAGTGTCTCCTGACTGTTTTGACAGAAAAATATATCTGTTGAAAATAGTCTAGTGCAGGCCCGACATCCCAGTGTGGTTTCGCAGTTCCACAGGTCAAATCGCTGTACTATCCAGTTTTGGGCCTTTGGTATCTAAAAAAAAGCAGTTTGAGTGTGTCGCTCACTGTTCAGCCGCAAATATCTCTATTTAAAAAAGTGTGGTATACCCCAGTAAACAATAACTGTGGTTTTGCCATCCCACGGTAAAAAATCTCTATTATTCAGCTTTTGGTAGTTTTTTCCGTAAAGAAAAACAGTACTGTCTCCTGACTGTTGTGACACAAAAATATATCTGTTGAAAATAGTCTTGTGTAGGCCCGACATCCCAGTGTGGTTTCGCAGTTCCATGGGTCAAATCGCTGTACTATCCAGTTTTGGGCCTTTGGTATCTAAAAAAAAAGCAGTTTGAGTGTGTCGCTCACTGTTCAGCCGCAATTATCTCTATTTTAAAAAGTGTGGTATACCCCAGTAAACAATAACTGTGGTTTTGCCATCCCACGGTAAAAAATCTCTATTATTCAGCTTTTGGTAGTTTTTTCCGTAAAGAAAAACAGTAGTGTCTCCTGACTGTTGTGACACAAAAATATATCTGTTGAAAATAGTCTTGTGTAGGCCCGACATCCCAGTGTGGTTTCGCAGTTCCACGTGTCAAATCGCTGTACTATCCAGTTTTGGGCCTTTGATATCTAAAAAAAAAGCAGTTTGAGTGTGTCGCTCACTGTTCAGCTGCAAATATCTCTATTTAAAAAAGTGTGGTATACCCCAGTAAACAATAACTGTGGTTTTGCCATCCCATGGTAAAAAATCTCTATTCTTCAGGTTTTGGTATATTTTCCGTAAAGAAAAACAGTAGTGTCTCCTGACTGTTGTGACACAAAAATATATCTGTTGAAAATAGTCTAGTGTAGGCCCGACATCCCAGTGTGCTTTCGCAGATCCATGGGTCAAATCGCTGTACTATCCAGTTTTGGGCCTTTGGTATCTAAAAAAAAGCAGTTTGAGTGTGTCGCTCACTGTTCAGCCGCAAATATCTCTATTTAAAAAAGTGTGGTATACCCCAGTAAACAATAACTGTGGTTTTGCCATCCCACGGTAAAAAATCTCTATTATTCAGCTTTTGGTAGTTTTTTCCGTAAAGAAAAACAGTAGTGTCTCCTGACTGTTGTGACACAAAAATATATCTGTTGAAAATAGTCTTGTGTAGGCCCAACATCCCAGTGTGGTTTCGCAGTTCCACGGGTCAAATCGCTGTACTATCCAGTTTTGAGCCTTTGGTAGCTAAAAAAAAAGCAGTTTGATTGTGTCGCTCACTGTTCAGCCGCAAATTTCTCTATTTAAAAAGTGTGGTATACCCCAGTAAACAATAACTGTGGTTTTGCCATCCCACGGTAAAAAATCTCTATTATTCAGATTTTTGTAGTTTATTCCGTAAAGAAAAACAGTAGTGTCTCCTGACAGTTGTGACACAAAAATATATCTGTTGAAAATAGTCTTGTGTAGGCCCGACATCCCAGTGTGGTTTCGCAGTTCCATGGGTCAAATCGCTGTACTATCCAGTTTTGGGCCTTTGGTATCTAAAAAAAAAGCAGTTTGAGTGTGTCGCTCACTGTTCAGCCGCAAATATCTCTATTTTAAAAAGTGTGGTATACCCCAGTAAACAATAACTGTGGTTTTGCCATCCCACGGTAAAAAATCTCTATTATTCAGGTTTTGGTATATTTTCCGTAAAGAAAAATAGTAGTGTCTCCTGACTGTTGTGACACAAAAATATATCTGTTGAAAATAGTCTAGTGCAGGCCCGACATCCCAGTGTGGTTTCGCAGTTCAACAGGTCAAATCGCTGTACTATCCAGTTTTGGGCCTTTGGTATCTAAAAAAAAGCAGTTTGAGTGTGTCGCTCACTGTTCAGCCGCAAATTTCTCTATTTAAAAAGTGTGGTACACCCCAGTAAACAATAACTGTGGTTTTGCCATCCCACGGTAAAAAATGTCTATTATTCAGATTTTGGTAGTTTTTTCGTTAAGAAAAACAGTAGTGTCTCCTGACTGTTGTGACACAAAAATATATCTGTTGAAAATAGTCTTGTGTAGGCCCAACATCCCAGTGTGGTTTCGCAGTTCCACGGGTCAAATCGCTGTACTATCCAGTTTTGGGCCTTTGGTAGCGAAAAAAAAAGCAGTTTGATTGTGTCGCTCACTGTTCATCCGCAAATTTCTCTATTTAAAAAGTGTGGTATACCCCAGTAAACAATAACTGTGGTTTTGCCATCCCACGGCAAAAAATCTCTATTATTCAGGTTTTGGCATATTTTCCGTAAAGAAAAACAGTAGTGTCTCCTGACTGTTGTGACAGAAAAATATATCTGTTGAAAATAGTCTAGTGCAGGCCCGACATCCCAGTGTGGTTTCGCAGTTCCACAGGTCAAATCGCTGTACTATCCAGTTTTGGGCCTTTGGTATCTAAAAAAAAGCAGTTTGAGTGTGTCGCTCACTGTTCAGCCGCAAATATCTCTATTTAAAAAAGTGTGGTATACCCCAGTAAACAATAACTGTGGTTTTGCCATCCCACGGTAAAAAATCTCTATTATTCAGCTTTTGGTAGTTTTTTCCGTAAAGAAAAACAGTACTGTCTCCTGACTGTTGTGACACAAAAATATATCTGTTGAAAATAGTCTTGTGTAGGCCCAACATCCCAGTGTGGTTTCGCAGTTCCACGGGTCAAATCGCTGTACTATCCAGTTTTGGGCCTTTGGTAGCTAAAAAAAAAGCAGTTTGAATGTGTCGCTCACTGTTCAGCCGCAAATTTCTCTATTTAAAAAGTGTGGTATACCCCAGTAAACAATAACTGTGGTTTTGCCATCCCACGGTAAAAAATCTCTATTATTCAGCTTTTGGTAGTTTTTTCCGTAAAGAAAAACAGTAGTGTCTCCTGACAGTTGTGCCACAAAAATATATCTGTTGAAAATAGTCTTGTGTACGCCCGACATCCCAGTGTGGTTTCGCAGTTCCATGGGTCAAATCGCTGTACTATCCAGTTTTGGGCCTTTGGTATCTAAAAAAAAAGCAGTTTGAGTGTGTCGCTCACTGTTCAGCCGCAAATATCTCTATTTTAAAAAGTGTGGTATACCCCAGTAAACAATAACTGTGGTTTTTCCATCCCACGGTAAAAAATCTCTATTATTCAGCTTTTGGTAGTTTTTTCCGTAAAGAAAAACAGTAGTGTCTCCTGACTGTTGTGACACAAAAATATATCTGTTGAAAATAGTCTTGTGTAGGCCCGACATCCCAGTGTGGTTTCGCAGTTCCACGTGTCAAATCGCTGTACTATCCAGTTTTGGGCCTTTGGTATCTAAAAAAAAAGCAGTTTGAGTGTGTCGCTCACTGTTCAGCCGCAAATATCTCTATTTAAAAAAGTGTGGTATACCCCAGTGAACAATAACTGTGGTTTTGCCATCTCATGGTAAAAAATCTCCATTCTTCAGGTTTTGGTATATTTTCCGTAAAGAAAAACAGTAGTGTCTCCTGACTGTTGTGACACAAAAATATATCTGTTGAAAATAGTCTAGTGTAGGCCCGACATCCCAGTGTGCTTTCGCAGATCCATGGGTCAAATCGCTGTACTATCCAGTTTTGGGCCTTTGGTATCTTAAAAAAAGAAGTTTGAGTGTGTCGCTCACTGTTCAGCCGCAAATATCTCTATTTAAAAAAGTGTGGTATACCCCAGTAAACAATAACTGTGGTTTTGCCATCCCACGGTAAAAAATCTCTATTATTCAGCTTTTGGTAGTTTTTTCCGTAAAGAAAAACAGTACTGTCTCCTGACTGTTGTGACACAAAAATATATCTGTTGAAAATAGTCTTGTGTAGGCCCGACATCCCAGTGTGGTTTCGCAGTTCCATGGGTCAAATCGCTGTACTATCCAGTTTTGGGCCTTTGGTATCTAAAAAAAAAGCAGTTTGAGTGTGTCGCTCACTGTTCAGCCGCAAATATCTCTATTTAAAAAGTGTGGTATACCCCAGTAAACAATAACTGTGGTTTTGCCATCCCACGGTAAAAAATCTCTATTATTCAGGTTTTGGTATATTTTCCGTAAAGAAAAATAGTAGTGTCTCCTGACTGTTGTGACACAAAAATATATCTGTTGAAAATAGTCTAGTGCAGGCCCGACATCCCAGTGTAGATTCGCAGTTCAACAGGTCAAATCGCTGTACTATCCAGTTTTGGGCCTTTGGTATCTAAAAAAAAGCAGTTTGAGTGTGTCGCTCACTGTTCAGCCGCAAATATCTCTATTCAAAAAAGTGTGGTATACCCCAGTAAACAATAACTGTGGTTTTGCCATCCCACGGTAAAAAATCTCTATTATTCAGCTTTTGGTAGTTTTTTCCGTAAAGAAAAACAGTAGTGTCTCCTGACAGTTGTGACACAAAAATATATCTGTTGAAAATAGTCTTGTGTAGGCCCGACATCCCAGTGTGGTTTCGCAGTTCCATGGGTCAAATCGCTGTACTATCCAGTTTTGGGCCTTTGGTATCTAAAAAAAAAGCAGTTTCAGTGTGTCGCTCACTGTTCAGCCGCAAATATCTCTATTTTAAAAAGTGTGGTATACCCCAGTAAACAATAACTGTGGTTTTGCCATCCCACGGTAAAAAATCTCTATTATTCAGGTTTTGGCATATTTTCCGTAAAGAAAAACAGTAGTGTCTCCTGACTGTTGTGACACAAAAATATATCTGTTGAAAATAGTCTAGTGCAGGCCCGACATCCCAGTGTGGTTTCGCAGTTCAACAGGTCAAATCGCTGTACTATCCAGTTTTGGGCCTTTGGTATCTAAAAAAAAGCAGTTTGAGTGTGTCGCTCACTGTTCAGCCGCAAATATCTCTATTTAAAAAAGTGTGGTATACCCCAGTAAACAATAACTGTGGTTTTGCCATCCCACGGTAAAAAATCTCTATTATTCAGCTTTTGGTAGTTTTTTCCGTAAAGAAAAACAGTAGTGTCTCCTGACTGTTGTGACACAAAAATATATCTGTTGAAAATAGTCTTGTGTAGGCCCGACATCCCAGTGTGGTTTCGCAGTTCCATGGGTCTCAAATCGCTGTACTATCCAGTTTTGGGCCTTTGGTAGCTAAAAAAAAAGCAGTTTGATTGTGTCGCTCACTGTTCAGCCGCAAATTTCTCTATTTAAAAAGTGTGGAACACCCCAGTAAACAATAACTGTGGTTTTGCCATCCCACGGTAAAAAATGTCTATTATTCAGATTTTGGTAGTTTTTTCGTTAAGAAAAACAGTAGTGTCTCCTGACTGTTGTGACACAAAAATATATCTGTTGAAAATAGTCTTGTGTAGGCCCAACATCCCAGTGTGGTTTCGCAGTTCCACGGGTCAAATCGCTGTACTATCCAGTTTTGGGCCTTTGGTAGCTAAAAAAAAAGCAGTTTGATTGTGTCGCTCACTGTTCATCCGCAAATTTCTCTATTTAAAAAGTGTGGTATACCCCAGTAAACAATAACTGTGGTTTTGCCATCCCACGGCAAAAAATCTCTATTATTCAGGTTTTGGTATATTTTCCGTAAAGAAAAACAGTAGTGTCTCCTGACTGTTTTGACAGAAAAATATATCTGTTGAAAATAGTCTAGTGCAGGCCCGACATCCCAGTGTGGTTTCGCAGTTCCACAGGTCAAATCGCTGTACTATCCAGTTTTGGGCCTTTGGTATCTAAAAAAAAGCAGTTTGAGTGTGTCGCTCACTGTTCAGCCGCAAATATCTCTATTTAAAAAAGTGTGGTATACCCCAGTAAACAATAACTGTGGTTTTGCCATCCCACGGTAAAAAATCTCTATTATTCAGCTTTTGGTAGTTTTTTCCGTAAAGAAAAACAGTACTGTCTCCTGACTGTTGTGACACAAAAATATATCTGTTGAAAATAGTCTTGTGTAGGCCCGACATCCCAGTGTGGTTTCGCAGTTCCATGGGTCAAATCGCTGTACTATCCAGTTTTGGGCCTTTGGTATCTAAAAAAAAAAGCAGTTTGAGTGTGTCGCTCACTGTTCAGCCGCAATTATCTCTATTTTAAAAAGTGTGGTATACCCCAGTAAACAATAACTGTGGTTTTGCCATCCCACGGTAAAAAATCTCTATTATTCAGCTTTTGGTAGTTTTTTCCGTAAAGAAAAACAGTAGTGTCTCCTGACTGTTGTGACACAAAAATATATCTGTTGAAAATAGTCTTGTGTAGGCCCGACATCCCAGTGTGGTTTCGCAGTTCCACGTGTCAAATCGCTGTACTATCCAGTTTTGGGCCTTTGATATCTAAAAAAAAAGCAGTTTGAGTGTGTCGCTCACTGTTCAGCTGCAAATATCTCTATTTAAAAAAGTGTGGTATACCCCAGTAAACAATAACTGTGGTTTTGCCATCCCATGGTAAAAAATCTCTATTCTTCAGGTTTTGGTATATTTTCCGTAAAGAAAAACAGTAGTGTCTCCTGACTGTTGTGACACAAAAATATATCTGTTGAAAATAGTCTAGTGTAGGCCCAACATCCCAGTGTGCTTTCGCAGATCCATGGGTCAAATCGCTGTACTATCCAGTTTTGGGCCTTTGGTATCTAAAAAAAAGCAGTTTGAGTGTGTCGCTCACTGTTCAGCCGCAAATATCTCTATTTAAAAAAGTGTGGTATACCCCAGTAAACAATAACTGTGGTTTTGCCATCCCACGGTAAAAAATCTCTATTATTCAGCTTTTGGTAGTTTTTTCCGTAAAGAAAAACAGTACTGTCTCCTGACTGTTGTGACACAAAAATATATCTGTTGAAAATAGTCTTGTGTAGGCCCAACATCCCAGTGTGGTTTCGCAGTTCCACGGGTCAAATCGCTGTACTATCCAGTTTTGAGCCTTTGGTAGCTAAAAAAAAAGCAGTTTGATTGTGTCGCTCACTGTTCAGCCGCAAATTTCTCTATTTAAAAAGTGTGGTATACCCCAGTAAACAATAACTGTGGTTTTGCCATCCCACGGTAAAAAATCTCTATTATTCAGATTTTTGTAGTTTATTCCGTAAAGAAAAACAGTAGTGTCTCCTGACAGTTGTGACACAAAAATATATCTGTTGAAAATAGTCTTGTGTAGGCCCGACATCCCAGTGTGGTTTCGCAGTTCCATGGGTCAAATCGCTGTACTATCCAGTTTTGGGCCTTTGGTATCTAAAAAAAAAGCAGTTTGAGTGTGTCGCTCACTGTTCAGCCGCAAATATCTCTATTTTAAAAAGTGTGGTATACCCCAGTAAACAATAACTGTGGTTTTGCCATCCCACGGTAAAAAATCTCTATTATTCAGCTTTTGGTAGTTTTTTCCGTAAAGAAAAACAGTAGTGTCTCCTGACAGTTGTGACACAAAAATATATCTGTTGAAAATAATCTTGTGTAGGCCCGACATCCCAGTGTGGTTTCGCAGTTCCATGGGTCAAATCGCTGTACTATCCAGTTTTGGGCCTTTGGTATCTAAAAAAAAAGCAGTTTGAGTGTGTCGCTCACTGTTCAGCCGCAAATATCTCTATTTTAAAAAGTGTGGTATACCCCAGTAAACAATAACTGTGGTTTTGCCATCCCACGGTAAAAAATCTCTATTATTCAGCTTTTGGTAGTTTTTTCCGTAAAGAAAAACAGTAGTGTCTCCTGACTGTTGTGACACAAAAATATTTCTGTTGAAAATAGTCTTGTGTAGGCCCGACATCCCAGTGTGGTTTCGCAGTTCCACGTGTCAAATCGCTGTACTATCCAGTTTTGGGCCTTTGGTATCTAAAAAAAAAGCAGTTTGAGTGTGTCGCTCACTGTTCAGCCGCAAATATCTCTATTTAAAAAAGTGTGGTATACCCCAGTAAACAATAACTGTGGTTTTGCCATCCCATGGTAAAAAATCTCTATTCTTCAGGTTTTGGTATATTTTCCGTAAAGAAAAACAGTAGTGTCTCCTGACTGTTGTGACACAAAAATATATCTGTTGAAAATAGTCTAGTGTAGGCCCGACATCCCAGTGTGCTTTCGCAGTTCCTCAGGTCAAATCGCTGTACTATCCAGTTTTGGGCCTTTGGTATCTAAAAAAAAAGCAGTTTGAGTGTGTCGCTCACTGTTCAGCCACAAATATCTCTATTTAAAAAAGTGTGGTATACCCCAGTAAACAATAACTGTGGTTTTGCCATCCCACGGTAAAAAATCTCTATTATTCAGCTTTTGGTAGTTTTTTCCGTAAAGAAAAACAGTAGTGTCTCCTGACTGTAGTGACACAAACATATATCTGTTGAAAATAGTCTTGAGTAGGCCCGACATCCCAGTGTGGTTTCGCAGATCCATGGTTCAAATCGCTGTACTATCCAGTTTTGGGCCTTTGGTATCTAAAAAAAAAGCAGTTTGAGTGTGTCGCTCACTGTTCAGCCGCAAATATCTCTATTTAAAAAAGTATGGTATAAACCAGTAAACAATAACTGTGGTTTTGCCATCCCACAGTAAAAAATCTCTATTATTCAGCTTTTGGTAGTTTTTTCCGTAAAGAAAAACAGTAGTGTCTCCTGACTGTTGTGACACAAAAATATATCTGTTGAAAATAGTCTTGTGTAGGCCCGACATCCCAGTGTGGTTTCGCAGTTCCATGGGTCAAATCGCTGTACTATCCAGTTTTGGGCCTTTGGTATCTAAAAAAAAAGCAGTTTGAGTGTGTCGCTCACTGTTCAGCCGCAATTATCTCTATTTTAAAAAGTGTGGTATACCCCAGTAAACAATAACTGTGGTTTTGCCATCCCACGGTAAAAAATCTCTATTATTCAGCTTTTGGTAGTTTTTTCCGTAAAGAAAAACAGTAGTGTCTCCTGACTGTTGTGACACAAAAATATATCTGTTGAAAATAGTCTTGTGTAGGCCCGACATCCCAGTGTGGTTTCGCAGTTCCACGTGTCAAATCGCTGTACTATCCAGTTTTGGGCCTTTGATATCTAAAAAAAAAGCAGTTTGAGTGTGTCGCTCACTGTTCAGCTGCAAATATCTCTATTTAAAAAAGTGTGGTATACCCCAGTAAACAATAACTGTGGTTTTGCCATCCCATGGTAAAAAATCTCTATTCTTCAGGTTTTGGTATATTTTCCGTAAAGAAAAACAGTAGTGTCTCCTGACTGTTGTGACACAAAAATATATCTGTTGAAAATAGTCTAGTGTAGGCCCGACATCCCAGTGTGCTTTCGCAGATCCATGGGTCAAATCGCTGTACTATCCAGTTTTGGGCCTTTGGTATCTAAAAAAAAGCAGTTTGAGTGTGTCGCTCACTGTTCAGCCGCAAATATCTCTATTTAAAAAAGTGTGGTATACCCCAGTAAACAATAACTGTGGTTTTGCCATCCCACGGTAAAAAATCTCTATTATTCAGCTTTTGGTAGTTTTTTCCGTAAAGAAAAACAGTACTGTCTCCTGACTGTTGTGACACAAAAATATATCTGTTGAAAATAGTCTTGTGTAGGCCCAACATCCCAGTGTGGTTTCGCAGTTCCACGGGTCAAATCGCTGTACTATCCAGTTTTGAGCCTTTGGTAGCTAAAAAAAAAGCAGTTTGATTGTGTCGCTCACTGTTCAGCCGCAAATTTCTCTATTTAAAAAGTGTGGTATACCCCAGTAAACAATAACTGTGGTTTTGCCATCCCACGGTAAAAAATCTCTATTATTCAGATTTTTGTAGTTTATTCCGTAAAGAAAAACAGTAGTGTCTCCTGACAGTTGTGACACAAAAATATATCTGTTGAAAATAGTCTTGTGTAGGCCCGACATCCCAGTGTGGTTTCGCAGTTCCATGGGTCAAATCGCTGTACTATCCAGTTTTGGGCCTTTGGTATCTAAAAAAAAAGCAGTTTGAGTGTGTCGCTCACTGTTCAGCCGCAAATATCTCTATTTTAAAAAGTGTGGTATACCCCAGTAAACAATAACTGTGGTTTTGCCATCCCACGGTAAAAAATCTCTATTATTCAGCTTTTGGTAGTTTTTTCCGTAAAGAAAAACAGTAGTGTCTCCTTACTGTTGTGACACAAAAATATTTCTGTTGAAAATAGTCTTGTGTAGGCCCGACATCCCAGTGTGGTTTCGCAGTTCCACGTGTCAAATCGCTGTACTATCCAGTTTTGGGCCTTTGGTATCTAAAAAAAAAGCAGTTTGAGTGTGTCGCTCACTGTTCAGCCGCAAATATCTCTATTTAAAAAAGTGTGGTATACCCCAGTAAACAATAACTGTGGTTTTGCCATCCCATGGTAAAAAATCTCTATTCTTCAGGTTTTGGTATATTTTCCGTAAAGAAAAACAGTAGTGTCTCCTGACTGTTGTGACACAAAAATATATCTGTTGAAAATAGTCTAGTGTAGGCCCGACATCCCAGTGTGCTTTCGCAGTTCCTCAGGTCAAATCGCTGTACTATCCAGTTTTGGGCCTTTGGTATCTAAAAAAAAAGCAGTTTGAGTGTGTCGCTCACTGTTCAGCCACAAATATCTCTATTTAAAAAAGTGTGGTATACCCCAGTAAACAATAACTGTGGTTTTGCCATCCCACGGTAAAAAATCTCTATTATTCAGCTTTTGGTAGTTTTTTCCGTAAAGAAAAACAGTAGTGTCTCCTGACTGTAGTGACACAAACATATATCTGTTGAAAATAGTCTTGAGTAGGCCCGACATCCCAGTGTGGTTTCGCAGATCCATGGTTCAAATCGCTGTACTATCCAGTTTTGGGCCTTTGGTATCTAAAAAAAAAGCAGTTTGAGTGTGTCGCTCACTGTTCAGCCGCAAATATCTCTATTTAAAAAAGTATGGTATAAACCAGTAAACAATAACTGTGGTTTTGCCATCCCACAGTAAAAAATCTCTATTATTCAGCTTTTGGTAGTTTTTTCCGTAAAGAAAAACAGTAGTGTCTCCTGACTGTTGTGACACAAAAATATATCTGTTGAAAATAGTCTTGTGTAGGCCCGACATCCCAGTGTGGTTTCGCAGTTCCACGCGTCAAATCGCTGTACTATCCAGTTTTGGGCCTTTGGTATCTAAAAAAAAAGCAGTTTGAGTGTGTCGCTCACTGTTCAGCCGCAAATTTCTCTATTTAAAAAAGTGTGGTATACCCCAGTAAACAATAACTGTGGTTTTGCCATCCCATGGTAAAAAATCTCTATTCTTCAGGTTTTGGTATATTTTCCGAAAAGAAAAACAGTAGTGTCTCCTGACTGTTGTGACACAAAAATATATCTGTTGAAAATAGTCTAGTGTAGGCCCGACATCCCAGTGTGCTTTCGCAGTTCCTCAGGTCAAATCGCTGTACTATCCAGTTTTGGGCCTTTGGTATCTAAAAAAAAAGCAGTTTGAGTGTGTCGCTCACTGTTCAGCCACAAATATCTCAATTTAAAAAAGTGTGGTATACCCCAGTAAACAATAACTGTGGTTTTGACATCCCACTGTAAAAAATCTCTATTATTCAGCTTTTGGTAGTTTTTTCTGTAAAGAAAAACAGTAGTGTCTCCTGACTGTTGTGACACAAAAATATATCTGTTGAAAATTGTCTTGTGTAGGCCCGACATCCCAGTGTGGTTTCGCAGATCCATTGGTCAAATCGCTGTACTATCCAGTTTTGGGCCTTTGGTATCTAAAAAAAAAGCAGTTTGAGTGTGTCGCTCACTGTTCAGCCGCAAATATCTCTATTTAAAAAAGTGTGGTATACCCCAGTAAACAATAACTGTGGTTTTGCCATTCCACGGTAAAAAATCTCTATAATTCAGGTTTTGGTATATTTTCCGTAAAGAAAAACAGTAGTGTCTCCTGACTGTTGTGACACAAAAATATATCTGTTGAAAATAGTCTTGTGTAGGCCCAACATCCCAGTGTGGTATCGCAGATCCATTGGTCAAATCGCTGTACTATCGAGTTTTGGGCCTTTGGTATCTAAAAAAAAAGCAGTTTGAGTGTGTCGCTCACTGTTCAGCCGCAAATATCTCTATTTAAAAAAATGTGGTATACCCCAGAAAACAATAACTGTGGTTTTGCCATCCCACGGTAAAAAATCTCTATAATTCAGGTTTTGGTATATTTTCCATAAAGAAAAACAGTAGTGTCTCCTGACTGTTGTGACACAAAAATATATCTGTTGAAAATAGTCTTGTGTAGGCCCAACATCCCAGTGTGGTTTCGCAGTTCCACGGGTCAAATCACTGTACTATCCAGTTTTGGGCCTTTGGTAGCTAAAAAAAAAGCAGTTTGATTGTGTCGCTCACTGTTCAGCCGCAAATTTCTCTATTTAAAAAAGTGTGGTATACCCCAGTAAACAATAACTGTGGTTTTGCCATCCCACGGTAAAAAATCTCTATTATTCAGGTTTTGGTATATTTTCCGTAAAGAAAAACAGTAGTGTCTCCTGACTGTTGTGACACAAAAATATATCTGTTGAAAATAGTCTAGTGTAGGCCCGACATCCCAGTGTGGTTTCGCAGTTCCACAGGTCAAATCGCTGTACTATCCAGTTTTGGGCCTTTGGTATCTAAAAAAAAAGCAGCTTGAGTGTGTCGCTCACTGTTCAGCCACAAATATCTCAATTTAAAAAAGTGTGGTATACCCCAGTAAACAATAACTGTGGTTTTGACATCCCACTGTTAAAAATCTCTATTATTCAGCTTTTGGTAGTTTTTTCTGTAAAGAAAAACAGTAGTGTCTCCTGACTGTTGTGACACAAAAATATATCTGTTGAAAATAGTCTTGTGTAGGCCCGACATCCCAGTGTGGTTTCGCAGATCCATTGGTCAAATCACTGTACTATCCAGTTTTGGGCCTTTGGTATCTAAAAAAAAAGCAGTTTGAGTGTGTCGCTCACTGTTGAGCCACAAATATCTCAATTTAAAAAAGTGTGGTATACCCCAGTAAACAATAACTGTGGTTTTGACATCCCACTGTAAAAAATCTCTATTATTCATCTTTTGGTAGTTTTTTCTGTAAAGAAAAACAGTAGTGTCTCCTGACTGTTGTGACACAAAAATATATCTGTTGAAAATAATCTTGTGTAGGCCCGACATCCCAGTGTGGTTTCGCAGATCTATTGGTCAAATTGCTGTACTATCCAGTTTTGGGCCTTTGGTATCTAAAATAAAAGCAGTTTGAGTGTGTCGCTCACTGTTCAGACGCAAATATCTCTATTTAAAAAAGTGTGGTATACCCCAGTAAACAATAACTGTGGTTTTGCCATCCCACGGTAAAAAATCTCTATAATTCAGGTTTTGGTATATTTTCCGTAAAGAACAACAGTAGTGTCTCCTGACTGTTGTGACACAAAAATATATCTGTTGAAAATAGTCTTGTGTAGGCCCGACATCCCAGTGTGGTTTCGCAGATCCATTGGTCAAATCGCTGTACTATCCAGTTTTGGGCCTTTGGTATCTAAAAAAAAAGCAGTTTGAGTGTATCGCTCACTGTTCAGCCACAAATATCTCTATTTAAAAAAGTGTGGTATACCCAAGTAAACAATAACTGTGGTTTTGCCATCCCACTGTAAAAATCTCTATTATTCAAGTTTTGGTATATTTTCCGTAAAGAAAAACAGTAGTGTCTCCTGACTGTTGTGACACAAAAATATATCTGTTGAAAATAGTCTAGTGTAGGCCCGACATCCCAGTGTGGTTTCGCAGTTCCACAGGTCAAATCGCTGTACTATCCAGTTTTGGGCCTTTGGTATCTAAAAAAAAAGCAGTTTGAGTGTGTCGCTCACTGTTCAGCCACAAATATCTCAATTTAAAAAAGTGTGGTTTACCCCAGTAAACAATAACTGTGGTTTTGACATCCCACTGTAAGAAATCTCTATTATTCAGCTTTTGGTAGTTTTTTCTGTAAAGAAAAATAGTAGTGTCTCCTGACTGTTGTGACACAAAAACATATCTGTTGAAAATAGTCTTGTGTAGGCCCGACATCCCAGTGTGGTTTCGCAGATCCATTGGTCAAATCGCTGTACTATCCAGTTTTGGGCCTTTGGTATCTAAAAAAAAAGCAGTTTGAGTGTGTCGCTCACTGTTCAGCCACAAATATCTCAATTTAAAAAAGTGTGGTATACCCCAGTAAACAATGACTGTGGTTTTGACATCCCACTGTAAAAAATCTCTATTATTCAGCTTTTGGTAGTTTTTTCTGTAAAGAAAAACAGTAGTGTCTCCTGACTGTTGTGACACAAAAATATATCTGTTGAAAATAGTCTTGTGTAGGCCCGACATCCCAGTGTGGTTTCGCAGATCCATTGGTCAAATCGCTGTACTATCCAGTTTTGGGCCTTTGGTATCTAAAAAAAAAGCAGTTTGAGTGTGTCGCTCACCGTTCAGCCGCAAATATCTCTATTTAAAAAAGTGTGGTATACCCCAGTAAACAATAACTGTGGTTTTGCCATCCCACGGTAAAAAATCTCTATAATTCAGGTTTTGGTATATTTTCCATAAAGAAAAACAGTAGTGTCTCCTGACTGTTGTGACACAAAAATATATCTGTTGAAAATAGTCTTGTGTAGGCCCGACATCCCAGTGTGGTTTCGCAGATCCATTGGTCAAATCGCTGTACTATCCAGTTTTGGGCCTTTGGTATCTAAAAAAAAAGCAGTTTGAGTGTGTCGCTCACTGTTCAGCCGCAAATATCTCTATTTAAAAAAGCATGGTATACCCCAGTAAACAATAACTGTGGTTTTGCCATCCCACGGTAAAAAATCTCTATTATTCAGCTTTAGGTAGTTTTTTCCGTAAAGAAAAACAGTAGTGTCTCCTGACTGTTGTGACACAAAAATATATCTGTTGAAAATAGTCTTGTGTAGGCCCAACATCCCAGTGTGGTTTCGCAGATCCATTGGTCAAATCGCTGTACTATCCAGTTTTGGGCCTTTGGTATCTAAAAAAAAAGCAGTTTGAGTGTGTCGCTCACTGTTCAGCCGCAATTATCTCTATTTAAAAAAGTGTGGTATACCCCAGTAAACAATAACTGTGGTTTTGCCATCCCACGGTAAAAAATCTCTATAATTCAGGTTTTGGTATATTTTTCGTAAAGAAAAACAGTAGTGTCTCCTGACTGTTGTGACACAAAAATATATCTGTTGAAAATAGTCTTGTGTAGGCCCAACATCCCAGTGTGGTTTCGCAGTTCCACGGGTCAAATCGCTGTACTATCCAGTTTTGGGCCTTTGGTAGCTAAAAAAAAAGCAGTTTGATTGTGTCGCTCACTGTTCAGCCGCAAATTTCTCTATTTAAAAAAGTGTGGTATACCCCAGTAAACAATAACTGTGGTTTTGCCATCCCACGGTAAAAAATCTCTATTATTCAGGTTTTGGTATATTTTCCGTAAAGAAAAACAGTAGTGTCTCCTGACTGTTGTGACACAAAAATATATCTGTTGAAAATAGTCTAGTGTAGGCCCGACATCCCAGTGTGGTTTCGCAGTTCCACAGGTCAAATCGCTGTACTATCCAGTTTTGGGCCTTTGGTATCTAAAAAAATAGCAGTTTGAGTGTGTCGCTCACTGTTCAGCCACAAATATCTCAATTTAAAAAAGTGTGGTATACCCCAGTAAACAATAACTGTGGTTTTGACATCCCACTGTAAAAAATCTCTATTACTCAGCTTTTGGTAGTTTTTTCTGTAAAGAAAAACAGTAGTGTCTCCTGACTGTTGTGACACAAAAATATATCTGTTGAAAAGAGTCTTGTGTAGGCCCGACATCCCAGTGTGGTTTCGCAGATCCATTGGTCAAATCGCTGTACTATCCAGTTTTGGGCCTTTGGTATCTAAAAAAAAAGCAGTTTGAGTGTGTCGCTCACTGTTCAGCCACAAATATCTCAATTTAAAAAAGTGTGGTATACCCCAGTAAACAATAACTGTGGTTTTGACATCCCACTGTAAAAAATCTCTATTATTCATCTTTTGGTAGTTTTTTCTGTAAAGAAAAACAGTAGTGTCTCCTGACTGTTGTGACACAAAAATATATCTGTTGAAAATAATCTTGTGTAGGCCCGACATCCCAGTGTGGTTTCGCAGATCTATTGGTCAAATTGCTGTACTATCCAGTTTTGGGCCTTTGGTATCTAAAATAAAAGCAGTTTGAGTGTGTCGCTCACTGTTCAGACGCAAATATCTCTATTTAAAAAAGTGTGGTATACCCCAGTAAACAATAACTGTGGTTTTGCCATCCCACGGTAAAAAATCTCTATAATTCAGGTTTTGGTATATTTTCCGTAAAGAACAACAGTAGTGTCTCCTGACTGTTGTGACACAAAAATATATCTGTTGAAAATAGTCTTGTGTAGGCCCGACATCCCAGTGTGGTTTCGCAGATCCATTGGTCAAATCGCTGTACTATCCAGTTTTGGGCCTTTGGTATCTAAAAAAAAAGCAGTTTGAGTGTATCGCTCACTGTTCAGCCACAAATATCTCTATTTAAAAAAGTGTGGTATACCCAAGTAAACAATAACTGTGGTTTTGCCATCCCACTGTAAAAATCTCTATTATTCAAGTTTTGGTATATTTTCCGTAAAGAAAAACAGTAGTGTCTCCTGACTGTTGTGACACAAAAATATATCTGTTGAAAATAGTCTAGTGTAGGCCCGACATCCCAGTGTGGTTTCGCAGTTCCACAGGTCAAATCGCTGTACTATCCAGTTTTGGGCCTTTGGTATCTAAAAAAAAAGCAGTTTGAGTGTGTCGCTCACTGTTCAGCCACAAATATCTCAATTTAAAAAAGTGTGGTTTACCCAAGTAAACAATAACTGTGGTTTTGACATCCCACTGTAAGAAATCTCTATTATTCAGCTTTTGGTAGTTTTTTCTGTAAAGAAAAATAGTAGTGTCTCCTGACTGTTGTGACACAAAAACATATCTGTTGAAAATAGTCTTGTGTAGGCCCGACATCCCAGTGTGGTTTCGCAGATCCATTGGTCAAATCGCTGTACTATCCAGTTTTGGGCCTTTGGTATCTAAAAAAAAAGCAGTTTGAGTGTGTCGCTCACTGTTCAGCCACAAATATCTCAATTTAAAAAAGTGTGGTATACCCCAGTAAACAATAACTGTGGTTTTGACATCCCACTGTAAAAAATCTCTATTATTCAGCTTTTGGTAGTTTTTTCTGTAAAGAAAAACAGTAGTGTCTCCTGACTGTTGTGACACAAAAATATATCTGTTGAAAATAGTCTTGTGTAGGCCCGACATCCCAGTGTGGTTTCGCAGATCCATTGGTCAAATCGCTGTACTATCCAGTTTTGGGCCTTTGGTATCTAAAAAAAAAGCAGTTTGAGTGTGTCGCTCACCGTTCAGCCGCAAATATCTCTATTTAAAAAAGTGTGGTATACCCCAGTAAACAATAACTGTGGTTTTGCCATCCCACGGTAAAAAATCTCTATAATTCAGGTTTTGGTATATTTTCCATAAAGAAAAACAGTAGTGTCTCCTGACTGTTGTGACACAAAAATATATCTGTTGAAAATAGTCTTGTGTAGGCCCGACATCCCAGTGTGGTTTCGCAGATCCATTGGTCAAATCGCTGTACTATCCAGTTTTGGGCCTTTGGTATCTAAAAAAAAAGCAGTTTGAGTGTGTCGCTCACTGTTCAGCCGCAAATATCTCTATTTAAAAAAGTATGGTATACCCCAGTAAACAATAACTGTGGTTTTGCCATCCCACGGTAAAAAATCTCTATTATTCAGCTTTAGGTAGTTTTTTCCGTAAAGAAAAACAGTAGTGTCTCCTGACTGTTGTGACACAAAAATATATCTGTTGAAAATAGTCTTGTGTAGGCCCAACATCCCAGTGTGGTTTCGCAGATCCATTGGTCAAATCGCTGTACTATCCAGTTTTGGGCCTTTGGTATCTAAAAAAAAAGCAGTTTGAGTGTGTCGCTCACTGTTCAGCCGCAATTATCTCTATTTAAAAAAGTGTGGTATACCCCAGTAAACAATAACTGTGGTTTTGCCATCCCACGGTAAAAAATCTCTATAATTCAGGTTTTGGTATATTTTCCGTAAAGAAAAACAGTAGTGTCTCCTGACTGTTGTGACACAAAAATATATCTGTTGAAAATAGTCTTGTGTAGGCCCAACATCCCAGTGTGGTTTCGCAGTTCCACGGGTCAAATCGCTGTACTATCCAGTTTTGGGCCTTTGGTAGCTAAAAAAAAAGCAGTTTGATTGTGTCGCTCACTGTTCAGCCGCAAATTTCTCTATTTAAAAAAGTGTGGTATACCCCAGTAAACAATAACTGTGGTTTTGCCATCCCACGGTAAAAAATCTCTATTATTCAGGTTTTGGTATATTTTCCGTAAAGAAAAACAGTAGTGTCTCCTGACTGTTGTGACACAAAAATATATCTGTTGAAAATAGTCTAGTGTAGGCCCGACATCCCAGTGTGGTTTCGCAGTTCCACAGGTCAAATCGCTGTACTATCCAGTTTTGGGCCTTTGGTATCTAAAAAAATAGCAGTTTGAGTGTGTCGCTCACTGTTCAGCCACAAATTTCTCAATTTAAAAAAGTGTGGTATACCCCAGTAAACAATAACTGTGGTTTTGACATCCCACTGTAAAAAATCTCTATTACTCAGCTTTTGGTAGTTTTTTCTGTAAAGAAAAACAGTAGTGTCTCCTGACTGTTGTGACACAAAAATATATCTGTTGAAAAGAGTCTTGTGTAGGCCCGACATCCCAGTGTGGTTTCGCAGATCCATTGGTCAAATCGCTGTACTATCCAGTTTTGGGCCTTTGGTATCTAAAAAAAAAGCAGTTTGAGTGTGTCGCTCACTGTTCAGCCACAAATATCTCAATTTAAAAAAGTGTGGTATACCCCAGTAAACAATAACTGTGGTTTTGACATCCCACTGTAAAAAATCTCTATTATTCATCTTTTGGTAGTTTTTTCTGTAAAGAAAAACAGTAGTGTCTCCTGACTGTTGTGACACAAAAATATATCTGTTGAAAATAGTCTTGTGTAGGCCCGACATCCCAGTGTGGTTTCGCAGATCTATTGGTCAAATTGCTGTACTATCCAGTTTTGGGCCTTTGGTATCTAAAAAAAAAGAAGTTTGAGTGTGTCGCTCACTGTTCAGCCGCAAATATCTCTATTTAAAAAAGTGTGGTATACCCCAGTAAACAATAACTGTGGTTTTGACATCCCACGGTAAAAAATCTCTATAATTCAGGTTTTGGTATATTTTCCGTAAAGAACAACAGTAGTGTCTCCTGACTGTTGTGACACAAAAATATATCTGTTGAAAATAGTCTTGTGTAGGCCCGACATCCCAGTGTGGTTTCGCAGATCCATTGGTCAAATCGCTGTACTATCCAGTTTTGGGCCTTTGGTATCTAAAAAAAAAGCAGTTTGAGTGTGTCGCTCACTGTTCAGCCACAAATATCTCTATTTAAAAAAGTGTGGTATACCCCAGTAAACAATAACTGTGGTTTTGCCATCCCACTGTAAAAATCTCTATTATTCAAGTTTTGGTATATTTTCCGTAAAGAAAAACAGTAGTGTCTCCTGACTGTTGTGACACAAAAATATATCTGTTGAAAATAGTCTAGTGTAGGCCCGACATCCCAGTGTGGTTTCGCAGTTCCACAGGTCAAATCGCTGTACTATCCAGTTTTGGGCCTTTGGTATCTAAAAAAAAAGCAGTTTGAGTGTGTCGCTCACTGTTCAGCCACAAATATCTCAATTTAAAAAAGTGTGGTATACCCCAGTAAACAATAACTGTGGTTTTGACATCCCACTGTAAGAAATCTCTATTATTCAGCTTTTGGTAGTTTTTTCTGTAAAGAAAAATAGTAGTGTCTCCTGAATGTTGTGACACAAAAATATATCTGTTGAAAATAGTCTTGTGTAGTCCCGACATCCCAGTGTGGTTTCGCAGATCCATTGGTCAAATCGCTGTACTATCCAGTTTTGGGCCTTTGGTATCTAAAAAAAAAGCAGTTTGAGTGTGTCGCTCACTGTTCAGCCACAAATATCTCAATTTAAAAAAGTGTGGTATACCCCAGTAAACAATAACTGTGGTTTTGCCATCCCATGGTAAAAAATCTCTATTCTTCAGGTTTTGGTATATTTTCCGTAAAGAAAAACAGTAGTGTCTCCTGACTGTTGTGACACAAAAATATATCTGTTGAAAATAGTCTAGTGTAGGCCCGACATCCCAGTGTGCTTTCGCAGTTCCTCAGGTCAAATCGCTGTACTATCCAGTTTTGGGCCATTGGTATCTAAAAAAAAAGCAGTTTGAGTGTGTCGCTCACTGTTCAGCCACAAATATCTCAATTTAAAAAAGTGTGGTATACCCCAGTAAACAATAACTGTGGTTTTGACATCCCACTGTAAAAAATCTCTATTATTCAGCTTTCGGTAGTTTTTTCTGTAAAGAAAAACAGTAGTGTCTCCTGACTGTTGTGACACAAAAATATATCTGTTGAAAATAGTCTTGTGTAGGCCCGACATCCCAGTGTGGTTTCGCAGATCCATTGGTCAAATCGCTGTACTATCCAGTTTTGGGCCTTTGGTATCTAAAAAAAAAGCAGTTTGAGTGTGTCGCTCACTGTTCAGCCGCAAATATCTCTATTTAAAAAAGTGTGGTATACCCCAGTAAACAATAACTGTGGTTTTGCCATCCCACGGTAAAAAATCTCTATAATTCAGGTTTTGGTATATTTTCCGTAAAGAAAAACAGTAGTGTCTCCTGACTGTTGTGACACAAAAATATATCTGTTGAAAATAGTCTTGTGTAGGCCCAACATCCCAGTGTGGTTTCGCAGTTCCACGGGTCAAATCGCTGTACTATCCAGTTTTGGGCCTTTGGTAGCTAAAAAAAAAGCAGTTTGATTGTGTCGCTCACTGTTCAGCCGCAAATTTCTCTATTTAAAAAAGTGTGGTATACCCCAGTAAACAATAACTGTGGTTTTGCCATCCCACGGTAAAAAATCTCTATTATTCAGGTTTTGGTATATTTTCCGTAAAGAAAAACAGTAGTGTCTCCTGACTGTTGTGACACAAAAATATATCTGTTGAAAATAGTCTAGTGTAGGCCCGACATCCCAGTGTGGTTTCGCAGTTCCACAGGTCATATCGCTGTACTATCCAGTTTTGGGCCTTTGGTATCTAAAAAAAAAGCAGTTTGAGTGTGTCGCTCACTGTTCAGCCACAAATATCTCAATTTAAAAAAGTGTGGTATACCCCAGTAAACAATAACTGTGGTTTTGACATCCCACTGTAAAAAATCTCTATTACTCAGCTTTTGGTAGTTTTTTCTGTAAAGAAAAACAGTAGTGTCTCCTGACTGTTGTGACACAAAAATATATCTGTTGAAAAGAGTCTTGTGTAGTCCCGACATCCCAGTGTGGTTTCGCAGATCCATTGGTCAAATCGCTGTACTATCCAGTTTTGGGCCTTTGGTATCTAAAAAAAAAGCAGTTTGAGTGTGTCGCTCACTGTTCAGCCACAAATATCTCAATTTAAAAAAGTGTGGTATACCCCAGTAAACAATAACTGTGGTTTTGACATCCCACTGTAAAAAATCTCTATTATTCATCTTTTGGTAGTTTTTTCTGTAAAGAAAAACAGTAGTGTCTCCTGACTGTTGTGACACAAAAATATATCTGTTGAAAATAGTCTTGTGTAGGCCCGACATCCCAGTGTGGTTTCGCAGATCTATTGGTCAAATTGCTGTACTATCCAGTTTTGGGCCTTTGGTATCTAAAAAAAAAGCAGTTTGAGTGTGTCGCTCACTGTTCAGCCGCAAATATCTCTATTTAAAAAAGTGTGGTATACCCCAGTAAACAATAAGTGTGGTTTTGACATCCCACGGTAAAAAATCTCTATAATTCAGGTTTTGGTATATTTTCCGTAAAGAACAACAGTAGTGTCTCCTGACTGTTGTGACACAAAAATATATCTGTTGAAAATAGTCTTGTGTAGGCCCGACATCCCAGTGTGGTTTCGCAGATCCATTGGTCAAATCGCTGTACTATCCAGTTTTGGGCCTTTGGTATCTAAAAACAAAGCAGTTTGAGTGTGTCGCTCACTGTTCAGCCACAAATATCTCTATTTAAAAAAGTGTGGTATACCCCAGTAAACAATAACTGTGGTTTTGCCATCCCACTGTAAAAATCTCTATTATTCAAGTTTTGGTATATTTTCCGTAAAGAAAAACAGTAGTGTCTCCTGACTGTTGTGACACAAAAATATATCTGTTGAAAATAGTCTAGTGTAGGCCCGACATCCCAGTGTGGTTTCGCAGTTCCACAGGTCAAATCGCTGTACTATCCAGTTTTGGGCCTTTGGTATCTAAAAAAAAAGCAGTTTGAGTGTGTCGCTCACTGTTCAGCCACAAAAATCTCAATTTAAAAAAGTGTGGTATACCCCAGTAAACAATAACTGTGGTTTTGACATCCCACTGTAAGAAATCTCTATTATTCAGCTTTTGGTAGTTTTTTCTGTAAAGAAAAATAGTAGTGTCTCCTGAATGTTGTGACACAAAAATATATCTGTTGAAAATAGTCTTGTGTAGGCCCGACATCCCAGTGTGGTTTCGCAGATCCATTGGTCAAATCGCTGTACTATCCAGTTTTGGGCCTTTGGTATCTAAAAAAAAAGCAGTTTGAGTGTGTCGCTCACTGTTCAGCCACAAATATCTCAATTTAAAAAAGTGTGGTATACCCCAGTAAACAATAACTGTGGTTTTGCCATCCCATGGTAAAAAATCTCTATTCTTCAGGTTTTGGTATATTTTCCGTAAAGAAAAACAGTAGTGTCTCCTGACTGTTGTGACACAAAAATATATCTGTTGAAAATAGTCTAGTGTAGGCCCGACATCCCAGTGTGCTTTCGCAGTTCCTCAGGTCAAATCGCTGTACTATCCAGTTTTGGGCCTTTGGTATCTAAAAAAAAAGCAGTTTGAGTGTGTCGCTCACTGTTCAGCCACAAATATCTCAATTTAAAAAAGTGTGGTATACCCCAGTAAACAATAACTGTGGTTTTGACATCCCACTGTAAAAAATCTCTATTATTCAGCTTTCGGTAGTTTTTTCTGTAAAGAAAAACAGTAGTGTCTCCTGACTGTTGTGACACAAAAATATATCTGTTGAAAATAGTCTTGTGTAGGCCCGACATCCCAGTGTGGTTTCGCAGATCCATTGGTCAAATCGCTGTACTATCCAGTTTTGGGCCTTTGGTATCTAAAAAAAAAGCAGTTTGAGTGTGTCGCTCACTGTTCAGCCGCAAATATCTCTATTTAAAAAAGTGTGGTATACCCCAGTAAACAATAACTGTGGTTTTGCCATCCCACGGTAAAAAATCTCTATAATTCAGGTTTTGGTATATTTTCCGTAAAGAAAAACAGTAGTGTCTCCTGACTGTTGTGACACAAAAATATATCTGTTGAAAATAGTCTTGTGTAGGCCCAACATCCCAGTGTGGTATCGCAGATCCATTGGTCAAATCGCTGTACTATCCAGTTTTGGGCCTTTGGTATCTAAAAAAAAAGCAGTTTGAGTGTGTCGCTCACTGTTCAGCCGCAAATATCTGTATTTAAAAAAGTGTGGTATACCCCAGAAAACAATAACTGTGGTTTTGCCATCCCACGGTAAAAAATCTCTATAATTCAGGTTTTGGTATATTTTCCGTAAAGAAAAACAGTAGTGTCTCCTGACTGTTGTGACACAAAAATATATCTGTTGAAAATAGTCTTGTGTAGGCCCAACATCCCAGTGTGGTTTCGCAGTTCCACGGGTCAAATCGCTGTACTATCCAGTTTTGGGCCTTTGGTAGCTAAGAAAAAAGCAGTTTGATTGTGTCGCTCACTGTTCAGCCGCAAATTTCTCTATTTAAAAAAGTGTGGTATACCCCAGTAAACAATAACTGTGGTTTTGCCATCCCACGGTAAAAAATCTCTATTATTCAGGTTTTGGTATATTTTCCGTAAAGAAAAACAGTAGTGTCTCCTGACTGTTGTGACACAAAAATATATCTGTTGAAAATAGTCTAGTGTAGGCCCGACATCCCAGTGTGGTTTCGCAGTTCCACAGGTCAAATCGCTGTACTATCCAGTTTTGGGCCTTTGGTATCTAAAAAAAAAGCAGTTTGAGTGTGTCACTCACTGTTCAGCCACAAATATCTCAATTTAAAAAAGTGTGGTATACCCCAGTAAACAATAACTGTGGTTTTGACATCCCACTGTAAAAAATCTCTATTATTCAGCTTTTGGTAGTTTTTTCTGTAAAGAAAAACAGTAGTGTCTCCTGACTGTTGTGACACAAAAATATATCTGTTGAAAATAGTCTTGTGTAGGCCCGACATCCCAGTGTGGTTTCGCAGATCCATTGGTCAAATCGCTGTACTATCCAGTTTTGGGCCTTTGGTATCTTAAAAAAAAGCAGTTTGAGTGTGTCGCTCACTGTTCAGCCGCAAATATCTCTATTTAAAAAAGTGTGGTATACCCCAGTAAACAATAACTGTGGTTTTGCCATCCCACGGTAAAAAATCTCTATAATTCAGGTTTTGGTATATTTTCCGTAAAGAAAAACAGTAGTGTCTCCTGACTGTTGTGACACAAAAATATATCTGTTGAAAATAGTCTTGTGTAGGCCCGACATCCCAGTGTGGTTTCGCAGATCCATTGGTCAAATCGCTGTACTATCCAGTTTTGGGCCTTTGGTATCTAAAAAAAAAGCAGTTTGAGTGTGTCGCTCACTGTTCAGCCACAAATATCTCTATTTAAAAAAGTGTGGTATACCCCAGTAAACAATAACTGTGGTTTTGCCATCCCACTGTAAAAATCTCTATTATTCAAGTTTTGGTATATTTTCCGTAAAGAAAAACAGTAGTGTCTCCTGACTGTTGTGACACAAAAATATATCTGTTGAAAATAGTCTAGTGTAGGCCCGACATCCCAGTGTGGTTTCGCAGTTCCACAGGTCAAATCGCTGTACTATCCAGTTTTGGGCCTTTGGTATCTAAAAAAAAAGCAGTTTGAGTGTGTCGCTCACTGTTCAGCCACAAATATCTCAATTTAAAAAAGTGTGGTATACCCCAGTAAACAATAACTGTGGTTTTGACATCCCACTGTAAGAAATCTCTATTATTCAGCTTTTGGTAGTTTTTTCTGTAAAGAAAAATAGTAGTGTCTCCTGAATGTTGTGACACAAAAATATATCTGTTGAAAATAGTCTTGTGTAGGCCCGACATCCCAGTGTGGTTTCGCAGATCCATTGGTCAAATCGCTGTACTATCCAGTTTTGGGCCTTTGGTATCTAAAAAAAAAGCAGTTTGAGTGTGTCGCTCACTGTTCAGCCACAAATATCTCAATTTAAAAAAGTGTGGTATACCCCAGTAAACAATAACTGTGGTTTTGCCATCCCATGGTAAAAAATCTCTATTCTTCAGGTTTTGGTATATTTTCCGTAAAGAAAAACAGTAGTGTCTCCTGACTGTTGTGACACAAAAATATATCTGTTGAAAATAGTCTAGTGTAGGCCCGACATCCCAGTGTGGTTTCGCAGTTCCACAGGTCAAATCGCTGTAATATCCAGTTTTGGGCCTTTGGTATCTAAAAAAAAAAGCAGTTTGAGTGTGTCACTCACTGTTCAGCCACAAATATCTCAATTTAAAAAAGTGTGGTATACCCCAGTAAACAATAACTGTGGTTTTGACATCCCACTGTAAAAAATCTCAATTATTCAGCTTTTGGTAGTTTTTTCTGTAAAGAAAAACAGTAGTGTCTCCTGACTGTTGTGACACAAAAATATATCTGTTGAAAATAGTCTTGTGTAGGCCCGACATCCCAGTGTGGTTTCGCAGATCCATTGGTCAAATCGCTGTACTATCCAGTTTTGGGCCTTTGGTATCTAAAAAAAAAGCAGTTTGAGTGTGTCGCTCACTGTTCAGCCGCAAATATCTCTATTTAAAAAAGTGTGGTATACCCCAGTAAACAATAACTGTGGTTTTGCCATCCCACGGTAAAAAATCTCTATAATTCAGGTTTTGGTATATTTTCCGTAAAGAAAAACAGTAGTGTCTCCTGACTGTTGTGACACAAAAATATATCTGTTGAAAATAGTCTTGTGTAGGCCCAACATCCCAGTGTGGTTTCGCAGTTCCACGGGTCAAATCGCTGTACTATCCAGTTTTGGGCCTTTGGTAGCTAAGAAAAAAGCAGTTTGATTGTGTCGCTCACTGTTGAGCCGCAAATTTCTCTATTTAAAAAAGTGTGGTATACCCCAGTAAACAATAACTGTGGTTTTGCCATCCCACGGTAAAAAATCTCTATTATTCAGGTTTTGGTATATTTTCCGTAAAGAAAAACAGTAGTGTCTCCTGACTGTTGTGACACAAAAATATATCTGTTGAAAATAGTCTAGTGTAGGCCCGACATCCCTGTGTGGTTTCGCAGTTCCACAGGTCAAATCGCTGTAATATCCAGTTTTGGGCCTTTGGTATCTAAAAAAAAAGCAGTTTGAGTGTGTCACTCACTGTTCAGCCACAAATATCTCAATTTAAAAAAGTGTGGTATACCCCAGTAAACAATAACTGTGGTTTTGACATCCCACTGTAAAAAATCTCTATTATTCAGCTTTTGGTAGTTTTTTCTGTAAAGAAAAACAGTAGTGTCTCCTGACTGTTGTGACACAAAAATATATCTGTTGAAAATTGTCTTGTGTAGGCCCGACATCCCAGTGTGGTTTCGCAGATCCATTGGTCAAATCGCTGTACTATCCAGTTTTGGGCCTTTGGTATCTAAAAAAAAAGCAGTTTGAGAGTGTCGCTCACTGTTCAGCCGCAAATATCTCTATTTAAAAAAGTGTGGTATACCCCAGTAAACAATAACTGTGGTTTTGCCATCCCACGGTAAAAAATCTCTATAATTCAGGTTTTGGTATATTTTCCGTAAAGAAAAACAGTAGTGTCTCCTGACTGTTGTGACACAAAAATATATCTGTTGAAAATAGTCTTGTGTAGGCCCAACATCCCAGTGTGGTTTCGCAGTTCCACGGGTCAAATCGCTGTACTATCCAGTTTTGGGCCTTTGGTATCTAAAAAAAAAGCAGTTTGAGTGTGTCGCTCACTGTTCAGCCACAAATATCTCAATTTAAAAAAGTGTGGTATACCCCAGTAAACAATAACTGTGGTTTTGACATCCCACTGTAAAAAATCTCTATTATTCAGCTTTTGGTCGTTTTTTCTGTAAAGAAAAACAGTAGTGTCTCCTGACTGTTGTGACACAAAAATATATCTGTTGAAAATAGTCTTGTGTAGGCCCGACATCCCAGTGTGGTTTCGCAGATCCATTGGTCAAATCGCTGTACTATCCAGTTTTGGGCCTTTGGTATCTAAAAAAAAAGCAGTTTGAGTGTGTCGCTCACTGCTCAGCCACAAATATCTCTATTTAAAAAAGTGTGGTATACCCCAGTAAACAATAACTGTGGTTTTGCCATCCCACTGTAAAAATCTCTATTATTCAAGTTTTGGTATATTTTCCGTAAAGAAAAACAGTAGTGTCTCCTGACTGTTGTGACACAAAAATATATCTGTTGAAAATAGTCTTGTGTAGGCCCGACATCCCAGTGTGGTTTCGCAGTTCCACAGGTCAAATCGCTGTACTATCCAGTTTTGGGCCTTTGGTATCTAAAAAAAAAGCAGTTTGAGTGTGTCGCTCACTGTTCAGCCACAAATATCTCAATTTAAAAAAGTGTGGTATACCCCAGTAAACAATAACTGTGGTTTTGACATCCCACTGTAAGAAATCTCTATTATTCAGCTTTTGGTCGTTTTTTCTGTAAAGAAAAATAGTAGTGTCTCCTGACTGTTGTGACACAAAAATATATCTGTTGAAAATAGTCTTGTGTAGGCCCGACATCCCAGTGTGGTTTCGCAGATCCATTGGTCAAATCGCTGTACTATCCAGTTTTGGGCCTTTGGTATCTAAAAAAAAAGCAGTTTGAGTGTGTCGCTCACTGTTCAGCCACAAATATCTCAATTTAAAAAAGTGTGGTATACCCCAGTAAACAATAACTGTGGTTTTGCCATCCCATGGTAAAAAATCTCTATTCTTCAGGTTTTGGTATATTTTCCGTAAAGAAAAACAGTAGTGTCTCCTGACTGTTGTGACACAAAAATATATCTGTTGAAAATAGTCTAGTGTAGGCCCGACATCCCAGTGTGCTTTCGCAGTTCCTCAGGTCAAATCACTGTACTATCCAGTTTTGGGCCTTTGGTATCTAAAAAAAAAGCAGTTTGAGTGTGTCGCTCACTGTTCAGCCACAAATATCTCAATTTAAAAAAGTGTGGTATACCCTAGTAAACAATAACTGTGGTTTTGACATCCCACTGTAAAAAATCTCTATTATTCAGCTTTTGGTAGTTTTTTCTGTAAAGAAAAACAGTAGTGTCTCCTGACTGTTGTGACACAAAAATATATCTGTTGAAAATAGTCTTGTGTAGGCCCGACATCCCAGTGTGGTTTCGCAGATCCATTGGTCAAATCGCTGTACTATCCAGTTTTGGGCCTTTGGTATCTAAAAAAAAAGCAGTTTGAGTGTGTCGCTCACTGTTCAGCCGCAAATATCTCTATTTAAAAAAGTGTGGTATACCCCAGTAAACAATAACTGTGGTTTTGCCATCCCACGGTAAAAAATCTCTATAATTCAGGTTTTGGTATATTTTCCGTAAAGAAAAACAGTAGTGTCTCCTGACTGTTGTGACACAAAAATATATCTGTTGAAAATAGTCTTGTGTAGGCCCAACATCCCAGTGTGGTTTTGCAGTTCCACGGGTCAAATCGCTGTACTATCCAGTTTTGGGCCTTTGGTAGCTAAGAAAAAAGCAGTTTGATTGTGTCGCTCACTGTTCAGCCGCAAATTTCTCTATTTAAAAAAGTGTGGTATACCCCAGTAAACAATAACTGTGGTTTTGCCATCCCACGGTAAAAAATCTCTATTATTCAGGTTTTGGTATATTTTCCGTAAAGAAAAACAGTAGTGTCTCCTGACTGTTGTGACACAAAAATATATCTGTTGAAAATAGTCTAGTGTAGGCCCGACATCCCAGTGTGGTTTCGCAGTTCCACAGGTCAAATCGCTGTAATATCCAGTTTTGGGCCTTTGGTATCTAAAAAAAAAGCAGTTTGAGTGTGTCACTCACTGTTCAGCCACAAATATCTCAATTTAAAAAAGTGTGGTATACCCCAGTAAACAATAACTGTGGTTTTGACATCCCACTGTAAAAAATCTCAATTATTCAGCTTTTGGTAGTTTTTTCTGTAAAGAAAAACAGTAGTGTCTCCTGACTGTTGTGACACAAAAATATATCTGTTGAAAATAGTCTTGTGTAGGCCCGACATCCCAGTGTGGTTTCGCAGATCCATTGGTCAAATCGCTGTACTATCCAGTTTTGGGCCTTTGGTATCTAAAAAAAAAGCAGTTTGAGTGTGTCGCTCACTGTTCAGCCGCAAATATCTCTATTTAAAAAAGTGTGGTATACCCCAGTAAACAATAACTGTGGTTTTGCCATCCCACGGTAAAAAATCTCTATAATTCAGGTTTTGGTATATTTTCCGTAAAGAAAAACAGTAGTGTCTCCTGACTGTTGTGACACAAAAATATATCTGTTGAAAATAGTCTTGTGTAGGCCCAACATCCCAGTGTGGTTTCGCAGTTCCACGGGTCAAATCGCTGTACTATCCAGTTTTGGGCCTTTGGTAGCTAAGAAAAAAGCAGTTTGATTGTGTCGCTCACTGTTGAGCCGCAAATTTCTCTATTTAAAAAAGTGTGGTATACCCCAGTAAACAATAACTGTGGTTTTGCCATCCCACGGTAAAAAATCTCTATTATTCAGGTTTTGGTATATTTTCCGTAAAGAAAAACAGTAGTGTCTCCTGACTGTTGTGACACAAAAATATATCTGTTGAAAATAGTCTAGTGTAGGCCCGACATCCCAGTGTGCTTTCGCAGTTCCACAGGTCAAATCGCTGTAATATCCAGTTTTGGGCCTTTGGTATCTAAAAAAAAAGCAGTTTGAGTGTGTCACTCACTGTTCAGCCACAAATATCTCAATTTAAAAAAGTGTGGTATACCCCAGTAAACAATAACTGTGGTTTTGACATCCCACTGTAAAAAATCTCTATTATTCAGCTTTTGGTAGTTTTTTCTGTAAAGAAAAACAGTAGTGTCTCCTGACTGTTGTGACACAAAAATATATCTGTTGAAAATAGTCTTGTGTAGGCCCGACATCCCAGTGTGGTTTCGCAGATCCATTGGTCAAATCGCTGTACTATCCAGTTTTGGGCCTTTGGTATCTAAAAAAAAAGCAGTTTGAGAGTGTCGCTCACTGTTCAGCCGCAAATATCTCTATTTAAAAAAGTGTGGTATACCCCAGTAAACAATAACTGTGGTTTTGCCATCCCACGGTAAAAAATCTCTATAATTCAGGTTTTGGTATATTTTCCGTAAAGAAAAACAATAGTGTCTCCTGACTGTTGTGACACAAAAATATATCTGTTGAAAATAGTCTTGTGTAGGCCCAACATCCCAGTGTGGTTTCGCAGTTCCACGGGTCAAATCGCTGTACTATCCAGTTTTGGGCCTTTGGTATCTAAAAAAAAAGCAGTTTGAGTGTGTCGCTCACTGTTCAGCCACAAATATCTCAATTTAAAAAAGTGTGGTATACCCCAGTAAACAATAACTGTGGTTTTGACATCCCACTGTAAAAAATCTCTATTATTCAGCTTTTGGTCGTTTTTTCTGTAAAGAAAAACAGTAGTGTCTCCTGACTGTTGTGACAGAAAAATATATCTGTTGAAAATAGTCTTGTGTAGGCCCGACATCCCAGTGTGGTTTCGCAGATCCATTGGTCAAATCGCTGTACTATCCAGTTTTGGGCCTTTGGTATCTAAAAAAAAAGCAGTTTGAGTGTGTCGCTCACTGCTCAGCCACAAATATCTCTATTTAAAAAAGTGTGGTATACCCCAGTAAACAATAACTGTGGTTTTGCCATCCCACTGTAAAAATCTCTATTATTCAAGTTTTGGTATATTTTCCGTAAAGAAAAACAGTAGTGTCTCCTGACTGTTGTGACACAAAAATATATCTGTTGAAAATAGTCTAGTGTAGGCCCGACATCCCAGTGTGGTTTCGCAGTTCCACAGGTCAAATCGCTGTACTATCCAGTTTTGGGCCTTTGGTATCTAAAAAAAAAGCAGTTTGAGTGTGTCGCTCACTGTTCAGCCACAAATATCTCAATTTAAAAAAGTGTGGTATACCCCAGTAAACAATAACTGTGGTTTTGACATCCCACTGTAAGAAATCTCTATTATTCAGCTTTTGGTAGTTTTTTCTGTAAAGAAAAATAGTAGTGTCTCCTGACTGTTGTGACACAAAAATATATCTGTTGAAAATAGTCTTGTGTAGGCCCGACATCCCAGTGTGGTTTCGCAGATCCATTGGTCAAATCGCTGTACTATCCAGTTTTGGGCCTTTGGTATCTAAAAAAAAAGCAGTTTGAGTGTGTCGCTCACTGTTCAGCCGCAAATATCTCTATTTAAAAAAGTGTGGTATACCCCAGTAAACAATAACTGTGGTTTTGACATCCCACGGTAAAAAATCTCTATAATTCAGGTTTTGGTATATTTTCCGTAAAGAACAACAGTAGTGTCTCCTGACTGTTGTGACACAAAAATATATCTGTTGAAAATAGTCTTGTGTAGGCCCGACATCCCAGTGTGGTTTCGCAGATCCATTGGTCAAATCGCTGTACTATCCAGTTTTGGGACTTTGGTATCTAAAAAAAAAGCAGTTTGAGTGTGTCGCTCACTGTTCAGCCACAAATATCTCTATTTAAAAAAGTGTGGTATACCCCAGTAAACAATAACTGTGGTTTTGCCATCCCACTGTAAAAATCTCTATTATTCAAGTTTTGGTATATTTTCCGTAAAGAAAAACAGTAGTGTCTCCTGACTGTTGTGACACAAAAATATATCTGTTGAAAATAGTCTAGTGTAGGCCCGACATCCCAGTGTGGTTTCGCAGTTCCACAGGTCAAATCGCTGTACTATCCAGTTTTGGGCCTTTGGTATCTAAAAAAAAAGCAGTTTGAGTGTGTCGCTCACTGTTCAGCCACAAATATCTCAATTTAAAAAAGTGTGGTATACCCCAGTAAACAATAACTGTGGTTTTGACATCCCACTGTAAGAAATCTCTATTATTCAGCTTTTGGTAGTTTTTTCTGTAAAGAAAAATAGTAGTGTCTCCTGAATGTTGTGACACAAAAATATATCTGTTGAAAATAGTCTTGTGTAGGCCCGACATCCCAGTGTGGTTTCGCAGATCCATTGGTCAAATCGCTGTACTATCCAGTTTTGGGCCTTTGGTATCTAAAAAAAAAGCAGTTTGAGTGTGTCGCTCACTGTTCAGCCACAAATATCTCAATTTAAAAAAGTGTGGTATACCCCAGTAAACAATAACTGTGGTTTTGCCATCCCATGGTAAAAAATCTCTATTCTTCAGGTTTTGGTATATTTTCCGTAAAGAAAAACAGTAGTGTCTCCTGACTGTTGTGACACAAAAATATATCTGTTGAAAATAGTCTAGTGTAGGCCCGACATCCCAGTGTGCTTTCGCAGTTCCTCAGGTCAAATCGCTGTACTATCCAGTTTTGGGCCTTTGGTATCTAAAAAAAAAGCAGTTTGAGTGTGTCGCTCACTGTTCAGCCACAAATATCTCAATTTAAAAAAGTGTGGTATACCCCAGTAAACAATAACTGTGGTTTTGACATCCCACTGTAAAAAATCTCTATTATTCAGCTTTTGGTAGTTTTTTCTGTAAAGAAAAACAGTAGTGTCTCCTGACTGTTGTGACACAAAAATATATCTGTTGAAAATAGTCTTGTGTAGGCCCGACATCCCAGTGTGGTTTCGCAGATCCATTGGTCAAATCGCTGTACTATCCAGTTTTGGGCCTTTGGTATCTAAAAAAAAAGCAGTTTGAGTGTGTCGCTCAATGTTCAGCCGCAAATATCTCTATTTAAAAAAGTGTGGTATACCCCAGTAAACAATGACTGTGGTTTTGCCATCCCACGGTAAAAAATCTCTATAATTCAGGTTTTGGTATATTTTCCGTAAAGAAAAACAGTAGTGTCTCCTGACTGTTGTGACACAAAAATATATCTGTTGAAAATAGTCTTGTGTAGGCCCAACATCCCAGTTTGGTTTCGCAGTTCCACGGGTCAAATCGCTGTACTATCCAGTTTTGGGCCTTTGGTAGCTAAGAAAAAAGCAGTTTGATTGTGTCGCTCACTGTTCAGCCGCAAATTTCTCTATTTAAAAAAGTGTGGTATACCCCAGTAAACAATAACTGTGGTTTTGCCATCCCACGGTAAAAAATCTCTATTATTCAGGTTTTGGTATATTTTCCGTAAAGAAAAACAGTAGTGTCTCCTGACTGTTGTGACACAAAAATATATCTGTTGAAAATAGTCTAGTGTAGGCCCGACATCCCAGTGTGGTTTCGCAGTTCCACAGGTCAAATCGCTGTAATATCCAGTTTTGGGCCTTTGGTATCTAAAAAAAAAGCAGTTTGAGTGTGTCACTCACTGTTCAGCCACAAATATCTCAATTTAAAAAAGTGTGGTATACCCCAGTAAACAATAACTGTGGTTTTGACATCCCACGGTAAAAAATCTCTATTATTCAGCTTTTGGTAGTTTTTTCTGTAAAGAAAAACAGTAGTGTCTCCTGACTGTTGTGACACAAAAATATATCTGTTGAAAATAGTCTTGTGTAGGCCCGACATCCCAGTGTGGTTTCGCAGATCCATTGGTCAAATCGCTGTACTATCCAGTTTTGAGCCTTTGGTATCTAAAAAAAAAGCAGTTTGAGAGTGTCGCTCACTGTTCAGCCGCAAATATCTCTATTTAAAAAAGTGTGGTATACCCCAGTAAACAATAACTGTGGTTTTGCCATCCCACGGTAAAAAATCTCTATAATTCAGGTTTTGGTATATTTTCCGTAAAGAAAAACAGTAGTGTCTCCTGACTGTTGTGAAACAAAAATATATCTGTTGAAAATAGTCTTGTGTAGGCCCAACATCCCAGTGTGGTTTCGCAGTTCCACGGGTCAAATCGCTGTACTATCCAGTTT
The DNA here is from genome assembly GCF_046119375.1 of Phyllobates terribilis. NCBI lineage: Eukaryota > Metazoa > Chordata > Amphibia > Anura > Dendrobatidae > Phyllobates > Phyllobates terribilis. The sequence continues at coordinate 590,762,552 of NW_027362763.1, read as the reverse complement.
TGGGCCTTTGGTATCTAAAAAAAAAGCAGTTTGAGTGTGTCGCTCACTGTTCAGCCACAAATATCTCAATTTAAATAAGTGTGGTATACCCCAGTAAACAATAACTGTGGTTTTGACATCCCACTGTAAAAAATCTCTATTATTCAGCTTTTGGTCGTTTTTTCTGTAAAGAAAAACAGTAGTGTCTCCTGACTGTTGTGACACAAAAATATATCTGTTGAAAATAGTCTTGTGTAGGCCCGACATCCCAGTGTGGTTTCGCAGATCCATTGGTCAAATCGCTGTACTATCCAGTTTTGGGCCTTTGCTATCTAAAAAAAAAGCAGTTTGAGTGTGTCGCTCACTGCTCAGCCACAAATATCTCTATTTAAAAAAGTGTGGTATACCCCAGTAAACAATAACTGTGGTTTTGCCATCCCACTGTAAAAATCTCTATTATTCAAGTTTTGGTATATTTTCCGTAAAGAAAAACAGTAGTGTCTCCTGACTGTTGTGACACAAAAATATATCTGTTGAAAATAGTCTTGTGTAGGCCCAACATCCAAGTGTGGTTTCGCAGTTCCACGGGTCAAATCGCTGTACTATCCAGTTTTGGGCCTTTGGTAGCTAAAAAAAAAGAAGTTTAATTGTGTCGCTCACTGTTCAGCCGCAAATTTCTCTATTTAAAAAAGTGTGGTATACCCCAGTAAACAATAACTGTGGTTTTGCCATCCCACGGTAAAAAATCTCTATAATTCAGGTTTTGGTATATTTTCCGTAAAGAAAAACAGTAGTGTCTCCTGACTGTTGTGACACAAAAATATATCTGTTGAAAATAGTCTAGTGTAGGCCCGACATCCCAGTGTGGTTTCGCAGTTACACAGGTCAAATCGCTGTACTATCCAGTTTTGGGCCTTTGGTATCTAAAAAAAAAGCAGTTTGAGTGTGTCGCTCACTGTTCAGCCGCAAATATCTCTATTTAAAAAAGTGTGGTATACCCCAGTAAACAATAACTGTGGTTTTGACATCCCACGGTAAAAAATCTCTATAATTCAGGTTTTGGTATATTTTCCGTAAAGAACAACAGTAGTGTCTCCTGACTGTTGTGACACAAAAATATATCTGTTGAAAATAGTCTTGTGTAGGCCCGACATCCCAGTGTGGTTTCGCAGATCCATTGGTCAAATCGCTGTACTATCCAGTTTTGGGACTTTGGTATCTAAAAAAAAAGCAGTTTGAGTGTGTCGCTCACTGTTCAGCCACAAATATCTCTATTTAAAAAAGTGTGGTATACCCCAGTAAACAATAACTGTGGTTTTGCCATCCCACTGTAAAAATCTCTATTATTCAAGTTTTGGTATATTTTCCGTAAAGAAAAACAGTAGTGTCTCCTGACTGTTGTGACACAAAAATATATCTGTTGAAAATAGTCTAGTGTAGGCCCGACATCCCAGTGTGGTTTCGCAGTTCCACAGGTCAAATCGCTGTACTATCCAGTTTTGGGCCTTTGGTATCTAAAAAAAAAGCAGTTTGAGTGTGTCGCTCACTGTTCAGCCACAAATATCTCAATTTAAAAAAGTGTGGTATACCCCAGTAAACAATAACTGTGGTTTTGACATCCCACTGTAAGAAATCTCTATTATTCAGCTTTTGGTAGTTTTTTCTGTAAAGAAAAATAGTAGTGTCTCCTGAATGTTGTGACACAAAAATATATCTGTTGAAAATAGTCTTGTGTAGGCCCGACATCCCAGTGTGGTTTCGCAGATCCATTGGTCAAATCGCTGTACTATCCAGTTTTGGGCCTTTGGTATCTAAAAAAAAAGCAGTTTGAGTGTGTCGCTCACTGTTCAGCCACAAATATCTCAATTTAAAAAAGTGTGGTATACCCCAGTAAACAATAACTGTGGTTTTGCCATCCCATGGTAAAAAATCTCTATTCTTCAGGTTTTGGTATATTTTCCGTAAAGAAAAACAGTAGTGTCTCCTGACTGTTGTGACACAAAAATATATCTGTTGAAAATAGTCTAGTGTAGGCCCGACATCCCAGTGTGCTTTCGCAGTTCCTCAGGTCAAATCGCTGTACTATCCAGTTTTGGGCCTTTGGTATCTAAAAAAAAAGCAGTTTGAGTGTGTCGCTCACTGTTCAGCCACAAATATCTCAATTTAAAAAAGTGTGGTATACCCCAGTAAACAATAACTGTGGTTTTGACATCCCACTGTAAAAAATCTCTATTATTCAGCTTTTGGTAGTTTTTTCTGTAAAGAAAAACAGTAGTGTCTCCTGACTGTTGTGACACAAAAATATATCTGTTGAAAATAGTCTTGTGTAGGCCCGACATCCCAGTGTGGTTTCGCAGATCCATTGGTCAAATCGCTGTACTATCCAGTTTTGGGCCTTTGGTATCTAAAAAAAAAGCAGTTTGAGTGTGTCGCTCAATGTTCAGCCGCAAATATCTCTATTTAAAAAAGTGTGGTATACCCCAGTAAACAATGACTGTGGTTTTGCCATCCCACGGTAAAAAATCTCTATAATTCAGGTTTTGGTATATTTTCCGTAAAGAAAAACAGTAGTGTCTCCTGACTGTTGTGACACAAAAATATATCTGTTGAAAATAGTCTTGTGTAGGCCCAACATCCCAGTTTGGTTTCGCAGTTCCACGGGTCAAATCGCTGTACTATCCAGTTTTGGGCCTTTGGTAGCTAAGAAAAAAGCAGTTTGATTGTGTCGCTCACTGTTCAGCCGCAAATTTCTCTATTTAAAAAAGTGTGGTATACCCCAGTAAACAATAACTGTGGTTTTGCCATCCCACGGTAAAAAATCTCTATTATTCAGGTTTTGGTATATTTTCCGTAAAGAAAAACAGTAGTGTCTCCTGACTGTTGTGACACAAAAATATATCTGTTGAAAATAGTCTAGTGTAGGCCCGACATCCCAGTGTGGTTTCGCAGTTCCACAGGTCAAATCGCTGTAATATCCAGTTTTGGGCCTTTGGTATCTAAAAAAAAAGCAGTTTGAGTGTGTCACTCACTGTTCAGCCACAAATATCTCAATTTAAAAAAGTGTGGTATACCCCAGTAAACAATAACTGTGGTTTTGACATCCCACGGTAAAAAATCTCTATTATTCAGCTTTTGGTAGTTTTTTCTGTAAAGAAAAACAGTAGTGTCTCCTGACTGTTGTGACACAAAAATATATCTGTTGAAAATAGTCTTGTGTAGGCCCGACATCCCAGTGTGGTTTCGCAGATCCATTGGTCAAATCGCTGTACTATCCAGTTTTGAGCCTTTGGTATCTAAAAAAAAAGCAGTTTGAGAGTGTCGCTCACTGTTCAGCCGCAAATATCTCTATTTAAAAAAGTGTGGTATACCCCAGTAAACAATAACTGTGGTTTTGCCATCCCACGGTAAAAAATCTCTATAATTCAGGTTTTGGTATATTTTCCGTAAAGAAAAACAGTAGTGTCTCCTGACTGTTGTGAAACAAAAATATATCTGTTGAAAATAGTCTTGTGTAGGCCCAACATCCCAGTGTGGTTTCGCAGTTCCACGGGTCAAATCGCTGTACTATCCAGTTTTGGGCCTTTGGTATCTAAAAAAAAAGCAGTTTGAGTGTGTCGCTCACTGTTCAGCCACAAATATCTCAATTTAAATAAGTGTGGTATACCCCAGTAAACAATAACTGTGGTTTTGACATCCCACTGTAAAAAATCTCTATTATTCAGCTTTTGGTCGTTTTTTCTGTAAAGAAAAACAGTAGTGTCTCCTGACTGTTGTGACACAAAAATATATCTGTTGAAAATAGTCTTGTGTAGGCCCGACATCCCAGTGTGGTTTCGCAGATCCATTGGTCAAATCGCTGTACTATCCAGTTTTGGGCCTTTGCTATCTAAAAAAAAAGCAGTTTGAGTGTGTCGCTCACTGCTCAGCCACAAATATCTCTATTTAAAAAAGTGTGGTATACCCCAGTAAACAATAACTGTGGTTTTGCCATCCCACTGTAAAAATCTCTATTATTCAAGTTTTGGTATATTTTCCGTAAAGAAAAACAGTAGTGTCTCCTGACTGTTGTGACACAAAAATATATCTGTTGAAAATAGTCTTGTGTAGGCCCAACATCCAAGTGTGGTTTCGCAGTTCCACGGGTCAAATCGCTGTACTATCCAGTTTTGGGCCTTTGGTAGCTAAAAAAAAAGAAGTTTAATTGTGTCGCTCACTGTTCAGCCGCAAATTTCTCTATTTAAAAAAGTGTGGTATACCCCAGTAAACAATAACTGTGGTTTTGCCATCCCACGGTAAAAAATCTCTATAATTCAGGTTTTGGTATATTTTCCGTAAAGAAAAACAGTAGTGTCTCCTGACTGTTGTGACACAAAAATATATCTGTTGAAAATAGTCTAGTGTAGGCCCGACATCCCAGTGTGGTTTCGCAGTTACACAGGTCAAATCGCTGTACTATCCAGTTTTGGGCCTTTGGTATCTAAAAAAAAAGCAGTTTGAGTGTGTCGCTCACTGTTCAGCCACAAATATCTCAATTTAAAAAAGTGTGGTATACCCCAGTAAAGAATAACTGTGGTTTTGACATCCCACTGTAAAAAATCTCTATTATTCAGCTTTTGGTAGTTTTTTCTGTAAAGAAAAACAGTTGTGTCTCCTGACTGTTGTGACACAAAAATATATCTGTTGAAAATAGTCTTGTGTAGGCCCGACATCCCAGTGTGGTTTCGCAGATCCATTGGTCAAATCGCTGTACTATCCAGTTTTGGGCCTTTGGTATCTAAAAAAAAAAGCAGTTTGAGTGTGTCGCTCACTGTTCAGCCGCAAATATCTCTATTTAAAAAAGTGTGGTATACCCCAGTAAACAATAACTGTGGTTTTGCCATCCCACGGTAAAAAATCTCTATAATTCAGGTTTTGGTATATTTTCCGTAAAGAAAAACAGTAGTGTCTCCTGACTGTTGTGACACAAAAATATATCTGTTGAAAATAGTCTTGTGTAGGCCCGACATCCCAGTGTGGTTTCGCAGATCCATGGGTCAAATCGCTGTACTATCCAGTTTTGGGCCTTTGGTATCTAAAAAAAAAGCAGTTTGAGTGTGTCGCTCACTGTTCAGCTGCAAATATCTCTATTTAAAAAAGTGTGGTATACCTCAGAAAACAATAACTGTGGTTTTGCCATCCCACGTTAAAAAATCTCTATTATTCAGGTTTTGGTATATTTTCCGTAAAGAAAAACAGTAGTGTCTCCTGACTGTTGTGACACAAAAATATATCTGTTGAAAATAGTCTAGTGTAGGCCCAACATCCCAGTGTGGTTTCGCAGTTCCACAGGTCAAATCGCTGTACTATCCAGTTTTGGGCCTTTGGTATCTAAAAAAAAAGCAGTATGAGTGTGTCGCTCACTGTTCAGCCACAAATATCTCCATTTAAAAAAGTGTGGTATACCCCAGTAAACAATAACTGTGGTTTTGCCATCCTACGGTAAAAAATCTCTATAATTCAGGTTTTGGTATATTTTCCGTAAAGAAAAACAGTAGTGTCTCCTGACTGTTGTGACACAAAAATATATCTGTTGAAAATAGTCTTGTGTAGGCCCAACATCCCAGTGTGGTTTCGCAGTTCCACGGGTCAAATCGCTGTACTATCCAGTTTTGGGCCTTTGGTAGCTGAAAAAAAAGCAGTTTGATTGTGTCGCTCACTGTTCAGCCGCAAATTTCTCTATTTAAAAAAGTGTGGTATACCCCAGTAAACAATAACTGTGGTTTTGCCATCCCACGGTAAAAAATCTCTATTATTCAGGATTTGGTATATTTTCCGTAAAGAAAAACAGTAGTGTCGCCTGACTGTTGTGACGCAAAAATATATCTGTTGAAAATAGTCTTGTGTAGGCCCGACATCCCAGTGAGGTTTCACAGATCCATTGGTCAAATCGCTGTACTATCCAGTTTTGGGCCTTTGGTATCTAAAAAAAAGCAGTTTGATTGTGTCGCTCACTGTTCAGCCACAAATATCTCTATTTAAAAAAGTGTGGTATACCCCAGTAAACAATAACTGTGGTTTTGCCATCCCACTGTAAAAATCTCTATTATTCAAGTTTTGGTATATTTTCCGTAAAGAAAAACAGTAGTGTCTCCTGACTGTTGTGACACAAAAATATATCTGTTGAAAATAGTCTAGTGTAGGCCCGACATCCCAGTGTGGTTTCGCAGTTCCACAGGTCAAATCGCTGTACTATCCAGTTTTGGGCCTTTGGTATCTAAAAAAAAAGCAGTTTGAGTGTGTCACTCACTGTTCAGCCACAAATATCTCTATTTAAAAAAGTGTGGTATACCCCAGTAAACAATAACTGTGGTTTTGCCATCCCACGGTAAAAAATCTCTATAATTCAGGTTTTGGTATATTTTCCGTAAAGAAAAACAGTAGTGTCTCCTGACTGTTGTGACACAAAAATATATCTGTTGAAAATAGTCTTGTGTAGGCCCGACATCCCAGTGTGGTTTCGCAGATCCATTGGTCAAATCGCTGTACTATCCAGTTTTGGGCCTTTCGTATCTAAAAAAAAAGCAGTTTGAGTGTGTCGCTCACTGTTCAGCTGCAAATATCTCTATTTAAAAAAGTGTGGTGTACCCCAGTAAACAATAACTGTGGTTTTGCCATCCCACGCTAAAAAATCTCTATTATTCAGGTTTTGGTATATTTTCCGTAAAGAAAAACAATAGTGTCTCCTGACTGTTGTGACACAAAAATATATCTGTTGAAAAAAGTCTAATGTAGGCCCGACATCCCAGTGTGGTTTCGCAGTTCCACAGGTCAAATCGCTGTACTATCCAGTTTTGGGCCTTTGGCATCTAAAAAAAAAGCAGTTTGAGTGTTTCGCTCACTGTTCAGCCACAAATATCTCTGTTTAAAAAAGTGTGGTATACCCCAGTAAACAATAACTGTGGTTTTGCCATCCCACTGTAAAAAATCTCTATTATTCAGCTTTTGGTAGTTTTTTCCGTAAAGAAAAACAGTAGTGTCTCCTGACTGTTGTGACACAAAAATATATCTGTTGAAAATAGTCTTGTGTAGGCCCGACATCCCAGTGTGGTTTCGCAGTTCCATTGGTCAAATCACTGTACTATTCAGTTGTGGGCCTTTGGTATCTAAAAAAAAGCAGTTTGAGTGTGTCGCTCACTGTTCAGCCGCAAATATCTCTATTTAAAAAAGTGTGGTATACCCCAGTAAACAATAACTGTGGTTTTGCCATCCCACGGTAAAAATCTCTATTATTCATCTTTTTGTAGTTTTTTCCGTAAAGAAAAACAGTAGTGTCTCCTGACTGTTGTGACACAAAAATATATCTGTTGAAAATAGTCTTGTGTAGGCCCGACATCCCAGTGTGGTTTCGCAGTTCCACGGGTCAAATCGCTGTACTATCCAGTTTTGGGCCTTTGGTATCTAAAAATAAAGCAGTTTGAGTGTGTCGCTCACTGTTCAGCCGCAAATATCTCTATTTAAAAAAGTGTGGTATACCCCAGTAAACAATAACTGTGATTTTGCCATCCCACGGTAAAAAATCTCTATAATTCAGGTTTTGGTATATTTTCCGTAAAGAAAAACAGTAGTGTCTCCTGACTGTTGTGACAAAAAAATATATCTGTTGAAAATAGTCTTGTGTAGGCCCAACATCCCAGTGTGGTTTCGCAGTTCCACGGGTCAAATCGCTGTACTATCCAGTTTTGGGCCTTTGGTAGCTAAAAAAAAAGCAGTTTGATTGTGTCGCTCACTGTTCAGCCGCAAATTTCTCTATTTAAAAAAAGTGTGGTATACCCCAGTAAACAATAACTGTGGTTTTGCCATCCACGGTAAAATTCTCTATTATTCAGCTTTTGGTAGTTTTTTCCGTAAAGAAAAACAGTAATGTCTCCTGACTGTTGTGACACAAAAATATATCTCTTGAAAATAGTCTTGTGTAGGCCCAACATCCCAGTGTGGTTTCGCAGTTCCATGGGTCAAATCGCTGTACTATCCAGTTTTGGGCCTTTGGTATCTAAAAATAAAGCAGTTTGAGTGTGTCGCTCACTGTTCAGCCGCAAATATCTCTATTTAAAAAAGTGTGGTATACCCCAGTAAACAATAACTGTGGTTTTGCCATCCCACGGTAAAAAATCTCTATTATTCAGGATTTGGTATATTTTCCGTAAAGAAAAACAGTAGTGTCGCCTGACTGTTGTGACGCAAAAATATATCTGTTGAAAATCGTCTTGTGTAGGCCCAACATCCCAGTGTGGTTTTGCAGTTCCACGGGTCAAATCGCTGTACTATCCAGTTTTGGGCCTTTGGTAGCTAAAAAAAAAGCAGTTTGATTGTGTCGCTCACTGTTCAGCCGCAAATTTCTCTATTTAAAAAAAGTGTGGTATACCCCAGTAAACAATAACTGTGGTTTTGCCATCCCACGGTAAAATTCTCTATTATTCAGCTTTTGGTAGTTTTTTCCGTAAAGAAAAACAGTAGTGTCTCCTGACAGTTGTGACACAAAAATATATCTGTTGAAAATAGTCTTGTGTAGGCCCGACATCCCAGTGTGGTTTCGCAGTTCCATGGGTCAAATCGCTGTAGTATCCAGTTTTGGGCCTTTGGTATCTAAAAAAAAAGCAGTTTGAGTGTGTCGCTCACTGTTCAGCCACAAATATCTCAATTTAAAAAAGTGTGGTATACCCCAGTAAACAATAACTGTGAATTTGACATCCCACTGTAAAAAATCTCTATTATTCAGCTTTTGGTAGTTTATTCTGTAAAGAAAAACAGTAGTGTCTCCTGACTGTTGTGACACAAAAATATATCTGTTGAAAATAGTCTTGTGTAGGCCCGACATCCCAGTGTGGTTTCGCAGATCCATTGGTCAAATCGCTGTACTATCCAGTTTTGGGCCTTTGGTAGCTGAAAAAAAAGCAGTTTGATTGTGTCGCTCACTGTTCAGCCGCAAATTTCTCTATTTAAAAAAGTGTGGTATACCCCAGTAAACAATAACTGTGGTTTTGCCATCCCACGGTAAAAAATCTCTATTATTCAGGATTTGGTATATTTTCCGTAAAGAAAAACAGTAGTGTCGCCTGACTGTTGTGACGCAAAAATATATCTGTTGAAAATAGTCTTGTGTAGGCCCAACATCCCAGTGTGGTTTCGCAGTTCCACGGGTGAAATCGCTGTACTATCCAGTTTTGGGCCTTTGGTAGCTAAAAAAAAAGCAGTTTGATTGTGTCGCTCACTGTTCAGCCGCAAATTTCTCTATTTAAAAAAAGTGTGGTATACCCCAGTAAACAATAACTGTGGTTTTGCCATCCCACGGTAAAATTCTCTATTATTCAGCTTTTGGTAGTTTTTTCCGTAAAGAAAAACAGTAGTGTCTCCTGACAGTTGTGACACAAAAATATATCTGTTGAAAATAGTCTTGTGTAGGCCCGACATCCCAGTGTGGTTTCGCAGTTCCATGGGTCAAATGGCTGTAGTATCCAGTTTTGGGCCTTTGGTATCTAAGAAAAAAGCAGTTTGAGTGTGTCGCTCACTGTTCAGCCACAAATTTCTCAATTTAAAAAAGTGTGGTATACCCCAGTAAACAATAACTGTGGTTTTGCCATCCCACGGTAAAAAATCTCTATAATTCAGGTTTTGGTATATTTTCCGTAAAGAAAAACAGTAGTGTCGCCTGACTGTTGTGACGCAAAAATATATCTGTTGAAAATTGTCTTGTGTAGGCCCAACATCCCAGTGTGGTTTCGCAGTTCCACGGGTCAAATCGCTGTACTATCCAGTTTTGGGCCTTTGGTAGCTAAAAAAAAAGCAGTTTGATTGTGTCGCTCACTGTTCAGCCGCAAATTTCTCTATTTAAAAAAAGTGTGGTATACCCCAGTAAACAATAACTGTGGTTTTGCCATCCCACGGTAAAATTCTCTATTATTCAGCTTTTGGTAGTTTTTTCCGTAAAGAAAAACAGTAGTGTCTCCTGACAGTTGTGACACAAAAATATATCTGTTGAAAATAGTCTTGTGTAGGCCCGACATCCCAGTGTGGTTTCGCAGTTCCATGGGTCAAATCGCTGTAGTATCCAGTTTTGGGCCTTTGGTATCTAAAAAAAAATCAGTTTGAGTGTGTCGCTCACTGTTCAGCCACAAATATCTCAATTTAAAAAAGTGTGGTATACCCCAGTAAACAATAACTGTGAATTTGACATCCCACTGTAAAAAATCTCTATTATTCAGCTTTTGGTAGTTTATTCTGTAAAGAAAAACAGTAGTGTCTCCTGACTGTTGTGACACAAAAATATATCTGTTGAAAATAGTCTTGTGTAGGCCCGACATCCCAGTGTGGTTTCGCAGATCCATTGGTCAAATCGCTGTACTATCCAGTTTTGGGCCTTTGGTAGCTGAAAAAAAAGCAGTTTGATTGTGTCGCTCACTGTTCAGCCGCAAATTTCTCTATTTAAAAAAGTGTGGTATACCCCAGTAAACAATAACTGTGGTTTTGCCATCCCACGGTAAAAAATCTCTATTATTCAGGATTTGGTATATTTTCCGTAAAGAAAAACAGTAGTGTCGCCTGACTGTTGTGACGCAAAAATATATCTGTTGAAAATAGTCTTGTGTAGGCCCGACATCCCAGTGAGGTTTCGCAGATCCACAGGTCAAATCGCTGTACTATCCAGTTTTGGGCCTTTTGTATCTAAAAAAAAAGCAGTTTGAGTGTGTCGCTCACTGTTCAGCCACAAATATCTCAATTTAAAAAAGTGTGGTATACCCCAGTAAACAATAACTGTGGTTTTGACATCTCACTGTAAAAAATCTCTATTATTCAGCTTTTGGTAGTTTTTTCTGTAAAGAAAAACAGTAGTGTCTCCTGACTGTTGTGACACAAAAATATATCTGTTGAAAATAGTCTTGTGTAGGCCCGACATCCCAGTGTGGTTTCGCAGATCCATTGGTCAAATCGCTGTACTATCCAGTTCTGGGCCTTTGGTATCTAAAAAAATAGCAGTTTGAGTGTGTCGCTCAGTGTTCAGCCGCAAATATCTCTATTTAAAAAAGTGTGGTATACCCCAGTAAACAATAACTGTGGTTTTGCCATCCCATGGTAAAAAATCTCTGTAATTCAGGTTTTGGTATATTTTCCGTAAAGAAAAACAGTAGTGTCTCCTTACTGTTGTGACACAAAAATATATCTGTTGAAAATAGTCTAGTGTAGGCCCGACATCCCAGTGTGGTTTCGCAGTTCCACAGGTCAAATCGCTGTACTATCCAGTTTTGGGCCTTTTGTATCTAAAAAAAAAGCAGTTTGAGTGTGTCGCTCACTGTTCAGCCACAAATATCTCTATTTAAAAAAGTGTGGTATACCCCAGTAAACAATAACTGTGGTTTTGACATCTCACTGTAAAAAATCTCTATTATTCAGCTTTTGGTAGTTTTTTCTGTAAAGAAAAACAGTAGTGTCTCCTGACTGTTGTGACACAAAAATATATCTGTTGAAAATAGTCTTGTGTAGGCCCGACATCCCAGTGTGGTTTCGCAGATCCATTGGTCAAATCGCTGTACTATCCAGTTCTGGGCCTTTGGTATCTAAAAAAATAGCAGTTTGAGTGTGTCGCTCAGTGTTCAGCCGCAAATATCTCTATTTAAAAAAGTGTGGTATACCCCAGTAAACAATAACTGTGGTTTTGCCATCCCATGGTAAAAAATCTCTATAATTCAGGTTTTGGTATATTTTCCGTAAAGAAAAACAGTAGTGTCTCCTGACTGTTGTGACACAAAAATATATCTGTTGAAAATAGTCTTGTGTAGGCCCGACATCCCAGTGTGGTTTCGCAGATCCATTGGTCAAATCGCTGTACTATCCAGTTTTGGGCCTTTGGTATCTAAAAAAAAAGCAGTTTGAGTGTGTCGCTCACTGTTCAGCTGCAAATATCTCTATTTAAAAAAGTGTGGTATACCCCAGTAAACAATAACTGTGGTTTTGCCATCCCACGCTAAAAAATCTCTATTATTCAGGTTTTGGTATATTTTCCGTAAAGAAAAACAGTAGTGTCTCCTGACTGTTGTGACACAAAAATATATCTGTTGAAAATAGTCTAGTGTAGGCCCGACATCCCAGTGTGGTTTCGCAGTTCCACAGGTCAAATCGCTGTACTATCCAGTTTTGGGCCTTTTGTATCTAAAAAAAAAGCAGTTTGAGTGTGTCGCTCACTGTTCAGCCACAAATATCTCTATTTAAAAAAGTGTGGTATACCCCAGTAAACAATAACTGTGGTTTTGCCATCAAACTGTAAAAAATCTCTATTATTCAGCTTTTGGTAGTTTTTTCCGTAAAGAAAAACAGTAGTGTCTCCTGACTGTTGTGACACAAAAATATATCTGTTGAAAATAGTCTTGTGTAGGCCCGACATCCCAGTGTGGTTTCGCAGTTCCATGGGTCAAATCACTGTACTATTCAGTTTTGGGCCTTTGGTATCTAAAAAAAAAGCAGTTTGAGTGAGTCGCTCACTGTTCAGCCGCAAATATCTCTATTTAAAAAAGTGTGGTATACCCTAGTAAACAATAACTGTGGTTTTGCCATCCCACGGTAAAAATCTCTATTATTCATCTTTTTGTAGTTTTTTCCGTAAAGAAAAACAGTAGTGTCTCCTGACTGTTGTGACACAAAAATATATCTGTTGAAAATAGTCTTGTGTAGGCCCGACATCCCAGTGTGGTTTCGCAGTTCCACGGGTCAAATCGCTGTACTATCCAGTTTTGGGCCTTTGGTATCTAAAAATAAAGCAGTTTGAGTGTGTCGCTGACTGTTCAGCCGCAAATATCTCTATTTAAAAAAGTGTGGTATACCCCAGTAAACAATAACTGTGGTTTTGCCATCCCACGGTAAAAAATCTCTATAATTCAGGTTTTGGTATATTTTCCGTAAAAAAAAACAGTAGTGTCTCCTGACTGTTGTGGCACAAAAATATATCTGTTGAAAATAGTCTTGTGTAGGCCCAACATCCCAGTGTGGTTTCGCAGTTCGACGGGTCAAATCGCTGTACTATCCAGTTTTGGGCCTTTGCTTGCTAAAAAAAAAGCAGTTTGATTGTGTCGCTCACTGTTCAGCCGCAAATTTCTCTATTTAAAAAAATGTGGTATACCCCAGTAAACAATAACTGTGGTTTTGCCATCCCACGGTAAAAAATCTCTATTATTCAGTTTTTGGTAGTTTTTTCCGTAAAGAAAAACAGTAGTGTCTCCTGACTGTTGTGACACAAAAATATATCTGTTGAAAATAGTCTTGTGTAGGCCCAACATCCCAGTGTGGTTTCGCAGTTCCATGGGTCAAATCGCTGTACTATCCAGTTTTGGGCCTTTGGTATCTAAAAATAAAGCAGTTTGAGTGTGTCGCTCACTGTTCAGCCGCAAATATCTCTATTTAAAAAAGTGTGGTATACCCCAGTAAACAATAACTGTGGTTTTGCCATCCCACGGTAAAAAATCTCTATTATTCAGGATTTGGTATATTTTCCGTAAAGAAAAACAGTAGTGTCGCCTGACTGTTGTGACGCAAAAATATATCTGTTGAAAATAGTCTTGTGTAGGCCCAACATCCCAGTGTGGTTTCGCAGTTCCACGGGTCAAATCGCTGTACTATCCAGTTTTGGGCCTTTGGTAGCTAAAAAAAAAGCAGTTTGATTGTGTCGCTCACTGTTCAGCCGCAAATTTCTCTATTTAAAAAAAGTGTGGTATACCCCAGTAAACAATAACTGTGGTTTTGCCATCCCACGGTAAAATTCTCTATTATTCAGCTTTTGGTAGTTTTTTCCGTAAAGAAAAACAGTAGTGTCTCCTGACAGTTGTGACACAAAAATATATCTGTTGAAAATAGTCTTGTGTAGGCCCGACATCCCAGTGTGGTTTCGCAGTTCCATGGGTCAAATCGCTGTAGTATCCAGTTTTGGGCCTTTGGTATCTAAAAAACAAGCAGTTTGAGTGTGTCGCTCACTGTTCAGCCACAAATATCTCAATTTAAAAAAGTGTGGTGTACCCCAGTAAACAATAACTGTGGTTTTGCCATCCCACGGTAAAAAATCTCTATAATTCAGGTTTTGGTATATTTTCCGTAAAGAAAAACAGTAGTGTCTCCTGACTGTTGTGACACAAAAATATATCTGTTGAAAATAGTCTTGTGTAGGCCCGACATCCCAGTGTGGTTTCGCAGATCCATTGGTCAAATCGCTGTACTATCCAGTTTTGGGCCTTTGGTATCTAAAGAAAAAGCAGTTTGAGTGTGTCGCTCACTGTTCAGCCGCAAATATCTCTATTTAAAAAAGTGTGGTATACCCCAGTAAACAATAACTGTGGTTTTGCCATCCCACGGTAAAAACTCTCTATTATTCAGCTTTTGGTAGTTTTTTCCGTAAAGAAAAACAGTAGTGTCTCCTGACTGTTGTGACACAAAAATATATCTCTTGAAAATAGTCTTCTGTAGGCCCAACATCCCAGTGTGGTTTCGCAGTTCCATGGGTCAAATCACTGTACTATCCAGTTTTGGGCCTTTGGTATCTAAAAATAAAGCAGTTTGAGTGTGTCGCTCACTGTTCAGCCACAAATATCTCTATTTAAAAAAGTGTGGTATACCCCAGTAAACAATAACTGTGGTTTTGCCATCCCACGGTAAAAAATCTCTATTATTCAGGATTTGGTATATTTTCCGAAAAGAAAACAGTAGTGTCGCCTGACTGTTGTGACGCAAAAATATATCTGTTGAAAATCGTCTTGTGTAGGCCCAACATCCCAGTGTGGTTTCGCAGTTCCACGGGTCAAATCGCTGTACTATCCAGTTTTGGGCCTTTGGTAGCTAAAAAAAAAGCAGTTTGATTGTGTCGCTCACTGTTCAGCCGCAAATTTCTCTATTTAAAAAAAGTGTGGTATACCCCAGTAAACAATAACTGTGGTTTTGCCATCCCACGGTAAAAATCTCTATTATTCATCTTTTTGTAGTTTTTTCCGTAAAGAAAAACAGTAGTGTCTCCTGACTGTTGTGACACAAAAATATATCTGTTGAAAATAGTCTTGTGTAGGCCCGACATCCCAGTGTGGTTTCGCAGTTCCACGGGTCAAATCGCTGTACTATCCAGTTTTGGGCCTTTGGTATCTAAAAATAAAGCAGTTTGAGTGTGTCGCTGACTGTTCAGCCGCAAATATCTCTATTTAAAAAAGTGTGGTATACCCCAGTAAACAATAACTGTGGTTTTGCCATCCCACGGTAAAAAATCTCTATAATTCAGGTTTTGGTATATTTTCCGTAAAGTAAAACAGTAGTGTCTCCTGACTGTTGTGGCACAAAAATATATCTGTTGAAAATAGTCTTGTGTAGGCCCAACATCCCAGTGTGGTTTCGCAGTTCCACGGGTCAAATCGCTGTACTATCCAGTTTTGGGCCTTTGGTTGCTAAAAAAAAAGCAGTTTGATTGTGTCGCTCACTGTTCAGCCGCAAATTTCTCTATTTAAAAAAGTGTGGTATACCCCAGTAAACAATAACTGTAGTCTTGCCATCCCACGGTAAAAAATCTCTATTATTCAGCTTTTGGTAGTTTTTTCCGTAAAGAAAAACAGTAGTGTCTCCTGACTGTTGTGACACAAAAATATATCTGTTGAAAATAGTCTTGTGTAGGCCCAACATCCCAGTGTGGTTTCGCAGTTCCATGGGTCAAATCGCTGTACTATCCAGTTTTGGGCCTTTGGTATCTAAAAATAAAGCAGTTTGAGTGTGTCGCTCACTGTTCAGCCGCAAATATCTCTATTTAAAAAAGTGTGGTATACCCCAGTAAACAATAACTGTGGTTTTGCCATCCCACGGTAAAAAATCTCTATTATTCAGGATTTGGTATATTTTCCGTAAAGAAAAACAGTAGTGTCGCCTGACTGTTGTGACGCAAAAATATATCTGTTGAAAATAGTCTTGTGTAGGCCCAACATCCCAGTGTGGTTTCGCAGTTCCACGGGTCAAATCGCTGTACTATCCAGTTTTGGGCCTTTGGTAGCTAAAAAAAAAGCAGTTTGATTGTGTCGCTCATTGTTCAGCCGCAAATTTCTCTATTTAAAAAAAGTGTGGTATACCCCAGTAAACAATAACTGTGGTTTTGCCATCCCACGGTAAAATTCTCTATTATTCAGCTTTTGGTAGTTTTTTCCGTAAAGAAAAACAGTAGTGTCTCCTGACAGTTGTGACACAAAAATATATCTGTTGAAAATAGTCTTGTGTAGGCCCGACATCCCAGTGTGGTTTCGCAGTTCCATGGGTCAAATCGCTGTAGTATCCAGTTTTGGGCCTTTGGTATCTAAAAAAAAAGCAGTTTGAGTGTGTCGCTCACTGTTCAGCCACAAATATCTCAATTTAAAAAAGTGTGGTATACCCCAGTAAACAATAACTGTGGTTTTGCCATCCCACGGTAAAAAATCTCTATAATTCAGGTTTTGGTATATTTTCCGTAAAGAAAAACAGTAGTGTCTCCTGACTGTTGTGACACAAAAATATATCTGTTGAAAATAGTCTTGTGTAGGCCCGACATCCCAGTGTGGTTTCGCAGATCCATTGGTCAAATCGCTGTACTATCCAGTTTTGGGCCTTTGGTATCTAAAGAAAAAGCAGTTTGAGTGTGTCGCTCACTGTTCAGCCGCAAATATCTCTATTTAAAAAAGTGTGGTATACCCCAGTAAACAATAACTGTGGTTTTGCCATCCCACGGTAAAAACTCTCTATTATTCAGCTTTTGGTAGTTTTTTCCGTAAAGAAAAACAGTAGTGTCTCCTGACTGTTGTGACACAAAAATATATCTCTTGAAAATAGTCTTGTGTAGGCCCAACATCCCAGTGTGGTTTCGCAGTTCCATGGGTCAAATCACTGTACTATCCAGTTTTGGGCCTTTGGTATCTAAAAATAAAGCAGTTTGAGTGTGTCGCTCACTGTTCAGCCACAAATATCTCTATTTAAAAAAGTGTGGTATACCCCAGTAAACAATAACTGTGGTTTTGCCATCCCACGGTAAAAAATCTCTATTATTCAGGATTTGGTATATTTTCCGTAAAGAAAAACAGTAGTGTCGCCTGACTGTTGTGACGCAAAAATATATCTGTTGAAAATCGTCTTGTGTAGGCCCAACATCCCAGTGTGGTTTCGCAGTTCCACGGGTCAAATCGCTGTACTATCCAGTTTTGGGCCTTTTGTAGCTAAAAAAAAAGCAGTTTGATTGTGTCGCTCACTGTTCAGCCGCAAATTTCTCTATTTAAAAAAAGTTTGTTATACCCCAGTAAACAATAACTGTGGTTTTGCCATCCCACGGTAAAATTCTCTATTATTCAGCTTTTGGTAGTTTTTTCCGTAAAGAAAAACAGTAGTGTCTCCTGACAGTTGTGACACAGAAATATATCTGTTGAAAATAGTCTTGTGTAGGCCCTACATCCCAGTGTGGTTTCGCAGTTCCATGGGTCAAATCGCTGTAGTATCCAGTTTTGGGCCTTTGGTATCTAAAAAAAAAGCAGTTTGAGTGTGTCGCTCACTGTTCAGCCACAAATATCTCAATTTAAAAAAGTGTCGTATACCCCAGTAAACAATAACTGTGGTTTTGCCATCCCACGGTAAAAAATCTCTATAATTCAGGTTTTGGTATATTTTCCGTAAAGAAAAACAGTAGTGTCTCCTGACTGTTGTGACACAAAAATATATCTGTTGAAAATAGTCTTGTGTAGGCCCGACATCCCAGTGTGGTTTCGCAGATCCATTGGTCAAATCGCTGTACTATCCAGTTTTGGGCCTTTGGTATCTAAAAAAAAAAGCAGTTTGAGTGTGTCGCTCACTGTTCAGCCGCAAATATCTCTATTTAAAAAAGTGTGGTATACCCCAGTAAACAATAACTGTGGTTTTGCCATCCCATCGTAAAAAATCTCTATTATTCAGCTTTTGGTAGTTTTTTCCGTAAAGAAAAACAGTAGTGTCTCCTGACTGTTGTGACACAAAAATATATCTCTTGAAAATAGTCTTGTGTAGGCCCAACATCCCAGTGTGGTTTCGCAGTTCCATGGGTCAAATCACTGTACTATCCAGTTTTGGGCCTTTGGTATCTAAAAATAAAGCAGTTTGAGTGTGTCGCTCACTGTTCAGCCGCAAATATCTCTATTTAAAAAAGTGTGGTAAACCCCAGTAAACAATAACTGTGGTTTTGCCATCCCACGGTAAAAAATCTCTATTATTCAGGATTTGGTATATTTTCCGTAAAGAAAAACAGTAGTGTCGCCTGACTGTTGTGACGCAAAAATATATCTGTTGAAAATCATCTTGTGTAGGCCCAACATCCCAGTGTGGTTTCGCAGTTCCACGGGTCAAATCGCTGTACTATCCAGTTTTGGGCCTTTGGTAGCTAAAAAAAAAGCAGTTTGATTGTGTCGCTCACTGTTCAGCCGCAAATTTCTCTATTTAAAAAAAGTGTGGTATACCCCAGTAAACAATAACTGTGGTTTTGCCATCCCACGGTAAAATTCTCTATTATTCAGCTTTTGGCAGTTTTTTCCGTAAAGAAAAACAGTAGTGTCTCCTGACAGTTGTGACACAAAAATATATCTGTTGAAAATAGTCTTGTGTAGGCCCGACATCCCAGTGTGGTTTCGCAGTTCCATGGGTCAAATCGCTGTAGTATCCAGTTTTGGGCCTTTGGTATCTAAAAAAAAAGCAGTTTGAGTGTGTCGCTCACTGTTCAGCCACAAATATCTCAATTTAAAAAAGTGTGGTATACCCCAGTAAACAATAACTGTGAATTTGACATCCCACTGTAAAAAATCTCTATTATTCAGCTTTTGGTAGTTTTTTCTGTAAAGAAAAACAGTAGTGTCTCCTGACTGTTGTGACACAAAAATATATCTGTTGAAAATAGTCTTGTGTAGGCCCGACATCCCAGTGTGGTTTCGCAGATCCATTGGTCAAATTGCTGTACTATCCAGTTTTGGGCCTTTGGTATCTAAAAAAAAAGCAGTTTGAGTGTGTCGCTCACTGTTCAGCCGCAAATATCTCTATTTAAAAAAGTGTGGTATACCCCAGTAAACAATAACTGTGGTTTTGCCATCCCACGGTAAAAAATCTCTATAATTCAGGTTTTGGTATATTTTCCGTAAAGAAAAACAGTAGTGTCTCCTGACTGTTGTGACACAAAAATATATCTGTTGAAAATAGTCTTGTGTAGGCCCGACATCCCAGTGTGGTTTCGCAGATCCATTGGTCAAATCGCTGTAGTATCCAGTTTTGGGCCTTTGGTATCATAAAAAAAAGCAGTTTGAGTGTGTCGCTCACTGTTCTGCTGCAAATATCTCTATTTAAAAAAGTGTGGTATACCCCAGTAAACAATAACTGTGGTTTTGCCATCCCACGGTAAAAAATCTCTATTATTCAGGTTTTGGTATATTTTCCGTAAAGAAAAACAGTAGTGTCTCCTGACAGTTGTGACACAAAAATATATCTGTTGAAAATAGTCTAGTGTAGGCCCGACATCCCAGTGTGGTTTCGCAGTTCCACAGGTCAAATCGCTGTACTATCCAGTTTTGGGCCTTTGGTATCTAAAAAAAAAGCAGTTTGAGTGTGTCGCTCACTGTTCAGCCACAAATATCTCTATTTAAAAAAGTGTGGTATACCCCAGTAAACAATAACTGTGGTTTTGCCATCCCACGGTAAAAAATCTCTATTATTCAGGTTTTGGTATATTTTCCGTAAGGAAAAACAGTAGTGTCTCCTGACAGTTGTGACACAAAAATATATCTGTTGAAAATAGTCTAGTGTAGGCCCGACATCCCAGTGTGGTTTCGCAGTTCCACAGGTCAAATCGCTGTACTATCCAGTTTTGGGCCTTTGGTATCTAAAAAAAAAGCAGTTTCAGTGTGTCGCTCACTGTTCAGCCACAAATATCTCTATTTAAAAAAGTGTGGTATACCCCAGTAAACAATAACTGTGGTTTTGCCATCCCACTGTAAAAAATCTCTATTATTCAGCTTTTGGTAGTTTTTTCCGTAAAGAAAAACAGTAGTGTCTCCTGACTGTTGTGACACAAAAATATATCTGTTGAAAATAGTCTTGTGTAGGCCTGACATCCCAGTGTAATTTCGCAGTTCCACGGGTCAAATCGCTGTACTATCCAGTTTTGGGCCTTTGGTATCTAAAAATAAAGCAGTTTGAGTGTGTCGCTCACTGTTCAGCCGCAAATTTCTCTATTTAAAAAAGTGTAGTATACCCCAGTAAACAATAACTGTGGTTTTGCCATCCCACGGTAAAAAATCTCTATAATTCAGGTTTTGGTATATTTTCCGTAAAGAAAAACAGTAGTGTCTCCTGACTGTTGTGACACAAAAATATATCTGTTGAAAATAGTCTTGTGTAGGCCCAACATCCCAGTGTGGTTTCGCAGTTCCACGGGTCAAATCGCTGTACTATCCAGTTTTGGGCCTTTGGTAGCTATAAAAAAAGCAGTTTGATTGTGTCGCTCACTGTTCAGCCGCAAATTTCTCTATTTAAAAAAGTGTGGTATACCCCAGTACACAATAACTGTGGTTTTGCCATCCCACGGTAAAAAATCTCTATTATTCAGCTTTTGGTAGTTTTTTCCGTAAAGAAAAACAGTAGTGTCTCCTGACTGTTGTGACACAAAAATATATCTGTTGAAAATAGTCTTGTGTAGGCCCGACATCCCAGTGTGGTTTCGCAGTTCCATGGGTCAAATAGCTGTAGTATCCAGTTTTGGGCCTTTGGTATCTAAAAAAAAAGCAGTTTGAGTGTGTCGCTCACTGTTCAGCCACAAATATCTCAATTTAAAAAAGTGTGGTATACCCCAGTAAACAATAACTGTGAATTTGACATCCCACTGTAAAAAATCTCTATTATTAAGCTTTTGGTAATTTTTTCTGTAAAGAAAAACCGTAGTGTCTCCTGACTGTTGTGACACAAAAATATATCTGTTGAAAATAGTCTTGTGTAGGCCCGACATCCCAGTGTGGTTTCGCAGATCCATTGGTTAAATCGCTGTACTATCCAGTTTTGGGCCTTTGGTATCTAAAAAAAAAGCAGTTTGAGTGTGTCGCTCACTGTTCAGCCACAAATATCTCTATTTAAAAAAGTGTGGTATACCCCAGTAAACAATAACTGTGGTTTTGCCATCCCACGGTAAAAAATCTCTATTATTCAGGTTTTGGTATATTTTCCGTAAAGAAAAGCAGTAGTGTCTCCTGACAGTTGTGACACAAAAATATATCTGTTGAAAATAGTCTAGTGTAGGCCCGACATCCCAGTGTGGTTTCGCAGTTCCACAGGTCAAATCGCTGTACTATCCAGTTTTGGGCCTTTGGTATCTAAAAAAAAAGCAGTTTGAGTGTGTCGCTCACTGTTCAGCCACAAATATCTCAATTTAAAAAAGTGTGGTATACCCCAGTAAACAATAACTGTGGTTTTGACATCCCACTGTAGAAAATCTCTATTATTCAGCTTTTGGTAGTTTTTTTCTGTAAAGAAAAACAGTAGAGTCTCCTGACTGTTGTGACACAAAAATATATCTGTTGAAAATAGTCTTGTGTAGGCCCAACATCCCATTGTGGTTTCGCAGATCCATTGGTCAAATCGCTGTACTATCCAGTTTTGGGCCTTTGGTATCTAAAAAAAAAGCAGTTTGAGTGTGTCGCTCACTGTTCAGCCACAAATATCTCAATTTAAAAAAGTGTGGTATACCCCAGTAAACAATAACTATGGTTTTGACATCCCACTGTAAAAAATCTCTATTATTCAGCTTTTGGTAGTTTTTTCTGTAAAGAAAAACAGTAGTGTCTCCTGACTGTTGTGACACAAAAATATATCTGTTGAAAATAGTCTTGTGTAGGCCCGACATCCCAGTGTGGTTTCGCAGATCCATTGGTCAAATCGCTGTACTATCCAGTTTTGGGCCTTTGGTATCTAAAAAAAAAGCAGTTTGAGTGTGTCGCTCACTGATCAGCCGCAAATATCTCAATTTAAAAAAGTGTGGTATACCCCAGTAAACAATAACTGTGGTTTTGCCATCCCACGGTAAAAAATCTCTATAATTCAGGTTTTGGTATATTTTCCGTAAAGAAAAACAGTAGTGTCTCCTGACTGTTGTGACACAAAAATATATCTGTTGAAAATAGTCTTCTGTAGGCCCAACATCCCAGTGTGGTTTCGCTGATCCATTGGTCAAATCGCTGTACTATCCAGTTTTGGGCCTTTGGTATCTAAAAAAAAAGCAGTTTGAGTGTGTCGGTCACTGTTCAGCCACAAATATCTCAATTTAAAAAAGTGTGGTATACCCCAGTAAACAATAACTATGGTTTTGACATCCCACTGTAAAAAATCTCTACTATTCAGCTTTTGGTAGTTTTTTCTGTAAAGAAAAACAGTAGTGTCTCCTGACTGTTGTGACACAAAAATATATCTGTTGAAAATAGTCTTGTGTAGGCCCGACATCCCAGTGTGGTTTCGCAGATCCATTGGTCAAATCGCTGTACTATCCAGTTTTGGGCCTTTGGTATCTAAAAAAAAAGCAGTTTGAGTGTGTCGCTCACTGATCAGCCGCAAATATCTCAATTTAAAAAAGTGTGGTATACCCCAGTAAACAATAACTGTGGTTTTGCCATCCCACAGTAAAAAATCTCTATAATTCAGGTTTTGGTATATTTTCCGTAAAGAAAAACAGTAGTGTCTCCTGACTGTTGTGACACAAAAATATATCTGTTGAAAATAGTCTTCTGTAGGCCCGACATCCCAGTGTGGTTTCGCTGATCCATTGGTCAAATCGCTGTACTATCCAGTTTTGGGCCTTTGGTATCTAAAAAAAAAGCAGTTTGAGTGTGTCGCTCACTGTTCAGCCGCAAATATCTCTATTTAAAAAAGTGTGGTATACCCCAGTAAACAATAACTGTGTTTTTGCCATCCCACGGTAAAAAATCTCTATTATTCAGCTTTTGGTAGTTTTTTCCGTAAAGAAAAACAGTAGTGTCTCCTGACTGTTGTGACACAAAAATATATCTCTTGAAAATAGTCTTGTGTAGGCCCAACATCCCAGTGTGGTTTCCCAGTTCCATGGGTCAAATCGCTGTACTATCCAGTTTTGGGCCTTTGGTATCTAAAAATAAAGCAGTTTGAGTGTGTCACTCACTGTTCAGCCGCAAATATCTCTATTTAAAAAAGTGTGGTATACCCCAGTAAACAATAACTGTGGTTTTGCCATCCCACGGTAAAAAATCTCTATTATTCAGGTTTTGGTATATTTTCCGTAAAGAAAAACAGTAGTGTCTCCTGACTGTTGTGACACAAAAATATATCTGTTGAAAATAGTCTTGTGTAGGCCCGACATCCCAGTGTGGTTTCGCAGATCCATTGGTCAAATCGCTGTACTATCCAGTTTTGGGCCTTTGGTATCTAAAAAAAAAGCAGTTTGAGTGTGCCGCTCACTGTTCAGCCACAAATATCTCAATTTAAAAAAGTCTGGTATACCCCAGTAAACAATAACTGTGGTTTTGACATCTCACTGTTAAAAATCTCTATTATTCAGCTTTAGGTAGTTTTTTCTGTAAAGAAAAACAGTAGTGTCTCCTGACTGTTGTGACACAAAAATATATCTGTTGAAAATAGTCTTGTGTAGGCCCGACATCCCAGTGTGGTTTCGCAGATCCATTGGTCAAATCGCTGTACTATCCAGTTTTGGGCCTTTGGTATTTAAAAAAAAAGCAGTTTGAGTGTGTCGCTCACTGATCAGCCGCAAATATCTCTATTTAAAAAAGTTTGGTATACCCCAGTAAACAATAACTGTGGTTTTGCCATCCCACGGTAAAAAATCTCTATAATTCAGGTTTTGGTATATTTTCCGTATCGAAAAACAGTAGTGTCTCCTGACTGTTGTGACACAAAAATATATCTGTTGAAAATAGTCTAGTGTAGGCCCGACATCCCAGTGTGGTTTCGCAGTTCCACAGGTCAAATCGCTGTACTATCCAGTTTTGGACCTTTGGTATCTAAAAAAAAAGCAGTTTGAGTGTGTCGCTCTCTGTTCAGACGCAAATATCTCAATTTAAAAAAGTGTGGTATACCCCAGTAAACAATAACTGTGGTTTTGACATCCCACTGTAAAAAATCTCTATTAATCAGCTTTTGGTAGTTTTTTCTGTAAAGAAAAACAGTAGTGTCTCCTGACTGTTGTGACACAAAAATATATCTGTTGAAAATAGTCTTGTGTAGGCCCGACATCCCAGTGTGGTTTCGCAGATCCATTGGTCAAATCGCTGTACTATCCAGTTTTGGGCCTTTGGTATCTAAAAATAAAGCAGTTTGAGTGTGTCGCTCACTGTTCAGCCGCAAATATCTCTATTTAAAAAAGTGTGGTATACCCCAGTAAACAATAACTGTGGTTTTGACATCCCACGGTAAAAAATCTCTATTATTCAGGTTTTGGTATATTTTCCGTAAAGAAAAACAGTAGTGTCTCCTGACTGTTGTGACACAAAAATATATCTGTTGAAAATAGTCTTGTGTAGGCCCGACATCCCAGTGTGGTTTCGCAGATCCATTGGTCAAATCGCTGTACTATCCAGTTTTGGGCCTTTGGTACCTAAAAAAAAAGCAGTTTGAGTGTGCCGTTCACTGTTCAGCCACAAATATCTCAATTTAAAAAAGTGTGGTATACCCCAGTAAACAATAACTGTGGTTTTGACATCCCACTGTAAAAAATCTCTATTATTCAGCTTTTGGTAGTTTTTTCTGTAAAGAAAAACAGTAGTGTCTCCTGACTGTTGTGACACAAAAATATATCTGTTGAAAATAGTCTTGTGTAGGCCCGACATCCCAGTGTGGTTTCGCAGATCCATTGGTCAAATCGCTGTACTATCCAGTTTTGGGCCTTTGGTATCTAAAAAAAAAGCAGTTTGAGTGTGTCGCTCACTGATCAGCCGCAAATATCTCTATTTAAAAAAGTTTGGTACACCCCAGTAAACAATAACTGTGGTTTTGCCATCCCACGGTAAAAAATCTCTATAATTCAGGTTTTGGTTTATTTTCCGTATAGAAAAACAGTAGTGTCTCCTGACTGTTGTGAC
This sequence comes from Phyllobates terribilis, assembly GCF_046119375.1. NCBI lineage: Eukaryota > Metazoa > Chordata > Amphibia > Anura > Dendrobatidae > Phyllobates > Phyllobates terribilis. The sequence continues at coordinate 590,737,455 of NW_027362763.1, read as the reverse complement.
ACAAAAATATATCTGTTGAAAATAGTCTAGTGTAGGCCCGACATCCCAGTGTGGTTTCGCAGTTCCACAGGTCAAATCGCTGTACTATCCAGTTTTGGACCTTTGGTATCTAAAAAAAAAGCAGTTTGAGTGTGTCGCTCTCTGTTCAGCCGCAAATATCTCAATTTAAAAAAGTGTGGTATACCCCAGTAAACAATAACTGTGGTTTTGACATCCCACTGTAAAAAATCTCTATTATTCAGCTTTTGGTAGTTTTTTCTGTAAAGAAAAACAGTAGTGTCTCCTGACTGTTGTGACACAAAAATATATCTGTTGAAAATAGTCTTGTGTAGGCCCGACATCCCAGTGTGGTTTCGCAGATCCATTGGTCAAATCGCTGTACTATCCAGTTTTGGGCCTTTGGTATCTAAAAAAAAAGCAGTTTGAGTGTGTCGCTCACTGTTCAGCCGCAAATATCTCTATTTAAAAAAGTGTGGTATACCCCAGTAAACAATAACTGTGGTTTTGCCATCCCACGGTAAAAAATCTCTATAATTCAGGTTTTGGTATATTTTCCATAAAGAAAAACAGTAGTGTCTCCTGACTGTTGTGACACAAAAATATATCTGTTGAAAATAGTCTAGTGTAGGCCCGACATCCCAGTGTGGTTTCGCAGATCCATTGGTCAAATCGCTGTACTATCCAGTTTTGGGCCTTTGGTATCTAAAAAAAAAGCAGTTTGAGTGTGTTGCTCACTGTTCAGCCACAAATATTTCTATTTAAAAAAGTGTGGTATACCCCAGTAAACAATAACTGTGGTTTTGCCATCCCACTGTAAAAAATCTCTATTATTCAGGTTTTGGTATATTTTCCGTAAAGAAAAACAGTAGTGTCTCCTGACTGTTGTGACACAAAAATATATCTGTTGAAAATAGTCTAGTGTAGGCCAGACATCCCAGTGTGGTTTCGCAGTTCCACAGGTCAAATCACTGTACTATCCAGTTTTGGGCCTTTGGTATCTAAAAAAAAAGCAGTTTGAGTGTGTCGCTCACTGTTCAGCCACAAATATCTCAATTTAAAAAAGTGTGGTATACCCCATTAAACAATAACTGTGGTTTTGACATCCCACTGTAAAAAATCTCTATTATTCAGCTTTTGGTAGTTTTTTCTGTAAAGAAAAACAGTAGTGTCTCCTGACTGTTGTGACACAAAAATATATCTGTTGAAAATAGTCTTGTGTAGGCCTGACATCCCAGTGTGTTTTCACAGATCCATTGGTCAAATCGCTGTACTATCCAGTTTTGGGCCTTTGATATCTAAAACAAAAGCAGTTTGAGTGTGTCGCTCACTGTTCAGCCGCAAATATCTCTATTTAAAAAAGTGTGGTATACCCCAGTAAACAATAACTGTGGTTTTGCCATCCCACGGTAAAAAATCTCTATAATTCAGGTTTTGGTATATTTTCCGTAAAGAAAAACAGTAGTGTCTCCTGACTGTTGTGACACAAAAATATATCTGTTGAAAATAGTCTTGTGTAGGCCCGACATCCCAGTGTGGTTTCGCAGATCCATTGGTCAAATCGCTGTACTATCCAGTTTTGGGCCTTTGGTATCTAAAAAAAAAGCAGTTTGAGTGTGTCGCTCACTGTTCAGCTGCAAATATCTCTATTTAAAAAGTGTGGTATACCCCAGTAAACAATAACTGTGGTTTTGCCATCCCACGGTAAAAAATCTCTATTAATCAGGTTTTGGTATATTTTCCGTAAAGAAAAACAGTAGTGTCTCCTGACTGTTGTGACACAAAAATATATCTGTTGAAAATAGTCTAGTGTAGGCCCGACATCCCAGTGTGGTTTCGCAGTTCCACAGGTCAAATCGCTGTACTATCCAGTTTTGGGCCTTTGGTATCTAAAAAAAAATGCAGTTTGAGTGTGTCGCTCACTGTTCAGCCACAAATATCTCTATTTAAAAAGTGTGGTATACCCCAGTAAACAATAACTGTGGTTTTGCCATCCCACGGTAAAAATCTCTATTATTCATCTTTTTGTAGATTTTTCCGTAAAGAAAAACAGTAGTGTCTCCTGACTGTTGTGACACAAAAATAAATCTGTTGAAAATAGTCTTGTGTAGGCCCGACATCCCAGTGTGGTTTCGCAGTTCCACGGGTCAAATAGCTGTACTATCCAGTTTTGGGCCTTTGGTATCTTAAAAAAAAGCAGTTTGAGTGTGTCGCTCACTGTTCAGCCGCAAATATCTCTATTTAAATAAGTTTGGTATACCCAAGTAAACAATAACTGTGGTTTTGCCATCCCACGGTAAAAAATCTCTATTATACAGATTGTTGTAGTTTTTTCCGTAAAGAAAAACAAAAGTGTCTCCTGACTGTTGTGACACAAAAATATATCTGCTGAAAATAGTGTTGTGTAGGGCCGACATCCCAGTGTGGTTTCGCAGTTCCATGGGTCTCAAATCGCTGTACTATCCAGTTTTGGGCCTTTGGTATCTAAAAAAAAAGCAGTTTGAGTGTGTCGCTCACTGTTCAGCCGCAAATATCTCTATTTAAAAAAGTGTGGTATACCCCAGTAAACAATAACTGTGGTTTTGCCATCCCACGGTAAAAAATCTCTATTATTCAGCTTTTGGTAGTTTTTTCCGTAAAGAAAAACAGTAGTGTCTCCTGACTGTTGTGACACAAAAATATATCTGTTGAAAACAGTTTTGTTTAGGCCCGACATCCCAGTGTGGTTTCGCAGTTCCATGGGTCAAATCGCTGTACTATCCAGTTTTGGGCCTTTGGTATCTAAATAAAAAGCAGTTTGAGTGTGTTGCTCACTGTTCAGCCGCAAGTATCTCTATTTTAAAAAGTGTGGTATACCCCAGTAAACAATAACTGTGGTTTTGCCATCCCACGGTAAAAAATCTCTATTATTCAGGTTTTGGTATATTTTCCGTAAAGAAAAACAGTAGTGTCTCCTAACTGTTGTGACACAAAAATATATCTGTTGAAATTAGTCTTGTGTAGGCCCAACATCCCAGTGTGGTTTCGCAGTTCCACAGGTCAAATCGCTGTACTATCCAGTTTTGGGCCTTTGGTATCTAAAAAAAAAGCAGTTTGAGTGTGTTGCTCACTGTTCAGCCACAAATATCTCTATTTAAAAAAGTGTGGTATACCTCAGTAAACAATAACTGTGGTTTTGCCATCCCAATGTAAAAAATCTCTATTATTCAGCTTTTGGTCGTTTTTTCCGTAAAGAAAAACAGTAGTGTCTCCTGACTGTTGTGACACAAAAATATATCTGTTGAAAACAGTTTTGTTTAGGCCCGACATCCCAGTGTGGTTTCGCAGTTTCATGGGTCAAATCGCTGTACTATCCAGTTTTGGGCCTTTGGTATCTAAATAAAAAGCAGTTTGAGTGTGTTGCTCACTGTTCAGCCGCAAATATCTCTATTTTAAAAAGTGTGGTATACCCCAGTAAACAATAACTGTGGTTTTGCCATCCCACGGTAAAAAATCTCTATTATTCAGGTTTTGGTATATTTTCCGTAAAGAAAAACAGTAGTGTCTCCTAACTGTTGTGACACAAAAATATATCTGTTGAAATTAGTCTTGTGTAGGCCCAACATCCCAGTGTGGTTTCGCAGTTCCACAGGTCAAATCGCTGTACTATCCAGTTTTGGGCCTTTGGTATCTAAAAAAAAAGCAGTTTGAGTGTGTTGCTCACTGTTCAGCCACAAATATCTCTATTTAAAAAAGTGTGGTATACCTCAGTAAACAATAACTGTGGTTTTGCCATCCCACTGTAAAAAATCTCTATTATTCATCTTTTTGTAGATTTTTCCGTAAAGAAAAACAGTAGTGTCTCCTGACTGTTGTGACACAAAAATAAATCTGTTGAAAATAGTCTTGTGTAGGCCCGACATCCCAGTGTGGTTTCGCAGTTCCACGGGTCAAATAGCTGTACTATCCAGTTTTGGGCCTTTGGTATCTTAAAAAAAAGCAGTTTGAGTGTGTCGCTCACTGTTCAGCCGCAAATATCTCTATTTAAATAAGTTTGGTATACCCAAGTAAACAATAACTGTGGTTTTGCCATCCCACGGTAAAAAATCTCTATTATACAGATTGTTGTAGTTTTTTCCGTAAAGAAAAACAAAAGTGTCTCCTGACTGTTGTGACACAAAAATATATCTGCTGAAAATAGTGTTGTGTAGGGCCGACATCCCAGTGTGGTTTCGCAGTTCCATGGGTCTCAAATCGCTGTACTATCCAGTTTTGGGCCTTTGGTATCTAAAAAAAAAGCAGTTTGAGTGTGTCGCTCACTGTTCAGCCGCAAATATCTCTATTTAAAAAAGTGTGGTATACCCCAGTAAACAATAACTGTGGTTTTGCCATCCCACGGTAAAAAATCTCTATTATTCAGCTTTTGGTAGTTTTTTCCGTAAAGAAAAACAGTAGTGTCTCCTGACTGTTGTGACACAAAAATATATCTGTTGAAAACAGTTTTGTTTAGGCCCGACATCCCAGTGTGGTTTCGCAGTTCCATGGGTCAAATCGCTGTACTATCCAGTTTTGGGCCTTTGGTATCTAAATAAAAAGCAGTTTGAGTGTGTTGCTCACTGTTCAGCCGCAAATATCTCTATTTTAAAAAGTGTGGTATACCCCAGTAAACAATAACTGTGGTTTTGCCATCCCACGGTAAAAAATCTCTATTATTCAGGTTTTGGTATATTTTCCGTAAAGAAAAACAGTAGTGTCTCCTAACTGTTGTGACACAAAAATATATCTGTTGAAATTAGTCTTGTGTAGGCCCAACATCCCAGTGTGGTTTCGCAGTTCCACAGGTCAAATCGCTGTACTATCCAGTTTTGGGCCTTTGGTATCTAAAAAAAAAGCAGTTTGAGTGTGTTGCTCACTGTTCAGCCACAAATATCTCTATTTAAAAAAGTGTGGTATACCTCAGTAAACAATAACTGTGGTTTTGCCATCCCAATGTAAAAAATCTCTATTATTCAGCTTTTGGTCGTTTTTTCCGTAAAGAAAAACAGTAGTGTCTCCTGACTGTTGTGACACAAAAATATATCTGTTGAAAACAGTTTTGTTTAGGCCCGACATCCCAGTGTGGTTTCGCAGTTCCATGGGTCAAATCGCTGTACTATCCAGTTTTGGGCCTTTGGTATCTAAATAAAAAGCAGTTTGAGTGTGTTGCTCACTGTTCAGCCGCAAATATCTCTATTTTAAAAAGTGTGGTATACCCCAGTAAACAATAACTGTGGTTTTGCCATCCCACGGTAAAAAATCTCTATTATTCAGGTTTTGGTATATTTTCCGTAAAGAAAAACAGTAGTGTCTCCTAACTGTTGTGACACAAAAATATATCTGTTGAAATTAGTCTTGTGTAGGCCCAACATCCCAGTGTGGTTTCGCAGTTCCACAGGTCAAATCGCTGTACTATCCAGTTTTGGGCCTTTGGTATCTAAAAAAAAAGCAGTTTGAGTGTGTTGCTCACTGTTCAGCCACAAATATCTCTATTTAAAAAAGTGTGGTATACCTCAGTAAACAATAACTGTGGTTTTGCCATCCCACTGTAAAAAATCTCTATTATTCAGCTTTTGGTCGTTTTTTCCGTAAAGAAAAACAGTAGTGTCTCCTGACTGTTGTGACACAAAAATATATCTGTTGAAAATAGTCTTATGTAGGCCCAACATCCCAGTGTGGTTTCGCAGTTCCATGGGTCAAATCGCTGTACTATCCAGTTTTGGGCCTTTGGCATCTAAAAAAAAGCAGTTTGAGTGTGTTGCTCACTGTTCAGCCGCAAATATCTCTATTTAAAAAAGTGTGGTATACCCCAGTAAATAATAACTGTGGTTTTGCCATCCCACGGTAAAAAATCTCTATTATTCAGGTTTTGGTATATTTTCCGTAAAGAAAAACAGTAGTGTCTCCTGACTGTTGTGACACAAAAATATATCTCTTGAAAATAGTCTTGTGTAAGCCCGACATCCCAGTGTGGTTTCGCAGTTCAATGGGTCAAATCGCTGTACTATCCAGTTTTGGGCCTTTGGTATCTAAAAAAAAAGCAGTTTGAGTGTGTCGCTCACTGTTCAGCCACAAATATCTCTATTTAAAAGAGTGTGGTATACCCCAGTAAACAATAACTGTGGTTTTGCCATCCCACGGTAAAAAATCTCTATTATTCAGGTTTTGGTTTATTTTCCGTAAAGAAAAACAGTAGTGTCTCCTGACTGTTGTGACACAAAAATATATCTGTTGAAAATAGTCTTGTGTAGGCCCGACATCCCAGTGTGGTTTCGCAGTTCCACAGGTCAAATCGCTGTACTATCCAGTTTTGGGCCTTTGGTATCTAAAAAAAAAGCAGTTTGAGTGTGTCGCTCACTGTTCAGCCACAAATATCTCTATTTAAAAAAGTGTGGTATACCCCAGTAAACAATAACTGTGGTTTTGCCATCCCACTGTAAAAAATCTCTATTATTCAGCTTTTGGTAGTTTTTTCCATAAAGAAAAACAGTAGTGTCTCCTAACTGTTGTGACACAAAAATATATCTGTTGAAAATAGTCTTGTGTAGGCCCAACATCCCAGTGTGGTTTCGCAGTTCCATGGGTCAAATCGCTGTACTATCCAGTTTTGGTCCTTTGGTATCTAAAAAAAAGCAGTTTAAGTGTGTTGCTCACTGTTCAGCCGCAAATATCTCTACTTAAAAAAGTGTGGTATACCCCAGTAAACAATAACTGTGGTTTTGCCATCCCACGGTAAAAAATCTCTATTATTCAGGTTTTGGTATATTTTCCGTAAAGAAAAACAGTAGTGTCTCCTGACTGTTGTGACACAAAAATATATCTGTTGTAAATAGTCTTGTGTAGGCCCAACATCCCAGTGTGGTTTCGCAGTTCCACGGGTCAAATCGCTGTACTATCCAGTTTTGGGCCTTTGGTAGCTAAAAAAAAAGCAGTTTGATTGTGTCGCTCACTGTTCAGCCGCAAATTTCTCTATTTAAAAAAGTGTGGTATACCCCAGTAAACAATAACTGTGGTTTTGCCATCCCACGTTAAAAAATCTCTATTATTCAGCTTTTGGTAGTTTTTTCCGTAAAGAAAAACAGTAGTGTCTCCTGACTGTTGTGACACAAAAATATATCTGTTGAAAATAGTCTTGTGTAGGCCCGACATCCCAGTGTGGTTTCGCAGTTCCATGGGTCAAATCGCTGTACTATCCAGTTTTGGGCCTTTGGTATCTAAAAAAAAAGCAGTTTGAGTGTGTCGCTCACTGTTCAGCCACAAATATCTCTATTTAGAAAAGTTTGGTATACCCCAGTAAACAATAACTGTGGTTTTGCCATCCCATGGTAAAAAATCTCTATTATTCAGGTTTTGGTATATTTTCCGTAAAGAAAAACAGTAGTGTCTCCTGACTGTTGTGACACAAAAATATATCTCTTGAAAATAGTCTTGTGTAGGCCCAACATCCCAGTGTGGTTTCGCAGATCCACGGGTCAAATCGCTGTACTATTCAGTTTTGGGACTTTGGTATCTAAAAAAAAAGTAGATTGAGTGTGTCGCTCACTGTTCAGCCGCAAATATCTCTATTTAAAAAAGTGTGGTATACCCCAGTAAACAATAACTGGTTTTGCCATCCCACGGTAAAAAATCTCTATTATTCAGGTTTTGGTATATTTTCCGTAAAGAAAAACAGTAGTGTCTCCTGACTGTTGTGACACAAAAATATATCTGTTGAAAATAGTCTTGTGTAGGCCCGACATCCCAGTGTGGTTTCGCAGTTCCACAGGTCAAATCGCTGTACTATCCAGTTTTGGGCCTTTGGTATCAAAAATAAAAGCAGTTTGAGTGTGTCGCTCACTGTTCAGCCACAAATATCTCTATTTAAAAAAGTGTGGTATACCTCAGTAAACAATAACTGTGGTTTTGCCATCCCACTGTAAAAAATCTCTATTATTCAGGTTTTGGTATATTTTCCGTAAAGAAAAACAGTAGTGTCTCCTGACTGTTGTGACACAAAAATATGTCTGTTGAAAATAGTCTTGTGTAGTCCCGACATCCCAGTGTGGTTTCGCAGTTTCATTGGTCAAATCGCTGTACTATCCAGTTTTGGGCCTTTGGTATCTTAAAAAAAAGCAGTTTGAGTGTGTCGCTCACTGTTCAGCCGCAAATATCTCTATTTAAAAAAGTGTGGTATACCCCAGTAAACAATAACTGTGGTTTTGCCATCCCACGGTAAAAAATCTCTATTATTCAGGTTTTGGTATATTTTCTGGAAAGAAAAACAGTAGTGTCTCCTGACTGTTGTGACACAAAAATATATCTGTTGAAAATAGTCTTGTGTAGGCCCGACATCCCAGTGTGGTTTCGCAGTACCCCGGGTCAAATCGCTGTACTATCCAGTTTTGGGCCTTTGGTATCTAAAAAAAAAGCAGTTTGAGTGTGTCGCTCACTGTTCAGCCGCAAATATCTCTATTTAAAAAAGTGTGGTATACCCCAGTAAACAATAACTGTGGTTTTGCCATCCCACTGTAAAAAATCTCTATTATTCAGGTTTTGGTATATTTTCCGTAAAGAAAAACAGTAGTGTCTCCTGACTGTTGTGACACAAAAATATATCTGTTGAAAATAGTCTTGTGTAGTCCCGACATCCCAGTGTGGTTTCGCAGTTCCACGGGTCAAATCGCTGTACTATCCAGTTTTGGGCCTTTGGGATCTTAAAAAAAAGCAGTTTGAGTGTGTCGCTCACTGTTCAGCCGCAAATATCTCTATTTAAAAAAGTGTGGTATACCCCAGTAAACAATAACTGTGGTTTTGCCATCCCACGGTAAAAAATCTCTATTATTCAGGTTTTGGTATATTTTCTGTAAAGAAAAACAGTAGTGTCTCCTGACTGTTGTGACACAAAAATACATCTGTTGAAAATAGTCTTGTGTAGTCCCGACATCCCAGTGTGGTTTCGCAGTTCCACGGGTCAAATCACTGTACTATCCAGTTTTGGGCCTTTGGTATCTAAAAAAAAAAGCAGTTTGAGTGTGTCGCTCACTGTTCAGCCGCAAATATCTCTATTTAAAAAAGTGTGGTATACCCCAGTAAACAATAACTGTGGTTTTGCCATCCCACGGTAAAAAATCTCTATTATTCAGCTTTTGGTAGTTTTTCCGCAAAGAAAAACAAAAGTGTCTCCTGACTGTTGTGACACAAAAATATATCTGTTGAAAATAGTATTGTGCAGGCCCAACATCCCATTGTGGTTTCGCAGTTCCACGGGTCAAATCGCTGTACTATCCAGTTTTGGACCTTTTGTATCTAAAAAAAAAATCAGTTTGAGTGTGTCGCTCACTGTTCAGCCGCAAATATCTCTATTTAAAAAAGTGTGGTATACCACAGTAAACAATAACTGTGGTTTTGCCATCCCACGGTAAAAAAATCTCTATTATTCAGGTTTTTAGTATATTTTCTGTAAAGAAAAACAGTAGTGTCTCCTTACTGTTGTGACACAAAAATATATCTGTTGAAAATAGTCTTCTGTAGGCCCGACATCCCAGTGTGGTTTCGCAGTTCCACGGGTCAAATCGCCGTACTGTCCAGTTTTGGACCTTTGGTATCTAAAAAAAAAAGCAGTTTGAGTGTGTCGCTCACTGTTCAGCCGCAAATATCTCTATTTAAAAAAGTGTGGTATACCCCAGTAAACAATAACTGTGGTTTTGCCATCCCACGGTAAAAAATCTCTATTATTCAGGTTTTGGTATATTTTCTGTAAAGAAAAACAGTAGTGTCTCCTGACTGTTGTGACACAAAAATATATCTGTTGAAAATAGTCTTGTGTAGGCCTGACATCCCAGTGTGGTTTCGCAGTACCCCGGGTCAAATCGCTGTACTATCCAGTTTTGGGCCTTTGGTATCTAAAAAAAAAGCAGTTTGAGTGTGTCGCTCACTGTTCAGCCGCAAATATCTCTATTTAAAAAAGTGTGGTATACCCCAGTAAACAATAACTGTGGTTTTGCCATCCCACGGTAAAAAATCTCTATTATTCAGGTTTTGGTATATTTTCCGTAAAGAAAAACAGTAGTGTCTCCTGACTGTTGTGACACAAAAATATATCTGTTGAAAATAGTCTTGTGTAGGCCCGACATCCCAGTGTGGTTTCGCAGTTCCACAGGTCAAATCGCTGTACTATCCAGTTTTGGGCCTTTGGTATCAAAAATAAAAGCAGTTTGAGTGTGTCGCTCACTGTTCAGCCACAAATATCTCTATTTAAAAAAGTGTGGTATACCTCAGTAAACAATAACTGTGGTTTTGCCATCCCACTGTAAAAAATCTCTATTATTCAGGTTTTGGTATATTTTCCGTAAAGAAAAACAGTAGTGTCTCCTGACTGTTGTGACACAAAAATATATCTGTTGAAAATAGTCTTGTGTAGTCCCGACATCCCAGTGTGGTTTCGCAGTTTCATGGGTCAAATCGCTGTACTATCCAGTTTTGGGCCTTTGGTATCTTAAAAAAAAGCAGTTTGAGTGTGTCGCTCACTGTTCAGCCGCAAATATCTCTATTTAAAAAAGTGTGGAATATCCAAGTAAACAATAACTGTGGTTTTGCCATCCCACGGTAAAAAATCTGTATTATTCAGCTTTTGGTAGTTTTTTCCGCAAAGAAAAACAAAAGTGTCTCCTGACTGTTGTGACACAAAAATATATCTGTTGAAAATAGTATTGTGCAGGCCCAACATCCCAGTGTGGTTTCGCAGTTCCACGGGTCAAATCGCTGTACTATCCAGTTTTGGACGTTTTGTATCTAAAAAAAAAAGCAGTTTGAGTGTGTCGCTCACTGTTCAGCCGCAAATATCTCTATTTAAAAAAGTGTGGTATACCCCAGTAAACAATAACTGTGGTTTTGCCATCCCATGGTAAAAAAATCTCTATTATTCAGGTTTTGGTATATTTTCTGTAAAGAAAAACAGTAGTGTCTCCTTACTGTTGTGACACAAAAATATATCTGTTGAAAATAGTCTTGTGTAGGCCCGACATCCCAGTGTGGTTTCGCAGTTCCACGGGTCAAATCGCTGTACTGTCCAGTTTTGGACCTTTGGTATCTAAAAAAAAAAGCAGTTTGAGTGTGTCGCTCACTGTTCAGCCGCAAATATCTCTATTTAAAAAGTGTGGTATACCCCAGTAAACAATAACTGTGGTTTTGCCATCCCACGGTAAAAAATCTCTATTATTCAGGTTTTGGTATATTTTCTGTAAAGAAAAACAGTAGTGTCTCCTGACTGTTGTGACACAAAAATATATCTGTTGAAAATAGTCTTGTGTAGGCCCGACATCCCAGTGTGGTTTCGCAGTACCCCGGGTCAAATCGCTGTACTATCCAGTTTTGGGCCTTTGGTATCTAAAAAAAAAGCAGTTTGAGTGTGTCGCTCACTGTTCAGCCGCAAATATCTCTATTTAAAAAAGTGTGGTATACCCCAGTAAACAATAACTGTGGTTTTGCCATCCCACTGTAAAAAATCTCTATTATTCAGGTTTTGGTATATTTTCCGTAAAGAAAAACAGTAGTGTCTCCTGACTGTTGTGACACAAAAATATATCTGTTGAAAATAGTCTTGTGTAGTCCCGACATCCCAGTGTGGTTTCGCAGTTCCACGGGTCAAATCGCTGTACTATCCAGTTTTGGGCCTTTGGGATCTTAAAAAAAAGCAGTTTGAGTGTGTCGCTCACTGTTCAGCCGCAAATATCTCTATTTAAAAAAGTGTGGTATACCCCAGTAAACAATAACTGTGGTTTTGCCATCCCACGGTAAAAAATCTCTATTATTCATGTTTTGGTATATTTTCTGTAAAGAAAAACAGTAGTGTCTCCTGACTGTTGTGACACAAAAATACATCTGTTGAAAATAGTCTTGTGTAGGCCCGACATCCCAGTGTGGTTTCGCAGTTCCACGGGTCAAATCGCTGTACTATCCAGTTTTGGGCCTTTGGTATCTAAAAAAAAAGCAGTTTGAGTGTGTCGCTCACTGTTCAGCCGCAAATATCTCTATTTAAAAAAGTGTGATATACCCCAGTAAACAATAACTGTGGTTTTGCCATCCCACGGTAAAAAATCTCTATTATTCAGCTTTTGGTAGTTTTTTCCGCAAAGAAAAACAAAAGTGTCTCCTGACTGTTGTGACACAAAAATATATCTGTTGAAAATAGTATTGTGCAGGCCCGACATCCCAGTGTGGTTTCGCAGTTCCACGGGTCAAATCGCTGTACTATCCAGTTTTGGACCTTTTGTATCTAAAAAAAAAGCAGTTTGAGTGTGTCGCTCACTGTTCAGCCGCAAATATCTCTATTTAAAAAAGTGTGGTATACCCCAGTAAACAATAACTGTGGTTTTGCCATCCCACGGTAAAAAAATCTCTATTATTCAGGTTTTGGTATATTTTCTGTAAAGAAAAACAGTAGTGTCTCCTTACTGTTGTGACACAAAAATATATCTGTTGAAAATAGTCTTGTGTAGGCCCGACATCCCAGTGTGGTTTCGCAGTTCCACGGGTCAAATCGCTGTACTGTCCAGTTTTGGACCTTTGGTATCTAAAAAAAAAAGCAGTTTGAGTGTGTCGCTCACTGTTCAGCCGCAAATATCTCTATTTAAAAAAGTGTGGTATACCCCAGTAAACAATAACTGTGGTTTTGCCATCCCACTGTAAAAAATCTCTATTATTCAGGTTTTGGTATATTTTCCGTAAAGAAAAACAGTAGTGTCTCCTGACTGTTGTGACACAAAAATATATCTGTTGAAAATAGTCTTGTGTAGTCCCGACATCCCAGTGTGGTTTCGCAGTTCCACGGGTCAAATCGCTGTACTATCCAGTTTTGGGCTTTGGGATCTTAAAAAAAAGCAGTTTGAGTGTGTCGCTCACTGTTCAGCCGCAAATATCTCTATTTAAAAAAGTGTGGTATACCCCAGTAAACAATAACTGTGGTTTTGCCATCCCACGGTAAAAGATCTCTATTATTCAGGTTTTTGTATATTTTCTGTAAAGAAAAACAGTAGTGTCTCCTGACTGTTGTGACACAAAAATACATCTGTTGAAAATAGTCTTGTGTAGGCCCGACATCCCAGTGTGGTTTCGCAGTTCCACGTTTCAAATCGCTGTACTATCCAGTTTTGGGCCTTTGGTATCTAAAAAAAAAGCAGTTTGAGTGTGTCGCTCACTGTTCAGCCGCAAATATCTCTATTTAAAAAAGTGTGGTATACCCCAGTAAACAATAACTGTGGTTTTGCCATCCCACGGTAAAAAATCTCTATTATTCAGCTTTTGGTAGTTTTTTCCGTAAAGAAAAACAGTAGTGTCTCCTGACTGTTGTGACACAAAAATATATCTGTTGAAAATAGTCTTGTGTAGGCCCGACATCCCAGTGTGGTTTCGCAGTTCCACGGGTCAAATCGCTGTACTATCCAGTTTTGGGACTTTGGTATCTAAAAAAAAAGCAGTTTGAGTGTGTCGCTCACTGTTCAGCCGCAAATATCTCTATTTAAAAAAGTGTGGTATACCCCAGTAAACAATAACTGTGGTTTTGCCATCCCACTGTAAAAAATCTCTATTATTCAGGTTTTGGTATATTTTCCGTAAAGAAAAACAGTAGTGTCTCCTGACTGTTGTGACACAAAAATATATCTGTTGAAAATAGTCTTGTGTAGTCCCGACATCCCAGTGTGGTTTCGCAGTTCCACGGGTCAAATCGCTGTACTATCCAGTTTTGGGCCTTTGGGATCTTAAAAAAAAGCAGTTTGAGTGTGTCGCTCACTGTTCAGCCGCAAATATCTCTATTTAAAAAAGTGTGGTATACCCCAGTAAACAATAACTGTGGTTTTGCCATCCCACGGTAAAAAATCTCTATTATTCATGTTTTGGTATATTTTCTGTAAAGAAAAACAGTAGTGTCTCCTGACTGTTGTGACACAAAAATACATCTGTTGAAAATAGTCTTGTGTAGGCCCGACATCCCAGAGTGGTTTCGCAGTTCCACGGGTCAAATCGCTGTACTATCCAGTTTTGGGCCTTTGGTATCTAAAAAAAAAGCAGTTTGAGTGTGTCGCTCACTGTTCAGCCGCAAATATCTCTATTTAAAAAAGTGTGATATACCCCAGTAAACAATAACTGTGGTTTTGCCATCCCACGGTAAAAAATCTCTATTATTCAGCTTTTGGTAGTTTTTTCCGCAAAGAAAAACAAAAGTGTCTCCTGACTGTTGTGACACAAAAATATATCTGTTGAAAATAGTATTGTGCAGGCCCAACATCCCAGTGTGGTTTCGCAGTTCCACGGGTCAAATCGCTGTACTATCCAGTTTTGGACCTTTTGTATCTAAAAAAAAAGCAGTTTGAGTGTGTCGCTCACTGTTCAGCCGCAAATATCTCTATTTAAAAAAGTGTGGTATACCCCAGTAAACAATAACTGTGGTTTTGCCATCCCACGGTAAAAAAATCTCTATTATTCAGGTTTTGGTATATTTTCTGTAAAGAAAAACAGTAGTGTCTCCTTACTGTTGTGACACAAAAATATATCTGTTGAAAATAGTCTTGTGTAGGCCCGACATCCCAGTGTGGTTTCGCAGTTCCACGGGTCAAATCGCTGTACTGTCCAGTTTTGGACCTTTGGTATCTAAAAAAAAAAGCAGTTTGAGTGTGTCGCTCACTGTTCAGCCGCAAATATCTCTATTTAAAAAAGTGTGGTATACCCCAGTAAACAATAACTGTGGTTTTGCCATCCCACTGTAAAAAATCTCTATTATTCAGGTTTTGGTATATTTTCCGTAAAGAAAAACAGTAGTGTCTCCTGACTGTTGTGACACAAAAATATATCTGTTGAAAATAGTCTTGTGTAGTCCCGACATCCCAGTGTGGTTTCGCAGTTCCACGGGTCAAATCGCTGTACTATCCAGTTTTGGGCTTTGGGATCTTAAAAAAAAGCAGTTTGAGTGTGTCGCTCACTGTTCAGCCGCAAATATCTCTATTTAAAAAAGTGTGGTATACCCCAGTAAACAATAACTGTGGTTTTGCCATCCCACGGTAAAAAATCTCTATTATTCAGGTTTTTGTATATTTTCTGTAAAGAAAAACAGTAGTGTCTCCTGACTGTTGTGACACAAAAATACATCTGTTGAAAATAGTCTTGTGTAGGCCCGACATCCCAGTGTGGTTTCGCAGTTCCACGTTTCAAATCGCTGTACTATCCAGTTTTTTTGGCCTTTGGTATCTAAAAAAAAAGCAGTTTGAGTGTGTCGCTCACTGTTCAGCCGCAAATATCTCTATTTAAAAAAGTGTGGTATACCCCAGTAAACAATAACTGTGGTTTTGCCATCCCACGGTAAAAAATCTCTATTATTCAGCTTTTGGTAGTTTTTTCCGTAAAGAAAAACAGTAGTGTCTCCTGACTGTTGTGACACAAAAATATATCTGTTGAAAATAGTCTTGTGTAGGCCCGACATCCCAGTGTGGTTTCGCAGTTCCACGGGTCAAATCGCTGTACTATCCAGTTTTGGGACTTTGGTATCTAAAAAAAAAGCAGTTTGAGTGTGTCGATCACTGTTCAGCCGCAAATATCTCTATTTAAAAAAGTGTGGTATACCCCAGTAAACAATAACTGTGGTTTTGCCATCCCACGGTAAAAAATCTCTATTATTCAGCTTTTGGTAGTTTTTTTCGTAAAGAAAAACAATAGTGTCTCCTGACTGTTGTGACACAAAAATATATCTATTGAAAATAGTCTTGTGTAGGCCCGACATCCCAGTGTGGTTTTGCAGTTCAATGGGTCAAATCGCTGTACTATCCAGTTTTGGGCCTTTGGTATCTAAAAAAAAAGCAGTTTGAGTGTGTCGCTCACTGTTCAGCCGTAAATATCTCTATTTAAAAAAGTATGGTATACCCCAGTAAACAATAACTGTGGTTTTGCCATCCCATGGTAAAATATCTCTATTATTCCGGTTTTGGTATATTTTCCGTAAAGAAAAACAGTAGTGTCTCCTGACTGTTGTGACACAAAAATATATCTGTTGAAAATAGTCTTGTGTAGGCCCGACATCCCAGTGTGGTTTCGCAGTTCCACGGGTCAAATCGCTGTACTATCCAGTTTTGGGCCTTTGGTATCTAAAAAAAAAGCAGTTTGAGTGTGTCGCTCACTGTTCAGCCGCAAATATCTCTATTTAAAAAAGTGTGATATACCCCAGTAAACAATAACTGTGGTTTTGCCATCCCACGGTAAAAAATCTCTATTATTCAGCTTTTGGTAGTTTTTTCCGCAAAGAAAAACAAAAGTGTCTCCTGACTGTTGTGACACAAAAATATATCTGTTGAAAATAGTATTGTGCAGGCCCAACATCCCAGTGTGGTTTCGCAGTTCCACGGGTCAAATCGCTGTACTATCCAGTTTTGGACCTTTTGTATCTAAAAAAAAAGCAGTTTGAGTGTGTCGCTCACTGTTCAGCCGCAAATATCTCTATTTAAAAAAGTGTGGTATACCCCAGTAAACAATAACTGTGGTTTTGCCATCCCACGGTAAAAAAATCTCTATTATTCAGGTTTTGGTATATTTTCTGTAAAGAAAAACAGTAGTGTCTCCTTACTGTTGTGACACAAAAATATATCTGTTGAAAATAGTCTTGTGTAGGCCCGACATCCCAGTGTGGTTTCGCAGTTCCACGGGTCAAATCGCTGTACTGTCCAGTTTTGGACCTTTGGTATCTAAAAAAAAAAGCAGTTTGAGTGTGTCGCTCACTGTTCAGCCGCAAATATCTCTATTTAAAAAAGTGTGGTATACCCCAGTAAACAATAACTGTGGTTTTGCCATCCCACTGTAAAAAATCTCTATTATTCAGGTTTTGGTATATTTTCCGTAAAGAAAAACAGTAGTGTCTCCTGACTGTTGTGACACAAAAATATATCTGTTGAAAATAGTCTTGTGTAGTCCCGACATCCCAGTGTGGTTTCGCAGTTCCACGGGTCAAATCGCTGTACTATCCAGTTTTGGGCTTTGGGATCTTAAAAAAAAGCAGTTTGAGTGTGTCGCTCACTGTTCAGCCGCAAATATCTCTATTTAAAAAAGTGTGGTATACCCCAGTAAACAATAACTGTGGTTTTGCCATCCCACGGTAAAAAATCTCTATTATTCAGGTTTTTGTATATTTTCTGTAAAGAAAAACAGTAGTGTCTCCTGACTGTTGTGACACAAAAATACATCTGTTGAAAATAGTCTTGTGTAGGCCCGACATCCCAGTGTGGTTTCGCAGTTCCACGTTTCAAATCGCTGTACTATCCAGTTTTGGGCCTTTGGTATCTAAAAAAAAAGCAGTTTGAGTGTGTCGCTCACTGTTCAGCCGCAAATATCTCTATTTAAAAAAGTGTGGTATACCCCAGTAAACAATAACTGTGGTTTTGCCATCCCACGGTAAAAAATCTCTATTATTCAGCTTTTGGTAGTTTTTTCCGTAAAGAAAAACAGTAGTGTCTCCTGACTGTTGTGACACAAAAATATATCTGTTGAAAATAGTCTTGTGTAGGCCCGACATCCCAGTGTGGTTTCGCAGTTCCACGGGTCAAATCGCTGTACTATCCAGTTTTGGGACTTTGGTATCTAAAAAAAAAGCAGTTTGAGTGTGTCGATCACTGTTCAGCCGCAAATATCTCTATTTAAAAAAGTGTGGTATACCCCAGTAAACAATAACTGTGGTTTTGCCATCCCACGGTAAAAAATCTCTATTATTCAGCTTTTGGTAGTTTTTTTCGTAAAGAAAAACAGTAGTGTCTCCTGACTGTTGTGACACAAAAATATATCTATTGAAAATAGTCTTGTGTAGGCCCGACATCCCAGTGTGGTTTTGCAGTTCAATGGGTCAAATCGCTGTACTATCCAGTTTTGGGCCTTTGGTATCTAAAAAAAAAGCAGTTTGAGTGTGTCGCTCACTGTTCAGCCGTAAATATCTCTATTTAAAAAAGTATGGTATACCCCAGTAAACAATAACTGTGGTTTTGCCATCCCATGGTAAAATATCTCTATTATTCCGGTTTTGGTATATTTTCCGTAAAGAAAAACAGTAGTGTCTCCTGACTGTTGTGACACAAAAATATATCTGTTGAAAATAGTCTTGTGTAGGCCCGACATCCCAGTGTGGTTTCGCAGTTCCACGGGTCAAATCGCTGTACTATCCAGTTTTGGGACTTTGGTATCTAAAAAAAAAGCAGTTTGAGTGTGTCGATCACTGTTCAGCCGCAAATATCTCTATTTAAAAAAGTGTGGTATACCCCAGTAAACAATAACTGTGGTTTTGCCATCCTACGGTAAAAAATCTCTATTATTCAGCTTTTGGTAGTTTTTTCCGTAAAGAAAAACAGTAGTGTCTCCTGACTGTTGTGACACAAAAATATATCTATTGAAAATAGTATTGTGTAGGCCCGACATCCCAGTGTGGTTTTGCAGTTCAATGGGTCAAATCGCTGTACTATCCAGTTTTGGGCCTTTGGTATCTAAAAAAAAAGCAGTTTGAGTGTGTCGCTCACTGTTCAGCCGTAAATATCTCTATTTAAATAAGTATGGTATACCCCAGTAAACAATAACTGTGGTTTTGCCATCCCATGGTAAAAAATCTCTATTATTCATGTTTTGGTATATTTTCCGTAAAGAAAAACAGTAGTGTCTCCTGACTGTTGTGACACAAAAATATATCTGTTGAAAATAGTCTTCTGTAGGCCCGCAATTCCAGTGTGGTTTTGCAGTTCCATGGGTCAAATCGCTGTACTATCCAGTTTTGGGCCTTTGGTATCTAAAAAAAAGCAGTTTGAGTGTGTCGCTCACTGTTCAGCCGCAAATATCTCTATTTAAAAAAGTGTGGTATACCCCAGTAAACAATAACTGTGGTTTTGCCATCCCACTGTAAAAAATCTCTATTATTCAGGTTTTGGTATATTTTCCGTAAAGAAAAACAGTAGTGTCTCCTGACTGTTGTGACACAAAAATATATCTGTTGAAAATAGTCTTGTGTAGTCCCGACATCCCAGTGTGGTTTCGCAGTTCCACGGGTCAAATCGCTGTACTATCCAGTTTTGGGCCTTTGGGATCTTAAAAAAAAGCAGTTTGAGTGTGTCGCTCACTGTTCAGCCGCAAATATCTCTATTTAAAAAAGTGTGGTATACCCCAGTAAACAATAACTGTGGTTTTGCCATCCCACGGTAAAAAAATCTCTATTATTCAGGTTTTGGTATATTTTCTGTAAAGAAAAACAGTACTGTCTCCTGACTGTTGTGACACAAAAATACATCTGTTGAAAATAGTCTTGTGTAGGCCCGACATCCCAGTGTGGTTTCGCAGTTCCACGGGTCAAATCGCTGTACTATCCAGTTTTGGGCCTTTGGTATCTAAAAAAAAAGCAGTTTGAGTGTGTCGCTCACTGTTCAGCCGCAAATATCTCTATTTAAAAAGTGTGGTATACCCCAGTAAACAATAACTGTGGTTTTGCCATCCCACGGTAAAAAATCTCTATTATTCAGCTTTTGGTAGTTTTTTCCGTAAAGAAAAACAGTAGTGTCTCCTGACTGTTGTGACACAAAAATATATCTGTTGAAAATAGTCTTGTGTAGGCCCGACATCCCACTGTGGTTTCGCAGTTCCACGGGTCAAATCGCTGTACTATCCAGTTTTGGGACTTTGATATCTAAAAAAAAAGCAGTTTGAGTGTGTCGATCACTGTTCAGCCGCAAATATCTCTATTTAAAAAAGTGTGGTATACCCCAGTAAACAATAACTGTGGTTTTGCCATCCCACGGTATAAAATCTCTATTATTCAGCTTTTGGTAGTTTTTTCCGTAAAGAAAAACAGTAGTGTCTCCTGACTGTTGTGACACAAAAATATATCTATTGAAAATAGTCTTGTGTAGGCCCGACATCCCAGTGTGGTTTTGCAGTTCAATGGGTCAAATCGCTGTACTATCCAGTTTTGGGCCTTTGGTATCTTAAAAAAAAGCAGTTTGAGTGTGTCGCTCACTGTTCAGCCGCAAATATCTCTATTTAAAAAAGTGTGGAATATCCAAGTAAACAATAACTGTGGTTTTGCCATCCCACGGTAAAAAATCTCTATTATTCAGCTTTTGGTAGTTTTTTCCGCAAAGAAAAACAAAAGTGTCTCCTGACTGTTGTGACACAAAAATATATCTGTTGAAAATAGTATTGTGCAGGCCCAACATCCCAGTGTGGTTTCGCAGTTCCACGGGTCAAATCGCTGTACTGTCCAGTTTTGGACCTTTGGTATCTAAAAAAAAAAGCAGTTTGAGTGTGTCGCTCACTGTTCAGCCGCAAATATCTCTATTTAAAAAAGTGTGGTATACCCCAGTAAACAATAACTGTGGTTTTGCCATCCCACGGTAAAAAATCTCTATTATTCAGGTTTTGGTATATTTTCTGTAAAGAAAAACAGTAGTGTCTCCTGACTGTTGTGACACAAAAATATATCTGTTGAAAATAGTCTTGTGTAGGCCCGACATCCCAGTGTGGTTTCGCAGTACCCCGGGTCAAATCGCTGTACTATCCAGTTTTGGGCCTTTGGTATCTAAAAAAAAAGCAGTTTGAGTGTGTCGCTCACTGTTCAGCCGCAAATATCTCTATTTAAAAAAGTGTGGTATACCCCAGTAAACAATAACTGTGGTTTTGCCATCCCACTGTAAAAAATCTCTATTATTCAGGTTTTGGTGTATTTTCCGTAAAGAAAAACAGTAGTGTCTCCTGACTGTTGTGACACAAAAATATATCTGTTGAAAATAGTCTTGTGTAGTCCCGACATCCCAGTGTGGTTTCGCAGTTCCACGGGTCAAATCGCTGTACTATCCAGTTTTGGGCCTTTGGGATCTTAAAAAAAAGCAGTTTGAGTGTGTCGCTCACTGTTCAGCCGCAAATATCTCTATTTAAAAAAGTGTGGTATACCCCAGTAAACAATAACTGTGGTTTTGCCATCCCACGGTAAAAAATCTCTATTATTCAGGTTTTGGTATATTTTCTGTAAAGAAAAACAGTAGTGTCTCCTGACTGTTGTGACACAAAAATACATCTGTTGAAAATAGTCTTGTGTAGGCCCGACATCCCAGTGTGGTTTCGCAGTTCCACGGGTCAAATCGCTGTACTATCCAGTTTTGGGCCTTTGGTATCTAAAAAAAAAGCAGTTTGAGTGTGTCGCTCACTGTTCAGCCGCAAATATCTCTATTTAAAAAAGTGTGGTATACCCCAGTAAACAATAACTGTGGTTTTGCCATCCCACGGTAAAAAATCTCTATTATTCAGCTTTTGGTAGTTTTTTCCGCAAAGAAAAACAAAAGTGTCTCCTGACTGTTGTGACACAAAAATATATCTGTTGAAAATAGTATTGTGCATGCCCAACATTCCAGTGTGGTTTTGCAGTTCCATGGGTCAAATCGCTGTACTATCCAGTTTTGGACCTTTTGTATCTAAAAAAAAAGCAGTTTGAGTGTGTCGCTCACTGTTCAGCCGCAAATATCTCTATTTAAAAAAGTGTGGTATACCCCAGTAAACAATAACTGTGGTTTTGCCATCCCACGGTAAAAAATCTCTATTATTCAGGTTTTGGTATATTTTCTGTAAAGAAAAACAGTACTGTCTCCTGACTGTTGTGACACAAAAATACATCTGTTGAAAATAGTCTTGTGTAGGCCCGACATCCCAGTGTGGTTTCGCAGTTCCACGGGTCAAATCGCTGTACTATCCAGTTTTGGGCCTTTGGTATCTAAAAAAAAAGCAGTTTGAGTGTGTCGCTCACTGTTCAGCCGCAAATATCTCTATTTAAAAAGTGTGGTATACCCCAGTAAACAATAACTGTGGTTTTGCCATCCCACGGTAAAAAATCTCTATTATTCAGCTTTTGGTAGTTTTTTCCGTAAAGAAAAACAGTAGTGTCTCCTGACTGTTGTGACACAAAAATATATCTGTTGAAAATAGTCTTGTGTAGGCCCGACATCCCACTGTGGTTTCGCAGTTCCACGGGTCAAATCGCTGTACTATCCAGTTTTGGGACTTTGATATCTAAAAAAAAAGCAGTTTGAGTGTGTCGATCACTGTTCAGCCGCAAATATCTCTATTTAAAAAAGTGTGGTATACCCCAGTAAACAATAACTGTGGTTTTGCCATCCCACGGTATAAAATCTCTATTATTCAGCTTTTGGTAGTTTTTTCCGTAAAGAAAAACAGTAGTGTCTCCTGACTGTTGTGACACAAAAATATATCTATTGAAAATAGTCTTGTGTAGGCCCGACATCCCAGTGTGGTTTTGCAGTTCAATGGGTCAAATCGCTGTACTATCCAGTTTTGGGCCTTTGGTATCTTAAAAAAAAGCAGTTTGAGTGTGTCGCTCACTGTTCAGCCGCAAATATCTCTATTTAAAAAAGTGTGGAATATCCAAGTAAACAATAACTGTGGTTTTGCCATCCCACGGTAAAAAATCTCTATTATTCAGCTTTTGGTAGTTTTTTCCGCAAAGAAAAACAAAAGTGTCTCCTGACTGTTGTGACACAAAAATATATCTGTTGAAAATAGTATTGTGCAGGCCCAACATCCCAGTGTGGTTTCGCAGTTCCACGGGTCAAATCGCTGTACTGTCCAGTTTTGGACCTTTGGTATCTAAAAAAAAAAGCAGTTTGAGTGTGTCGCTCACTGTTCAGCCGCAAATATCTCTATTTAAAAAAGTGTGGTATACCCCAGTAAACAATAACTGTGGTTTTGCCATCCCACGGTAAAAAATCTCTATTATTCAGGTTTTGGTATATTTTCTGTAAAGAAAAACAGTAGTGTCTCCTGACTGTTGTGACACAAAAATATATCTGTTGAAAATAGTCTTGTGTAGGCCCGACATCCCAGTGTGGTTTCGCAGTACCCCGGGTCAAATCGCTGTACTATCCAGTTTTGGGCCTTTGGTATCTAAAAAAAAAGCAGTTTGAGTGTGTCGCTCACTGTTCAGCCGCAAATATCTCTATTTAAAAAAGTGTGGTATACCCCAGTAAACAATAACTGTGGTTTTGCCATCCCACTGTAAAAAATCTCTATTATTCAGGTTTTGGTGTATTTTCCGTAAAGAAAAACAGTAGTGTCTCCTGACTGTTGTGACACAAAAATATATCTGTTGAAAATAGTCTTGTGTAGTCCCGACATCCCAGTGTGGTTTCGCAGTTCCACGGGTCAAATCGCTGTACTATCCAGTTTTGGGCCTTTGGGATCTTAAAAAAAAGCAGTTTGAGTGTGTCGCTCACTGTTCAGCCGCAAATATCTCTATTTAAAAAAGTGTGGTATACCCCAGTAAACAATAACTGTGGTTTTGCCATCCCACGGTAAAAAATCTCTATTATTCAGGTTTTGGTATATTTTCTGTAAAGAAAAACAGTAGTGTCTCCTGACTGTTGTGACACAAAAATACATCTGTTGAAAATAGTCTTGTGTAGGCCCGACATCCCAGTGTGGTTTCGCAGTTCCACGGGTCAAATCGCTGTACTATCCAGTTTTGGGCCTTTGGTATCTAAAAGAAAAGCAGTTTGAGTGTGTCGCTCACTGTTCAGCCGCAAATATCTCTATTTAAAAAAGTGTGGTATACCCCAGTAAACAATAACTGTGGTTTTGCCATCCCACGGTAAAAAATCTCTATTATTCAGCTTTTGGTAGTTTTTTCCGCAAAGAAAAACAAAAGTGTCTCCTGACTGTTGTGACACAAAAATATATCTGTTGAAAATAGTATTGTGCATGCCCAACATTCCAGTGTGGTTTTGCAGTTCCATGGGTCAAATCGCTGTACTATCCAGTTTTGGACCTTTTGTATCTAAAAAAAAAGCAGTTTGAGTGTGTCGCTCACTGTTCAGCCGCAAATATCTCTATTTAAAAAAGTGTGGTATACCCCAGTAAACAATAACTGTGGTTTTGCCATCCCACGGTAAAAAAATCTCTATTATTCAGGTTTTGGTATATTTTCTGTAAAGAAAAACAGTAGTGTCTCCTTACTGTTGTGACACAAAAATATATCTGTTGAAAATAGTCTTGTGTAGGCCCGACATCCCAGTGTGGTTTCGCAGTTCCACGGGTCAAATCGCTGTACTGTCCAGTTTTGGACCTTTGGTATCTAAAAAAAAAAGCAGTTTGAGTGTGTCGCTCACTGTTCAGCCGCAAATATCTCTATTTAAAAAAGTGTGGTATACCCCAGTAAACAATAACTGTGGTTTTGCCATCCCACGGTAAAAAATCTCTATTATTCAGGTTTTGGTATATTTTCTGTAAAGAAAAACAGTAGTGTCTCCTGACTGTTGTGACACAAAAATATATCTGTTGAAAATAGTCTTGTGTAGGCCCGACATCCCAGTGTGGTTTCGCAGTAACCCGGGTCAAATCGCTGTACTATCCAGTTTTGGGCCTTTGGTATCTAAAAAAAAAGCAGTTTGAGTGTGTCGCTCACTGTTCAGCCGCAAATATCTCTATTTAAAAAAGTGTGGTATACCCCAGTAAACAATAACTGTGGTTTTGCCATCCCACTGTAAAAAATCTCTATTATTCAGGTTTTGGTATATTTTCCGTAAAGAAAAACAGTAGTGTCTCCTGACTGTTGTGACACAAAAATATATCTGTTGAAAATAGTCTTGTGTAGTCCCGACATCCCAGTGTGGTTTCGCAGTTCCACGGGTCAAATCGCTGTACTATCCAGTTTTGGGCCTTTGGGATCTAAAAAAAAAGCAGTTTGAGTGTGTCGCTCACTGTTCAGCCGCAAATATCTCTATTTAAAAAAGTGTGGTATACCCCAGTAAACAATAACTGTGGTTTTGCCATCCCACGGTAAAAAATCTCTATTATTCAGGTTTTGGTATATTTTCTGTAAAGAAAAACAGTAGTGTCTCCTGACTGTTGTGACACAAAAATACATCTGTTGAAAATAGTCTTGTGTAGGCCCGACATCCCAGTGTGGTTTCGCAGTTCCACGGGTCAAATCGCTGTACTATCCAGTTTTGGGCCTTTGGTATCTAAAAAAAAAGCAGTTTGAGTGTGTCGCTCACTGTTCAGCCGCAAATATCTCTATTTAAAAAAGTGTGGTATACCCCAGTAAACAATAACTGTGGTTTTGCCATCCCACGGTAAAAAATCTCTATTATTCAGCTTTTGGTAGTTTTTTCCGTAAAGAAAAACAGTAGTGTCTCCTGACTGTTGTGACACAAAAACATATCTGTTGAAAATAGTCTTGTGTAGGCCCGACATCCCAGTGTGGTTTCACAGTTCCACGGGTCAAATCGCTGTACTATCCAGTTTTGGGACTTTGGTATCTAAAAAAAAAGCAGTTTAAGTGTGTCGATCACTGTTCAGCCGCAAATATCTCTATTTAAAAAAGTGTGGTATACCCCAGTAAACAATAACTGTGGTTTTGCCATCCCACGGTAAAAAATCTCTATTATTCAGCTTTTGGTAGTTTTTTCCGTAAAGAAAAACAGTAGTGTCTCCTGACTGTTGTGACACAAAAATATATCTATTGAAAATAGTCTTGTGTAGGCCCGACATCCCAGTGTGGTTTTGCAGTTCAATGGGTCAAATCGCTGTACTATCCAGTTTTGGGCCTTTGGTATCTAAAAAAAAAGCAGTTTGAGTGTGTCGCTCACTGTTCAGCCGTAAATATCTCTATTTAAAAAAGTATGGTATACCCCAGTAAACAATAACTGTGGTTTTGCCATCCCATGGTAAAATATCTCTATTATTCAGGTTTTGGTATATTTTCCGTAAAGAAAAACAGTAGTGTCTCCTGACTGTTGTGACACAAAAATATATCTGTTGAAAATAGTCTTGTGTAGGCCCGACATCCCAGTGTGGTTTCGCAGTTCCACGGGTCAAATCGCTGTACTATCCAGTTTTGGGACTTTGGTATCTAAAAAAAAAGCAGTTTGAGTGTGTCGATCACTGTTCAGCCGCAAATATCTCTATTTAAAAAAGTGTGGTATACCCCAGTAAACAATAACTGTGGTTTTGCCATCCTACGGTAAAAAATCTCTATTATTCAGCTTTTGGTAGTTTTTTCCGTAAAGAAAAACAGTAGTGTCTCCTGACTGTTGTGACACAAAAATATATCTATTGAAAATAGTATTGTGTAGGCCCGACATCCCAGTGTGGTTTTGCAGTTCAATGGGTCAAATCGCTGTACTATCCAGTTTTGGGCCTTTGGTATCTAAAAAAAAAGCAGTTTGAGTGTGTCGCTCACTGTTCAGCCGTAAATATCTCTATTTAAATAAGTATGGTATACCCCAGTAAACAATAACTGTGGTTTTGCCATCCCATGGTAAAAAATCTCTATTATTCATGTTTTGGTATATTTTCCGTAAAGAAAAACAGTAGTGTCTCCTGACTGTTGTGACACAAAAATATATCTGTTGAAAATAGTCTTGTGTAGGCCCGACATCCCAGTGTGGTTTCGCAGTTCCATGGGTCAAATCGCTGTACTATCCAGTTTTGGGCCTTTGGTATCTAAAAAAAAAGCAGTTTGAGTGTGTCGCTCACTGTTCAGCCGCAAATATCTCTATTTAAAAAAGTGTAGTATACCCCAGTAAACAATAACTGTGGTTTTGCCATCCCACGGTAAAAAATCTCTATTATTCATGTTTTGGTATATTTTCCGTAAAGAAAAACAGTAGTGTCTCCTGACTGTTGTGACACAAAAATATATCTGTTGAAAATAGTCTTGTGTAGGCCCGACATTCCAGTGTGGTTTTGCAGTTCCATGGGTCAAATCGCTGTACTACCCAGTTTTGGGCCTTTGGTATCTAAAAAAAAAGCAGTTTGCGTGTGTCGCTCACTGTTCAGCCGCAAATATCTCTATTTAAAAAAGTGTGGTATACCCCAGTAAACAATAACTGTGGTTTTGCCATCCCACGGTAAAAAATCTCTATTATTCAGGTTTTGGTATATTTTCTGTAAAGAAAAACAGCAGTGTTTCCTGACTGTTGTGACACAAAAATATATCTGTTGAAAATAGTCTTGTGTAGGCCCGACATCCCAGTGTGGTTTCGCAGTTCCATGGGTCAAATCGCTGTACTATCCAGTTTTGGGCCTTTGGTATCTAAAAAAAAAGCAGTTTGAGTGTGTCGCTCACTGTTCAGCTGCAAATATCTCTATTTAAAAAAGTGTGGTATACCCCAGTAAACAATAACTGTGGTTTTGCCATCCCACGGTAAAAAATCTCTATTATTCAGGTTTTGGTATATTTTCCGTAAAGAAAAACAGTAGTGTCTCCTGACTGTTGTGACACAAAAATATATCTGTTGAAAATAGTCTTGTGTAGTCCCGACATCCCAGAGTGGTTTCGCAGTTCCACGGGTCAAATCGCTGTACTATCCAGTTTTGGGCCTTTGGTATCTTAAAAAAAAGCAGTTTGAGTGTGTCGCTCACTGTTCAGCCGCAAATATCTCTCTTTAGAAAAGTGTGGTATACCCCAGTAAACAATAACTGTGGTTTTGCCATCCCACGGTAAAAAATCTCTATTATTCAGGTTTTGGTATATTTTCTGTAAAGAAAAACAGTAGTGTCTCCTGACTGTTGTGACACAAAAATATATCTGTTGAAAATAGTCTTGTGTAGGCCCGACATCCCAGTGTGGTTTCGCAGTTCCCCGGGTCAAATCGCTGTACTATCCAGTTTTGGGCCTTTGGTATCTAAAAAAAAGCAGTTTGAGTGTGTCGCTCACTGTTCAGCCGCAAATATCTCTATTTAAAAAAGTGTGGTATACCCCAGTAAACAATAACTGTGGTTTTGCCATCCCACGGTAAAAAAATCTCTATTATTCAGCTTTTGGTAATTTTTTCCGTAAAGAAAAACAGTAGTGTCTCCTGACTGTTGTGACACCAAAATATATCTGTTGAAAATAGTCTTGTGTAGGCCCGACATCCCAGTGTGGTTTCGCAGTTCCACGGGTCAAATCGCTGTACTATCCAGTTTTGGGACTTTGGTATCTAAAAAAAAAGCAGTTTGAGTGTGTCGATCACTGTTCAGCCGCAAATATCTCTATTTAAAAAAGTGTGGTATACCCCAGTATACAATAACTGTGGTTTTGCCATCCCATGGTAAAAAATCTCTATTATTCAGCTTTTGGTAGTTTTTTCCGTAAAGAAAAACAGTAGTGTCTCCTGACTGTTGTGACACAAAAATATATCTATTGAAAATAGTCTTGTGTAGGCCCGACATCCCAGTGTGGTTTTGCAGTTCAATGGGTCAAATCGCTGTACTATCCAGTTTTGGGCCTTTGGTATCTAAAAAAAAAGCAGTTTGAGTGTGTCGCTCACTGTTCAGCCGTAAATATCTCTATTTAAAAAAGTATGGTATACCCCAGTAAACAATAACTGTGGTTTTGCCATCCCACGGTAAAAAATCTCTATTATTCAGGTTTTGGTATATTTTCTGTAAAAAAAAACAGTAGTGTCTCCTGACTGTTGTGACACAAAAATATATCTGTTGAAAATAGTCTTGTGTAGGCCCGACATCCCAGTGTGGTTTCGCAGTTCCCCGGGTCAAATCGCTGTACTATCCAGTTTTGGGCCTTTGGTATCTAAAAAAAAGCAGTTTGAGTGTGTCGCTCACTGTTCAGCCGCAAATATCTCTATTTAAAAAAGTGTGGTATACCCCAGTAAACAATAACTGTGGTTTTGCCATCCCACGGTAAAAAAATCTCTATTATTCAGCTTTTGGTAATTTTTTCCGTAAAGAAAAACAGTAGTGTCTCCTGACTGTTGTGACACCAAAATATATCTGTTGAAAATAGTCTTGTGTAGGCCCGACATCCCAGTGTGGTTTCGCAGTTCCACGGGTGAAATCGCTGTACTATCCAGTTTTGGGACTTTGGTATCTAAAAAATAAGCAGTTTGAGTGTGTCGATCACTGTTCAGCCGCAAATATCTCTATTTAAAAAAGTGTGGTATACCCCAGTATACAATAACTGTGGTTTTGCCATCCCATGGTAAAAAATCTCTATTATTCAGCTTTTGGTAGTTTTTTCCGTAAAGAAAAACAGTAGTGTCTCCTGACTGTTGTGACACAAAAATATATCTATTGAAAATAGTCTTGTGTAGGCCCGACATCCCAGTGTGGTTTTGCAGTTCAATGGGTCAAAACGCTGTACTATCCAGTTTTGGGTCTTTGGTATCTAAAAAAAAAGCAGTTTGAGTGTGTCGCTCACTGTTCAGCCGTAAATATCTCTATTTAAAAAAGTATGGTATACCCCAGTAAACAATAACTGTGGTTTTGCCATCCCACGGTAAAAAATCTCTATTATTCAGGTTTTGGTATATTTTCCGTAAAGAAAAACAGTAGTGTCTCCTGAGTGTTGTGACACAAAAATATATCTGTTGAAAATAGTCTTGTGTAGGCCCAACATCCCAGTGTGGTTTCGCAGTTCCACGTGTCAAATCGCTGTACTATCCAGTTTTGGGACTTTGGTATCTAAAAAAAAAGTAGTTTGAGTGTGTCTCTCACTGTTCAGCCGCAAATATCTCTATTTAAAAAAGTGTGGTATACCCCAGTAAACAATAACTGTGGTTTTGCCATCCCACGGTAAAAAATCTCTATTATTCAGCTTTTGGTAGTTTTTTCCGTAAAGAAAAACAGTAGTGTCTCCCGACTGTTGTGACACAAAAATATATCTGTTGAAAATAGTCTTGTGTAGGCCCGACATCCCAGTGTGGTTTCGCAGTTCCACGGGTCAAATCGCTGTACTATCCAGTTTTGGGACTTTGGTATCTAAAAAAAAAGCAGTTTGAGTGTGTCGATCACTGTTCAGTCGCAAATATCTCTATTTAAAAAAGTGTGGTATACCCCAGTAAACAATAACTGTGGTTTTGCCATCCCACGGTAAAAAATCTCTATTATTCAGGTTTTGGTATATTTTCCGTAAAGAAAAACAGTAGTGTCTCCTGACTGTTGTGACACAAAAATATATCTGTTGAAAATAGTCTTGTGTAGGCCCGACATCCCAGTGTGGTTTTGCAGTTCCATGGGTCAAATCGCTGTACTATCCAGTTTTGGGCCTTTGGTATCTAAAAAAAAAGCAGTTTGAGTGTGTCGCTCACTGTTCAGCCGCAAATATCTCTATTTAAAAAAGTGTGGTATACCCCAGTAAACAATAACTGTGGTTTTGCCATCCCACGGTAAAAAATCTCTATTATTCAGGTTTTGGTATATTTTCCGTAAAGAAAAACAGTAGTGTCTTCTGACTGTTGTGACACAAAAATATATCTGTTGAAAATAGTCTTGTGTAGTCCCGACATCCCAGAGTGGTTTCGCAGTTCCACGGGTCAAATCGCTGTACTATCCAGTTTTGGGCCTTTGGTATCTTAAAAAAAAGCAGTTTGAGTGTGTCGCTCACTGTTCAGCCGCAAATATCTCTCTTTAGAAAAGGGTGGTATACCCCAGTAAACAATAACTGTGGTTTTGCCATCCCACGGTAAAAAATCTCTATTATTCAGGTTTTGGTATATTTTCTGTAAAGAAAAACAGTATTGTCTCTCTGACTGTTGTGACACAAAAATATATCTGTTGAAAATAGTCTTGTGTAGGCCCGACATCCCAGTGTGGTTTCACAGTTCAATGGGTCAAATCGCTGTACTATCCAGTTTTGGGCCTTTGGTATCTAAAAAAAAAGCAGTTTGAGTGTGTCGCTCACTGTTCAGCCGCAAATATCTCTATTTAAAAAAGTGTGGTATACCCCAGTAAACAATAACTGTGGTTTTGCCATCCCACGGTAAAACATCTCTATTATTCAGGTTTTGGCATATTTTCCGTAAAGAAAAACAGTAGTGTCTCCTGACTATTGTGACACAAAAATATATCTGTTGAAAATAGTTTTGTGTAGGCCCAACATCCCAGCTTGGTTTCGCAGTTCCACCGGTCAAATCGCTGTACTATCCAGTTTTGGGCCTTTGGTAGCTAAAAAAAAAGCAGTTTGATTGTGTCGCTCACTGTTCAGCCGCAAATTTCTCTATTTAAAAAAGTGTGGTATACCCCAGTAAACAATAACTGTGGTTTTGCCATCCCACGGTAAAAAATCTCTATTATTCAGCTTTTGGTAGTTTTTTCCGTAAAGAAAAACAGTAGTGTCTCCTGACTGTTGTGACACAAAAATATATCTGTTGAAAATAGTCTTGTGTGGCCCCTACATCCCAGTGTGGTTTCGCAGTTCCATGGGTCAAATCGCTGTACTATCCAGTTTTGGGCCTTTGGTATCTAAAAAAAAAGCAGTTTGAGTGTGTCGCTCACTGTTCAGCCGCAAATATCTCTACTTAAAAAAGTGTGGAATACCCAAGTAAACAATAACTGTGGTTTTGCCATCCCACGGTAAAAAATCTCTATTATTCACCTTTTGGTAGTTTTTTCCGCAAAGAAAAACAAAAGTGTCTCCTGATTGTTGTGACACAAAAATATATCTGTTGAAAATAGTCTTGTGCAGCCCGACATCCCAGTGTGGTTTCGCAGTTCCACAGGTCAAATCGCTGTACTATCCAGTTTTGGACCTTTGGTATCTAAAAAAAAAAGCAGTTTCAGTGTGTCGCTCACTGTTCAGCCGCAAATATCTCTATTTAAAAAAGTGTGGTATACCCCAGTAAATAATAACTGCGGTATTGCCATCCCACGGTAAAAAATCTCTATTATTCAGGTTTTGGTATATTTTCTGTAAAGAAAAACAGCAGTGTCTCCTGACTGTTGTGACACAAAAATATATCTGCTGAAAATAGTCTTGTGTAGGCCCGACATCCCAGTGTGGTTTCACAGTTCAATGGGTCAAATCGCTGTACTATCCAGTTTTGGGCCTTTGGTATCTAAAAAAAAAGCAGTTTGAGTGTGTCGCTCACTGTTCAGCCGCAAATATCTCTATTTAAAAAAGTGTGGTATACCCCAGTAAACAATAACTGTGGTTTTGCCATCCCACGGTAAAACATCTCTATTATTCAGGTTTTGGCATATTTTCCGTAAAGAAAAACAGTAGTGTCTCCTGACTATTGTGACACAAAAATATATCTGTTGAAAATAGTTTTGTGTAGGCCCAACATCCCAGCTTGGTTTCGCAGTTCTACCGGTCAAATCGCTGTACTATCCAGTTTTGGGCCTTTGGTAGCTAAAAAAAAAGCAGTTTGATTGTGTCGCTCACTGTTCAGCCGCAAATTTCTCTATTTAAAAAAGTGTGGTATACCCCAGTAAACAATAACTGTGGTTTTGCCATCCCACGGTAAAAAATCTCTATTATTCAGCTTTTGGTAGTTTTTTCCGTAAAGAAAAACAGTAGTGTCTCCTGACTGTTGTGACACAAAAATATATCTGTTGAAAATAGTCTTGTGTGGCCCCTACATCCCAGTGTGGTTTCGCAGTTCCATGGGTCAAATCGCTGTACTATCCAGTTTTGGGCCTTTGGTATCTAAAAAAAAAGCAGTTTGAGTGTGTCGCTCACTGTTCAGCCGCAAATATCTCTACTTAAAAAAGTGTGGAATACCCAAGTAAACAATAACTGTGGTTTTGCCATCCCACGGTAAAAAATCTCTATTATTCACCTTTTGGTAGTTTTTTCCGCAAAGAAAAACAAAAGTGTCTCCTGATTGTTGTGACACAAAAATATATCTGTTGAAAATAGTCTTGTGCAGCCCGACATCCCAGTGTGGTTTCGCAGTTCCACAGGTCAAATCGCTGTACTATCCAGTTTTGGACCTTTGGTATCTAAAAAAAAAAGCAGTTTCAGTGTGTCGCTCACTGTTCAGCCGCAAATATCTCTATTTAAAAAAGTGTGGTATACCCCAGTAAATAATAACTGTGGTATTGCCATCCCACGGTAAAAAATCTCTATTATTCAGGTTTTGGTATATTTTCTGTAAAGAAAAACAGCCGTGTCTCCTGACTGTTGTGACACAAAAATATATCTGTTGAAAATAGTCTTGTGTAGGCCCGACATCCCAGTGTGGTTTCGCAGTTCCACGTGTCAAATCGCTGTACTATCCAGTTTTGGGACTTTGGTATCTAAAAAAAAAGCAGTCTGAGTGTGTCGCTCACTGTTCAGCCGCAAATATCTCTATTTAAAAAAGTGTGGTATACCCCAGTAAACAATAACTGTGGTTTTGCCATCCCACTGTAAAAAATCTCTATTATTCAGCTTTTGGTAGTTTTTTCCGTAAAGAAAAACAGTAGTGTCTCCTGACTGTTGTGACACAAAAATATATCTGTTGAAAATAGTCTTGTGTAGGCCCGACATCCCAGTGTGGTTTCGCAGTTCAATGGGTCAAATCGCTGTACTATCCAGTTTTGGGCCTTTGTTATCTAAAAAAAAAGCAGTTTGAGTGTGTCGCTCACTGTTCAGCCGCAAATATCTCTATTTAAAAAAGTGTGGTATACCCCAGTAAACAATAACTGTGGTTTTGCCATCCCATGGTAAAAAATCTCTATTATTCAGTTTTTGGTATATTTTCCGTAAAGAAAAACAGTAGTATCTCCTGACTGTTGTGACACAAAAATACATCTATTGAAAATAGTCTTGTGTAGGCCCGATATCCCAGTGTGTTTTCGCAGTTCCATGGGTAAAATCGCTGTACTATCCAGTTTTGGGCCTTTGGTATCTAAAAAAAAAGCAGTTTGAGTGTGTCGCTCACTGTTCAGCCGCAAATATCTCTATTTAAAAAAGTGTGGTATACTCCAGTAAACAATAACTGTGGTTTTGCCATCCCACGGTAAAAAATCTCTATTATTCAGGTTTTGGTATATTTTCCGTAAAGAAAAACAGTAGTGTCTCCTGACTTTTGTGACACAAAAATATATCTGTTGAAAATAGTCTTGTGTAGGCCCGACATCCCAGTGTGGCTTCGCAGATCCCCGGGTCAAATTGCTGTACTATCCAGTTTTGGGCCTTTGGTATCTAAAAAAAAAGCAGTTTGAGTGTGTCGCTCACTGTTCAGCCGCAAATATCTCTATTTAAAAAAGTGTGGTATACCCCAGTAAACAATAACTGTGGTTTTGCCATCCCACGGTAAAAAATCTCTATTATTCAGCTTTTGGTAGTTTTTTCCGTAAAGAAAAACAGTAGTGTCTCCTGACTGTTGTGACACAAAAATATATCTGTTGAAAATAGTCTTGTGTAGGCCCGACATCCCAGTGTGGTTTCGCAGTTCCACGTGTCAAATCGCTGTACTATCCAGTTTTGGGACTTTGGTATCTAAAAAAAAAGCAGTTTGAGTGTGTCGCTCACTGTTCAGCCACAAATATCTCTATTTAAAAAAGTGTGGTATACCCCAGTAAACAATAACTGTGGTTTTGCCATCCCACGGTAAAAAATCTCTATTATTCAGCTTTTGGTAGTTTTTTCCGTAAAGTAAAACAGTAGTGTCTCCTGACTGTTGTTACACAAAAATATATCTGTTGAAAATAGTCTTGTGTAGGCCCGACATCCTAGTGTGGTTTTGCAGTTCAATGGGTCAAATCGCTGTACTATCCAGTTTTGGGCCTTTGGTATCTAAAAAAAATAGTTTGAGTGTGTCGCTCACTGTTCAGCCGTAAATATCTCTATTTAAAAAAGTGTGGTATACCCCAGTAAACAATAACTGTGGGTTTGCCATCCCATGGTAAAAAATCTCTATTATTCAGGTTTTGTTATATTTTCTGTTAAGAAAAACAGTAGTGTCTCCTGACTGTTGTGACACAAAAATATATCTGTTGAAAATAGTCTTGTGTAGGCCCGACATCCCTTTGTGGTTTTGCAGTGCAATGGGTCAAATCGCTGTACTATCCAGTTTTGGGCCTTTGGTATCTAAAAAAAAAGCAGCTTGAGTGTGTCGCTCACTGTTCAGCCGCAAATATCTCTATTTAAAAAAGTGTGGTATACCCCAGTAAACAATAACTGTGGTTTTGCCATCCCACGGTAAAAAATCTCTATTATTCAGGTTTTGGTATATTTTCTGTAAAGAAAAACAGTAGTGTCTCCTGACTGTTGTGACACAAAAATAGATCTGTTGAAAATAATCTTGTGTAGTCCGGACATCCCAGTGTGGTTTCGCAGTTCAATGGGTCAAATCGCTGTACTATCCAGTTTTGGGACTTTGATATCTAAAAAAAAAGCAATTTGAGTGTGTCGCTCACTGTTCAGCCGCAAATATCTCTATTTAAAAAAGTGTGGTATACCCCAGTAAATAATAACTGTGGTATTGCCATCCCACGGTAAAAAATCTCTATTATTCAGGTTTTGGTATATTTTCTGTAAAGAAAAACAGCAGTGTCTCCTGACTGTTGTGACACAAAAATATATCTGTTGAAAATAGTCTTGTGTAGGCCCGACATCCCAGTGTGGTTTCGCAGTTCCACGTGTCAAATCGCTGTACTATCCAGTTTTGGGACTTTGGTATCTAAAAAAAAAGCAGTCTGAGTGTGTCGCTCACTGTTCAGCCGCAAATATCTCTATTTAAAAAAGTGTGGTATACCCCAGTAAACAATAACTGTGGTTTTGCCATCCCACTGTAAAAAATCTCTATTATTCAGCTTTTGGTAGTTTTTTCCGTAAAGAAAAACAGTAGTGTCTCCTGACTGTTGTGACACAAAAATATATCTGTTGAAAATAGTCTTGTGTAGGCCCGACATCCCAGTGTGGTTTCGCAGTTCAATGGGTCAAATCGCTGTACTATCCAGTTTTGGGCCTTTGTTATCTAAAAAAAAAGCAGTTTGAGTGTGTCGCTCACTGTTCAGCCGCAAATATCTCTATTTAAAAAAGTGTGGTATACCCCAGTAAACAATAACTGTGGTTTTGCCATCCCATGGTAAAAAATCTCTATTATTCAGTTTTTGGTATATTTTCCGTAAAGAAAAACAGTAGTATCTCCTGACTGTTGTGACACAAAAATACATCTATTGAAAATAGTCTTGTGTAGGCCCGATATCCCAGTGTGTTTTCGCAGTTCCATGGGTAAAATCGCTGTACTATCCAGTTTTGGGCCTTTGGTATCTAAAAAAAAAGCAGTTTGAGTGTGTCGCTCACTGTTCAGCCGCAAATATCTCTATTTAAAAAAGTGTGGTATACTCCAGTAAACAATAACTGTGGTTTTGCCATCCCACGGTAAAAAATCTCTATTATTCAGGTTTTGGTATATTTTCCGTAAAGAAAAACAGTAGTGTCTCCTGACTTTTGTGACACAAAAATATATCTGTTGAAAATAGTCTTGTGTAGGCCCGACATCCCAGTGTGGCTTCGCAGATCCCCGGGTCAAATTGCTGTACTATCCAGTTTTGGGCCTTTGGTATCTAAAAAAAAAGCAGTTTGAGTGTGTCGCTCACTGTTCAGCCGCAAATATCTCTATTTAAAAAAGTGTGGTATACCCCAGTAAACAATAACTGTGGTTTTGCCATCCCACGGTAAAAAATCTCTATTATTCAACTTTTGGTAGTTTTTTCTGTAAAGAAAAACAGTAGTGTCTCCTGACTGTTGTGACACAAAAATATATCTGTTGAAAATAGTCTTGTGTAGGCCCGACATCCCAGTGTGGTTTCGCAGTTCCACGTGTCAAATCGCTGTACTATCCAGTTTTGGGACTTTGGTATCTAAAAAAAAAGCAGTTTGAGTGTGTCGCTCACTGTTCAGCCACAAATATCTCTATTTAAAAAAGTGTGGTATACCCCAGTAAACAATAACTGTGGTTTTGCCATCCCACGGTAAAAAATCTCTATTATTCAGCTTTTGGTAGTTTTTTCCGTAAAGTAAAACAGTAGTGTCTCCTGACTGTTGTTACACAAAAATATATCTGTTGAAAATAGTCTTGTATAGGCCCGACATCCTAGTGTGGTTTTGCAGTTCAATGGGTCAAATCGCTGTACTATCCAGTTTTGGGCCTTTGGTATCTAAAAAAAATAGTTTGAGTGTGTCGCTCACTGTTCAGCCGTAAATATCTCTATTTAAAAAAGTGTGGTATACCCCAGTAAACAATAACTGTGGGTTTGCCATCCCATGGTAAAAAATCTCTATTATTCAGGTTTTGTTATATTTTCTGTTAAGAAAAACAGTAGTGTCTCCTGACTGTTGTGACACAAAAATATATCTGTTGAAAATAGTCTTGTGTAGGCCCGACATCCCTTTGTGGTTTTGCAGTGCAATGGGTCAAATCGCTCTACTATCCAGTTTTGGGCCTTTGGTATCTAAAAAAAAAGCAGCTTGAGTGTGTCGCTCACTGTTCAGCCGCAAATATCTCTATTTAAAAAAGTGTGGTATACCCCAGTAAACAATAACTGTGGTTTTGCCATCCCACGGTAAAAAATCTCTATTATTCAGGTTTTGGTATATTTTCTGTAAAGAAAAACAGTAGTGTCTCCTGACTGTTGTGACACAAAAATAGATCTGTTGAAAATAATCTTGTGTAGTCCGGACATCCCAGTGTGGTTTCGCAGTTCAATGGGTCAAATCGCTGTACTATCCAGTTTTGGGACTTTGGTATCTAAAAAAAAAGCAATTTGAGTGTGTCGCTCACTGTTCAGCCGCAAATATCTCTATTTAAAAAAGTGTGGTATACCCCAGTAAATAATAACTGTGGTATTGCCATCCCACGGTAAAAAATCTCTATTATTCAGGTTTTGGTATATTTTCTGTAAAGAAAAACAGCAGTGTCTCCTGACTGTTGTGACACAAAAATATATCTGTTGAAAATAGTCTTGTGTAGGCCCGACATCCCAGTGTGGTTTCGCAGTTCCATGTGTCAAATCGCTGTACTATCCAGTTTTGGGACTTTGGTATCTAAAAAAAAAGCAGTCTGAGTGTGTCGCTCACTGTTCAGCCGCAAATATCTCTATTTAAAAAAGTGTGGTATACCCCAGTAAACAATAACTGTGGTTTTGCCATCCCACTGTAAAAAATCTCTATTATTCAGCTTTTGGTAGTTTTTTCCGTAAAGAAAAACAGTAGTGTCTCCTGACTGTTGTGACACAAAAATATATCTGTTGAAAATAGTCTTGTGTAGGCCCGACATCCCAGTGTGGTTTCGCAGTTCAATGGGTCAAATCGCTGTACTATCCAGTTTTGGGCCTTTGTTATCTAAAAAAAAAGCAGTTTGAGTGTGTCGCTCACTGTTCAGCCGCAAATATCTCTATTTAAAAAAGTGTGGTATACCCCAGTAAACAATAACTGTGGTTTTGCCATCCCATGGTAAAAAATCTCTATTATTCAGGTTTTGGTATATTTTCCGTAAAGAAAAACAGTAGTGTCTCCTGACTGTTGTGACACAAAAATATATCTATTGAAAATAGTCTTGTGTAGGCCCGACATCCCAGTGTGTTTTCGCAGTTCCATGGGTCAAATCGCTGTACTATCCAGTTTTGGGCCTTTGGTATCTAAAAAAAAAGCAGTTTGAGTGTGTCGCTCACTGTTCAGCCGCAAATATCTCTATTTAAAAAAGTGTGGTATACTCCAGTAAACAATAACTGTGGTTTTGCCATCCCACGGTAAAAAATCTCTATTATTCAGGTTTTGGTATATTTTCCGTAAAGAAAAACAGTAGTGTCTCCTGACTGTTGTGACACAAAAATATATCTGTTGAAAATAGTCTTGTGTAGGCCCGACATCCCAGTGTGGCTTCGCAGATCCCCGGGTCAAATCGCTGTACTATCCAGTTTTGGGCCTTTGGTATCTAAAAAAAAAGCAGTTTGAGTGTGTCGCTCACTGTTCAGCCGCAAATATCTCTATTTAAAAAAGTGTGGTATACCCCAGTAAACAATAACTGTGGTTTTGCCATCCCACGGTAAAAAATCTCTATTATTCAGCTTTTGGTAGTTTTTTCCGTAAAGAAAAACAGTAGTGTCTCCTGACTGTTGTGACACAAAAATATATCTGTTGAAAATAGTCTTGTGTAGGCCCGACATCCCAGTGTGGTTTCGCAGTTCCACGTGTCAAATCGCTGTACTATCCAGTTTTGGGACTTTGGTATCTAAAAAAAAAGCAGTTTCAGTGTGTCGCTCACTGTTCAGCCGCAAATATCTCTATTTAAAAAAGTGTGGTATACCCCAGTAAACAATAACTGTGGTTTTGCCATCCCACGGTAAAAAATCTCTATTATTCAGCTTTTGGTAGTTTTTTCCGTAAAGTAAAACAGTAGTGTCTCCTGACTGTTGTTACACAAAAATATATCTGTTGAAAATAGTCTTGTGTAGGCCCGACATCCTAGTGTGGTTTTGCAGTTCAATGGGTCAAATCGCTGTACTATCCAGTTTTGGGCCTTTGGTATCTAAAAAAAATAGTTTGAGTGTGTCGCTCACTGTTCAGCCGTAAATATCTCTATTTAAAAAAGTGTGGTATACCCCAGTAAACAATAACTGTGGTTTTGCCATCCCATGGTAAAAAATCTCTATTATTCAGGTTTTGTTATATTTTCTGTTAAGAAAAACAGTAGTGTCTCCTGACTGTTGTGACACAAAAATATATCTGTTGAAAATAGTCTTGTGTAGGCCCGACATCCCTTTGTGGTTTTGCAGTGCAATGGGTCAAATCGCTGTACTATCCAGTTTTGGGACTTTGGTATCTAAAAAAAAAGCAATTTGAGTGTGTCGCTCACTGTTCAGCCGCAAATATCTCTATTTAAAAAAGTGTGGTATACCCCAGTAAATAATAACTGTGGTATTGCCATCCCACGGTAAAAAATCTCTATTATTCAGGTTTTGGTATATTTTCTGTAAAGAAAAACAGCAGTGTCTCCTGACTGTTGTGACACAAAAATATATCTGTTGAAAATAGTCTTGTGCAGGCCCGACATCCCAGTGTGGTTTCGCAGTTCCACGTGTCAAATCGCTGTACTATCCAGTTTTGGGACTTTGGTATCTAAAAAAAAAGCAGTCTGAGTGTGTCGCTCACTGTTCAGACGCAAATATCTCTATTTAAAAAAGTGTGGTATACCCCAGTAAACAATAACTGTGGTTTTGCCATCCCACTGTAAAAAATCTCTATTATTCAGCTTTTGGCAGTTTTTTCCGTAAAGAAAAACAGTAGTGTCTCCTGACTGTTGTGACACAAAAATATATCTGTTGAAAATAGTCTTGTGTAGGCCCGACATCCCAGTGTGGTTTCGCAGTTCAATGGGTCAAATCGCTGTACTATCCAGTTTTGGGCCTTTGGTATCTAAAAAAAAAGCAGTTTGAGTGTGTCGCTCACTGTTCAGCCGCAAATATCTCTATTTAAAAAAGTGTGGTATACCCCAGTAAACAATAACTGTGGTTTTGCCATCCCATGGTAAAAAATCTCTATTATTCAGGTTTTGGTATATTTTCCGTAAAGAAAAACAGTAGTGTCTCCTGACTGTTGTGACACAAAAATATATCTGTTGAAAATAGTCTTGTGTAGGCCCGACATCCCAGTGTGGTTTCGCAGTTCCATGGGTCAAATCGCTGTACTATCCAGTTTTGGGCCTTTGGTATCTAAAAAAAAAGCAGTTTGAGTGTGTCGCTCACTGTTCAGCCGCAAATATCTCTATTTAAAAAAGTGTGGTATACTCCAGTAAACAATAACTGTGGTTTTGCCAT
This sequence comes from Phyllobates terribilis, assembly GCF_046119375.1. Classification (NCBI taxonomy): domain Eukaryota; kingdom Metazoa; phylum Chordata; class Amphibia; order Anura; family Dendrobatidae; genus Phyllobates; species Phyllobates terribilis. Next base: position 590,696,925 of record NW_027362763.1, on the reverse strand, counting down.
CCCACGGTAAAAAATCTCTATTATTCAGGTTTTGGTATATTTTCCGTAAAGAAAAACAGTAGTGTCTCCTGACTGTTGTGACACAAAAATATATCTGTTGAAAATAGTCTTGTGTAGGCCCGACATCCCAGTGTGGTTTCGCAGTTCAATGGGTCAAATCGCTGTACTATCCAGTTTTGGGCCTTTGGTATCTAAAAAAAAAGCAGTTTGAGTGTGTCGCTCACTGTTCAGCCGCAAATATCTCTATTTAAAAAAGTATGGTATACCCCAGTAAACAATAACTGTGGTTTTGCCATCCCATGGTAAAAAATCTCTATTATTCAGGTTTTGGTATATTTTCCGTAAAGAAAAACAGTAGTGTCTCCTGACTGTTGTGACACAAAAATATATCTGTTGAAAATAGTCTTGTGTAGGCCCGACATCCCAGTGTGGCTTCGCAGTTCCCCGGGTAAAATCGCTGTACTATCCAGTTTTGGGCCTTTGGTATCTAAAAAAAAAGCAGTTTGAGTGTGTCGCTCACTGTTCAGCCGCAAATATCTCTATTTAAAAAAGTGTGGTATACCCCAGTAAACAATAACTGTGGTTTTGCCATCCCACGGTAAAAAATCTCTATTATTCAGCTTTTGGTAGTTTTTTCCGTAAAGAAAAACAGTAGTGTCTCCTGACTGTTGTGACACAAAAATATATCTGTTGAAAATAGTCTTGTGTAGGCCCGACATCCCAGTGTGGTTTCGCAGTTCAATGGGTCAAATCGCTGTACTATCCAGTTTTGGGCCTTTGGTATCTAAAAAAAAAGCAGTTTGGGTGTGTCGCTCACTGTTCAGCCGCAAATATCTCTATTTAAAAAAGTGTGGTATACCCCAGTAAACAATAACTGTGGTTTTGCCATCCCATGGTAAAAAATCTCTATTATTCAGGTTTTGGTATATTTTCCGTAAAGAAAACAGTAGTGTCTCCTGACTGTTGTGACACAAAAATATATCTGTTGAAAATAGTCTTGTGTAGGCCCGACATCCCAGTGTGGTTTCGCAGTTCCATGGGTCAAATCGCTGTACTATCCAGTTTTTGGCCTTTGGTATCTAAAAAAAAAGCAGTTTGAGTGTGTCGCTCACTGTTCAGCCGTAAATATCTCTATTTAAAAAAGTGTGGTATACCCCAGTAAACAATAACTGTGGTTTTGCCATCCCATGGTAAAAAATCTCTATTATTCAGGTTTTGGTATATTTTCCGTAAAGAAAAAGAGTAGTGTCTCCTGACTGTTGTGACACAAAAATATATCTGTTGAAAATAGTTTTGTGTAGGCCCGATATCCCAGTGTGGTTTCGCAGTTCCATGGGTCAAATCGCTGTACTATCCAGTTTTTGGCCTTTGGTATCTAAAAAAAAAGCAGTTTGAGTGTGTCGCTCACTGTTCAGCCGTAAATATCTCTATTTAAAAAAGTGTGGTATACCCCAGTAAACAATAACTGTGGTTTTGCCATCCCACGGTAAAAAATCTCTATAATTCAGGTTTTGGTATATTTTCCGTAAAGAAAAACAGTAGTGTCTCCTGACTGTTGTGACACAAAAATATATCTGTTGAAAATAGTCTTGTGTAGGCCCGACATCCCAGTGTGGTTTTGCAGTTCCACGGGTCAAATCGCTGTACTATCCAGTTTTGGGCCTTTGGTATCTAAAAAAAAAGCAGTTTGAGTGTGTCGCTCACTGTTCAGCCGCAAATATCTCTATTTAAAAAAGTGTGGGATACCCCAGTAAACAATAACTGTGGTTTTGCCATCCCACGGTAAAAAATCTCTATTATTCAGGTTTTGGTATATTTTCTGTAAAGAAAAACAGTAGTGTCTCCTGACTGTTGTTACACAAAAATATATCTGTTGAAAATAGTCTTGTGTAGGCCCGACATCCCAGTAGGGTTTCGCAGTTCCATGGGTCAAATCGCTGTACTATCCAGTTTTGGGCCTTTGGTATCTAAAAAAAAAGCAGTTTGATTGTGTCGCTCACTGTTCAGAAGCAAATATCTCTATTTAAAAAAGTGTGGTATACCCCAGTAAACAATAACTGTGGCTTTGCCATCCCACGGTAAAAAATCTCTATTTTTCAGGTTTTGGTATACTTTCCGCAAAGAAAAACAGTAGTGTCTCCTGACTGTTGTGACACAAAAATATATCTGTTGAAAATAGTCTTGTGTAGGCCCGACATCCCAGTGTGGTTTCGCAGTTCCACGGGTCAAATCGCTGTACTATCCAATTTTGGGCCTTTGGTATCTTAAAAAAAAGCAGTTTGAGTGTGTCGCTCACTGTTCAGCCGCAAATATCTCTATTTAGAAAAGTGTGGTATACCCCAGTAAACAATAACTGTGGTTTTGCAATCCCACGGTAAAAAATCTCTATTATTCAGGTTTTGGTATATTTTCTGTAAAGAAAAACAGTAGTGTCTCCTGACTGATGTGACACAAAAATATATCTGTTGAAAATAGTCTTGTGTAGGCCAGACATCCCAGTGTGGTTTCACAGTTCAATGGGTCAAATCGCTGTACTATCCAGTTTTGGGCCTTTGGTATCTAAAAAAAAAGCAGTTTGAGTGTGTCACTCACTGTTCAGCCGCAAATATCTCTATTTAAAAAAGTGTGGTATACCCCAGTAAACAATAACTGTGGTTTTGCCATCCCACGGTAAAAAATCTCTATTATTCAGGTTTTGGCATATTTTCGGTAAAGAAAAACAGTAGTGTCTCCTGACTGTTGTGACACAAAAATATATCTGTTGAAAATAGTCTTGTGTAGGCCCAACATCCCAGTGTGGTTTCGCAGTTCCACGGGTCAAATCGCTGTACTATCCAGTTTTGGGCCTTTGGTATCTTAAAAAAAAGCAGTTTGAGTGTGTCGCTCACTGTTCAGCCGCAAATATCTCTATTTAGAAAAGTGTGGAATACCCAAGTAAACAATAACTGTGGTTTTGCCATCCCACGGTAAAAAATCTCTATTATTCAGCGTTTGGTAGTTTTTTCCGAAAAGAAAAACAAAAGTGTCTCCTGACTGTTGTGACACAAAAACATATCTGCTGAAAATAGTCTTGTGTAGGCCCGACATCCCAGTGTGGTTTTGCAGTACCATGGGTCTCAAATCGCTGTACTATCCAGTTTTGGGCCTTTGGTATCTTAACAAAAAGCAGCTTGAGTGTGTCGCTCACTGTTCAGCCGCAAATATCTCTATTTAAAAAAGTGTGGTATACCCCAGTAAACAATAACTGTGGTTTTGCCATCCCACGGTAAAAAATCTCTATTATTCAGGTTTTGGTATATTTTCTGTAAAGAAAAACAGTAGTGTCTCCTGACTGTTGTGACACAAAAATATATCTGTTGAAAATAATCTTGTGTAGTCCGGACATCCCAGTGTGGTTTCGCAGTTCCATGGGTCAAATCGCTGTACTATCCAGTTTTGGGCCTTTGGTATCTAAAAAAAAAGCAATTTGAGTGTGTCGCTCACTGTTCAGCCACAAATATCTCTATTTAAAAAAGTGTGGTATACCCGAGTAAACAATAACTGTGGTTTTGCCATCCCACGGTAAAAAATCTCTATTATTCAGGTTTTGGCATATTTTCCGTAAAGAAAAACAGTAGTGTCTCCTGACTGTTGTGACACAAAAATATATCTGTTGAAAATAGTCTTGTGTAGGCCCGACATCCCAGTGTGGTTTTGCAGTTCCACGGGTCAAATCGCTGTACTATCCAGTTTTGGGCCTCTGGTATCTAAAAAAAAAGCAGTTTGAGTGTGTCGCTCACTGTTCAGCCGCAAATATCTCTATTTAAAAAAGTGTGGTATACCCCAGTAAACAATAACTGTGGCTTTGCCATCCCACGGTAAAAAATCTCTATTATTCAGGTTTTGGTATACTTTCCGCAAAGAAAAACAGTAGTGTCTCCTGACTGTTGTGACGCAAAAATATATCTGTTGAAAATAGTCTTGTGTAGGCCCGACATCCCAGAGTGGTTTTGCAGTTCCACTTGTCAAATCGCTGTACTATCCAGTTTTGGGCCTTTGGTATCTTAAAAAAAAGCAGTTTGAGTGTGTCGCTCACTGTTCAGCCGCAAATATCTCTATTTAGAAAAGTGTGGTATACCCCAGTAAACAATAACTGTGGTTTTGCAATCCCACGGTAAAAAATCTCTATTATTCAGGTTTTGGTATATTTTCTGTAAAGAAAAACAGTAGTGTCTCCTGACTGTTGTGACACAAAAATATATCTGTTGAAAATAGTCTTGTGTAGGCCCGACATCCCAGTGTGGTTTCACAGTTCAATGGGTCAAATCGCTGTACTATCCAGTTTTGGGCCTTTGGTATCTAAAAAAAAAGCAGTTTGAGTGTGTCGCTCACTGTTCAGCCGCAAATATCTCTATTTAAAAAAGTGTGGTATACCCCAGTAAACAATAACTGTGGTTTTGCCATCCCACGGTAAAAAATCTCTATTATTCAGGTTTTGGCATATTTTCGGTAAAGAAAAACAGTAGTGTCTCCTGACTGTTGTGACACAAAAATATATCTGTTGAAAATAGTCTTGTGTAGGCCCGACATCCCAGTGTGGTTTTGCAGTTCCACGGGTCAAATCGCTGTACTATCCAGTTTTGGGCCTCTGGTATCTAAAAAAAAAGCAGTTTGAGTGTGTCGCTCACTGTTCAGCCGCAAATATCTCTATTTAAAAAAGTGTGGTATACCCCAGTAAACAATAACTGTGGTTTTGCCATCCCACGGTAAAAAATCTCTATTATTCAGGTTTTGGTATATTTTCTGTAAAGAAAAACAGTAGTGTCTCCTGACTGTTGTGACACAAAAATATATCTGTTGAAAATAGTCTTGTGTAGGCCCGACATCCCAGTGTGGTTTCACAGTTCAATGGGTCAAATCGCTGTACTATCCAGTTTTGGGCCTTTGGTATCTAAAAAAAAAGCAGTTTGAGTGTGTCGCTCACTGTTCAGCCGCAAATATCTCTATTTAAAAAAGTGTGGTATACCCCAGTAAACAATAACTGTGGTTTTGCCATCCCACGGTAAAAAATCTCTATTATTCAGGTTTTGGCATATTTTCGGTAAAGAAAAACAGTAGTGTCTCCTGACTGTTGTGACACAAAAATATATCTGTTGAAAATAGTCTTGTGTAGGCCCGACATCCCAGTGTGGTTTTGCAGTTCCACGGGTCAAATCGCTGTACTATCCAGTTTTGGGCCTCTGGTATCTAAAAAAAAAGCAGTTTGAGTGTGTCGCTCACTGTTCAGGCGCAAATATCTCTATTTAAAAAAGTGTGGTATACCCCAGTAAACAATAACTGTGGCTTTGCCATCCCACGGTAAAAAATCTCTATTATTCAGGTTTTGGTATACTTTCCGCAAAGAAAAACAGTAGTGTCTCCTGACTGTTGTGACGCAAAAATATATCTGTTGAAAATAGTCTTGTGTAGGCCCGACATCCCAGAGTGGTTTCGCAGTTCCACTTGTCAAATCGCTGTACTATCCAGTTTTGGGCCTTTGGTATCTTAAAAAAAAGCAGTTTGAGTGTGTCGCTCACTGTTCAGCCGCAAATATCTCTATTTAGAAAAGTGTGGTATACCCCAGTAAACAATAACTGTGGTTTTGCAATCCCACGGTAAAAAATCTCTATTATTCAGGTTTTGGTATATTTTCTGTAAAGAAAAACAGTAGTGTCTCCTGACTGTTGTGACACAAAAATATATCTGTTGAAAATAGTCTTGTGTAGGCCCGACATCCCAGTGTGGTTTCACAGTTCAATGGGTCAAATCGCTGTACTATCCAGTTTTGGGCCTTTGGTATCTAAAAAAAAAGCAGTTTGAGTGTGTCGCTCACTGTTCAGCCGCAAATATCTCTATTTAAAAAAGTGTGGTATACCCCAGTAAACAATAACTGTGGTTTTGCCATCCCACGGTAAAAAATCTCTATTATTCAGCTTTTGGTAGTTTTTTCCGTAAAGAAAAACAGTAGTGTCTCCTGACTGTTGTGACACAAAAATATATCTGTTGAAAATAGTCTTGTGTAGGCCCGACATCCCAGTGTGGTTTCGCAGTTCCACGTGTCAAATCGCTGTACTATCCAGTTTTGGGACTTTGGTATCTAAAAAAAAGCAGTTTGAGTGTGTCGTTCACTGTTCAGCCGCAAATATCTCTATTTAAAAAAGTCTGGTATACCCCAGTAAACAATAACTGTGGTTTTGCCATCCCATTGTAAAAAATCTCTATTATTCAGCTTTTGGTAGTTTTTTCCGTAAAGAAAAACAGTAGTGTCTCCTGACTGTTGTGACACAAAAATATATCTGTTGAAAATAGTCTTGTGTAGGCCCGACATCCCAGTGTGGTTTCGCAGTTCAATGGGTCAAATCGCTGTACTATCCAGTTTTGGGCCTTTGGTATCTAAAAAAAAAGCAGTTTGGGTGTGTCGCTCACTGTTCAGCCGCAAATATCTCTATTTAAAAAAGTGTGGTATACCCCAGTAAACAATAACTGTGGTTTTGCCATCCCATGGTAAAAAATCTCTATTATTCAGGTTTTGGTATATTTTCCGTAAAGAAAACAGTAGTGTCTCCTGACTGTTGTGACACAAAAATATATCTGTTGAAAATAGTCTTGTGTAGGCCCGACATCCCAGTGTGGTTTCGCAGTTCCATGGGTCAAATCGCTGTACTATCCAGTTTTTGGCCTTTGGTATCTAAAAAAAAAGCAGTTTGAGTGTGTCGCTCACTGTTCAGCCGTAAATATCTCTATTTAAAAAAGTGTGGTATACCCCAGTAAACAATAACTGTGGTTTTGCCATCCCATGGTAAAAAATCTCTATTATTCAGGTTTTGGTATATTTTCCGTAAAGAAAAAGAGTAGTGTCTCCTGACTGTTGTGACACAAAAATATATCTGTTGAAAATAGTTTTGTGTAGGCCCGATATCCCAGTGTGGTTTCGCAGTTCCATGGGTCAAATCGCTGTACTATCCAGTTTTGGGCCTTTGGTATCTAAAAAAAAAGAAGTTTGAGTGTGTCGCTCACTGTTCAGCCGCAAATATCTCTACTTAAAAAAGTGTGGTATACCCCAGTAAACAATAACTGTGGTTTTGCCATCCCACGGTAAAAAATCTCTATAATTCAGGTTTTGGTATATTTTCCGTAAAGAAAAACAGTAGTGTCTCCTGACTGTTGTGACACAAAAATATATCTGTTGAAAATAGTCTTGTGTAGGCCCGACATCCCAGTGTGGTTTTGCAGTTCCACGGGTCAAATCGCTGTACTATCCAGTTTTGGGCCTTTGGTATCTAAAAAAAAAGCAGTTTGAGTGTGTCGCTCACTGTTCAGCCGCAAATATCTCTATTTAAAAAAGTGTGGGATACCCCAGTAAACAATAACTGTGGTTTTGCCATCCCACGGTAAAAAATCTCTATTATTCAGGTTTTGGTATATTTTCTGTAAAGAAAAACAGTAGTGTCTCCTGACTGTTGTGACACAAAAATATATCTGTTGAAAATAGTCTTGTGTAGGCCCGACATCCCAGTAGGGTTTCGCAGTTCCATGGGTCAAATTGCTGTACTATCCAGTTTTGGGCCTTTGGTATCTAAAAAAAAAGCAGTTTGATTGTGTCGCTCACTGTTCAGAAGCAAATATCTCTATTTAAAAAAGTGTGGTATACCCCAGTAAGCAATAACTGTGGCTTTGCCATCCCACGGTAAAAAATCTCTATTTTTCAGGTTTTGGTATACTTTCCGCAAAGAAAAACAGTAGTGTCTCCTGACTGTTGTGACACAAAAATATATCTGTTGAAAATAGTCTTGTGTAGGCCCGACATCCCAGTGTGGTTTCGCAGTTCCACGGGTCAAATCGCTGTACTATCCAATTTTGGGCCTTTGGTATCTTAAAAAAAAGCAGTTTGAGTGTGTCGCTCACTGTTCAGCCGCAAATATCTCTATTTAGAAAAGTGTGGTATACCCCAGTAAACAATAACTGTGGTTTTGCAATCCCACGGTAAAAAATCTCTATTATTCAGGTTTTGGTATATTTTCTGTAAAGAAAAACAGTAGTGTCTCCTGACTGATGTGACACAAAAATATATCTGTTGAAAATAGTCTTGTGTAGGCCAGACATCCCAGTGTGGTTTCACAGTTCAATGGGTCAAATCGCTGTACTATCCAGTTTTGGGCCTTTGGTATCTAAAAAAAAAGCAGTTTGAGTGTGTCACTCACTGTTCAGCCGCAAATATCTCTATTTAAAAAAGTGTGGTATACCCCAGTAAACAATAACTGTGGTTTTGCCATCCCACGGTAAAAAATCTCTATTATTCAGGTTTTGGCATATTTTCGGTAAAGAAAAACAGTAGTGTCTCCTGACTGTTGTGACACAAAAATATATCTGTTGAAAATAGTCTTGTGTAGGCCCAACATCCCAGTGTGGTTTCGCAGTTCCACGGGTCAAATCGCTGTACTATCCAGTTTTGGGCCTTTGGTATCTTAAAAAAAAGCAGTTTGAGTGTGTCGCTCACTGTTCAGCCGCAAATATCTCTATTTAGAAAAGTGTGGAATACCCAAGTAAACAATAACTGTGGTTTTGCCATCCCACGGTAAAAAATCTCTATTATTCAGCTTTTGGTAGTTTTTTCCGAAAAGAAAAACAAAAGTGTCTCCTGACTGTTGTGACACAAAAACATATCTGCTGAAAATAGTCTTGTGTAGGCCCGACATCCCAGTGTGGTTTTGCAGTACCATGGGTCTCAAATCGCTGTACTATCCAGTTTTGGGCCTTTGGTATCTTAACAAAAAGCAGCTTGAGTGTGTCGCTCACTGTTCAGCCGCAAATATCTCTATTTAAAAAAGTGTGGTATACCCCAGTAAACAATAACTGTGGTTTTGCCATCCCACGGTAAAAAATCTCTATTATTCAGGTTTTGGTATATTTTCTGTAAAGAAAAACAGTAGTGTCTCCTGACTGTTGTGACACAAAAATATATCTGTTGAAAATAATCTTGTGTAGTCCGGACATCCCAGTGTGGTTTCGCAGTTCCATGGGTCAAATCGCTGTACTATCCAGTTTTGGGCCTTTGGTATCTAAAAAAAAAGCAATTTGAGTGTGTCGCTCACTGTTCAGCCACAAATATCTCTATTTAAAAAAGTGTGGTATACCCGAGTAAACAATAACTGTGGTTTTGCCATCCCACGGTAAAAAATCTCTATTATTCAGGTTTTGGCATATTTTCCGTAAAGAAAAACAGTAGTGTCTCCTGACTGTTGTGACACAAAAATATATCTGTTGAAAATAGTCTTGTGTAGGCCCGACATCCCAGTGTGGTTTTGCAGTTCCACGGGTCAAATCGCTGTACTATCCAGTTTTGGGCCCCTGGTATCTAAAAAAAAAGCAGTTTGAGTGTGTCGCTCACTGTTCAGCCGCAAATATCTCTATTTAAAAAAGTGTGGTATACCCCAGTAAACAATAACTGTGGTTTTGCCATCCCACGGTAAAAAATCTCTATTATTCAGGTTTTGGTATATTTTCTGTAAAGAAAAACAGTAGTGTCTCCTGACTGTTGTGACACAAAAATATATCTGTTGAAAATAGTCTTGTGTAGGCCCGACATCCCAGTGTGGTTTCGCAGTTCCATGGGTCAAATCGCTGTACTATCCAGTTTTGGGCCTTTGGTATCTAAAAAAAAAGCAGTTTGATTGTGTCGCTCACTGTTCAGCCGCAAATATCTCTATTTAAAAAAGTGTGGTATACCCCAGTAAACAATAACTGTGGCTTTGCCATCCCACGGTAAAAAATCTCTATTATTCAGGTTTTGGTATACTTTCCGCAAAGAAAAACAGTAGTGTCTCCTGACTGTTGTGACGCAAAAATATATCTGTTGAAAATAGTCTTGTGTAGGCCCGACATCCCAGAGTGGTTTCGCAGTTCCACTTGTCAAATCGCTGTACTATCCAGTTTTGGGCCTTTGGTATCTTAAAAAAAAGCAGTTTGAGTGTGTCGCTCACTGTTCAGCCGCAAATATCTCTATTTAGAAAAGTGTGGTATACCCCAGTAAACAATAACTGTGGTTTTGCAATCCCACGGTAAAAAATCTCTATTATTCAGGTTTTGGTATATTTTCTGTAAAGAAAAACAGTAGTGTCTCCTGACTGTTGTGACACAAAAATATATCTGTTGAAAATAGTCTTGTGTAGGCCCGACATCCCAGTGTGGTTTCACAGTTCAATGGGTCAAATCGCTGTACTATCCAGTTTTGGGCCTTTGGTATCTAAAAAAAAAGCAGTTTGAGTGTGTCGCTCACTGTTCAGCCGCAAATATCTCTATTTAAAAAAGTGTGGTATACCCCAGTAAACAATAACTGTGGTTTTGCCATCCCACGGTAAAAAATCTCTATTATTCAGGTTTTGGCATATTTTCGGTAAAGAAAAACAGTAGTGTCTCCTGACTGTTGTGACACAAAAATATATCTGTTGAAAATAGTCTTGTGTAGGCCCGACATCCCAGTGTGGTTTTGCAGTTCCACGGGTCAAATCGCTGTACTATCCAGTTTTGGGCCTCTGGTATCTAAAAAAAAAGCAGTTTGAGTGTGTCGCTCACTGTTCAGCCGCAAATATCTCTATTTAAAAAAGTGTGGTATACCCCAGTAAACAATAACTGTGGTTTTGCCATCCCACGGTAAAAAATCTCTATTATTCAGGTTTTGGTATATTTTCTGTAAAGAAAAACAGTAGTGTCTCCTGACTGTTGTGACACAAAAATATATCTGTTGAAAATAGTCTTGTGTAGGCCCGACATCCCAGTGTGGTTTCACAGTTCAATGGGTCAAATCGCTGTACTATCCAGTTTTGGGCCTTTGGTATCTAAAAAAAAAGCAGTTTGAGTGTGTCGCTCACTGTTCAGCCGCAAATATCTCTATTTAAAAAAGTGTGGTATACCCCAGTAAACAATAACTGTGGTTTTGCCATCCCACGGTAAAAAATCTCTATTATTCAGGTTTTGGCATATTTTCGGTAAAGAAAAACAGTAGTGTCTCCTGACTGTTGTGACACAAAAATATATCTGTTGAAAATAGTCTTGTGTAGGCCCGACATCCCAGTGTGGTTTTGCAGTTCCACGGGTCAAATCGCTGTACTATCCAGTTTTGGGCCTCTGGTATCTAAAAAAAAAGCAGTTTGAGTGTGTCGCTCACTGTTCAGGCGCAAATATCTCTATTTAAAAAAGTGTGGTATACCCCAGTAAACAATAACTGTGGCTTTGCCATCCCACGGTAAAAAATCTCTATTATTCAGGTTTTGGTATACTTTCCGCAAAGAAAAACAGTAGTGTCTCCTGACTGTTGTGACGCAAAAATATATCTGTTGAAAATAGTCTTGTGTAGGCCCGACATCCCAGTGTGGTTTCGCAGTTCCACTTGTCAAATCGCTGTACTATCCAGTTTTGGGCCTTTGGTATCTTAAAAAAAAGCAGTTTGAGTGTGTCGCTCACTGTTCAGCCGCAAATATCTCTATTTAGAAAAGTGTGGTATACCCCAGTAAACAATAACTGTGGTTTTGCAATCCCACGGTAAAAAATCTCTATTATTCAGGTTTTGGTATATTTTCTGTAAAGAAAAACAGTAGTGTCTCCTGACTGTTGTGACACAAAAATATATCTGTTGAAAATAGTCTTGTGTAGGCCCGACATCCCAGTGTGGTTTCACAGTTCAATGGGTCAAATCGCTGTACTATCCAGTTTTGGGCCTTTGGTATCTAAAAAAAAAGCAGTTTGAGTGTGTCGCTCACTGTTCAGCCGCAAATATCTCTATTTAAAAAAGTGTGGTATACCCCAGTAAACAATAACTGTGGTTTTGCCATCCCACGGTAAAAAATCTCTATTATTCAGGTTTTGGCATATTTTCGGTAAAGAAAAACAGTAGTGTCTCCTGACTGTTGTGACACAAAAATATATCTGTTGAAAATAGTCTTGTGTAGGCACAACATCCCAGTGTGGTTTCGCAGTTCCACGAGTCAAATCGCTGTACTATCCAGTTTTGGGCCTTTGGTATCTAAAAAAAAAGCAGTTTGAGTGTGTCGCTCACTGTTCAGCCGCAAATATCTCTATTTAAAAAAGTGTGGAATACCCAAGTAAACAATAACTGTGGTTTTGCCATCCCACGGTAAAAAATCTCTATTATTCAGCTTTTGGTAGTTTTTTCCGAAAAGAAAAACAAAAGTGTCTCCTGACTGTTGTGACACAAAAATATATCTGCTGAAAATAGTCTTGTGTAGGCTCGACATCCCAGTGTGGTTTTGCAGTACCATGGGTCTCAAATCGCTGTACTATCCAGTTTTGGGCCTTTGGTATCTTAACAAAAAGCAGTTTGAGTGTGTCGCTCACTGTTCAGCCGCAAATATCTCTATTTAAAAAAGTGTGGTATACCCCAGTAAACAATAACTGTGGTTCTGCCATCCCACGGTAAAAAATCTCTATTATTCAGGTTTTGGTATATTTTCTGTAAAGAAAAACAGTAGTGTCTCCTGACTGTTGTGACACAAAAATATATCTGTTGAAAATAGTCTTGTGTAGGCCCGACATCCCTTTGTGGTTTCGCAGTGCAATGGATCAAATCGCTGTACTATCCAGTTTTGGGCCTTTGGTATCTAAAAAAAAAGCAGCTTGAGTGTGTCGCTCACTGTTCAGCCGCAAATATCTCTATTTAAAAAAGTGTGGTATACCCCAGTAAACAATAACTGTGGTTTTGCCATCCCACGGTAAAAAATCTCTATTATTCAGGTTTTGGTATATTTTCTGTAAAGAAAAACAGTAGTGTCTCCTGACTGTTGTGACACAAAAATATATCTGTTGAAAATAATCTTGTGTAGTCCAGACATCCCAGTGTGGTTTCGCAGTTCAATGGGTCAAATCGCTGTACTATCCAGTTTTGGGCCTTTGGTATCTAAAAAAAAAGCAATTTGAGTGTGTCGCTCACTGTTCAGCCGCAAATATCTCTATTTAAAAAAGTGTGGTATACCCCAGTAAACAATAACTGTGGTTTTGCCATCCCACGGTAAAAAATCTCTATTATTCAGGTTTTGGCATATTTTCCGTAAAGAAAAACAGTAGTGTCTCCTGATTGTTGTGTCACAAAAATATATCTGTTGAAAATAGTCTTGTGTAGGCCCAACATCCCAGTGTGGTTTCGCAGTTCCACGGGTCAAATCGCTGTACTATCCAGTTTTGGGCCTTTGGTAGCTAAAAAAAAGCAGTTTGATTGTGTCGCTCACTGTTCAGCCGCAAATTTCTCTATTTAAAAAAGTGTGGTATACCCCAGTAAACAATAACTGTGGTTTTGCCATCCCACGGAAAAAATCTCTATTATTCAGCTTTTGGTAGTTTTTTCCGTAAAGAAAAACAGTAGTGTCTCCTGACTGTTGTGACACAAAAATATATCTGTTGAAAATAGTCTTGTGTAGGCCCGACATCCCAGTGTGGTTTCGCAGTTCCATGGGTAAAATCGCTGTACTATCCAGTTTTGGGCCTTTGGTATCTAAAAAAAAAGCAGTTTGAGTGTGTCGCTCACTGTTCAGCCGCAAATATCTCTATTTTAAAAAGTGTGATATACCCCAGTAAACAACAACTGTGGTTTTGCCATCCCATGGTAAAAAATCTCTATTATTCAGGTTTTGGCATATTTTCAGTAAAGAAAAACAGTAGTGTCTCCTGACTGTTGTGACACAAAAATATATCTGTTGAAAATAGTCTTGTGTAGGCCCGACATCCCAGTGTGGTTTCGCAGTTCCACGGGTCAAATCGCTGTACTATCCAGTTTTGGGCCTTTGGTATCTAAAAAAAAAGCAGCTTGAGTGTGTCGCACACTGTTCAGCCGCAAATATCTCTATTTAAAAAAGTGTGGTATACCCCAGTAAACAATAACTGTGGTTTTGCCATCCTACGGTAAAAAATCTCTATTATTCAGGTTTTGGTATATTTTCCGTCAAGAAAAACAGTAGTGTCTCCTGACTGTTGTGACACAAAAATATGTCTGTTGAAAATAGTCTTGTGTAGGCCCGACATGCCAGTGTGGTTTCGCAGTTCCACGGGTCAAATCGCTGTACTATCCAGTTTTGGGCCTTTGGTATCTAAAAAAAAAGCAGCTTGAGTGTGTCGCTCACTGTTCAGCCGCAAATATCTCTATTTAAAAAAGTGTGGTATACCCCAGTAAACAATAACTGTGGTTTTGCCATCCCACGGTAAAAAATCTCTATTATTCAGGTTTTGGTATATTTTCTGTAAAGAAAAACAGTAGTGTCTCCTGACTGTTGTGACACAAAAATATATCTGTTGAAAATAATCTTGTGTAGGCCCGACATCCCAGTGTGGTTTCGCAGTTCAATGGGTCAAATCGCTGTACTATCCAGTTTTGGGCCTTTGGTATCTAAAAAAAAAGCAATTTGAGTGTGTCGCTCACTGTTCAGCCGCAAATATCTCTATTTAAAAAAGTGTGGTATACCCCAGTAAACAATAACTGTGGTTTTGCCATCCCACGGTAATAAATCTCTATTATTCAGGTTTTGGTATATTTTCCGTAAAAAAAAACAGTAGTGTCTCCTGACTGTTGTGACACAAAAATATATCTGTTGAAAATAGCCTTGTGTAGGCCCGACATGCCAGTGTGGTTTCGCATTTCCACGGGTCAAATCGCTGTACTATCCAGTTTTGGGCCTTTGGTATCTTAAAAAAAAGCAGTTTGAGTGTGTCGCTTACTGTTCAGCCGCAAATATCTCTATTTAAAAAAGTGTGGTATACCCCAGTAAACAATAACTGTGGTTTTGCCATCCCATGGTAAAATATCTCTATTATTCAGGTTTTGGTATATTTTCTGTAAAGAAAAACAGTAGTGTCTCCTGACTGTTGTGACACAAAAATATATCTGTTGAAAATAATCTTGTGTAGGCCCGACATCCCAGTGTGGTTTCGCAGTTCAGTGGGTCAAATCGCTGTACTATCCAGTTTTGGGCCTTTGGTATCTAAAAAAAAAGCAATTTGAGTGTGTCGCTCACTGTTCAACCGCAAATATCTCTATTTTAAAAAGTGTGGTATACCCCAGTAAACAATAACTGTGGTTTTGCCATCCCACGGTAAAAAATCTCTATTATTCAGGTTTTGGTAGTTTTTTCCGTAAAGAAAAACAGTAGAGTCTCCTGACTGTTGTGACACAAAAATATATCTGTTGAAAATAGTCTTGTGTAGGCCCGACATCCCAGTGTGGTTTCGCAGTTCCATGGGTAAAATCGCTGTACTATCCAGTTTTGAGCCTTTGGTATCTAAAAAAAAAGCAGTTTGAGTGTGTCGCTCACTGTTCAGCCGCAAATATCTCTATTTTAAAAAGTGTGGTATACCCCAGTAAACAATAACTGTGGTTTTGCCATCCCATGGTAAAATATCTCTATTATTCAGGTTTTGGTATATTTTCTGTAAAGAAAAACAGTAGTGTCTCCTGACTGTTGTGACACAAAAATATATCTGTTGAAAATAATCTTGTGTAGGCCCGACATCCCAGTGTGGTTTCGCAGTTCAGTGGGTCAAATCGCTGTACTATCCAGTTTTGGGCCTTTGGTATCTAAAAAAAAAGCAATTTGAGTGTGTCGCTCACTGTTCAGCCGCAAATATCTCTATTTTAAAAAGTGTGGTATACCCCAGTAAACAATAACTGTGGTTTTGCCATCCCACGGTAAAAAATCTCTATTATTCAGGTTTTGGCATGTTTTCGGTAAAGAAAAACAGTAGTGTCTCCTGACTGTTGTGACACAAAAATATATCTGTTGAAAATAGTCTTGTGTAGGCACAACATCCCAGTGTGGTTTCGCAGTTCCACGAGTCAAATCGCTGTACTATCCAGTTTTGGGCCTTTGGTATCTAAAAAAAAAGCAGTTTGAGTGTGTCGCTCACTGTTCAGCCGCAAATATCTCTATTTAAAAAAGTGTGGAATACCCAAGTAAACAATAACTGTGGTTTTGCCATCCCACGGTAAAAAATCTCTATTATTCAGCTTTTGGTAGTTTTTTCCGAAAAGAAAAACAAAAGTGTCTCCTGACTGTTGTGACACAAAAATATATCTGCTGAAAATAGTCTTGTGTAGGCTCGACATCCCAGTGTGGTTTTGCAGTACCATGGGTCTCAAATCGCTGTACTATCCAGTTTTGGGCCTTTGGTATCTTAACAAAAAGCAGTTTGAGTGTGTCGCTCACTGTTCAGCCGCAAATATCTCTATTTAAAAAAGTGTGGTATACCCCAGTAAACAATAACTGTGGTTCTGCCATCCCACGGTAAAAAATCTCTATTATTCAGGTTTTGGTATATTTTCTGTAAAGAAAAACAGTAGTGTCTCCTGACTGTTGTGACACAAAAATATATCTGTTGAAAATAGTCTTGTGTAGGCCCGACATCCCTTTGTGGTTTCGCAGTGCAATGGATCAAATCGCTGTACTATCCAGTTTTGGGCCTTTGGTATCTAAAAAAAAAGCAGCTTGAGTGTGTCGCTCACTGTTCAGCCGCAAATATCTCTATTTAAAAAGTGTGGTATACCCCAGTAAACAATAACTGTGGTTTTGCCATCCCACGGTAAAAAATCTCTATTATTCAGGTTTTGGTATATTTTCTGTAAAGAAAAACAGTAGTGTCTCCTGACTGTTGTGACACAAAAATATATCTGTTGAAAATAATCTTGTGTAGTCCAGACATCCCAGTGTGGTTTCGCAGTTCAATGGGTCAAATCGCTGTACTATCCAGTTTTGGGCCTTTGGTATCTAAAAAAAAAGCAATTTGAGTGTGTCGCTCACTGTTCAGCCGCAAATATCTCTATTTAAAAAAGTGTGGTATACCCCAGTAAACAATAACTGTGGTTTTGCCATCCCACGGTAAAAAATCTCTATTATTCAGGTTTTGGCATATTTTCCGTAAAGAAAAACAGTAGTGTCTCCTGATTGTTGTGTCACAAAAATATATCTGTTGAAAATAGTCTTGTGTAGGCCCAACATCCCAGTGTGGTTTCGCAGTTCCACGGGTCAAATCGCTGTACTATCCAGTTTTGGGCCTTTGGTAGCTAAAAAAAAGCAGTTTGATTGTGTCGCTCACTGTTCAGCCGCAAATTTCTCTATTTAAAAAAGTGTGGTATACCCCAGTAAACAATAACTGTGGTTTTGCCATCCCACGGAAAAAATCTCTATTATTCAGCTTTTGGTAGTTTTTTCCGTAAAGAAAAACAGTAGTGTCTCCTGACTGTTGTGACACAAAAATATATCTGTTGAAAATAGTCTTGTGTAGGCCCGACATCCCAGTGTGGTTTCGCAGTTCCATGGGTAAAATCGCTGTACTATCCAGTTTTGGGCCTTTGGTATCTAAAAAAAAAGCAGTTTGAGTGTGTCGCTCACTGTTCAGCCGCAAATATCTCTATTTTAAAAAGTGTGATATACCCCAGTAAACAACAACTGTGGTTTTGCCATCCCATGGTAAAAAATCTCTATTATTCAGGTTTTGGCATATTTTCAGTAAAGAAAAACAGTAGTGTCTCCTGACTGTTGTGACACAAAAATATATCTGTTGAAAATAGTCTTGTGTAGGCCCGACATCCCAGTGTGGTTTCGCAGTTCCACGGGTCAAATCGCTGTACTATCCAGTTTTGGGCCTTTGGTATCTAAAAAAAAAGCAGCTTGAGTGTGTCGCACACTGTTCAGCCGCAAATATCTCTATTTAAAAAAGTGTGGTATACCCCAGTAAACAATAACTGTGGTTTTGCCATCCTACGGTAAAAAATCTCTATTATTCAGGTTTTGGTATATTTTCCGTCAAGAAAAACAGTAGAGTCTCCTGACTGTTGTGACACAAAAATATGTCTGTTGAAAATAGTCTTGTGTAGGCCCGACATGCCAGTGTGGTTTCGCAGTTCCACGGGTCAAATCGCTGTACTATCCAGTTTTGGGCCTTTGGTATCTAAAAAAAAAGCAGCTTGAGTGTGTCGCTCACTGTTCAGCCGCAAATATCTCTATTTAAAAAAGTGTGGTATACCCCAGTAAACAATAACTGTGGTTTTGCCATCCCACGGTAAAAAATCTCTATTATTCAGGTTTTGGTATATTTTCTGTAAAGAAAAACAGTAGTGTCTCCTGACTGTTGTGACACAAAAATATATCTGTTGAAAATAATCTTGTGTAGGCCCGACATCCCAGTGTGGTTTCGCAGTTCAATGGGTCAAATCGCTGTACTATCCAGTTTTGGGCCTTTGGTATCTAAAAAAAAAGCAATTTGAGTGTGTCGCTCACTGTTCAGCCGCAAATATCTCTATTTAAAAAAGTGTGGTATACCCCAGTAAACAATAACTGTGGTTTTGCCATCCCACGGTAATAAATCTCTATTATTCAGGTTTTGGTATATTTTCCGTAAAAAAAAACAGTAGTGTCTCCTGACTGTTGTGACACAAAAATATATCTGTTGAAAATAGCCTTGTGTAGGCCCGACATGCCAGTGTGGTTTCGCATTTCCACGGGTCAAATCGCTGTACTATCCAGTTTTGGGCCTTTGGTATCTTAAAAAAAAGCAGTTTGAGTGTGTCGCTTACTGTTCAGCCGCAAATATCTCTATTTAAAAAAGTGTGGTATACCCCAGTAAACAATAACTGTGGTTTTGCCATCCCATGGTAAAATATCTCTATTATTCAGGTTTTGGTATATTTTCTGTAAAGAAAAACAGTAGTGTCTCCTGACTGTTGTGACACAAAAATATATCTGTTGAAAATAATCTTGTGTAGGCCCGACATCCCAGTGTGGTTTCGCAGTTCAGTGGGTCAAATCGCTGTACTATCCAGTTTTGGGCCTTTGGTATCTAAAAAAAAAGCAATTTGAGTGTGTCGCTCACTGTTCAACCGCAAATATCTCTATTTTAAAAAGTGTGGTATACCCCAGTAAACAATAACTGTGGTTTTGCCATCCCACGGTAAAAAATCTCTATTATTCAGGTTTTGGTAGTTTTTTCCGTAAAGAAAAACAGTAGAGTCTCCTGACTGTTGTGACACAAAAATATATCTGTTGAAAATAGTCTTGTGTAGGCCCGACATCCCAGTGTGGTTTCGCAGTTCCATGGGTAAAATCGCTGTACTATCCAGTTTTGAGCCTTTGGTATCTAAAAAAAAAGCAGTTTGAGTGTGTCGCTCACTGTTCAGCCGCAAATATCTCTATTTTAAAAAGTGTGGTATACCCCAGTAAACAATAACTGTGGTTTTGCCATCCCATGGTAAAATATCTCTATTATTCAGGTTTTGGTATATTTTCTGTAAAGAAAAACAGTAGTGTCTCCTGACTGTTGTGACACAAAAATATATCTGTTGAAAATAATCTTGTGTAGGCCCGACATCCCAGTGTGGTTTCGCAGTTCAGTGGGTCAAATCGCTGTACTATCCAGTTTTGGGCCTTTGGTATCTAAAAAAAAAGCAATTTGAGTGTGTCGCTCACTGTTCAGCCGCAAATATCTCTATTTTAAAAAGTGTGGTATACCCCAGTAAACAATAACTGTGGTTTTGCCATCCCGCGGTAAAAAATCTCTATTATTCAGGTTTTGGTAGTTTTTTCCGTAAAGAAAAACAGTAGAGTCTCCTGACTGTTGTGACACAAAAATATATCTGTTGAAAATAGTCTTGTGTAGTCACGACATCCCAGTGTGGTTTCGCAGTTCCATGGGTAAAATCGCTGTACTATCCAGTTTTGGGCCTTTGGTATCTAAAAAAAAAGCAGTTTGAGTGTGTCGCTCACTGTTCAGCCGCAAATATCTCTATTTTAAAAAGTGTGGTATACCCCAGTAAACAACAACTGTGGTTTTGCCATCCCACGGTAAAAAATCTCTATTATTCAGGTTTTGGCATATTTTCAGTAAAGAAAAACAGTAGTGTCTCCTGACTGTTGTGACACAAAAATATATCTGTTGAAAATAGTCTTGTGTAGGCCCGACATCCCAGTGTGGTTTCGCAGTTCCACGGGTCAAATCGCTGTACTATCCAGTTTTGGGCCTTTGGTATCTAAAAAAAAAGCAGCTTGAGTGTGTCGCACACTGTTCAGCCGCAAATATCTCAATTTAAAAAAGTGTGGTATACCCCAGTAAACAATAACTGAGGTTTTGCCATCCCACGGTAAAAAATCTCTATTATTCAGGTTTTGGTATATTTTCCGTCAAGAAAAACAGTAGTGTCTCCTGACTGTTGTGACACAAAAATATGTCTGTTGAAAATAGTCTTGTGGAGGCCCGACATGCCAGTGTGGTTTCGCAGTTCCACAGGTCAAATCGCTGTACTATCCAGTTTTGGGCCTTTGGTATCTAAAAAAAAAGCAGCTTGAGTGTGTCGCTCACTGTTCAGCCGCAAATATCTCTATTTAAAAAAGTGTGGTATACCCCAGTAAACAATAACTGTGGTTTTGCCATCCCACGGTAAAAAATCTCTATTATTCAGGTTTTGGTATATTTTCTGTAAAGAAAAACAGTAGTGTCTCCTGACTGTTGTGACACAAAAATATATCTGTTGAAAATAATCTTGTGTAGGCCCGACATCCCAGTGTGGTTTTGCAGTTCAATGGGTCAAATCGCTGTACTATCCAGTTTTGGGCCTTTGGTATCTAAAAAAAAAGCAATTTGAGTGTGTCGCTCACTGTTCAGCCGCAAATATCTCTATTTAAAAAAGTGTGGTATACCCCAGTAAACAATAACTGTGGTTTTGCCATCCCACGGTAAAAAATCTCTATTATTCAGGTTTTGGTATATTTTCCGTAAAGAAAAACAGTAGTGTCTCCTGACTGTTGTGACACAAAAATATATCTGTTGAAAATAGTCTTGTGTAGGCCCGACATGCCAGTGTGGTTTCGCATTTCCACGGGTCAAATCGCTGTACTATCCAGTTTTGGGCCTTTGGTATCTTAAAAAAAAGCAGTTTGAGTGTGTCGCTTACTGTTCAGCCGCAAATATCTCTATTTAAAAAAGTGTGGTATACCCCAGTAAACAATAACTGTGGTTTTGCCATCCCACGGTAAAATATCTCTATTATTCAGGTTTTGGTATATTTTCTGTAAAGAAAAACAGTAGTGTCTCCTGAGTGTTGTGACACAAAAATATATCTGTTGAAAATAGTCTTGTGTAGGCCCGACATCCCAGTGTGGTTTCGCAGATCCACAGGTCAAATCGCTGTACTATCCAGTTTTTGGCCTTTGGTATCTTAAAAAAAAGCAGTTTGAGTGTGTCGCTCACTGTTCAGCCGCAAATATCTCTATTTAAAAAAGTGTGGAATACCCAAGTAAACAATAACTGTGGTTTTGCCATCCCACGGTAAAATATCTCTATTATTCAGCTTTTGGTAGTTTTTTCCGTAAAGAAAAACAAAAGTGTCTCCTGACTGTTGTGACACAAAAATATATCTGCTGAAAATAGTCTTGTGTAGTCACGACATCCCAGTGTGGTTTTGCAGTTCCATGGGTCTCAAATCGCTGTACTATCCAGTTTTGGGCCTTTGGTATCTAAAAAAAAAGCAGTTTGAGTTTGTGGCTCACTGTTCAGCCGCAAATATATCTATTTAAAAAAGTGTGGTATACCCCAGTAAACAATAACTGTGGTTTTGCCATCCCACGGTAAAAAAACTCTATTATTCAGGTTTTGGTATATTTTCCGTAAAGAAAAACAGTAGTGTCTCCAGACTGTTGTGACACAAAAATATATCTGTTGAAAATAGTCTTGTGCAGGCCCGACATCCCAGTGAGGTTTCGCAGTTCCACGGGTCAAATCGCTGTACTATCCAGTTTTGGACCTTTGGTATCTAAAAAAAAAGCAGTTTGAGTGTGTCGCTCACTGTTCAGCCGCAAATTTCTCTATTTAAAAAAGTGTGGTATACCCCAGTAAACAATAACTGTGGTTTTGCCATCACACGGTAAAAAATCTCTATTATTCAGGTTTTGGTATATTTTCTGTAAAGAAAAACAGTAGTGTCTCCTGAATGTTGTGACACAAAAATATATCTGTTGAAAATAGTCTTGTGTAGGCCCGACATCCCAGTGTGGTTTCGCAATTCAATGGGTCAAATCGCTGTACTATCCAGTTTTGGGCCTTTGGTATCTAAAAAAAAGCAGTTTGAGTGTGTCTCTAACTGTTCAGCCGCAAATATCTCTATTTAAAAAAGTGTGGTACACCCCAGTAAACAATAACTGTGGTTGTGCCATCCCACGGTAAAAAATCTCTATTATTCAGGTTTTGGTATATTTTCCGTAAAGAAAAACAGTAGTGTCTACTAACTGTTGTGACACAAAAATATATCTGTTGAAAATAGTCTTGTGTAGGCCCGACATCCCAGTGTGGTTTCGCAGTTCCACGGGTCAAATCGCTGTACTATCCAGTTTTGGGCCTTTGGTATCTAAAAAAAAAGCAGTTTGAGTGTGTCGCTCACTGTTCAGCCGCAAATATTTCTATTTAAAAAAGTGTGGTATACCCCAGTAAACAATAACTGTGGTTTTGCCATCCCACGGTAAAAAAACTCTATTATTCAGGTTTTGGTATATTTTCCGTAAAGAAAAACAGTAGTGTCTCCAGACTGTTGTGACACAAAAATATATCTGTTGAAAATAGTCTTGTGCAGGCTCGACATCCCAGTGTGGTTTCGCAGTTCCACGGGTCAAATCGCTGTACTATCCAGTTTTGGACCTTTGGTATCTAAAAAAAAAGCAGTTTGAGTGTGTCGCTCACTGTTCAGCCGCAAATTTCTCTATTTAAAAAAGTGTGGTATACCCCAGTAAACAATAACTGTGGTTTTGCCATCCCACGGTAAAAAATCTCTATTATTCAGCTTTTGGTAGTTTTTTCCGTAAAGAAAAACAATAGTGTCTCCTGACTGTTGTGACACAAAAATATATCTGTTGAAAATAGTCTTGTGTAGGCCCGACATCCCAGTGTGGTTTCGCAGTTCCACGTGTCAAATCGCTGTACTATCCAGTTTTGGGCCTTTGGTATCTAAAAAAAAAGCAGTTTGAGTGTGTCGCTCATTTGTTCAGCCGCAGATATCTCTATTTAAAAAATTGTGGTGTACCCCAGTAAACAATAACTGTGATTTTGCCATCCCATGGTAAAAAATCTCTATTATTCAGGTTTTGGTATATTTTCCGTAAAGAAAAACAGTAGTGTCTCCTGACTGTTGTGACGCAAAAATATATCTGTTGAAAATAGTCTTGTGTAGGCCCAACATCCCAGTGTGGTTTCGCAGTTCCACGGGTCAAATCGCTGTACTATCCAGTTTTGGGCCTTTGGTAGCTAAAAAAAAAGCAGTTTGATTGTGTCGCTCACTGTTCAGCTGCAAATTTCTCTATTTAAAAAAGTGTGGTATACCCCAGTAAACAATAACTGTGGTTTTGCCATCCTACGGAAAAAATCTCTATTATTCAGCTTTTGGTAGTTTTTTCCGTAAAGAAAAACAGTAGTGTCTCCTGACTGTTGTGTCACAAAAATATATCTGTTGAAAATAGTCTTGTGTAGGCCCAACATCCCAGTGTGGTTTCGCAGTTCCACGGGTCAAATCGCTGTACTATCCAGATTTGGGCCTTTGGTAGCTAAAAAAAAAGCAGTTTGATTGTGTCGCTCACTGTTCAGCCGCAAATTTCTCTATTTAAAAAAGTGTGGTATACCCCAGTAAACAATAACTGTGGTTTTGCCATCCCACGGAAAAAATCTCTATTATTCAGCTTTTGGTAGTTTTTTCCGTAAAGAAAAACAGTAGTGTCTCCTGACTGTTGTGACACAAAAATATATCTGTTGAAAATAGTCTTGTGTAGGCCCGACATCCCAGTGTGGTTTCGCAGTTCCATGGGTAAAATCGCTGTACTATCCAGTTTTGGGCCTTTGGTATCTAAAAAAAAAGCAGTTTGAGTGTGTCGCTCACTGTTCAGCCGCAAATATCTCTATTTTAAAAAGTGTGGTATACCCCAGTAAACAACAACTGTGGTTTTGCCATCCCATGGTAAAAAATCTCTATTATTCAGGTTTTGGCATATTTTCAGTAAAGAAAAACAGTAGTGTCTCCTGACTGTTGTGACACAAAAATATATCTGTTGAAAATAGTCTTGTGTAGGCCCGACATCCCAGTGTGGTTTCGCAGTTCCACGGGTCAAATCGCTGTACTATCAAGTTTTGGGCCTTTGGTATCTAAAAAAAAAGCAGCTTGAGTGTGTCGCACACTGTTCAGCCGCAAATATCTCTATTTAAAAAAGTGTGGTATACCCCAGTAAACAATAACTGTGGTTTTGCCATCCTACGGTAAAAAATCTCTATTATTCAGGTTTTGGTATATTTTCCGTCAAGAAAAACAGTAGTGTCTCCTGACTGTTGTGACACAAAAATATATCTGTTGAAAATAGCCTTGTGTAGGCCCGACATGCCAGTGTGGTTTCACATTTCCACGGGTCAAATCGCTGTACTATCCAGTTTTGGGCCTTTGGTATCTTAAAAAAAAGCAGTTTGAGTGTGTCGCTTACTGTTCAGCCGCAAATATCTCTATTTAAAAAAGTGTGGTATACCCCAGTAAACAATAACTGTGGTTTTGCCATCCCACGGTAAAAAATCTCTATTATTCAGGTTTTGGCATATTTTCGGTAAAGAAAAACAGTAGTGTCTCCTGACTGTTGTGACACAAAAATATATCTGTTGAAAATAGTCTTGTGTAGGCCCGACATCCCAGTGTGGTTTTGCAGTTCCACGGGTCAAATCGCTGTACTATCCAGTTTTGGGCCTCTGGTATCTAAAAAAAAAGCAGTTTGAGTGTGTCGCTCACTGTTCAGCCGCAAATATCTCTATTTAAAAAAGTGTGGTATACCCCAGTAAACAATAACTGTGGCTTTGCCATCCCACGGTAAAAAATCTCTATTATTCAGGTTTTGGTATACTTTCCGCAAAGAAAAACAGTAGTGTCTCCTGACTGTTGTGACGCAAAAATATATCTGTTGAAAATAGTCTTGTGTAGGCCCGACATCCCAGAGTGGTTTCGCAGTTCCACTTGTCAAATCGCTGTACTATCCAGTTTTGGGCCTTTGGTATCTTAAAAAAAAGCAGTTTGAGTGTGTCGCTCACTGTTCAGCCGCAAATATCTCTATTTAGAAAAGTGTGGTATACCCCAGTAAACAATAACTGTGGTTTTGCAATCCCACGGTAAAAAATCTCTATTATTCAGGTTTTGGTATATTTTCTGTAAAGAAAAACAGTAGTGTCTCCTGACTGTTGTGACACAAAAATATATCTGTTGAAAATAGTCTTGTGTAGGCCCGACATCCCAGTGTGGTTTCACAGTTCAATGGGTGAAATCGCTGTACTATCCAGTTTTGGGCCTTTGGTATCTAAAAAAAAAGCAGTTTGAGTGTGTCGCTCACTGTTCAGCCGCAAATATCTCTATTTAAAAAAGTGTGGTATACCCCAGTAAACAATAACTGTGGTTTTGCCATCCCACGGTAAAAAATCTCTATTATTCAGGTTTTGGCATATTTTCGGTAAAGAAAAACAGTAGTGTCTCCTGACTGTTGTGACACAAAAATATATCTGTTGAAAATAGTCTTGTGTAGGCACAACATCCCAGTGTGGTTTCGCAGTTCCACGAGTCAAATCGCTGTACTATCCAGTTTTGGGCCTTTGGTATCTAAAAAAAAAGCAGTTTGAGTGTGTCGCTCACTGTTCAGCCGCAAATATCTCTATTTAAAAAAGTGTGGAATACCCAAGTAAACAATAACTGTGGTTTTGCCATCCCACGGTAAAAAATCTCTATTATTCAGCTTTTGGTAGTTTTTTCCGAAAAGAAAAACAAAAGTGTCTCCTGACTGTTGTGACACAAAAATATATCTGCTGAAAATAGTCTTGTGTAGGCTCGACATCCCAGTGTGGTTTTGCAGTACCATGGGTCTCAAATCGCTGTACTATCCAGTTTTGGGCCTTTGGTATCTTAACAAAAAGCAGTTTGAGTGTGTCGCTCACTGTTCAGCCGCAAATATCTCTATTTAAAAAAGTGTGGTATACCCCAGTAAACAATAACTGTGGTTCTGCCATCCCACGGTAAAAAATCTCTATTATTCAGGTTTTGGTATATTTTCTGTAAAGAAAAACAGTAGTGTCTCCTGACTGTTGTGACACAAAAATATATCTGTTGAAAATAGTCTTGTGTAGGCCCGACATCCCTTTGTGGTTTCGCAGTGCAATGGATCAAATCGCTGTACTATCCAGTTTTGGGCCTTTGGTATCTAAAAAAAAAGCAGCTTGAGTGTGTCGCTCACTGTTCAGCCGCAAATATCTCTATTTAAAAAAGTGTGGTATACCCCAGTAAACAATAACTGTGGTTTTGCCATCCCACGGTAAAAAATCTCTATTATTCAGGTTTTGGTATATTTTCTGTAAAGAAAAACAGTAGTGTCTCCTGACTGTTGTGACACAAAAATATATCTGTTGAAAATAATCTTGTGTAGTCCAGACATCCCAGTGTGGTTTCGCAGTTCAATGGGTCAAATCGCTGTACTATCCAGTTTTGGGCCTTTGGTATCTAAAAAAAAAGCAATTTGAGTGTGTCGCTCACTGTTCAGCCGCAAATATCTCTATTTAAAAAAGTGTGGTATACCCCAGTAAACAATAACTGTGGTTTTGCCATCCCACGGTAAAAAATCTCTATTATTCAGGTTTTGGCATATTTTCCGTAAAGAAAAACAGTAGTGTCTCCTGATTGTTGTGTCACAAAAATATATCTGTTGAAAATAGTCTTGTGTAGGCCCAACATCCCAGTGTGGTTTCGCAGTTCCACGGGTCAAATCGCTGTACTATCCAGTTTTGGGCCTTTGGTAGCTAAAAAAAAGCAGTTTGATTGTGTCGCTCACTGTTCAGCCGCAAATTTCTCTATTTAAAAAAGTGTGGTATACCCCAGTAAACAATAACTGTGGTTTTGCCATCCCACGGAAAAAATCTCTATTATTCAGCTTTTGGTAGTTTTTTCCGTAAAGAAAAACAGTAGTGTCTCCTGACTGTTGTGACACAAAAATATATCTGTTGAAAATAGTCTTGTGTAGGCCCGACATCCCAGTGTGGTTTCGCAGTTCCATGGGTAAAATCGCTGTACTATCCAGTTTTGGGCCTTTGGTATCTAAAAAAAAAGCAGTTTGAGTGTGTCGCTCACTGTTCAGCCGCAAATATCTCTATTTTAAAAAGTGTGGTATACCCCAGTAAACAACAACTGTGGTTTTGCCATCCCATGGTAAAAAATCTCTATTATTCAAGTTTTGGCATATTTTCAGTAAAGAAAAACAGTAGTGTCTCCTGACTGTTGTGACACAAAAATATATCTGTTGAAAATAGTCTTGTGTAGGCCCGACATCCCAGTGTGGTTTCGCAGTTTCACGGGTCAAATCGCTGTACTATCCAGTTTTGGGCCTTTGGTATCTAAAAAAAAAGCAGCTTGAGTGTGTCGCACACTGTTCAGCCGCAAATATCTCTATTTAAAAAAGTGTGGTATACCCCAGTAAACAATAACTGTGGTTTTGCCATCCTACGGTAAAAAATCTCTATTATTCAGGTTTTGGTATATTTTCCGTCAAGAAAAACAGTAGTGTCTCCTGACTGTTGTGACACAAAAATATGTCTGTTGAAAATAGTCTTGTGTAGGCCCGACATGCCAGTGTGGTTTCGCAGTTCCACGGGTCAAATCGCTGTACTATCCAGTTTTGGGCCTTTGGTATCTAAAAAAAAAGCAGCTTGAGTGTGTCGCTCACTGTTCAGCCGCAAATATCTCTATTTAAAAAAGTGTGGTATACCCCAGTAAACAATAACTGTGGTTTTGCCATCCCACGGTAAAAAATCTCTATTATTCAGGTTTTGGTATATTTTCTGTAAAGAAAAACAGTAGTGTCTCCTGACTGTTGTGACACAAAAATATATCTGTTGAAAATAATCTTGTGTAGGCCCGACATCCCAGTGTGGTTTCGCAGTTCAATGGGTCAATTCGCTGTACTATCCAGTTTTGGGCCTTTGGTATCTAAAAAAAAAGCAATTTGAGTGTGTCGCTCACTGTTCAGCCGCAAATATCTCTATTTAAAAAAGTGTGGTATACCCCAGTAAACAATAACTGTGGTTTTGCCATCCCACGGTAAAAAATCTCTATTATTCAGGTTTTGGTATATTTTCCGTAAAAAAAAACAGTAGTGTCTCCTGACTGTTGTGACACAAAAATATATCTGTTGAAAATAGCCTTGTGTAGGCCCGACATGCCAGTGTGGTTTCGCATTTCCACGGGTCAAATCGCTGTACTATCCAGTTTTGGGCCTTTGGTATCTTAAAAAAAAGCAGTTTGAGTGTGTCGCTTACTGTTCAGCCGCAAATATCTCTATTTAAAAAAGTGTGGTATACCCCAGTAAACAATAACTGTGGTTTTGCCATCCCATGGTAAAATATCTCTATTATTCAGGTTTTGGTATATTTTCTGTAAAGAAAAACAGTAGTGTCTCCTGACTGTTGTGACACAAAAATATATCTGTTGAAAATAATCTTGTGTAGGCCCGACATCCCAGTGTGGTTTCGCAGTTCAGTGGGTCAAATCGCTGTACTATCCAGTTTTGGGCCTTTGGTATCTAAAAAAAAAGCAATTTGAGTGTGTCGCTCACTGTTCAACCGCAAATATCTCTATTTTAAAAAGTGTGGTATACCCCAGTAAACAATAACTGTGGTTTTGCCATCCCACGGTAAAAAATCTCTATTATTCAGGTTTTGGTAGTTTTTTCCGTAAAGAAAAACAGTAGAGTCTCCTGACTGTTGTGACACAAAAATATATCTGTTGAAAATAGTCTTGTGTAGGCCCGACATCCCAGTGTGGTTTCGCAGTTCCATGGGTAAAATCGCTGTACTATCCAGTTTTGAGCCTTTGGTATCTAAAAAAAATGCAGTTTGAGTGTGTCGCTCACTGTTCAGCCGCAAATATCTCTATTTTAAAAAGTGTGGTATACCCCAGTAAACAATAACTGTGGTTTTGCCATCCCATGGTAAAATATCTCTATTATTCAGGTTTTGGAATATTTTCTGTAAAGAAAAACAGTAGTGTCTCCTGACTGTTGTGACACAAAAATATATCTGTTGAAAATAATCTTGTGTAGGCCCGACATCCCAGTGTGGTTTCGCAGTTCAGTGGGTCAAATCGCTGTACTATCCAGTTTTGGGCCTTTGGTATCTAAAAAAAAAGCAATTTGAGTGTGTCGCTCACTGTTGAGCCGCAAATATCTCTATTTTAAAAAGTGTGGTATACCCCAGTAAACAATAACTGTGGTTTTGCCATCCCGCGGTAAAAAATCTCTATTATTCAGGTTTTGGTAGTTTTTTCCGTAAAGAAAAACAGTAGAGTCTCCTGACTGTTGTGACACAAAAATATATCTGTTGAAAATAGTCTTGTGTAGGCCCGACATCCCAGTGTGGTTTCGCAGTTCCATGGGTAAAATCGCTGTACTATCCAGTTTTGGGCCTTTGGTATCTAAAAAAAAAGCAGTTTGAGTGTGTCGCTCACTGTTCAGCCGCAAATATCTCTATTTTAAAAAGTGTGGTATACCCCAGTAAACAACAACTGTGGTTTTGCCATCCCACGGTAAAAAATCTCTATTATTCAGGTTTTGGCATATTTTCAGTAAAGAAAAACAGTAGTGTCTCCTGACTGTTGTGACACAAAAATATATCTGTTGAAAATAGTCTTGTGTAGGCCCGACATCCCAGTGTGGTTTCGCAGTTCCACGGGTCAAATCGCTGTACTATCCAGTTTTGGGCCTTTGGTATCTAAAAAAAAAGCAGCTTGAGTGTGTCGCACACTGTTCAGCCGCAAATATCTCAATTTAAAAAAGTGTGGTATACCCCAGTAAACAATAACTGTGGTTTTGCCATCCCACGGTAAAAAATCTCTATTATTCAGGTTTTGGTATATTTTCCGTCAAGAAAAACAGTAGTGTCTCCTGACTGTTGTGACACAAAAATATGTCTGTTGAAAATAGTCTTGTGGAGGCCCGACATGCCAGTGTGGTTTCGCAGTTCCACAGGTCAAATTGCTGTACTATCCAGTTTTGGGCCTTTGGTATCTAAAAAAAAAGCAGCTTGAGTGTGTCGCTCACTGTTCAGCCGCAAATATCTCTATTTAAAAAAGTGTGGTATACCCCAGTAAACAATAACTGTGGTTTTGCCATCCCACGGTAAAATATCTCTATTATTCAGGTTTTGGTATATTTTCTGTAAAGAAAAACAGTAGTGTCTCCTGAGTGTTGTGACACAAAAATATATCTGTTGAAAATAGTCTTGTGTAGGCCCAACATCCCAGTGTGGTTTCGCAGTTCCACGGGTCAAATCGCTGTACTATCCAGTTTTGGGCCTTTGGTAGCTAAAAAAAAAGCAGTTTGATTGTGTCGCTCACTGTTCAGCCGCAAATTTCTCTATTTAAAAAAGTGTGGTATACCCCAGTAAACAATAACTGTGGTTTTGCCATCCTACGGTAAAAAATCTCTATTATTCAGGTTTTGGTAGTTTTTTCCGTAAAGAAAAACAGTAGTGTCTCCTGACTGTTGTGACACAAAAATATATCTGTTGAAAATAGTCTTGTGTAGGCCCGACATCCCAGTGTGGTTTCGCAGATCCACAGGTCAAATCGCTGTACTATCCAGTTTTGGGCCTTTGGTATCTAAAATAAAAGCAGTTTGAGTGTGTCGCTCACTGTTCAGCCGCAAATATCTCTATTTAAAAAAGTGTGGTATACCCCAGTAAACAATAACTGTGGTTTTGCCATCCCACTGTAAAAAATCTCTATAATTCAGGTTTTGGCATATTTTCTGTAAAGAAAAACAGTAGTGTCTCCTGACTGTTGTGACACAAAAATATATCTGTTGAAAATAGTCTTGTGTAGGCCCGATATCCCAGTGTGGTTTCGCAGTTCCACGGGTCAAATCACTGTACTATCCAGTTTTGGGCCTTTGGTATCTTAAAAAAAAGCAGTTTGAGTGTGTCGCTCACTGTTCAGCCGCAAATATCTCTATTTAAAAAAGTGTGGAATACCCAAGTAAACAATAACTGTGGTTTTGCCATCCCACGGTAAAATATCTCTATTATTCAGCTTTTGGTAGTTTTTTCCGTAAAGAAAAACAAAAGTGTCTCCTGACTGTTGTGACACAAAAATATATCTGCTGAAAATAGTCTTGTGTAGTCACGACATCCCAGTGTGGTTTTGCAGTTCCATGGGTCTCAAATCGCTGTACTATCCAGTTTTGGGCCTTTGGTATCTAAAAAAAAAGCAGTTTGAGTTTGTGGCTCACTGTTCAGCCGCAAATATATCTATTTAAAAAAGTGTGGTATACCCCAGTAAACAATAACTGTGGTTTTGCCATCCCACGGTAAAAAAACTCTATTATTCAGGTTTTGGTATATTTTCCGTAAAGAAAAACAGTAGTGTCTCCAGACTGTTGTGACACAAAAATATATCTGTTGAAAATAGTCTTGTGCAGGCCCGACATCCCAGTGAGGTTTCGCAGTTCCACGGGTCAAATCGCTGTACTATCCAGTTTTGGACCTTTGGTATCTAAAAAAAAAGCAGTTTGAGTGTGTCGCTCACTGTTCAGCCGCAAATTTCTCTATTTAAAAAAGTGTGGTATACCCCAGTAAACAATAACTGTGGTTTTGCCATCACACGGTAAAAAATCTCTATTATTCAGGTTTTGGTATATTTTCTGTAAAGAAAAACAGTAGTGTCTCCTGACTGTTGTGACACAAAAATATATCTGTTGAAAATAGTCTTGTGTAGGCCCGACATCCCAGTGTGGTTTCGCAGTTCAATGGGTCAAATCGCTGTACTATCCAGTTTTGGGCCTTTGGTATCTAAAAAAAAGCAGTTTGAGTGTGTCTCTAACTGTTCAGCCGCAAATATCTCTATTTAAAAAAGTGTGGTACACCCCAGTAAACAATAACTGTGGTTTTGCCATCCCACGGTAAAAAATCTCTATTATTCAGGTTTTGGTATATTTTCCGTAAAGAAAAACAGTAGTGTCTACTAACTGTTGTGACACAAAAATATATCTGTTGAAAATAGTCTTGTGTAGGCCCGACATCCCAGTGTGGTTTCGCAGTTCCACGGGTCAAATCGCTGTACTATCCAGTTTTGGGCCTTTGGTATCTAAAAAAAAAGCAGTTTGAGTGTGTCGCTCACTGTTCAGCCGCAAATATTTCTATTTAAAAAAGTGTGGTATACCCCAGTAAACAATAACTGTGGTTTTGCCATCCCACGGTAAAAAAACTCTATTATTCAGGTTTTGGTATATTTTCCGTAAAGAAAAACAGTAGTGTCTCCAGACTGTTGTGACACAAAAATATATCTGTTGAAAATAGTCTTGTGCAGGCTCGACATCCCAGTGTGGTTTCGCAGTTCCACGGGTCAAATCGCTGTACTATCCAGTTTTGGACCTTTGGTATCTAAAAAAAAAGCAGTTTGAGTGTGTCGCTCACTGTTCAGCCGCAAATTTCTCTATTTAAAAAAGTGTGGTATACCCCAGTAAACAATAACTGTGGTTTTGCCATCCCACGGTAAAAAATCTCTATTATTCAGCTTTTGGTAGTTTTTTCCGTAAAGAAAAACAATAGTGTCTCCTGACTGTTGTGACACAAAAATATATCTGTTGAAAATAGTCTTGTGTAGGCCCGACATCCCAGTGTGGTTTCGCAGGTCCACGTGTCAAATCGCTGTACTATCCAGTTTTGGGCCTTTGGTATCTAAAAAAAAAGCAGTTTGAGTGTGTCGCTCATTTGTTCAGCCGCAGATATCTCTATTTAAAAAATTGTGGTATACCCCAGTAAACAATAACTGTGATTTTGCCATCCCATGGTAAAAAATCTCTATTATTCAGGTTTTGGTATATTTTCCGTAAAGAAAAACAGTAGTGTCTCCTGACTGTTGTGACGCAAAAATATATCTGTTGAAAATAGTCTTGTGTAGGCCCAACATCCCAGTGTGGTTTCGCAGTTCCACGGGTCAAATCGCTGTACTATCCAGTTTTGGGCCTTTGGTAGCTAAAAAAAAAGCAGTTTGATTGTGTCGCTCACTGTTCAGCTGCAAATTTCTCTATTTAAAAAAGTGTGGTATACCCCAGTAAACAATAACTGTGGTTTTGCCATCCTACGGAAAAAATCTCTATTATTCAGCTTTTGGTAGTTTTTTCCGTAAAGAAAAACAGTAGTGTCTCCTGACTGTTGTGTCACAAAAATATATCTGTTGAAAATAGTCTTGTGTAGGCCCAACAACCCAGTGTGGTTTCGCAGTTCCACGGGTCAAATCGCTGTACTATCCAGATTTGGGCCTTTGGTAGCTAAAAAAAAAGCAGTTTGATTGTGTCGCTCACTGTTCAGCCGCAAATTTCTCTATTTAAAAAAGTGTGGTATACCCCAGTAAACAATAACTGTGGTTTTGCCATCCCACGGAAAAAATCTCTATTATTCAGCTTTTGGTAGTTTTTTCCGTAAAGAAAAACAGTAGTGTCTCCTGACTGTTGTGACACAAAAATATATCTGTTGAAAATAGTCTTGTGTAGGCCCGACATCCCAGTGTGGTTTCGCAGTTCCATGGGTAAAATCGCTGTACTATCCAGTTTTGGGCCTTTGGTATCTAAAAAAAAAGCAGTTTGAGTGTGTCGCTCACTGTTCAGCCGCAAATATCTCTATTTTAAAAAGTGTGGTATACCCCAGTAAACAACAACTGTGGTTTTGCCATCCCATGGTAAAAAATCTCTATTATTCAGGTTTTGGCATATTTTCAGTAAAGAAAAACAGTAGTGTCTCCTGACTGTTGTGACACAAAAATATATCTGTTGAAAATAGTCTTGTGTAGGCCCGACATCCCAGTGTGGTTTCGCAGTTCCACGGGTCAAATCGCTGTACTATCCAGTTTTGGGTCTTTGGTATCTAAAAAAAAAGCAGCTTGAGTGTGTCGCACACTGTTCAGCCGCAAATATCTCTATTTAAAAAAGTGTGGTATACCCCAGTAAACAATAACTGTGGTTTTGCCATCCTACGGTAAAAAATCTCTATTATTCAGGTTTTGGTATATTTTCCGTCAAGAAAAACAGTAGTGTCTCCTGACTGTTGTGACACAAAAATATATCTGTTGAAAATAGCCTTGTGTAGGGCCGACATGCCAGTGTGGTTTCACATTTCCACGGGTCAAATCGCTGTACTATCCAGTTTTGGGCCTTTGGTATCTTAAAAAAAAGCAGTTTGAGTGTGTCGCTTACTGTTCAGCCGCAAATATCTCTATTTAAAAAAGTGTGGTATACCCCAGTAAACAATAACTGTGGATTTGCCATCCCATGGTAAAATATCTCTATTATTCAGGTTTTGGTATATTTTCTGGAAAGAAAAACAGTAGTGTCTCCTGACTGTTGTGACACAAAAATATATCTGTTGAAAATAATCTTGTGTAGGCCCGACATCCCAGTGTGGTTTCGCAGTTCAGTGGGTCAAATCGCTGTACTATCCAGTTTTGGGCCTTTGGTATCTAAAAAAAAAGCAATTTGAGTGTGTCGCTCACTGTTCAGCCGCAAATATCTCTATTTTAAAAAGTGTGGTATACCCCAGTAAACAATAACTGTGGTTTTGCCATCCCACAGTAAAAAATCTCTATTATTCAGGTTTTGGTAGTTTTTTCCGTAAAGAAAAACAGTAGAGTCTCCTGACTGTTGTGACACAAAAATATATCTGTTGAAAATAGTCTTGTGTAGGCCCGACATCCCAGTGTGGTTTCGCAGTTCCATGGGTAAAATCACTGTACTATCCAGTTTTGGGCCTTTGGTATCTAAAAAAAAAGCAGTTTGAGTGTGTCGCTCACTGTTCAGCCGCAAATATCTCTATTTTAAAAAGTGTGGTATACCCAAGTAAACAATAACTGTGGTTTTGCCATCCCATGGTAAAATATCTCTATTATTCAGGTTTTGGTATATTTTCTGTAAAGAAAAACAGTAGTGTCTCCTGACTGTTGTGACACAAAAATATATCTGTTGAAAATAATCTTGTGTAGGCCCAACATCCCAGTGTGGTTTCGCAGTTCAGTGGGTCAAATCGCTGTACTATCCAGTTTTGGGGCTTTGGTATCTAAAAAAAAAGCAATTTGAGTGTGTCGCTCACTGTTCAGCCGCAAATATCTCTATTTTAAAAAGTGTGGTATACCCCAGTAAACAATAACTGTGGTTTTGCCATCCCACGGTAAAATATCTCTATTATTCAGGTTTTGGTATATTTTCTGTAAAGAAAAACAGTAGTGTCTCCTGAGTGTTGTGACACAAAAATATATCTGTTGAAAATAGTCTTGTGTAGGCCCAACATCCCAGTGTGGTTTCGCAGTTCCACGGGTCAAATCGCTGTACTATCCAGTTTTGGGCCTTTGGTAGCTAAAAAAAAAGCAGTTTGATTGTGTCGCTCACTGTTCAGCCGCAAATTTCTCTATTTAAAAAAGTGTGGTATACCCCAGTAAACAATAACTGTGGTTTTGCCATCCCACGGTAAAAAATCTCTATTATTCAGGTTTTGGTAGTTTTTTCCGTAAAGAAAAACAGTAGTGTCTCCTGACTGTTGTGACACAAAAATATATCTGTTGAAAATAGTCTTGTGTAGGCCCGACATCCCAGTGTGGTTTCGCAGATCCACAGGTCAAATCGCTGTACTATCCAGTTTTGGGCCTTTGGTATCTAAAATAAAAGCAGTTTGAGTGTGTCGCTCACTGTTCAGCCGCAAATATCTCTATTTAAAAAAGTGTGGTATACCCCAGTAAACAATAACTGTGGTTTTGCTATCCCACTGTAAAAAATCTCTATAATTCAGGTTTTGGCATATTTTCTGTAAAGAAAAACAGTAGTGTCTCCTGACTGTTGTGACACAAAAATATATCTGTTGAAAATAATCTTGTGTAGGCCCGACATCCCAGTGTGGTTTCGCAGTTCCACGGGTCAAATCGCTGTACTATCCAGTTTTGGGCCTTTGGTATCTTAAAAAAAAGCAGTTTGAGTGTGTCGCTCACTGTTCAGCCGCAAATATCTCTATTTAAAAAAGTGTGGAATACCCAAGTAAACAATAACTGTGGTTTTGCCATCCCACGGTAAAATATCTCTATTATTCAGCTTTTGGTAGTTTTTTCCGTAAAGAAATACAAAAGTGTCTCCTGACTGTTGTGACACAAAAATATATCTGCTGAAAATAGTCTTGTGTAGTCACGACATCCCAGTGTGGTTTTGCAGTTCCATGGGTCTCAAATCGCTGTACTATCCAGTTTTGGGCCTTTGGTATCTAAAAAAAAAGCAGTTTTGAGTTTGTGGCTCACTGTTCAGCCGCAAATATATCTATTTAAAAAAGTGTGGTATACCCCAGTAAACAATAACTGTGGTTTTGTCATCCCACGGTAAAAAAACTCTATTATTCAGGTTTTGGTATATTTTCCGTAAAGAAAAACAGTAGTGTCTCCAGACTGTTGTGACACAAAAATATATCTGTTGAAAATAGTCTTGTGCAGTCCCGACATCCCAGTGAGGTTTCGCAGTTCCACGGGTCAAATCGCTGTACTATCCAGTTTTGGACCTTTGGTATCTAAAAAAAAAGCAGTTTGAGTGTGTCGCTCACTGTTCAGCCGCAAATTTCTCTATTTAAAAAAGTGTGGTATACCCCAGTAAACAATAACTGTGGTTTTGCCATCACACGGTAAAAAATCTCTATTATTCAGGTTTTGGTATATTTTCTGTAAAGAAAAACAGTAGTGTCTCCTGACTGTTGTGACACAAAAATATATCTGTTGAAAATAGTCTTGTGTAGGCCCGACATCCCAGTGTGGTTTCGCAGTTCAATGGGTCAAATCGCTGTACTATCCAGTTTTGGGCCTTTGGTATCTAAAAAAAAGCAGTTTGAGTGTGTCTCTAACTGTTCAGCCGCAAATATCTCTATTTAAAAAAGTGTGGTATACCCCAGTAAACAATAACTGTGGTTTTGCCATCCCACGGTAAAAAATCTCTATTATTCAGGTTTTGGTATATTTTCCGTAAAGAAAAACAGTAGTGTCTACTAACTGTTGTGACACAAAAATATATCTGTTGAAAATAGTCTTGTGTAGGCCCGACATCCCAGTGTGGTTTCGCAGTTCCACGGGTCAAATCGCTGTACTATCCAGTTTTGGGCCTTTGGTATCTAAAAAAAAAGCAGTTTGAGTGTGTCGCTCACTGTTCAGCCGCAAATATCTCTATTTAAAAAAGTGTGGTATACCCCAGTAAACAATAACTGTGGTTTTGCCATCCCACGGTAAAAAAACTCTATTATTCAGGTTTTGGTATATTTTCCGTAAAGAAAAACAGTAGTGTCTCCAGACTGTTGTGACACAAAAATATATCTGTTGAAAATAGTCTTGTGCAGGCTCGACATCCCAGTGTGGTTTCGCAGTTCCACGGGTCAAATCGCTGTACTATCCAGTTTTGGACCTTTGGTATCTAAAAAAAAAGCAGTTTGAGTGTGTCGCTCACTGTTCAGCCGCAAATTTCTCTATTTAAAAAAGTGTGGTATACCCCAGTAAACAATAACTGTGGTTTTGCCATCCCACGGAAAAAATCTCTATTATTCAGCTTTTGGTAGTTTTTTCCGTAAAGAAAAACAGTAGTGTCTCCTGACTGTTGTGTCACAAAAATATATCTGTTGAAAATAGTCTTGTGTAGGCCCAACATCCCAGTGTGGTTTCGCAGTTCCACGGGTCAAATCGCTGTACTATCCAGTTTTGGGCCTTTGGTAGCTAAAAAAAAAGCAGTTTGATTGTGTCGCTCACTGTTCAGCCGCAAATTTCTCTATTTAAAAAAGTGTGGTATACCCCAGTAAACAATAACTGTGGTTTTGCCATCCCACGGAAAAAATCTCTATTATTCAGCTTTTGGTAGTTTTTTCCGTAAAGAAAAACAGTAGTGTCTCCTGACTGTTGTGACACAAAAATATATCTGTTGAAGATAGTCTTGTGTAGGCCCGACATCCCAGTGTGGTTTCGCAGTTCCATGGGTAAAATCGCTGTACTATCCAGTTTTGGGCCTTTGGTATCTAAAAAAAAAGCAGTTTGAGTGTGTCGCTCACTGTTCAGCCGCAAATATCTCTATTTTAAAAAGTGTGGTATACCCCAGTAAACAACAACTGTGGTTTTGCCATCCCATGGTAAAAAATCTCTATTATTCAGGTTTTGGCATATTTTCAGTAAAGAAAAACAGTAGTGTCTCCTGACTGTTGTGACACAAAAATATATCTGTTGAAAATAGTCTTGTGTAGGCCCGACATCCCAGTGTGGTTTCGCATTTCCACGGGTCAAATCGCTGTACTATCCAGTTTTGGGCCTTTGGTATCTAAAAAAAAAGCAGCTTGAGTGTGTCGCACACTGTTCAGCCG
This sequence comes from Phyllobates terribilis, assembly GCF_046119375.1. NCBI lineage: Eukaryota > Metazoa > Chordata > Amphibia > Anura > Dendrobatidae > Phyllobates > Phyllobates terribilis. Next base: position 590,658,477 of record NW_027362763.1, on the reverse strand, counting down.
CAAATATCTCTATTTAAAAAAGTGTGGTATACCCCAGTAAACAATAACTGTGGTTTTGCCATCCTACGGTAAAAAATCTCTATTATTCAGGTTTTGGTATATTTTCCGTCAAGAAAAACAGTAGTGTCTCCTGACTGTTGTGACACAAAAATATATCTGTTGAAAATAGCCTTGTGTAGGCCCGACATGCCAGTGTGGTTTCGCATTTCCACGGGTCAAATCGCTGTACTATCCAGTTTTGGGCCTTTGGTATCTTAAAAAAAAGCAGTTTGAGTGTGTCGCTTACTGTTCAGCCGCAAATATCTCTATTTAAAAAAGTGTGGTATACCCCAGTAAACAATAACTGTGGTTTTGCCATCCCATGGTAAAATATCTCTATTATTCAGGTTTTGGTATATTTTCTGGAAAGAAAAACAGTAGTGTCTCCTGACTGTTGTGACACAAAAATATATCTGTTGAAAATAATCTTGTGTAGGCCCGACATCCCAGTGTGGTTTCGCAGTTCAGTGGGTCAAATCGCTGTACTATCCAGTTTTGGGCCTTTGGTATCTAAAAAAAAAGCAATTTGAGTGTGTCGCTCACTGTTCAGCCGCAAATATCTCTATTTTAAAAAGTGTGGTATACCCCAGTAAACAATAACTGTGGTTTTGCCATCCCACAGTAAAAAATCTCTATTATTCAGGTTTTGGTAGTTTTTTCCGTAAAGAAAAACAGTAGAGTCTCCTGACTGTTGTGACACAAAAATATATCTGTTGAAAATAGTCTTGTGTAGGCCCGACATCCCAGTGTGGTTTCGCAGTTCCCTGGGTAAAATCGCTGTACTATCCAGTTTTGGGCCTTTGGTATCTAAAAAAAAAGCAGTTTGAGTGTGTCGCTCACTGTTCAGCCGCAAATATCTCTATTTTAAAAAGTGTGGTATACCCCAGTAAACAATAACTGTGGTTTTGCCATCCCATGGTAAAATATCTCTATTATTCAGGTTTTGGTATATTTTCTGTAAAGAAAAACAGTAGTGTCTCCTGACTGTTGTGACACAAAAATATATCTGTTGAAAATAATCTTGTGTAGGCCCAACATCCCAGTGTGGTTTCGCAGTTCAGTGGGTCAAATCGCTGTACTATCCAGTTTTGGGCCTTTGGTATCTAAAAAAAAAGCAATTTGAGTGTGTCGCTCACTGTTCAGCCGCAAATATCTCTATTTTAAAAAGTGTGGTATACCCCAGTAAACAATAACTGTGGTTTTGCCATCCCACGGTAAAAAATCTCTATTATTCAGGTTTTGGTAGTTTTTTCCGTAAAGAAAAACAGTAGAGTCTCCTGACTGTTGTGACACAAAAATATATCTGTTGAAAATAGTCTTGTGTAGGCCCGACATCCCAGTGTTGTTTCGCAGTTCCATGGGTAAAATCGCTGTACTATCCAGTTTTGGACCTTTGGTATCTAAAAAAAATGCAGTTTGAGTGTGTCGCTCACTGTTCAGCCGCAAATATCTCTATTTTAAAAAGTGTGGTATACCCCAGTAAACAACAACTGTGGTTTTGCCATCCCACGGTAAAAAATCTCTATTATTCAGGTTTTGGCATATTTTCAGTAAAGAAAAACAGTAGTGTCTCCTGACTGTTGTGACACAAAAATATATCTGTTGAAAATAGTCTTGTGTAGGCCCGACATCCCAGTGTGGTTTCGCAGTTCCACGGGTCAAATCGCTGTACTATCCAGTTTTGGGCCTTTGGTATCTAAAAAAAAAGCAGCTGGAGTGTGTCGCACACTGTTCAGCCGCAAATATCTCTATTTAAAAAAGTGTGGTATACCCCAGTAAACAATAACTGTGGTTTTGCCATCCCATGGTAAAAAATCTCTATTATTCAGGTTTTGGTATATTTTCCGTCAAGAAAAACAGTAGTGTCTCCTGACTGTTGTGACACAAAAATATGTCTGTTGAAAATAGTCTTGTGTAGGCCTGACATGCCAGTGTGGTTTCGCAGTTCCACAGGTCAAATCGCTGTACTATCCAGTTTTGGGCCTTTGGTATCTAAAAAAAAAGCAGCTTGAGTGTGTCGCTCACTGTTCAGCCGCAAATATCTCTATTTAAAAAAGTGTGGTATACCCCAGTAAACAATAACTGTGGTTTTGCCATCCCACGGTAAAAAATCTCTATTATTCAGGTTTTGGTATATTTTCTGTAAAGAAAAACAGTAGTGTCTCCTGACTGTTGTGACACAAAAATATATCTGTTGAAAATAATCTTGTGTAGGCCCGACATCCCAGTGTGGTTTCGCAGTTCAATGGGTCAAATCGCTGTACTATCCAGTTTTGGGCCTTTGGTATCTAAAAAAAAAGCAATTTGAGTGTGTCGCTCACTGTTCAGCCGCAAATATCTCTATTTAAAAAAGTGTGGTATACCCCAGTAAACAATAACTGTGGTTTTGCCATCCCACGGTAAAAAATCTCTATTATTCAGGTTTTGGTATATTTTCCGTAAAGAAAAACAGTAGTGTCTCCTGACTGTTGTGACACAAAAATATATCTGTTGAAAATAGTCTTGTGTAGGCCCGACATGCCAGTGTGGTTTCGCATTTCCACGGGTCAAATCGCTGTACTATCCAGTTTTGGGCCTTTGGTATCTTAAAAAAAAGCAGTTTGAGTGTGTCGCTTACTGTTCAGCCGCAAATATCTCTATTTAAAAAAGTGTGGTATACCCCAGTAAACAATAACTGTGGTTTTTCCATCCCACGGTAAAATATCTCTATTATTCAGGTTTTGGTATATTTTCTGTAAAGAAAAACAGTAGTGTCTCCTGAGTGTTGTGACACAAAAATATATCTGTTGAAAATAGTCTTGTGTAGGCCCAACATCCCAGTGTGGTTTCGCAGTTCCACGGGTCAAATCGCTGTACTATCCAGTTTTGGGCCTTTGGTAGCTAAAAAAAAAGCAGTTTGATTGTGTCGCTCACTGTTCAGCCGCAAATTTCTCTATTTAAAAAAGTGTGGTATACCCCAGTAAACAATAACTGTGGTTTTGCCATCCCACGGTAAAAAATCTCTATAATTCAGGTTTTGGCATATTTTCTGTAAAGAAAAACAGTAGTGTCTCCTGACTGTTGTGACACAAAAATATATCTGTTGAAAATAGCCTTGTGTAGGCCCGACATGCCAGTGTGGTTTCGCATTTCCACGGGTCAAATCGCTGTACTATCCAGTTTTGGGCCTTTGGTATCTTAAAAAAAAGCAGTTTGAGTGTGTCGCTTACTGTTCAGCCGCAAATATCTCTATTTAAAAAAGTGTGGTATACCCCAGTAAACAATAACTGTGGTTTTGCCATCCCATGGTAAAATATCTCTATTATTCAGGTTTTGGTATATTTTCTGGAAAGAAAAACAGTAGTGTCTCCTGACTGTTGTGACACAAAAATATATCTGTTGAAAATAATCTTGTGTAGGCCCGACATCCCAGTGTGGTTTCGCAGTTCAGTGGGTCAAATCGCTGTACTATCCAGTTTTGGGCCTTTGGTATCTAAAAAAAAAGCAATTTGAGTGTGTCGCTCACTGTTCAGCCGCAAATATCTCTATTTTAAAAAGTGTGGTATACCCCAGTAAACAATAACTGTGGTTTTGCCATCCCACAGTAAAAAATCTCTATTATTCAGGTTTTGGTAGTTTTTTCCGTAAAGAAAAACAGTAGAGTCTCCTGACTGTTGTGACACAAAAATATATCTGTTGAAAATAGTCTTGTGTAGGCCCGACATCCCAGTGTGGTTTCGCAGTTCCCTGGGTAAAATCGCTGTACTATCCAGTTTTGGGCCTTTGGTATCTAAAAAAAAAGCAGTTTGAGTGTGTCGCTCACTGTTCAGCCGCAAATATCTCTATTTTAAAAAGTGTGGTATACCCCAGTAAACAATAACTGTGGTTTTGCCATCCCATGGTAAAATATCTCTATTATTCAGGTTTTGGTATATTTTCTGTAAAGAAAAACAGTAGTGTCTCCTGACTGTTGTGACACAAAAATATATCTGTTGAAAATAATCTTGTGTAGGCCCAACATCCCAGTGTGGTTTCGCAGTTCAGTGGGTCAAATCGCTGTACTATCCAGTTTTGGGCCTTTGGTATCTAAAAAAAAAGCAATTTGAGTGTGTCGCTCACTGTTCAGCCGCAAATATCTCTATTTTAAAAAGTGTGGTATACCCCAGTAAACAATAACTGTGGTTTTGCCATCCCACGGTAAAAAATCTCTATTATTCAGGTTTTGGTAGTTTTTTCCGTAAAGAAAAACAGTAGAGTCTCCTGACTGTTGTGACACAAAAATATATCTGTTGAAAATAGTCTTGTATAGGCCCGACATCCCAGTGTGGTTTCGCAGTTCCATGGGTAAAATCGCTGTACTATCCAGTTTTGGACCTTTGGTATCTAAAAAAAATGCAGTTTGAGTGTGTCGCTCACTGTTCAGCCGCAAATATCTCTATTTTAAAAAGTGTGGTATACCCCAGTAAACAACAACTGTGGTTTTGCCATCCCACGGTAAAAAATCTCTATTATTCAGGTTTTGGCATATTTTCAGTAAAGAAAAACAGTAGTGTCTCCTGACTGTTGTGACACAAAAATATATCTGTTGAAAATAGTCTTGTGTAGGCCCGACATCCCAGTGTGGTTTCGCAGTTCCACGGGTCAAATCGCTGTACTATCCAGTTTTGGGCCTTTGGTATCTAAATAAAAAGCAGCTGGAGTGTGTCGCACACTGTTCAGCCGCAAATATCTCTATTTAAAAAAGTGTGGTATACCCCAGTAAACAATAACTGTGGTTTTGCCATCCCATGGTAAAAAATCTCTATTATTCAGGTTTTGGTATATTTTCCGTCAAGAAAAACAGTAGTGTCTCCTGACTGTTGTGACACAAAAATATGTCTGTTGAAAATAGTCTTGTGTAGGCCCGACATGCCAGTGTGGTTTCGCAGTTCCACAGGTCAAATCGCTGTACTATCCAGTTTTGGGCCTTTGGTATCTAAAAAAAAAGCAGCTTGAGGGTGTCGCTCACTGTTCAGCCGCAAATATCTCTATTTAAAAAAGTGTGGTATACCCCAGTAAACAATAACTGTGGTTTTGCCATCCCACGGTAAAAAATCTCTATTATTCAGGTTTTGGTATATTTTCTGTAAAGAAAAACAGTAGTGTCTCCTGACTGTTGTGACACAAAAATATATCTGTTGAAAATAATCTTGTGTAGGCCCGACATCCCAGTGTGGTTTCGCAGTTCAATGGGTCAAATCGCTGTACTATCCAGTTTTGGGCCTTTGGTATCTAAAAAAAAAGCAATTTGATTGTGTCGCTCACTGTTCAGCCGCAAATATCTCTATTTAAAAAAGTGTGGTATACCCCAGTAAACAATAACTGTGGTTTTGCCATCCCACGGTAAAAAATCTCTATTATTCAGGTTTTGGTATATTTTCCGTAAAGAAAAACAGTAGTGTCTCCTGACTGTTGTGACACAAAAATATATCTGTTGAAAATAGTCTTGTGTAGGCCCGACATGCCAGTGTGGTTTCGCATTTCCACGGGTCAAATCGCTGTACTATCCAGTTTTTGGCCTTTGGTATCTTAAAAAAAAGCAGTTTGAGTGTGTCGCTTACTGTTCAGCCGCAAATATCTCTATTTAAAAAAGTGTGGTATACCCCAGTAAACAATAACTGTGGTTTTGCCATCCCACGGTAAAATATCTCTATTATTCAGGTTTTGGTATATTTTCTGTAAAGAAAAACAGTAGTGTCTCCTGAGTGTTGTGACACAAAAATATATCTGTTGAAAATAGTCTTGTGTAGGCCCAACATCCCAGTGTGGTTTCGCAGTTCCACGGGTCAAATCGCTGTACTATCCAGTTTTGGGCCTTTGGTAGCTAAAAAAAAAGCAGTTTGATTGTGTCGCTCACTGTTCAGCCGCAAATTTCTCTATTTAAAAAAGTGTGGTATACCCCAGTAAACAATAACTGTGGTTTTGCCATCCCACGGTAAAAAATCTCTATTATTCAGGTTTTGGTATATTTTCTGTAAAGAAAAACAGTAGTGTCTCCTGACTGTTGTGACACAAAAATATATCTGTTGAAAATAATCTTGTGTAGGCCCGACATCCCAGTGTGGTTTCGCAGTTCAATGGGTCAAATCGCTGTACTATCCAGTTTTGGGCCTTTGGTATCTAAAAAAAAAGCAATTTGATTGTGTCGCTCACTGTTCAGCCGCAAATATCTCTATTTAAAAAAGTGTGGTATACCCCAGTAAACAATAACTGTGGTTTTGCCATCCCACGGTAAAAAATCTCTATTATTCAGGTTTTGGTATATTTTCCGTAAAGAAAAACAGTAGTGTCTCCTGACTGTTGTGACACAAAAATATATCTGTTGAAAATAGTCTTGTGTAGGCCCGACATGCCAGTGTGGTTTCGCATTTCCACGGGTCAAATCGCTGTACTATCCAGTTTTGGGCCTTTGGTATCTTAAAAAAAAGCAGTTTGAGTGTGTCGCTTACTGTTCAGCCGCAAATATCACTATTTAAAAAAGTGTGGTATACCCCAGTAAACAATAACTGTGGTTTTGCCATCCCACGGTAAAATATCTCTATTATTCAGGTTTTGGTATATTTTCTGTAAAGAAAAACAGTAGTGTCTCCTGAGTGTTGTGACACAAAAATATATCTGTTGAAAATAGTCTTGTGTAGGCCCAACATCCCAGTGTGGTTTCGCAGTTCCACGGGTCAAATCGCTGTACTATCCAGTTTTGGGCCTTTGGTAGCTAAAAAAAAAGCAGTTTGATTGTGTCGCTCACTGTTCAGCCGCAAATTTCTCTATTTAAAAAAGTGTGGTATACCCCAGTAAACAATAACTGTGGTTTTGCCATCCCACGGTAAAAAATCTCTATAATTCAGGTTTTGGCATATTTTCTGTAAAGAAAAACAGTAGTGTCTCCTGACTGTTGTGACACAAAAATATATCTGTTGAAAATAGTCTTGTGTAGGCCCGACATCCCAGTGTGGTTTCGCAGTTCCACGGGTCAAATCGCTGTACTATCCAGTTTTGGGCCTTTGGTATCTTAAAAAAAAGCAGTTTGAGTGTGTCGCTCACTGTTCAGCCGCAAATATATCTATTTAAAAAAGTGTGGTATACCCCAGTAAACAATAACTGTGGTTTTGCCATCCCACGGTAAAAAAACTCTATTATTCAGGTTTTGGTATATTTTCCGTAAAGAAAAACAGTAGTGTCTCCAGACTGTTGTGACACAAAAATATATCTGTTGAAAATAGCCTTGTGTAGGCCCGACATGCCAGTGTGGTTTCGCATTTCCACGCGTCAAATCGCTGTACTATCCAGTTTTGGGCCTTTGGTATCTTAAAAAAAAGCAGTTTGAGTGTGTCGCTTACTGTTCAGCCGCAAATATCTCTATTTAAAAAAGTGTGGTATACCCCAGTAAACAATAACTGTGGTTTTGCCATCCCATGGTAAAATATCTCTATTATTCAGGTTTTGGTATATTTTCTGGAAAGAAAAACAGTAGTGTCTCCTGACTGTTGTGACACAAAAATATATCTGTTGAAAATAATCTTGTGTAGGCCCGACATCCCAGTGTGGTTTCGCAGTTCAGTGGGTCAAATCGCTGTACTATCCAGTTTTGGGCCTTTGGTATCTAAAAAAAAAGCAATTTGAGTGTGTCGCTCACTGTTCAGCCGCAAATATCTCTATTTTAAAAAGTGTGGTATACCCCAGTAAACAATAACTGTGGTTTTGCCATCCCACAGTAAAAAATCTCTATTATTCAGGTTTTGGTAGTTTTTTCCGTAAAGAAAAACAGTAGAGTCTCCTGACTGTTGTGACACAAAAATATATCTGTTGAAAATAGTCTTGTGTAGGCCCGACATCCCAGTGTGGTTTCGCAGTTCCATGGGTAAAATCGCTGTACTATCCAGTTTTGGACCTTTGGTATCTAAAAAAAATGCAGTTTGAGTGTGTCGCTCACTGTTCAGCCGCAAATATCTCTATTTTAAAAAGTGTGGTATACCCCAGTAAACAACAACTGTGGTTTTGCCATCCCACGGTAAAAAATCTCTATTATTCAGGTTTTGGCATATTTTCAGTAAAGAAAAACAGTAGTGTCTCCTGACTGTTGTGACACAAAAATATATCTGTTGAAAATAGTCTTGTGTAGGCCCGACATCCCAGTGTGGTTTCGCAGTTCCACGGGTCAAATCGCTGTACTATCCAGTTTTGGGCCTTTGGTATCTAAAAAAAAAGCAGCTGGAGTGTGTCGCACACTGTTCAGCCGCAAATATCTCTATTTAAAAAAGTGTGGTATACCCCAGTAAACAATAACTGTGGTTTTGCCATCCCATGGTAAAAAATCTCTATTATTCAGGTTTTGGTATATTTTCCGTCAAGAAAAACAGTAGTGTCTCCTGACTGTTGTGACACAAAAATATGTCTGTTGAAAATAGTCTTGTGTAGGCCCGACATGCCAGTGTGGTTTCGCAGTTCCACAGGTCAAATCGCTGTACTATCCAGTTTTGGGCCTTTGGTATCTAAAAAAAAAGCAGCTTGAGTGTGTCGCTCACTGTTCAGCCGCAAATATCTCTATTTAAAAAAGTGTGGTATACCCCAGTAAACAATAACTGTGGTTTTGCCATCCCACGGTAAAAAATCTCTTTTATTCAGGTTTTGGTATATTTTCTGTAAAGAAAAACAGTAGTGTCTCCTGACTGTTGTGACACAAAAATATATCTGTTGAAAATAATCTTGTGTAGGCCCGACATCCCAGTGTGGTTTCGCAGTTCAATGGGTCAAATCGCTGTACTATCCAGTTTTGGGCCTTTGGTATCTAAAAAAAAAGCAATTTGAGTGTGTCGCTCACTGTTCAGCCGCAAATATCTCTATTTAAAAAAGTGTGGTATACCCCAGTAAACAATAACTGTGGTTTTGCCATCCCACGGTAAAAAATCTCTATTATTCAGGTTTTGGTATATTTTCCGTAAAGAAAAACAGTAGTGTCTCCTGACTGTTGTGACACAAAAATATATCTGTTGAAAATAGTCTTGTGTAGGCCCGACATGCCAGTGTGGTTTCGCATTTCCACGGGTCAAATCGCTGTACTATCCAGTTTTGGGCCTTTGGTATCTTAAAAAAAAGCAGTTTGAGTATGTCGCTTACTGTTCAGCCGCAAATATCTCTATTTAAAAAAGTGTGGTATACCCCAGTAAACAATAACTGTGGTTTTGCCATCCCACGGTAAAATATCTCTATTATTCAGGTTTTGGTATATTTTCTGTAAAGAAAAACAGTAGTGTCTCCTGAGTGTTGTGACACAAAAATATATCTGTTGAAAATAGTCTTGTGTAGGCCCAACATCCCAGTGTGGTTTCGCAGTTCCACGGGTCAAATCGCTGTACTATCCAGTTTTGGGCCTTTGGTAGCTAAAAAAAAAGCAGTTTGATTGTGTCGCTCACTGTTCAGCCGCAAATTTCTCTATTTAAAAAAGTGTGGTATACCCCAGTAAACAATAACTGTGGTTTTGCCATCCCACGGTAAAAAATCTCTATAATTCAGGTTTTGGCATATTTTCTGTAAAGAAAAACAGTAGTGTCTCCTGACTGTTGTGACACAAAAATATATCTGTTGAAAATAGTCTTGTGTAGGCCCGACATCCCAGTGTGGTTTCGCAGTTCCACGGGTCAAATCGCTGTACTATCCAGTTTTGGGCCTTTGGTATCTTAAAAAAAAGCAGTTTGAGTGTGTCGCTCACTGTTCAGCCGCAAATATATCTATTTAAAAAAGTGTGGTATACCCCAGTAAACAATAACTGTGGTTTTGCCATCCCACGGTAAAAAAACTCTATTATTCAGGTTTTGGTATATTTTCCGTAAAGAAAAACAGTAGTGTCTCCAGACTGTTGTGACACAAAAATATATCTGTTGAAAATAGTCTTGTGCAGGCCCGACATCCCAGTGAGGTTTCGCAGTTCCACGGGTCAAATCGCTGTACTATCCAGTTTTGGACCTTTGGTATCTAAAAAAAAAGCAGTTTGAGTGTGTCGCTCACTGTTCAGCCGCAAATTTCTCTATTTAAAAAAGTGTGGCATACCCCAGTAAACAATAACTGTGGTTTTGCCATCACACGGTAAAAAATCTCTATTATTCAGGTTTTGGTATATTTTCTGTAAAGAAAAACAGTAGTGTCTCCTGACTGTTGTGACACAAAAATATATCTGTTGAAAATAGTCTTGTGTAGGCCCGACATCCCAGTGTGGTTTCGCAGTTCAATGGGTCAAATCGCTGTACTATCCAGTTTTGGGCCTTTGGTATCTAAAAAAAAGCAGTTTGAGTGTGTCTCTAACTGTTCAGCCGCAAATATCTCTATTTAAAAAAGTGTGGTATACCCCAGTAAACAATAACTGTGGTTTTGCCATCCCACGGTAAAAAATCTCTATTATTCAGGTTTTGGTATATTTTCCGTAAAGAAAAACAGTAGTGTCTACTAACTGTTGTGACACAAAAATATATCTGTTGAAAATAGTCTTGTGTAGGCCCGACATCCCAGTGTGGTTTCGCAGTTCCACGGGTCAAATCGCTGTACTATCCAGTTTTGGGCCTTTGGTATCTAAAAAAAAAGCAGTTTGAGTGTGTCGCTCACTGTTCAGCCGCAAATATCTCTATTTAAAAAAGTGTGGTATACCCCAGTAAACAATAACTGTGGTTTTGCCATCCCACGGTAAAAAAACTCTATTATTCAGGTTTTGGTATATTTTCCGTAAAGAAAAACAGTAGTGTCTCCAGACTGTTGTGACACAAAAATATATCTGTTGAAAATAGTCTTGTGCAGGCTCGACATCCCAGTGTGGTTTCGCAGTTCCACGGGTCAAATCGCTGTACTATCCAGTTTTGGACCTTTGGTATCTAAAAAAAAAGCAGTTTGAGTGTGTCGCTCACTGTTCAGCCGCAAATTTCTCTATTTAAAAAAGTGTGGTATACCCCAGTAAACAATAACTGTGATTTTGCCATCCCATGGTAAAAAATCTCTATTATTCAGGTTTTGGTATATTTTCCGTAAAGAAAAACAGTAGTGTCTCCTGACTGTTGTGACGCAAAAATATATCTGTTGAAAATAGTCTTGTGTAGGCCCAACATCCCAGTGTGGTTTCGCAGTTCCACGGGTCAAATCGCTGTACTATCCAGTTTTGGGCCTTTGGTAGCTAAAAAAAAAGCAGTTTGATTGTGTCGCTCACTGTTCAGCTGCAAATTTCTCTATTTAAAAAAGTGTGGTATACCCCAGTAAACAATAACTGTGGTTTTGCCATCCCACGGTAAAAAATCTCTATTATTCAGCTTTTGGTAGTTTTTTCCGTAAAGAAAAACAGTAGTGTCTCCTGACTGTTGTGACACAAAGATATATCTGTTGAAAATAGTCTTGTGTAGGTCCGACATCCCAGTGTGGTTTCGCAGTTCCACGTGTCAAATCACTGTATTATCCAGTTTTAGGCCTTTGGTATCTAAAAAAAAAGCAGTTTGAGTGTGTCGCTCACTGTTCAGCTGCAAATATCTCTATTTAAAAAAGTGTGGTATACCCCAGTAAACAATAACTGTGGTTTTGCCATCCCAATGTAAAAAATCAGTAGTATTCAGCTTTTGGTAGTTTTTTCCGTAAAGAAAAACAGTAGTGTCTCCTGACTGTTGTGACACAAAAATATATCTGTTGAAAATAGTCTTGTGTAGGCCCGACATCCCAGTGTGGTTTCGCAGTTCCATGGGTCAAATCGCTGTACTATCCAGTTTTTTGCCTTTGGTATCTAAAAAAAAAGCAGTTTGAGTGTGTCGCTCACTGTTCAGCCGCAAATATCTCTATTTTAAAAAGTGTGGTACACCCCAGTAAACAATAACTGTGGTTTTGCCATCCCACGGTAAAAATCTCTATTATTCATCTTTTTGTAGTTTTTTCCATAAAGAAAAACAGTAGTGTCTCCTGACTGTTGTGACACAAAAATATATCTGTTGAAAATAGTCTTGTGTAGGCCCGACATCCCAGTGTGGTTTTGCAATTCCATGGGTCGCAAATCGCTATACTATCCAGTTTTGGACCTTTGGTATCTAAAAAAAAAGCAGTTTTACTGTGTCGCTCACTGTTCAGCCGCAAATATCTCTATTTAAAAAAGTGTGGTATACCCCAGTAAACAATAACTGTGGTTTTGCCATCCCATGGTAAAAAATCTCTATTATTCAGGTTTTGGTATATTTTGTGTAAAGAAAAACAGTAGTGTCTCCTGACTTTTGTGACACAAAAATATATCTGTTGAAAATAGTCTTGTGTAGGCCCGACATCCCAGTGTGGTTTCGCAGTTCCACGGGTCAAATCGCTGTACTATCCAGTTTTGGGCCTTTGGTATCTAAAAAAAAGCAGTTTGAGTGTGTCGCTCACTGTTCAGCCGCAAATATCTCTATTTAAAAAAGTGTGGTATACCCCAGTAAACAATAACTGTGGTTTTGCCATCCCACGGTAAAAAATCTCTATTATTCAGGTTTTGGTATATTTTCCGTAAAGAAAAACAGTAGTGTCTCCTGACTGTTGTGACACAAAAATATATCTGTTGAAAATAGTCTTGTGTAGGCCCGACATCGCAGTTTGGTTTCGCAGTTCCATGGTTCAAATCACTGTACTATCCAGTTTTGGGCCTTTGGTATCTAAAAAAAAAGCAGTTTGAGTGTGTCGCTCACTGTTCAGCCGCAAATATCTCTATTTTAAAAAGTGTAGTATAACCCAGTAAACAATAACTGTGGTTTTGCCATCCCACGGTAAAAAATCTCTATTATTCAGCTTTTGGTAGTTTTTTCCGTAAAGAAAAACAGTAGTGTCTCCTGACTGTTGTGAGACAAAAATATATCTGTTGAAAATAGTCTTGTGTAGGCCCGACATCCCAGTGTGGTTTCGCAGTTCCACGTGTCAAATCGCTGTACTATCCAGTTTTGGGCCTTTGGTATCTAAAAAAAAGCAGTTTGAGTGTGTCGCTCACTGTTCAGCCGCAAATATCTCTATTTAAAAAAGTGTGGTATACCCCAGTAAACAATAACTGTGGTTTTGCCATCCCACGGTAAAAAATCTCTATTATTCAGGTTTTGGTATATTTTCCGTAAAAAAAACCAGTAGTGTCTCCTGACTGTTGTGACACAAAAATATATCTGTTGAAAATAGTCTTGTGTAGGCCCGACATCCCAGTGTGGTTTCGCAGTTCCATGGGTCAAATCGCTGTACTATCCAGTTTTGGGCCTTTGGTAGCTAAAAAAAAAGCAGTTTGATTGTGTCGCTCACTGTTCAGCCGCAAATTTCTCTATTTAAAAAAGTGTTGTATACCCCAATAAACAATAACTGTGGTTTTGCCAACCCACGGTAAAAAATCTCTATTATTCAGGTTTTGGTATATTTTGTGTAAAGAAAAACAGTAGTGTCTCCTGACTGTTGTGACACAAAAATATATCTGTTGAAAATAGTCTTGTGTAGGCCCGACATCCCAGTGTGGTTTCGCAGTTCCACGTGTCAAATCGCTGTACTATCCAGTTTTGGGCCTTTGGTATCTAAAAAAAAGCAGTTTGAGTGTGTCGCTCACTGTTCAGCCGCAAATATCTCTATTTAAAAAAGTGTGGTATACCCCAGTAAACAATAACTGTGGTTTTGCCATCCCACGGTAAAAAATCTCTATTATTCAGCTTTTGGTAGTTTTTTCCATAAAGAAAAACAGTAGTGTCTCCTGACTGTTGTGACACAAAAATATATCTGTTGAAAATAGTCTTGTGTAGGTCCGACATCCCAGTGTGGTTTCACAGTTCAATGGGTCAAATCGCTGTACTATCCAGTTTGGGGCCTTTGGTATCTAAAAAAAAAGCAGTTTGAGTGTGTCGCTCACTGTTCAGCCGCAAATATCTCTATTTAAAAAAGTGTGGTATACCCCAGTAAACAATAACTGTGGTTTTGCCATCCCACGTAAAAAATCTCTATTATTCAGGTTTTGGTATATTTTCCGTAAAGAAAAACAGTAGTGTCTCCTGACTGTTGTGACACAAAAATATATCTGTTGAAAATAGTCTTGTGTAGGCCCGACATGCCAGTGTGGTTTCGCATTTCCACGGGTCAAATCGCTGTACTATCCAGTTTTGGGCCTTTGGTATCTTAAAAAAAAGCAGTTTGAGTATGTCGCTTACTGTTCAGCCGCAAATATCTCTATTTAAAAAAGTGTGGTATACCCCAGTAAACAATAACTGTGGTTTTGCCATCCCACGGTAAAATATCTCTATTATTCAGGTTTTGGTATATTTTCTGTAAAGAAAAACAGTAGTGTCTCCTGAGTGTTGTGACACAAAAATATATCTGTTGAAAATAGTCTTGTGTAGGCCCAACATCCCAGTGTGGTTTCGCAGTTCCACGGGTCAAATCGCTGTACTATCCAGTTTTGGGCCTTTGGTAGCTAAAAAAAAAGCAGTTTGATTGTGTCGCTCACTGTTCAGCCGCAAATTTCTCTATTTAAAAAAGTGTGGTATACCCCAGTAAACAATAACTGTGGTTTTGCCATCCCACGGTAAAAAATCTCTATAATTCAGGTTTTGGCATATTTTCTGTAAAGAAAAACAGTAGTGTCTCCTGACTGTTGTGACACAAAAATATATCTGTTGAAAATAGTCTTGTGTAGGCCCGACATCCCAGTGTGGTTTCGCAGTTCCACGGGTCAAATCGCTGTACTATCCAGTTTTGGGCCTTTGGTATCTTAAAAAAAAGCAGTTTGAGTGTGTCGCTCACTGTTCAGCCGCAAATATATCTATTTAAAAAAGTGTGGTATACCCCAGTAAACAATAACTGTGGTTTTGCCATCCCACGGTAAAAAAACTCTATTATTCAGGTTTTGGTATATTTTCCGTAAAGAAAAACAGTAGTGTCTCCAGACTGTTGTGACACAAAAATATATCTGTTGAAAATAGTCTTGTGCAGGCCCGACATCCCAGTGAGGTTTCGCAGTTCCACGGGTCAAATCGCTGTACTATCCAGTTTTGGACCTTTGGTATCTAAAAAAAAAGCAGTTTGAGTGTGTCGCTCACTGTTCAGCCGCAAATTTCTCTATTTAAAAAAGTGTGGTATACCCCAGTAAACAATAACTGTGGTTTTGCCATCACACGGTAAAAAATCTCTATTATTCAGGTTTTGGTATATTTTCTGTAAAGAAAAACAGTAGTGTCTCCTGACTGTTGTGACACAAAAATGTATCTGTTGAAAATAGTCTTGTGTAGGCCCGACATCCCAGTGTGGTTTCGCAGTTCAATGGGTCAAATCGCTGTACTATCCAGTTTTGGGCCTTTGGTATCTAAAAAAAAGCAGTTTGAGTGTGTCTCTAACTGTTCAGCCGCAAATATCTCTATTTAAAAAAGTGTGGTATACCCCAGTAAACAATAACTGTGGTTTTGCCATCCCACGGTAAAAAATCTCTATTATTCAGGTTTTGGTATATTTTCCGTAAAGAAAAACAGTAGTGTCTACTAACTGTTGTGACACAAAAATATATCTGTTGAAAATAGTCTTGTGTAGGCCCGACATCCCAGTGTGGTTTCGCAGTTCCACGGGTCAAATCGCTGTACTATCCAGTTTTGGGCCTTTGGTATCTAAAAAAAAAGCAGTTTGAGTGTGTCGCTCACTGTTCAGCCGCAAATATCTCTATTTAAAAAAGTGTGGTATACCCCAGTAAACAATAACTGTGGTTTTGCCATCCCACGGTAAAAAAACTCTATTATTCAGGTTTTGGTATATTTTCCGTAAAGAAAAACAGTAGTGTCTCCAGACTGTTGTGACACAAAAATATATCTGTTGAAAATAGTCTTGTGCAGGCTCGACATCCCAGTGTGGTTTCGCAGTTCCACGGGTCAAATCGCTGTACTATCCAGTTTTGGACCTTTGGTATCTAAAAAAAAAGCAGTTTGAGTGTGTCGCTCACTGTTCAGCCGCAAATTTCTCTATTTAAAAAAGTGTGGTATACCCCAGTAAACAATAACTGTGATTTTGCCATCCCATGGTAAAAAATCTCTATTATTCAGGTTTTGGTATATTTTCCGTAAAGAAAAACAGTAGTGTCTCCTGACTGTTGTGACGCAAAAATATATCTGTTGAAAATAGTCTTGTGTAGGCCCAACATCCCAGTGTGGTTTCGCAGTTCCACGGGTCAAATCGCTGTACTATCCAGTTTTGGGCCTTTGGTAGCTAAAAAAAAAGCAGTTTGATTGTGTCGCTCACTGTTCAGCTGCAAATTTCTCTATTTAAAAAAGTGTGGTATACCCCAGTAAACAATAACTGTGGTTTTGCCATCCCACGGTAAAAAATCTCTATTATTCAGCTTTTGGTAGTTTTTTCCGTAAAGAAAAACAGTAGTGTCTCCTGACTGTTGTGACACAAAGATATATCTGTTGAAAATAGTCTTGTGTAGGTCCGACATCCCAGTGTGGTTTCGCAGTTCCACGTGTCAAATCACTGTATTATCCAGTTTTAGGCCTTTGGTATCTAAAAAAAAAGCAGTTTGAGTGTGTCGCTCACTGTTCAGCTGCAAATATCTCTATTTAAAAAAGTGTGGTATACCCCAGTAAACAATAACTGTGGTTTTGCCATCCCAATGTAAAAAATCAGTAGTATTCAGCTTTTGGTAGTTTTTTCCGTAAAGAAAAACAGTAGTGTCTCCTGACTGTTGTGACACAAAAATATATCTGTTGAAAATAGTCTTGTGTAGGCCCGACATCCCAGTGTGGTTTCGCAGTTCCATGGGTCAAATCGCTGTACTATCCAGTTTTTTGCCTTTGGTATCTAAAAAAAAAGCAGTTTGAGTGTGTCGCTCACTGTTCAGCCGCAAATATCTCTATTTTAAAAAGTGTGGTACACCCCAGTAAACAATAACTGTGGTTTTGCCATCCCACGGTAAAAATCTCTATTATTCATCTTTTTGTAGTTTTTTCCATAAAGAAAAACAGTAGTGTCTCCTGACTGTTGTGAGACAAAAATATATCTGTTGAAAATAGTCTTGTGTAGGCCCGACATCCCAGTGTGGTTTTGCAATTCCATGGGTCGCAAATCGCTATACTATCCAGTTTTGGACCTTTGGTATCTAAAAAAAAAGCAGTTTTACTGTGTCGCTCACTGTTCAGCCGCAAATATCTCTATTTAAAAAAGTGTGGTATACCCCAGTAAACAATAACTGTGGTTTTGCCATCCCATGGTAAAAAATCTCTATTATTCAGGTTTTGGTATATTTTGTGTAAAGAAAAACAGTAGTGTCTCCTGACTTTTGTGACACAAAAATATATCTGTTGAAAATAGTCTTGTGTAGGCCCGACATCCCAGTGTGGTTTCGCAGTTCCACGGGTCAAATCGCTGTACTATCCAGTTTTGGGCCTTTGGTATCTAAAAAAAAGCAGTTTGAGTGTGTCGCTCACTGTTCAGCCGCAAATATCTCTATTTAAAAAAGTGTGGTATACCCCAGTAAACAATAACTGTGGTTTTGCCATCCCACGGTAAAAAATCTCTATTATTCAGCTTTTGGTAGTTTTTTCCATAAAGAAAAACAGTAGTGTCTCCTGACTGTTGTGACACAAAGATATATCTGTTGAAAATAGTCTTGTGTAGGTCCGACATCCCAGTGTGGTTTCGCAGTTCCACGTGTCAAATCACTGTATTATCCAGTTTTAGGCCTTTGGTATCTAAAAAAAAAGCAGTTTGAGTGTGTCGCTCACTGTTCAGCTGCAAATATCTCTATTTAAAAAAGTGTGGTATACCCCAGTAAACAATAACTGTGGTTTTGCCATCCCAATGTAAAAAATCAGTAGTATTCAGCTTTTGGTAGTTTTTTCCGTAAAGAAAAACAGTAGTGTCTCCTGACTGTTGTGACACAAAAATATATCTGTTGAAAATAGTCTTGTGTAGGCCCGACATCCCAGTGTGGTTTCGCAGTTCCATGGGTCAAATCGCTGTACTATCCAGTTTTTTGCCTTTGGTATCTAAAAAAAAAGCAGTTTGAGTGTGTCGCTCACTGTTCAGCCGCAAATATCTCTATTTTAAAAAGTGTGGTACACCCCAGTAAACAATAACTGTGGTTTTGCCATCCCACGGTAAAAATCTCTATTATTCATCTTTTTGTAGTTTTTTCCATAAAGAAAAACAGTAGTGTCTCCTGACTGTTGTGACACAAAAATATATCTGTTGAAAATAGTCTTGTGTAGGCCCGACATCCCAGTGTGGTTTTGCAATTCCATGGGTCGCAAATCGCTATACTATCCAGTTTTGGACCTTTGGTATCTAAAAAAAAAGCAGTTTTACTGTGTCGCTCACTGTTCAGCCGCAAATATCTCTATTTAAAAAAGTGTGGTATACCCCAGTAAACAATAACTGTGGTTTTGCCATCCCATGGTAAAAAATCTCTATTATTCAGGTTTTGGTATATTTTGTGTAAAGAAAAACAGTAGTGTCTCCTGACTTTTGTGACACAAAAATATATCTGTTGAAAATAGTCTTGTGTAGGACCGACATCCCAGTGTGGTTTCGCAGTTCCACGGGTCAAATCGCTGTACTATCCAGTTTTGGGCCTTTGGTATCTAAAAAAAAGCAGTTTGAGTGTGTCGCTCACTGTTCAGCCGCAAATATCTCTATTTAAAAAAGTGTGGTATACCCCAGTAAACAATAACTGTGGTTTTGCCATCCCACGGTAAAAAATCTCTATTATTCAGGTTTTGGTATATTTTCCGTAAAGAAAAACAGTAGTGTCTCCTGACTGTTGTGACACAAAAATATATCTGTTGAAAATAGTCTTGTGTAGGCCCGACATCGCAGTTTGGTTTCGCAGTTCCATGGTTCAAATCACTGTACTATCCAGTTTTGGGCCTTTGGTATCTAAAAAAAAAGCAGTTTGAGTGTGTCGCTCACTGTTCAGCCGCAAATATCTCTATTTTAAAAAGTGTAGTATAACCCAGTAAACAATAACTGTGGTTTTGCCATCCCACGGTAAAAAATCTCTATTATTCAGCTTTTGGTAGTTTTTTCCGTAAAGAAAAACAGTAGTGTCTCCTGACTGTTGTGAGACAAAAATATATCTGTTGAAAATAGTCTTGTGTAGGCCCGACATCCCAGTGTGGTTTCGCAGTTCCACGTGTCAAATCGCTGTACTATCCAGTTTTGGGCCTTTGGTATCTAAAAAAAAGCAGTTTGAGTGTGTCGCTCACTGTTCAGCCGCAAATATCTCTATTTAAAAAAGTGTGGTATACCCCAGTAAACAATAACTGTGGTTTTGCCATCCCACGGTAAAAAATCTCTATTATTCAGGTTTTGGTATATTTTCCGTAAAAAAAACCAGTAGTGTCTCCTGACTGTTGTGACACAAAAATATATCTGTTGAAAATAGTCTTGTGTAGGCCCGACATCCCAGTGTGGTTTCGCAGTTCCACGGGTCAAATCGCTGTACTATCCAGTTTTGGGCCTTTGGTAGCTAAAAAAAAAGCAGTTTGATTGTGTCGCTCACTGTTCAGCCGCAAATTTCTCTATTTAAAAAAGTGTTGTATACCCCAATAAACAATAACTGTGGTTTTGCCAACCCACGGTAAAAAATCTCTATTATTCAGGTTTTGGTATATTTTGTGTAAAGAAAAACAGTAGTGTCTCCTGACTGTTGTGACACAAAAATATATCTGTTGAAAATAGTCTTGTGTAGGCCCGACATCCCAGTGTGGTTTCGCAGTTCCACGTGTCAAATCGCTGTACTATCCAGTTTTGGGCCTTTGGTATCTAAAAAAAAGCAGTTTGAGTGTGTCGCTCACTGTTCAGCCGCAAATATCTCTATTTAAAAAAGTGTGGTATACCCCAGTAAACAATAACTGTGGTTTTGCCATCCCACGGTAAAAAATCTCTATTATTCAGCTTTTGGTAGTTTTTTCCATAAAGAAAAACAGTAGTGTCTCCTGACTGTTGTGACACAAAAATATATCTGTTGAAAATAGTCTTGTGTAGGTCCGACATCCCAGTGTGGTTTCACAGTTCAATGGGTCAAATCGCTGTACTATCCAGTTTGGGGCCTTTGGTATCTAAAAAAAAAGCAGTTTGAGTGTGTCGCTCACTGTTCAGCCGCAAATATCTCTATTTAAAAAAGTGTGGTATACCCCAGTAAACAATAACTGTGGTTTTGCCATCCCACGTAAAAAATCTCTATTATTCAGGTTTTGGTATATTTTCCGTAAAGAAAAACAGTAGTGTCTCCTGACTGTTGTGACACAAAAATATATCTGTTGAAAATAGTCTTGTGTAGGCCCGACATGCCAGTGTGGTTTCGCATTTCCACGGGTCAAATCGCTGTACTATCCAGTTTTGGGCCTTTGGTATCTTAAAAAAAAGCAGTTTGAGTATGTCGCTTACTGTTCAGCCGCAAATATCTCTATTTAAAAAAGTGTGGTATACCCCAGTAAACAATAACTGTGGTTTTGCCATCCCACGGTAAAATATCTCTATTATTCAGGTTTTGGTATATTTTCTGTAAAGAAAAACAGTAGTGTCTCCTGAGTGTTGTGACACAAAAATATATCTGTTGAAAATAGTCTTGTGTAGGCCCAACATCCCAGTGTGGTTTCGCAGTTCCACGGGTCAAATCGCTGTACTATCCAGTTTTGGGCCTTTGGCAGCTAAAAAAAAAGCAGTTTGATTGTGTCGCTCACTGTTCAGCCGCAAATTTCTCTATTTAAAAAAGTGTGGTATACCCCAGTAAACAATAACTGTGGTTTTGCCATCCCACGGTAAAAAATCTCTATAATTCAGGTTTTGGCATATTTTCTGTAAAGAAAAACAGTAGTGTCTCCTGACTGTTGTGACACAAAAATATATCTGTTGAAAATAGTCTTGTGTAGGCCCGACATCCCAGTGTGGTTTCGCAGTTCCACGGGTCAAATCGCTGTACTATCCAGTTTTGGGCCTTTGGTATCTTAAAAAAAAGCAGTTTGAGTGTGTCGCTCACTGTTCAGCCGCAAATATATCTATTTAAAAAAGTGTGGTATACCCCAGTAAACAATAACTGTGGTTTTGCCATCCCACGGTAAAAAAACTCTATTATTCAGGTTTTGGTATATTTTCCGTAAAGAAAAACAGTAGTGTCTCCAGACTGTTGTGACACAAAAATATATCTGTTGAAAATAGTCTTGTGCAGGCCCGACATCCCAGTGAGGTTTCGCAGTTCCACGGGTCAAATCGCTGTACTATCCAGTTTTGGACCTTTGGTATCTAAAAAAAAAGCAGTTTGAGTGTGTCGCTCACTGTTCAGCCGCAAATTTCTCTATTTAAAAAAGTGTGGTATACCCCAGTAAACAATAACTGTGGTTTTGCCATCACACGGTAAAAAATCTCTATTATTCAGGTTTTGGTATATTTTCTGTAAAGAAAAACAGTAGTGTCTCCTGACTGTTGTGACACAAAAATATATCTGTTGAAAATAGTCTTGTGTAGGCCCGACATCCCAGTGTGGTTTCGCAGTTCAATGGGTCAAATCGCTGTACTATCCAGTTTTGGGCCTTTGGTATCTAAAAAAAAGCAGTTTGAGTGTGTCTCTAACTGTTCAGCCGCAAATATCTCTATTTAAAAAAGTGTGGTATACCCCAGTAAACAATAACTGTGGTTTTGCCATCCCACGGTAAAAAATCTCTATTATTCAGGTTTTGGTATATTTTCCGTAAAGAAAAACAGTAGTGTCTACTAACTGTTGTGACACAAAAATATATCTGTTGAAAATAGTCTTGTGTAGGCCCGACATCCCAGTGTGGTTTCGCAGTTCCACGGGTCAAATCGCTGTACTATCCAGTTTTGGGCCTTTGGTATCTAAAAAAAAAGCAGTTTGAGTGTGTCGCTCACTGTTCAGCCGCAAATATCTCTATTTAAAAAAGTGTGGTATACCCCAGTAAACAATAACTGTGGTTTTGCCATCCCACGGTAAAAAAACTCTATTATTCAGGTTTTGGTATATTTTCCGTAAAGAAAAACAGTAGTGTCTCCAGACTGTTGTGACACAAAAATATATCTGTTGAAAATAGTCTTGTGCAGGCTCGACATCCCAGTGTGGTTTCGCAGTTCCACGGGTCAAATCGCTGTACTATCCAGTTTTGGACCTTTGGTATCTAAAAAAAAAGCAGTTTGAGTGTGTCGCTCACTGTTCAGCCGCAAATTTCTCTATTTAAAAAAGTGTGGTATACCCCAGTAAACAATAACTGTGATTTTGCCATCCCATGGTAAAAAATCTCTATTATTCAGGTTTTGGTATATTTTCCGTAAAGAAAAACAGTAGTGTCTCCTGACTGTTGTGACGCAAAAATATATCTGTTGAAAATAGTCTTGTGTAGGCCCAACATCCCAGTGTGGTTTCGCAGTTCCACGGGTCAAATCGCTGTACTATCCAGTTTTGGGCCTTTGGTAGCTAAAAAAAAAGCAGTTTGATTGTGTCGCTCACTGTTCAGCTGCAAATTTCTCTATTTAAAAAAGTGTGGTATACCCCAGTAAACAATAACTGTGGTTTTGCCATCCCACGGTAAAAAATCTCTATTATTCAGCTTTTGGTAGTTTTTTCCGTAAAGAAAAACAGTAGTGTCTCCTGACTGTTGTGACACAAAGATATATCTGTTGAAAATAGTCTTGTGTAGGTCCGACATCCCAGTGTGGTTTCGCAGTTCCACGTGTCAAATCACTGTATTATCCAGTTTTAGGCCTTTGGTATCTAAAAAAAAAGCAGTTTGAGTGTGTCGCTCACTGTTCAGCTGCAAATATCTCTATTTAAAAAAGTGTGGTATACCCCAGTAAACAATAACTGTGGTTTTGCCATCCCAATGTAAAAAATCAGTAGTATTCAGCTTTTGGTAGTTTTTTCCGTAAAGAAAAACAGTAGTGTCTCCTGACTGTTGTGACATAAAAATATATCTGTTGAAAATAGTCTTGTGTAGGCCCGACATCCCAGTGTGGTTTCGCAGTTCCATGGGTCAAATCGCTGTACTATCCAGTTTTTTGCCTTTGGTATCTAAAAAAAAAGCAGTTTGAGTGTGTCGCTCACTGTTCAGCCGCAAATATCTCTATTTTAAAAAGTGTGGTACACCCCAGTAAACAATAACTGTGGTTTTGCCATCCCACGGTAAAAATCTCTATTATTCATCTTTTTGTAGTTTTTTCCATAAAGAAAAACAGTAGTGTCTCCTGACTGTTGTGACACAAAAATATATCTGTTGAAAATAGTCTTGTGTAGGCCCGACATCCCAGTGTGGTTTTGCAATTCCATGGGTCGCAAATCGCTATACTATCCAGTTTTGGACCTTTGGTATCTAAAAAAAAAGCAGTTTTACTGTGTCGCTCACTGTTCAGCCGCAAATATCTCTATTTAAAAAAGTGTGGTATACCCCAGTAAACAATAACTGTGGTTTTGCCATCCCATGGTAAAAAATCTCTATTATTCAGGTTTTGGTATATTTTGTGTAAAGAAAAACAGTAGTGTCTCCTGACTTTTGTGACACAAAAATATATCTGTTGAAAATAGTCTTGTGTAGGCCCGACATCCCAGTGTGGTTTCGCAGTTCCACGGGTCAAATCGCTGTACTATCCAGTTTTGGGCCTTTGGTATCTAAAAAAAAGCAGTTTGAGTGTGTCGCTCACTGTTCAGCCGCAAATATCTCTATTTAAAAAAGTGTGGTATACCCCAGTAAACAATAACTGTGGTTTTGCCATCCCACGGTAAAAAATCTCTATTATTCAGGTTTTGGTATATTTTCCGTAAAGAAAAACAGTAGTGTCTCCTGACTGTTGTGACACAAAAATATATCTGTTGAAAATAGTCTTGTGTAGGCCCGACATCGCAGTTTGGTTTCGCAGTTCCATGGTTCAAATCACTGTACTATCCAGTTTTGGGCCTTTGGTATCTAAAAAAAAAGCAGTTTGAGTGTGTCGCTCACTGTTCAGCCGCAAATATCTCTATTTTAAAAAGTGTAGTATAACCCAGTAAACAATAACTGTGGTTTTGCCAACCCACGGTAAAAAATCTCTATTATTCAGGTTTTGGTATATTTTGTGTAAAGAAAAACAGTAGTGTCTCCTGACTGTTGTGACACAAAAATATATCTGTTGAAAATAGTCTTGTGTAGGCCCGACATCCCAGTGTGGTTTCGCAGTTCCACGTGTCAAATCGCTGTACTATCCAGTTTTGGGCCTTTGGTATCTAAAAAAAAGCAGTTTGAGTGTGTCGCTCACTGTTCAGCCGCAAATATCTCTATTTAAAAAAGTGTGGTATACCCCAGTAAACAATAACTGTGGTTTTGCCATCCCACGGTAAAAAATCTCTATTATTCAGCTTTTGGTAGTTTTTTCCATAAAGAAAAACAGTAGTGTCTCCTGACTGTTGTGACACAAAAATATATCTGTTGAAAATAGTCTTGTGTAGGTCCGACATCCCAGTGTGGTTTCACAGTTCAATGGGTCAAATCGCTGTACTATCCAGTTTGGGGCCTTTGGTATCTAAAAAAAAAGCAGTTTGAGTGTGTCGCTCACTGTTCAGCCGCAAATATCTCTATTTAAAAAAGTGTGGTATACCCCAGTAAACAATAACTGTGGTTTTGCCATCCCACGTAAAAAATCTCTATTATTCAGGTTTTGGTATATTTTCCGTAAAGAAAAACAGTAGTGTCTCCTGACTGTTGTGACACAAAAATATATCTGTTGAAAATAGTCTTGTGTAGGCCCGACATCCCAGTTTGGTTTCGCAGTTCCATGGTTCAAATCACTGTACTATCCAGTTTTGGGCCTTTGGTATCTAAAAAAAAAGCAGTTTGAGTGTGTCGCTCACTGTTCAGCCGCAAATATCTCTATTTTAAAAAGTGTAGTATAACCCAGTAAACAATAACTGTGGTTTTGCCATCCCACGGTAAAAAATCTCTATTATTCAGCTTTTGGTAGTTTTTTCCGTAAAGAAAAACAGTAGTGTCTCCTGACTGTTGTGACACAAAAATATATCTGTTGAAAATAGTCTTGTGTAGGCCCGACATCCCAGTGTGGTTTCGCAGTTCCACGTGTCAAATCGCTGTACTATCCAGTTTTGGGCCTTTGGTATCTAAAAAAAAGCAGTTTGAGTGTGTCGCTCACTGTTCAGCCGCAAATATCTCTATTTAAAAAAGTGTGGTATACCCCAGTAAACAATAACTGTGGTTTTGCCATCCCACGGTAAAAAATCTCTATTATTCAGGTTTTGGTATATTTTCCGTAAAAAAAACCAGTAGTGTCTCCTGACTGTTGTGACACAAAAATATATCTGTTGAAAATAGTCTTGTGTAGGCCCGACATCCCAGTGTGGTTTCGCAGTTCCACGGGTCAAATCGCTGGACTATCCAGTTTTGGGCCTTTGGTAGCTAAAAAAAAAGCAGTTTGATTGTGTCGCTCACTGTTCAGCCGCAAATTTCTCTATTTAAAATAGTGTGGTATACCCCAGTAAACAATAACTGTGGTTTTGCCATCCCACGGTAAAAAATCTCTATTATTCAGCTTTTGGTAGTTTTTTCCGTAAAGAAAAACAGTAGTGTCTCCTGACTGTTGTGACACAAAAATATATCTGTTGAAAATAGTCTTGTGTAGGCCCAACATCCCAGTGTGGTTTCGCAGTTCCATGGGTCAAATCGCTGTACTGTCCAGTTTTGGGCCTTTGGTATCTAAAAAAAAGCAGTTTGAGTGTGTCGCTCACTGTTCAGCCGCACATATCTCTATTTAAATAAGTGTGGTATACCCAAGTAAACAATAACTGTAGTTTTGCCATCCCACGGTAAAAAATCTCTATTATTCAGCTTTTGGTAGTTTTTTCCGTAAAGAAAAACAAAAGTGTCTCCTGACTGTTGTGACACAAAAATATATCTGCTGAAAATAGTCTTGTGTAGGCCCGACATCCCAGTGTGGTTTCGCAATTCCATGGGTCTCAAATCGCTATACTATCCAGTTTTGGACCTTTGGTATCTAAAAAAAAAGCAGTTTTAGTGTGTCGCTCACTGTTCAGCCGCAAATATCTCTATTTAAAAAAGTGTGGTATACCCCAGTAAACAATAACTGTGGTTTTGCCATCCCACGGTAAAAAATCTCTATTATTCAGGTTTTGGTATATTTTGTGTAAAGAAAAACAGTAGTGTCTCCTGACTGTTGTGACACAAAAATATATCTGTTGAAAATAGTCTTGTGTAGGCCCGACATCCCAGTGTGGTTTCGCAGTTCCACGGGTCAAATCGCTGTACTATCCAGTTTTGGGCCTTTGGTATCTAAAAAAAAGCAGTTTGAGTGTGTCGCTCACTGTTCAGCCGCAAATATCTCTATTTAAAAAAGTGTGGTATACCCCAGTAAACAATAACTGTGGTTTTGCCATCCCACGGTAAAAAATCTCTATTATTCAGCTTTTGGTAGTTTTTTCCATAAAGAAAAACAGTAGTGTCTCCTGACTGTTGTGACACAAAAATATATCTGTTGAAAATAGTCTTGTGTAGGCCCGACATCCCAGTGTGGTTTTGCAGTTCCACGGGTCAAATCGCTGTACTATCCAGTTTTGGGCCTTTGGTATCTAAAAAAAAAGCAGTTTGAGTGTGTCGCTCACTGTTCAGCCGCAAATATCTCTATTTAAAAAAGTGTGGTATACCCCAGTAAACAATAACTGTGGTTTTGCCATCCCACGGTAAAAAATCTCTATTATTCAGGTTTTGGTATATTTTGTGTAAAGAAAAACAGTAGTGTCTCCTGACTCTTGTGACACAAAAATATATCTGTTGAAAATAGTCTTGTGTAGGCCCGACATCCCAGTGTGGTTTCGCAGTTCCACGGGTCAAATCGCTGTACTATCCAGTTTTGGGCCTTTGGTATCTAAAAAAAAGCAGTTTGAGTGTGTCGCTCACTGTTCAGCCGCAAATATCTCTATTTAAAAAAGTGTGGTATACCCCAGTAAACAATAACTGTGGTTTTGCCATCCCACGGTAAAAAATCTCTATTATTCAGCTTTTGGTAGTTTTTTCCATAAAGAAAAACAGTAGTGTCTCCTGACTGTTGTGACACAAAAATATATCTGTTGAAAATAGTCTTGTGTAGGCCCGACATCCCAGTGTGGTTTTGCAGTTCCACGGGTCAAATCGCTGTACTATCCAGTTTTGGGCCTTTGGTATCTAAAAAAAAAGCAGTTTGAGTGTGTCGCTCACTGTTCAGCCGCAAATATCTCTATTTAAAAAAGTGTGGTATACCCCAGTAAACAATAACTGTGGTTTTGCCATCTCACGGTAAAAAATCTCTTTTATTCAGGTTTTTTTATATATTCTGTAAAGAAAAACAGTAGTGTCTCCTGACTGTTGTGACACAAAAATATATCTGTTGAAAATAGTCTTGTGTAGGTCCGACATCCCAGTGTGGTTTCACAGTTCAATGGGTCAAATCGCTGTACTATCCAGTTTTGGGCCTTTGGTATCTAAAAAAAAAGCAGTTTGAGTGTGTCGCTCACTGTTCAGCCGCAAATATCTCTATTTTAAAAAGTGTGGTATACCCCAGTAAACAATAACTGTGGTTTTGCCATCCCACTGTAAAAAATCAGTATTATTCAGCTTTTGGTAGTTTTTTCCGTAAAGAAAAACAGTAGTGTCTCCTGACTGTTGTGACACAAAAATATATCTGTTGAAAATAGTCTTGTGTAGGCCCGACATCCCAGTGTGGTTTCGCAGTTCCACGTGTCAAATCGCTGTACTATCCAGTTTTGGGCCTTTGGTATCTAAAAAAAAGCAGTTTGAGTGTGTCGCTCACTGTGAAGCCACAAATATCTCTATTTAAAAAAGTGTGGCATACCCCAGTAAACAATAACTGTGGTTTTGCCATCCCACGGTAAAAAATCTCTATTATTCAGGTTTTGGTATATTTTCCGTAAAAAAAACCAGTAGTGTCTCCTGACTGTTGTGACACAAAAATATATCTGTTGAAAATAGTCTTGTGTAGGCCCGACATCCCAGTGTGGTTTCGCAGTTCCACAGGTCAAATCGCTGTACTATCCAGTTTTGGGCCTTTGGTATCTAAAAAAAAGCAGTTTGAGTGTGTCGCTCACTGTTCAGCCGCAAATATCTCGATTTAAAAAAGTGTGGTATACCCCAGTAAACAATAACTGTGGTTTTGCCATCTCATGGTAAAAAATCTCTATTTATCAGGTTTTGGTATATTTTCTGTAAAGAAAAACAGTAGTGTCTCCTGACTGTTGTGACACAAAAATATATCTGTTGAAAATAGTCTTGTGTAGGCCCGACATCCCAGTGTGGTTTCGCAGTCCAATGGGTCAAATCGCTGTACTATCCAGTTTTGGGCCTTTGGTATCTAAAAAAAAAAGCAGTTTGATTGTGTAGCTCACTGTTCAGCTGCAAATTTCTCTATTTAAAAAAGTGTGGTATACCCCAGTAAACAATAACTGTGGTTTTGCCATCCCACTGTAAAAAATCTCTATTATTCAGTTTTTGGTAGTTTTTTCCGTAAAGAAAAACAGTAGTGTCTCCTGACTGTTGTGACACAAAAATATATCTGTTGAAAATAGTCTTGTGTAGGCCCGACATCCCAGTGTGGTTTTGCAGTTCCACGGGTCAAATCGCTGTGCTATCTAGTTTTGGGACTTTGGTATCTAAAAAAAAAGCAGTTTGAGTGTGTCGCTCACTGTTCAGCCGCAAATATCTCGATTTAAAAAAGTGTGGTATACCCCAGTAAACAATAACTGTGGTTTTGCCATCCCACGGTAAAAAATCTCTATTATTCAGGTTTTGGTAGTTTTTTCCGTAAAGAAAAACAGTAGTGTCTCCTGACTATTGTGACACAAAAATATATCTGTTGAAAATAGTCTTGTGTAGGCCCGACATCCCAGTGTGGTTTCGCAGTTCCACAGGTCAAATCGCTGTACTATCCAGTTTTGGGCCTTTGGTATCTAAAAAAAAAGCAGTTTGAGTGTGTCGCTCACTGTTCAGCCGCAAATATCTCTATTTTAAAAAGTGTGGTATAGCCCAGTAAACAATAACTGTGGTTTTGCCATCCCACTGTAAAAAATCAGTATTATTCAGCTTTTGGTAGTTTTTTCCGTAAAGAAAAACAGTAGTGTCTCCTGACTGTTGTGACACAAAAATATATCTGTTGAAAATAGTCTTGTGTAGGCCCGACATCCCAGTGTGGTTTCGCAGTTCCATGGGTCAAATCGCTGTACTATCCAGTTTTGTGCCTTTGGTATCTTAAAAAACAAGCAGTTTGAGTTTGTCGCTCACTGTTCAGCCGCAAATATCTCTATTTAAAAAAGTGTGGTATACCCCAGTAAACAATAACTGTGGTTTTGCCATCCCACGGTAAAAAATCTCTGTTATTCAGGTTTTGGTATATTTTCCGTAAAGAAAAACAGTAGTGTCTCCTGACTGTTGTGACACAAAAATATATCTGTTGAAAATAGTCTTGTGTACGCCCGACATCCCAGTGTGGTTTCGCAGTTCCACGGGTCAAATCGCTGTACTATCCAGTTTTGGTCCTTTGGTATCTAAAAAAAAAGCAGTTTGAGTGTGTCGCTCACTGTTCAGCCGCAAATATCTCTATTTAAAAAAGTGTGGTATACCCCAGTAAACAATAACTGTGGTTTTGCCATCCCACGGTAAAAAATCTCTATTATTCAGCTTTTGGTAGTTTTTTCCGTAAAGAAAAACAGTAGTGTCTCCTGACTGTTGTGACACAAAAATATATCTGTTGAAAATAGTCTTGTGTAGGCCCAACATCCCAGTGTGGTTTCGCAGTTCCATGCGTCAAATTTCTGTACTATCCAGCTTTGGGCCTTTGGTATCTAAATAAAAAGCAGTTTGAGTTCACTGTTCAGCCGCAAATATCTATATTTAAAAAAGTGTGGTATACCCCAGTAAACAATAACTGTGGTTTTGCCATCCCACGGCAAAAAATCTCTATTATTCAGCTTTTGGTAGTTTTTTCCGTAAAGAAAAACAGTAGTGTCTCCTGACTGTTGTGACACAAAAATATATCTGTTGAAAATAGTCTTGTGCAGGCCCGACATCCCAGTGTGGTTTCGCAGTTCCATGGGTCAAATCGCTGTACTATCCAGTTTTGGGCCTTTGGTATCTAAAAAAAAAGCAGTTTGAGTGTGTCGCTCACTGTTCAGCCGCAAATATCTCTATTTAAAAAAGTGTGGCATACCCCAGTAAACAATAACTGTGGTTTTGCCATCCCACGGTAAAAAATCTCTATTATTCAGGTTTTGGTATATTTTCCGTAAAGAAAAACAGTAGTGTCTCCTGACTGTTGTGACACAAAAATATATCTGTTGAAAATAGTCTTGTGTAGGCCCGACATCCCAGTGTGGTTTCGCAGTTCCACAGGTCAAATCGCTGTACTATCCAGTTTTGGGCCTTTGGTATCTAAAAAAAAGCAGTTTGAGTGTGTCGCTCACTGTTCAGCCACAAATATCTCTATTTAAAAAAGTGTGGTATACCCCAGTAAACAATAACTGTGGTTTTGCCATCCCATGGTAAAAAATCTCTATTATTCAGCTTTTGGTAGTTTTTTCCGTAAAGAAATACAGTAGTGTCTCCTGACTGTTGTGACACAAAAATATATCTGTTGAAAATAGTCTTGTGTAGTCCCGACATCCCAGTGTGGTTTCGCAGTTCAATGGGTCAAATCGCTGTACTATCCAGTTTTGGGCCTTTGGTATCCAAAAAAAAAGCAGTTTGAGTGTGTCGCTCACTGTTCAGCCGCAAATATCTCTATTTAAAAAAGTGTGGTATACCCCAGTAAACAATAACTGTGGTTTTGCCATCCCACGGTAAAAAAGCTCTATTATTCAGGTTTTGGTATATTTTCCGTAAAGAAAAACATTAGTGTCTCCTGACTTTTGTGACACAAAAATATATCTGTTGAAAATAGTCTTGTGTAGGCCCAACATCCCAGTGTGTTTTCGCAGTTCCACGGGTCAAATCGCTGTACTATCCAGTTTTGGGCCTTTGGTATCTAAAAAAAAAGCAGTTTGAGTGTGTCGCTCACTGTTCAGCCGCAAATATCTCTATTTAAAAAAGTGTGGTATACCCCAGTAAACAATAACTGTGGTTTTGCCATCCCACGGTAAAAAATCTCTATTATTCAGCTTTTGGTATTTTTTTCCGTAAAGAAAAACAGTAGTGTCTCCTGACTGTTGTGACACAAAGATATATCTGTTGAAAATAGTCTTGTGTAGGTCCGACATCCCAGTGTGGTTTCGCAGTTCCACGTGTCAAATCACTGTATTATCCAGTTTTGGGCCTTTGGTATCTAAAAAAAAAGCAGTTTGAGTGTGTTGCTCACTGTTCAGCTGCAAATATCTCTATTTAAAAAAGTGTGGTATACCCCAGTAAACAATAACTGTAGTTTTGCCATCCCACTGTAAAAAATCAGTATTATTCAGCTTTTGGTAGTTTTTTCCGTAAAGAAAAACAGTAGTGTCTCCTGACTGTTGTGACACAAAAATATATCTGTTGAAAATAGTCTTGTGTAGGCACAACATCCCAGTGTGGTTTCGCAGTTCCATGGGTCAAATCGCTGTACTATCCAGTTTTGTGCCTTTGGTATCTAAAAAAAAGCAGTTTGAGTGTGTCGCTCACTGTTCAGCCGCAAATATCTCTATTTAAAAAAGTGTGGTATACCCCAGTAAACAATAACTGTGGTTTTGCCATCCCACGGTAAAAAATCTCTATTATTCAGCTTTTGGTAGTTTTTTCCGTAAATAAAAACAATAGTATCTCCTGACTGTTGTGACACAAAAATATATCTGTTGAAAATAGTCTTGTGTAGGCCCGACATCCCAGTGTGGTTTCGCAGTTCCATGGGTCAAATCGCTGTACTATCCAGTTTTGGGCCTTTGGTATCTAAAAAAAAAGCAGTTTGAGTGTGTCGCTTACTGTTCAGCCGCACATATCTCTATTTTAAAAAGTGTGGTACACCCCAGTAAACAATAACTGTGGTTTTGCCATCCCATGGTAAAAATCTCTATTATTCATCTTTTTGTAGTTTTTTCCATAAAGAAAAACAGTAGTGTCTCCTGACTGTTGTGACACAAAAATATATCTGTTGAAAATAGTCTTCTGTAGGCCCGACATCCCAGTGTGGTTTCGCAGGTCCACGGGTCAAATCGCTGTACTATCCAGTTTTGGGCCTTTGGTATCTTAAAAAAAGCAGTTTGAGTGTGTCGCTCACTGTTCAGCCGCAAATATCTCTATTTAAATAAGTGTGGTATACCCAAGTAAACAATAACTGTAGTTTTGCCATCCCACGGTAAAAAATCTCTATTATTCAGCTTTTGGTAGTTTTTTCCGTAAAAAAAAACAAAAGTGTCTCCTGACTGTTGTGACACAAAAATATATCTGCTGAAAATAGTCTTGTGTAGGCCCGACATCCCAGTGTGGTTTCGCAATTCCATGGGTCTCAAATCGCTGTACTATCCAGTTTTGGATCTTTGGTATCTAAAAAAAAAGCAGTTTGAGTGTGTCGCTCACTGTTCAGCCGCAAATATCTCTATTTAAAAAAGTGTGGTATACCCCAGTAAACAATAACTGTGGTTTTGCCATCCCACGGAAAAAAATCTCTATTATTCAGCTTTTGGTAGGTTTTTCCGTAAAGAAAATCAGTAGTGTCTCCTGACTGTTGTGACACAAAAATATATCTGTTGAAAATAGTCTTGTGTAGGCCCGACATCCCAGTGTGGTTTCGCAGTTCCACGTGTCAAATCGCTGTACTATCCAGTTTTGGGCCTTTGGTATCTAAAAAAAAGCAGTTTGAGTGTGTCGCTCACTGTTCAGCCGCAAATATCTCTATTTAAAAAAGTGTGGTATACCCCAGTAAACAATAACTGTGGTTTTGCCATCCAACGGTAAAAAATCTCTATTATTCAGCTTTTGGTAGTTTTTTCCGTAAAGAAAAACAGTAGTGTCTCCTGACTGTTGTGACACAAAAATATATCTGTTGAAAATAGTCTTGTGTAGGCCCGACATCCCAGTGTGGTTTCGCAGTTCAATGGGTCAAATCGCTGTACTATCCAGTTTTGGGCCTTTGGTATCTAAAAAAAAAGCAGTTTGAGTGTGTCGCTCACTGTTCAGCCGCAAATATCTCTATTTAAAAAAGTGTGGTATACCCCAGTAAACAATAACTGTGGTTTTGCCATCCCACGGTAAAAAATCTTTATTATTCAGCTTTTGGTAGTTTTTTCCGTAAAGAAAAACAGTAGTGTCTCCTGACTGTTGTGACACAAAAATATATCTGTTGAAAATAGTCTTGTGTAGGTCCGACATCCCAGTGTGGTTTCGCAGTTCAATGGGTCAAATCGCTGTACTATCCAGTTTTAGGCCTTTGGTATCTAAAAAAAAAGCAGTTTGAGTGTGTCGCTCACTGTTCAGCCGCAAATATCTCTATTTAAAAAAGTGTGGTTTACCCCAGTAAACAATAACTGTGGTTTAGCCATCCCACGGTAAAAAATCTCTATTATTCAGGTTTTGGTATATTTTCCGTAAAGAAAAACAGTAGTGTCTCCTGACTGTTGTGACAGAAAAATATATCTGTTGAAAATAGTCTTGTGTAGGCCCGACATCCCAGTGTGGTTTCGCAGTTCCATGGTTCAAATCACTGTACTATCAAGTTTTGGGCCTTTGGTAACTAAAAAAAAGCAGTTTGAGTGTGTCGCTCACTGTTCAGCTGCAAATATCTCTATTTTAAAAAGTGTAGTATAACCCAGTAAACAATAACTGTGGTTTTGCCATCCCACGGTAAAAAATCTCTATTATTCAGGTTTTGGTATATTTTCCGTAAAGAAAAACAGTAGTGTCTCCTGACTGTTGTGACACAAAAATATATCTGTTGAAAATAGTCTTGTGTAGGCCCGACATCCCAGTGTGGTTTCGCAGTTCAACGTGTCAAATCGCTGTACTATCCAGTTTTGGGCCTTTGGTATCTAAAAAAAAGCAGTTTGAGTGTGTCGCTCACTGTTCAGCCACAAATATCTCTATTTAAAAAAGTGTGGCATACCCCAGTAAACAATAACTGTGGTTTTGCCATCCCACGGTAAAAAATCTCTATTATTCAGGTATTGGTATATTTTCCGTAAAGAAAAACAGTAGTGTCTCCTGACTGTTGTGACACAAAAATATATCTGTTGAAAATAGTCTTGTGTAGGCCCGACATCCCAGTGTGGTTTCGCAGTTCCATGGGTCAAATCGCTGTACTATCCAGTTTTGGGCCTTTGGTATCTAAAAAAAAGCAGTTTGAGTGTGTCGCTCACTGTTCAGCCGCAAATATCTCTATTTAAAAAAGTGTGGTATACCCCAGTAAACAATAACTGTGGTTTTGCCATCCCACGGTAAAAAATCTATATTATTCAGCTTTTGGTAGTTTTTTCCGTAAAGAAAAACAGTAGTGTCTCCTGACTGTTGTGACACAAAAATATATCTGTTGAAAATAGTCTTGTGTAGGTCCGACATCCCAGTGTGGTTTCGCAGTTCAATGGGTCAAATCGCTGTACTATCCAGTTTTGGGCCTTTGGTATCTAAAAAAAAAGCAGTTTGAGTGTGTCGCTCACTGTTCAGCCGCAAATATCTCTATTTAAAAAAGTGTGGTATACCCCAGTAAACAATAACTGTGGTTTTGCCATCCCACGGTAAAAAATCTCTAATATTCAGGTTTTGGTATATTTTTTGTAAAGGAAAACAGTAGTGTCTCCTGACTGTTGTGACACAAAAATATATCTGTTGAAAATAGTCTTGTGTAGGCCCGACATCCCAGTGTGGTTTCGCAGTTCCACGTGTCAAATCGCTGTACTATCCAGTTTTGGGCCTTTGGTATCTAAAAAAATGCAGTTTAAGTGTGTCGCTCACTGTTCAGCCACAAATATCTCTATTTAAAAACGGTGGTATACCCCAGTAAACAATAACTGTGGTTTTGCCATTCCACGGTAAAAAATCTCTATTATTCAGCTTTTGGTAGTTTTTTCCGTAAAGAAAAACAGTAGTGTTTCCTGACTGTTGTGACACAAAAATATATCTGTTGAAAATAGTCTTGTGTAGGTCCGACATCCCAGTGTGGTTTCGCAGTTCAATGGGTCAAATCGCTGTACTATCCAGTTTTGGGCCTTTTTTATCTAAAAAAAAAGCAGTTTGAGTGTGTCGCTCACTGTTCAGCCGCAAATATCTATTTAAAAAAGTGTGGTATACCCCAGTAAACAATAACTGTGGTTTAGCCATCCCACGGTAATAAATCTCTATTATTCAGGTTTTGGTATATTTTCCGTAAAGAAAAACAGTAGTGTCTCCTGACTGTTGTGACAGAAAAATATATCTGTTGAAAATAGTCTTGTGTAGGCCCGACATCCCAGTGTGGTTTCGCAGTTCCATGGTTCAAATCACTGTACTATCAAGTTTTGGGCCTTTGGTAACTAAAAAAAAAGCAGTTTGAGTGTGTCGCTCACTGTTCAGCAGCAAATATCTCTATTTTAAAAAGTGTAGTATAACACAGTAAACAATAACTGTGGTTTTGCCATCCCACGGTAAAAAATCTCTATTATTCAGGTTTTGGTATATTTTCCGTAAAGAAAAACAGTAGTGTCTCCTGACTGTTGTGACACAAAAATATATCTGTTGAAAATAGTCTTGTGTAGGCCCGACATCCCAGGGTGGTTTCGCAGTTCCATGGGTCAAATCGCTGTACTATCCAGTTTTGGGCCTTTGGTATCTAAAAAAAAAGCAGTTTGAGTGTGTCGCTCACTGTTCAGCCGCACATATCTCTATTTTAAAAAGTGTGGTACACCCCAGTAAACAATAACTGTGGTTTTGCCATCCCATGGTAAAAATCTCTATTATTCATCTTTTTGTAGTTTTTTCCATAAAGAAAAACAGTAGTGTCTCCTGACTGTTGTGACACAAAAATATATCTAGTGAAAATAGTCTTCTGTAGGCCCGACATCCCAGTGTGGTTTCGCAGGTCCACGGGTCAAATCGCTGTACTATCCAGTTTTGGGCCTTTGGTATCTTAAAAAAAAGCAGTTTGAGTGTGTCGCTCACTGTTCAGCCGCAAATATCTCTATTTAAAAAAGTGTGGTATACCCCAGTAAACAATAACTGTGGTTTAGCCATCCCACGGTAAAAAATCTCTATTATTCAGGTTTTGGTATATTTTCCGTAAAGAAAAACAGTAGTGTCTCCTGACTGTTGTGACAGAAAAATATATCTGTTGAAAATAGTCTTGTGTAGGCCCGACATCCCAGTGTGATTTCGCAGTTCCATGGTTCAAATCACTGTACTATCAAGTTTTGGGCCTTTGGTAACTAAAAAAAAAGCAGTTTGAGTGTGTCGCTCACTGTTCAGCCGCAAATATCTCTATTTTAAAAAGTGTAGTATAACCCAGTAAACAATAACTGTGGTTTTGCCATCCCACGGTAAAAAATCTCTATTATTCAGGTTTTGGTATATTTTCCGTAAAGAAAAACAGTAGTGTCTCCTGACTGTTGTGACACAAAAATATATCTGTTGAAAATAGTCTTGTGTAGGCCCGACATCCCAGTGTGGTTTCGCAGTTCAACGTGTCAAATCGCTGTACTATCCAGTTTTGGGCCTTTGGTATCTAAAAAAAAGCAGTTTGAGTGTGTCGCTCACTGTTCAGCCACAAATATCTCTATTTAAAAAGTGTGGCATACCCCAGTAAACAATAACTGTGGTTTTGCCATCCCACGGTAAAAAATCTCTATTATTCAGGTATTGGTATATTTTCCGTAAAGAAAAACAGTAGTGTCTCCTGACTGTTGTGACACAAAAATATATCTGTTGAAAATAGTCTTGTGTAGGCCCGACATCCCAGCGTGGTTTCGCAGTTCCATGGGTCAAATCGCTGTACTATCCAGTTTTGGGCCTTTGGTATCTAAAAAAAAAGCAGTTTGAGTGTGTCGCTCACTGTTCAGCCGCAAATATCTCTATTTAAAAAAGTGTGGCATACCCCAGTAAACAATAATTGTGGTTTTGCCATCCCACAGTAAAAAATCTCTATTATTCAGCTTTTGGTAGTTTTTTCCGTAAAGAAAAACAGTAGTGTCTCCTGACTGTTGTGACACAAAAATATATCTGTTGAAAATAGTCTTGTGTAGGCCCGACATCCCATTGTGGTTTCGCAGTTCAATGGGTCAAATCGCTGTACTATCCAGTTTTGGGCCTTTGGTATCTAAAAAAAAGCAGTTTGAGTGTGTCGCTCACTGTTCAGCCGCAAATATCTCTATTTAAAAAAGTGTGGTATACCCCAGTAAACAATAACTGTGGTTTTGCCATCCCACGGTAAAAAATCTCTATTATTCAGCTTTTGGTAGTTTTTTCCGTAAAGAAAAACAGTAGTGTCTCCTGACTGTTGTGACACAAAAATATATCTGTTGAAAATAGTCTTGTGTAGGCCCGACATCCCAGTGTGGTTTCGCAGTTCAATGGGTCAAATCGCTGTACTATCCAGTTTTGGGCCTTTGGTATCTAAAAAAAAAGCAGTTTGAGTGTGTCGCTCACTGTTCAGCCGCAAATATCTCTATTTAAAAAAGTGTGGTATACCCAAGTAAACAATAACTGTGGTTTTGCCATCCCACGGTAAAAAATCTCTATTATTCAGCTTTTGGTAGTTTTTTCCGTAAAGAAAAACAGTAGTGTCTCCTGACTGTTGTGACACAAAAATATATCTGTTGAAAATAGTCTTGTGTAGGCCCGACATCCCAGTGTGGTTTCGCAGTTCAATGGGTCAAATCGCTGTACTATCCAGTTTTGGGCCTTTGGTATCTAAAAAAAAAGCAGTTTGAGTGTGTCGCTCACTGTTCAGCCGCAAATATCTCTATTTAAAAAAGTGTGGTATACCCCAGTAAACAATAACTGTGGTTTTGCCATCCCACGGTAAAAAATCTCTATTATTCAGGTTTTGGTATATTTTGTGTAAAGGAAAACAGTAGTGTCTCCTGACTGTTGTGACACAAAAATATATCTGTTGAAAATAGTCTTGTGTAGGCCCGACATCCCAGTGTGGTTTCGCAGTTCCACGTGTCAAATCGCTGTACTATCCAGTTTTGGGCCTTTGGTATCTAAAAAAAAGCAGCTTGAGTGTGTCGCTCACTGTTCAGCCGCAAATATCTCTATTTAAAAAAGTGTGGTATACCCCAGTAAACAATAACTGTGGTTTTGCCATCCCACGGTAAAAAATCTTTATTATTCAGCTTTTGGTAGTTTTTTCCGTAAAGAAAAACAGTAGTGTCTCCTGACTGTTGTGACACAAAAATATATCTGTTGAAAATAGTCTTGTGTAGGTCCGACATCCCAGTGTGGTTTCGCAGTTCAATGGGTCAAATCGCTGTACTATCCAGTTTTAGGCCTTTGGTATCTAAAAAAAAAGCAGTTTGAGTGTGTCGCTCACTGTTCAGCCGCAAATATCTCTATTTTAAAAAGTGTAGTATAACCCAGTAAACAATAACTGTGGTTTTGCCATCCCACGGTAAAAAATCTCTATTATTCAGGTTTTGGTATATTTTCCGTAAAGAAAAACAGTAGTGTCTCCTGACTGTTGTGACACAAAAATATATCTGTTGAAAATAGTCTTGTGTAGGCCCGACATCCCAGTGTGGTTTCGCAGTTCAACGTGTCAAATCGCTGTACTATCCAGTTTTGGGCCTTTGGTATCTAAAAAAAAGCAGTTTGAGTGTGTCGCTCACTGTTCAGCCACAAATATCTCTATTTAAAAAAGTGTGGCATACCCCAGTAAACAATAACTGTGGTTTTGCCATCCCACGGTAAAAAATCTCTATTATTCAGGTATTGGTATATTTTCCGTAAAGAAAAACAGTAGTGTCTCCTGACTGTTGTGACACAAAAATATATCTGTTGAAAATAGTCTTGTGTAGGCCCAACATCCCAGTGTGGTTTCGCAGTTCCACGGGTCAAATCGCTGTACTATCCAGTTTTGGGCCTTTAGTAGCTAAAAAAAAAGCAGTTTGATTGTGTCGCTCACTGTTCAGCCGCAAATTTCTCTATTTAAAAAAGTGCGGTATACCCCAGTAAAAAATAACTGTGGTTTTGCCATCCCACGGTAAAAAATATCTATTATTCAGCTTTTGGTAGTTTTTTCCGTAAAGAAAAACAGTAGTGTCTCCTGACTGTTGTGACACAAAAATATATCTGTTGAAAATAGTCTTGTGTAGGCCCGACATCCCAGTGTGGTTTCGCAGTTCCATGGGTCAAATCGCTGTACTATCCAGTTTTGGGCCTTTGGTATCTAAAAAAAAAGCAGTTTGAGTGTGTTGCTCACTGTTCAGTCGCAAATATCTCTATTTTGATTGTGTCGCTCACTTTTCAGCCGCAAATTTCTCTATTTAAAAAAGTGTGGCACACCCCAGTAAACAATAACTGTGGTTTTGCCATCCCACGGTAAAAAATCTCTATTATTCAGGTTTTGGCATATTTTCCGTAAAGAAAAACTGTAGTGTCTCCTGACTGTTGTGACACAAAAATATATCTGTTGAAAATAGTCTTGTGTAGGCCCAACATCCCAGTGTGGTTTCGCAGTTCCACGGGTCAAATCGCTGTACTATCCAGTTTTGGGCCTTTAGTAGCTAAAAAAAAAGCAGTTTGATTGTGTCGCTCACTGTTCAGCCGCAAATTTCTCTATTTAAAAAAGTGCGGTATACCCCAGTAAACAATAACTGTGGTTTTGCCATCCCACGGTAAAAAAATATCTATTATTCAGCTTTTGGTAGTTTTTTCCGTAAAGAAAAACAGTAGTGTCTCCTGACTGTTGTGACACAAAAATATATCTGTTGAAAATAGTCTTGTGTAGGCCCGACATCCCTGTGTGGTTTCGCAGTTCCACGTGTCAAATCGCTGTACTATCCAGTTTTGGACCTTTGGTATCTAAAAAACGCAGTTTGAGTGTGTCGCTCACTGTTCAGCCGCAGATATCTCTATTTAAAAAAGTGTGGTATACCCCAGTAAACAATAACTGTGGTTTTGCCATCCCACGGTAAAAAATCTCTATTATTCAGCTTTTGGTAGTTTTTTCCATAAAGAAAAACAGTAGTGTCTCCTGACTGTTGTGACACAAAAATATATCTGTTGAAAATAGTCTTGTGTAGGTCCGACATCCCAGTGTGGTTTCGCAGTTCAATGGGTCAAATCGCTGTACTATCCAGTTTTGGGCCTTTGGTATCTAAAAAAAAAGCAGTTTGAGTGTGTCGCTCACTGTTCAGCCGCAAATATCTCTATTTAAAAAAGTGTGGTATACCCCAGTAAACAATAACTGTGGTTTTGCCATCCCACGGTAAAAAATCTCTATTATTCAGGTTTTGGTATATTTTCCGTAAAGAAAAACAGTAGTGTCTCCTGACTGTTGTGACTAGTGTTGAGCATTCCGATACTGAAATATCGGGTATCGGCCGATATTCACTGTATCGGAATTCCGATACTTAATTCCGATACTTTTATAATATCGAATACCGGAATCGGAAGTTCCCATAATGCCTGCGCTCTGCAGTGTCTGTGAAGGATGACAAGCTGGATTGCAGCGCTCAGCTGCGATCCAGCTTGTCATCAGAATGCCATCCCAGCGTGAGAGAATTCTCCTGATTGTTTAAAAGCCGGCGCGCGGTAAAAAGCCGCCTGCTTTTAAACAATCACGCAGCCCCATACTGCTTCCCCGCAGCCTCCCACCCCGATCCTCCGCTCCCCTCGCCACCTCCAATCCCAATCGTAAATTAGGACCGGGCGGGGAGCGCAGCACCAAGGAGCGAAGGACCCGGGCGGGGAAGCCGGCAGTGAAAAGACTTCACCGCCGGCTTTCCCGTTCTGTGCTGCGCTTTCCCGCCGGTTATTTCAAATGAACAGCTGAGGTATCAGGTGATGCCGATCAGCTGTTCATTTGAAGTAGCCGCGGTGCCCTCAGAGGGTTCATGTGAGTTCATGCTTGACTGCATGAACTCACATCAACTTTCCCACGGCCGCACAGGTCAGCCACTCCTCCCAGACCCGTCATGATTAGTGTGTGCGGGGTGTGTGTGTGTGCGGGGTGTGTGTGTGTGCGGGGTGTGTGTGTGCGGGGTGTGTGTGTGCGGGGTGTGTGTGTGCGGGGTGTGTGTGTGCGGGGTGTCTGTGCGTGCAGGCAGACATAGGCCGATGTGACACTACTACTCCCATCGGCCTATGTCTGTCCCCCGTCCACTCGTGCCAGCAGGATCAGCTCGATGGGAGCAGTAGTTCCCATCAGCCTGATCCTGCTATTTAAATTGCCCTACTGTGTCCCCAATAAATTTTAAATACATGTCATTGGTGGCCAGTGGTTACCTAAAAGAAATTAGTTCATACATTACCTGTCCCCGCCGATCGCCACCTAAAATAAAGTAAAAAATAAAAAACTACACCTATACTCACCTAGACACCTAATTCCCCGAAGCCATCGATCTCCTGTAATAAAATATAAAATAATAAACCACAACCTTATCCTTACCCCTCCGTAGCAGTCCACGAGTGTCCCACGAAGATCTCCAGTTTAGAGCAGCCACATAGAATGTGACCGCTCTGAACCGCTGCCGCCGCTAGAATGACTGGGCCGTAAGGGTTCACCGGAGTTCACGCAGCGCTGCTCCGGTTAGCTCCTTTACGGCACTGCTGTATCGTGAGAAATTCCCACGGTACAGCACTGCCGTAAAGGAGGTCTCCGGAGCTGCGCTGCCTGAATGCACTCCGGTGACCTCAGTCAGTGGCTCCCGCTGCCGGGAGCGGACGTGTTCCCGGCAGCGTGAGCTTACAGCAGCCATGCACAGCTGTCACCATCTCCAGATGTGACAGCTGTGCATGGGAGATCAGCGCAGGAACGTGGACAGGTAACTATTTTTTTTTTAGTAAACTAAGAATTAAATAAAATGGTGTTTTATTTCAAATAAATTATTTTTTTCTGGGTGTAGTGTGTTTTTTCTTTTTAACACTTTGTAGGTTAGTAATGGGGGTGTCATATAGACGGCCATCATTACTAACCTGGGCTTCATGGCAGCTGGCGCTGACATGAACCCCACCACTATTACCCCCTGCCACCGCACCAGGGCAGCGTGGAAGAGCGAGGCTAAGTGCCAGAATTGGCGCATCCTATGGATGCGCCATTTCTGGGGCGGCTGACGGCTGGTGTTTCTAGCCTGGGAGGGGGCCAATATTCATGGCACCCTTCCTGGGCTATTAATATCAGCCCCCAGCTGTCTGCCTAGCCTTTGCTAGCTATTAAAATAGGGGGGACCCCACGTCATTTTTTTTGGGGGGGTCCCCCATTTTAATAGCTAGTAAAGGCTAGGTATTCAGCTGGGGGCTGATATTAGTAGCCTGGGAAGCTCCGTGGGTTTTACCCCCTTCCCAGGCTTCAAACATCTGCCCCAGCCGTCTGCTTAACCTCCGCTAGAGACTAAAATTATGGGGGATCCCACGCCATTTTTTTTTTAAATAAATCCTTTACTTTAACACTAAATGACATTTGAGGACTTAATAAAGATGCAGTCCCTAAATTATTATTTATTTTTTAATAAATTTTTCCCAAAACTTTTGACGTGGGCTTCGCCATATTTTTGTATGCCAGCCAGGTACAGCATCCAGCTTCTATGAACGCGCCATTTTCCGGGGCGGCCGCGGACTGCAATTTTCAGCGGGGGGGGGGCAGAAAGCTTGGGCCTCCCTGCGCTGCAGATTCCATCCCCCAGCTGCCTAGTTGTACCTGGCTGGACACAAAAATAGGGAGAAGCTCCACGTTTTTTTTTTTTTAATTATTTCATGAAATTCCTGAAATAATAAAGAAAAAAAGGGCTTCCCTATATTGTTGTGTCTGGCCAGGTACAAATAGGCAGCTGGTGGTTGGGGGCAGCCCGTTCCTGCCTCCTGTACCTGGCTGGACACAAATATAGTGTGAAGCCCCACGTCAATTTTTTTTAAATTATTTCAGGAAATTCATGAAATAATTAAAAAAAAATTATGTGGGGCTTCGCCCTATATTTGTGTCCAGCCAGGTACAGCAGGCAGGAACGGGCTGCCCCCAACCACCAGCTGCCTATTTGTACCTAGACGGACACAACAATATAGGGAAGCCCTTTTTTTCTTAATTATTCCATGAATTTCATGAAATAATTAAAAAAAAAAATGTGTGGCGCTTCGCCCTATTTTTGTGTCCAGCCAGGTACAACTAGGCAGCTGGGGGCTGGAATCTGCAGCGCAGGGAGACCCAAGCTTTCTGGGCCCCACCCGCTGCAAATTGCAGTCCGCAGCCGCCCCGGAAAATGGCGCGTTCATAGAAGCGCCATCTTCTGGCGCTGTACCCAACTCATCCAGGGCCCTGGTGCGGTGGCTCACTGGGTAATAAAGGGGTTAAGGCCAGCTTGGCATTATCAGCTGGCCCTAAGCCCGAAATTCATGGGGTCACGCCAATATTAGACATGACCGCAATGAATTTCTACTAAAGTATTTAAAAAAAACACAAACACCCAGAAAAAAGTCCTTTAATTGAAATAAAGACACAATTCTTTATTGTTCTAAATTAAACCATACTTACTGCCACGCCCATTCCAGCTGAAGCCAACGATCTCCTGCAATAAAAGTAAAATAATAAAGCAACCTCATCCTTACCTTTCCATGGTTCCCAGGACAGCTTCAGCTCTGCTACATCGAGATGACAGGCTGGACCGCAGCAGAACGCTGCCATCCAGCCTGTCATCGCGCGGACACTGAGAAGCGCAGGCATGCTTGCGCTCCTCAGTGTCTCTCTGTGACGTCATCCAGATGAGCCGAGGTCATGTCCAATGAACTCAGCTCACCTCATGCACGTCACTGACAGCGTGGGAAAATTCTCCTGCACTCAGCGCTTCAGCGTGAGAATTCTCCCACGCTGTCAGTGACGTGCATGAGGTGCGCCGAGTTCATTGGACATGACCTCACCTCATGCACGTCACTGACAGCGTGGGAAAATTCTCACGCTGAAGCGCTGAGTGCAGGAGAATTCTCCCACGCTGTCAGTGACGTACATGAGGTGAGCCGAGTTCATTGTCGGCTCATCTGGATGCCGTCACAGCCAGACACTGAGGAGTGGAAGTATGCCTGCGCTTCTCAGTGTCTGCGGGATGACAGGCTGGATGGCAGCGTTCTGCTGCGGTCCAGCCTGTCATCTCGATGTAGCAGAGCTGGAGCCGTCGTGGGAGCCATGGGAAGGTAAGGATGAGGTTGCTTTATTATTTTTCTTTTATTGCAGGAGATCGTTGGCTTCAGCTGGAATGGGCGTGATGGTAAGTATGGTTTAATTTAGAACAATAAAGAATTGTGTCTTTATTTCAATTAAAGGACTTTTTTCTGGGTGTTTGTGTTTTTTTTAAATACTTTACTAGA
This sequence comes from Phyllobates terribilis, assembly GCF_046119375.1. Lineage (NCBI taxonomy): Eukaryota > Metazoa > Chordata > Amphibia > Anura > Dendrobatidae > Phyllobates > Phyllobates terribilis. The sequence continues at coordinate 590,614,012 of NW_027362763.1, read as the reverse complement.
AATTCATGGTGGTCATGTCTAATATTGGCGTGACCCCATGAATTTCGGGCTTAGGGCCAGCTGATAATGCCAAGCTGGCCTTAACCCCTTTATTACCCAGTGAGCCACCGCACCAGGGCCCTGGATGAGTTGGGTACAGCGCCAGAAGATGGCGCTTCTATGAACGCGCCATTTTCCGGGGCGGCTGCGGACTGCAATTTGCAGCGGGTGGGGCCCAGAAAGCTTTGGCCTCCCTGCGCTGCAGATTCCAGCCCCCAGCTGCCTAGTTGTACCTGGCTGGACACAAAAATAGGGCGAAGCCCCACGTTTTTTTTTTTTAAATTCATGAAATTCATGGAATAATTAAGAAAAAAAGGGCTTCCCTATATTGTTGTGTCCGGCTAGGTACAAATAGGCAGCTGGTGGTTGGGGGCAGCCCGTTCCTGCCTGCTGTACCTGACTGGACACAAATATAGGGCGAAGCCCCACATCAATTTTTTTTAATTATTTCATGAATTTCCTGAAATGATTTAAAAAAAATTGACGTGGGGCTTCGCACTATATTTGTGTCCAGCCAGGTACAGCAGGCAGGAACGGGCTGCCCCCAACCACCAGCTGCCTATTTGTACCTGGTTGGACACAACAATATAGGGAAGCCCTTTTTTTCTTAATTATTTCATGAATTTCATGAAATAATTTAAAAAAAAAAATACGTGAAGCTTCTCCCTATTTTTGTGTCCAGCCAGGTACAACTAGGCAGCTGGGGGCTGGAATCTGCAGCGCAGGGAGGCCCAAGCTTTCTGCCCCCCCCGCTGAAAATTGCAGTCCGCAGCCACCCCGGAAAATGGCGCGTTCATAGAAGCTGGATGCTGTACCTGGCTGGCATACAAAAATATGGCGAAGCCCACGTCAAAAGTTTTGGGAAAAATTAATTAAAAAATAAATAATAATTTAGGGACTGCATCTTTATTAACTCCTCAAATGTCATTTAGTGTTAAAATAAAGGATTTATTTTAAAAAAAATTGACGTGGGGCTTCGCCCTATATTTGTGTCCTGCCAGGTACAGCAGGCAGGAACAGGCTGCCCCCAACCACCAGCTGCCTATTTGTACCTGGCCGGACACAACAATATAGGGAAGCCCTTTTTTAAAAAAATTATTTCATGAAATAATTAAAAAAAAATTGACGTGGGGCTTCGCACTATATTTGTGTCCAGCCAGGTACAGCAGGCAGGAATGGGCTGCCCCCAACCACCAGCTGCCTATTTGTACCTGGTTGGACACAACAATATAGGGAAGCCCTTTTTTTCTTAATTATTCCATGAATTTCATGAAATAATTAAAAAAAAAAATGCGTGGGGCTTCGCCCTATTTTTGTGCCCAGCCAGATACAACTAGGCAGCTGGGGGCTGGAATCCGCAGCGCAGGGAGACCCAAGCTTTCTGCCCCCCCCCCCCCCGCTGCAAATTGCATTCCACAGCCGCCCCAGAAAATGGCGCGTTCATAGAAGCGCCATCTTCTGGCGCTGTACCCAACTCATCCAGGGCCCTGGTGCGGTGGCTCACTGGGTAATAAAGGGGTTAAGGCCAGCTTGGCATTATCAGCTGGCCCTAAGCCCGAAATTCATGGGGTCACGCCAATATTAGACATGACCACCATGAATTTCTAGTAAAGTATTTAAAAAACCACAACACCCAGAAAAAAGTCCTTTAATTGAAATAAACACACAATTCTTTATTGTTCTAAATTAAACCATACTTACCGTCACACCCATTCCAGCTGAAGCCAACGATCTCCTGCAATAAAAGTAAAATAATAAAGCAACATCATCCTTACCTTTCCATGGCTCCCACGACAGCTTCAGCTCTGCTACATCGAGATGACAGGCTGGACCGCAGCAGAACGCTGCCATCCATCCTGTCATCCCGCAGACACTGAGAAGCGCAGGCATACTTCCACTCCTCAGTGTCTGGCTGTGACGGCATCCAGATGAGCCGAGGTCATGTCCAATGAACTCAGCTCACCTCATGTACGTCACTGACAGCGTGGGAAAATTCTCCTGCACTCAGCACTTCAGCGTGAGAATTTTCCCACGCTGTCAGTGACGTGCATGAGGTGAGCTGAGTTCATTGGACATGACCTCACCTCATGTATGTCACTGACAGCGTGGGAGAATTCTCACGCTGAAGCGCTGAGTGCAGGAGAATTTTCCCACGCTGTCAGTGACGTGCATGAGGTGAGCTGAGTTCATTGGACATGAACTCGGCTCATCTGGATGACGTCACAGAGAGACACTGAGGAGCGCAAGCATGCCTGCGCTTCTCAGTGTCTGCGGGATGACAGGCTGGATGGCAGCTTTCTGCTGCGGTCCAGCCTGTCATCTCGATGTAGCAGAGCTGAAGCTGTCCTGGGAACCATCGAAAGGTAAGGATGAGGTTGCTTTATTATTTTTCTTTTATTGCAGGAGATCGTTGGCTTCAGCTGGAATGGGCGTGATGGTAAGTATGGTTTAATTTAGAACAATAAAGAATTGTGTCTTTATTTCAATTAAAGGACTTTACTCTGGGTGTTTGTGTTTTCTTTTAACTTTGACTATGGGGTTAGTAATGGGGGTGTCTTATAGACGCCTCTCCATTACTAACCTGGGCTTGATGTCAGCTGGCATTATAAGCTGACATCAACCCCAACCCTATTACCCCCTGCCACCACACCAGGGCAGCGTGGAAGAGCGAGGCTAAGTGCCAGAATTGGCGCATCCTATGGATGCGCCATTTCTGGGGCGGCTGACGGCTGGTGTTTCTAGCCTGGGAGGGGGCCAATATTCATGGCACCCTTCCTGGGCTATTAATATCAGCCCCCAGCTGTCTGCCTAGCCTGTGCTAGCTATTAAATTAGGGGGGACCCCACGTTATTTTTTTGGGGGGGTTCCCCCATTTTAATAGCTAGTAAAGGCTAGGTATTCAGCTGGGGGCTGATATTAGTAGCCTGGGAAGCTCCGTGGGTATTACCCCCTTCCCAGGCTTCAAACATTTGCCCCAGCTGTCTGCTTAACCTCCGCTAGAGCCTAAAATTAAGGGGAACCCCACGCCAATTTTTTTTTAAATAAATCCTTTATTTTAACACTAAATGACAAGTACAGTAATCAACACTGTCACTGTACTTCATATATATGTGACTGACATGTTTCTATCTATCTAATCTATGTGTGATTCTCTATTCCTTCTATTCTAAATTGTCGGGTACAGATGCTGAATTGCCGGCCGGCTTTCTTAAAGAGACGGTGCATGAAAACACTATTATTTTTTTAAATAAATCCTTTACACTAAATGACAAGTACAGTAAGCAACACTGTCCCTGTACTTCATATATATGTGACTGACATGTTTCTATCTATTTAATCTATGTGTGAAGCTCTATTCTTTCTGTTATAAATTGTCGGGTACCGCTGCTGAATTGCCGGCCGGCTTTCTTAAAGAGACGGTGCATGAAAACACTATTATTTTTTTAAATAAATCCTTTACACTAAATGACAAGTACAGTAATCAACACTGTCACTGTACTTCATATATATGTGACTGACATGTTTCTATCTATCTAATCTATGTGTGATTCTCTATTCTTTCTATTCTAAATTGTCGGGTACCGCTGCTGAATTGCCGGCCGGCTTTTTTAAAGAGACGGTGCACGAAAACACTAATATTTTTTTTAATAAATCCTTTACACTAAATGACAAGTACAGTAAGCAACACTGTCACTGTACTTCATATATATGTGACTGACATGTTTCTATCTATCTAATCTATGTGTGAAGCTCTATTCTTTCTGTTGTAAATTGTCGGGTACCGGTGTATGCCGCTGATGAATTGCTGGCTTTTCATGTCTTTCTACATTATTCTTAGTTGTTTTACTTCATGTAGAATTAACCTACAAGGAAAGAAAGGGTTTATTTTCATTCCGATATTTGTGTCCCATTGACTTGCATTGGTTTCCGGTATCGGAATCGGCGATATCCGATACTTTTTGGGTATCGGCCCGATCCAATCCGATACGATATTTCCTGATATCGGAAGGTATCGCTCAACACTAGTTGTGACACAAAAATATATCTGTTGAAAATAGTCTTGTGTAGGCCCGACATCCCAGTGTGGTTTCGCAGTTCCATGGTTCAAATCGCTGTACTATCCAGTTTTGGGCCTTTGGTATCTAAAAAAAAAGCAGTTTGAGTGTGTCGCTCACTGTTCAGCCGCAAATATCTCTATTTTAAAAAGTGTAGTATAACCCAGTAAACAATAACTGTGGTTTTGCCATCCCACGGTAAAAAATCTCTATTATTCAGGTTTTGGTATATTTTCCGTAAAGAAAAACAGTAGTGTCTCCTCACTGTTGTGGCACAAAAATATATCTGTTGAAAATAGTCTTGTGTAGGCCCGACATCCCAGTGTGGTTTCGAAGCTCCACGTGTCAAATCGCTGTACTATCCAGTTTTGGGCCTTTGGTATCTAAAAAAAAGCAGTTTGAGTGTGTCGCTCACTGTTCAGCCGCAAATATCTCTATTTAAAAAAGTGTGGTATACCCCAGTAAACAATAACTGTGGTTTTGCCATCCCACGGTAAAAAATCTCTATTATTCAGCTTTTGGTAGTTTTTTCCGTAAAGAAAAACAGTAGTGTCTCCTGACTGTTGTGACACAAAAATATATCTGTTGAAAATAGTCTTGTGTAGGTCCGACATCCCAGTGTGGTTTCGCAGTTCAATGGGTCAAATCGCTGTACTATCCAGTTTTGGGCCTTTGGTATCTAAAAAAAAAGCAGTTTGAGTGTGTCGCTCACTGTTCAGCTGCAAATATCTCTATTTAAAAAAGTGTGGCATACCCCAGTAAACAATAACTGTGGTTTTGCCATCCCACGGTAAAATATCTCTATTATTCAGGTCTTGGTATATTTTCCGTAAAGAAAAACAGTAGTGTCTCCTGACTGTTGTGACACAAAAATATATCTGTTGAAAATAGTCTTGTGTAGGCCCGACATCCCAGTGTGGTTTCGCAGTTCCATGGGTCAAATCGCTGTACTATCCAGTTTTGTGCCTTTGGTATCTAAAAAAAAAGCAGTTTGAGTGTGTCGCTCACTGTTCAGTCGCAAATATCTCTATTTTAAAAAGTGTGGTATAAACCAGTAAACAATAACTGTGGTTTTGCCATCCCACGGTAAAAAATCTCTATTATTCAGGTTTTGGTATATTTTCCGTAAAGAAAAACAGTAGTGTCTCCTGACTGTTGTGACACAAAAATATATCTGTTGAAAATAGTCTTGTGTAGGCCCAACATCCCAGTGTGGTTTCGCAGTTCCACGGGTCAAATCGCTGTACTATCCAGTTTTGGGCCTTTAGTAGCTAAAAAAAAAGCAGTTTGATTGTGTCGCTCACTGTTCAGCCGCAAATTTCTCTATTTAAAAAAGTGCGGTATACCCCAGTAAAAAATAACTGTGGTTTTGCCATCCCACGGTAAAAAATATCTATTATTCAGCTTTTGGTAGTTTTTTCCGTAAAGAAAAACAGTAGTGTCTCCTGACTGTTGTGACACAAAAATATATCTGTTGAAAATAGTCTTGTGTAGGCCCGACATCCCAGTGTGGTTTCGCAGTTCAATGGGTCAAATCGCTGTACTATCCAGTTTTGGGCCTTTGGTATCTAAAAAAAAAGCAGTTTGAGTGTGTTGCTCACTGTTCAGTCGCAAATATCTCTATTTTGATTGTGTCGCTCACTTTTCAGCCGCAAATTTCTCTATTTAAAAAAGTGCGGTATACCCCAGTAAACAATAACTGTGGTTTTGCCATCCCACGGTAAAAAATATCTATTATTCAGCTTTTGGTAGTTTTTTCCGTAAAGAAAAACAGTAGTGTCTCCTGACTGTTGTGACACAAAAATATATCTGTTGAAAATAGTCTTGTGTAGGCCCGACATCCCAGTGTGGTTTCGCAGTTCCACGTGTCAAATCGCTGTACTATCCAGTTTTGGGCCTTTGGTATCTAAAAAAAGCAGTTTGAGTGTGTCGCTCACTGTTCAGCCGCAGATATCTCTATTTAAAAAAGTGTGGTATACCCCAGTAAACAATAACTGTGGTTTTGCCATCCCACGGTAAAAAATCTCTATTATTCAGCTTTTGGTAGTTTTTTCCATAAAGAAAAACAGTAGTGTCTCCTGACTGTTGTGACACAAAAATATATCTGTTGAAAATAGTCTTGTGTAGGTCCGACATCCCAGTGTGGTTTCGCAGTTCAATGGGTCAAATCGCTGTACTATCCAGTTTTGGGCCTTTGGTATCTAAAAAAAAAGCAGTTTGAGTGTGTCGCTCACTGTTCAGCCGCAAATATCTCTATTTAAAAAAGTGTGGTATACCCCAGTAAACAATAACTGTGGTTTTGCCATCCCACGGTAAAAAATCTCTATTATTCAGGTGTTGGTATATTTTCCGTAAAGAAAAACAGTAGTGTCTCCTGACTGTTGTGACACAAAAATATATCTGTTGAAAATAGTCTTGTGTAGGCTCAACATCCCAGTGTGGTTTCGCAGTTCCATGGTTCAAATCGCTGTACTATCCAGTTTTGGGCCTTTGGTATCTAAAAAAAAAGCAGTTTGAGTGTGTCGCTCACTGTTCAGCCGCAAATATCTCTATTTTAAAAAGTGTAGTATAACCCAGTAAACAATAACTGTGGTTTTGCCATCCCACGGTAAAAAATCTCGATTATTCAGGTTTTGGTATATTTTCCGTAAAGAAAAACAGTAGTGTCTCCTGACTGTTGTGGCACAAAAATATATCTGTTGAAAATAGTCTTGTGTAGGCCTGACATCCCAGTGTGGTTTCGAAGCTCCACGTGTCAAATCGCTGTACTATCCAGTTTTGGGCCTTTGGTATCTAAAAAAAAGCAGTTTGAGTGTGTCGCTCACTGTTCAGCCGCAAATATCTCTATTTAAAAAAGTGTGGTATACCCCAGTAAACAATAACTGTGGTTTTGCCATCCCACGGTAAAAAATCTCTATTATTCAGCTTTTGGTAGTTTTTTCCGTAAAGAAAAACAGTAGTGTCTCCTGACTGTTGTGACACAAAAATATATCTGTTGAAAATAGTCTTGTGTAGGTCCGACATCCCAGTGTGGTTTCGCAGTTCAATGGGTCAAATCGCTGTACTATCCAGTTTTGGGCCTTTGGTATCTAAAAAAAAGCAGTTTGAGTGTGTCGCTCACTGTTCAGCCGCAAATATCTCTATTTAAAAAAGTGTGGCATACCCCAGTAAATAATAACTGTGGTTTTGCCATCCCACGGTAAAAAATCTCTATTATTCAGCTTTTGGCAGTTTTTTCCGTAAAGAAAAACAGTAGTGTCTCCTGACTGTTGTGACACAAAAATATATCTGTTGAAAATAGTCTTGTGTAGGCCCGACATCCCAGTGTGGTTTCGCAGTTCCACATGTCAAATTGCTGTACTATCCAGTTTTGGGACTTTGGTATCTAAAAAAAAGCAGTTTGAGGGTGTCGCTCACTGTTCAGCCGCAAATATCTCTATTTAAAAAAGTGTGGTATACCCCAGTAAACAATAACTGTGGTTTTGCCATCCCACGGTAAAAAATCTCTATTATTCAGCTTTTGGTAGTTTTTTCCGTAAAGAAAAACAGTAGTGTCTCCTGACTGTTGTGACACAAAAATATATCTGTTGAAAATAGTCTTGTGTAGGCCCGACATCCCAGTGTGGTTTCGCAGTTCCATGGGTCAAATCGCTGTACTATCCAGTTTTGGGCCTTTGGTATCTAAAAAAAAAGCAGTTTGAGTGTGTCGCTCACTGTTCAGCCGCAAATATCTCTATTTTAAAAAGTGTGGTATACCCAAGTAAACAATAACTGTGGTATTGCCATCCCACGGTAAGAAATCTCTATTATTCAGGTTTTGGTAGTATTTTCCGGAAAGAAAAATAGTAGTGTCTCCTGACTGTTGTGACACAAAAATATATCTGTTGAAAATAGTCTTGTGTAGGCCCGACATCCAAGTGTGGTTTCGCAGTTCCACGGGTCAAATCACTGTACTATCCAGTTTTGGGCCTTTGGTATATAAAAAAAAAGCAGTTTGAGTGTGTCGCTCACTGTTCAGCCGCAAATATCTCTATATAAAAAAGTGTGGTATACCCCAGTAAACAATAACTGTGGTTTTGCCATCCCACGGTAAATATCTCTATTATTCAGCTTTTGGTAGTTTTTTCCGTAAAGAAAAGCAGTAGTGTCTCCTGACTGTTGTGACACAAAAATATATCTGTTGAAAATACTCTTGTGTAGGCCCGACATCCCAGTGTAGTTTCGCAGTTCCACGGATCAAATCATTGTACTATCCAGTTTTGGGCCTTTGGTATCTTAAAAAAAAGCAGTTTGAGTGTGTTGCTCACTGTTCAGCCGCAAATATCTCTATTTAAATAAGTGTGGTATACCCAAGTAAACAATAACTGTAGTTTTGCCATCCCACGGTAAAAAATCTCTATTATTCAGCTTTTGGTAGTTTTTTCCGTAAAGAAAAACAAAAGTGTCTCCTGACTGTTGTGACACAAAAATATATCTGCTGAAAATAGTCTTGTGTAGGCCCGACATCCCAGTGTGGTTTCGCAATTCCATGGGTCTCAAAACGCTGTACTATCCAGTTTTGGGCCTTTGGTATCTACTAAAAAAGCAGTTTGAGTGTGTCGCTCAATGTTCAGCCGCAAATATCTCTATTTAAATAAGTGTGGTATACCCCAGTAAACACTAACTGTGGTTTTGCCATCCCACGGTAAAAAATCTCTATTATTCAGGTTTTGGTATATTTTGTGTAAAGAAAAACAGTAGTGTCTCCTGACTGTTGTGACACAAAAATATATCTGTTGAAAATAGTCTTGTGTAGGCCCGACATCCCAGTGTGGTTTCGCAGTTCCACGTGTCAAATCGCTGTACTATCCAGTTTTGGGCCTTTGGTATCTAAAAAAAAGCAGTTTGAGTGTGTCGCTCACTGTTCAGCCGCAAATATCTCTATTTTAAAAAGTGTGGTATACCCCAGTAAACAATAACTGTGGTATTGCCATCCCACGGTAAGAAATCTCTATTACTCAGATTTTGGTATATTTTCCGGAAAGAAAAATAGTAGTGTCTCCTGACTGTTGTGACACAAAAATATATCTGTTGAAAATAGTCTTCTGTAGGCCCGACATCCCAGTGTGGTTTCGCAGGTCCACGGGTCAAATCGCTGTACTATCCAGTTTTGGGCCTTTGGTATCTTAAATAAAAGCAGTTTGAGTGTGTCGCTCACTGTTCAGCCGCAAATATCTCTATTTTAAAAAGTCTGGTATACCCCAGTAAACAATAACTGTGGTTTTGCCATCCCACGGTAAAAATCTCTATTATTCATCTTTTTGTAGTTTTTTCCATAAAGAAAAACAGTAGTGTCTCCTGACTGTTGTGACACAAAAATATATCTGTTGAAAATAGTCTTCTGTAGGCCCCACATCCCAGTGTGGTTTCGCAGGTCCACGGGTCAAATCGCTGTACTATCCAGTTTTGGGCCTTTGGTATCTTAAAAAAAATCAGTTTGAGTGTGTCGCTCACTGTTCAGCCGCAAATATCTCTATTTAAATAAGTGTGGTATACCCAAGTAAACAATAACTGTAGTTTTGCCATCCCACGGTAAAAAATCTCTATTATTCAGCTTTTGGTAGTTTTTTCCGTAAAGAAAAACAAAAGTGTCTCCTGACTGTTGTGACACAAAAATATATCTGCTGAAAACAGTCTTGTGTAGGCCCGACATCCCAGTGTGGTTTCGCAATTCCATGGGTCTCAAATCGCTGTACTATCCAGTTTTGGACCTTTGGTATCTACTAAAAAAGCAGTTTGAGTGTGTCGCTCACTGTTCAGCCGCAAATATCTCTATTTAAAAAAGTGTGGTATACCCCAGTAAACAATAACTGTGGTTTTGCCATCCCACGGTAAAAAATCTCTATTATTCAGGTTTTGGTATATTTTGTGTAAAGAAAAACAGTAGTGTCTCCTGACTGTTGTGACACAAAAATATATCTGTTGAAAATAGTCTTGTGTAGGCCCGACAGCCCAGTGTGGTTTCGCAGTTCCACGGGTCAAATCGCTGTACTATCCAGTTTTGGGTCTTTGGTATCTAAAAAAAAAGCAGTTTGAGTGTGTCGCTCACTGTTCAGCCGCAAATATCTCTATTTTAAAAAGTGTGGTATACCCCAGTAAACAACAACTGTGGTATTGCCATCCCACGGTAAGAAATCTCTATTATTCAGGTTTTGGTATATTTTCCGGAAAGAAAAATAGTAATGTCTCCTGACTGTTGTGACACAAAAATATATCTGTTGAAAATAGTCTTCTGTAGGCCCGACATCCCAGTGTGGTTTCGCAGGTCCACGGGTCAAATCGCTGTACTATCCAGTTTTGGGCCTTTGGTATCTTAAATAAAAGCAGTTTGAGTGTGTCACTCACTGTTCAGCCGCAAATATCTCTAATTAAAAAAGTGTGGTATACCCCAGTAAACATTAACTGTGGTTTTGCCATCCCACGGTAAAAAATCTCTATTATTCAGGTTTTGGTAGGTTTTTCCGGAAAGAAAAACAGTAGTGTCTCCTGACTGTTGTGACACAAAAATATATCTGTTGAAAATAGTCTTGTGTAGGCCCGACATCCCAGTGAGGTTTCGCAGTTCCACGTGTCAAATCGCTGTACTATCCAGTTTTGTGCCTTTGGTATCTAAAAAAAAGCAGTTTGAGTGTGTCGCTCACTGTTCAGCCACAAATATCTCTATTTAAAAAAGTGTGGTATACCCCAGTAAACAATAACTGTGGTTTTGCCATCCCACGGTAAAAAATCTCTATTATTCAGCTTTTGGTAGTTTTTTCCGTAAAGAAAAACAGTAGTGTCTCCTGACTGTTGTGACACAAAAATATATCTGTTGAAAATAGTCTTGTGTAGGTCCGACATCCCAGTGTGGTTTCGCAGTTCAATGGGTCAAATCGCTGTACTATCCAGTTTTGGGCCTTTGGTATCTAAAAAAAAAGCAGTTTGAGTGTGTCGCTCACTGTTCAGCTGCAAATATCTCTATTTAAAAAAGTGTGGCATACCCCAGTAAACAATAACTGTGGTTTTGCCATCCCACGGTAAAATATCTCTATTATTCAGGTCTTGGTATATTTTCCGTAAAGAAAAACAGTAGTGTCTCCTGACTGTTGTGACACAAAAATATATCTGTTGAAAATAGTCTTGTGTAGGCCCGACATCCCAGTGTGGTTTCGCAGTTCCATGGGTCAAATCGCTGTACTATCCAGTTTTGTGCCTTTGGTATCTAAAAAAAAAGCAGTTTGAGTGTGTCGCTCACTGTTCAGTCGCAAATATCTCTATTTTAAAAAGTGTGGTATAAACCAGTAAACAATAACTGTGGTTTTGCCATCCCACGGTAAAAAATCTCTATTATTCAGGTTTTGGTATATTTTCCGTAAAGAAAAACAGTAGTGTCTCCTGACTGTTGTGACACAAAAATATATCTGTTGAAAATAGTCTTGTGTAGGCCCAACATCCCAGTGTGGTTTCGCAGTTCCACGGGTCAAATCGCTGTACTATCCAGTTTTGGGCCTTTAGTAGCTAAAAAAAAAGCAGTTTGATTGTGTCGCTCACTGTTCAGCCGCAAATTTCTCTATTTAAAAAAGTGCGGTATACCCCAGTAAAAAATAACTGTGGTTTTGCCATCCCACGGTAAAAAATATCTATTATTCAGCTTTTGGTAGTTTTTTCCGTAAAGAAAAACAGTGGTGTCTCCTGACTGTTGTGACACAAAAATATATCTGTTGAAAATAGTCTTGTGTAGGCCCGACATCCCAGTGTGGTTTCGCAGTTCCATGGGTCAAATCGCTGTACTATCCAGTTTTGGGCCTTTGGTATCTAAAAAAAAAGCAGTTTGAGTGTGTTGCTCACTGTTCAGTCGCAAATATCTCTATTTTGATTGTGTCGCTCACGTTTCAGCCGCAAATTTCTCTATTTAAAAAAGTGCGGTATACCCCAGTAAACAATAACTGTGGTTTTGCCATCCCACGGTAAAAAATATCTATTATTCAGCTTTTGGTAGTTTTTTCCGTAAAGAAAAACAGTAGTGTCTCCTGACTGTTGTGACACAAAAATATATCTGTTGAAAATAGTCTTGTGTAGGCCCGACATCCCAGTGTGGTTTCGCAGTTCCACGTGTCAAATCGCTGTACTATCCAGTTTTGGGCCTTTGGTATCTAAAAAAAGCAGTTTGAGTGTGTCGCTCACTGTTCAGCCGCAGATATCTCTATTTAAAAAAGTGTGGTATACCCCAGTAAACAATAACTGTGGTTTTGCCATCCCACGGTAAAAAATCTCTATTATTCAGCTTTTGGTAGTTTTTTCCATAAAGAAAAACAGTAGTGTCTCCTGACTGTTGTGACACAAAAATATATCTGTTGAAAATAGTCTTGTGTAGGTCCGACATCCCAGTGTGGTTTCGCAGTTCAATGGGTCAAATCGCTGTACTATCCAGTTTTGGGCCTTTGGTATCTAAAAAAAAAGCAGTTTGAGTGTGTCGCTCACTGTTCAGCCGCAAATATCTCTATTTAAAAAAGTGTGGTATACCCCAGTAAACAATAACTGTGGTTTTGCCATCCCACGGTAAAAAATCTCTATTATTCAGGTGTTGGTATATTTTCCGTAAAGAAAAACAGTAGTGTCTCCTGACTGTTGTGACACAAAAATATATCTGTTGAAAATAGTCTTGTGTAGGCCCAACATCCCAGTGTGGTTTCGCAGTTCCATGGTTCAAATCGCTGTACTATCCAGTTTTGGGCCTTTGGTATCTAAAAAAAAAGCAGTTTGAGTGTGTCGCTCACTGTTCAGCCGCAAATATCTCTATTTTAAAAAGTGTAGTATAACCCAGTAAACAATAACTGTGGTTTTGCCATCCCACGGTAAAAAATCTCTATTATTCAGGTTTTGGTATATTTTCCGTAAAGAAAAACAGTAGTGTCTCCTGACTGTTGTGGCACAAAAATATATCTGTTGAAAATAGTCTTGTGTAGGCCTGACATCCCAGTGTGGTTTCGAAGCTCCACGTGTCAAATCGCTGTACTATCCAGTTTTGGGCCTTTGGTATCTAAAAAAAAGCAGTTTGAGTGTGTCGCTCACTGTTCAGCCGCAAATATCTCTATTTAAAAAAGTGTGGTATACCCCAGTAAACAATAACTGTGGTTTTGCCATCCCACGGTAAAAAATCTCTATTATTCAGCTTTTGGTAGTTTTTTCCGTAAAGAAAAACAGTAGTGTCTCCTGACTGTTGTGACACAAAAATATATCTGTTGAAAATAGTCTTGTGTAGGTCCGACATCCCAGTGTGGTTTCGCAGTTCAATGGGTCAAATCGCTGTACTATCCAGTTTTGGGCCTTTGGTATCTAAAAAAAAGCAGTTTGAGTGTGTCGCTCACTGTTCAGCCGCAAATATCTCTATTTAAAAAAGTGTGGCATACCCCAGTAAATAATAACTGTGGTTTTGCCATCCCACGGTAAAAAATCTCTATTATTCAGCTTTTGGCAGTTTTTTCCGTAAAGAAAAACAGTAGTGTCTCCTGACTGTTGTGACACAAAAATATATCTGTTGAAAATAGTCTTGTGTAGGCCCGACATCCCAGTGTGGTTTCGCAGTTCCATGGGTCAAATCGCTGTACTATCCAGTTTTGGGCCTTTGGTATCTAAAAAAAAAGCAGTTTGAGTGTGTCGCTCACTGTTCAGCCGCAAATATCTCTATTTTAAAAAGTGTGGTATACCCAAGTAAACAATAACTGTGGTATTGCCATCCCACGGTAAGAAATCTCTATTATTCAGGTTTTGGTAGTATTTTCCGGAAAGAAAAATAGTAGTGTCTCCTGACTGTTGTGACACAAAAATATATCTGTTGAAAATAGTCTTGTGTAGGCCCGACATCCAAGTGTGGTTTCGCAGTTCCACGGGTCAAATCACTGTACTATCCAGTTTTGGGCCTTTGGTATGTAAAAAAAAAGCAGTTTGAGTGTGTCGCTCACTGTTCAGCCGCAAATATCTCTATATAAAAAAGTGTGGTATACCCCAGTAAACAATAACTGTGGTTTTGCCATCCCACGGTAAATATCTCTATTATTCAGCTTTTGGTAGTTTTTTCCTTAAAGAAAAGCAGTAGTGTCTCCTGACTGTTGTGACACAAAAATATATCTGTTGAAAATACTCTTGTGTAGGCCCGACATCCCAGTGTAGTTTCGCAGTTCCACGGATCAAATCATTGTACTATCCAGTTTTGGGCCTTTGGTATCTTAAAAAAAAGCAGTTTGAGTGTGTTGCTCACTGTTCAGCCGCAAATATCTCTATTTAAATAAGTGTGGTATACCCAAGTAAACAATAACTGTAGTTTTGCCATCCCACGGTAAAAAATCTCTATTATTCAGCTTTTGGTAGTTTTTTCCGTAAAGAAAAACAAAAGTGTCTCCTGACTGTTGTGACACAAAAATATATCTGCTGAAAATAGTCTTGTGTAGGCCCGACATCCCAGTGTGGTTTCGCAATTCCATGGGTCTCAAAACGCTGTACTATCCAGTTTTGGGCCTTTGGTATCTACTAAAAAAGCAGTTTGAGTGTGTCGCTCAATGTTCAGCCGCAAATATCTCTATTTAAATAAGTGTGGTATACCCCAGTAAACACTAACTGTGGTTTTGCCATCCCACGGTAAAAAATCTCTATTATTCAGGTTTTGGTATATTTTGTGTAAAGAAAAACAGTAGTGTCTCCTGACTGTTGTGACACAAAAATATATCTGTTGAAAATAGTCTTGTGTAGGCCCGACATCCCAGTGTGGTTTCGCAGTTCCACGTGTCAAATCGCTGTACTATCCAGTTTTGGGCCTTTGGTATCTAAAAAAAAGCAGTTTGAGTGTGTCGCTCACTGTTCAGCCGCAAATATCTCTATTTTAAAAAGTGTGGTATACCCCAGTAAACAATAACTGTGGTATTGCCATCCCACGGTAAGAAATCTCTATTACTCAGGTTTTGGTATATTTTCCGGAAAGAAAAATAGTAGTGTCTCCTGACTGTTGTGACACAAAAATATATCTGTTGAAAATAGTCTTGTGTAGGCCCGACATCCCAGTGTGGTTTCGCAGTTCCACGGGTCAAATCGCTGTACTATCCAGTTTTGGGCCTTTGGTATCTTAAAAAAAAGCAGTATGAGTGTGTCGCTCACTGTTCAGCCGCAAATATCTCTATTTAAAAAAGTGTGGAATACCCAAGTAAACAATAACTGTGGTTTTGCCATCCCACGGTAAAAAATCTCTATTATTCAGCTTTTGGTAGTTTTTTCCGTAAAGAAAAACAAAAGTGTCTCCTGACTGTTGTGACACAAAAATATATCTGCTGAAAATAGTCTTGTGAAGGCCCGACATCCCAGTGTGGTTTTGCAGTTCCATGGGTCTCAAATCGCTGTAATATCCAGTTTTGGGCCTTTGGTATCTAAAAAAAAAGCAGTTTGAGTGTGTCGCTCACTGTTCAGCCGCAAATATACAGTACAGACCAAAAGTTTGGACACACCTTCTCATTTAAAGATTTTTCTGTATTTTCATGACTATGAAAATTGTACATTCACACTGATGGCATCAAAACTATGAATTAACACATGTGGAATTATATACTTAACAAAAAAGTGTGAAACAGCTTAAAATATGTCTTATATTCTAGGTTCTTCAAAGTAGCCACCGTTTGCTTTGATGACTGCTTTGCACACTCTTGGCATTCTCTTGATGAGCTTCAAGATGTAGTCACCGGAAATGGTCTTCCAACAATCTTGAAGGAGTTCCCAGAGATGCTTAGCACTTGTTGGCCCTTTTGCCTTCACTCTGCGGTCCAGCTCACCCCAAACCATCTCGATTGGGTTCAGGTCTGGTGACTGTGGAGGCCAGGTCATCTGGCGTAGCACCCCAGCACTCTCCTTATTGGTCAAATAGCCATTACACAGCCTGGAGGTGTGTTTGGGGTCATTGTCCTGTTGAAAAATAAATGATGGTCCAACTAAACGCAAACCGGATGGAATAGCATGCCTCTGAAAGATGCTGTGGTAGCCATGCTGGCTCAGTATGCCTTCAATTATGAATAAATCCCCAACAGTGTCACCAGCAAAGCACCCCCACACCATCACACCTCCTCCTCCATGCTTCACGGTGGGAACCAGGCATGTAGAGTCCATCCATTCACCTTTTCTGCGTCGCACAAAGATCTCAAATTTGGACTCATCAGGCCAAAGCACAGATTTCCACGGGTCTAATGTCCATTCCTTGTGTTCTTTAGCCCAAACAAGTCTCTTCTGCTTGTTGCCTGTCCTTAGCAGTGGTTTCCTAGCAGCTATTTTACCATGAAGGCCTGCTGCACAAAGTCTCCTCTTAACAGTTCTTGAAGAGATGTGTCTGCTGCTAGAACTCTGTGTGGCATTGACCTGGTCTCTAATCTGAGCTGCTGTTAACTTGCGATTTCGGAGGCTGGTGGCTCGGATAAACTTATCCTCAGAAGCAGAGGTGACTCTTGGTCTTCCTTTCCTGGGGCGGTCCTCATGTGAGCCAGTTTCTTTGTAGCGCTTGATGGTTTTTGCAACTGCGCTTGGGGACACTTTCAAAGTTTTCCCAATTTTTCGCACTGACTGACCTTAATTTCTTAAAGTAATGATGACCACTCGTTTTTCTTTACTTAGCTGCTTTTTTCTTGCCATAATACAAATTCTAACAGTCTATTCAGTAGGACTATCAGCTGTGTATCCACCAGACTTCTGCACAGCACAACTGATGGTTCCAACCCCATTTATAAGGCAAGAAATCCCACTTATTAAACCTGACAGTGCACACCTGTGAAGTGAAAACCATTTCTGGTGACTACCTCTTGAAGCTTATCAAGAGAATGCCAAGAGTGTGCAAAGCAGTCATCAAAGCAAACGGTGGCTACTTTGAAGAACCTAGAATATAAGACATATTTTCAGTTGTTTCACACTTTTTTGTTAAGTATATAATTCCACATGTGTTAATTCATAGTTTTGATGCCTTCAGTGTGAATGTACAATTTTCATAGTCATGAAAATACAGAAAAATCTTTAAATGAGAAGGTGTGTCCAAACTTTTGGTCTGTACTGTATCTATTTAAAAAATTGTGGTATACCCCAGTAAACAATAACTGTGGTTTTGCCATCCCACGGTAAAAAAACTCTATTATTCAGGTTTTGGTAGTTTTTCCGTAAAGAAAAACAGTAGTGTCTCCTGACTGTTGTGACACAAAAATATATCTGTTGAAAATAGTCTTGTGTAGGTCCGACATCCCAGTGTGGTTTCGCAGTTCAATGGGTCAAATCTATGTACTATCCAGTTTTGGGCCTTTGGTATCTAAAAAAGAAGCAGTTTGAGTGTGTCGCTCACTGTTCAGCCGCAAATATCTTTATTTTAAAAAGTGTGGTATAACCCAGTAAACAATAACTGTGGTTTTGCCATCCCACGGTAAAAAATCTATATTATTCAGGTTTTGGTATATTTTCCGTAAAGAAAAACAGTAGTGTCTACTGACTGTTGTGACACAAAAATATATCTGTTGAAAATAGTCTTGTGTAGGCCCGACATCCCAGTGTGGTTTCGCAGTTCCACAGGTCAAATCGCTGTACTATCCAGTTTTGGGCCTTTGGTATCTAAAAAAAAGCAGTTTGAGTGTGTCGCTCACTGATCAGCCACAAATATCTCTATTTAAAAAAGTGTGGTATACCCCAGTAAACAATAACTGTGGTTTTGCCATCCCACTGTAAAAAATCTCTATTATTCAGTTTTTGGTAGTTTTTTCCATAAAGAAAAACAGTAGTGTCTCCTGACTGTTGTGACACAAAAATATATCTGTTGAAAATAGTCTTGTGTAGGCCCGACATCCCAGTGTGGTTTTGCAGTTCCACGGGTCAAATCGCTGTACTATCCAGTTTTGGGCCTTTGGTATCTAAAAAAAAAGCAGTTTGAGTGTGTCGCTCACTGTTCAGCCGCAAATATCTCGATTTAAAAAAGTGTGGTATACCCCAGTAAACAATAACTGTGGTTTTGCCATCTCACGGTAAAAAATCTCTATTATTCAGGTTTTGGTATATTTTCTGTAAAGAAAAACAGTAGTGTCTGATGACTGTTGTGACACAAAAATATATCTGTTGAAAATAGTCTTGTGTAGGCCCGACATCCCAGTGTGGTTTCGCAGTTCCACAGGTCAAATCGCTGTACTATCCAGTTTTGGGCCTTTGGTATCTAAAAAAAAGCAGTTTGAGTGTGTCGCTCACTGTTCAGCCACAAATATCTCTATTTAAAAAAGTGTGGTATACCCCAGTAAACAATAACTGTGGTTTTGCCATCCCACTGTAAAAAATCTCTATTATTCAGTTTTTGGTAGTTTTTTCCATAAAGAAAAACAGTAGTGTCTCCTGACTGTTGTGACACAAAAATATATCTGTTGAAAATAGTCTTGTGTAGGCCCGACATCCCAGTGTGGTTTTGCAGTTCCACGGGTCAAATCGCTGTACTATCCAGTTTTGGGCCATTGGTATCTAAAAAAAAAGCAGTTTGAGTGTGTCGCTCACTGTTCAGCCGCAAATATCTCGATTTAAAAAAGTGTGGTATACCCCAGTAAACAATAACTGTGGTTTTGCCATCTCACGGTAAAAAATCTCTATTGTTCAGGTTTTGGTATATTTTCTGTAAAGAAAAACAGTAGTGTCTCCTGACTGTTGTGACACAAAAATATATCTGTTGAAAATAGTCTTGTGTAGGCCCGACATCCCAGTGTGGTTTCGCAGTTCAATGGGTCAAATCGCTGTACTATCCAGTTTTGGGCCTTTGGTATCTAAAAAAAAAAGCAGTTTGATTGTGTCGCTCAATGTTCAGCCGCAAATTTCTCTATTTAAAAAAGTGTGGTATACCCCAGTAAACAATAACTGTGGTTTTGCCATCCCACGGTAAAAAATCTCTATTATTCAGCTTTTGGTAGCTTTTTCCGTAAAGAAAAACAGTAGTGTCTCCTGACTGTTGTGACACAAAAATATATCTGTTGAAAATAGTCTTCTGTAGGCCCGACATCCCAGTGTGGTTTCGCAGGTCCATGGGTCAAATCGCTGTACTATCCAGTTTTGGGCCTTTGGTATCTTAAATAAAAGCAGTTTGAGTGTGTCGCTCACTGTTCAGCCGCAAATATCTCTATTTAAAAAAGTGTGGTATACCCCAGTAAACAATAACTGTGGTTTTGCCATCACACGGTAAAAAATCTCTATTATTCAGCTTTTGGTAGGTTTTTCCGTAAAGAAAAACAGTGGTGTCTCCTGACTTTTGTGACACAAAAATATATCTGTTGAAAATAGTCTTGTGTAGGCCCGACATGCCAGTGAGGTTTCGCAGTTCCACGGGTCAAATCGCTGTACTATCCAGTTTTGGGCCTTTGGTATCTTAAAAAAAGCAGTTTGAGTGTGTCGCTCACTGTTCAGCCGCAAATATCTCTATTTAAATAAGTGTTTTATACCCAAGTAAACAATAACTGTGGTTTTGCCATCCCACGGTAAAAAATCTCTATTATTCAGCTTTTGGTAGTTTTTTCCGTAAAGAAAAACAAAAGTGTCTCCTGACTGTTGTGACACAAAAATATATCTGCTGAAAACAGTCTTGTGTAGGCCCGACATCCCAGTGTGGTTTCGCAATTCCATGGGTCTCAAATCGCTGTACTATCCAGTTTTGGACCTTTGGTATCTACTAAAAAAGCAGTTTGAGTGTGTCGCTCACTGTTCAGCCGCAAATATCTCTATTTAAAAAAGTGTGGTATACCCCAGTAAACAATAACTGTGGTTTTGCCATCCCACGGTAAAAAATCTCTATTATTCAGGTTTTGGTATATTTTGTGTAAAGAAAAACAGTAGTGTCTCCTGACTGTTGTGACACAAAAATATATCTGTTGAAAATAGTCTTGTGTAGGCCCGACAGCCCAGTGTGGTTTCGCAGTTCCACGGGTCAAATCGCTGTACTATCCAGTTTTGGGTCTTTGGTATCTAAAAAAAAAGCAGTTTGAGTGTGTCGCTCACTGTTCAGCCGCAAATATCTCTATTTTAAAAAGTGTGGTATACCCCAGTAAACAACAACTGTGGTATTGCCATCCCACGGTAAGAAATCTCTATTATTCAGGTTTTGGTATATTTTCCGGAAAGAAAAATAGTAATGTCTCCTGACTGTTGTGACACAAAAATATATCTGTTGAAAATAGTCTTCTGTAGGCCCGACATCCCAGTGTGGTTTCGCAGGTCCACGGGTCAAATCGCTGTACTATCCAGTTTTGGGCCTTTGGTATCTTAAATAAAAGCAGTTTGAGTGTGTCACTCACTGTTCAGCCGCAAATATCTCTAATTAAAAAAGTGTGGTATACCCCAGTAAACATTAACTGTGGTTTTGCCATCCCACGGTAAAAAATCTCTATTATTCAGGTTTTGGTAGGTTTTTCCGGAAAGAAAAACAGTAGTGTCTCCTGACTGTTGTGACACAAAAATATATCTGTTGAAAATAGTCTTGTGTAGGCCCGACATCCCAGTGAGGTTTCGCAGTTCCACGTGTCAAATCGCTGTACTATCCAGTTTTGTGCCTTTGGTATCTAAAAAAAAGCAGTTTGAGTGTGTCGCTCACTGTTCAGCCACAAATATCTCTATTTAAAAAAGTGTGGTATACCCCAGTAAACAATAACTGTGGTTTTGCCATCCCACGGTAAAAAATCTCTATTATTCAGCTTTTGGTAGTTTTTTCCGTAAAGAAAAACAGTAGTGTCTCCTGACTGTTGTGACACAAAAATATATCTGTTGAAAATAGTCTTGTGTAGGTCCGACATCCCAGTGTGGTTTCGCAGTTCAATGGGTCAAATCGCTGTACTATCCAGTTTTGGGCCTTTGGTATCTAAAAAAAAAGCAGTTTGAGTGTGTCGCTCACTGTTCAGCTGCAAATATCTCTATTTAAAAAAGTGTGGCATACCCCAGTAAACAATAACTGTGGTTTTGCCATCCCACGGTAAAATATCTCTATTATTCAGGTCTTGGTATATTTTCCGTAAAGAAAAACAGTAGTGTCTCCTGACTGTTGTGACACAAAAATATATCTGTTGAAAATAGTCTTGTGTAGGCCCGACATCCCAGTGTGGTTTCGCAGTTCCATGGGTCAAATCGCTGTACTATCCAGTTTTGTGCCTTTGGTATCTAAAAAAAAAGCAGTTTGAGTGTGTCGCTCACTGTTCAGTCGCAAATATCTCTATTTTAAAAAGTGTGGTATAAACCAGTAAACAATAACTGTGGTTTTGCCATCCCACGGTAAAAAATCTCTATTATTCAGGTTTTGGTATATTTTCCGTAAAGAAAAACAGTAGTGTCTCCTGACTGTTGTGACACAAAAATATATCTGTTGAAAATAGTCTTGTGTAGGCCCAACATCCCAGTGTGGTTTCGCAGTTCCACGGGTCAAATCGCTGTACTATCCAGTTTTGGGCCTTTAGTAGCTAAAAAAAAAGCAGTTTGATTGTGTCGCTCACTGTTCAGCCGCAAATTTCTCTATTTAAAAAAGTGCGGTATACCCCAGTAAAAAATAACTGTGGTTTTGCCATCCCACGGTAAAAAATATCTATTATTCAGCTTTTGGTAGTTTTTTCCGTAAAGAAAAACAGTGGTGTCTCCTGACTGTTGTGACACAAAAATATATCTGTTGAAAATAGTCTTGTGTAGGCCCGACATCCCAGTGTGGTTTCGCAGTTCCATGGGTCAAATCGCTGTACTATCCAGTTTTGGGCCTTTGGTATCTAAAAAAAAAGCAGTTTGAGTGTGTTGCTCACTGTTCAGTCGCAAATATCTCTATTTTGATTGTGTCGCTCACGTTTCAGCCGCAAATTTCTCTATTTAAAAAAGTGCGGTATACCCCAGTAAACAATAACTGTGGTTTTGCCATCCCACGGTAAAAAATATCTATTATTCAGCTTTTGGTAGTTTTTTCCGTAAAGAAAAACAGTAGTGTCTCCTGACTGTTGTGACACAAAAATATATCTGTTGAAAATAGTCTTGTGTAGGCCCGACATCCCAGTGTGGTTTCGCAGTTCCACGTGTCAAATCGCTGTACTATCCAGTTTTGGGCCTTTGGTATCTAAAAAAAGCAGTTTGAGTGTGTCGCTCACTGTTCAGCCGCAGATATCTCTATTTAAAAAAGTGTGGTATACCCCAGTAAACAATAACTGTGGTTTTGCCATCCCACGGTAAAAAATCTCTATTATTCAGCTTTTGGTAGTTTTTTCCATAAAGAAAAACAGTAGTGTCTCCTGACTGTTGTGACACAAAAATATATCTGTTGAAAATAGTCTTGTGTAGGTCCGACATCCCAGTGTGGTTTCGCAGTTCAATGGGTCAAATCGCTGTACTATCCAGTTTTGGGCCTTTGGTATCTAAAAAAAAAGCAGTTTGAGTGTGTCGCTCACTGTTCAGCCGCAAATATCTCTATTTAAAAAAGTGTGGTATACCCCAGTAAACAATAACTGTGGTTTTGCCATCCCACGGTAAAAAATCTCTATTATTCAGGTGTTGGTATATTTTCCGTAAAGAAAAACAGTAGTGTCTCCTGACTGTTGTGACACAAAAATATATCTGTTGAAAATAGTCTTGTGTAGGCCCAACATCCCAGTGTGGTTTCGCAGTTCCATGGTTCAAATCGCTGTACTATCCAGTTTTGGGCCTTTGGTATCTAAAAAAAAAGCAGTTTGAGTGTGTCGCTCACTGTTCAGCCGCAAATATCTCTATTTTAAAAAGTGTAGTATAACCCAGTAAACAATAACTGTGGTTTTGCCATCCCACGGTAAAAAATCTCTATTATTCAGGTTTTGGTATATTTTCCGTAAAGAAAAACAGTAGTGTCTCCTGACTGTTGTGGCACAAAAATATATCTGTTGAAAATAGTCTTGTGTAGGCCTGACATCCCAGTGTGGTTTCGAAGCTCCACGTGTCAAATCGCTGTACTATCCAGTTTTGGGCCTTTGGTATCTAAAAAAAAGCAGTTTGAGTGTGTCGCTCACTGTTCAGCCGCAAATATCTCTATTTAAAAAAGTGTGGTATACCCCAGTAAACAATAACTGTGGTTTTGCCATCCCACGGTAAAAAATCTCTATTATTCAGCTTTTGGTAGTTTTTTCCGTAAAGAAAAACAGTAGTGTCTCCTGACTGTTGTGACACAAAAATATATCTGTTGAAAATAGTCTTGTGTAGGTCCGACATCCCAGTGTGGTTTCGCAGTTCAATGGGTCAAATCGCTGTACTATCCAGTTTTGGGCCTTTGGTATCTAAAAAAAAGCAGTTTGAGTGTGTCGCTCACTGTTCAGCCGCAAATATCTCTATTTAAAAAAGTGTGGCATACCCCAGTAAATAATAACTGTGGTTTTGCCATCCCACGGTAAAAAATCTCTATTATTCAGCTTTTGGCAGTTTTTTCCGTAAAGAAAAACAGTAGTGTCTCCTGACTGTTGTGACACAAAAATATATCTGTTGAAAATAGTCTTGTGTAGGCCCGACATCCCAGTGTGGTTTCGCAGTTCCATGGGTCAAATCGCTGTACTATCCAGTTTTGGGCCTTTGGTATCTAAAAAAAAAGCAGTTTGAGTGTGTCGCTCACTGTTCAGCCGCAAATATCTCTATTTTAAAAAGTGTGGTATACCCAAGTAAACAATAACTGTGGTATTGCCATCCCACGGTAAGAAATCTCTATTATTCAGGTTTTGGTAGTATTTTCCGGAAAGAAAAATAGTAGTGTCTCCTGACTGTTGTGACACAAAAATATATCTGTTGAAAATAGTCTTGTGTAGGCCCGACATCCAAGTGTGGTTTCGCAGTTCCACGGGTCAAATCACTGTACTATCCAGTTTTGGGCCTTTGGTATATAAAAAAAAAGCAGTTTGAGTGTGTCGCTCACTGTTCAGCCGCAAATATCTCTATATAAAAAAGTGTGGTATACCCCAGTAAACAATAACTGTGGTTTTGCCATCCCACGGTAAATATCTCTATTATTCAGCTTTTGGTAGTTTTTTCCTTAAAGAAAAGCAGTAGTGTCTCCTGACTGTTGTGACACAAAAATATATCTGTTGAAAATACTCTTGTGTAGGCCCGACATCCCAGTGTAGTTTCGCAGTTCCACGGATCAAATCATTGTACTATCCAGTTTTGGGCCTTTGGTATCTTAAAAAAAAGCAGTTTGAGTGTGTTGCTCACTGTTCAGCCGCAAATATCTCTATTTAAATAAGTGTGGTATACCCAAGTAAACAATAACTGTAGTTTTGCCATCCCACGGTAAAAAATCTCTATTATTCAGCTTTTGGTAGTTTTTTCCGTAAAGAAAAACAAAAGTGTCTCCTGACTGTTGTGACACAAAAATATATCTGCTGAAAATAGTCTTGTGTAGGCCCGACATCCCAGTGTGGTTTCGCAATTCCATGGGTCTCAAAACGCTGTACTATCCAGTTTTGGGCCTTTGGTATCTACTAAAAAAGCAGTTTGAGTGTGTCGCTCAATGTTCAGCCGCAAATATCTCTATTTAAATAAGTGTGGTATACCCCAGTAAACACTAACTGTGGTTTTGCCATCCCACGGTAAAAAATCTCTATTATTCAGGTTTTGGTATATTTTGTGTAAAGAAAAACAGTAGTGTCTCCTGACTGTTGTGACACAAAAATATATCTGTTGAAAATAGTCTTGTGTAGGCCCGACATCCCAGTGTGGTTTCGCAGTTCCACGTGTCAAATCGCTGTACTATCCAGTTTTGGGCCTTTGGTATCTAAAAAAAAGCAGTTTGAGTGTGTCGCTCACTGTTCAGCCGCAAATATCTCTATTTTAAAAAGTGTGGTATACCCCAGTAAACAATAACTGTGGTATTGCCATCCCACGGTAAGAAATCTCTATTACTCAGGTTTTGGTATATTTTCCGGAAAGAAAAATAGTAGTGTCTCCTGACTGTTGTGACACAAAAATATATCTGTTGAAAATAGTCTTGTGTAGGCCCGACATCCCAGTGTGGTTTCGCAGTTCCACGGGTCAAATCGCTGTACTATCCAGTTTTGGGCCTTTGGTATCTTAAAAAAAAGCAGTATGAGTGTGTCGCTCACTGTTCAGCCGCAAATATCTCTATTTAAAAAAGTGTGAAATACCCAAGTAAACAATAACTGTGGTTTTGCCATCCCACGGTAAAAAATCTCTATTATTCAGCTTTTGGTAGTTTTTTCCGTAAAGAAAAACAAAAGTGTCTCCTGACTGTTGTGACACAAAAATATATCTGCTGAAAATAGTCTTGTGAAGGCCCGACATCCCAGTGTGGTTTTGCAGTTCCATGGGTCTCAAATCGCTGTAATATCCAGTTTTGGGCCTTTGGTATCTAAAAAAAAAGCAGTTTGAGTGTGTCGCTCACTGTTCAGCCGCAAATATACAGTACAGACCAAAAGTTTGGACACACCTTCTCATTTAAAGATTTTTCTGTATTTTCATGACTATGAAAATTGTACATTCACACTGATGGCATCAAAACTATGAATTAACACATGTGGAATTATATACTTAACAAAAAAGTGTGAAACAGCTTAAAATATGTCTTATATTCTAGGTTCTTCAAAGTAGCCACCGTTTGCTTTGATGACTGCTTTGCACACTCTTGGCATTCTCTTGATGAGCTTCAAGATGTAGTCACCGGAAATGGTCTTCCAACAATCTTGAAGGAGTTCCCAGAGATGCTTAGCACTTGTTGGCCCTTTTGCCTTCACTCTGCGGTCCAGCTCACCCCAAACCATCTCGATTGGGTTCAGGTCTGGTGACTGTGGAGGCCAGGTCATCTGGCGTAGCACCCCAGCACTCTCCTTATTGGTCAAATAGCCATTACACAGCCTGGAGGTGTGTTTGGGGTCATTGTCCTGTTGAAAAATAAATGATGGTCCAACTAAACGCAAACCGGATGGAATAGCATGCCTCTGAAAGATGCTGTGGTAGCCATGCTGGCTCAGTATGCCTTCAATTATGAATAAATCCCCAACAGTGTCACCAGCAAAGCACCCCCACACCATCACACCTCCTCCTCCATGCTTCACGGTGGGAACCAGGCATGTAGAGTCCATCCATTCACCTTTTCTGCGTCGCACAAAGATCTCAAATTTGGACTCATCAGGCCAAAGCACAGATTTCCACGGGTCTAATGTCCATTCCTTGTGTTCTTTAGCCCAAACAAGTCTCTTCTGCTTGTTGCCTGTCCTTAGCAGTGGTTTCCTAGCAGCTATTTTACCATGAAGGCCTGCTGCACAAAGTCTCCTCTTAACAGTTCTTGAAGAGATGTGTCTGCTGCTAGAACTCTGTGTGGCATTGACCTGGTCTCTAATCTGAGCTGCTGTTAACTTGCGATTTCGGAGGCTGGTGGCTCGGATAAACTTATCCTCAGAAGCAGAGGTGACTCTTGGTCTTCCTTTCCTGGGGCGGTCCTCATGTGAGCCAGTTTCTTTGTAGCGCTTGATGGTTTTTGCAACTGCACTTGGGGACACTTTCAAAGTTTTCCCAATTTTTCGCACTGACTGACCTTAATTTCTTAAAGTAATGATGACCACTCGTTTTTCTTTACTTAGCTGCTTTTTTCTTGCCATAATACAAATTCTAACAGTCTATTCAGTAGGACTATCAGCTGTGTATCCACCAGACTTCTGCACAGCACAACTGATGGTTCCAACCCCATTTATAAGGCAAGAAATCCCACTTATTAAACCTGACAGTGCACACCTGTGAAGTGAAAACCATTTCTGGTGACTACCTCTTGAAGCTTATCAAGAGAATGCCAAGAGTGTGCAAAGCAGTCATCAAAGCAAACGGTGGCTACTTTGAAGAACCTAGAATATAAGACATATTTTCAGTTGTTTCACACTTTTTTGTTAAGTATATAATTCCACATGTGTTAATTCATAGTTTTGATGCCTTCAGTGTGAATGTACAATTTTCATAGTCATGAAAATACAGAAAAATTTTTAAATGAGAAGGTGTGTCCAAACTTTTGGTCTGTACTGTATCTATTTAAAAAATTGTGGTATACCCCAGTAAACAATAACTGTGGTTTTGCCATCCCACGGTAAAAAAACTCTATTATTCAGGTTTTGGTAGTTTTTCCGTAAAGAAAAACAGTAGTGTCTCCTGACTGTTGTGACACAAAAATATATCTGTTGAAAATAGTCTTGTGTAGGTCCGACATCCCAGTGTGGTTTCGCAGTTCAATGGGTCAAATCTCTGTACTATCCAGTTTTGGGCCTTTGGTATCTAAAAAAGAAGCAGTTTGAGTGTGTCGCTCACTGTTCAGCCGCAAATATCTTTATTTTAAAAAGTGTGGTATAACCCAGTAAACAATAACTGTGGTTTTGCCATCCCACGGTAAAAAATCTATATTATTCAGGTTTTGGTATATTTTCCGTAAAGAAAAACAGTAGTGTCTACTGACTGTTGTGACACAAAAATATATCTGTTGAAAATAGTCTTGTGTAGGCCCGACATCCCAGTGTGGTTTCGCAGTTCCACAGGTCAAATCGCTGTACTATCCAGTTTTGGGCCTTTGGTATCTAAAAAAAAGCAGTTTGAGTGTGTCGCTCACTGATCAGCCACAAATATCTCTATTTAAAAAAGTGTGGTATACCCCAGTAAACAATAACTGTGGTTTTGCCATCCCACTGTAAAAAATCTCTATTATTCAGTTTTTGGTAGTTTTTTCCATAAAGAAAAACAGTAGTGTCTCCTGACTGTTGTGACACAAAAATATATCTGTTGAAAATAGTCTTGTGTAGGCCCGACATCCCAGTGTGGTTTTGCAGTTCCACGGGTCAAATCGCTGTACTATCCAGTTTTGGGCCTTTGGTATCTAAAAAAAAAGCAGTTTGAGTGTGTCGCTCACTGTTCAGCCGCAAATATCTCGATTTAAAAAAGTGTGGTATACCCCAGTAAACAATAACTGTGGTTTTGCCATCTCACGGTAAAAAATCTCTATTATTCAGGTTTTGGTATATTTTCTGTAAAGAAAAACAGTAGTGTCTGATGACTGTTGTGACACAAAAATATATCTGTTGAAAATAGTCTTGTGTAGGCCCGACATCCCAGTGTGGTTTCGCAGTTCCACAGGTCAAATCGCTGTACTATCCAGTTTTGGGCCTTTGGTATCTAAAAAAAAGCAGTTTGAGTGTGTCGCTCACTGTTCAGCCACAAATATCTCTATTTAAAAAAGTGTGGTATACCCCAGTAAACAATAACTGTGGTTTTGCCATCCCACTGTAAAAAATCTCTATTATTCAGTTTTTGGTAGTTTTTTCCATAAAGAAAAACAGTAGTGTCTCCTGACTGTTGTGACACAAAAATATATCTGTTGAAAATAGTCTTGTGTAGGCCCGACATCCCAGTGTGGTTTTGCAGTTCCACGGGTCAAATCGCTGTACTATCCAGTTTTGGGCCATTGGTATCTAAAAAAAAAGCAGTTTGAGTGTGTCGCTCACTGTTCAGCCGCAAATATCTCGATTTAAAAAAGTGTGGTATACCCCAGTAAACAATAACTGTGGTTTTGCCATCTCACGGTAAAAAATCTCTATTGTTCAGGTTTTGGTATATTTTCTGTAAAGAAAAACAGTAGTGTCTCCTGACTGTTGTGACACAAAAATATATCTGTTGAAAATAGTCTTGTGTAGGCCCGACATCCCAGTGTGGTTTCGCAGTTCAATGGGTCAAATCGCTGTACTATCCAGTTTTGGGCCTTTGGTATCTAAAAAAAAAAGCAGTTTGATTGTGTCGCTCAATGTTCAGCCGCAAATTTCTCTATTTAAAAAAGTGTGGTATACCCCAGTAAACAATAACTGTGGTTTTGCCATCCCACGGTAAAAAATCTCTATTATTCAGCTTTTGGTAGCTTTTTCCGTAAAGAAAAACAGTAGTGTCTCCTGACTGTTGTGACACAAAAATATATCTGTTGAAAATAGTCTTCTGTAGGCCCGACATCCCAGTGTGGTTTCGCAGGTCCATGGGTCAAATCGCTGTACTATCCAGTTTTGGGCCTTTGGTATCTTAAATAAAAGCAGTTTGAGTGTGTCGCTCACTGTTCAGCCGCAAATATCTCTATTTAAAAAAGTGTGGTATACCCCAGTAAACAATAACTGTGGTTTTGCCATCACACGGTAAAAAATCTCTATTATTCAGCTTTTGGTAGGTTTTTCCGTAAAGAAAAACAGTGGTGTCTCCTGACTTTTGTGACACAAAAATATATCTGTTGAAAATAGTCTTGTGTAGGCCCGACATGCCAGTGAGGTTTCGCAGTTCCACGGGTCAAATCGCTGTACTATCCAGTTTTGGGCCTTTGGTATCTTAAAAAAAGCAGTTTGAGTGTGTCGCTCACTGTTCAGCCGCAAATATCTCTATTTAAATAAGTGTTTTATACCCAAGTAAACAATAACTGTGGTTTTGCCATCCCACGGTAAAAAATCTCTATTATTCAGCTTTTGGTAATTTTTTCCGTAAAGAAAAACAAAAGTGTCTCCTGACTGTTGTGACACAAAAATATATCTGCTGAAAATAGTCTTGTGTAGGCCCGATATCCCAGTGTGGTTTCGCAATTCCATGGGTCTCAAATCGCTGTACTATCCAGTTTTGGACCTTTGGTATCTACTAAAAAAGCAGTTTGAGTGTGTCGCTCACTGTTCAGCCGCAAATATTTCTATTTAAAAAAGTGTGGTATACCCCAGTAAACAATAACTGTGGTTTTGCCATCCCACGGTAAAAAATCTCTATTATTCAGGTTTTGGTATATTTTGTGTAAAGAAAAACAGTAGTGTCTCCTCACTGTTGTGACACAAAAATATATCTGTTGAAAATAGTCCTGTGTAGGCCCGACATCCCAGTGTGGTTTCGCAGTTCCACGGGTCAAATCGCTGTATTATCCAGTTTTGGGCCTTTGGTATCTAAAAAAAAAACAGTTTGAGTGTGTCGCTCACTGTTCAGCCGCAAATATCTCTATTTTAAAAAGTGTGGTATACCCCAGTAAACAACAACTGTGGTATTGCCATCCCACGGTAAGAAATCTCTATTATTCAGGTTTTGGTATATTTTCCATAAAGAAAAATAGTAGTGTCTCCTGACTGTTGTGACACAAAAATATATCTGTTGAAAATAGTCTTCTGTAGGCCCGACATCCCAGTGAGGTTTCGCAGGTCCACGGGTCAAATCGCTGTACTATCCAGTTTTGGGCCTTTGGTATCTTAAATAAAAGCAGTTTGAGTGTGTCGCTCACTGTTCAGCCGCAAATATCTCTATTTAAAAAAGTGTGGTATACCCCAGTAAACAATAACTGTGGTTTTGCCATCCCACGGTAAAAAATCTCTATTATTCAGCTTTTGGTAGGTTTTTCCGTAAAGAAAAACAGTAGTGTCTCCTGACTGTTGTGACACAAAAATATATCTGTTGAAAATAGTCTTGTGTAGGCCCGACATCCCAGTGAGGTTTCGCAGTTCCACGTGTCAAATCGCTGTACTATCCAGTTTTTTGCCTTTGGTATCTAAAAAAAAGCAGTTTGAGTGTGTCGCTCACTGTTCAGCCGCAAATATCTCTATTTAAAAAAGTGTGGTATACCCCAGTAAACAATAACTGTGGTTTTGCCATCCCACGGTAAAAAATCTCTATTATTCAGCTTTTGGTAGTTTTTTCCGTAAAGAAAAACAGTAGTGTCTCCTGACTGTTGTGACACAAAAATATATCTGTTGAAAATAGTCTTGTGTAGGCCCGACATCCCAGTGTGGTTTCGCAGTTCCTTGGGTCAAATCGCTGTACTATCCAGTTTTGGGCCTTTGGTATCTAAAAAAAAAAGCAGTTTGAGTGTGCCGCTCACTGTTCAGCCACAAATATCTCTATTTAAAAAAGTGTGGTATACCCCAGTAAACAATAACTGTGGTTTTGCCATCTCACGGTAAAAAATCTCTATTATTCAGGTTTTGGTATATTTTCTGTAAAGAAAAACAGTAGTGTCTCCTGACTGTTGTGACACAAAAATATATCTGTTGAAAATAGTCTTGTGTAGGCCCTGACATCCCAGTGTGGTTTCGCAGTTCAATGGGTCAAATCGCTGTACTATCCAGTTTTGGGCCTTTGGTAGCTTAAAAAAAAAGCAGTTTCATTGTGTCGCTCAATGTTCAGCCGCAAATTTCTCTATTTAAAAAAGTGTGGTATACCCCAGTAAACAATAACTGTGGTTTTGCCATCCCACGGTAAAAAATCTCTATTATTCAGCTTTTGGTAGTTTTTTCTGTAAAGAAAAACAGTAGTGTCTCCTGACTGTTGTGACACAAAAATATATCTGTTGAAAATAGTCTTGTGTCGGCCCGACATCCCATTGTGGTTTCGCAGTTCCACAGGTCAAATCGCTGTACTATCCAGTTTTGGGCCTTTGGTATCTAAAAAAAAGCAGTTTGAGTGTGTCGCTCTCTGTTCAGCCACAAATATCTCTATTTAAAAAAGTGTGGTATACCCCAGTAAACAATAACTGTGATTTTGCCATTCCACTGTAAAAAATCTCTATTATTCAGGTTTTGGTAGTTTTTCCATAAAGAAAAACAGTAGTGTCTCCTGACTGTTGTGACACAAAAATATATCTGTTGAAAATAGTCTTGTGTAGGTCCGACATCCCAGTGTGGTTTCGCAGTTCAATGGGTCAAATCGCTGTACTATCCAGTTTTGGGCCTTTGGTATCTAAAAAAAAAGCAGTTTGAGTGTGTCGCTCACTGTTCAGCCGCAAATATCTGTATTTTAAAAAGTGTGGTATAACCCAGTAAACAATAACTCTGGTTTTGCCATCCCACGGTAAAAAATCTCTATTATTCAGGTTTTGGTATATTTTCCGTAAAGAAAAACAGTAGTGTCTCCTGACTGTTGTGACACAAAAATATATCTGTTGAAAATAGTCTTGTGTAGGCCCGACATCCCAGTGTGGTTTCGCAGTTCCACAGGTCAAATGGCTGTACTATCCAGTTTTGGGCCTTTGGTATCTAAAAAAAAAAGCAGTTTGATTGTGTCGCTCAATGGTCATCCGCAAATTTCTCTATTTAAAAAAGTGTGGTATACCCCAGTAAACAATAACTGTGGTTTTGCCATCCCACGGTAAAAAATCTCTATTATTCAGCTTTTGGTAGTTTTTTCCGTAAAGAAAAACAGTAGTGTCTCCTGACTGTTGTGACACAAAAATATATCTGTTGAAAATAGTCTTGTGTAGGCCCGACATCCCAGTGTAGTTTTGCAGTTCCACGGGTCAAATCGCTGTACTATCCAGTTTTGGTCCTTTGGTATCTAAAAAAAAAGCAGTTTGAGTGTGTCGCTCACTGTTCAGCCGCAAATATCTCGATTTAAAAAAGTGTGGTATACCCCAGTAAACAATAACTGTGGTTTTGCCATCTCACGGTAAAAAATCTCTATTATTCAGGTTTTGGTATATTTTCTGTAAAGAAAAACAGTAGTGTCTCCTGACTGTTGTGACACAAAAATATATCTGTTGAAAATAGTCTTCTGTAGGCCCGACATCCCAGTGTGGTTTCGCAGGTCCACGGGTCAAATCGCTGTACTATCCAGTTTTGGGCCTTTGGTATCTTAAATAAAAGCAGTTTGAGTGTGTCGCTCACTGTTCAGCCGCAAATATCTCTATTTAAAAAAGTGTGGTATACCCCAGTAAACAATAACTGTGGTTTTGCCATCCCACGGTAAAAAATCTCTATTATTCAGCTTTTGGTAGTTTTTTCTGTAAAGAAAAACAGTAGTGTCTCCTGACTGTTGTGACACAAAAATATATCTGTTGAAAATAGTCTTGTGTCGGCCCGACATCCCATTGTGGTTTCGCAGTTCCACAGGTCAAATCGCTGTACTATCCAGTTTTGGGCCTTTGGTATCTAAAAAAAAGCAGTTTGAGTGTGTCGCTCACTGTTCAGCCACAAATATCTCTATTTAAAAAAGTGTGGTATACCCCAGTAAACAATAACTGTGATTTTGCCATTCCACTGTAAAAAATCTCTATTATTCAGGTTTTGGTAGTTTTTCCGTAAAGAAAAACAGTAGTGTCTCCTGACTGTTGTGACACAAAAATATATCTGTTGAAAATAGTCTTGTGTAGGTCCGACATCCCAGTGTGGTTTCGCAGTTCAATGGGTCAAATCGCTGTACTATCCAGTTTTGGGCCTTTGGTATCTAAAAAAAAAGCAGTTTGAGTGTGTCGCTCACTGTTCAGCCGCAAATATCTGTATTTTAAAAAGTGTGGTATAACCCAGTAAACAATAACTCTGGTTTTGCCATCCCACGGTAAAAAATCTCTATTATTCAGGTTTTGGTATATTTTCCGTAAAGAAAAACAGTAGTGTCTCCTGACTGTTGTGACACAAAAATATATCTGTTGAAAATAGTCTTGTGTAGGCCCGACATCCCAGTGTGGTTTCGCAGTTCCACAGGTCAAATGGCTGTACTATCCAGTTTTGGGCCTTTGGTATCTAAAAAAAAAAGCAGTTTGATTGTGTCGCTCAATGGTCAGCCGCAAATTTCTCTATTTAAAAAAGTGTGGTATACCCCAGTAAACAATAACTGTGGTTTTGCCATCCCACGGTAAAAAATCTCTATTATTCAGCTTTTGGTAGTTTTTTCCGTAAAGAAAAACAGTAGTGTCTCCTGACTGTTGTGACACAAAAATATATCTGTTGAAAATAGTCTTGTGTAGGCCCGACATCCCAGTGTGGTTTCGCAGTTCCATGGGTCAAATCGCTGTACTATCCAGTTTTGGGCCTTTGGTATCTAAAAAAAAAAGCAGTTTGAGTGTGTCGCTCACTGTTCAGCCGCAAATATCTCTATTTTAAAAAGTGTGGTATACCCCAGTAAACAATAACTGTGGTTTTGCCATCCCATGGTAAAAAATCTCTATTATTCAGGTTTTGGTATATTTTCCGTAAAGAAAACAGTAGTGTCTCCTGACTGTTGTGACACAAAAATATATCTGTTGAAAATAGTCTTGTGTAGGCCCGACATCCCAGTGTGGTTTCGCAGTTCCACAGGTCAAATCGCTGTACTATCCAGTTTTGGGCCTTTGGTATCTAAAAAAAAGCAGTTTGAGTGTGTCGCTCACTGTTCAGCCACAAATATCTCTATTTAAAAAAGTGTGGTATACCCCAGAAAACAATAACTGTGGTTTTGCCATCCCACTGTAAAAAATCTCTATTATTCAGTTTTTGGTAGTTTTTTCCATAAAGAAAAACAGTAGTGTCTCCTGACTGTTGTGACACAAAAATATATCTGTTGAAAATAGTCTTGTGTAGGCCCGACATCCCAGTGTAGTTTTGCAGTTCCACGGGTCAAATCGCTGTACTATCCAGTTTTGGGCCTTTGGTATCTAAAAAAAAAGCAGTTTGAGTGTGTCGCTCACTGTTCAGCCGCAAATATCTCGATTTAAAAAAGTGTGGTATACCCCAGTAAACAATAACTGTGGTTTTGCCATCTCACGGTAAAAAATCTCTATTATTCAGGTTTTGGTATATTTTCTGTAAAGAAAAACAGTAGTGTCTCCTGACTGTTGTGACACAAAAATATATCTGTTGAAAATAGTCTTGTGTAGGCCCGACATCCCAGTGTGGTTTCGCAGTTCAATGGGTCAAATCGCTGTACTATCCAGTTTTGGGCCTTTGGTATCTAAAAAAAAAAGCAGTTTGATTGTGTCGCTCAATGTTCAGCCGCAAATTTCTCTATTTAAAAAAGTGTGGTATACCCCAGTAAACAATAACTGTGGTTTTGCCATCCCACGGTAAAAAATCTCTATTATTCAGCTTTTGGTAGCTTTTTCCGTAAAGAAAAACAGTAGTGTCTCCTGACTGTTGTGACACAAAAATATATCTGTTGAAAATAGTCTTCTGTAGGCCCGACATCCCAGTGTGGTTTCGCAGGTCCACGGGTCAAATCGCTGTACTATCCAGTTTTGGGCCTTTGGTATCTTGAATAAAAGCAGTTTGAGTGTGTCGCTCACTGTTCAGCCGCAAATATCTCTATTTAAAAAAGTGTGGTATACCCCAGTAAACAATAACTGTGGTTTTGCCATCCCACAGTAAAAAATCTCTATTATTCAGCTTTTGGTAGGTTTTTCCGTAAAGAAAAACAGTGGTGTCTTCTGACTTTTGTGACACAAAAATATATCTGTTGAAAATAGTCTTGTGTAGGCCCGACATGCCAGTGAGGTTTCGCAGTTCCACGTGTCAAATCGCTGTACTATCCAGTTTTGGGCCTTTGGTATCTAAAAAAAAGCAGTTTGAGTGTGTCGCTCACTGTTCAGCCGCAAATATCTCTATTTAAAAAAGTGTGGTATACCCCAGTAAACAATAACTGTGGTTTTGCCATCCCACGGTAAAAAATCTCTATTATTCAGCTTTTGGTAGTTTTTTCCGTAAAGAAAAGCAGTAGTGTCTCCTGACTGTTGTGACACAAAAATATATCTGTTGAAAATAGTCTTGTGTAGGCCCGACATCCCAGTGTAGTTTGCAGTTCCACGGATCAAATCGTTGTACTATCCAGTTTTGGGCCTTTGGTATCTAAAAAAAAGCAGTTTGAGTGTGTCGCTCACTGTTCAGCCGCAAATATCTCTATTTTAAAAAGTGTGGTATACCCCAGTAAACAATAACTGTGGTTTTGCCATCCCATGGTAAAAATCTCTATTATTCATCTTTTTGTAGTTTTTTCCATAAAGAAAAACAGTAGTGTCTCCTGACTGTTGTGACACAAAAATATATCTGTTGAAAATAGTCTTCTGTAGGCCCGATATCCCAGTGTGGTTTCGCAGGTCCACGGGTCAAATCGCTGTACTATCCAGTTTTGGGCCTTTGGTATCTTAAAAAAAAGCAGTTTGAGTGTGTCGCTCACTGTTCAGCCGCAAATATCTCTATTTAAATAAGTGTGGTATACCCAAGTAAACAATAACTGTGGTTTTGCCATCCCACGGTAAAAAATCTCTATTATTCAGCTTTTGGTAATTTTTTCCGCAAAGAAAAACAAAAGTGTCTCCTGACTGTTGTGACACAAAAATATATCTGCTGAAAATAGTCTTGTGTAGGCCCGACATCCCAGTGTGGTTTCGCAATTCCATGGGTCTCAAATCGCTGTACTATCCAGTTTTGGACCTTTGGTATCTTCTAAAAAAGCAGTTTGAGTGTGTCGCTCACTGTTCAGCCGCAAATATCTCTATTTAAAAAAGTGTGGTATACCCCAGTAAACAATAACTGTGGTTTTGCCATCCCACGGTAAAAAATCTCTATTATTCAGGTTTTGGTATATTTTGTGTAAAGAAAAACAGTAGTGTCTCCTGACTGTTGTGACACAAAAATATATCTGTTGAAAATAGTCTTGTGTAGGCCCGACATCCCAGTGTGGTTTCGCAGTTCCACGGGTCAAATCGCTGTATTATCCAGTTTTGGGCCTTTGGTATCTTAAAAAAAAACAGTTTGAGTGTGTCGCTCACTGTTCAGCCGCAAATATCTCTATTTTAAAAAGTGTGGTATACCCCAGTAAACAACAACTGTGGTATTGCCATCCCACGGTAAGAAATCTCTATTATTCAGGTTTTGGTATATTTTCCGGAAAGAAAAATAGTAGTGTCTCCTGACTGTTGTGACACAAAAATATATCTGTTGAAAATAGTCTTCTGTAGGCCCGACATCCCAGTGTGCTTTCGCAGGTCCACGGGTCAAATCGCTGTACTATCCAGTTTTGTTCCTTTGGTATCTTAAATAAAAGCAGTTTGAGTGTGTCGCTCACTGTTCAGCCGCAAATATCTCTATTTAAAAAAGTGTGGTATACCCCAGTAAACAATAACTGTGGTTTTGCCATCCCACGGTAAAAAATCTCTATTATTCAGCTTTTGGTAGGTTTTTCCGTAAAGAAAAACAGTAGTGTCTCCTGACTGTTGTGACACAAAAATATATATGTTGAAAATAGTCTTGTGTAGGCCCGACATCCCAGTGAGGTTTCGCAGTTCCACGTGTCAAATCGCTGTACTATCCAGTTTTTTGCCTTTGGTATCTAAAAAAAAGCAGTTTGAGTGTGTCGCTCACTGTTCAGCCGCAAATATCTCTATTTAAAAAGTGTGGTATACCCCAGTAAACAATAACTGTGGTTTTGCCATCCCACGGTAAAAAATCTCTATTATTCAGCTTTTGGTAGTTTTTTCCGTAAAGAAAAGCAGTAGTGTCTCCTGACTGTTGTGACACAAAAATATATCTGTTGAAAATAGTCTTGTGTAGGCCCGACATCCCAGTGTAGTTTGCAGTTCCACGGATCAAATCGTTGTACTATCCAGTTTTGGGCCTTTGGTATCTAAAAAAAAGCAGTTTGAGTGTGTCGCTCACTGTTCAGCCGCAAATATCTCTATTTTTAAAAGTGTGGTATACCCCAGTAAACAATAACTGTGGTTTTGCCATCCCACGGTAAAAATCTCTATTATTCATCTTTTTGTAGTTTTTTCCATAAAGAAAAACAGTAGTGTCTCCTGACTGTTGTGACACAAAAATATATCTGTTGAAAATAGTCTTCTGTAGGCCCGATATCCCAGTATGGTTTCGCAGGTCCACGGGTCAAATCGCTGTACTATCCAGTTTTGGGCCTTTGGTATCTTAAAAAAAAGCAGTTTGAGTGTGTCGCTCACTGTTCAGCCGCAAATATCTCTATTTAAATAAGTGTGGTATACCCAAGTAAACAATAACTGTGGTTTTGCTATCCCACGGTAAAAAATCTCTATTATTCAGCTTTTGGTAATTTTTTCCGCAAAGAAAAACAAAAGTGTCTCCTGACTGTTGTGACACAAAAATATATCTGCTGAAAATAGTCTTGTGTAGGCCCGACATCCCAGTGTGGTTTCGCAATTCCATGGGTCTCAAATCGCTGTACTATCCAGTTTTGGACCTTTGGTATCTTCTAAAAAAGCAGTTTGAGTGTGTCGCTCACTGTTCAGCCGCAAATATCTCTATTTAAAAAAGTGTGGTATACCCCAGTAAACAATAACTGTGGTTTTGCCATCCCACGGTAAAAAATCTCTATTATTCAGGTTTTGGTATATTTTGTGTAAAGAAAAACAGTAGTGTCTCCTGACTGTTGTGACACAAAAATATATCTGTTGAAAATAGTCTTGTGTAGGCCCGACATCCCAGTGTGGTTTCGCAGTTCCACGGGTCAAATCGCTGTATTATCCAGTTTTGGGCCTTTGGTATCTTAAAAAAAAACAGTTTGAGTGTGTCGCTCACTGTTCAGCCGCAAATATCTCTATTTTAAAAAGTGTGGTATACCCCAGTAAACAACAACTGTGGTATTGCCATCCCACGGTAAGAAATCTCTATTATTCAGGTTTTGGTATATTTTCCGGAAAGAAAAATAGTAGTGTCTCCTGACTGATGTGACACAAAAATATATCTGTTGAAAATAGTCTTCTGTAGGCCCGACATCCCCGTGGGCTTTCGCAGGTCCACGGGTCAAATCGCTGTACTATCCAGTTTTGTTCCTTTGGTATCTTAAATAAAAGCAGTTTGAGTGTGTCGCTCACTGTTCAGCCGCAAATATCTCTATTTAAAAAAGTGTGGTATACCCCAGTAAACAATAACTGTGGTTTTGCCATCCCACGGTAAAAAATCTCTATTATTCAGCTTTTGGTAGGTTTTTCCGTAAAGAAAAACAGTAGTGTCTCCTGACCGTTGTGACACAAAAATATATATGTTGAAAATAGTCTTGTGTAGGCCCGACATCCCAGTGAGGTTTCGCAGTTCCACGTGTCAAATCGCTGTACTATCCAGTTTTTTGCCTTTGGTATCTAAAAAAAAGCAGTTTGAGTGTGTCGCTCACTGTTCAGCCGCAAATATCTCTATTTAAAAAAGTGTGGTATACCCCAGTAAACAATAACTGTGGTTTTGCCATCCCACGGTAAAAAATCTCTATTATTCAGCTTTTGGTAGTTTTTTCCGTAAAGAAAAACAGTAGTGTCTCCTGACTGTTGTGACACAAAAATATATCTGTTGAAAATAGTCTTGTGTAGGTCCGACATCCCAGTGTGGTTTCGCAGTTCAATGGGTCAAATCGCTGTACTATCCAGTTTTGGGCCTTTGGTATCTAAAAAAAAGCAGTTTGAGTGTGTCGCTCACTGTTCAGCCGCAAATAACTCTTTTTAAAAAAGTGTGGCATACCCCAGTAAACAATAACTGTAGTTTTGCCATCCCACGGTAAAAAATCTCTATTATTCAGGTTTTGGTATATTTTCCGTAAAGAAAAACAGTAGTGTCTCCTGACTGTTGTGACACAAAAATATATCTGTTGAAAATAGTCTTGTGTAGGCCCGACATCCCAGTGTGGTTTCGCAGTTCCACAGGTCAAATCGCTGTACTATCCAGTTTTGGGCCTTTGGTATCTAAAAAAAGCAGTTTGAGTGTGTCGCTCACTGTTCAGCCACAAATATCTCTATTTAAAAAAGTGTGGTATACCCCAGTAAACAATAACTGTGGTTTTGCCATCTCATGGTAAAAAATCTCTATTATTCAGGTTTTGGTATATTTTCTGTAAAGAAAAACAGTAGTGTCTCCTGACTGTTGTGACACAAAAATATATCTGTTGAAAATAGTCTTGTGTAGGCCCTGACATCCCAGTGTGGTTTCCTAGTTCAATGGGTCAAATCGCTGTACTATCCAGTTTTGGGCCTTTGGTAGCTTAAAAAAAAAGCAGTTTGATTGTGTCGCTCAATGTTCAGCCGCAAATTTCTCTATTTAAAAAAGTGTGGTATACCCCAGTAAACAATAACTGTGGTTTTGCCATCCCACGGTAAAAAATCTCTATTATTCAGCTTTTGGTAGTTTTTTCTGTAAAGAAAAACAGTAGTGTCTTCTGACTGTTGTGACACAAAAATATATCTGTTGAAAATAGTCTTGTGTCGGCCCGACATCCCATTGTGGTTTCGCAGTTCCACAGGTCAAATCGCTGTACTATCCAGTTTTGGGCCTTTGGTATCTAAAAAAAAGCAGTTTGAGTGTGTCGCTCACTGTTCAGCCAAAAATATCTCTATTTAAAAAAGTGTGGCATACCCCAGTAAACAATAACTGTGATTTTGCCATTCCACTGTAAAAAATCTCTATTATTCAGGTTTTGGTAGTTTTTCCGTAAAGAAAAACAGTAGTGTCTCCTGACTGTTGTGACACAAAAATATATCTGTTGAAAATAGTCTTGTGTAGGTCCGACATCCCAGTGTGGTTTCGCAGTTCAATGGGTCAAATCGCTGTACTATCCAGTTTTGGGCCTTTGGTATCTAAAAAAAAAGCAGTTTGAGTGTGTCGCTCACTGTTCAGCCGCAAATATCTCTATTTTAAAAAGTGTGGTATAACCCAGTAAACAATAACTGTGGTTTTGCCATCCCACGGTAAAAAATCTCTATTATTCAGGTTTTGGTATATTTTCCGTAAAGAAAAACTGTAGTGTCTCCTGACTGTTGTGACACAAAAATATGTCTGTTGAAAATAGTCTTGTGTAGGCCCGACATCCCAGTGTGGTTTCGCAGTTCCATGGGTTAAATGGCTGTACTATCCAGTTTTGGGCCTTTGGTATCTAAAAAAAAGCAGTTTGAGTGTGTCGCTCACTGTTCAGCCACAAATATCTCTATTTAAAAAAGTGTGGTATACCCCAGTAAACAATAACTGTGGTTTTGCCATCCCACGGTAAAAAATCTCTATTATTCAGCTTTTGGTAGGTTTTTCCGTAAAGAAAAACAGTAGTGTCTCCTGACTGTTGTGACACAAAAATATATATGTTGAAAATAGTCTTGTGTAGGCCCGACATCCCAGTGAGGTTTCGCAGTTCCACGTGTCAAATCGCTGTACTATCCAGTTTTGGGCCTTTGGTATCTAAAAAAAAGCAGTTTGAGTCTGTCGCTCACTGTTCAGCCGCAAATATCTCTATTTAAAAAAGTGTGGTATACCCCAGTAAACAATAACTGTGGTTTTGCCATCCCACGGTAAAAAATCTCTATTATTCAGCTTTTGGTAGTTTTTTCCGTAAAGAAAAGCAGTAGTGTCTCCTGACTGTTGTGACACAAAAATATATCTGTTGAAAATAGTCTTCTGTAGGCCCGATATCCCAGTGTGGTTTCGCAGGTCCACGGGTCAAATCGCTGTACTATCCAGTTTTGGGCCTTTGGTATCTTAAAAAAAAGCAGTTTGAGTGTGTCGCTCACTGTTCAGCCGCAAATATCTCTATTTAAATAAGTGTGGTATACCCAAGTAAACAATAACTGTGGATTTGCCATCCCACGGTAAAAATCTCTATTATTCATCTTTTTGTAGTTTTTTCCATAAAGAAAAACAGTAGTGTCTCCTGACTGTTGTGACACAAAAATATATCTGTTGAAAATAGTCTTCTGTAGGCCCGATATCCCAGTGTGGTTTCGCAGGTCCACGGGTCAAATCGCTGTACTATCCAGTTTTGGGCCTTTGGTATCTTAAAAAAAAGCAGTTTGAGTGTGTCGCTCACTGTTCAGCCGCAAATATCTCTATTTAAATAAGTGTGGTATACCCAAGTAAACAATAACTGTGGATTTGCCATCCCACGGTAAAAAATCTCTATTATTCAGCTTTTGGTAATTTTTTCCGTAAAGAAAAACAAAAGTGTCTCCTGACTGTTGTGACACAAAAATATATCTGCTGAAAATAGTCTTGTGTAGGCCCGACATCCCAGTGTGGTTTCGCAATTCCATGGGTCTCAAATCGCTGTACTATCCAGTTTTGGACCTTTGGTATCTTCTAAAAAAGCAGTTTGAGTGTGTCGCTCACTGTTCAGCCGCAAATATCTCTATTTAAAAAAGTGTGGTATACCCCAGTAAACAATAACTGTGGTTTTGCCATCCCACGGTAAAAAATCTCTATTATTCAGGTTTTGTTA
This sequence comes from Phyllobates terribilis, assembly GCF_046119375.1. Lineage (NCBI taxonomy): Eukaryota > Metazoa > Chordata > Amphibia > Anura > Dendrobatidae > Phyllobates > Phyllobates terribilis. Next base: position 590,571,959 of record NW_027362763.1, on the reverse strand, counting down.
TATTTTGTGTAAAGAAAAACAGTAGTGTCTCCTGACTGTTGTGACACAAAAATATTTCTGTTGAAAATAGTCTTGTGTAGGCCCGACATCCCAGTGTGGTTTCGCAGTTCCACGGGTGAAATCGCTGTATTTTCCAGTTTTGGGCCTTTGGTATCTTAAAAAAAAACAGTTTGAGTGTGTCGCTCACTGTTCAGCCGCAAATATCTCTATTTTAAAAAGTGTGGTATACCCCAGTAAACAACAACTGTGGTATTGCCATCCCACGGTAAGAAATCTCTATTATTCAGGTTTTGGTATATTTTCCGGAAAGAAAAATAGTAGTGTCTCCTGACTGTTGTGACACAAAAATATATCTGTTGAAAATAGTCTTCTGTAGGCCCGACATCCCAGTGTGCTTTCGCAGGTCCACGGGTCAAATCGCTGTACTATCCAGTTTTGTTCCTTTGGTATCTTAAATAAAAGCAGTTTGAGTGTGTCGCTCACTGTTCAGCCGCAAATATCTCTATTTAAAAAAGTGTGGTATACCCCAGTAAACAATAACTGTGGTTTTGCCATCCCACGGTAAAAAATCTCTATTATTCAGCTTTTGGTAGGTTTTTCCGTAAAGAAAAACAGTAGTGTCTCCTGACTGTTGTGACACAAAAATATATATGTTGAAAATAGTCTTGTGTAGGCCCGACATCCCAGTGAGGTTTCGCAGTTCCACGTGTCAAATCGCTGTACTATCCAGTTTTTTGCCTTTGGTATCTAAAAAAAAGCAGTTTGAGTGTGTCGCTCACTGTTCAGCCGCAAATATCTCTATTTAAAAAAGTGTGGTATACCCCAGTAAACAATAACTGTGGTTTTGCCATCCCACGGTAAAAAATCTCTATTATTCAGCTTTTGGTAGTTTTTTCCGTAAAGAAAAACAGTAGTGTCTCCTGACTGTTGTGACACAAAAATATATCTGTTGAAAATAGTCTTGTGTAGGTCCGACATCCCAGTGTGGTTTCGCAGTTCAATGGGTCAAATCGCTGTACTATCCAGTTTTGGGCCTTTGGTATCTAAAAAAAAGCAGTTTGAGTGTGTCGCTCACTGTTCAGCAGCAAATAACTCTTTTTAAAAAAGTGTGGCATACCCCAGTAAACAATAACTGTAGTTTTGCCATCCCACGGTAAAAAATCTCTATTATTCAGGTTTTGGTATATTTTCCGTAAAGAAAAACAGTAGTGTCTCCTGACTGTTGTGACACAAAAATATATCTGTTGAAAATAGTCTTGTGTAGGCCCGACATCCCAGTGTGGTTTCGCAGTTCCTTGGGTCAAATCGCTGTACTATCCAGTTTTGGGCCTTTGGTATCAAAAAAAAAAAGCAGTTTGAGTGTGTCGCTCACTGTTCAGCCGCAAATATCTCTATTTTAAAAAGTGTGGTATAACCCAGTAAACAATAACTGTGGTTTTGCCATCCCACGGTAAAAAATCTCTATTATTCAGGTTTTGGTATATTTTCCGTAAAGAAAAACAGTAGTGTCTCCTGACTGTTGTGACACAAAAATATATCTGTTGAAAATAGTCTTGTGTAGGCCCGACATCCCAGTGTGGTTTCGCAGTTCCACAGGTCAAATCGCTGTACTATCCAGTTTTGGGCCTTTGGTATCTAAAAAAAGCAGTTTGAGTGTGTGGCTCACTGTTCAGCCACAAATATCTCTATTTAAAAAAGTGTGGTATACCCCAGTAAACAATAACTGTGGTTTTGCCATCTCACGGTAAAAAATCTCTATTATTCAGGTTTTGGTATATTTTCTGTAAAGAAAAACAGTAGTGTCTCCTGACTGTTGTGACACAAAAATATATCTGTTGAAAATAGTCTTGTGTAGGCCCTGACATCCCAGTGTGGTTTCGCAGTTCAATGGGTCAAATCGCTGTACTATCCAGTTTTGGGACTTTGGTAGCTTAAAAAAAAAGCAGTTTGATTGTGTCGCTCAATGTTCAGCCGCAAATTTCTCTATTTAAAAAAGTGTGGTATACCCCAGTAAACAATAACTGTGGTTTTGCCATCCCACGGTAAAAAATCTCTATTATTCAGCTTTTGGTAGTTTTTTCTGTAAAGAAAAACAGTAGTGTCTCCTGACTGTTGTGACACAAAAATATATCTGTTGAAAATAGACTTGTGTCGGCCCGACATCCCATTGTGGTTTCACAGTTCCACAGGTCAAATCGCTGTACTATCCAGTTTTGGGCCTTTGGTATCTAAAAAAAAGCAGTTTGAGTGTGTCGCTCACTGTTCAGCCACAAATATCTCTATTTAAAAAAGTGTGGTATACCCCAGTAAACAATAACTGTGATTTTGCCATTCCACTGTAAAAAATCTCTATTATTCAGGTTTTGGTAGTTTTTCCGTAAAGAAAAACAGTAGTGTCTCCTGACTGTTGTGACACAAAAATATATCTGTTGAAAATTGTCTTGTGTAGGTCCGACATCCCAGTGTGGTTTCGCAGTTCAATGGGTCAAATCGCTGTACTATCCAGTTTTGGGCCTTTGGTATCTAAAAAAAAAGCAGTTTGAGTGTGTCGCTCACTGTTCAGCCGCAAATATCTCTATTTTAAAAAGTGTGGTATAACCCAGTAAACAATAACTGTGGTTTTGCCATCCCACGGTAAAAAATCTCTATTATTCAGGTTTTGGTATATTTTCCGTAAAGAAAAACAGTAGTGTCTCCTGACTGTTGTGACACAAAAATATATCTGTTGAAAATAGTCTTGTGTAGGCCCGACATCCCAGTGTGGTTTCGCAGTTCCACAGGTCAAATCGCTGTACTATCCAGTTTTGGGCCTTTGGTATCTAAAAAAAAAAGCAGTTTGATTGTGTCGCTCAATGGTCAGCCGCAAATTTCTCTATTTAAAAAAGTGTGGTATACCCCAGTAAACAATAACTGTGGTTTTGCCATCCCACGGTAAAAAATCTCTATTATTCAGCTTTTGGTAGTTTTTTCCGTAAAGAAAAACAGTAGTGTCTCCTGACTGTTGTGACACAAAAATATGTCTGTTGAAAATAGTCTTGTGTAGGCCCGACATCCCAGTGTGGTTTCGCAGTTCCATGGGTTAAATCGCTGTACTATCCAGTTTTGGGCCTTTGGTATCTAAAAAAAAGCAGTTTGAGTGTGTCGCTCACTGTTCAGCCACAAATATCTCTATTTAAAAAAGTGTGGTATACCCCAGTAAACAATAACTGTGGTTTTGCCAACCCACGGTAAAAAATCTCTATTATTCAGGTTTTGGTATATTTTCCGTAAAGAAAAACAGTAGTGTCTCCTGACTGTTGTGACACAAAAATATTTCTGTTGAAAATAGTCTTGTGTAGGCCCGACATACCAGTGTGGTTTCGCAGTTCCACAGGTCAAATCGCTGTACTATCCAGTTTTGGGCCTTTGGTATCTAAAAAAAAAGCACTTTGAGTGTGTCGCTCACTGTTCAGCCACAAATATCTCTATTTAAAAAAGTGTGGTATACCCCAGTAAACAATAACTGTGGTTTTGCCATCCCACTGTAAAAAATCTCTATTATTCAGCTTTTGGTAGTTTTTTCCGTAAAGAAAAACAGTAGTGTCTCCTGACTGTTGTGACACAAAAATATATCTATTGAAAATAGTCTTGGGTAGGCCCGACATCCCAGTGTGGTTTCGCAGTTCCACGGGTCAAATCACTGTACTATCCAGTTTTGGGCCTTTGGTATCTTAAAAAAAAGCAGTTTGAGTGTGTCGCTCACTGTTCAGCCGCAAATATCTCTATTTAAAAAAGTGTGGAATACCCAAGTTATCAATAACTGTGGTTTTGCCATCCCACGGTAAAAAATCTCTATTATTCAGCTTTTGGTAGTTTTTTCCGTAAAGAAAAACAGTAGTGTCTCCTGACTGTTGTGACACAAAAATATATCTGCTGAAAATAGTCTTGTGTAGGCCCGACATCCCAATGTGGTTTTGCAGTTCCATGGGTCTCACATCGCTGTGCTATCCAGTTTTGGGCCTTTGGTGTCTAAAAAAAAAGCAGTTTGAGTGTGTCGCTCACTGTTCAGCCGCAAATATATCTATTTAAAAAATTGTGGTATACCTCAGTAAACAATAACTGCGGTTTTGCCATCCCACGGTAAAAAAACTCTATTATTCAGGTTTTGGTAGTTTTTCCGTAAAGAAAAACAGTAGTGTCTCCTGACTGTTGTGACACAAAAATATATCTGTTGAAAATAGTCTTGTGTAGGTCCGACATCCCAGTGTGGTTTCGCAGTTCAATGGGTCAAATCGCTGGACTATCCAGTTTTGGGCATTTGGTATCTAAAAAAAAAGCAGTTTGAGTGTGTCGCTCACTGTTCAGCCGCAAATATCTCTATTTAAAAAAGTGTGGCATACCCCAGTAAACAATAACTGTGGTTTTGCCATCCCACGGTAAAAAATCTCTATTATTCAGGTTTTGGTATATTTTCCGTAAAGAAAAACAGTAGTGTCTCCTGACTGTTGTGACACAAAAATATATCTGTTGAAAATAGTCTTGTGTAGGCCCGACATCCCAGTGTGGTTTCGCAGGTCCACGGGTCAAATCGCTGTACTATCCAGTTTTGGGCCTTTGGTATCTTAAAAAAAAGCAGTTTGAGTGTGTCGCTCACTGTTCAGCCGCAAATATCTCTATTTAAATAAGTGTGGTATACCCAAGTAAACAATAACTGTGGTTTTGCCATCCCACGGTAAAAAATCTCTATTATTCAGCTTTTGGTAATTTTTTCCGTAAAGAAAAACAAAAGTGTCTCCTGACTGTTGTGACACAAAAATATATCTGCTGAAAATAGTCTTGTGTAGGCCCGACATCCCAGTGTGGTTTCGCAATTCCATGGGTCTCAAATCGCTGTACTATCCAGTTTTGGACCTTTGGTATCTACTAAAAAAGCAGTTTGAGTGTGTCGCTCACTGTTCAGCCGCAAATATCTCTATTTAAAAAAGTGTGGTATACCCCAGTAAAGAACAACTGTGGTATTGCCATCCCACGGTAAGAAATCTCTATTATTCAGGTTTTGGTATATTTTCCGGAAAGAAAAATAGTAGTGTCTCCTGACTGTTGTGACACAAAAATATATCTGTTGAAAATAGTCTTCTGTAGGCCCGACATCCCAGTGTGGTTTCGCAGGTCCACGGGTCAAATCGCTGTACTATCCAGTTTTGTTCCTTTGGTATCTTAAATAAAAGCAGTTTGAGTGTGTCGCTCACTGTTCAGCCGCAAATATCTCTATTTAAAAAAGTGTGGTATACCCCAGTAAACAATAACTGTGGTTTTGCCATCCCACGGTAAAAAATCTCTATTATTCAGCTTTTGGTAGGTTTTTCCGTAAAGAAAAACAGTAGTGTCTCCTGACTGTTGTGACACAAAAATATATCTGTTGAAAATAGTCTTGTGTAGGCCCGACATCCCAGTGAGGTTTCGCAGTTCCACGTGTCAAATCGCTGTACTATCCATTTTTTTGCCTTTGGTATCTAAAAAAAAGCAGTTTGAGTGTGTCGCTCACTGTTCAGCCGCAAATATCTCTATTTAAAAAAGTGTGGTATACCCCAGTAAACAATAACTGTGGTTTTGCCATCCCACGGTAAAAAATCTCTATTATTCAGCTTTTGGTAGTTTTTTCCGTAAAGAAAAACAGTAGTGTCTCCTGACTGTTGTGACACAAAAATATATCTGTTGAAAATAGTCTTGTGTAGGCCCGACATCCCAGTGTGGTTTCGCAGTTCCTTGGGTCAAATCGCTGTACTATCCAGTTTTGGGCCTTTGGTATCTAAAAAAAAGCAGTTTGAGTGTGTCGCTCACTGTTCAGCCGCAAACAACTCTTTTTAAAAAAGTGTGGCATACCCCAGTAAACAATAACTGTAGTTTTGCCATCCCACGGTAAAAAATCTCTATTATTCAGGTTTTGGTATATTTTCCGTAAAGAAAAACAGTAGTGTCTCCTGACTGTTGTGACACAAAAATATATCTGTTGAAAATAGTCTTGTGTAGGCCCGACATCCCAGTGTGGTTTCGCAGTTCCTTGGGTCAAATCGCTGTACTATCCAATTTTGGGCCTTTGGTATCTAAAAAAAAAAGCAGTTTGAGTGTGTCGCTCACTGTTCAGCCGCAAATATCTCTATTTTAAAAGTGTGGTATAACCCAGTAAACAATAACTGTGGTTTTGCCATCCCACGGTAAAAAATCTCTATTATTCAGGTTTTGGTATATTTTCCGTAAAGAAAAACAGTAGTGTCTCCTGACTGTTGTGACACAAAAATATATCTGTTGAAAATAGTCTTGTGTAGGCCCGACATCCCAGTGTGGTTTCGCAGTTCCACAGGTCAAATCGCTGTACTATCCAGTTTTGGGCCTTTGGTATCTAAAAAAAAGCAGTTTGAGTGTGTCGCTCACTGTTCAGCCACAAATATCTCTATTTAAAAAAGTGTGGTATACCCCAGTAAACAATAACTGTGGTTTTGCCATCTCACGGTAAAAAATCTCTATTATTCAGGTTTTGGTATATTTTCTGTAAAGAAAAACAGTAGTGTCTCCTGACTGTTGTGACACAAAAATATATCTGTTGAAAATAGTCTTGTGTAGGCCCTGACATCCCAGTGTGGTTTCGCAGTTCAATGGGTCAAATCGCTGTACTATCCAGTTTTGGGCCTTTGGTAGCTTAAAAAAAAAGCAGTTTGATTGTGTCGCTCAATGTTCAGCCGCAAATTTCTCTATTTAAAAAAGTGTGGTATACCCCAGTAAACAATAACTGTGGTTTTGCCATCCCACGGTAAAAAATCTCTATTATTCAGCTTTTGGTAGTTTTTTCTGTAAAGAAAAACAGTAGTGTCTCCTGACTGTTGTGACACAAAAATATATCTGTTGAAAATAGTCTTGTGTCGGCCCGACATCCCATTGTGGTTTCGCAGTTCCACAGGTCAAATCGCTGTACTATCCAGTTTTGGGCCTTTGGTATCTAAAAAAAAGCAGTTTGAGTGTGTCGCTCACTGTTCAGCCACAAATATCTCTATTTAAAAAAGTGTGGTATAACCCAGTAAACAATAACTGTGATTTTGCCATTCCACTGTAAAAAAATCTCTATTATTCAGGTTTTGGTAGTTTTTCCGTAAAGAAAAACAGTAGTGTCTCCTGACTGTTATGACACAAAAATATATCTGTTGAAAATAGTCTTGTGTAGGTCCGACATCCCAGTGTGGTTTCGCAGTTCAATGGGTCAAATCGCTGTACTATCCAGTTTTGGGCCTTTGGTATCTAAAAAAAAAGCAGTTTGAGTGTGTCGCTCACTGTTCAGCCGCAAATATATCTATTTTAAAAAGTGTGGTATAACCCAGTAAACAATAACTGTGGTTTTGCCATCCAACGGTAAAAAATCTCTATTATTCAGGTTTTGGTATATTTTCCGTAAAGAAAAACAGTAGTGTCTCCTGACTGTTGTGACACAAAAATATATCTGTTGAAAATAGTCTTGTGTAGGCCCGACATCCCAGTGTGGTTTCGCAGTTCCACAGGTCAAATCGCTGTACTATCCAGTTTTGGGCCTTTGGTATCTAAAAAAAAAAGCAGTTTGATTGTGTCGCTCAATGGTCAGCCGCAAATTTCTCTATTTAAAAATGTGTGGTATACCCCAGTAAACAATAACTGTGGTTTTGCCATCCCACGGTAAAAAATCTCTATTATTCAGCTTTTGATAGTTTTTTCCATAAAGAAAAACAGTATTGTCTCCTGACTGTTGTGACACAAAAATATATCTGTTGAAAATAGTCTTGTGTAGGCCCGACATCCCAGTGTGGTTTCACAGTTCCATGGGTCAAATCGCTGTATTATCCAGTTTTGGGCCTTTGGTATCTAAAAAAAAGCAGTTTGAGTGTGTCGCTCACTGTTCAGCCACAAATATCTCTATTTGAAAAAGTGTGGTATACCCCAGTAAACAATAACTGTGGTTTTGCCAACCCACGGTAAAAAATCTCTATTATTCAGATTTTGGTATATTTTCCGTAAAGAAAAACAGTAGTGTCTCCTGACTGTTGTGACACAAAAATATTTCTGTTGAAAATAGTCTTGTGTAGGCCCGACATACCAGTGTGGTTTCGCAGTTCCACAGGTCAAATCGCTATACTATCCAGTTTTGGGCCTTTGGTATCTAAAATAAAAGCAGTTTGAGTGTGTCGCTCACTGTTCAGCCACAAATATCTCTATTTAAAAAAGTGTGGTATACCCCAGTAAACAATAACTGTGGTTTTGCCATCCCACTGTAAAAAATCTCTATTATTCAGCTTTTGGTAGTTTTTTCCGTAAAGAAAAACAGTAGTGTCTCCTGACTGTTGTGACACAAAAATATATCTATTGAAAATAGTCTTGTGTAGGCCCGACATCCCAGTGTGGTTTCGCAGTTCCACGGGTCAAATCGCTGTACTATCCAGTTTTGGGCCTTTGGTATCTTAAAAAAAAGCAGTTTGAGTGTGTCGCTCACTGTTCAGCCGCAAATATCTCTATTTAAAAAAGTGTGGAATACCCAAGTTATCAATAACTGTGGTTTTGCCATCCCACGGTAAAAAATCTCTATTATTCAGCTTTTGGTAGTTTTTTCCGTAAAGAAAAACAGTAGTGTCTCCTGACTGTTGTGAAACAAAAATATATCTGCTGAAAATAGTCTTGTGTAGGCCCGACATCCCAGTGTGGTTTTGCAGTTCCATGGGTCTCACATCGCTGTGCTATCCAGTTTTGGGCCTTTGGTGTCTAAAAAAAAGCAGTTTGAGTGTGTCGCTCACTGTTCAGCCGCAAATATATCTATTTAAAAAATTGTGGTATACCTCAGTAAACAATAACTGCGGTTTTGCCATCCCACGGTAAAAAAACTCTATTATTCAGGTTTTGGTAGTTTTTCCGTATAGAAAAACAGTAGTGTCTCCTGACTGTTGTGACACAAAAATATATCTGTTGAAAATAGTCTTGTGTAGGTCCGACATCCCAGTGTGGTTTCGCAGTTCAATGGGTCAAATCGCTGTACTATCCAGTTTTGGGCCTTTGGTATCTAAAAAAAAAGCAGTTTGAGTGTGTCGCTCACTGTTCAGCCACAAATATCTCTATTTAAAAAAGTGTGGTATACCCCAGTAAACAATAACTGTGGCTTTGCCATCCCACTGTAAAAAATCTCTATTATTCAGCTTTTGGTAGTTTTTTGCGTAAAGAAAAACAATATTGTCTCCTGACCGTTGTGACACAAAAATATATCTGTTGAAAATAGTCTTGTGTAGGCCCGACATCCCAGTGTGGTTTCTCAGTTCCATGGGTCAAATCACTGTACTATCCAGTTTTGGGCCTTTGGTATCTAAAAAAAAAGCAGTTTGAGTGTGTCGCTCACTGTTCAGCCGCAAATATCTCTATTTTAAAAAGTGTGGTATACCCCAGTAAACAATAACTGTGGTTTTGCCATCCCACGGTAAAAAATCGCTATTATTCAGGTTTTGGTATATTTTCCGTAAAGAAAAACTGTAGTGTCTCCTGACTGTTGTGACACAAAAATATTTCTGTTGAAAATAGTCTTGTGTAGGCCCGACATACCAGTGTGGTTTCGCAGTTCCACAGGTCAAATCGCTGTACTATCCAGTTTTGGGCCTTTGGTATCTAAAATAAAAGCAGTTTGAGTGTGTCGCTCACTGTTCAGCCACAAATATCTCTATTTAAAAAAGTGTGGTATACCCCAGTAAACAATAACTGTGGTTTTGCCATCCCACTGTAAAAAATCTCTATTATTCAGCTTTTGGTAGTTTTTTCCGTAAAGAAAAACAGTAGTGTCTCCTGACTGTTATGACACAAAAATATATCTATTGAAAATAGTCTTGTGTAGGCCCGACATCCCAGTGTGGTTTCGCAGTTACACGGGTCAAATCGCTGTACTATCCAGTTTTGGGCCTTTGGTATCTTAAAAAAAAGCAGTTTGAGTGTGTCGCTCACTGTTCAGCCGCAAATATCTCTATTTAAAAAAGTGTGGAATACCCAAGTAAACAATAACTGTGGTTTTGCCATCCCACGGTAAAAAATCTCTATTATTCAGCTTTTGGTAGTTTTTTCCGTAAAGAAAAACAAAAGTGTCTCCTGACTGTTGTGACACAAAAATATATCTGCTGAAAATAGTCTTGTGTAGGCCCAACATCCCAGTGTGGTTTTGCAGTTCCATGGGTCTCAAATCGCTGTACTATCCAGTTTTGGGCCTTTGGTATCTAAAAAAAAAGCAGTTTGAGTGTGTCGCTCACTGTTCAGCCGCAAATATATCTATTTAAAAAAGTGTGGTATACCCCAGTAAACAATAACTGTGGTTTTGCCATCTCACGGTAAAAAAACTCTATTATTAAGGTTTTGTTAGTTTTTCCGTAAAGAAAAACATTAGTGTCTCCTGACTGTTGTGACACAAAAATATATCTGTTGAAAATAGTCTTGTGTAGGCCCGACATCCCAGTGTGGTTTCGCAGTTCCACGTGTGAAATCGCTGTACTATCCAGTTTTGGGCCTTTGGTATCTAAAAAAAAGCAGTATGAGTGTGTCGCTCACTGTTCAGCCGCAAATATCTCTATTTAAAAAAGTGTGGTATACCCCAGTAAACAATAACTGTGGTTTTGCCATCCCACGGTAAAAAATCTCTATTATTCAGGTTTTGGTATATGTTCCGTAAAGAAAAACAGTAGTGTCTCCTGACTGTTGTGACACAAAAATATATCTGTTGAAAATAGTCTTGTGTAGGCCCGACATCCCAGTGTGGTTTCGCAGTTCTATGGGTCAAATCACTGTACTTTCCAGTTTTGGGCCTTTGGTATCTAAAAAAAAAGCAGTTTGAGTGTGTCGCTCACTGTTCAGCCGCAAATATCTCTATTTTAAAAAGTGTGGTATAACCAAGTAAACAATAACTGTGGTTTTGCCATCCCATGGTAAAAAATCTCTATTATTCAGGTTTTGGTATATTTTCCGTAAAGAAAAACAGTAGTGTCTCCTGACTGTTGTGACACAAAAATATATCTGTTGAAAATAGTCTTGTGTAGGCCCGAAATCCAAGTGTGCTTTCGCAGTTCCACAGGTCAAATCGCTGTACTATCCAGTTTTTGGCCTTTGGTATCTAAAAAAAAGCAGTTTGAGTGTGTCGCTCACTGTTCAGCCACAAATATCTCTATTAAAAAAAAGTGTGGTATACCCCAGTAAACAATAACTGTGGTTTTGCCATCCCACTGTAAAAAATCTCTATTATTCAGTTTTTGGTAGTTTTTTCCGTAAAGAAAAACAGTAGTGTCTCCTGACTGTTGTGACACAAAAATATATCTGTTGAAAATAGTCTTGTGTAGGCCCGACATCCCAGTGTGGTTTTGCAGTTCCACGGGTCAAATCGCTGTACTATCCAGTTTTGGGCCTTTGGTATCTAAAAAAAAAGCAGTTTGAGTGTGTCGCTCACTGTTCAGCCGCAAATATCTCAATTTAAAAAAGTGTGGTATACCCCAGTAAACAATAACTGTGGTTTTGCCATCTCACGGTAAAAAATCTCTATTATTCAGGTTTTGGTATATTTTCTGTAAAGAAAAACAGTAGTGTCTCCTGACTGTTGTGACACAAAAATATATCTGTGGAAAATAGTCTTGTGTAGGCCCGACATCCCAGTGTGGTTTCGCAGTTCAATGGGTCAAATCGCTGTACTATCCAGTTTTGGGCCTTTGGTATCTAAAAAAAAAAGCAGTTTGATTGTGTCGCTCACTGTTCAGCCGCAAATTTCTCTATTTAAAAAAGTGTGGTATACCCCAGTAAACAATAACTGTGGTTTTGCCATCCCACGGTAAAAAATCTCTATTATTCAGGTTTTGTTATATTTTCCGTAAAGAAAAACAGTATTGTCTCCTGACTGTTGTGACACAAAAATATATCTGTTGAAAATAGTCTTGTGTAGGCCCAACATCCAAGTGTGGTTTCGCAGTTCCACGTGTGAAATCGCTGTACTATCCAGTTTTGGGCCTTTGGTATCTAAATAAAAGCAGTTTGAGTGTGTCGCTCACTGTTCAGCCACAAATATCTCTATTTAAAAAAGTGTGGTATACCCCAGTAAACAATAACTGTGGTTTTGCCATCCCACGGTAAAAAATCTCTATTATTCAGGTTTTGGTATATTTTCCGTAAAGAAAAACAGTAGTGTCTCCTGACTGTTGTGACACAAAAATATATCTGTTGAAAATAGTCTTGTGTAGGCCCGACATCCCAGTGTGGTTTCGCAGTTCCATGGGTCAAATCACTGTACTATCCAGTTTTGGGCCTTTGGTTTCTAAAAAAAAAGCAGTTTGAGTGTGTCGCTCACTGTTCAGCCGCAAATATCTCTATTTTAAAAAGTGTGGTATAACCCAGTAAACAATAACTGTGGTTTTGCCATCCCACGGTAAAAAACTCTATTATTCAGGTTTTGGTATATTTTCCGTAAAGAAAAACAGTAGTGTCTCCTGACTGTTGTGACACAAAAATATATCTGTTGAAAATAGTCTTGTGTAGGCCCGAAATCCAAGTGTGGTTTCGCATTTCCACAGGTCAAATCGCTGTACTATCCAGTTTTGGGCCTTTGGTATCTAAAAAAAAGCAGTTTGAGTGTGTCGCTCACTGTTCAGCCACAAATATCTCTATTTAAAAAAAGTGTGGTATACCCCAGTAAACAATAACTGTGGTTTTGCCATCCAACTGTAAAAAATCTCTATTATTCAGTTTTTGGTAGTTTTTTCCATAAAGAAAAACAGTAGTGTCTCCTGACTGTTGTGACACAAAAATATATCTGTTGAAAATAGTCTTGTGTAGGCCCGACATCCCAGTGTGGTTTTGCAGTTCCACGGGTCAAATCGCTGTACTATCCAGTTTTGGGCCTTTGGTATCTAAAAAAAAAGCAGTTTGAGTGTGTCGCTCACTGTTCAGCCACAAATATCTCGATTTAAAAAAGTGTGGTATACCCCAGTAAACAATAACTGTGGTTTTGCCATCCCACGGTAAAAAATCTCTATTATTCAGCTTTTGGTAGTTTTTTCCGAAAAGAAAAACAGTAGTGTCTCCTGACTGTTGTGACACAAAAATATATCTGTTGAAAATAGTCTTGTGTAGGCCCGACATCCCAGTGTGGTTTCGCAGTTCCATGGGTCAAATTGCTGTACTATCCAGTTTTGGGCCTTTGGTATCTAAAAAAAAAGCAGTTTGAGTGTGTCGCTCACTGTTCAGCCGCAAATATCTCTATTTAAAAAAGTGTGGTATACCCCAGAAAACAATAACTGTGGTTTTGCCATCCCACGGTAAAAAATCTGTATAATTCAGGTTTTGGTATATTTTCCGTAAAGAAAAAGAGTAGTGTCTCCTGACTGTTGTGACACAAAAATATATCTGTTGAAAATAGTCTTGTGTAGGCCCAACATCCCAGTGTGGTTTCGCAGTTCCACGGGTCAAATCGCTGTACTATCCAGTTTTGGGCCTTTTGTAGCTAAAAAAAAAGCAGTTTGATTGTGTCGCTCACTGTTCAGCCGCAAATTTCTCTATTTAAAAAAGTGTGGTATACCCCAGTAAACAATAACTGTGGTTTTGCCATCCCACGGTAAAAAATCTCTATTATTCAGGTTTTGGTATATTTTCCATAAAGAAAAACAGTAGTGTCTCCTGACTGTTGTGACACAAAAATATATCTGTTGAAAATAGTCTAGTGTAGGCCCGACATCCCAGTGTGGTTTCGCAGTTCCACAGGTCAAATCGCTGTACTATCCAGTTTTGGGCCTTTGGTATCTAAAAAAAAAGCAGTTTGAGTGTGTCGCTCACTGTTCAGCCACAAATATCTCAATTTAAAAAAGTGTGGTATACCCCAGTAAACAATAACTGTGGTTTTGACATCCCACTGTAAAAAATCTCTATTATTCAGCTTTTGGTAGTTTTTTCTGTAAAGAAAAACAGTAGTGTCTCCTGACTGTTGTGACACAAAAATATATCTGTTGAAAATAGTCTTGTGTAGGCCCGACATCCCAGTGTGGTTTCGCAGATCCATTGGTCAAATCGCTGTACTATCCAGTTTTGGGCCTTTGGTATCTAAAAAAAAAGCAGTTTGAGTGTGTCGCTCACTGTTCAGCCACAAATATCTCAATTTAAAAAAGTGTGGTATACCCCAGTAAACAATAACTGTGGTTTTGACATCCCACTGTAAAAAATCTCTATTATTCATCTTTTGGTAGTTTTTTCTGTAAAGAAAAACAGTAGTGTCTCCTGACTGTTGTGACACAAAAATATATCTGTTGAAAATAGTCTTGTGTAGGCCCGACATCCCAGTGTGGTTTCGCAGATCTATTGGTCAAATTGCTGTACTATCCAGTTTTGGGCCTTTGGTATCTAAAAAAAAAGCAGTTTGAGTGTGTCGCTCACTGTTCAGCCGCAAATATCTCTATTTAAAAAAGTGTGGTATACCCCAGTAAACAATAACTGTGGTTTTGCCATCCCACGGTAAAAAATCTCTATAATTCAGGTTTTGGTATATTTTCCGTAAAGAACAACAGTAGTGTCTCCTGACTGTTGTGACACAAAAATATATCTGTTGAAAATAGTCTTGTGTAGGCCCGACATCCCAGTGTGGTTTCGCAGATCCATTGGTCAAATCGCTGTACTATCCAGTTTTGGGCCTTTGGTATCTAAAAAAAAAGCAGTTTGAGTGTGTCGCTCACTGTTCAGCCACAAATATCTCTATTTAAAAAAGTGTGGTATACCCCAGTAAACAATAAGTGTGGTTTTGCCATCCCACGGTAAAAAATCTCTATAATTCAGGTTTTGGTATATTTTCCATAAAGAAAAACAGTACTGTCTCCTGACTGTTGTGACACAAAAATATATCTGTTGAAAATAGTCTTGTGTAGGCCCGACATCCCAGTGTGGTTTCGCAGATCCATTGGTCAAATCGCTGTACTATCCAGTTTTGGGCCTTTGGTATCTAAAAAAAAAGCAGTTTGAGTGTGTCGCTCACTGTTCAGCCACAAATATCTCAATTTAAAAAAGTGTGGTATACCCCAGTAAACAATAACTGTGGTTTTGACATCCCACTGTAAAAAATCGCTATTATTCAGCTTTTGGTAGTTTTTTCCGTAAAGAAAAACAGTAGTGTCTCCTGACTGTTGTGACACAAAAATATATCTGTTGAAAATAGTCTTGTGTAGGCCCGACATCCCAGTGTGGTTTCGCAGATCCATTGGTCAAATCGCTGTACTATCCAGTTTTGGGCCTTTGGTATCTAAAAAAAAAGCAGTTTGAGTGTGTCGCTCACTGTTCAGCCGCAAATATCTCTATTTAAAAAAGTGTGGTATACCCCAGTAAACAATAACTGTGGTTTTGCCATCCCACGGTAAAAAATCTCTATAATTCAGGTTTTGGTATATTTTCCATAAAGAAAAACAGTACTGTCTCCTGACTGTTGTGACACAAAAATATATCTGTTGAAAATAGTCTTGTGTAGGCCCGACATCCCAGTGTGGTTTCGCAGATCCATTGGTCAAATCGCTGTACTATCCAGTTTTGGGCCTTTGGTATCTAAAAAAAAAGCAGTTTGAGTGTGTCGCTCACTGTTCAGCTGAAAATATCTCTATTTAAAAAAGTGTGGTATACCCCAGTAAACAATAACTGTGGTTTTGCCATCCCACGGTAAAAAATCTCTATTATTCAGCTTTTGGTAGTTTTTTCCGTAAAGAAAAACAGTAGTGTCTCCTGACTGTTGTGACACAAAAATATATCTGTTGAAAATAGTCTAGTGTAGGCCCGACATCCCAGTGTGGTTTCGCAGTTCCACAGGTCAAATCGCTGTACTATCCAGTTTTGGGCCTTTGGTATCTAAAAAAAAAGCAGTTTGAGTGTGTCGCTCACTGTTCAGCCGCAAATATCTCTATTTAAAAAAGTGTGGTATACCCCAGTAAACAATAACTGTGGTTTTGCCATCCCACGGTAAAAAATCTCTATAATTCAGGTTTTGGTATATTTTCCATAAAGAAAAACAGTACTGTCTCCTGACTGTTGTGACACAAAAATATATCTATTGAAAATAGTCTTGTGTAGGCCCGACATCCCAGTGTGGTTTCGCAGATCCATTGGTCAAATCGCTGTACTATCCAGTTTTGGGCCTTTGGTATCTAAAAAAAAAGCAGTTTGAGTGTGTCGCTCACTGTTCAGCCACAAATATCTCAATTTAAAAAAGTGTGGTATACCCCAGTAAACAATAACTGTGGTTTTGACATCCCACTGTAAAAAATCTCTATTATTCAGCTTTTGGTAGTTTTTTCCGTAAAGAAAAACAGTAGTGTCTCCTGACTGTTGTGACACAAAAATATATCTGTTGAAAATAGTCTTGTGTAGGCCCGACATCCCAGTGTGGTTTCGCAGTTCCATGGGTCAAATTGCTGTACTATCCAGTTTTGGGCCTTTGGTATCTTAAAAAAAAGCAGTTTGAGTGTGTCGCTCACTGTTCAGCCGCAAATATCTCTATTTAAAAAAGTGTGGTATACCCAGTAAACAATAACTGTGGTTTTGACATCCCACTGTAAGAAATCTCTATTATTCAGCTTTTGGTAGTTTTTTCTGTAAAGAAAAATAGTAGTGTCTCCTGACTGTTGTGACACAAAAATATATCTGTTGAAAATAGTCTTGTGTAGGCCCGACATCCCAGTGTGGTTCGCAGATCCATTAGTCAAATCGCTGTACTATCCAGTTTTGGGCCTTTGGTATCTAAAAAAAAAGCAGTTTGAGTGTGTCGCTCACTGTTCAGCCACAAATATCTCAATTTAAAAAAGTGTGGTATACCCCAGTAAACAATAACTGTGGTTTTGACATCCCACTGTAAAAAATCTCTATTATTCAGCTTTTGGTAGTTTTTTCTGTAAAGAAAAACAGTAGTGTCTCCTGACTGTTGTGACACAAAAATATATCTGTTGAAAATAGTCTTGTGTAGGCCCGACATCCCAGTGTGGTTTCGCAGATCCATTGGTCAAATCGCTGTACTATCCAGTTTTGGGCCTTTGGTATCTAAAAAAAAAGCAGTTTGAGTGTGTCGCTCACTGTTCAGCCGCAAATATCTCTATTTAAAAAAGTGTGGTATACCCCAGTAAACAATAACTGTGGTTTTGCCATCCCACGGTAAAAAATCTCTATAATTCAGGTTTTGGTATATTTTCCATAAAGAAAAACAGTACTGTCTCCTGACTGTTGTGACACAAAAATATATCTGTTGAAAATAGTCTTGTGTAGGCCCGACATCCCAGTTTGGTTTCGCAGATCCATTGGTCAAATCACTGTACTATCCAGTTTTGGGCCTTTGGTATCTAAAAAAAAAGCAGTTTGAGTGTGTCGCTCACTGTTCAGCTGCAAATATCTCTATTTAAAAAAGTGTTGTATACCCCAGTAAACAATAACTGTGGTTTTGCCATCCCACGGTAAAAAATCTCTATTATTCAGCTTTTGGTAGTTTTTTCCGTAAAGAAAAACAGTAGTGTCTCCTGACTGTTGTGACACAAAAATATATCTGTTGAAAATAGTCTTGTGTAGGCCCGACATCCCAGTGTGGTTTCGCAGTTCCATGGGTCAAATTGCTGTACTATCCAGTTTTGGGCCTTTGGTATCTAAAAAAAAAGCAGTTTGAGTGTGTCGCTCACTGTTCACCCGCAAATATCTCTATTTAAAAAAGTGTGGTATACCCCAGTAAACAATAACTGTGGTTTTGCCATCCCACGGTAAAAAATCTCTATAATTCATTTTTTGGTATATTTTCCATAAAGAAAAACAGTACTGTCTCCTGACTGTTGTGACACAAAAATATATCTGTTGAAAATAGTCTTGTGTAGGCCCGACATCCCAGTGTGGTTTCGCAGATCCATTGGTCAAATCGCTGTACTATCCAGTTTTGGGCCTTTGGTATCTAAAAAAAAAGCAGTTTGAGTGTGTCGCTCACTGTTCAGCTGCAAATATCTCTATTTAAAAAAGTGTGGTATACCCCAGTAAACAATAACTGTGGTTTTGCCATCCCACGGTAAAAAATCTCTATTATTCAGGTTTTGGTATATTTTCCGTAAAGAAAAACAGTAGTGTCTCCTGACTGTTGTGACACAAAAATATATCTGTTGAAAATAGTCTAGTGTAGGCCCGACATCCCAGTGTGGTTTCGCAGTTCCACAGGTCAAATCGCTGTACTATCCAGTTTTGGGCCTTTGGTATCTAAAAAAAAAGCAGTTTGAGTGTGTCGCTCACTGTTCAGCCACAAATATCTCAATTTAAAAAAGTGTGGTATACCCCAGTAAACAATAACTGTGGTTTTGACATCCCACTGTAAAAAATCTCTATTATTCAGCTTTTGGTAGTTTTTTCTGTAAAGAAAAACAGTAGTGTCTCCTGACTGTTGTGACACAAAAATATATCTGTTGAAAATAGTCTTGTGTAGGCCCGACATCCCAGTGTGGTTTCGCAGATCCATTGGTCAAATCGCTGTACTATCCAGTTTTGGGCCTTTGGTATCTAAAAAAAAAGCAGTTTGAGTGTGTCGCTCACTGTTCAGCCACAAATATCTCAATTTAAAAAAGTGTGGTATACCCCAGTAAACAATAACTGTGGTTTTGACATCCCACTGTAAAAAATCTCTATTATTCATCTTTTGGTAGTTTTTTCTGTAAAGAAAAACAGTAGTGTCTCCTGACTGTTGTGACACAAAAACATATGTGTTGAAAATAGTCTTGTGTAGGCCCGACATCCCAGTATGGTTTCGCAGATCTATTGGTCAAATCGCTGTACAATCCAGTTTTGGGCCTTTGGTATCTAAAAAAAAAGCAGTTTGAGTGTGTCGCTCACTGTTCAGCCGCAAATATCTCTGTTTAAAAAAGTGTGGTATACCCCAGTAAACAATAACTGTGGTTTTGCCATCCCACGGTAAAAAATCTCTATAATTCAGGTTTTGGTATATTTTCCGTAAAGAAAAACAGTAGTGTCTCCTGACTGTTGTGACACAAAAATATATCTGTTGAAAATAGTCTTGTGTAGGCCCGACATGCCAGTGTGGTTTCGCAGATCCATTGGTCAAATCGCTGTACTATCCAGTTTTGGGCCTTTGGTATCTAAAAAAAAAGCAGTTTGAGTGTGTCACTCACTGTTCAGCTGCAAATATCTCTATTTAAAAAAGTGTGGTATACCCCAGTAAACAATAACTGTGGTTTTGCCATCCCACGGTAAAAAATCTCTATTATTCAGGTTTTGGTATATTTTCCGTAAAGAAAAACAGTAGTGTCTCCTGACTGTTGTGACACAAAAATATATCTGTTGAAAATAGTCTAGTGTAGGCCCGACATCCCAGTGTGGTTTCGCAGTTCCACAGGTCAAATCGCTGTACTATCCAGTTTTGGGCCTTTGGTATCTAAAAAAAAAGCAGTTTGAGTGTGTCGCTCACTGTTCAGCCACAAATATCTCTATTTAAAAAAGTGTGGTATACCCCAGTAAACAATAACTGTGGTTTTGCCATCCTACGGTAAAAAATCTCTATAATTCAGGTTTTGGTATATTTTCCGTAAAGAAAAACAGTAGTGTCTCCTGACTGTTGTGACACAAAAATATATCTGTTGAAAATAGTCTTGTGTAGGCCCAACATCCAAGTGTGGTTTCGCAGTTCCACTGGTCAAATCGCTGTACTATCCAGTTTTGGGCCTTTGGTAGCTAAAAAAAAAGAAGTTTAATTGTGTCGCTCACTGTTCAGCCGCAAATTTCTCTATTTAAAAAAGTGTGGTATACCCCAGTAAACAATAACTGTGGTTTTGCCATCCCACGGTAAAAAATCTCTATAATTCAGGTTTTGGTATATTTTCCGTAAAGAAAAACAGTAGTGTCTCCTGACTGTTGTGACACAAAAATATATCTGTTGAAAATAGTCTTGTGTAGGCCCGACATCCCAGTGTGGTTTCGCAGATCCATTCGTCAAATCGCTGTACTATCCAGTTTTGGGCCTTTGGTATCTAAAAAAAAAGCAGTTTGAGTGTGTCGCTCACTGTTCAGCCACAAATATCTCTATTTAAAAAAGTGTGGTATACCCCAGTAAACAATAACTGTGGTTTTGCCATCCCACTGTAAAAATCTCTATTATTCAAGTTTTGGTATATTTTCCATAAAGAAAAACAGTAGTGTCTCCTGACTGTTGTGACACAAAAATATATCTGTTGAAAATAGTCTAGTGTAGGCCCGACATCCCAGTGTGGTTTCGCAGTTCCACAGGTCAAATCGCTGTACTATCCAGTTTTGGGCCTTTGGTATCTAAAAAAAAGCAGTTTGAGTGTGTCGCTCACTGTTCAGCCACAAATATCTCTATTTAAAAAAGTGTGGTATACCCCAGTAAACAATAACTGTGGTTTTGCCATCCCACTGTAAAAATTTCTATTATTCAAGTTTTGGTATATTTTCCGTAAAGAAAAACAGTAGTGTCTCCTGACTGTTGTGACACAAAAATATATCTGTTGAAAATAGTCTTGTGTAGGCCCGACATCCCAGTGTGGTTTCGCAGATCCATTGGTCAAATCGCTGTACTATCCAGTTTTGGGCCTTTGGTATCTAAAAAAAAAGCAGTTTGAGTGTGTCGCTCACTGTTCAGCTGCAAATATCTCTATTTAAAAAAGTGTGGTATACCTCAGTAAACAATAACTGTGGTTTTGCCATACCACGTTAAAAAATCTCTATTATTCAGGTTTTGGTATATTTTCCGTAAAGAAAAACAGTAGTGTCTCCTGACTGTTGTGACACAAAAATATATCTGTTGAAAATAGTCTAGTGTAGGCCCGACATCCCAGTGTGGTTTCGCAGTTCCACAGGTCAAATCACTGTACTATCCAGTTTTGGGCCTTTGGTAGCTAAAAAAAAGCAGTTTGATTGTGTCGCTCACTGTTCAGCCGCAAATTTCTCTATTTAAAAAAGTGTGGTATACCCCAGTAAACAATAACTGTGGTTTTGCCATCCCACGGTAAAAAATCTCTATTATTCAGGATTTGGTATATTTTCCGTAAAGAAAAACAGTAGTGTCGCCTGACTGTTGTGACGCAAAAATATATCTGTTGAAAATAGTCTTGTGTAGGACCGACATCCCAGTGAGGTTTCACAGATCCATTGGTCAAATCGCTGTACTATCCAGTTTTGGGCCTTTGGTATCTAAAAAAAAAGCAGTTTGAGTGTGTCGCTCACTGTTCAGCCACAAATATCTCTATTTAAAAAAGTGTGGTATACCCCAGTAAACAATAACTGTGGTTTTGCCATCCCACTGTAAAAATCTCTATTATTCAAGTTTTGGTATATTTTCCGTAAAGAAAAACAGTAGTGTCTCCTGACTGTTGTGACACAAAAATATATCTGTTGAAAATAGTCTAGTGTAGGCCCGACATCCCAGTGTGGTTTCGCAATTCCACAGGTCAAATCGCTGTACTATCCAGTTTTGGGCCTTTGGTATCTAAAAAAAAAGCAGTTTGAGTGTGTCGCTCACTGTTCAGCCACAAATATCTCAATTTAAAAAAGTGTGGTATACCCCAGTAAACAATAACTGTGGTTTTGACATCCCACTGTAAAAAATCTCTATTATTCAGCTTTTGGTAGTTTTTTCTGTAAAGAAAAACAGTAGTGTCTCCTGACTGTTGTGACACAAAAATATATCTGTTGAAAATAGTCTTGTGTAGGCCCGACATCCCAGTGTGGTTTCGCAGATCCATTGGTCAAATCGCTGTACTATCCAGTTTTGGGCCTTTGGTATCTAAAAAAAAAGCAGTTTGAGTGTGTCGCTCAGTGTTCAGCCGCAAATATCTCTATTTAAAAAAGTGTGGTATACCCCAGTAAACAATAACTGTGGTTTTGCCATCCCACGGTAAAAAATCTCTATAATTCAGGTTTTGGTATATTTTCCGTAAAGAAAAACAGTAGTGTCTCCTGACTGTTGTGACATAAAAATATATCTGTTGAAAATAGTCTTGTGTAGGCCCGACATCCCAGTGTGGTTTCGCAGATCCATTGGTCAAATCGCTGTACTATCCAGTTTTGGGCCTTTGGTATCTAAAAAAAAAGCAGTTTGAGTGTGTCGCTCACTGTTCAGCTGCAAATATCTCTATTTAAAAAAGTGTGGTATACCCCAGTAAACAATAACTGTGGTTTTGCCATCCCATGCTAAAAAATCTTTATTATTCAGGTTTTGGTATATTTTCCGTAAAGAAAAACAGTAGTGTCTCCTGACTGTTGTGACACAAAAATATATCTGTTGAAAATAGTCTAGTGTAGGCCCGACATCCCAGTGTGGTTTCGCAATTCCACAGGTCAAATCGCTGTACTATCCAGTTTTGGGCCTTTGGTATCTAAAAAAAAAGCAGTTTGAGTGTGTCGCTCACTGTTCAGCCACAAATATCTCAATTTAAAAAAGTGTGGTATACCCCAGTAAACAATAACTGTGGTTTTGACATCCCACTGTAAAAAATCTCTATTATTCAGCTTTTGGTAGTTTTTTCTGTAAAGAAAAACAGTAGTGTCTCCTGACTGTTGTGACAAAAAAATATATCTGTTGAAAATAGTCTTGTGTAGGCCCGACATCCCAGTGTGGTTTCGCAGATCCATTGGTCAAATCGCTGTACTATCCAGTTTTGGGCCTTTGGTATCTAAAAAAAAAGCAGTTTGAGTGTGTCGCTCAGTGTTCAGCCGCAAATATCTCTATTTAAAAAAGTGTGGTATACCCCAGTAAACAATAACTGTGGTTTTGCCATCCCACGGTAAAAAATCTCTATAATTCAGGTTTTGGTATATTTTCCGTAAAGAAAAACAGTAGTGTCTCCTGACTGTTGTGACATAAAAATATATCTGTTGAAAATAGTCTTGTGTAGGCCCGACATCCCAGTGTGGTTTCGCAGATCCATTGGTCAAATCGCTGTACTATCCAGTTTTGGGCCTTTGGTATCTAAAAAAAAAGCAGTTTGAGTGTGTCGCTCACTGTTCAGCTGCAAATATCTCTATTTAAAAAAGTGTGGTATACCCCAGTAAACAATAACTGTGGTTTTGCCATCCCATGCTAAAAAATCTTTATTATTCAGGTTTTGGTATATTTTCCGTAAAGAAAAACAGTAGTGTCTCCTGACTGTTGTGACACAAAAATATATCTGTTGAAAATAGTCTAGTGTAGGCCCGACATCCCAGTGTGGTTTCGCAGTTACACAGGTCAAATCGCTGTACTATCCAGTTTTGGGCCTTTGGTATCTAAAAAAAAAGCAGTTTGAGTGTGTCGCTCACTGTTCAGCCACAAATATCTCTGTTTAAAAAAGTGTGGTATACCCCAGTAAACAATAACTGTGGTTTTGCCATCCCACTGTAAAAAATCTCTATTATTCAGCTTTTGGTAGTTTTTTCCGTAAAGAAAAACAGTAGTGTCTCCTGACTGTTGTGACACAAAAATATATCTGTTGAAAATAGTCTTGTGTAGGCCCGACATCCCAGTGTGGTTTCGCAGTTCCATGGGTCAAATCACTGTACTATTCAGTTTTGGGCCTTTGGTATCTAAAAAAAAAGCAGTTTGATTGTGTCGCTCACTGTTCAGCCACAAATATCTCAATTTAAAAAAGTGTGGTATACCCCAGTAAACAATAACTGTGGTTTTAACATCCCACTGTAAGAAATCTCTATTATTCAGCTTTTGGTAGTTTTTTCTGTAAAGAAAAATAGTAGTGTCTCCTGACTGTTGTGACACAAAAATATATCTGTTGAAAATAGTCTTGTGTAGGCCCGACATCCCAGTGTGGTTTCGCAGATCCATTGGTCAAATCGCTGTACTATCCAGTTTTGGGCCTTTGGTATCTAAAAAAAAAGCAGTTTGAGTGTGTCGCTCACTGTTCAGCCACAAATATCTCAATTTAAAAAAGTGTGGTATACCCCAGTAAACAATAACTGTGGTTTTGACATCCCACTGTAAAAAATCTCTATTATTCATTTTTGGTAGTTTTTTCTGTAAAGAAAAACAGTAGTGTCTCCTGACTGTTGTGACACAAAAACATATGTGTTGAAAATAGTCTTGTGTAGGCCCGACATCCCAGTATGGTTTCGCAGATCTATTGGTCAAATCGCTGTACTATCCAGTTTTGGGCCTTTGGTATCTAAAAAAAAAGCAGTTTGAGTGTGTCGCTCACTGTTCAGCCGCAAATATCTCTGTTTAAAAAAGTGTGGTATACCCCAGTAAACAATAACTGTGGTTTTGCCATCCCACGGTAAAAAATCTCTATAATTCAGGTTTTGGTATATTTTCCGTAAAGAAAAACAGTAGTGTCTCCTGACTGTTGTGACACAAAAATATATCTGTTGAAAATAGTCTTGTGTAGGCCCGACATGCCAGTGTGGTTTCGCAGATCCATTGGTCAAATCGCTGTACTATCCAGTTTTGGGCCTTTGGTATCTAAAAAAAAAGCAGTTTGAGTGTGTCGCTCACTGTTCAGCTGCAAATATCTCTATTTAAAAAAGTGTGGTATACCCCAGTAAACAATAACTGTGGTTTTGCCATCCCATGGTAAAAAATCTCTATTATTCAGGTTTTGGTATATTTTCCGTAAAGAAAAACAGTAGTGTCTCCTGACTGTTGTGACACAAAAATATATCTGTTGAAAATAGTCTAGTGTAGGCCCGACATCCCAGTGTGGTTTCGCAGTTCCACAGGTCAAATCGCTGTACTATCCAGTTTTTGGCCTTTGGTATCTAAAAAAAAAGCAGTTTGAGTGTGTCGCTCACTGTTCAGCCACAAATATCTCTATTTAAAAAAGTGTGGTATACCCCAGTAAACAATAACTGTGGTTTTGCCATCCTACGGTAAAAAATCTCTATAATTCAGGTTTTGGTATATTTTCCGTAAAGAAAAACAGTAGTGTCTCCTGACTGTTGTGACACAAAAATATATCTGTTGAAAATAGTCTTGTGTAGGCCCAACATCCAAGTGTGGTTTCGCAGTTCCACGGGTCAAATCGCTGTACTATCCAGTTTTGGGCCTTTGGTAGCTAAAAAAAAAGAAGTTTAATTGTGTCGCTCACTGTTCAGCCGCAAATTTCTCTATTTAAAAAAGTGTGGTATACCCCAGTAAACAATAACTGTGGTTTTGCCATCCCACGGTAAAAAATCTCTATAATTCAGGTTTTGGTATATTTTCCGTAAAGAAAAACAGTAGTGTCTCCTGACTGTTGTGACACAAAAATATATCTGTTGAAAATAGTCTAGTGTAGGCCCGACATCCCAGTGTGGTTTCGCAGTTCCACAGGTCAAATCGCTGTACTATCCAGTTTTGGGCCTTTGGTATCTGAAAAAAAAAGCAGTTTGAGTGTGTCGCTCACTGTTCAGCCACAAATATCTCAATTTAAAAAAGTGTGGTATACCCCAGTAAACAATAACTGTGGTTTTGACATCCCACTGTAAAAATCTCTATTATTCAGCTTTTGGTAGTTTTTTCTGTAAAGAAAAACAGTAGTGTCTCCTGACTGTTGTGACACAAAAATATATCTGTTGAAAATAGTCTTGTGTAGGCCCGACATCCCAGTGTGGTTTCGCAGATCCATTGGTCAAATCGCTGTACTATCCAGTTTTGGGCCTTTGGTATCTAAAAAAAAAGCAGTTTGAGTGTGTCGCTCACTGTTCAGCCACAAATATCTCAATTTAAAAAAGTGTGGTATACCCCAATAAACAATAACTGCGGTTTTGACATCCCACTGTAAAAAATCTCTATTATTCATCTTTTGGTAGTTTTTTCTGTAAAGAAAAACAGTAGTGTCTCCTGACTGTTGTGACACAAAAACATATGTGTTGAAAATAGTCTTGTGTAGGCCCGACATCCCAGTATGGTTTCGCAGATCTATTGGTCAAATCGCTGTACAATCCAGTTTTGGGCCTTTGGTATCTAAAAAAAAAGCAGTTTGAGTGTGTCGCTCACTGTTCAGCCGCAAATATCTCTGTTTAAAAAAGTGTGGTATACCCCAGTAAACAATAACTGTGGTTTTGCCATCCCACGGTAAAAAATCTCTATAATTCAGGTTTTGGTATATTTTCCGTAAAGAAAAACAGTAGTGTCTCCTGACTGTTGTGACACAAAAATATATCTGTTGAAAATAGTCTTGTGTAGGCCCGACATGCCAGTGTGGTTTCGCAGATCCATTGGTCAAATCGCTGTACTATCCAGTTTTGGGCCTTTGGTATCTAAAAAAAAAGCAGTTTGAGTGTGTCGCTCACTGTTCAGCCGCAAATATCTCTGTTTAAAAAAGTGTGGTATACCCCAGTAAACAATAACTGTGGTTTTGCCATCCCACGGTAAAAAATCTCTATAATTCAGGTTTTGGTATATTTTCCGTAAAGAAAAACAGTAGTGTCTCCTGACTGTTGTGACACAAAAATATATCTGTTGAAAATAGTCTTGTGTAGGCCCGACATGCCAGTGTGGTTTCGCAGATCCATTGGTCAAATCGCTGTACTATCCAGTTTTGGGCCTTTGGTATCTAAAAAAAAAGCAGTTTGAGTGTGTCGCTCACTGTTCAGCTGCAAATATCTCTATTTAAAAAAGTGTGGTATACCCCAGTAAACAATAACTGTGGTTTTGCCATCCCATGGTAAAAAATCTCTATTATTCAGGTTTTGGTATATTTTCCGTAAAGAAAAACAGTAGTGTCTCCTGACTGTTGTGACACAAAAATATATCTGTTTTAAATAGTCTAGTGTAGGCCCGACATCCCAGTGTGGTTTCGCAGTTCCACAGGTCAAATCGCTGTACTATCCAGTTTTTGGCCTTTGGTATCTAAAAAAAAAGCAGTTTGAGTGTGTCGCTCACTGTTCAGCCACAAATATCTCAATTTAAAAAAGTGTGGTATACCCCAGTAAACAATAACTGTGGTTTTGCCATCCTACGGTAAAAAATCTCTATAATTCAGGTTTTGGTATATTTTCCGTAAAGAAAAACAGTAGTGTCTCCTGACTGTTGTGACACAAAAATATATCTGTTGAAAATAGTCTTGTGTAGGCCCAACATCCAAGTGTGGTTTCGCAGTTCCACGGGTCAAATCGCTGTACTATCCAGTTTTGGGCCTTTGGTAGCTAAAAAAAAAGAAGTTTAATTGTGTCGCTCACTGTTCAGCCGCAAATTTCTCTATTTAAAAAAGTGTGGTATACCCCAGTAAACAATAACTGTGGTTTTGCCATCCCACGGTAAAAAATCTCTATAATTCAGGTTTTGGTATATTTTCCGTAAAGAAAAACAGTAGTGTCTCCTGACTGTTGTGACACAAAAATATATCTGTTGAAAATAGTCTAGTGTAGGCCCGACATCCCAGTGTGGTTTCGCAGTTCCACAGGTCAAATCGCTGTACTATCCAGTTTTGGGCCTTTGGTATCTAAAAAAAAAGCAGTTTGAGTGTGTCGCTCACTGTTCAGCCACAAATATTTCAATTTAAAAAAGTGTGGTATACCCCAGTAAACAATAACTGTGGTTTTGACATCCCACTGTAAAAATCTCTATTATTCAGCTTTTGGTAGTTTTTTCTGTAAAGAAAAACAGTAGTGTCTCCTGACTGTTGTGACACAAAAATATATCTGTTGAAAATAGTCTTGTGTAGGCCCGACATCCCAGTGTGGTTTCGCAGATCCATTGGTCAAATCGCTGTACTATCCAATTTTGGGCCTTTGGTATCTAAAAAAAAAGCAGTTGGAGTGTGTCGCTCACTGTTCAGCCACAAATATCTCAATTTAAAAAAGTGTGGTATACCCCAATAAACAATAACTGATGTTTTGACATCCCACTGTAAAAAATCTCTATTATTCATCTTTTGGTAGTTTTTTCTGTAAAGAAAAACAGTAGTGTCTCCTGACTGTTGTGACACAAAAACATATGTGTTGAAAATAGTCTTGTGTAGGCCCGACATCCCAGTATGGTTTCGCAGATCTATTGGTCAAATCGCTGTACAATCCAGTTTTGGGCCTTTGGTATCTAAAAAAAAAGCAGTTTGAGTGTGTCGCTCACTGTTCAGCCGCAAATATCTCTGTTTAAAAAAGTGTGGTATACCCCAGTAAACAATAACTGTGGTTTTGCCATCCCACGGTAAAAAATCTCTATAATTCAGGTTTTGGTATATTTTCCGTAAAGAAAAACAGTAGTGTCTCCTGACTGTTGTGACACAAAAATATATCTGTTGAAAATAGTCTTGTGTAGGCCCGACATGCCAGTGTGGTTTCGCAGATCCATTGGTCAAATCGCTGTACTATCCAGTTTTGGGCCTTTGGTATCTAAAAAAAAAGCAGTTTGAGTGTGTCGCTCACTGTTCAGCTGCAAATATCTCTATTTAAAAAAGTGTAGTATACCCCAGTAAACAATAACTGTGGTTTTGCCATCCCACGGTAAAAAATCTCTATTATTCAGGTTTTGGTATATTTTCCGTAAAGAAAAACAGTAGTGTCTCCTGACTGTTGTGACACAAAAATATATCTGTTGAAAATAGTCTAGTGTAGGCCCGACATCCCAGTGTGGTTTCGCAGTTCCACAGGTCAAATCGCTGTACTATCCAGTTTTGGGCCTTTGGTATCTAAAAAAAAAGCAGTTTGAGTGTGTCGCTCACTGTTCAGCCACAAATATCTCTATTTAAAAAAGTGTGGTATACCCCAGTAAACAATAACTGTGGTTTTGCCATCCTACGGTAAAAAATCTCTATAATTCAGGTTTTGGTATATTTTCCGTAAAGAAAAACAGTAGTGTCTCCTGACTGTTGGGACACAAAAATATATCTGTTGAAAATAGTCTTGTGTAGGCCCAACATCCAAGTGTGGTTTCGCAGTTCCACTGGTCAAATCGCTGTACTATCCAGTTTTGGGCCTTTGGTAGCTAAAAAAAAAGAAGATTAATTGTGTCGCTCACTGTTCAGCCGCAAATTTCTCTATTTAAAAAAGTGTGGTATACCCCAGTAAACAATAACTGTGGTTTTGCCATCCCACGGTAAAAAATCTCTATAATTCAGGTTTTGGTATATTTTCCGTAAAGAAAAACAGTAGTGTCTCCTGACTGTTGTGACACAAAAATATATCTGTTGAAAATAGTCTTGTGTAGGCCCGACATCCCAGTGTGGTTTCGCAGATCCATTCGTCAAATCGCTGTACTATCCAGTTTTGGGCCTTTGGTATCTAAAAAAAAAGCAGTTTGAGTGTGTCGCTCACTGTTCAGCCACAAATATCTCTATTTAAAAAAGTGTGGTATACCCCAGTAAACAATAACTGTGGTTTTGCCATCCCACTGTAAAAATCTCTATTATTCAAGTTTTGGTATATTTTCCATAAAGAAAAACAGTAGTGTCTCCTGACTGTTGTGACACAAAAATATATCTGTTGAAAATAGTCTAGTGTAGGCCCGACATCCCAGTGTGGTTTCGCAGTTCCACAGGTCAAATCGCTGTACTATCCAGTTTTGGGCCTTTGGTATCTAAAAAAAAGCAGTTTGAGTGTGTCGCTCACTGTTCAGCCACAAATATCTCTATTTAAAAAAGTGTGGTATACCCCAGTAAACAATAACTGTGGTTTTGCCATCCCACTGTAAAAATGTCTATTATTCAAGTTTTGGTATATTTTCCGTAAAGAAAAACAGTAGTGTCTCCTGACTGTTGTGACACAAAAATATATCTGTTGAAAATAGTCTAGTGTAGGCCCGACATCCCAGTGTGGTTTCGCAGTTCCACAGGTCAAATCGCTGTACTATCCAGTTTTGGGCCTTTGGTATCAAAAAAAAAGCAGTTTGAGTGTGTCGCTCACTGTTCAGCCACAAATATCTCAATTTAAAAAAGTGTGGTATACCCCAGTAAACAATAACTGTGGTTTTGACATCCCACTGTAAAAAATCTCTATTATTCAGCTTTTGGTAGTTTTTTCTGTAAAGAAAAACAGTAGTGTCTCCTGACTGTTGTGACACAAAAATATATCTGTTGAAAATAGTCTTGTGTAGGCCCGACATCCCAGTGTGGTTTCGCAGATCCATTGGTCAAATCGCTGTACTATCCAGTTTTGGGCCTTTGGTATCTAAAAAAAAAGCAGTTTGAGTGTGTCGCTCACTGTTCAGCTGCAAATATCTCTATTTAAAAAAGTGTGGTATACCCCAGTAAACAATAACTGTGGTTTTGCCATCCCACGCTAAAAAATCTCTATTATTCA
Organism: Phyllobates terribilis; assembly: GCF_046119375.1. Taxonomy (NCBI): domain Eukaryota; kingdom Metazoa; phylum Chordata; class Amphibia; order Anura; family Dendrobatidae; genus Phyllobates; species Phyllobates terribilis. The sequence goes on along the minus strand of NW_027362763.1, from coordinate 590,541,749 downwards.
GGTTTTGGTATATTTTCCGTAAAGAAAAACAGTAGTGTCTCCTGACTGTTGTGACACAAAAATATATCTGTTGAAAATAGTCTAGTGTAGGCCCGACATCCCAGTGTGGTTTCGCAGTTACACAGGTCAAATCGCTGTACTATCCAGTTTTGGGCCTTTGGTATCTAAAAAAAAAGCAGTTTGAGTGTGTCGCTCACTGTTCAGCCACAAATATCTCTGTTTAAAAAAGTGTGGTATACCCCAGTAAACAATAACTGTGGTTTTGCCATCCCACTGTAAAAAATCTCTATTATTCAGCTTTTGGTAGTTTTTTCCGTAAAGAAAAACAGTAGTGTCTCCTGACTGTTGTGACACAAAAATATATCTGTTGAAAATAGTCTTGTGTAGGCCCGACATCCCAGTGTGGTTTCGCAGTTCCATGGGTCAAATCACTGTACTATTCAGTTTTGGGCCTTTGGTATCTAAAAAAAAAGCAGTTTGATTGTGTCGCTCACTGTTCAGCCACAAATATCTCAATTTAAAAAAGTGTGGTATACCCCAATAAACAATAACTGTGGTTTTGACATCCCACTGTAAAAAATCTCTATTATTCATCTTTTGGTTGTTTTTTCTGTAAAGAAAAACAGTAGTGTCTCCTGACTGTTGTGACACAAAAACATATGTGTTGAAAATAGTCTTGTGTAGGCCCGACATCCCAGTATGGTTTCGCAGATCTATTGGTCAAATCGCTGTACAATCCAGTTTTGGGCCTTTGGTATCTAATAAAAAAGCAGTTTGAGTGTGTCGCTCACTGTTCAGCCGCAAATATCTCTGTTTAAAAAAGTGTGGTATACCCCAGTAAACAATAACTGTGGTTTTGCCATCCCACGGTAAAAAATCTCTATAATTCAGGTTTTGGTATATTTTCCGTAAAGAAAAACAGTAGTGTCTCCTGACTGTTGTGACACAAAAATATATCTGTTGAAAATAGTCTTGTGTAGGCCCGACATGCCAGTGTGGTTTCGCAGATCCATTGGTCAAATCGCTGTACTATCCAGTTTTGGGCCTTTGGTATCTAAAAAAAAAGCAGTTTGAGTGTGTCGCTCACTGTTCAGCTGCAAATATCTCTATTTAAAAAAGTGTAGTATACCCCAGTAAACAATAACTGTGGTTTTGCCATCCCACGGTAAAAAATCTCTATTATTCAGGTTTTGGTATATTTTCCGTAAAGAAAAACAGTAGTGTCTCCTGACTGTTGTGACACAAAAATATATCCGTTGAAAATAGTCTAGTGTAGGCCCGACATCCCAGTGTGGTTTCGCAGTTCCACAGGTCAAATCGCTGTACTATCCAGTTTTGGGCATTTGGTATCTAAAAAAAAAGCAGTTTGAGTGTGTCGCTCACTGTTCAGCCACAAATATCTCTATTTAAAAAAGTGTGGTATACCCCAGTAAACAATAACTGTGGTTTTGCCATCCTACGGTAAAAAATCTCTATAATTCAGGTTTTGGTATATTTTCCGTAAAGAAAAACAGTAGTGTCTCCTGACTGTTGGGACACAAAAATATATCTGTTGAAAATAGTCTTGTGTAGGCCCAACATCCAAGTGTGGTTTCGCAGTTCCACTGGTCAAATCGCTGTACTATCCAGTTTTGGGCCTTTGGTAGCTAAAAAAAAAGAAGTTTAATTGTGTCGCTCACTGTTCAGCCGCAAATTTCTCTATTTAAAAAAGTGTGGTATACCCCAGTAAACAATAACTGTGGTTTTGCCATCCCACGGTAAAAAATCTCTATAATTCAGGTTTTGGTATATTTTCCGTAAAGAAAAACAGTAGTGTCTCCTGACTGTTGTGACACAAAAATATATCTGTTGAAAATAGTCTTGTGTAGGCCCGACATCCCAGTGTGGTTTCGCAGATCCATTCGTCAAATCGCTGTACTATCCAGTTTTGGGCCTTTGGTATCTAAAAAAAAAGCAGTTTGAGTGTGTCGCTCACTGTTCAGCCACAAATATCTCTATTTAAAAAAGTGTGGTATACCCCAGTAAACAATAACTGTGGTTTTGCCATCCCACTGTAAAAATCTCTATTATTCAAGTTTTGGTATATTTTCCATAAAGAAAAACAGTAGTGTCTCCTGACTGTTGTGACACAAAAATATATCTGTTGAAAATAGTCTAGTGTAGGCCCGACATCCCAGTGTGGTTTCGCAGTTCCACAGGTCAAATCGCTGTACTATCCAGTTTTGGGCCTTTGGTATCTAAAAAAAAGCAGTTTGAGTGTGTCGCTCACTGTTCAGCCACAAATATCTCTATTTAAAAAAGTGTGGTATACCCCAGTAAACAATAACTGTGGTTTTGCCATCCCACTGTAAAAATCTCTATTATTCAAGTTTTGGTATATTTTCCGTAAAGAAAAACAGTAGTGTCTCCTGACTGTTGTGACACAAAAATATATCTGTTGAAAATAGTCTAGTGTAGGCCCGACATCCCAGTGTGGTTTCGCAGTTCCACAGGTCAAATCGCTGTACTATCCAGTTTTGGGCCTTTGGTATCAAAAAAAAAAGCAGTTTGAGTGTGTCGCTCACTGTTCAGCCACAAATATCTCAATTTAAAAAAGTGTGGTATACCCCAGTAAACAATAACTGTGGTTTTGACATCCCACTGTAAAAAATCTCTATTATTCAGCTTTTGGTAGTTTTTTCTGTAAAGAAAAACAGTAGTGTCTCCTGACTGTTGTGACACAAAAATATATCTGTTGAAAATAGTCTTGTGTAGGCCCGACATCCCAGTGTGGTTTCGCAGATCCATTGGTCAAATCGCTGTACTATCCAGTTTTGGGCCTTTGGTATCTAAAAAAAAAGCAGTTTGAGTGTGTCGCTCACTGTTCAGCTGCAAATATCTCTATTTAAAAAAGTGTGGTATACCCCAGTAAACAATAACTGTGGTTTTGCCATCCCACGCTAAAAAATCTCTATTATTCAGGTTTTGGTATATTTTCCGTAAAGAAAAACAGTAGTGTCTCCTGACTGTTGTGACACAAAAATATATCTGTTGAAAATAGTCTAGTGTAGGCCCGACATCCCAGTGTGGTTTCGCAGTTACACAGGTCAAATCGCTGTACTATCCAGTTTTGGGCCTTTGGTATCTAAAAAAAAAGCAGTTTGAGTGTGTCGCTCACTGTTCAGCCACAAATATCTCTGTTTAAAAAAGTGTGGTATACCCCAGTAAACAATAACTGTGGTTTTGCCATCCCACTGTAAAAAATCTCTATTATTCAGCTTTTGGTAGTTTTTTCCGTAAAGAAAAACAGTAGTGTCTCCTGACTGTTGTGACACAAAAATATATCTGTTGAAAATAGTCTTGTGTAGGCCCGACATCCCAGTGTGGTTTCGCAGTTCCATGGGTCAAATCACTGTACTATTCAGTTTTGGGCCTTTGGTATCTAAAAAAAAAGCAGTTTGATTGTGTCGCTCACTGTTCAGCCACAAATATCTCAATTTAAAAAAGTGTGGTATACCCCAGTAAACAATAACTGTGGTTTTGACATCCCACTGTAAGAAATCTCTATTATTCAGCTTTTGGTAGTTTTTTCTGTAAAGAAAAATAGTAGTGTCTCCTGACTGTTGTGACACAAAAATATATCTGTTGAAAATAGTCTTGTGTAGGCCCGACATCCCAGTGTGGTTTCGCAGATCCATTGGTCAAATCGCTGTACTATCCAGTTTTGGGCCTTTGGTATCTAAAAAAAAAGCAGTTTGAGTGTGTCGCTCACTGTTCAGCCACAAATATCTCAATTTAAAAAAGTGTGGTATACCCCAGTAAACAATAACTGTGGTTTTGACATCCCACTGTAAAAAATCTCTATTATTCAGCTTTTGGTAGTTTTTTCTGTAAAGAAAAACAGTAGTGTCTCCTGACTGTTGTGACACAAAAATATATCTGTTGAAAATAGTCTTGTGTAGGCCCGACATCCCAGTGTGGTTTCGCAGATCCATTGGTCAAATCGCTGTACTATCCAGTTTTGGGCCTTTGGTATCTAAAAAAAAAGAAGTTTGAGTGTGTCGCTCACTGTTCAGCCGCAAATATCTCTATTTAAAAAAGTGTGGTATACCCCAGTAAACAATAACTGTGGTTTTGCCATCCCACGGTAAAAAATCTCTATAATTCAGGTTTTGGTATATTTTCCATAAAGAAAAACAGTACTGTCTCCTGACTGTTGTGACACAAAAATATATCTGTTGAAAATAGTCTTGTGTAGGCCCGACATCCCAGTGTGGCTTCGCAGATCCATTGGTCAAATCGCTGTACTATCCAGTTTTGGGCCTTTGGTATCTAAAAAAAAAGCAGTTTGAGTGTGTCGCTCACTGTTCAGCTGCAAATATCTCTATTTAAAAAAGTGTGGTATACCCCAGTAAACAATAACTGTGGTTTTGCCATCCCACGGTAAAAAATCTCTATTATTCAGGTTTTGGTATATTTTCCGTAAAGAAAAACAGTAGTGTCTCCTGACTGTTGTGACACAAAAATATATCTGTTGAAAAAAGTCTAGTGTAGGCCCGACATCCCAGTGTGGTTTCGCAGTTCCACAGGTCAAATCGCTGTACTATCCAGTTTTGGGCCTTTGGTATCTAAAAAAAAAGCAGTTTGAGTGTGTCGCTCACTGTTCAGCCACAAATATCTCAATTTAAAAAAGTGTGGTATACCCCAGTAAACAATAACTGTGGTTTTGACATCCCACTGTAAAAAATCTCTATTATTCAGCTTTTGGTAGTTTTTTCTGTAAAGAAAAACAGTAGTGTCTCCTGACTGTTGTGACACAAAAATATATCTGTTGAAAATAGTCTTGTGTAGGCCCGACATCCCAGTGTGGTTTCGCAGATCCATTGGTCAAATCGCTGTACTATCCAGTTTTGGGCCTTTGGTATCTAAAAAAAAAGCAGTTTGAGTGTGTCGCTCACTGTTCAGCCACAAATATCTCAATTTAAAAAAGTGTGGTATACCCCAGTAAACAATAACTGTGGTTTTCACATCCCACTGTAAAAAATCTCTATTATTCATCTTTTGGTAGTTTTTTCTGTAAAGAAAAACAGTAGTGTCTCCTGACTGTTGTGACACAAAAACATATGTGTTGAAAATAGTCTTGTGTAGGCCCGACATCCCAGTATGGTTTCGCAGATCTATTGGTCAAATCGCTGTACTATCCAGTTTTGGGCCTTTGGTATCTAAAAAAAAAGCAGTTTGAGTGTGTCGCTCACTGTTCAGCCGCAAATATCTCTGTTTAAAAAAGTGTGGTATACCCCAGTAAACAATAACTGTGGTTTTGCCATCCCACGGTAAAAAATCTCTATAATTCAGGTTTTGGTATATTTTCCGTAAAGAAAAACAGTAGTGTCTCCTGACTGTTGTGACACAAAAATATATCTGTTGAAAATAGTCTTGTGTAGGCCCGACATGCCAGTGTGGTTTCGCAGATCCATTGGTCAAATCGCTGTACTATCCAGTTTTGGGCCTTTGGTATCTAAAAAAAAAGCAGTTTGAGTGTGTCGCTCACTGTTCAGCTGCAAATATCTCTATTTAAAAAAGTGTAGTATACCCCAGTAAACAATAACTGTGGTTTTGCCATCCCACGGTAAAAAATCTCTATTATTCAGGTTTTGGTATATTTTCCGTAAAGAAAAACAGTAGTGTCTCCTGACTGTTGTGACACAAAAATATATCTGTTGAAAATAGTCTAGTGTAGGCCCGACATCCCAGTGTGGTTTCGCAGTTCCACAGGTCAAATCGCTGTACTATCCAGTTTTGGGCATTTGGTATCTAAAAAAAAAGCAGTTTGAGTGTGTCGCTCACTGTTCAGCCACAAATATCTCTATTTAAAAAAGTGTGGTATACCCCAGTAAACAATAACTGTGGTTTTGCCATCCTACGGTAAAAAATCTCTATAATTCAGGTTTTGGTATATTTTCCGTAAAGAAAAACAGTAGTGTCTCCTGACTGTTGGGACACAAAAATATATCTGTTGAAAATAGTCTTGTGTAGGCCCAACATCCAAGTGTGGTTTCGCAGTTCCACTGGTCAAATCGCTGTACTATCCAGTTTTGGGCCTTTGGTAGCTAAAAAAAAAGAAGTTTAATTGTGTCGCTCACTGTTCAGCCGCAAATTTCTCTATTTAAAAAAGTGTGGTATACCCCAGTAAACAATAACTGTGGTTTTGCCATCCCACGGTAAAAAATCTCTATAATTCAGGTTTTGGTATATTTTCCGTAAAGAAAAACAGTAGTGTCTCCTGACTGTTGTGACACAAAAATATATCTGTTGAAAATAGTCTTGTGTAGGCCCGACATCCCAGTGTGGTTTCGCAGATCCATTCGTCAAATCGCTGTACTATCCAGTTTTGGGCCTTTGGTATCTAAAAAAAAAGCAGTTTGAGTGTGTCGCTCACTGTTCAGCCACAAATATCTCTATTTAAAAAAGTGTGGTATACCCCAGTAAACAATAACTGTGGTTTTGCCATCCCACTGTAAAAATCTCTATTATTCAAGTTTTGGTATATTTTCCATAAAGAAAAACAGTAGTGTCTCCTGACTGTTGTGACACAAAAATATATCTGTTGAAAATAGTCTAGTGTAGGCCCGACATCCCAGTGTGGTTTCGCAGTTCCACAGGTCAAATCGCTGTACTATCCAGTTTTGGGCCTTTGGTATCTAAAAAAAAGCAGTTTGAGTGTGTCGCTCACTGTTCAGCCACAAATATCTCTATTTAAAAAAGTGTGGTATACCCCAGTAAACAATAACTGTGGTTTTGCCATCCCACTGTAAAAATCTCTATTATTCAAGTTTTGGTATATTTTCCGTAAAGAAAAACAGTAGTGTCTCCTGACTGTTGTGACACAAAAATATATCTGTTGAAAATAGTCTAGTGTAGGCCCGACATCCCAGTGTGGTTTCGCAGTTCCACAGGTCAAATCGCTGTACTATCCAGTTTTGGGCCTTTGGTATCAAAAAAAAAAGCAGTTTGAGTGTGTCGCTCACTGTTCAGCCACAAATATCTCAATTTAAAAAAGTGTGGTATACCCCAGTAAACAATAACTGTGGTTTTGACATCCCACTGTAAAAAATCTCTATTATTCAGCTTTTGGTAGTTTTTTCTGTAAAGAAAAACAGTAGTGTCTCCTGACTGTTGTGACACAAAAATATATCTGTTGAAAATAGTCTTGTGTAGGCCCGACATCCCAGTGTGGTTTCGCAGATCCATTGGTCAAATCGCTGTACTATCCAGTTTTGGGCCTTTGGTATCTAAAAAAAAAGCAGTTTGAGTGTGTCGCTCACTGTTCAGCTGCAAATATCTCTATTTAAAAAGTGTGGTATACCCCAGTAAACAATAACTGTGGTTTTGCCATCCCACGGTAAAAAATCTCTATTAATCAGGTTTTGGTATATTTTCCGTAAAGAAAAACAGTAGTGTCTCCTGACTGTTGTGACACAAAAATATATCTGTTGAAAATAGTCTTGTGTAGGCCCGACATCCCAGTGTGGTTTCGCAGATCCATTCGTCAAATCGCTGTACTATCCAGTTTTTGGCCTTTGGTATCTAAAAAAAAAGCAGTTTGAGTGTGTCGCTCACTGTTCAGCCACAAATATCTCTATTTAAAAAAGTGTGGTATACCCCAGTAAACAATAACTGTGGTTTTGCCATCCCACTGTAAAAATCTCTATTATTCAAGTTTTGGTATATTTTCCGTAAAGAAAAACAGTAGTGTCTCCTGACTGTTGTGACACAAAAATATATCTGTTGAAAATAGTCTAGTGTAGGTCCGACATCCCAGTGTGGTTTCGCAGTTCCACAGGTCAAATCGCTGTACTATCCAGTTTTGGGCCTTTGGTATCTAAAAAAAAAGCAGTTTGAGTGTGTCGCTCACTGTTCAGCCACAAATATCTCTATTTAAAAAGTGTGGTATACCCCAGTAAACAATAACTGTGGTTTTGCCATCCCACTGTAAAAATCTCTATTATTCAAGTTTTGGTATATTTTCCGTAAAGAAAAACAGTAGTGTCTCCTGACTGTTGTGACACAAAAATATATCTGTTGAAAATAGTCTAGTGTAGGCCCGACATCCCAGTGTGGTTTCGCAGTTCCACAGGTCAAATCGCTGTACTATCCAGTTTTGGGCCTTTGGTATCTAAAAAAAAAGCAGTTTGAGTGTGTCGCTCACTGTTCAGCCACAAATATCTCAATTTAAAAAAGTGTGGTATACCCCAGTAAACAATAACTGTGGTTTTGACATCCCACTGTAAAAAATCTCTATTATTCAGCTTTTGGTAGTTTTTTCTGTAAAGAAAAACAGTAGTGTCTCCTGACTGTTGTGACACAAAAATATATCTGTTGAAAATAGTCTTGTGTAGGCCCGACATCCCAGTGTGGTTTCGCAGATCCATTGGTCAAATCGCTGTACTATCCAGTTTTGGGCCTTTGGTATCTAAAAAAAAAGAAGTTTGAGTGTGTCGCTCACTGTTCAGCCGCAAATATCTCTATTTAAAAAAGTGTGGTATACCCCAGTAAACAATAACTGTGGTTTTGCCATCCCACGGTAAAAAATCTCTATAATTCAGGTTTTGGTATATTTTCCATAAAGAAAAACAGTACTGTCTCCTGACTGTTGTGACACAAAAATATATCTGTTGAAAATAGTCTTGTGTAGGCCCGACATCCCAGTGTGGCTTCGCAGATCCATTGGTCAAATCGCTGTACTATCCAGTTTTGGGCCTTTGGTATCTAAAAAAAAAGCAGTTTGAGTGTGTCGCTCACTGTTCAGCTGCAAATATCTCTATTTAAAAAAGTGTGGTATACCCCAGTAAACAATAACTGTGGTTTTGCCATCCCACGGTAAAAAATCTCTATTATTCAGGTTTTGGTATATTTTCCGTAAAGAAAAACAGTAGTGTCTCCTGACTGTTGTGACACAAAAATATATCTGTTGAAAAAAGTCTAGTGTAGGCCCGACATCCCAGTGTGGTTTCGCAGTTCCACAGGTCAAATCGCTGTACTATCCAGTTTTGGGCCTTTGGTATCTAAAAAAAAAGCAGTTTGAGTGTGTCGCTCACTGTTCAGCCACAAATATCTCAATTTAAAAAAGTGTGGTATACCCCAGTAAACAATAACTGTGGTTTTGACATCCCACTGTAAAAAATCTCTATTATTCAGCTTTTGGTAGTTTTTTCTGTAAAGAAAAACAGTAGTGTCTCCTGACTGTTGTGACACAAAAATATATCTGTTGAAAATAGTCTTGTGTAGGCCCGACATCCCAGTGTGGTTTCGCAGATCCATTGGTCAAATCGCTGTACTATCCAGTTTTGGGCCTTTGGTATCTAAAAAAAAAGCAGTTTGAGTGTGTCGCTCACTGTTCAGCCACAAATATCTCAATTTAAAAAAGTGTGGTATACCCCAGTAAACAATAACTGTGGTTTTCACATCCCACTGTAAAAAATCTCTATTATTCATCTTTTGGTAGTTTTTTCTGTAAAGAAAAACAGTAGTGTCTCCTGACTGTTGTGACACAAAAACATATGTGTTGAAAATAGTCTTGTGTAGGCCCGACATCCCAGTATGGCTTCGCAGATCTATTGGTCAAATCGCTGTACTATCCAGTTTTGGGCCTTTGGTATCTAAAAAAAAAGCAGTTTGAGTGTGTCGCTCACTGTTCAGCCGCAAATATCTCTGTTTAAAAAAGTGTGGTATACCCCAGTAAACAATAACTGTGGTTTTGCCATCCCACGGTAAAAAATCTCTATAATTCAGGTTTTGGTATATTTTCCGTAAAGAAAAACAGTAGTGTCTCCTGACTGTTGTGACACAAAAATATATCTGTTGAAAATAGTCTTGTGTAGGCCCGACATGCCAGTGTGGTTTCGCAGATCCATTGGTCAAATCGCTGTACTATCCAGTTTTGGGCCTTTGGTATCTAAAAAAAAAGCAGTTTGAGTGTGTCGCTCACTGTTCAGCTGCAAATATCTCTATTTAAAAAAGTGTAGTATACCCCAGTAAACAATAACTGTGGTTTTGCCATCCCACGGTAAAAAATCTCTATTATTCAGGTTTTGGTATATTTTCCGTAAAGAAAAACAGTAGTGTCTCCTGACTGTTGTGACACAAAAATATATCTGTTGAAAATAGTCTAGTGTAGGCCCGACATCCCAGTGTGGTTTCGCAGTTCCACAGGTCAAATCGCTGTACTATCCAGTTTTGGGCATTTGGTATCTAAAAAAAAAGCAGTTTGAGTGTGTCGCTCACTGTTCAGCCACAAATATCTCTATTTAAAAAAGTGTGGTATACCCCAGTAAACAATAACTGTGGTTTTGCCATCCTACGGTAAAAAATCTCTATAATTCAGGTTTTGGTATATTTTCCGTAAAGAAAAACAGTAGTGTCTCCTGACTGTTGGGACACAAAAATATATCTGTTGAAAATAGTCTTGTGTAGGCCCAACATCCAAGTGTGGTTTCGCAGTTCCACTGGTCAAATCGCTGTACTATCCAGTTTTGGGCCTTTGGTAGCTAAAAAAAAAGAAGTTTAATTGTGTCGCTCACTGTTCAGCCGCAAATTTCTCTATTTAAAAAAGTGTGGTATACCCCAGTAAACAATAACTGTGGTTTTGCCATCCCACGGTAAAAAATCTCTATAATTCAGGTTTTGGTATATTTTCCGTAAAGAAAAACAGTAGTGTCTCCTGACTGTTGTGACACAAAAATATATCTGTTGAAAATAGTCTTGTGTAGGCCCGACATCCCAGTGTGGTTTCGCAGATCCATTCGTCAAATCGCTGTACTATCCAGTTTTGGGCCTTTGGTATCTAAAAAAAAAGCAGTTTGAGTGTGTCGCTCACTGTTCAGCCACAAATATCTCTATTTAAAAAAGTGTGGTATACCCCAGTAAACAATAACTGTGGTTTTGCCATCCCACTGTAAAAATCTCTATTATTCAAGTTTTGGTATATTTTCCATAAAGAAAAACAGTAGTGTCTCCTGACTGTTGTGACACAAAAATATATCTGTTGAAAATAGTCTAGTGTAGGCCCGACATCCCAGTGTGGTTTCGCAGTTCCACAGGTCAAATCGCTGTACTATCCAGTTTTGGGCCTTTGGTATCTAAAAAAAAGCAGTTTGAGTGTGTCGCTCACTGTTCAGCCACAAATATCTCTATTTAAAAAAGTGTGGTATACCCCAGTAAACAATAACTGTGGTTTTGCCATCCCACTGTAAAAATCTCTATTATTCAAGTTTTGGTATATTTTCCGTAAAGAAAAACAGTAGTGTCTCCTGACTGTTGTGACACAAAAATATATCTGTTGAAAATAGTCTAGTGTAGGCCCGACATCCCAGTGTGGTTTCGCAGTTCCACAGGTCAAATCGCTGTACTATCCAGTTTTGGGCCTTTGGTATCAAAAAAAAAAGCAGTTTGAGTGTGTCGCTCACTGTTCAGCCACAAATATCTCAATTTAAAAAAGTGTGGTATACCCCAGTAAACAATAACTGTGGTTTTGACATCCCACTGTAAAAAATCTCTATTATTCAGCTTTTGGTAGTTTTTTCTGTAAAGAAAAACAGTAGTGTCTCCTGACTGTTGTGACACAAAAATATATCTGTTGAAAATAGTCTTGTGTAGGCCCGACATCCCAGTGTGGTTTCGCAGATCCATTGGTCAAATCGCTGTACTATCCAGTTTTGGGCCTTTGGTATCTAAAAAAAAAGCAGTTTGAGTGTGTCGCTCACTGTTCAGCTGCAAATATCTCTATTTAAAAAGTGTGGTATACCCCAGTAAACAATAACTGTGGTTTTGCCATCCCACGGTAAAAAATCTCTATTAATCAGGTTTTGGTATATTTTCCGTAAAGAAAAACAGTAGTGTCTCCTGACTGTTGTGACACAAAAATATATCTGTTGAAAATAGTCTTGTGTAGGCCCGACATCCCAGTGTGGTTTCGCAGATCCATTCGTCAAATCGCTGTACTATCCAGTTTTTGGCCTTTGGTATCTAAAAAAAAAGCAGTTTGAGTGTGTCGCTCACTGTTCAGCCACAAATATCTCTATTTAAAAAAGTGTGGTATACCCCAGTAAACAATAACTGTGGTTTTGCCATCCCACTGTAAAAATCTCTATTATTCAAGTTTTGGTATATTTTCCGTAAAGAAAAACAGTAGTGTCTCCTGACTGTTGTGACACAAAAATATATCTGTTGAAAATAGTCTAGTGTAGGTCCGACATCCCAGTGTGGTTTCGCAGTTCCACAGGTCAAATCGCTGTACTATCCAGTTTTGGGCCTTTGGTATCTAAAAAAAAAGCAGTTTGAGTGTGTCGCTCACTGTTCAGCCACAAATATCTCTATTTAAAAAGTGTGGTATACCCCAGTAAACAATAACTGTGGTTTTGCCATCCCACTGTAAAAATCTCTATTATTCAAGTTTTGGTATATTTTCCGTAAAGAAAAACAGTAGTGTCTCCTGACTGTTGTGACACAAAAATATATCTGTTGAAAATAGTCTAGTGTAGGCCCGACATCCCAGTGTGGTTTCGCAGTTCCACAGGTCAAATCGCTGTACTATCCAGTTTTGGGCCTTTGGTATCTAAAAAAAAAGCAGTTTGAGTGTGTCGCTCACTGTTCAGCCACAAATATCTCAATTTAAAAAAGTGTGGTATACCCCAGTAAACAATAACTGTGGTTTTGACATCCCACTGTAAAAAATCTCTATTATTCAGCTTTTGGTAGTTTTTTCTGTAAAAAAAAACAGTTGTGTCTCCTGACTGTTGTGACACAAAAATATATCTGTTGAAAATAGTCTTGTGTAGGCCCGACATCCCAGTGTGGTTTCGCAGATCCATTGGTCAAATCGCTGTACTATCCAGTTTTGGGCCTTTGGTATCTAAAAAAAAAGCAGTTTGAGAGTGTCGCTCACTGTTCAGCCGCAAATATCTCTATTTAAAAAAGTGTGGTATACCCCAGTAAACAATAACTGTGGTTTTGCCATCCCACGGTAAAAAATCTCTATAATTCAGGTTTTGGTATATTTTCCGTAAAGAAAAACCGTAGTGTCTCCTGACTGTTGTGACACAAAAATATATCTGTTGAAAATAGTCTTGTGTAGGCCCGACATCCCAGTGTGGTTTCGCAGATCCATTGGTCAAATCGCTGTACTATCCAGTTTTGGGCCTTTGGTATCTAAAAAAAAAGCAGTTTGAGTGTGTCGCTCACTGTTCAGCTGCAAATATCTCTATTTAAAAAAGTGTGGTATACCTCAGTAAAGAATAACTGTGGTTTTGCCATCCCACGTTAAAAAATCTCTATTATTCAGGTTTTGGTATATTTTCCGTAAAGAAAAACAGTAGTGTCTCCTGACTGTTGTGACACAAAAATATATCTGTTGAAAATAGTATAGTGTAGGCCCGACATCCCAGTGTGGTTTCGCAGTTCCACAGGTCAAATCGCTGTACTATCCAGTTTTGGGCCTTTGGTATCTAAAAAAAAGCAGTTTGAGTGTGTCGCTCACTGTTCAGCCACGAATATCTCTATTTAAAAAAGTGTGGTATACCCCAGTAAACAATAACTGTGGTTTTGCCATCCTACGGTAAAAAAACTCTATAATTCAGGTTTTGGTATATTTTCCGTAAAGAAAAACAGTAGTGTCTCCTGACTGTTGTGACACAAAAATATATCTGTTGAAAATAGTCTTGTGTAGGCCCAACATCCCAGTGTGGTTTCGCAGTTCCACGGGTCAAATCGCTGTACTATCCAGTTTTGGGCCTTTGGTAGCTAAAAAAAAAGCAGTTTGATTGTGTCGCTCACTGTTCAGCCGCAAATTTCTCTATTTAAAAAAGTGTGGTATACCCCAGTAAACAATAACTGTGGTTTTGCCATCCCACCGTAAAAAATCTCTATAATTCAGGTTTTGGTATATTTTCCGTAAAGAAAAACAGTAGTGTCTCCTGACTGTTGTGACACAAAAATATATCTGTTGAAAATAGTCTTGTGTAGGCCCGACATCCCAGTGTGGTTTCGCAGATCCATTCGTCAAATCGCTGTACTATCCAGTTTTTGGCCTTTGGTATCTAAAAAAAAAGCAGTTTGAGTGTGTCGCTCACTGTTCAGCCACAAATATCTCTATTTAAAAAAGTGTGGTATACCCCAGTAAACAATAACTGTGGTTTTGCCATCCCACTGTAAAAATCTCTATTATTCAAGTTTTGGTATATTTTCCGTAAAGAAAAACAGTAGTGTCTCCTGACTGTTGTGACACAAAAATATATCTGTTGAAAATAGTCTAGTGTAGGTCCGACATCCCAGTGTGGTTTCGCAGTTCCACAGGTCAAATCGCTGTACTATCCGGTTTTGGGCCTTTGGTATCTAAAAAAAACCAGTTTGAGTGTGTCGCTCACTGTTCAGCCACAAATATCTCTATTTAAAAAGTGTGGTATACCCCAGTAAACAATAACTGTGGTTTTGCCATCCCACTGTAAAAATCTCTATTATTCAAGTTTTGGTATATTTTCCGTAAAGAAAAACAGTAGTGTCTCCTGACTGTTGTGACACAAAAATATATCTGTTGAAAATAGTCTAGTGTAGGCCCGACATCCCAGTGTGGTTTCGCAGTTCCACAGGTCAAATCGCTGTACTATCCAGTTTTGGGCCTTTGGTATCTAAAAAAAAAGCAGTTTGAGTGTGTCGCTCACTGTTCAGCCACAAATATCTCAATTTAAAAAAGTGTGGTATACCCCAGTAAACAATAACTGTGGTTTTGACATCCCACTGTAAAAAATCTCTATTATTCAGCTTTTGGTAGTTTTTTCTGTAAAAAAAAACAGTTGTGTCTCCTGACTGTTGTGACACAAAAATATATCTGTTGAAAATAGTCTTGTGTAGGCCCGACATCCCAGTGTGGTTTCGCAGATCCATTGGTCAAATCGCTGTACTATCCAGTTTTGGGCCTTTGGTATCTAAAAAAAAAGCAGTTTGAGTGTGTCGCTCACTGTTCAGCTGCAAATATCTCTATTTAAAAAAGTGTGGTATACCTCAGTAAAGAATAACTGTGGTTTTGCCATCCCACGTTAAAAAATCTCTATTATTCAGGTTTTGGTATATTTTCCGTAAAGAAAAACAGTAGTGTCTCCTGACTGTTGTGACACAAAAATATATCTGTTGAAAATAGTATAGTGTAGGCCCGACATCCCAGTGTGGTTTCGCAGTTCCACAGGTCAAATCGCTGTACTATCCAGTTTTGGGCCTTTGGTATCTAAAAAAAAGCAGTTTGAGTGTGTCGCTCACTGTTCAGCCACGAATATCTCTATTTAAAAAAGTGTGGTATACCCCAGTAAACAATAACTGTGGTTTTGCCATCCTACGGTAAAAAATCTCTATAATTCAGGTTTTGGTATATTTTCCGTAAAGAAAAACAGTAGTGTCTCCTGACTGTTGTGACACAAAAATATATCTGTTGAAAATAGTCTTGTGTAGGCCCAACATCCCAGTGTGGTTTCGCAGTTCCACGGGTCAAATCGCTGTACTATCCAGTTTTGGGCCTTTGGTAGCTAAAAAAAAAGCAGTTTGATTGTGTCGCTCACTGTTCAGCCGCAAATTTCTCTATTTAAAAAAGTGTGGTATACCCCAGTAAACAATAACTGTGGTTTTGCCATCCCACCGTAAAAAATCTCTATAATTCAGGTTTTGGTATATTTTCCGTAAAGAAAAACAGTAGTGTCTCCTGACTGTTGTGACACAAAAATATATCTGTTGAAAATAGTCTTGTGTAGGCCCGACATCCCAGTGTGGTTTCGCAGATCCATTCGTCAAATCGCTGTACTATCCAGTTTTTGGCCTTTGGTATCTAAAAAAAAAGCAGTTTGAGTGTGTCGCTCACTGTTCAGCCACAAATATCTCTATTTAAAAAAGTGTGGTATACCCCAGTAAACAATAACTGTGGTTTTGCCATCCCACTGTAAAAATCTCTATTATTCAAGTTTTGGTATATTTTCCGTAAAGAAAAACAGTAGTGTCTCCTGACTGTTGTGACACAAAAATATATCTGTTGAAAATAGTCTAGTGTAGGTCCGACATCCCAGTGTGGTTTCGCAGTTCCACAGGTCAAATCGCTGTACTATCCGGTTTTGGGCCTTTGGTATCTAAAAAAAACCAGTTTGAGTGTGTCGCTCACTGTTCAGCCACAAATATCTCTATTTAAAAAGTGTGGTATACCCCAGTAAACAATAACTGTGGTTTTGCCATCCCACTGTAAAAATCTCTATTATTCAAGTTTTGGTATATTTTCCGTAAAGAAAAACAGTAGTGTCTCCTGACTGTTGTGACACAAAAATATATCTGTTGAAAATAGTCTAGTGTAGGCCCGACATCCCAGTGTGGTTTCGCAGTTCCACAGGTCAAATCGCTGTACTATCCAGTTTTGGGCCTTTGGTATCTAAAAAAAAAGCAGTTTGAGTGTGTCGCTCACTGTTCAGCCACAAATATCTCAATTTAAAAAAGTGTGGTATACCCCAGTAAACAATAACTGTGGTTTTGACATCCCACTGTAAAAAATCTCTATTATTCAGCTTTTGGTAGTTTTTTCTGTAAAAAAAAACAGTTGTGTCTCCTGACTGTTGTGACACAAAAATATATCTGTTGAAAATAGTCTTGTGTAGGCCCGACATCCCAGTGTGGTTTCGCAGATCCATTGGTCAAATCGCTGTACTATCCAGTTTTGGGCCTTTGGTATCTAAAAAAAAAGCAGTTTGAGTGTGTCGCTCACTGTTCAGCCGCAAATATCTCTATTTAAAAAAGTGTGGTATACCCCAGTAAACAATAACTGTGGTTTTGCCATCCCACGGTAAAAAATCTCTATAATTCAGGTTTTGGTATATTTTCCGTAAAGAAAAACCGTAGTGTCTCCTGACTGTTGTGACACAAAAATATATCTGTTGAAAATAGTCTTGTGTAGGCCCGACATCCCAGTGTGGTTTCGCAGATCCATTGGTCAAATCGCTGTACTATCCAGTTTTGGGCCTTTGGTATCTAAAAAAAAAGCAGTTTGAGTGTGTCGCTCACTGTTCAGCTGCAAATATCTCTATTTAAAAAAGTGTGGTATACCTCAGTAAACAATAACTGTGGTTTTGCCATCCCACGTTAAAAAATCTCTATTATTCAGGTTTTGGTATATTTTCCGTAAAGAAAAACAGTAGTGTCTCCTGACTGTTGTGACACAAAAATATATCTGTTGAAAATAGTCTAGTGTAGGCCCGACATCCCAGTGTGGTTTCGCAGTTCCACAGGTCAAATCGCTGTACTATCCAGTTTTGGGCCTTTGGTATCTAAAAAAAAGCAGTTTGAGTGTGTCGCTCACTGTTCAGCCACAAATATCTCTATTTAAAAAAGTGTGGTATACCCCAGTAAACAATAACTGTGGTTTTGCCATCCTACGGTAAAAAATCTCTATAATTCAGGTTTTGGTATATTTTCCGTAAAGAAAAACAGTAGTGTCTCCTGACTGTTGTGACACAAAAATATATCTGTTGAAAATAGTCTTGTGTAGGCCCAACATCCCAGTGTGGTTTCGCAGTTCCACGGGTCAAATCGCTGTACTATCCAGTTTTGGGCCTTTGGTAGCTAAAAAAAAAGCAGTTTGATTGTGTCGCTCACTGTTCAGCCGCAAATTTCTCTATTTAAAAAAGTGTGGTATACCCCAGTAAACAATAACTGTGGTTTTGCCATCCCACGGTAAAAAATCTCTATTATTCAGGATTTGGTATATTTTCCGTAAAGAAAAACAGTAGTGTCGCCTGACTGTTGTGACGCAAAAATATATCTGTTGAAAATAGTCTTGTGTAGGACCGACATCCCAATGAGGTTTCGCAGATCCATTGGTCAAATCGCTGTACTATCCAGTTTTGGGCCTTTGGTATCTAAAAAAAAAGCAGTTTGAGTGTGTCGCTCACTGTTCAGCCACAAATATCTCTATTTAAAAAAGTGTGGTATACCCCAGTAAACAATAACTGTGGTTTTGCCATCCCACTGTAAAAATCTCTATTATTCAAGTTTTGGTATATTTTCCGTAAAGAAAAACAGTAGTGTCTCCTGACTGTTGTGACACAAAAATATATCTGTTGAAAATAGTCTAGTGTAGGCCCGACATCCCAGTGTGGTTTCGCAGTTCCACAGGTCAAATCGCTGTACTATCCAGTTTTGGGCCTTTGGTATCTAAAAAAAAAGCAGTTTGAGTGTGTCGCTCACTGTTCAGCCACAAATATCTCAATTTAAAAAAGTGTGGTATACCCCAGTAAACAATAACTGTGGTTTTGACATCCCACTGTAAAAAATCTCTATTATTCAGCTTTTGGTAGTTTTTCTGTAAAGAAAAACAGTAGTGTCTCCTGACTGTTGTGACACAAAAATATATCTGTTGAAAATAGTCTTGTGTAGGCCCGACATCCCAGTGTGGTTTCGCAGATCCATTGGTCAAATCGCTGTACTATCCAGTTTTGGGCCTTTGGTATCTAAAAAAAAAGCAGTTTGAGTGTGTCGCTCAGTGTTCAGCCGCAAATATCTCTATTTAAAAAAGTGTGGTATACCCCAGTAAACAATAACTGTGGTTTTGCCATCCCATGTTAAAAAATCTCTATTATTCAGGTTTTGGTATATTTTCCGTAAAGAAAAACAGTAGTGTCTCCTGACTGTTGTGACACAAAAATATATCTGTTGAAAATAGTCTAGTGTAGGCCCGACATCCCAGTGTGGTTTCGCAGTTCCACAGGTCAAATCGCTGTACTATCCAGTTTTGGGCCTTTGGTATCTAAAAAAAAGCAGTTTGAGTGTGTCGCTCACTGTTCAGCCACAAATATCTCTATTTAAAAAAGTGTGGTATACCCCAGTAAACAATAACTGTGGTTTTGCCATCCTACGGTAAAAAATCTCTATAATTCAGGTTTTGGTATATTTTCCGTAAAGAAAAACAGTAGTGTCTCCTGACTGTTGTGACACAAAAATATATCTTTTGAAAATAGTCTTGTGTAGGCCCAACATCCCAGTGTGGTTTCGCAGTTCCACGGGTCAAATCGCTGTACTATCCAGTTTTGGGCCTTTGGTAGCTAAAAAAAAAGCAGTTTGATTGTGTCGCTCACTGTTCAGCCGCAAATTTCTCTATTTAAAAAAGTGTGGTATACCCCAGTAAACAATAACTGTGGTTTTGCCATCCCACGGTAAAAAATCTCTATTATTCAGGATTTGGTATATTTTCCGTAAAGAAAAACAGTAGTGTCGCCTGACTGTTGTGACGCAAAAATATATCTGTTGAAAATAGTCTTGTGTAGGACCGACATCCCAGTGAGGTTTCGCAGATCCATTGGTCAAATCGCTGTACTATCCAGTTTTGGGCCTTTGGTATCTAAAAAAAAAGCAGTTTGAGTGTGTCGCTCACTGTTCAGCCACAAATATCTCTATTTAAAAAAGTGTGGTATACCCCAGTAAACAATAACTGTGGTTTTGCCATCCCACTGTAAAAATCTCTATTATTCAAGTTTTGGTATATTTTCCGTAAAGAAAAACAGTAGTGTCTCCTGACTGTTGTGACACAAAAATATATCTGTTGAAAATAGTCTAGTGTAGGCCCGACATCCCAGTGTGGTTTCGCAGTTCCACAGGTCAAATCGCTGTACTATCCAGTTTTGGGCCTTTGGTATCTAAAAAAAAAGCAGTTTGAGTGTGTCGCTCACTGTTCAGCCTCAAATATCTCAATTTAAAAAAGTGTGGTATACCCCAGTAAACAATAACTGTGGTTTTGACATCCCACTGTAAAAAATCTCTATTATTCAGCTTTTGGTAGTTTTTTCTGTAAAGAAAAACAGTAGTGTCTCCTGACTGTTGTGACACAAAAACATATCTGTTGAAAATAGTCTTGTGTAGGCCCGAAATCCCAGTGTGGTTTCGCAGATCAATTGGTCAAATCGCTGTACTATCCAGTTTTGGGCCTTTGGTATCTAAAAAAAAAGCAGTTTGAGTGTGTCGCTCAGTGTTCAGCCGCAAATATCTCTATTTAAAAAAGTGTGGTATACCCCAGTAAACAATAACTGTGGTTTTGCCATCCCACGGTAAAAAATCTCTATAATTCAGGTTTTGGTATATTTTCCGTAAAGAAAAACAGTAGTGTCTCCTGACTGTTGTGACACAAAAATATATCTGTTGAAAATAGTCTTGTGTAGGCCCGACATCCCAGTGTGGTTTCGCAGATACATTGGTCAAATCACTGTACTATCCAGTTTTGGGCCTTTGGTATCTAAAAAAAAGCAGTTTGAGTGTGTCGCTCACTGTTCAGCTGCAAATATCTCTATTTAAAAAAGTGTGGTATACCCCAGTAAACAATAACTGTGGTTTTGCCATCCCACGGTAAAAAATCTCTATAATTCAGGTTTTGGTATATTTTCCGTAAAGAAAAACAGTAGTGTCTCCTGACTGTTGTGACACAAAAATATATCTGTTGAAAATAGTCTTGTGTAGGCCCGACATCCCAGTGTGGTTTCGCAGATCCATTGGTCAAATCGCTGTACTATCCAGTTTTGGGCCTTTGGTATCTAAAAAAAAGCAGTTTGAGTGTGTCGCTCACTGTTCAGCCGCAAATATCTCTATTTAAAAAAGTGTGGTATACCCCAGTAAACAATAACTGTTGTTTTGCCATCCCACGGTAAAAAATCTCTATTATTCAGCTTTTTTTAGTTTATTCCGTAAAGAAAAACAGTAGTGTCTCCTGACTGTTGTGACACAAAAATATATCTCTTGAAAATAGTCTTGTGTAGGCCCAACATCCCAGTGTGGTTTCGCAGTTCCATGGGTCAAATCACTGTACTATCCAGTTTTGGGCCTTTGGTATCTAAAAATAAAGCAGTTTGAGTGTGTCGCTCACTGTTCAGCCACAAATATCTCTATTTAAAAAGGCGTGGTATACCCCAGTAAACAATAACTGTGGTTTTGCCATCCCACGGTAAAAAATCTCTATTATTCAGGATTTGGTATATTTTCCGTAAAGAAAAACAGTAGTGTCGCCTGACTGTTGTGACGCAAAAATATATCTGTTGAAAATCGTCTTGTGTAGGCCCAACATCCCAGTGTGGTTTCGCAGTTCCACGGGTCAAATCGCTGTACTATCCAGTTTTGGGCCTTTGGTAGCTAAAAAAAAAGCAGTTTGATTGTGTCGCTCACTGTTCAGCCGCAAATTTCTCTATTTAAAAAAAGTGTGGTATACCCCAGTAAACAATAACTGTGGTTTTGCCATCCCACGGTAAAATTCTCTATTATTCAGCTTTTGGTAGTTTTTTCCGTAAAGAAAAACAGTAGTGTCTCCTGACTGTTGTGACACAAAAATATATCTCTTGAAAATAGTCTTGTGTAGGCCCAACATCCCAGTGTGGTTTCACAGTTCCATGGGTCAAATCGCTGTACTATCCAGTTTTTGGCCTTTGGTATCTAAAAATAAAGCAGTTTGAGTGTGTCGCTCACTGTTCAGCCGCAAATATCTCTATTTAAAAAAGTGTGGTATACCCCAGTAAACAATAACTGTGGTTTTGCCATCCCACGGTAAAAAATCTCTATTATTCAGGATTTGGTATATTTTCCGTAAAGAAAAACAGTAGTGTCGCCTGACTGTTGTGACGCAAAAATATATCTGTTGAAAATAGTCTTGTGTAGGCCCAACATCCCAGTGTGGTTTCGCAGTTCCACGGGTCAAATCGCTGTACTATCCAGTTTTGGGCCTTTGGTAGCTAAAAAAAAAGCAGTTTGATTGTGTCGCTCACTGTTCAGCCGCAAATTTCTCTATTTAAAAAAGTGTGGTATACCCTAGTAAACAATAACTGTGGTTTTGCCATCCCACGGTAAAAAATCTCTATTATTCAGCTTTTGGTAGTTTTTTCCGTAAAGAAAACAGTAGTGTCTCCTGACTGTTGTGACACAAAAATATATCTCTTGAAAATAGTCTTGTGTAGGCCCAACATCCCAGTGTGGTTTCGCAGTTCCATGGGTCAAATCACTGTACTATCCAGTTTTGGGCCTTTGGTATCTAAAAATAAAGCAGTTTGAGTGTGTCGCTCACTGTTCAGCCGCAAATATCTCTATTTAAAAAAGTGTGGTATACCCCAGTAAACAATAACTGTGGTTTTGCCATCCCACGGTAAAAAATCTCTATTATTCAGGATTTGGTATATTTTCCATAAAGAAAAACAGTAGTGTCGCCTGACTGTTGTGACGCAAAAATATATCTGTTGAAAATCGTCTTGTGTAGGCCCAACATCCCAGTGTGGTTTCGCAGTTCCACGGGTCAAATCGCTGTACTATCCAGTTTTGGGCCTTTGGTAGCTAAAAAAAAAAGCAGTTTGATTGTGTCGCTCACTGTTCAGCCGCAAATTTCTCTATTTAAAAAAAGTGAGGTATACCCCAGTAAACAATAACTGTGGTTTTGCCATCCCACGGTAAAATTCTCTATTATTCAGCTTTTGGTAGTTTTCTCCGTAAAGAAAAACAGTAGTGTCTCCTGACTGTTGTGACACAAAAATATATCTCTTGAAAATAGTCTTGTGTAGGCCCAACATCCCAGTGTGGTTTCGCAGTTCCATGGGTCAAATCGCTGTACTATCCAGTTTTTGGCCTTTGGTATCTAAAAATAAAGCAGTTTGAGTGTGTCGCTCACTGTTCAGCCGCAAATATCTCTATTTAAAAAAGTGTGGTATACCCCAGTAAACAATAACTGTGGTTTTGCCATCCCACGGTAAAAAATCTCTATTATTCAGGATTTGGTATATTTTCCGTAAAGAAAAACAGTAGTGTCGCCTGACTGTTGTGACGCAAAAATATATCTGTTGAAAATAGTCTTGTGTAGGCCCAACATCCCAGTGTGGTTTCGCAGTTCCACGGGTCAAATCGCTGTACTATCCAGTTTTGGGCCTTTGGTAGCTAAAAAAAAAGCAGTTTGATTGTGTCGCTCACTGTAAAGCCGCAAATTTCTCTATTTAAAAAAAGTGTGGTATACCCCAGTAAACAATAACTGTGGTTTTGCCATCCCACGGTAAAATTCTCTATTATTCAGCTTTTGGTAGTTTTTTCCGTAAAGAAAAACAGTAGTGTCTCCTGACAGTTGTGACACAAAAATATATCTGTTGAAAATAGTCTTGTGTAGGCCCGACATCCCAGTGTGGTTTCGCAGTTCCATGGGTCAAATCGCTGTAGTATCCAGTTTTGGGCCTTTGGTATCTAAGAAAAAAGCAGTTTGAGTGTGTCGCTCACTGTTCAGCCACAAATATCTCAATTTAAAAAAGTGTGGTATACCCCAGTAAACAATAACTGTGGTTTTGCCATCCCACGGTAAAAATCTCTATAATTCAGGTTTTGGTATATTTTCCGTAAAGAAAAACAGTAGTGTCTCCTGACTGTTGTGACACAAAAATATATCTGTTGAAAATAGTCTTGTGTAGGCCCGACATCCCAGTGTGGTTTCGCAGATCCATTGGTCAAATCGCTGTACTATCAAGTTTTGGGCCTTTGGTATCTAAAAAAAAGCAGTTTGAGTGTGTCGCTCACTGTTCAGCCGCAAATATCTCTATTTAAAAAAGTGTGGTATACCCTAGTAAACAATAACTGTGGTTTTGCCATCCCACGGTAAAAAATCTCTATTATTCAGCTTTTGGTAGTTTTTTCCGTAAAGAAAACAGTAGTGTCTCCTGACTGTTGTGACACAAAAATATATCTCTTGAAAATAGTCTTGTGTAGGCCCAACATCCCAGTGTGGTTTCGCAGTTCCATGGGTCAAATCACTGTACTATCCAGTTTTGGGCCTTTGGTATCTAAAAATAAAGCAGTTTGAGTGTGTCGCTCACTGTTCAGCTGCAAATATCTCTATTTAAAAAAGTGTGGTATACCCCAGTAAACAATAACTGTGGTTTTGCCATCCCACGGTAAAAAATCTCTATTATTCAGGATTTGGTATATTTTCCATAAAGAAAAACAGTAGTGTCGCCTGACTGTTGTGACGCAAAAATATATCTGTTGAAAATCGTCTTGTGTAGGCCCAACATCCCAGTGTGGTTTCGCAGTTCCACGGGTCAAATCGCTGTACTATCCAGTTTTGGGCCTTTGGTAGCTAAAAAAAAAGCAGTTTGATTGTGTCGCTCACTGTTCAGCCGCAAATTTCTCTATTTAAAAAAAGTGAGGTATACCCCAGTAAACAATAACTGTGGTTTTGCCATCCCACGGTAAAATTCTCTATTATTCAGCTTTTGGTAGTTTTTTCCGTAAAGAAAAACAGTAGTGTCTCCTGACAGTTGTGACACAAAAATATATCTGTTGAAAATAGTCTTGTGTAGGCCCGACATCCCAGTGTGGTTTCGCAGTTCCATGGGTCAAATCGCTGTACTATCCAGTTTTGGGCCTTTGGTATCTAAAAAAAAAGCAGTTTGAGTGTGTCGCTCACTGTTCAGCCACAAATATCTCAATTTAAAAAAGTGTGGTATACCCCAGTAAACAATAACTGTGGTTTTAACATCCCACTGTAAAAAATCTCTATTATTCAGCTTTTGGTAGTTTTTTCTGTAAAGAAAAACAGTAGTGTCTCCTGACTGTTGTGACACAAAAATATATCTGTTGAAAATAGTCTTGTGCAGGCCCGACATCCCAGTGTGGTTTCGCAGATCCATTGGTCAAATCGCTGTACTATCCAGTTTTGGGCCTTTGGTATCTAAAAAAAAAGCAGTTTGAGTGTGTCGCTCACTGTTCAGCCACAAATATCTCTATTTAAAAAAGTGTGGTATACCCCAGTAAACAATAACTGTGGTTTTGCCATCCCACGGTAAAAAATCTCTATAATTCATGTTTTGGTATATTTTCCGTAAAGAAAAACAGTAGTGTCTCCTGACTGTTGTGACACAAAAATATATCTGTTGAAAATAGTCTTGTGTAGGCCCGACATCCCAGTGTGGTTTCGCAGTTCCATGGGTCAAATCGCTGTAGTATCCAGTTTTGGGCCTTTGGTATCTAAGAAAAAAGCAGTTTGAGTGTGTCGCTCACTGTTCAGCCACAAATATCTCAATTTAAAAAAGTGTGGTATACCCCAGTAAACAATAACTGTGGTTTTGACATCCCACTGTAAAAAATCTCTATTATTCAGCTTTTGGTAGTTTTTTCTGTAAAGAAAAACAGTAGTGTCTCCTGACTGTTGTGACATAAAAATATATCTGTTGAAAATAGTCTTGTGCAGGCCCGACATCCCAGTGTGGTTTCGCAGATCCATTGGTCAAATCGCTGTACTATCCAGTTTTGGGCCTTTGGTATCTAAAAAAAAAGCAGTTTGAGTGTGTCGCTCACTGTTCAGCCGCAAATATCTCTATTTAAAAAAGTGTGGTATACCCCAGTAAACAATAACTGTGGTTTTGCCATCCCACGGTAAAAAATCTCTATAATTCATGTTTTGGTATATTTTCCGTAAAGAAAAACAGTAGTGTCTCCTGACTGTTGTGACACAAAAATATATCTGTTGAAAATAGTCTTGTGTAGGCCCGACATCCCAGTGTGGTTTCGCAGTTCCATGGGTCAAATCGCTGTAGTATCCAGTTTTGGGCCTTTGGTATCTAAGAAAAAAGCAGTTTGAGTGTGTCGCTCACTGTTCAGCCACAAATATCTCAATTTAAAAAAGTGTGGTATACCCCAGTAAACAATAACTGTGGTTTTGCCATCCCACGGTAAAAAATCTCTATAATTCAGGTTTTGGTATATTTTCCGTAAAGAAAAACAGTAGTGTCTCCTGACTGTTGTGACACAAAAATATATCTGTTGAAAATAGTCTTGTGTAGGCCCGACATCCCAGTGTGGTTTCGCAGATCCATTGGTCAAATCGCTGTACTATCAAGTTTTGGGCCTTTGGTATCTAAAAAAAGCAGTTTGAGTGTGTCGCTCACTGTTCAGCCGCAAATATCTCTATTTAAAAAAGTGTGGTATACCCTAGTAAACAATAACTGTGGTTTTGCCATCCCACGGTAAAAAATCTCTATTATTCAGCTTTTGGTAGTTTTTTCCGTAAAGAAAAACAGTAGTGTCTCCTGACTGTTGTGACACAAAAATATATCTCTTGAAAATAGTCTTGTGTAGGCCCAACATCCCAGTGTGGTTTCGCAGTTCCATGGGTCAAATCACTGTACTATCCAGTTTTGGGCCTTTGGTATCTAAAAATAAAGCAGTTTGAGTGTGTCGCTCACTGTTCAGCCGCAAATATCTCTATTTAAAAAAGTGTGGTATACCCCAGTAAACAATAACTGTGGTTTTGCCATCCCACGGTAAAAAATCTCTATTATTCAGGATTTGGTATATTTTCCATAAAGAAAAACAGTAGTGTCGCCTGACTGTTGTGACGCAAAAATATATCTGTTGAAAATCGTCTTGTGTAGGCCCAACATCCCAGTGTGGTTTCGCAGTTCCACGGGTCAAATCGCTGTACTATCCAGTTTTGGGCCTTTGGTAGCTAAAAAAAAAGCAGTTTGATTGTGTCGCTCACTGTTCAGCCGCAAATTTCTCTATTTAAAAAAAGTGAGGTATACCCCAGTAAACAATAACTGTGGTTTTGCCATCCCACGGTAAAATTCTCTATTATTCAGCTTTTGGTAGTTTTTTCCGTAAAGAAAAACAGTAGTGTCTCCTGACAGTTGTGACACAAAAATATATCTGTTGAAAATAGTCTTGTGTAGGCCCGACATCCCAGTGTGGTTTCGCAGTTCCATGGGTCAAATCGCTGTAGTATCCAGTTTTGGGCCATTGGTATCTAAAAAAAAAGCAGTTTGAGTGTGTCGCTCACTGTTCAGCCACAAATATCTCAATTTAAAAAAGTGTGGTATACCCCAGTAAACAATAACTGTGGTTTTGACATCCCACTGTAAAAAATCTCTATTATTCAGCTTTTGGTAGTTTTTTCTGTAAAGAAAAACAGTAGTGTCTCCTGACTGTTGTGACACAAAAATATATCTGTTGAAAATAGTCTTGTGTAGGCCCGACATCCCAGTGTGGTTTCGCAGATCCATTGGTCAAATCGCTGTACTATCCAGTTTTGGGCCTTTGGTATCTAAAAAAAAAGCAGTTTGAGTGTGTCGCTCACTGTTCAGCCACAAATATCTCAATTTAAAAAAGTGTGGTATACCCCAGTAAACAATAACTGTGGTTTTGCCATCCCACTGTAAAAAATCTCTATTATTCAGCTTTTGGTAGTTTTTTCTGTAAAGAAAAACAGTAGTGTCTCCTGACTGTTGTGACACAAAAATATATCTGTTGAAAATAGTCTTGTGCAGGCCCGACATCCCAGTGTGGTTTCGCAGATCCATTGGTCAAATCGCTGTACTATCCAGTTTTGGGCCTTTGGTATCTAAAAAAAAAGCAGTTTGAGTGTGTCGCTCACTGTTCAGCCGCAAATATCTCTATTTAAAAAAGTGTGGTATACCCCAGTAAACAATAACTGTGGTTTTGCCATCCCACGGTAAAAAATCTCTATAATTCATGTTTTGGTATATTTTCCGTAAAGAAAAACAGTAGTGTCTCCTGACTGTTGTGACACAAAAATATATCTGTTGAAAATAGTCTTGTGTAGGCCCGACATCCCAGTGTGGTTTCGCAGTTCCATGGGTCAAATCGCTGTAGTATCCAGTTTTGGGCCTTTGGTATCTAAGAAAAAAGCAGTTTGAGTGTGTCGCTCACTGTTCAGCCACAAATATCTCAATTTAAAAAAGTGTGGTATACCCCAGTAAACAATAACTGTGGTTTTGCCATCCCACGGTAAAAAATCTCTATAATTCAGGTTTTGGTATATTTTCCGTAAAGAAAAACAGTAGTGTCTCCTGACTGTTGTGACACAAAAATATATCTGTTGAAAATAGTCTTGTGTAGGCCCGACATCCCAGTGTGGTTTCGCAGTTCCATGGGTCAAATCGCTGTAGTATCCAGTTTTGGGCCATTGGTATCTAAAAAAAAAGCAGTTTGAGTGTGTCGCTCACTGTTCAGCCACAAATATCTCAATTTAAAAAAGTGTGGTATACCCCAGTAAACAATAACTGTGGTTTTGACATCCCACTGTAAAAAATCTCTATTATTCAGCTTTTGGTAGTTTTTTCTGTAAAGAAAAACAGTAGTGTCTCCTGACTGTTGTGACACAAAAATATATCTGTTGAAAATAGTCTTGTGTAGGCCCGACATCCCAGTGTGGTTTCGCAGATCCATTGGTCAAATCGCTGTACTATCCAGTTTTGGGCCTTTGGTATCTAAAAAAAAAGCAGTTTGAGTGTGTCGCTCACTGTTCAGCCACAAATATCTCAATTTAAAAAAGTGTGGTATACCCCAGTAAACAATAACTGTGGTTTTGCCATCCCACTGTAAAAAATCTCTATTATTCAGCTTTTGGTAATTTTTTCTGTAAAGAAAAACAGTAGTGTCTCCTGACTGTTGTGACACAAAAATATATCTGTTGAAAATAGTCTTGTGCAGGCCCGACATCCCAGTGTGGTTTCGCAGATCCATTGGTCAAATCGCTGTACTATCCAGTTTTGGGCCTTTGGTATCTAAAAAAAAAGCAGTTTGAGTGTGTCGCTCACTGTTCAGCCGCAAATATCTCTATTTAAAAAAGTGTGGTATACCCCAGTAAACAATAACTGTGGTTTTGCCATCCCACGGTAAAAAATCTCTATAATTCATGTTTTGGTATATTTTCCGTAAAGAAAAACAGTAGTGTCTCCTGACTGTTGTGACACAAAAATATATCTGTTGAAAATAGTCTTGTGTAGGCCCGACATCCCAGTGTGGTTTCGCAGTTCCATGGGTCAAATCGCTGTAGTATCCAGTTTTGGGCCTTTGGTATCTAAGAAAAAAGCAGTTTGAGTGTGTCGCTCACTGTTCAGCCACAAATATCTCAATTTA
Organism: Phyllobates terribilis; assembly: GCF_046119375.1. Classification (NCBI taxonomy): domain Eukaryota; kingdom Metazoa; phylum Chordata; class Amphibia; order Anura; family Dendrobatidae; genus Phyllobates; species Phyllobates terribilis. The sequence goes on along the minus strand of NW_027362763.1, from coordinate 590,512,820 downwards.
AAAAAGTGTGGTATACCCCAGTAAACAATAACTGTGGTTTTGCCATCCCACGGTAAAAAATCTCTATAATTCAGGTTTTGGTATATTTTCCGTAAAGAAAAACAGTAGTGTCTCCTGACTGTTGTGACACAAAAATATATCTGTTGAAAATAGTCTTGTGTAGGCCCGACATCCCAGTGTGGTTTCGCAGATCCATTGGTCAAATCGCTGTACTATCAAGTTTTGGGCCTTTGGTATCTAAAAAAAAGCAGTTTCAGTGTGTCGCTCACTGTTCAGCCGCAAATATCTCTATTTAAAAAAGTGTGGTATACCCTAGTAAACAATAACTGTGGTTTTGCCATTCCACGGTAAAAAATCTCTATTATTCAGCTTTTGGTAGTTTTTTCCGTAAAGAAAAACAGTAGTGTCTCCTGACTGTTGTGACACAAAAATATATCTCTTGAAAATAGTCTTGTGTAGGCCCAACATCCCAGTGTGGTTTCGCAGTTCCATGGGTCAAATCACTGTACTATCCAGTTTTGGGCCTTTGGTATCTAAAAATAAAGCAGTTTGAGTGCTTCGCTCACTGTTCAGCCGCAAATATCTCTATTTAAAAAAGTGTGGTATACCCCAGTAAACAATAACTGTGGTTTTGCCATCCCACGGTAAAAAATCTCTATTATTCAGGATTTGGTATATTTTCCATAAAGAAAAACAGTAGTGTCGCCTGACTGTTGTGACGCAAAAATATATCTGTTGAAAATCGTCTTGTGTAGGCCCAACATCCCAGTGTGGTTTCGCAGTTCCACGGGTCAAATCGCTGTACTATCCAGTTTTGGGCCTTTGGTAGCTAAAAAAAAAGCAATTTGATTGTGTCGCTCACTGTTCAGCAGCAAATTTCTCTATTTAAAAAAAGTGTGGTATACCCCAGTAAACAATAACTGTGGTTTTGCCATCCCACGGTAAAATTCTCTATTATTCAGCTTTTGGTAGTTTTTTCCGTAAAGAAAAACAGTAGTGTCTCCTGACAGTTGTGACACAAAAATATATCTGTTGAAAATAGTCTTGTGTAGGCCCGACATCCCAGTGTGGTTTCGCAGTTCCATGGGTCAAATCGCTGTAGTATCCAGTTTTGGGCCTTTGGTATCTAAAAAAAAAGCAGTTTGAGTGTGTCGCTCACTGTTCAGCCACAAATATCTCAATTTAAAAAAGTGTGGTATACCCCAGTAAACAATAACTGTGGTTTTGACATCCCACGCTAAAAAATCTCTATTATTCAGCTTTTGGTAGTTTTTTCTGTAAAGAAAAACAGTAGTGTCTCCTGACTGTTGTGACACAAAAATATATCTGTTGAAAATAGTCTTGTGTAGGCCCGACATCCCAGTGTGGTTTCGCAGATCCATTGGTCAAATCGCTGTACTATCCAGTTTTGGGCCTTTGGTATCTAAAAAAAAAGCAGTTTGAGTGTGTCGCTCACTGTTCAGCCACAAATATCTCAATTTAAAAAAGTGTGGTATACCCCAGTAAACAATAACTGTGGTTTTGCCATCCCACTGTAAAAAATCTCTATTATTCAGCTTTTGGTAGTTTTTTCTGTAAAGAAAAACAGTAGTGTCTCCTGACTGTTGTGACACAAAAATATATCTGTTGAAAATAGTCTTGTGCAGGCCCGACATCCCAGTGTGGTTTCGCAGATCCATTGGTCAAATCGCTGTACTATCCAGTTTTGGGCCTTTGGTATCTAAAAAAAAAGCAGTTTGAGTGTGTCGCTCACTGTTCAGCCGCAAAATCTCTATTTAAAAAAGTGTGGTATACCCCAGTAAACAATAACTGTGGTTTTGCCATCCCACGGTAAAAAATCTCTATAATTCAGGTTTTGGTATATTTTCCGTAAAGAAAAACAGTAGTGTCTCCTGACTGTTGTGACACAAAAATATATCTGTTGAAAATAGTCTTGTGTAGGCCCAACATCCCAGTGTGGTTTCGCAGTTCCACGGGTCAAATCGCTGTACTATCCAGTTTTGGGCCTTTGGTAGCTAAAAAAAAAGCAGTTTGATTGTGTCGCTCACTTTTCAGCCGCAAATTTCTCTATTTAAAAAAGTGTGGTATACCCCAGTAAACAATAACTGTGGTTTTGCCATCCCACGGTAAAAAATCTCTATTATTCAGCTTTTGGTAGTTTTTTCCGTAAAGAAAAACAGTAGTGTCTCCTGACTGTTGTGACACAAAAATATATCTCTTGAAAATAGTCTTGTGTAGGCCCAACATCCCAGTGTGGTTTCGCAGTTCCATGAGTCAAATCGCTGTACTATCCAGTTTTGGGCCTTTGGTATCTAAAAATAAAGCAGTTTGAGTGTGTCGCTCACTGTTCAGCCGCAAATATCTCTATTTAAAAAAGTGTGGTATACCCCAGTAAACAATAACTGTGGTTTTGCCATCCCACGGTAAAAAATCTCTATTATTCAGGTTTTGGTATATTTTCCGTAAAGAAAAACAGTAGTGTCTCCTGACTGTTGTGACACAAAAATATATCTGTTGAAAATAGTCTTGTGTAGGCCCAACATCCCAGTGTGGTTTCGCAGATCCATTGGTCAAATCGCTGTACTATCCAGTTTTGGGCCTTTGGTATCTAAAAAAAAAGCAGTTTGAGTGTGTTGCTCACTGTTCAGCCGCAAATATCTCAATTTAAAAAAGTGTGGTATACCCCAGTAAACAATAACTGTGGTTTTGACATCCCACTGTAAAAAATCTCTATTATTCAGCTTTTGGTAGTTTTTTCTGTAAAGAAAAACAGTAGTGTCTCCTGACTGTTGTGACACAAAAATATATCTGTTGAAAATAGTCTTGTGTAGGCCCGACATCCCAGTGTGGTTTCGCAGATCCATTGGTCAAATCGCTGTACTATCCAGTTTTGGGCCTTTGGTATCTAAAAAAAAAGCAGTTTGAGTGTGTCGCTCACTGATCAGCCGCAAATATCTCAATTTAAAAAAGTGTGGTATACCCCAGTAAACAATAACTGTGGTTTTGCCATCCCACGGTAAAAAATCTCTATAATTCAGGTTTTGGTATATTTTCCGTAAAGAAAAAGAGTAGTGTCTCCTGACTGTTGTGACACAAAAATATATCTGTTGAAAATAGTCTTGTGTAGGCCCGACATCCCAGTGTGGTTTCGCTGATCCATTGGTCAAATCGCTGTACTATCCAGTTTTGGGCCTTTGGTATCTAAAAAAAAAGCAGTTTGAGTGTGTCGCTCACTGTTCAGCTGCAAATATCTCTATTTAAAAAAGCGTGGTATACCCCAGTAAACAATAATTGTGGTTTTGCCATCCCACGGTAAAAAATCTCTATTATTCAGGTTTTGGTATATTTTCCGTAAAGAAAAACAGTAGTGTCTCCTGACTGTTGTGACACAAAAATATATCTGTTGAAAATAGTCTAGCGTAGGCCCGACATCCCAGTGTGGTTTCGCAGTTCCACAGGTCAAATCGCTGTACTATCCAGTTTTGGACCTTTGGTATCTAAAAAAAAAGCAGTTTGAGTGTGTCGCTCACTGTTCAGCCACAAATATCTCAATTTAAAAAAGTGTGGTATACCCCAGTAAACAATAACTGTGGTTTTGACATCCCACTGTAAAAAATCTCCATTATTCAGCTTTTGGTAGTTTTTTCTGTAAAGAAAAACAGTAGTGTCTCCTGACTGTTGTGACACAAAAATATATCTGTTGAAAATAGTCTTGTGTAGGCCCGACATGCCAGTGTGGTTTCTCAGATCCATTGGTCAAATCGCTGTACTATCCAGTTTTGGGCCTTTGGTATCTAAAAAAAAAGCAGTTTGAGTGTGTCGCTCACTGTTCAGCCACAAATATCTCAATTTAAAAAAGTGTGGTATACCCCAGTAAACAATAACTGTGGTTTTGACATCCCACGGTAAAAAATCTCTATTATTCAGCTTTTGGTAGTTTTTTCTGTAAAGAAAAACAGTAGTGTCTCCTGACTGTTGTGACACAAAAATATATCTGTTGAAAATAGTCTTGTGTAGGCCCGACATCGCAGTGTGGTTTCGCAGATCCATTGGTCAAATCGCTGTACTATCCAGTTTTGGGCCTTTGGTATCTAAAAAAAAGCAGTTTGAGTGTGTCTCTCACTGTTCAGCCACAAATATTTCTATTTAAAAAAGTGTGGTATACCCCAGTAAACAATAACTGTGGTTTTGCCATCCCACTGTAAAAAATCTCTATTATTCAGGTTTTGGTATATTTTCCGTAAAGAAAAACAGTAGTGTCTCCTGACTGTTGTGACACAAAAATATATCTGTTGAAAATAGTCTAGTGTAGGCCCGACATCCCAGTGTGGTTTCGCAGTTCCACAGGTCAAATCACTGTACTATCCAGTTTTGGTGTTAGAACCTTGCTGTTAGGTTTTTTTTCCTTTGCTGGTCACATGACCTTGTTGGCCTATTTGGTCCTGCTCCGCCCTTCTGGCTTTGCTGGACTTCATTGTATATCTACTTTCTAGCTAGCCTGTGCTCTGTATCTAACTCTGTTAGTTTGCTTGGTCTACGGACCTCTAGGTTCTATCTATTTTGTTTGTTCGTCTGTCTGCTACTATTTCTGTTAGGAGGTGTCCCATATTCCTCCCAGTCCTTAGTACTTGTAGGGATTCCCTCCCCAAATCTATAGGTCTCCGTACAGACTAGATTAGGACTTTAGCAGGTCTGATCGCAGGATCAGGTTCCCTGTTACATCGTAGGGATTCAGCTGAGTCTTATAGTAGGGACAGATCTCCTCTCTTTCCTTAGCTTTGGTAGCAGAACATAACAGTAAGTCCAGCCTGTAAATTCTCTAAGGAAAGATTTTTTTTTTTTTGTTCCATCATGGTGTCGGTTCAGGATTTGGCTAAACACCTGCAGGGACTCTCTCTGGAAGTGGCCGAGCTCCGTCAGCACGTGAGTAACTGTCCTGGAGCATATTTCTTGGAGCCTAAGGTATGTTTGCCGGATTTATTTTTTGGTGAACATCGAGAATTTTTTTCATTTAAAAAATGCTTGCTTATTGTATTTTCGTTTGAGACCCAAGTCCTCTGGGGATGAATCCCAGCGCGTAGGGTTCATAATGTCACTTTTGCGCAAAGAGCCTCAGGAGTGGGCCTTTTCTTTGCAACCTAGTGATACATGCTTCAGATCAGTGGATAGTTTTTTTTCTGCTTTAGGACTATTATATGATGATCCTGACCGTGTGGCATCAGCTGAGACTGAGTTGAGACGTTTAAAACAAGGATCAGGTAATATGGAAAAATATTGTACACATTTTCGTCGTTGGTCCACTCAAACAGGGTGGAACGATTCTGCTCTGAAAAGTCTATTTCTTGCTGGGCTCAGTGAAAAGGTTAAAGACCTGCTAATTGCTTATCCTACACCTGAGGATTTGCAACAGGCTATGCAATTAGCTATACGGGTGGACAGAAGACTGCGTGCTAGGGTTAATGAGAGCAAATCCTCTGCTATGTCAGTTTCTGGTTATGATAATGTGTGTACTAACAGTGGTGAACCGATGGAGATTGGATCGGTGGCACCTCGCTCTCAAGAAAAACACCGTCGTTTTTCAGAAGGCTTGTGTTTCTATTGCGGGAAATCTGGTCATTTGATTAAAAGCTGTTGTGTCGGATGGTGACGCCTCTGCCTCTGTTCCTCCGGTGGTGGAGGACGGGGAATATGAAATTTCTCGCATCCTTGACTCTAGACGGTATAGAGGTAGTTTGCAGTATCTTGTGGCCTGGAAAGGTTTCGGACCCGAGGATAACTCTTGGGTGAGGTCAGATGATGTTTCCGCGTCCAGACTTATCAGAGCGTTTCACAGGAGATTTCCTGATAAGCCTGGTCCTAGGGGATCCGGAGGATCCTCTTAGAAGGGGGGGTACTGTTAGAACCTTGCTGTTAGGTTTTTTTTCCTTTGCTGGTCACATGACCTTGTTGGCCTATTTGGTCCTGCTCCGCCCTTCTGGCTTTGCTGGACTTCATTGTATATCTACTTTCTAGCTAGCCTGTGCTCTGTATCTAACTCTGTTAGTTTGCTTGGTCTACGGACCTCTAGGTTCTATCTATTTTGTTTGTTCGTCTGTCTGCTACTATTTCTGTTAGGAGGTGTCCCATATTCCTCCCAGTCCTTAGTACTTGTAGGGATTTCCTCCCCAAATCTATAGGTCTCCGTACAGACTAGATTAGGACTTTAGCAGGTCTGATCGCAGGATCAGGTTCCCTGTTACATCGTAGGGATTCAGCTGAGTCTTATAGTAGGGACAGATCTCCTCTCTTTCCTTAGCTTTGGTAGCAGAACATAACATTTGGGCCTTTGGTATCTAAAAAAAAAGCAGTTTGAGTATGTCGCTCACTGTTCAGCCACAAATATCTCAATTTAAAAAAGTGTGGTATACCCCAGTAAACAATAACTGTGGTTTTGACATCCCACTGTAAAAAATCTCTATTATTCAGCTTTTGGTAGTTTTTTCTGTAAAGAAAAACAGTAGTGTCTCCTGACTGTTGTGACACAAAAATATATCTGTTGAAAATAGTCTTGTGTAGGCCCGACTTCCCAGTGTGTTTTCGCAGATCCATTGGTCAAATCGCTGTACTATCCAGTTTTGGGCCTTTGGTATCTAAAAAAAAAGCAGTTTGAGTGTGTCGCTCACTGTTCAGCCGCAAATATCTCTATTTAAAAAAGTGTGGTATACCCCAGTAAACAATAACTGTGGTTTTGCCATCCCACGGTAAAAAATCTCTATAATTCAGGTTTTGGTATATTTTCCGTAAAGAAAAACAGTAGTGTCTCCTGACTGTTGTGACACAAAAATATATCTGTTGAAAATAGTCTTGTGTAGGCCCGACATCCCAGTGTGGTTTCGCAGATCCATTGGTCAAATCGCTGTACTATCCAGTTTTGGGCCTTTGGTATCTAAAAAAAAAGCAGTTTGAGTGTGTCGCTCACTGTTCAGCCACAAATATCTCTATTTAAAATAGTGTGGTATACCCCAGTAAACAATAACTGTGGTTTTGCCATCCCACTGTAAAAAATCTCTATTATTCAGCTTTTGGTAGTTTTTTCCGTAAAGAAAAACAGTAGTGTCTCCTGACTGTTGTGACACAAAAATAAATCTGGTGAAAATAGTCTTGTGTAGGCCCGACATCCCACTGTGGTTTCGCAGATCCATTGGTCAAATCGCTGTACTATCCAGTTTTGGGCCTTTGGTATCTAAAAAAAAAGCAGTTTGAGTGTGTCGCTCACTGTTCAGCTGAAAATATCTCTATTTAAAAAAGTGTGGTATACCCCAGTAAACAATAACTGTGGTTTTGCCATCCCACGGTAAAAAATCTCTATTAATCAGGTTTTGGTATATTTTCCGTAAAGAAAAACAGTAGTGTCTCCTGACTGTTGTGACACAAAAATATATCTGTTGAAAATAGTCTAGTGTAGGCCAGACATCCCAGTGTGGTTTCGCAGTTCCACAGGTCAAATCGCTGTACTATCCAGTTTTGGGCCTTTGGTATCTAAAAAAAAAGCAGTTTGAGTGTGTCGCTCACTGTTCAGCCACAAATATCTCTATTTAAAAAAGTGTGGTATACCCCAGTAAACAATAACTGTGGTTTTGCCATCCCACTGTAAAAAATCTCTATTATTCAGCTTTTGGTAGTTTTTTCCGTAAAGAAAAACAGTAGTGTCTCCTGACTGTTGTGACACAAAAATATATCTGTTGAAAATAGTCTTGTGTAGGCCCGACATCCCAGTGTGGTTTCGCAGTTCCATGGGTGAAATCGCTGTACTATCCAGTTTTGGGCCTTTGGTATCTAAAAAAAAAAGCAGTTTGAGTGTGTCGCTCACTGTTCAGCCGCAGATATCTCTATTTAAAAAGTGTGGTATACCCCAGTAAACAATAACTGTGGTTTTGCCATCCCACGGTAAAAATCTCTATTATTCATCTTTTTGTAGTTTTTTCCGTAAAGAAAAACAGTAGTGTCTCCTGACTGTTGTGACACAAAAATATATCTGTTGAAAATAGTCTTGTGTAGGCCCGACATCCCAGTGTGGTTTCGCAGTTCCATGGGTCAAATTGCTGTACTATCCAGTTTTGGGCCTTTGGTATCTTAAAAAATAGCAGTTTGAGTGTGTCGCTCACTGTTCAGCCGCAAATATCTCTATTTAAATAAGTGTGGTATACCCAAGTAAACAATAACTGTGGTTTTGCCATCCCACGGTAAAAAATCTCTATTATACAGCTTTTGGTAGTTTTTTCCGTAAAGAAAAACAAAAGTGTCTCCTGACTGTTGTGACACAAAAATATATCTGCTGAAAATAGTGTTGTGTAGGGCCGACATCCCAGTGTTGTTTCGCAGTTCCATTGGTCTCAAATCGCTGTACTATCCAGTTTTGGGCCTTTGGTATCTAAAAAAAAGCAGTTTGAGTGTGTCGCTCACTGTTCAGCCGCAAATATCTCTATTTAAAAAGTGTGGTATACCCCAGTAAACAATAACTGTGGTTTTGCCATCCCACGGTAAAAAATCTCTATTATTCAGCTTTTGGTAGTTTTTTCCGTAAAGAAAAACAGTAGTGTCTCCTGACTGTTGTGACACAAAAATATATCTGTTGAAAACAGTTTTGTTTAGGCCCGACATCCCAGTGTGGTTTCGCAGTTCCATGGGTCAAATCGCTGTACTATCCAGTTTTGGGCTTTGGTATCTAAATAAAAAGCAGTTTGAGTGTGTTGCTCACTGTTCAGCCGCAAATATCTCTATTTTAAAAAGTGTGGTATACCCCAGTAAACAATAACTGTGGTTTTGCCATCCCACGGTAAAAAATCTCTATTATTCAGGTTTTGGTATATTTTCCGTAAAGAAAAACAGTAGTGTCTCCTAACTGTTGTGACACAAAAATATATCTGTTGAAATTAGTCTTGTGTAGGCCCAACATCCCAGTGTGGTTTCGCAGTTCCACAGGTCAAATCGCTGTACTATCCAGTTTTGGGCCTTTGGTATCTAAAAAAAAAGCAGTTTGAGTGTGTCGCTCACTGTTCAGCCACAAATATCTCTATTTAAAAAAGTGTGGTATACCTCAGTAAACAATAACTGTGGTTTTGCCATCCCACTGTAAAAAATCTCTATTATTCAGCTTTTGGTCGTTTTTTCCGTAAAGAAAAACAGTAGTGTCTCCTGACTGTTGTGACACAAAAATATATCTGTTGAAAATAGTCTTGTGTAGGCCAAACATCCCAGTGTGGTTTCGCAGTTCCATGGGTCAAATCGCTGTACTATCCAGTTTTGGGCCTTTGGCATCTAAAAAAAAGCAGTTTGAGTGTGTTGCTCACTGTTGAGCTGCAAATATATCTATTTAAAAAAGTGTGGTATACCCCAGTAAATAATAACTGTGGTTTTGCCATCCCACGGTAAAAAATCTCTATTATTCAGGTTTTGGTATATTTTCCGTAAAGAAAAACAGTAGTGTCTCCTGACTGTTGTGACACAAAAATATATCTGTTGAAAATAGTCTTGTATAAGCCCGACATCCCAGTGTGGTTTCGCAGCTCAATGGGTCAAATCGCTGTACTATCCAGTTTTGGGCCTTTGGTATCTAAAAAAAAAGCAGTTTGAGTGTGTCGCTCACTGTTCAGCCACAAATATCTCTATTTAAAAAAGTGTGGTATACCCCAGAAAACAATAACTGTGGTTTTGCCATCCCACGGTAAAAAATCTCTATTATTCAGGTTTTGGTTTATTTTTCGTAAAGAAAAACAGTAGTGTCTCCTGACTGTTGTGACACAAAAATATATCTGTTGAAAATAGTCTAGTGTAGGCCCGACATCCCAGTGTGGTTTCGCAGTTCCATAGGTCAAATCGCTGTACTATCCAGTTTTGGGCCTTTGGTATCTAAAGAAAAAGCAGTTTGAGTGTGTCGCTCACTGTTCAGCCACAAATATCTCTATTTAAGAAAGTGTGGTATACCCCAGTAAACAATAACTGTGGTTTTGCCATCCCACTGTAAAAAATCTCTATTATTCAGCTTTTGGTAGTTTTTTCCGTAAAGAAAAACAGTAGTGTCTCCTGACTGTTGTGACACAAAAATATATCTGTTGAAAATAGTCTTGTGTAGGCCCGACATCCCACTGTGGTTTCGCAGATCCATTGGTCAAATCGCTGTACTATCCAGTTTTGGGCCTTTGGTATCTAAAAAAAAAGCAGTTTGAGTGTGTCGCTCACTGTTCAGCTGAAAATATCTCTATTTAAAAAAGTGTGGTATACCCCAGTAAACAATAACTGTGGTTTTGCCATCCCACGGTAAAAAATCTCTATTAATCAGGTTTTGGTATATTTTCCGTAAAGAAAAACAGTAGTGTCTCCTGACTGTTGTGACACAAAAATATATCTGTTGAAAATAGTCTAGTGTAGGCCCGACATCCCAGTGTGGTTTCGCAGTTCCACAGGTCAAATCGCTGTACTATCCAGTTTTGGGCCTTTGGTATCTAAAAAAAAAGCAGTTTGAGTGTGTCGCTCACTGTTCAGCCACAAATATCTCTATTTAAAAAAGTGTGGTATAGCCCAGTAAACAATAACTGTGGTTTTGCCATCCCACTATAAAAAATCTCTATTATTCAGCTTTTGGTAGTTTTTTCCGTAAAGAAAAACAGTAGTGTCTCCTGACTGTTGTGACACAAAAATATATCTGTTGAAAATAGTCTTGTGTAGGCCCGACATCCCAGTGTGGTTTCGCAGTTCCATGGGTGAAATCGCTGTACTATTCAGTTTTGGGCCTTTGGTATCTAAAAAAAAAGCAGTTTGAGTGTGTCGCTCACTGTTCAGCCGCAGATATCTCTATTTAAAAAGTGTGGTATACCCCAGTAAACAATAACTGTGGTTTTGCCATCCCACGGTAAAAATCTCTATTATTCATCTTTTTGTAGTTTTTTCCGTAAAGAAAAACAGTAGTGTCTCCTGACTGTTGTGACACAAAAATATATCTGTTGAAAATAGTCTTGTGTAGGCCCGACATCCCAGTGTGGTTTCGCAGTTCCATGGGTCAAATTGCTGTACTATCCAGTTTTGGGCCTTTGGTATCTTAAAAAATAGCAGTTTGAGTGTGTCGCTCACTGTTCAGCCGCAAATATCTCTATTTAAATAAGTGTGGTATACCCAAGTAAACAATAACTGTGGTTTTGCCATCCCACGGTAAAAAATCTCTATTATACAGCTTTTGGTAGTTTTTTCCGTAAAGAAAAACAAAAGTGTCTCCTGACTGTTGTGACACAAAAATATATCTGCTGAAAATAGTGTTGTGTAGGGCCGACATCCCAGTGTGGTTTCGCAGTTCCATGGGTCTCAAATCGCTGTACTATCCAGTTTTGGGCCTTTGGTATCTAAAAAAAAGCAGTTTGAGTGTGTCGCTCACTGTTCAGCCGCAAATATCTCTATTTAAAAAGTGTGGAATACCCCAGTAAACAATAACTGTGGTTTTGCCATCCCACGGTAAAAAATCTCTATTATTCATCTTTTTGTAGTTTTTTCCGTAAAGAAAAACAGTAGTGTCTCCTGACTGTTGTGACACAAAAATATATCTGTTGAAAACAGTTTTGTTTAGGCCCGACATCCCAGTGTGGTTTCGCAGTTCCATGGGTCAAATCGCTGTACTATCCAGTTTTGGGCTTTGGTATCTAAATAAAAAGCAGTTTGAGTGTGTTGCTCACTGTTCAGCCGCAAATATCTCTATTTTAAAAAGTGTGGTATACCCCAGTAAACAATAACTGTGGTTTTGCCATCCCACGGTAAAAAATCTCTATTATTCAGGTTTTGGTATATTTTCCGTAAAGAAAAACAGTAGTGTCTCCTAACTGTTGTGACACAAAAATATATCTGTTGAAATTAGTCTTGTGTAGGCCCAACATCCCAGTGTGGTTTCGCAGTTCCACAGGTCAAATCGCTGTACTATCCAGTTTTGGGCCTTTGGTATCTAAAAAAAAAGCAGTTTGAGTGTGTCGCTCACTGTTCAGCCACAAATATCTCTATTTAAAAAAGTGTGGTATACCTCAGTAAACAATAACTGTGGTTTTGCCATCCCACTGTAAAAAATCTCTATTATTCAGCTTTTGGTCGTTTTTTCCGTAAAGAAAAACAGTAGTGTCTCCTGACTGTTGTGACACAAAAATATATCTGTTGAAAATAGTCTTGTGTAGGCCAAACATCCCAGTGTGGTTTCGCAGTTCCATGGGTCAAATCGCTGTACTATCCAGTTTTGGGCCTTTGGCATCTAAAAAAAAGCAGTTTGAGTGTGTTGCTCACTGTTGAGCCGCAAATATCTCTATTTAAAAAAGTGTGGTATACCCCAGTAAATAATAACTGTGGTTTTGCCATCCCACGGTAAAAAATCTCTATTATTCAGGTTTTGGTATATTTTCCGTAAAGAAAAACAGTAGTGTCTCCTGACTGTTGTGACACAAAAATATATCTCTTGAAAATAGTCTTGTATAAGCCCGACATCCCAGTGTGGTTTCGCAGATCAATGGGTCAAATCGCTGTACTATCCAGTTTTGGGCCTTTGGTATCTAAAAAAAAAGCAGTTTGAGTGTGTCGCTCACTGTTCAGCCACAAATATCTCTATTTAAAAAAGTGTGGTATACCCCAGAAAACAATAACTGTGGTTTTGCCATCCCACGGTAAAAAATCTCTATTATTCAGGTTTTGGTTTATTTTTCGTAAAGAAAAACAGTAGTGTCTCCTGACTGTTGTGACACAAAAATATATCTGTTGAAAATAGTCTAGTGTAGGCCCGACATCCCAGTGTGGTTTCGCAGTTCCACAGGTCAAATCGCTGTACTATCCAGTTTTGGGCCTTTGGTATCTAAAAAAAAAGCAGTTTGAGTGTGTCGCTCACTGTTCAGCCACAAATATCTCTATTTAAAAAAGTGTGGTATACCCCAGTAAACAATAACTGTGGTTTTGCCATCCCACTGTAAAAAATCTCTATTATTCAGCTTTTGGTAGTTTTTTCCGTAAAGAAAAACAGTAGTGTCTCCTGACTGTTGTGACACAAAAATATATCTGTTGAAAATAGTCTTGTGTAGGCCCGACATCCCAGTGTGGTTTCGCAGTTCCATGGGTGAAATCGCTGTACTATTCAGTTTTGGGCCTTTGGTATCTAAAAAAAAAGCAGTTTGAGTGTGTCGCTCACTGTTCAGCCGCAGATATCTCTATTTAAAAAGTGTGGTATACCCCAGTAAACAATAACTGTGGTTTTGCCATCCCACGGTAAAAAATCTCTATTATTCAGCTTTTGGTAGTTTTTTCCGTAAAGAAAAACAGTAGTGTCTCCTGACTGTTGTGACACAAAAATATATCTGTTGAAAACAGTTTTGTTTAGGCCCGACATCCCAGTGTGGTTTCGCAGTTCCATGGGTCAAATCGCTGTACTATCCAGTTTTGGGCTTTGGTATCTAAATAAAAAGCAGTTTGAGTGTGTTGCTCACTGTTCAGCCGCAAATATCTCTATTTTAAAAAGTGTGGTATACCCCAGTAAACAATAACTGTGGTTTTGCCATCCCACGGTAAAAAATCTCTATTATTCAGGTTTTGGTATATTTTCCGTAAAGAAAAACAGTAGTGTCTCCTAACTGTTGTGACACAAAAATATATCTGTTGAAATTAGTCTTGTGTAGGCCCAACATCCCAGTGTGGTTTCGCAGTTCCACAGGTCAAATCGCTGTACTATCCAGTTTTGGGCCTTTGGTATCTAAAAAAAAAGCAGTTTGAGTGTGTCGCTCACTGTTCAGCCACAAATATCTCTATTTAAAAAAGTGTGGTATACCTCAGTAAACAATAACTGTGGTTTTGCCATCCCACTGTAAAAAATCTCTATTATTCAGCTTTTGGTCGTTTTTTCCGTAAAGAAAAACAGTAGTGTCTCCTGACTGTTGTGACACAAAAATATATCTGTTGAAAATAGTCTTGTGTAGGCCAAACATCCCAGTGTGGTTTCGCAGTTCCATGGGTCAAATCGCTGTACTATCCAGTTTTGGGCCTTTGGCATCTAAAAAAAAGCAGTTTGAGTGTGTTGCTCACTGTTGAGCCGCAAATATCTCTATTTAAAAAAGTGTGGTATACCCCAGTAAATAATAACTGTGGTTTTGCTATCCCACGGTAAAAAATCTCTATTATTCAGGTTTTGGTATATTTTCCGTAAAGAAAAACAGTAGTGTCTCCTGACTGTTGTGACACAAAAATATATCTCTTGAAAATAGTCTTGTATAAGCCCGACATCCCAGTGTGGTTTCGCAGCTCAATGGGTCAAATCGCTGTACTATCCAGTTTTGGGCCTTTGGTATCTAAAAAAAAAGCAGTTTGAGTGTGTCGCTCACTGTTCAGCCACAAATATCTCTATTTAAAAAAGTGTGGTATACCCCAGAAAACAATAACTGTGGTTTTGCCATCCCACGGTAAAAAATCTTTATTATTCAGGTTTTGGTTTATTTTTCGTAAAGAAAAACAGTAGTGTCTCCTGACTGTTGTGACACAAAAATATATCTGTTGAAAATAGTCTTGTGTAGGCCCGACATCCCAGTGTGGTTTCGCAGTTCCACAGGTCAAATCGCTGTACTATCCAGTTTTGGGCCTTTGGTATCTAAAAAAAAAGCAGTTTGAGTGTGTCGCTCACTGTTCAGCCACAAATATCTCTATTTAAAAAAGTGTGGTATACCCCAGTAAACAATAACTGTGGTTTTGCCATCCCACGGTAAAAAATCTCTATTATTCAGGTTTTGGTTTATTTTCCGTAAAGAAAAACAGTAGTGTCTCCTGACTGTTGTGACACAAAATTATATCTGTTGAAAGTAGTCTTGTGTAGGCCCGACATCCCAGTGTGGTTTCGCAGTTCCACAGGTCAAATCGCTGTACTATCCAGTTTTGGGCCTTTGGTATCTAAAAAAAAAGCAGTTTGAGTGTGTCGCTCACTGTTCAGCCACAAATATCTCTATTTAAAAAAGTGTGGTATACCCCAGTAAACAATAACTGTGGTTTTGCCATCCCACTGTAAAAAATCTCTATTATTCAGCTTTTGGTAGTTTTTTCCGTAAAGAAAAACAGTAGTGTCTCCTGACTGTTGTGACACAAAAATATATCTGTTGAAAATAGTCTTGTGTAGGCCCAACATCCCAGTGTGGTTTCGCAGTTCCATGGGACAAACCGCTGTACTATCCAGTTTTGGTCCTTTGGTATCTAAAAAAAAGCAGTTTGAGTGTGTTGCTCACTGTTCAGCCGCAAATATCTCTATTTAAAAAAGTGTGGTATACCCCAGTAAACAATAACTGTGGTTTTGCCATCCCACGGTAAAAAATCTCTATTATTCAGGTTTTGGTATATTTTCCGTAAAGAAAAACAGTAGTGTCTCCTGACTGTTGTGACACAAAAATATATCTGTTGAAAATAGTCTTGTGTAGGCCCAACATCCCAGTGTGGTTTCGCAGTTCCACGGGTCAAATCGCTGTACTATCCAGTTTTGGGCCTTTGGTAGCTAAAAAAAAAGCAGTTTGATTGTGTCGCTCACTGTTCAGCAGCAAATTTCTCTATTTAAAAAAGTGTGGTATACCCCAGTAAACAATAACTGTGGTTTTGCCATCCCACGTTAAAAAATCTCTATTATTCAGCTTTTGGTAGTTTTCTCCGTAAAGAAAAACAGTACTGTCTCCTGACTGTTGTGACACAAAAATATATCTGTTGAAAATAGTCTTGTGTAGGCCCGACATCCCAGTGTGGTTTCGCAGTTCCATGGGTCAAATCGCTGTACTATCCATTTTTGGGCCTTTGGTATCTAAAAAAAAAGCAGTTTGAGTGTGTCGCTCACTGTTCAGCCACAAATATCTCTATTTAAAAAAGTTTGGTATACCCCAGTAAACAATAACTGTGGTTTTGCCATCCCATGGTAAAAAATCTCTATTATTCAGGTTTTGGTATATTTTCCGTAAAGAAAAACCGTAGTGTCTCCTGACTGTTGTGACACAAAAATATATCTCTTGAAAATAGTCTTGTGTAAGCCCAAGATCCCAGTGTGGTTTCGCAGTTCCACGGGTCAAATCGCTGTACTATCCAGTTTTGGGACTTTGGTATCTAAAAAAAAAGTAGTTTGAGTGTGTCGCTCACTGTTCAGCCGCAAATATCTCTATTTAAAAAAGTGTGGTATACCCCAGTAAACAATAACTGGTTTTGCCATCCCACGGTAAAAAATCTCTATTATTCAGGTTTTGGTATATTTTCCGTAAAGAAAAACAGTAGTGTCTCCTGACTGTTGTGACACAAAAATATATCTGTTGAAAATAGTCTTGTGTAGGCCCAACATCCCAGTGTGGTTTCGCAGCTCCACAGGTCAAATCGCTGTACTATCCAGTTTTGGGCCTTTGGTATCAAAAATAAAAGCAGTTTGAGTGTGTCGCTCACTGTTCAGCCGCAAATATCTCTATTTAAAAAAGTGTGGTATACCCCAGTAAACAATAACTGTGGTTTTGCCATCCCACTGTAAAAAATCTCTATTATTCAGGTTTTGGTATATTTTCCGTAAAGAAAAACAGTAGTGTCTCCTGACTGTTGTGACACAAAAATATATCTGTTGAAAATAGTCTTGTGTAGTCCCGACATCCCAGTGTGGTTTCGCAGTTCCACAGGTCAAATCGCTGTACTATCCAGTTTTGGGCCTTTGGTATCTTAAAAAAAAGCAGTTTGAGTGTGTCGCTCACTGTTCAGCCGCAAATATCTCTATTTAAAAAAGTGTGGTATACCCCAGTAAACAATAACTGTGGTTTTGCCATCCCACTGTAAAAAATCTCTATTATTCAGGTTTTGGTATATTTTTTGTAAAGAAAAACAGTAGTGTCTCCTTACTGTTGTGACACAAAAATATATCTGTTGAAAATAGTCTTGTGTAGGCCCGACATCCCAGTGTGGTTTCGCAGTTCCACGGGTCAAATCGCTGTACTGTCCAGTTTTGGACCTTTGGTATCTAAAAAAAAAAGCAGTTTGAGTGTGTCGCTCACTGTTCAGCCGCAAATATCTCTATTTAAAAAAGTGTGGTATACCCCAGTAAACAATAACTGTGGTTTTGCCATCCCACGGTAAAAAATCTCTATTATTCAGGTTTTGGTATATTTTCTGTAAAGAAAAACAGTAGTGTCTCCTGACTGTTGTGACACAAAAATATATCTGTTGAAAATAGTCTTGTGTAGGCCCGACATTCCAGAGTGGTTTCGCAGTTCCCCGGGTCAAATCGCTGTACTATCCAGTTTTGGGCCTTTGGTATCTAAAAAAAAAGCAGTTTGAGTGTGTCGCTCACTGTTCAGCCGCAAATATCTCTATTTAAAAAAGTGTGTTATACCCCAGTAAACAATAACTGTGGTTTTGCCATCCCACTGTAAAAAATCTCTATTATTCAGGTTTTGGTATATTTTCCGTAAAGAAAAACAATAGTGTCTCCTGCCTGTTGTGACACAAAAATATATCTGTTGAAAATAGTCTTGTGTAGTCCCGACATCCCAGTGTGGTTTCGCAGTTCCACGGGTCAAATCGCTGTACTATCCAGTTTTGGGCCTTTGGGATCTTAAAAAAAAGCAGTTTGAGTGTGTCGCTCACTGTTCAGCTGCAAATATCTCTATTTAAAAAAGTGTGGAATATCCAAGTAAACAATAACTGTGGTTTTGCCATCCCACGGTAAAAAATCTCTATTATTCAGCTTTTGGTAGTTTTTTCCGCAAAGAAAAACAAAAGTGTCTCCTGACTGTTGTGACACAAAAATATATCTGTTGAAAATAGTATTGTACAGGCCCAACATCCCAGTGTGGTTTCGCAATTCCACGGGTCAAATCGCTGTACTATCCAGTTTTGGACCTTTGGTATCTAAAAAAAAAAGCAGTTTGACTGTGTCACTCACTGTTCAGCCGCAAATATCTCTATTTAAAAAAGTGTGGTATACCCCAGTAAACAATAACTGTGGTTATGCCATCCCACGGTAAAAAAATCTCTATTATTCAGGTTTTGGTATATTTTCTGTAAAGAAAAACAGTAGTGTCTCCTGACTGTTGTGACACAAAAATATATCTGTTGAAAATAGTCTTGTGTAGGCCCGACATCCCAGTGTGGTTTCGCAGTTCCATGGGTCAAATCGCTGTACTATCCAGTTTTGGACCTTTGGTATGTAAAAAAAAAAGCAGTTTGAGTGTGTCGCTCACTGTTCAGCCGCAAATATCTCTATTTAAAAAAGTGTGGTATACCCCAGTAAACAATAACTGTGGTTTTGCCATCCCACGGTAAAAAATCTCTATTATTCAGCTTTTGGTAGTTTTTTCCGTAAAGAAAAACAGTAGTGTCTCCTGACTCTTGTGACACAAAAATATATCTGTTGAAAATAGTCTTGTGTAGGCCCGACATCTCAGTGTGGTTTCGCAGTTCCACGTGTCAAATCGCTGTACTATCCAGTTTTGGGACTTTGGTATCTAAAAAAAAAGCAGTTTGAGTGTGTCGCTCACTGTTCAGCCGCAAATATCTCTATTTAAAAAAGTGTGGTATACCCCAGTAAACAATAACTGTGGTTTTGCCATCCCACGGTAAAAAATCTCTATTATTCAGCTTTTGGTAGTTTTTTCCGTAAAGAAAAACAGTAGTGTCTCCTGGCTGTTGTGACACAAAAATATATCTGTTGAAAATAGTCTTGTGTAGGCCCGACATCCCAGTGTGGTTTCGCAGTTCAATGGGTCAAATCGCTGTACTATCCAGTTTTGGGCCTTTGGTATCTAAAAAAAAAGCAGTTTGATTGTGTCGCTCACTGTTCAGCCGCAAATATCTCTATTTAAAAAAGTGTGGTATACCCCAGTAAACAATAACTGTGGTTTTGCCATCCCACAGTAAAAAATCTCTATTATTCAGCTTTTGATAGTTTTTTCCGTAAAGAAAAACAGTAGTGTCTCCTGACTGTTGTGACACAAAAATATATCTGTTGAAAATAGTCTTGTGTAGGCCCGACATCCCAGTGTGGTTTCGCAGTTCCACGTGTCAAATCGCTGTACTATCCAGTTTTGGGACTTTGGTATCTAAAAAAAAAGTAGTTTGAGTGTGTCGCTCACTGTTCAGCCGCAAATATATCTATTTAAAAAAGTGTGGTATACCCCAGTAAACAATAACTGTGGTTTTGCCATCCCACGGTAAAAAATCTCTATTATTCAGGTTTTGGTATATTTTCTGTAAAGAAAAACAGTAGTGTCTCCTGACTGTTGTGACACAAAAATACATCTGTTGAAAATAGTCTTGTGTAGGCCCGACATCCCAGTGTGGTTTCGCAGTTCCACGGGTCAAATCGCTGTACTATCCAGTTTTGGGCCTTTGGTATCTAAAAAAAAAGTAGTTTGAGTGTGTCGCTCACTGTTCAGCCGCAAATATCTCTATTTAAAAAAGTGTGGTATACCCCAGTAAACAATAACTGTGGTTTTGCCATCCCACGGTAAAAAATCTCTATTATTCAGCTTTTGGTAGTTTTTTCCGTAAAGAAAAACAGTAGTGTCTCCTGACTGTTGTGACACAAAATTATATCTGTTGAAAATAGTCTTGTGTAGGCCCGACATCCCAGTGTGGTTTCGCAGTTCCACGGGTCAAATCGCTGTACTATCCAGTTTTGGGACTTTGGTATCTAAAAAAAAAGCAGTTTGAGTGTGTCGATCACTGTTCAGCCGCAAACATCTCTATTTAAAAAAGTGTGGTATACCCCAGTAAACAATAACTGTGGTTTTGCCATCCCACGGTAAAAAATCTCTATTATTCAGCTTTTGGTAGTTTTTTCCGTAAAGAAAAACAGTAGTGTCTCCTGACTGTTGTGACACAAAAATATATCTATTGAAAATAGTCTTGTGTAGGCCCGACATCCCAGTGTGGTTTTGCAGTTCAATGGGTCAAATCGCTGTACTATCCAGTTTTGGGCCTTTGGTATCTAAAAAAAAAGCAGTTTGAGTGTGTCGCTCACTGTTCAGCCGTAAATATCTCTATTTAAAAAAGTATGGTATACCCCAGTAAACAATAACTGTGGTTTTGCCATCCCATGGTAAAAAATCTCTATTATTCAGGTTTTGGTATATTTTCCGTAAAGAAAATCAGTAGTGTCTCCTGACTGTTGTGACACAAAAATATATCTGTTGAACATAGTATTGTGTAGGCCCGACATCCCAGTGTGGTTTCGCAGTTCCACGTGTCAAATCGCTGTACCATCCAGTTTTGGGACTTTGGTATCTAAAAAAAAAGTAGTTTGAGTGTGTCTCTCACTGTTCAGCCGCAAATATCTCTATTTAAAAAAGTGTGGTATACCCCAGTAAACAATAACTGTGGTTTTGCCATCCCACGGTAAAAAATCTCTATTATTCAGGTTTTGGTATATTTTCTGTAAAGAAAAACAGTAGTATCTCCTGACTGTTGTGACACAAAAATATATCTGTTGAAAATAGTCTTGTGTAGGCCCGACATCCCAGTGTGGTTTCGCAGTTCCACGGGTCAAATCGCTGTACTATCTAGTTTTGGGCCTTTGGGATCTTAAAAAAAAGCAGTTTGAGTGTGTCGCTCACTGTTCAGCTGCAAATATCTCTATTTAAAAAAGTGTGGAATATCCAAGTAAACAATAACTGTGGTTTTGCCATCCCACGGTAAAAAATCTCTATTATTCAGCTTTTGGTAGTTTTTTCCGCAAAGAAAAACAAAAGTGTCTCCTGACTGTTGTGACACAAAAATATATCTGTTGAAAATAGTATTGTACAGGCCCAACATCCCAGTGTGGTTTCGCAATTCCACAGGTCAAATCGCTGTACTATCCAGTTTTGGACCTTTGGTATCTAAAAAAAAAAGCAGTTTGACTGTGTCGCTCACTGTTCAGCCGCAAATATCTCTATTTAAAAAAGTGTGGTATACCCCAGTAAACAATAACTGTGGTTTTGCCATCCCACGGTAAAAAAATCTCTATTATTCAGGTTTTGGTATATTTTCTGTAAAGAAAAACAGTAGTGTCTCCTGACTGTTGTGACACAAAAATATATCTGTTGAAAATAGTCCTGTGTAGGCCCGACATCCCAGTGTGGTTTCACAGTTCCATGGGTCAAATCGCTGTACTATCCAGTTTTGGACCTTTGGTATCTAAAAAAAAAAGCAGTTTGAGTGTGTCGCTCACTGTTCAGCCGCAAATATCTCTATTTAAAAAAGTGTTTTATACCCCAGTAAACAATAACTGTGGTTTTGCCATCCCACGGTAAAAAATCTCTATTATTCAGCTTTTGGTAGTTTTTTCCGTAAAGAAAAACAGTAGTGTCTCCTGACTCTTGTGACACAAAAATATATCTGTTGAAAATAGTCTTGTGTAGGCCCGACATCTCAGTGTGGTTTCGCAGTTCCACGTGTCAAATCGCTGTACTATCCAGTTTTGGGACTTTGGTATCTAAAAAAAAAGCAGTTTGAGTGTGTCGCTCACTGTTCAGCCGCAAATATCTCTATTTAAAAAAGTGTGGTATACCCCAGTAAACAATAACTGTGGTTTTGCCATCCCACGGTAAAAAATCTCTATTATTCAGCTTTTGGTAGTTTTTTCCGTAAAGAAAAACAGTAGTGTCTCCTGACTGTTGTGACACAAAAATATATCTGTTGAAAATAGTCTTGTGTAGGCCCGACATCCCAGTGTGGTTTCGCAGTTCAATGGGTCAAATCGCTGTACTATCCAGTTTTGGGCCTTTGGTATCTAAAAAAAAAGCAGTTTGATTGTGTCGCTCACTGTTCAGCCGCAAATATCTCTATTTAAAAAAGTGTGGTATACCCCAGTAAACAATAACTGTGGTTTTGCCATCCCACAATAAAAAATCTCTATTATTCAGCTTTTGATAGTTTTTTCCGTAAAGAAAAACAGTAGTGTCTCCTGACTGTTGTGACACAAAAATTTATCTGTTGAAAATAGTCTTGTGTAGGCCCGACATCCCAGTGTGGTTTCGCAGTTCCACGGGTCAAATCGCTGTACTATCCAGTTTTGGGACTTTGGTATCTAAAAAAAAAGTACTTTGAGTGTGTCGCTCACTGTTCAGCCGCAAATATATCTATTTAAAAAAGTGTGGTATACCCCAGTAAACAATAACTGTGGTTTTGCCATCCCACGGTAAAAAATCTCTATTATTCAGGTTTTGGTATATTTTCTGTAAAGAAAAACAGTAGTGTCTCCTGACTGTTGTGACACAAAAATACATCTGTTGAAAATAGTCTTGTGTAGGCCCGACATCCCAGTGTGGTTTCGCAGTTCCACGGGTCAAATCGCTGTACTATCCAGTTTTGGGCCTTTGGTATCTAAAAAAAAAGTAGTTTGAGTGTGTCGCTCACTGTTCAGCCGCAAATATCTCTATTTAAAAAAGTGTGGTATACCCCAGTAAACAATAACTGTGGTTTTGCCATCCCACGGTAAAAAATCTCTATTATTCAGCTTTTGGTAGTTTTTTCCGTAAAGAAAAACAGTAGTGTCTCCTGACTGTTGTGACACAAAAATATATCTGTTGAAAATAGTCTTGTGTAGGCCCGACATCCCAGTGTGGTTTCGCAGTTCCACGGGTCAAATCGCTGTACTATCCAGTTTTGAGACTTTGGTATCTAAAAAAAAAGCAGTTTGAGTGTGTCGATCACTGTTCAGCCGCAAATATCTCTATTTAAAAAAGTGTGGTATACCCCAGTAAACAATAACTGTGGTTTTGCCATCCCACGGTAAAAAATCTCTATTATTCAGCTTTTGGTAGTTTTTTCTGTAAAGAAAATCAGTAGTGTCTCCTGACTGTTGTGACACAAAAATATATCTGTTGAACATAGTATTGTGTAGGCCCGACATCCCAGTGTGGTTTCGCAGTTCCACGTGTCAAATCGCTGTACCATCCAGTTTTGGGACTTTGGTATCTAAAAAAAAAGTAGTTTGAGTGTGTCTCTCACTGTTCAGCCGCAAATATCTCTATTTAAAAAAGTGTGGTATACCCCAATAAACAATAACTGTGGTTTTGCCATCCCACGGTAAAAAATCTCTATTATTCAGGTTTTGGTATATTTTCTGTAAAGAAAAACAGTAGTATCTCCTGACTGTTGTGACACAAAAATATATCTGTTGAAAATAGTCTTGTGTAGGCCCGACATCCCAGTGTGGTTTCGCAGTTCCACGGGTCAAATCGCTGTACTATCTAGTTTTGGGCCTTTGGGATCTTAAAAAAAAGCAGTTTGAGTGTGTCGCTCACTGTTCAGCTGCAAATATCTCTATTTAAAAAAGTGTGGAATATCCAAGTAAACAATAACTGTGGTTTTGCCATCCCACGGTAAAAAATCTCTATTATTCAGCTTTTGGTAGTTTTTTCCGCAAAGAAAAACAAAAGTGTCTCCTGACTGTTGTGACACAAAAATATATCTGTTGAAAATAGTATTGTACAGGCCCAACATCCCAGTGTGGTTTCGCAATTCCACAGGTCAAATCGCTGTACTATCCAGTTTTGGACCTTTGGTATCTAAAAAAAAAAGCAGTTTGACTGTGTCGCTCACTGTTCAGCCGCAAATATCTCTATTTAAAAAAGTGTGGTATACCCCAGTAAACAATAACTGTGGTTTTGCCATCCCACGGTAAAAAAATCTCTATTATTCAGGTTTTGGTATATTTTCTGTAAAGAAAAACAGTAGTGTCTCCTGACTGTTGTGACACAAAAATATATCTGTTGAAAATAGTCCTGTGTAGGCCCGACATCCCAGTGTGGTTTCGCAGTTCCATGGGTCAAATCGCTGTACTATCCAGTTTTGGACCTTTGGTATCTAAAAAAAAAAGCAGTTTGAGTGTGTCGCTCACTGTTCAGCCGCAAATATCTCTATTTAAAAAAGTGTGGTATACCCCAGTAAACAATAACTGTGGTTTTGCCATCCCACGGTAAAAAATCTCTATTATTCAGCTTTTGGTAGTTTTTTCCGTAAAGAAAAACAGTAGTGTCTCCTGACTCTTGTGACACAAAAATATATCTGTTGAAAATAGTCTTGTGTAGGCCCGACATCTCAGTGTGGTTTCGCAGTTCCACATGTCAAATCGCTGTACTATCCAGTTTTGGGACTTTGGTATCTAAAAAAAAAGCAGTTTGAGTGTGTCGCTCACTGTTCAGCCGCAAATATCTCTATTTAAAAAAGTGTGGTATACCCCAGTAAACAATAACTGTGGTTTTGCCATCCCACGGTAAAAAATCTCTATTATTCAGCTTTTGGTAGTTTTTTCCGTAAAGAAAAACAGTAGTGTCTCCTGACTGTTGTGACACAAAAATATATCTGTTGAAAATAGTCTTGTGTAGGCCCGACATCCCAGTGTGGTTTCGCAGTTCAATGGGTCAAATCGCTGTACTATCCAGTTTTGGGCCTTTGGTATCTAAAAAAAAAGCAGTTTGATTGTGTCGCTCACTGTTCAGCCGCAAATATCTCTATTTAAAAAAGTGTGGTATACCCCAGTAAACAATAACTGTGGTTTTGCCATCCCACAATAAAAAATCTCTATTATTCAGCTTTTGATAGTTTTTTCCGTAAAGAAAAACAGTAGTGTCTCCTGACTGTTGTGACACAAAAATTTATCTGTTGAAAATAGTCTTGTGTAGGCCCGACATCCCAGTGTGGTTTCGCAGTTCCACGTGTCAAATCGCTGTACTATCCAGTTTTGGGACTTTGGTATCTAAAAAAAAAGTAGTTTGAGTGTGTCGCTCACTGTTCAGCCGCAAATATATCTATTTAAAAAAGTGTGGTATACCCCAGTAAACAATAACTGTGGTTTTGCCATCCCACGGTAAAAAATCTCTATTATTCAGGTTTTGGTATATTTTCTGTAAAGAAAAACAGTAGTGTCTCCTGACTGTTGTGACACAAAAATACATCTGTTTAAAATAGTCTTGTGTAGGCCCGACATCCCAGTGTGGTTTCGCAGTTCCACGGGTCAAATCGCTGTACTATCCAGTTTTGGGCCTTTGGTATCTAAAAAAAAAGTAGTTTGAGTGTGTCGCTCACTGTTCAGCCGCAAATATCTCTATTTAAAAAAGTGTGGTATACCCCAGTAAACAATAACTGTGGTTTTGCCATCCCACGGTAAAAAATCTCTATTATTCAGCTTTTGGTAGTTTTTTCCGTAAAGAAAAACAGTAGTGTCTCCTGACTGTTGTGACACAAAAATATATCTGTTGAAAATAGTCTTGTGTAGGCCCGACATCCCAGTGTGGTTTCGCAGTTCCACGGGTCAAATCGCTGTACTATCCAGTTTTGAGACTTTGGTATCTAAAAAAAAAGCAGTTTGAGTGTGTCGATCACTGTTCAGCCGCAAATATCTCTATTTAAAAAAGTGTGGTATACCCCAGTAAACAATAACTGTGGTTTTGCCATCCCACGGTAAAAAATCTCTATTATTCAGCTTTTGGTAGTTTTTTCTGTAAAGAAAAACAGTAGTGTCTCCTGACTGTTGTGACACAAAAATATATCTATTGAAAATAGTCTTGTGTAGGCCCGACATCCCAGTGTGGTTTTGCAGTTCAATGGGTCAAATTGCTGTACTATCCAGTTTTGGGCCTTTGGTATCTAAAAAAAAAGCAGTTTGAGTGTGTCGCTCACTGTTCAGCCGTAAATATCTCTATTTAAAAAAGTATGGTATACCCCAGTAAACAATAACTGTGGTTTTGCCATCCCATGGTAAAAAATCTCTATTATTCAGGTTTTGGTATATTTTCCGTAAAGAAAAACAGTAGTGTCTCCTGACTGTTGTGACACAAAAATATATCTGTTGAAAATAGTCTTGTGTAGGACCGACATCCCAGTGTGGTTTCGCAGTTCCACGTGTCAAATCGCTGTACCATCCAGTTTTGGGACTTTGGTATCTAAAAAAAAAGTAGTTTGAGTGTGTCTCTCACTGTTCAGCCGCAAATATCTCTATTTAAAAAAGTGTGGTATACCCCAGTAAACAATAACTGTGGTTTTGCCATCCCACGGTAAAAAATCTCTATTATTCAGGTTTTGGTATATTTTCTGTAAAGAAAAACAGTAGTATCTCCTGACTGTTGTGACACAAAAATATATCTGTTGAAAATAGTCTTGTGTAGGCCCGACATCCCAGTGTGGTTTCGCAGTTCAATGGGTCAAATCGCTGTACTATCCAGTTTTGGGCCTTTGGTATCTAAAAAAAAAGCAGTTTGAGTGTGTCGCTCACTGTTCAGCCGCAAATATCTCTATTTAAAAAAGTGTGGTATACCGCAGTAAACAATCACTGTGGTTTTGCCATCCCACGGTAAAAAATCTCTATTATTCAGCTTTTGGTAGTTTTTTCCGTAAAGAAAAACAGTAGTGTCTCCTGACTGTTGTGACACAAAAATATATCTGTTGAAAATAGTCTTGTGTAGGCCCGACATCCCAGTGTGGTTTCGCAGTTCCACGGGTCAAATCGCTGTACTATCCAGTTTTGGGACTTTGGTATCTAAAAAAAAAGCAGTTTGAGTGTGTCGATCACTGTTCAGCCGCAAATATCTCTATTTAAAAAAGTGTGGTATACCCCAGTAAACAATAACTGTGGTTTTGCCATCCCACGGTAAAAAATCTCTATTATTCAGCTTTTGGTAGTTTTTTCCGTAAAGAAAAACAGTAGTGTCTCCTGACTGTTGTGACACAAAAATATATCTATTGACAATAGTATTGTGTAGGCCCGACATCCCAGTGTGGTTTTGCAGTTCAATGGGTCAAATCGCTGTACTATCCAGTTTTGGGCCTTTGGTATCTAAAAAAAAAGCAGTTTGAGTGTGTCGCTCACTGTTCAGCCGTAAATATCTCTATTTAAATAAGTATGGCATACCCCAGTAAACAATAACTGTGGTTTTGCCATCCCATGGTAAAAAATCTCTATTATTCAGGTTTTGGTATATTTTCCGTAAAGAAAAACAGTAGTGTCTCCTGACTGTTGTGACACAAAAATATATCTGTTGAAAATAGTCTTGTGTAGGCCCGACATCCCAGTGTGGTTTCGCAGTTCCATGGGTCAAATCGCTGTACTATCCAGTTTTGGGCCTTTGGTATCTTAAAAAAAAGCAGTTTGAGTGTGTTGCTCACTGTTCAGCCGCAAATATCTCTCTTTAGAAAAGTGTGGTATACCCCAGTAAACAATAACTGTGGTTTTGCCATCCGAAGGTAAAAAATCTCTATTATTCAGCTTTTGGTAGTTTTTTCCGTAAAGAAAAACAGTAGTGTCTCCTGACTGTTGTGACACAAAAATATATCTATTGAAAATAGTATTGTGTAGGCGCGACATCCCAGTGTGGTTTTGCAGTTCAATGGGTCAAATCGCTGTACTATCCAGTTTTGGGCCTTTGGTATCTAAAAAAAAAGCAGTTTGAGTGTGTCGCTCACTGTTCAGCCGCAAATATCTCTATTTAAAAAA
Organism: Phyllobates terribilis; assembly: GCF_046119375.1. Taxonomy (NCBI): domain Eukaryota; kingdom Metazoa; phylum Chordata; class Amphibia; order Anura; family Dendrobatidae; genus Phyllobates; species Phyllobates terribilis. Next base: position 590,485,372 of record NW_027362763.1, on the reverse strand, counting down.
GTGTGGTATACCCCAGTAAACAATAACTGTGGTTTTGCTATCCCACGGTAAAAAATCTCTATTATTCAGGTTTTGGTATATTTTCTGTAAAGAAAAACAGTAGTATCTCCTGACTGTTCTGACACAAAAATATATCTGTTGAAAATAGTCTTGTGTAGGCCCGACATCCCAGTGTGGTTTCGCAGTTCCCTGGGTCAAATCGCTGTACTATCCAGTTTTGGGCCTTTGGTATCTAAAAAAAAAGCAGTTTGAGTGTGTCGCTCACTGTTCAGCCGCAAATATCTCTATTTAAAAAAGTGTGGTATACCCCAGTAAACAATAACTGTGGTTTTGCCATCCCACGGTAAAAAATCTCTATTATTCAGCTTTTGGTAGTTTTTTCCGTAAAGAAAAACAGTAGTGTCTCCTGACTGTTGTGACACAAAAATATATCTGTTGAAAATAGTCTTGTGTAGGCCCGACATCCCAGTGTGGTTTCGCAGTTCCACGGGTCAAATCGCTGTACTATCCAGTTTTGGGACTTTGGTATCTAAAAAAAAAGCAGTTTGAGTGTGTCGATCACTGTTCAGCCGCAATTATCTCTATTTAAAAAAGTGTGGTATACCCCAGTAAACAATAACTGTGGTTTTGCCATCCCACGGTAAAAAATCTCTATTATTCAGCTTTTGGTAGTTTTTTCCGTAAAGAAAAACAGTAGTGTCTCCTGACTGTTGTGACACAAAAATATATCTATTGAAAATAGTCTTGTGTAGGCCCGACATCCCAGTGTGGTTTTGCAGTTCAATGGGTCAAATCGCTGTACTATCCAGTTTTGGGCCTTTGGTATCTAAAAAAAAAGCAGTTTGAGTGTGTCGCTCACTGTTCAGCCGTAAATATCTCTAATTAAAAAAGTATGGTATACCCCAGTAAACAGTAACTGTGGTTTTGCCATCCCATGGTAAAAAATCTCTATTATTCAGGTTTTGGTATATTTTCCGTAAAGAAAAACAGTAGTGTCTCCTGACTGTTGTGACACAAAAATATATCTGTTGAAAATAGTCTTGTGTAGGCCCGACATCCCAGTGTGGTTTCGCAGTTCCACGTGTCAAATCGCTGTACTATCCAGTTTTGGGACTTTGGTATCTAAAAAAAAGTAGTTTGAGTGTGTCTCTCACTGTTCAGCCGCAAATATCTCTATTTAAAAAAGTGTGGTATACCCCAGTAAACAATAACTGTGGTTTTGCTATCCCACAGTAAAAAATCTCTATTTTTCAGGTTTTGGTATATTTTCTGTAAAGAAAAACAGTAGTATCTCCTGACTGTTGTGACACAAAAATATATCTGTTGAAAATAGTCTTGTGTAGGCCCTGACATCCCAGTGTGGTTTCGCAGTTCCCCGGGTCAAATCGCTGTACTATCCAGTTTTGGGCCTTTGGTATCAAAAAAAAAAGCAGTTTGAGTGTGTCGCTCACTGTTCAGCCGCAAATATCTCTATTTAAAAAAGTGTGGTATACCGCAGTAAACAATAACTGTGGTTTTGCCATCCCACGGTAAAAAATCTCTATTATTCAGCTTTTGGTAGTTTTTTCCGTAAAGAAAAACAGTAGTGTCTCCTGACTGTTGTGACACAAAAATATATCTGTTGAAAATAGTCTTGTGTAGGCCCGACATCCCAGTGTGGTTTCGCAGTTCCACGGGTCAAATCGCTGTACTATCCAGTTTTGGGACTTTGGTATCTAAAAAAAAAGCAGTTTGAGTGTGTCGATCACTGTTCAGTCGCAAATATCTCTATTTAAAAAAGTGTGGTATACCCCAGTAAACAATAACTGTGGTTTTGCCATCCCACGGTAAAAAATCTCTATTATTCCACTTTTGGTAGTTTTTTCCGTAAAGAAAAGCAGTAGTGTCTCCTGACTGTTGTGACACAAAAATATATCTATTGAAAATAGTATTGTGTAGGCCCGACATCCCAGTGTGGTTTTGCAGTTCAATGGGTCAAATCGCTGTACTATCCAGTTTTGGGCCTTTGGTATCTAAAAAAAAAGCAGTTTGAGTGTGTCGCTCACTGTTCAGCCGTAAATATCTCTATTTAAAAAAGTATGGTATACCCCAGTAAACAATAGCTGTGGTTTTGCCATCCCATGGTAAAAAATCTCTATTATTCAGGTTTTGGTATATTTTCCGTAAAGAAAAACAGTAGTGTCTCCTGACTGTTGTGACACAAAAATATATCTGTTGAAAATAGTCTTGTGTAGGCCCGACATCCCAGTGTGGTTTCGCAGTTCCATGGGTCAAATCGCTGTACTATCCAGTTTTGGGCCTTTGGTATCTAAAAAAAAAGCAGTTTGAGTGTGTCGCTCACTGTTCAGCCGCAAATATCTCTATTTAAAAAAGTGTGGTATACCCCAGTAAACAATAACTGTGGTTTTGCCATCCCACGGTAAAAAATCTCTATTATTCAGGTTTTGGTATATTTTCCGTAAAGAAAAACAGTAGTGTCTCCTGACTGTTGTGACACAAAAATATATCTGTTGAAAATAGTCTTGTGTAGGCCCGACATCCCAGTGTGGTTTTGCAGTTCCATGGGTCAAATCGCTGTACTATCCAGTTTTGGGCCTTTGGTATCTAAAAAAAAAGCAGTTTGAGTGTGTCGCTCACTGTTCAGCCGCAAATATCTCTATTTAAAAAAGTGTGGTATACCCCAGTAAACAATAACTGTGGTTTTGCCATCCCACGGTAAAAAATCTCTATTATTCAGGTTTTGGTATATTTTCTGTAAAGAAAAACAGCAGTGTTTCCTGACTGTTGTGACACAAAAATATATCTGTTGAAAATAGTCTTGTGTAGGCCCGACATCCCAGTGTGGTTTCGCAGTTCCATGGGTCAAATCGCTGTACTATCCAGTTTTGGGCCTTTGGTATCTAAAAAAAAGCAGTTTGAGTGTGTCGCTCACTGTTCACCCGCAAATATCTCTATTTAAAAAAGTGTGGTATACCCCAGTAAACAATAACTGTGGTTTTGCCATCCCACGGTAAAAAATCTCTATTATTCAGGTTTTGGGATATTTTCCGTAAAGAAAAACAGTAGTGTCTCCTGACTGTTTTGACACAAAAATATATCTGTTGAAAATAGTCTTGTGTAGTCCCGACATCCCAGAGTGGTTTCGCAGTTCCACGGGTCAAATCGCTGTACTATCCAGTTTTGGGCCTTTGGTATCTTAAAAAAAAGCAGTTTGAGTGTGTCGCTCACTGTTCAGCCGCAAATATCTCTCTTTAGAAAAGAGTGGTATACCGAAGTAAACAATAACTGTGGTTTTGCCATCCCACGGTAAAAAATCTCTATTATTCAGCTTTTGTTAGTTTTTTCCGTAAAGAAAAACAGTAGTGTCACCTGACTGTTGTGACACAAAAATATATCTGTTGAAAATAGTCTTGTGTTGCCCCTACATCCCAGTGTGGTTTCGCAGTTCCATGGGTCAAATCGCTGTACTATCCAGTTTTGGGCCTTTGGTATCTAAAAAAAAAGCAGTTTGAGTGTGTCGCTCACTGTTCAGCCGCAAATATCTCTACTTAAAAAAGTGTGGATTACCCAAGTAAACAATAACTGTGGTTTTGCCATCCCACGGTAAAAAATCTCTATTATTCACCTTTTGGTAGTTTTTTCCGCAAAGAAAAACAAAAGTGTCTCCTGACTGTTGTGACACAAAAATATATCTGTTGAAAATAGTCTTGTGTAGGCCCGACATCCCAGTGTGGTTTCGCAGTTCAATGGGTCAAATCGCTGTACTATCCAGTTTTGGGCCTTTGTTATCTAAAAAAAAAGCAGTTTGAGTGTGTCGCTCACTGTTCAGCCGCAAATATCTCTATTTAAAAAAGTGTGGTATACCCCAGTAAACAATAACTGTGGTTTTGCCATCCCACGGTAAAAAATCTCTATTATTCAGGTTTTGGTATATTTTCCGTAAAGAAAAACAGTAGTGTCTCCTGACTGTTGTGACACAAAAATATATCTGTTGAAAATAGTCTTGTGTAGGCCCGACATCCCAGTGTGGTTTCGCAGTTCCATGGGTCAAATCGCTGTACTATCCAGTTTTGGGCCTTTGGTATCTAAAAAAAAAAGCAGTTTGAGTGTGTCGCTCACTGTTCAGCCGCAAATATCTCTATTTAAAAAAGTGTGGTATACTCCAGTAAACAATAACTGTGGTTTTGCCATCCCACGGTAAAAAATCTCTATTATTCAGGTTTTGGTATATTTTCCGTAAAGAAAAACAGTAGTGTCTCCTGACTGTTGTGACACAAAAATATATCTGTTGAAAATAGTCTTGTGTAGGCCCGACATCCCAGTGTGGTTTTGCAGTTCCATGGGTCAAATCGCTGTACTATCCAGCTTTGGGCCTTTGGTATCTAAAAAAAAAGCAGTTTGAGTGTGTCGCTCACTGTTCAGCCGCAAATATCTCTATTTAAAAAGTGTGGTATACCCCAGTAAACAATAACTGTGGTTTTGCCATCCCACGGTAAAAAATCTCTATTATTCAGGTTTTGGTATATTTTCTGTAAAGAAAAACAGCAGTGTTTCCTGACTGTTGTGACACAAAAATATATCTGTTGAAAATAGTCTTGTGTAGGCCCGACATCCCAGTGTGGTTTCGCAGTTCCATGGGTCAAATCGCTGTACTATCCAGTTTTGGGCCTTTGGTATCTAAAAAAAAGCAGTTTGAGTGTGTCGCTCACTGTTCACCCGCAAATATCTCTATTTAAAAAAGTGTGGTATACCCCAGTAAACAATAACTGTGGTTTTGCCATCCCACGGTAAAAAATCTCTATTATTCAGGTTTTGGGATATTTTCCGTAAAGAAAAACAGTAGTGTCTCCTGACTGTTTTGACACAAAAATATATCTGTTGAAAATAGTCTTGTGTAGTCCCGACATCCCAGAGTGGTTTCGCAGTTCCACGGGTCAAATCGCTGTACTATCCAGTTTTGGGCCTTTGGTATCTTAAAAAAAAACAGTTTGAGTGTGTCGCTCACTGTTCAGCCGCAAATATCTCTCTTTAGAAAAGTGTGGTATACCGAAGTAAACAATAACTGTGGTTTTGCCATCCCACGGTAAAAAATCTCTATTATTCAGCTTTTGTTAGTTTTTTCCGTAAAGAAAAACAGTAGTGTCACCTGACTGTTGTGACACAAAAATATATCTGTTGAAAATAGTCTTGTGTTGCCCCTACATCCCAGTGTGGTTTCGCAGTTCCATGGGTCAAATCGCTGTACTATCCAGTTTTGGGCCTTTGGTATCTAAAAAAAAAGCAGTTTGAGTGTGTCGCTCACTGTTCAGCCGCAAATATCTCTACTTAAAAAAGTGTGGATTACCCAAGTAAACAATAACTGTGGTTTTGCCATCCCACGGTAAAAAATCTCTATTATTCACCTTTTGGTAGTTTTTTCCGCAAAGAAAAACAAAAGTGTCTCCTGACTGTTGTGACACAAAAATATATCTGTTGAAAATAGTCTTGTGTAGGCCCGACATCCCAGTGTGGTTTCGCAGTTCAATGGGTCAAATCGCTGTACTATCCAGTTTTGGGCCTTTGTTATCTAAAAAAAAAGCAGTTTGAGTGTGTCGCTCACTGTTCAGCCGCAAATATCTCTATTTAAAAAAGTGTGGTATACCCCAGTAAACAATAACTGTGGTTTTGCCATCCCACGGTAAAAAATCTCTATTATTCAGGTTTTGGTATATTTTCCGTAAAGAAAAACAGTAGTGTCTCCTGACTGTTGTGACACAAAAATATATCTGTTGAAAATAGTCTTGTGTAGGCCCGACATCCCAGTGTGGTTTCGCAGTTCCATGGGTCAAATCGCTGTACTATCCAGTTTTGGGCCTTTGGTATCTAAAAAAAAAGCAGTTTGAGTGTGTCGCTCACTGTTCAGCCGCAAATATCTCTATTTAAAAAAGTGTGGTATACTCCAGTAAACAATAACTGTGGTTTTGCCATCCCACGGTAAAAAATCTCTATTATTCAGGTTTTGGTATATTTTCCGTAAAGAAAAACAGTAGTGTCTCCTGACTGTTGTGACACAAAAATATATCTGTTGAAAATAGTCTTGTGTAGGCCCGACATCCCAGTGTGGTTTTGCAGTTCCATGGGTCAAATCGCTGTACTATCCAGCTTTGGGCCTTTGGTATCTAAAAAAAAAGCAGTTTGAGTGTGTCGCTCACTGTTCAGCCGCAAATATCTCTATTTAAAAAGTGTGGTATACCCCAGTAAACAATAACTATGGTTTTGCCATCCCACGGTAAAAAATCTCTATTATTCAGGTTTTGGTATATTTTCTGTAAAGAAAAACAGCAGTGTTTCCTGACTGTTGTGACACAAAAATATATCTGTTGAAAATAGTCTTGTGTAGGCCCGACATCCCAGTGTGGTTTCGCAGTTCCATGGGTCAAATCGCTGTACTATCCAGTTTTGGGCCTTTGGTATCTAAAAAAAAGCAGTTTGAGTGTGTCGCTCACTGTTCACCCGCAAATATCTCTATTTAAAAAAGTATGGTATACCCCAGTAAACAATAACTGTGGTTTTGCCATCCCACGGTAAAAAATCTCTATTATTCAGGTTTTGGGATATTTTCCGTAAAGAAAAACAGTAGTGTCTCCTGACTGTTGTGACACAAAAATATATCTGTTGAAAATAGTCTTGTGTAGTCCCGACATCCCAGAGTGGTTTCGCAGTTCCACGGGTCAAATCGCTGTACTATCCAGTTTTGGGCCTTTGGTATCTTAAAAAAAAGCAGTTTGAGTGTGTCGCTCACTGTTCAGCCGCAAATATCTCTCTTTAAAAAAGTGTGGTATACCGAAGTAAACAATAACTGTGGTTTTGCCATCCCACGGTAAAAAATCTCTATTATTCAGGTTTTATTATATTTTCTGTAAAGAAAAACAGTAGTGTCTCCTGACTGTTGTGACACAAAATTATATCTGTTGAAAATAGTCTTGTGTAGGCCCGACATCCCAGTGTGGTTTCACAGTTCAATGGGTCAAATCGCTGTACTATCCAGTTTTGGGCCTTTGGTATCTAAAAAAAAAGCAGTTTGAGTGTGTCGCTCACTGTTCAGCCGCAAATATCTCTATTTAAAAAAGTGTGGTATACCTCAGTAAACAATAACTGTGGTTTTGCCATCCCACGGTAAAACATCTCTATTATTCAGGTTTTGGCATATTTTCCGTAAAGAAAAACAGTAGTGTCTCCTGACTGTTGTGACACAAAAATATATCTGTTGAAAATAGTCTTGTGTAGGCCCAACATCCCAGCTTGGTTTTGCAGTTCCACCGGTCAAATCGCTGTACTATCCAGTTTTGGGCCTTTGGTAGCTAAAAAAAAAGCAGTTTGATTGTGTCACTCACTGTTCAGCCGCAAATTTCTCTATTTAAAAAAGTGTGGTATACCCCAGTAAACAATAACTGTGGTTTTGACATCCCACGGTAAAAAATCTCTATTATTCAGCTTTTGGTAGTTTTTTCCGTAAAGAAAAACAGTAGTGTCTCCTGACTGTTGTGACACAAAAATATATCTGTTGAAAATAGTCTTGTGTGGCCCCTACATCCCAGTGTGGTTTCGCAGTTCCATGGTTCAAATCGCTGTACTATCCAGTTTTGGGCCTTTGGTATCTAAAAAAAAAGCAGTTTGAGTGTGTCGCTCACTGTTCAGCCGCAAATATCTCTACTTAAAAAAGTGTGGAATACCCAAGTAAACAATAACTGTGGTTTTGCCATCCCACGGTAAAAAATCTCTATTATACACCTTTTGGTAGTTTTTTCCGCAAATAAAAACAAAAGTGTCTCCTGACTGTTGTGACACAAAAATATATCTGTTGAAAATAGTCTTGTGTAGGCCCGACATCCCAGTGTGGTTTCGCAGTTCAATGGGTCAAATCGCTGTACTATCCAGTTTTGGGCCTTTGTTATCTAAAAAAAAAGCAGTTTGAGTGTGTCGCTCACTGTTCAGCCGCAAATATCTCTATTTAAAAAAGTGTGGTATACCCCAGTAAACAATAACTGTGGTTTTGCCATCCCACGGTAAAAAATCTCTATTATTCAGGTTTTGGTATATTTTCCGTAAAGAAAAACAGTAGTGTCTCCTGACTGTTGTGACACAAAAATATATCTGTTGAAAATAGTCTTGTGTAGGCCCGACATCCCAGTGTGGTTTCGTAGTTCCATGGGTCAAATCGCTGTACTATCCAGTTTTGGGCCTTTGGTATCTAAAAAAAAAGCAGTTTGAGTGTGTCGCTCACTGTTCAGCCGCAAATATCTCTATTTAAAAAAGTGTGGTATACTCCAGTAAACAATAACTGTGGTTTTGCCATCCCACGGTAAAAAAATCTCTATTATTCAGCTTTTGGTAGTTTTTTCCGTAAAGAAAAACAGTAGTGTCTCCTGACTGTTGTGACAGAAAAATATATCTATTGAAAATAGTATTGTGTAGGCCCGACATCCCAGTGTGGTTTTGCAGTTCAATGGGTCAAATCGCTGTACTATCCAGTTTTGGGCCTTTGGTATCTAAAAAAAAAGCAGTTTGAGTGTGTCGCTCACTGTTCAGCCGTAAATATCTCTATTTAAATAAGTATGGTATACCCCAGTAAACAATAACTGTGGTTTTGCCATCCCATGGTAAAAAATCTCTATTATTCAGGTTTTGGTATATTTTCCGTAAAGAAAAACAGTAGTGTCTCCTGACTGTTGTGACACAAAAATATATCTGTTGAAAATAGTCTTGTGTAGGCCCGACATCCCAGTGTGGTTTCGCAGTTCCATGGGTCAAATCGCTGTACTATCCAGTTTTGGGCCTTTGGTATCTAAAAAAAAAGCAGTTTGAGTGTGTCGCTCACTGTTCAGCCGCAAATATCTCTATTTAAAAAAGTGTGGTATACCCCAGTAAACAATAACTGTGGTTTTGCCATCCCACGGTAAAAAATCTCTATTATTCAGGTTTTGGTATATTTTCCGTAAAGAAAAACAGTAGTGTCTCCTGACTGTTGTGACACAAAAATATATCTGTTGAAAATAGTCTTGTGTAGGCCCGACATCCCAGTGTGGTTTTGCAGTTCCATGGGTCAAATCGCTGTACTATCCAGTTTTGGGCCTTTGGTATCTTAAAAAAAAGCAGTTTGAGTGTGTTGCTCACTGTTCAGCCGCAAATATCTCTCTTTAGAAAAGTGTGGTATACCCCAGTAAACAATAACTGTGGTTTTGCCATCCCACGGTAAAAAATCTCTATTATTCAGCTTTTGGTATTTTTTTCCGTAAAGACAAACAGTAGTGTCTCCTGACTGTTGTGACACAAAAATATATCTGTTGAAAATAGTCTTGTGTAGGCCCGACATCCCAGTGTGGTTTCGCAGTTCCATGGGTCAAATCGCTGTACTATCCAGTTTTGGGCCTTTGGTATCTAAAAAAAAAGCAGTTTGAGTGTGTCGCTCACTGTTCAGCCGCAAATATCTCTATTTAAAAAAGTGTGGTATACTCCAGTAAACAATAACTGTGGTTTTGCCATCCCATGGTAAAAAATCTCTATTATTCAGGTTTTGGTATATTTTCCGTAAAGAAAAACAGTAGTGTCTCCTGACTGTTGTGACACAAAAATATATCTGTTGAAAATAGTCTTGTGTAGGCCCGATATCCCAGTGTGGTTTCGCAGTTCCACGTGTCAAATCGCTGTACTATCCAGTTTTGGGACTTTGGTATCTAAAAAAAAAGTAGTTTGAGTGTGTCTCTCACTGTTCAGCCGCAAATATCTCTATTTAAAAAAGTGTGGTATACCCCAGTAAACAATAACTGTGGTTTTGCTATCCCACGGTAAAAAATCTCTATTATTCAGGTTTTGGTATATTTTCTGTAAAGAAAAACAGTAGTATCTCCTGACTGTTGTGACACATAAATATATCTGTTGAAAATAGTCTTGTGTAGGCCCGACATCCCAGTGTGGTTTCGCAGTTCCCCGGGTCAAATCGCTGTACTATCCAGTTTTGGGCCTTTGGTATCTAAAAAAAAAGCAGTTTGAGTGTGTCGCTCACTGTTCAGCCGCAAATATCTCTATTTAAAAAAGTGTGGTATACCGCAGTAAACAATAACTGTGGTTTTGCCATCCCACGGTAAAAAATCTCTATTATTCAGCTTTTGGTAGTTTTTTCCGTAAAGAAAAACAGTAGTGTCTCTTGACTGTTGTGACACAAAAATATATCTGTTGAAAATAGTCTTGTGTAGGCCCGACATCCCAGTGTGGTTTCGCAGTTCCACGGGTCAAATCGCTGTACTATCCAGTTTTGGGACTTTGGTATCTAAAAAAAAAGCAGTTTGAGTGTGTCGATCACTGTTCAGCCGCAAATATCTCTATTTAAAAAAGTGTGGTATACCCCAGTAAACAATAACTGTGGTTTTGCCATCCCACGGTAAAAAATCTCTATTATTCAGCTTTTGGTAGTTTTTTCCGTAAAGAAAAACAGTAGTGTCTCCTGACTGTTGTGACACAAAAATATATCTATTGAAAATAGTATTGTGTAGGCCCGACATCCCAGTGTGGTTTTGCAGTTCAATGGGTCAAATCGCTGTACTATCCAGTTTTGGGCCTTTGGTATCTAAAAAAAAAGCAGTTTGAGTGTGTCGCTCACTGTTCAGCCGTAAATGTCTCTATTTAACTAAGTATGGTATACCCCAGTAAACAATAACTGTGGTTTTGCCATCCCATGGTAAAAAATCTCTATTATTCAGGTTTTGGTATATTTTCCGTAAAGAAAAACAGTAGTGTCTCCTGACTGTTGTGACACAAAAATATATCTGTTGAAAATAGTCTTGTGTAGGCCCGACATCCCAGTGTGGTTTCGCAGTTCCATGGGTCAAATTGCTGTACTATCCAGTTTTGGGCCTTTGGTATCTAAAAAAAAAGCAGTTTGAGTGTGTCGCTCACTGTTCAGCCGCAAATATCTCTATTTAAAAAAGTGTGGTATACCCCAGTAAACAATAACTGTGGTTTTGCCATCCCACGGTAAAAAATCTCTATTATTCAGGTTTTGGTATATTTTCCGTAAAGAAAAACAGTAGTGTCTCCTGACTGTTGTGACACAAAAATATATCTGTTGAAAATAGTCTTGTGTAGGCCCGACATCCCAGTGTGGTTTTGCAGTTCCATGGGTCAAATCGCTGTACTATTCAGTTTTGGGCCTTTGGTATCTTAAAAAAAAGCAGTTTGAGTGTGTTGCTCACTGTTCAGCCGCAAATATCTCTCTTTAGAAAAGTGTGGTATACCCCAGTAAACAATAACTGTGGTTTTGCCATCCCACGGTAAAAAATCTCTATTATTCAGGTTTTGGTATATTTTCTGTAAAGAAAAACAGTAGTGTCTCCTGACTGTTGTGACACAAAAATATATCTGTTGAAAATAGTCTTGTGTAGGCCCGACATCCCAGTGTGGTTTCGCAGTTCCATGGGTCAAATCGCTGTACTATCCAGTTTTGGGCCTTTGGTATCTAAAAAAAAAGCAGTTTGAGTGTGTCGCTCACTGTTCAGCCGCAAATATCTCTATTTAAAAAAGTGTGGTATACCCCAGTAAACAATAACTGTGGTTTTGCCATCCCACGGTAAAAAATCTCTATTATTCAGGTTTTGGTATATTTTCCGTAAAGAAAAACAGTAGTGTCTCCTGACTGTTGTGACACAAAAATATATCTGTTGAAAATAGTCTTGTGTAGGCCCGACATCCCAGTGTGGTTTTGCAGTTCCATGGGTCAAATCGCTGTACTATCCAGTTTTGGGCCTTTGGTATCTTAAAAAAAAGCAGTTTGAGTGTGTTGCTCACTGTTCAGCCGCAAATATCTCTCTTTAGAAAAGTGTGGTATACCCCAGTAAACAATAACTGTGGTTTTGCCATCCCACGGTAAAAAATCTCTATTATTCAGCTTTTGGTATTTTTTTCCGTAAAGAAAAACAGTAGTGTCTCCTGAGTGTTGTGACACAAAAATATATCTATTGAAAATAGTCTTGTGTAGGCCCGACATCCCAGTGTGGTTTTGCAGTTCAATGGGTCAAATCGCTGTACTATCCAGTTTTGGGCCTTTGGTATCTAAAAAAAAAGCAGTTTGAGTGTGTCGCTCACTGTTCAGCCGTAAATATCTCTATTTAAAAAAGTATGGTATACCCCAGTAAACAATAACTGTGGTTTTGCCATCCCATGGTAAAAAATCTCTATTATTCAGGTTTTGGTATATTTTCCGTAAAGAAAAACAGTAGTGTCTCCTGACTGTTGTGACACAAAAATATATCTGTTGAAAATAGTCTTGTGTAGGCCCGATATCCCAGTGTGGTTTCGCAGTTCCACGTGTCAAATCGCTGTACTATCCAGTTTTGGGACTTTGGTATCTAAAAAAAAAGTAGTTTGAGTGTGTCTCTCACTGTTCAGCCGCAAATATCTCTATTTAAAAAAGTGTGGTATACCCCAGTAAACAATAACTGTGGTTTTGCTATCCCACGGTAAAAAATCTCTATTATTCAGGTTTTGGTATATTTTCTGTAAAGAAAAACAGTAGTATCTCCTGACTGTTGTGACACATAAATATATCTGTTGAAAATAGTCTTGTGTAGGCCCGACATCCCAGTGTGGTTTCGCAGTTCCCCGGGTCAAATCGCTGTACTATAAAGTTTTGGGCCTTTGGTATCTAAAAAAAAAGCAGTTTGAGTGTGTCGCTCACTGTTCAGCCGCAAATATCTCTATTTAAAAAAGTGTGGTATACCGCAGTAAACAATAACTGTGGTTTTGCCATCCCACGGTAAAAAATCTCTATTATTCAGCTTTTGGTAGTTTTTTCCGTAAAGAAAAACAGTAGTGTCTCTTGACTGTTGTGACACAAAAATATATCTGTTGAAAATAGTCTTGTGTAGGCCCGACATCCCAGTGTGGTTTCGCAGTTCCACGGGTCAAATCGCTGTACTATCCAGTTTTGGGACTTTGGTATCTAAAAAAAAAGCAGTTTGAGTGTGTCGATCACTGTTCAGCCGCAAATATCTCTATTTAAAAAAGTGTGGTATACCCCAGTAAACAATAACTGTGGTTTTGCCATCCCACGGTAAAAAATCTCTATTATTCAGCTTTTGGTAGTTTTTTCCGTAAAGAAAAACAGTAGTGTCTCCTGACTGTTGTGACACAAAAATATATCTATTGAAAATAGTATTGTGTAGGCCCGACATCCCAGTGTGGTTTTGCAGTTCAATGGGTCAAATCGCTGTACTATCCAGTTTTGGGCCTTTGGTATCTAAAAAAAAAGCAGTTTGAGTGTGTCGCTCACTGTTCAGCCGTAAATGTCTCTATTTAACTAAGTATGGTATACCCCAGTAAACAATAACTGTGGTTTTGCCATCCCATGGTAAAAAATCTCTATTATTCAGGTTTTGGTATATTTTCCGTAAAGAAAAACAGTAGTGTCTCCTGACTGTTGTGACACAAAAATATATCTGTTGAAAATAGTCTTGTGTAGGCCCGACATCCCAGTGTGGTTTCGCAGTTCCATGGGTCAAATTGCTGTACTATCCAGTTTTGGGCCTTTGGTATCTAAAAAAAAAGCAGTTTGAGTGTGTCGCTCACTGTTCAGCCGCAAATATCTCTATTTAAAAAAGTGTAGTATACCCCAGTAAACAATAACTGTGGTTTTGCCATCCCACGGTAAAAAATCTCTATTATTCAGGTTTTGGTATATTTTCCGTAAAGAAAAACAGTAGTGTCTCCTGACTGTTGTGACACAAAAATATATCTGTTGAAAATAGTCTTGTGTAGGCCCGACATCCCAGTGTGGTTTTGCAGTTCCATGGGTCAAATCGCTGTACTATTCAGTTTTGGGCCTTTGGTATCTTAAAAAAAAGCAGTTTGAGTGTGTTGCTCACTGTTCAGCCGCAAATATCTCTCTTTAGAAAAGTGTGGTATACCCCAGTAAACAATAACTGTGGTTTTGCCATCCCACGGTAAAAAATCTCTATTATTCAGGTTTTGGTATATTTTCTGTAAAGAAAAACAGTAGTGTCTCCTGACTGTTGTGACACAAAAATATATCTGTTGAAAATAGTCTTGTGTAGGCCCGACATCCCAGTGTGGTTTCGCAGTTCCCCGGGTCAAATCGCTGTACTATCCAGTTTTGGGCCTTTGGTATCTAAAAAAAAAGCAGTTTGAGTGTGTCGCTCACTGTTCAGCCGTAAATATCTCTATTTAAATAAGTATGGTATACCCCAGTAAACAATAACTGTGGTTTTGCCATCCCATGGTAAAAAATCTCTATTATTCAGGTTTTGGTATATTTTCCGTAAAGAAAAACAGTAGTGTCTCCTGACAGTTGTGACACAAAAATATATCTGTTGAAAATAGTCTTGTGTAGGCCCGACATCCCAGTGTGGTTTCGCAGTTCCATGGGTCAAATCGCTGTACTATCCAGTTTTGGGCCTTTGGTATCTAAAAAAAAAGCAGTTTGAGTGTGTCGCTCACTGTTCAGCCGCAAATATCTCTATTTAAAAAAGTGTGGTATACCCCAGTAAACAATAACTGTGGTTTTGCCATCCCACGGTAAAAAATCTCTATTATTCAGGTTTTGGTATATTTTCCGTAAAGAAAAACAGTAGTGTCTCCTGACAGTTGTGACACAAAAATATATCTGTTGAAAATAGTCTTGTGTAGGCCCGACATCCCAGTGTGGTTTTGCAGTTCCATGGGTCAAATCGCTGTACTATCCAGTTTTGGGCCTTTGGTATCTTAAAAAAAAGCAGTTTGAGTGTGTCGCTCACTGTTCAGCCGCAAATATCTCTATTTAAAAAAGTGTGGTATACCCCAGTAAACAATAACTGTGGTTTTGCCATCCCACGGTAAAACATCTCTATTATTCAGGTTTTGGCATATTTTCCGTAAAGAAAAACAGTAGTGTCTCCTGACTGTTGTGACACAAAAATATATCTGTTGAAAATAGTCTTGTGTAGGCCCAACATCCCAGCTTGGTTTCGCAGTTCCACCGGTCAAATCGCTGTACTATCCAGTTTTGGGCCTTTGGTAGCTAAAAAAAAAGCAGTTTGATTGTGTCGCTCACTGTTCAGCCGCAAATTTCTCTATTTAAAAAAGTGTGGTATACCCCAGTAAACAATAACTGTGGTTTTGCCATCCCACGGTAAAAAATCTCTATTATTCAGCTTTTGGTAGTTTTTTCCGTAAAGAAAAACAGTAGTGTCTCCTGACTGTTGTGACACAAAAATATATCTGTTGAATATAGTCTTGTGTGGCCCCTACATCCCAGTGTGGTTTCGCAGTTCCATGGGTCAAATCGCTGTACTATCCAGTTTTGGGCCTTTGGTATCTAAAAAAAAAGCAGTTTGAGTGTGTCGCTCACTGTTCAGCCGCAAATATCTCTACTTAAAAAAGTGTGGAATACCCAAGTAAACAATAACTGTGGTTTTGCCATCTCACGGTAAAAAATCTCTATTATTCACCTTTTGGTAGTTTTTTCCGCAAAGAAAAACAAAAGTGTCTCCTGACTGTTGTGACACAAAAATATATCTGTTGAAAATAGTCTTGTGTAGGCCCGACATCCCAGTGTGGTTTCCGAGTTCAATGGGTCAAATCGCTGTACTATCCAGTTTTGGGCCTTTGTTATCTAAAAAAAAAGCAGTTTGAGTGTGTCGCTCACTGTTCAGCCGCAAATATCTCTATTTAAAAAAGTGTGGTATACCCCAGTAAACAATAACTGTGGTTTTGCCATCCCATGGTAAAAAATCTCTATTATTCAGGTTTTGGTATATTTTCCGTAAAGAAAAACAGTAGTGTCTCCTGACTGTTGTGACACAAAAATATATCTGTTGAAAATAGTCTTGTGTAGGCCCGACATCCCAGTGTGGTTTCGCAGTTCCATGGGTCAAATCGCTGTACTATCCAGTTTTGGGCCTTTGGTATCTAAAAAAAAAGCAGTTTGAGTGTGTCGCTCACTGTTCAGCCGCAAATATCTCTATTTAAAAAAGTGTGGTATACCCCAGTAAACAATAACTGTGGTTTTGCCATCCCACGGTAAAAAATCTCTATTATTCAGCTTTTGGTAGCTTTTTCCGAAAAGAAAAACAAAAGTGTCTCCTGACTGTTGTGACACAAAAATATATCTGCTGAAAATAGTCTTGTGTAGGCCCGACATCCCAGTGTGGTTTTGCAGTACCATTGGTCTCAAATCGCTGTACTATCCAGTTTTGGGCCTTTGGTATCTTAACAAAAAGCAGTTTGAGTGTGTCGCTCACTGTTCAGCCGCAAATATCTCTATTTAAAAAAGTGTGGTATACCCCAGTAAACAATAACTGTGGTTTTGCCATCCCATGGTAAAAAATCTCTATTATTCAGGTTTTGGTATATTTTCCGTAAAGAAAAACAGTAGTGTCTCCTGACTGTTGTGACACAAAAATATATCTGTTGAAAATAGTCTTGTGTAGGCCCGACATCCCAGTGTGGTTTCGCAGTTCCATGGGTCAAATCGCTGTACTATCCAGTTTTGGGCCTTTGGTATCTAAAAAAAAAAGCAGTTTGAGTGTGTCGCTCACTGTTCAGCCGCAAATATCTCTATTTAAAAAAGTGTGGTATACCCCAGTAAACAATAACTGTGGTTTTGCCATCCCACGGTAAAAAATCTCTATTATTCAGCTTTTGGTAGCTTTTTCCGAAAAGAAAAACAAAAGTGTCTCCTGACTGTTGTGACACAAAAATATATCTGCTGAAAATAGTCTTGTGTAGGCCCGACATCCCAGTGTGGTTTTGCAGTACCATTGGTCTCAAATCGCTGTACTATCCAGTTTTGGGCCTTTGGTATCTTAACAAAAAGCAGTTTGAGTGTGTCGCTCACTGTTCAGCCGCAAATATCTCTATTTAAAAAAGTGTGGTATACCCCAGTAAACAATAACTGTGGTTTTGCCATCCCACGGTAAAAAATCTCTATTATTCAGGTTTTGGTATATTTTCTGTAAAGAAAAACAGTAGTGTCTCCTGACTGTTGTGACACAAAAATATATCTGTTGAAAATAGTCTTGTGTAGGCCCGACATCCCTTTGTGGTTTCGCAGTGCAATGGGTCAAATCGCTGTACTATCCAGTTTTGGGCCTTTGGTATCTAAAAAAAAAAGCAGCTTGAGTGTGTCGCTCACTGTTCAGCCGCAAATATCTCTATTTAAAAAAGTGTGGTATACCCCAGTAAACAATAACTGTGGTTTTGCCATCCCATGGTAAAAAATCTCTATTATTCAGGTTTTGGTATATTTTCCGTAAAGAAAAACAGTAGTGTCTCCTGACTGTTGTGACACAAAAATATATCTGTTGAAAATAGTCTTGTGTAGGCCCGACATCCCAGTGTGGTTTCGCAGTTCCATGGGTCAAATCGCTGTACTATCCAGTTTTGGGCCTTTGGTATCTAAAAAAAAAGCAGTTTGAGTGTGTCGCTCACTGTTCAGCCGCAAATATCTCTATTTAAAAAAGCGTGGTATACCCCAGTAAACAATAACTGTGGTTTTGCCATCCCACGGTAAAAAATCTCTATTATTCAGCTTTTGGTAGCTTTTTCCGAAAAGAAAAACAAAAGTGTCTCCTGACTGTTGTGACACAAAAATATATCTGCTGAAAATAGTCTTGTGTAGGCCCGACATCCCAGTGTGGTTTTGCAGTACCATTGGTCTCAAATCGCTGTACTATCCAGTTTTGGGCCTTTGGTATCTTAACAAAAAGCAGTTTGAGTGTGTCGCTCACTGTTCAGGCGCAAATATCTCTATTTAAAAAAGTGTGGTATACCCCAGTAAACAATAACTGTGGTTTTGCCATCCCACGGTAAAAAATCTCTATTATTCAGGTTTTGGTATATTTTCTGTAAAGAAAAACAGTAGTGTCTCCTGACTGTTGTGACACAAAAATATATCTGTTGAAAATAGTCTTGTGTAGGCCCGACATCCCTTTGTGGTTTCGCAGTGCAATGGGTCAAATCGCTGTACTATCCAGTTTTGGGCCTTTGGTATCTAAAAAAAAAAGCAGCTTGAGTGTGTCGCTCACTGTTCAGCCGCAAATATCTCTATTTAAAAAAGTGTGGTATACCCCAGTAAACAATAACTGTGGTTTTGCCATCCCACGGTAAAAAATCTCTATTATTCAGGTTTTGGTATATTTTCTGTAAAGAAAAACAGTAGTGTCTCCTGACTGTTGTGACACAAAAATATATCTGTTGAAAATAATCTTGTGTAGTCCGGACATCCCAGTGTGGTTTCGCAGTTCCATGGGTCAAATCGCTGTACTATCCAGTTTTGGGCCTTTGGTATCTAAAAAAAAAGCAATTTGAGTGTGTCGCTCACTGTTCAGCCGCAAATATCTCTATTTAAAAAAGTGTGGTATACCCGAGTAAACAATAACTGTGGTTTTGCCATCCCACGGTAAAAAATCTCTATTATTCAGGTTTTGGTATATTTTCTGTAAAGAAAAACAGTAGTGTCTCCTGACTGTTGTGACACAAAAATATATCTGTTGAAAATAGTCTTGTGTAAGCCCGACATCCCAGTGTGGTTTCGCAGTTCCATGGGTCAAATCGCTGTACTATCCAATTTTGGGCCTTTGGTATCTAAAAAAAAAGCAGTTTGATTGTGTCGCTCACTGTTCAGCCGCAAATATCTCTATTTAAAAAAGTGTGGTATACCCCAGTAAACAATAACTGTGGCTTTGCCATCCCACGGTAAAAAATCTCTATTATTCAGGTTTTGGTATACTTTCCGCAAAGAAAAACAGTAGTGTCTCCTGACTGTTGTGACACAAAAATATATCTGTTGAAAATAGTCTTGTGTAGGCCCGACATCCCAGTGTGGTTTCGCAGTTCCACGGGTCAAATCGCTGTACTATCCAGTTTTGGGCCTTTGGTATCTTAAAAAAAAGCAGTTTGAGTGTGTCGCTCACTGTTCAGCCGCAAATATCTCTATTTAGAAAAGTGTGGTATACCCCAGTAAACAATAACTGTGGTTTTGCAATCCCACGGTAAAAAATCTCTATTATTCAGGTTTTGGTATATTTTCTGTAAAGAAAAACAGTAGTGTCTCCTGACTGTTGTGACACAAAAATATATCTGTTGAAAATAGTCTTGTGTAGGCACAACATCCCAGTGTGGTTTCGCAGTTCCACGAGTCAAATCGCTGTACTATCCAGTTTTGGGCCTTTGGTATCTTAAAAAAAAGCAGTTTGAGTGTGTCGTTCACTGTTCAGCCGCAAATATCTCTATTTAAAAAAGTGTGGAATACCCAAGTAAACAATAACTGTGGTTTTGCCATCCCACGGTAAAAAATCTCTATTATTCAGCTTTTGGTAGTTTTTTCTGAAAAGAAAAACAAAAGTGTCTCCTGACTGTTGTGACACAAAAATATATCTGCTGAAAATAGTCTTGTGTAGGCCCGACATCCCAGTTTGGTTTTGCAGTACCATAGGTCTCAAATCGCTGTACTATCCAGTTTTGGGCCTTTGGTATCTTAACAAAAGCAGTTTGAGTGTGTCGCTCACTGTTCAGCCGCAAATATCTCTATTTAAAAAAGTGTGGTATACCCCAGTAAACAATAACTGTGGTTTTGCCATCCCACGGTAAAAAATCTCTATTATTCAGGTTTTGGTATATTTTCTGTAAAGAAAAACAGTAGTGTCTCCTGACTGTTGTGACACAAAAATATATCTGTTGAAAATAGTCTTGTGTAGGCCCGACATCCCAGTGTGGTTTCACAGTTCAATGGGTCAAATCGCTGCACTATCCAGTTTTGGGCCTTTGGTATCTAAAAAAAAAGCAGTTTGAGTGTGTCACTCACTGTTCAGCCGCAAATATCTCTATTTAAAAAAGTGTGGTATATCCCAGTAAACAATAACTGTGGTTTTGCCATCCCACGGTAAAAAATCTCTATTATTCAGGTTTTGGCATATTTTCGGTAAAGAAAAACAGTAGTGTCTCCTGACTGTTGTGACACAAAAATATATCTGTTGAAAATAGTCTTGTGTAGGCCCAACATCCCAGTGTGGTTTCGCAGTTCCACGGGTCAAATCGCTGTACTATCCAGTTTTGGGCCTTTGGTATCTTAAAAAAAAGCAGTTTGAGTGTGTCGCTCACTGTTCAGCCGCAAATATCTCTATTTAAAAAAGTGTGGAATACCCAAGTAAACAATAACTGTGGTTTTGCCATCCCACGGTAAAAAATCTCTATTATTCAGCTTTTGGTAGTTTTTTCCGAAAAGAAAATCAAAAGTGTCTCCTGACTGTTGTGACACAAAAATATATCTGCTGAAAATAGTCTTGTGTAGGCCCGACATCCCAGTGTGGTTTTGCAGTACCATGGGTCTCAAATCGCTGTACTATCCAGTTTTGGGCCTTTGGTATCTTAACAAAAAGCAGTTTGAGTGTGTCGCTCACTGTTCAGCCGCAAATATCTCTATTTAAAAAAGTGTGGTATACCCCAGTAAACAATAACTGTGGTTTTGCCATCCCACGGTAAAAAATCTCTATTATTCAGGTTTTGGTATATTTTCTGTAAAGAAAAACAGTAGTGTCTCCTGACTGTTGTGACACAAAAATATATCTGTTGAAAATAGTCTTGTGTAGGCCCGACATCCCAGTGTGGTTTCACAGTTCAATGGGTCAAATCGCTGTACTATCCAGTTTTGGGCCTTTGGTATCTAAAAAAAAAGCAGTTTGAGTGTGTCGCTCACTGTTCAGCCGCAAATATCTCTATTTAAAAAAGTGTGGTATACCCCAGTAAACAATAACTGTGGTTTTGCCATCCCACGGTAAAAATCTCCATTATTCAGGTTTTGGTATATTTTCTGTAAAGAAAAACAGTAGTGTCTCCTGACTGTTGTGACACAAAAATATATCTGTTGAAAATAGTCTTGTGTAGGCCCGACATCCCAGCGTGGTTTCGCAGTTCCACGGGTCAAATCGCTGTACTATCCAATTTTGGGCCTTTGGTATCTTAAAAAAAAGCAGTTTGAGTGTGTCGCTCACTGTTCAGCCGCAAATATCTCTATTTAGAAAAGTGTGGTATACCCCAGTAAACAATAACTGTGGTTTTGCAATCCCACGGTAAAAAATCTCTATTATTCAGGTTTTGGTATATTTTCTGTAAAGAAAAACAGTAGTGTCTCCTGACTGTTGTGACACAAAAATATATCTGTTGAAAATAGTCTTGTGTAGGCCCAACATCCCAGTGTGGTTTCACAGTTCAATGGGTCAAATCGCTGTACTATCCAGTTTTGGGCCTTTGGTATCTAAAAAAAAAGCAGTTTGAGTGTGTCACTCACTGTTCAGCCGCAAATATCTCTATTTAAAAAAGTGTGGTATATCCCAGTAAACAATAACTGTGGTTTTGCCATCCCACGGTAAAAAATCTCTATTATTCAGGTTTTGGCATATTTTCGGTAAAGAAAAACAGTAGTGTCTCCTGACTGTTGTGACACAAAAATATATCTGTTGAAAATAGTCTTGTGTAGGCCCAACATCCCAGTGTGGTTTCGCAGTTCCACGGGTCAAATCGCTGTACTATCCAGTTTTGGGCCTTTGGTATCTTAAAAAAAAGCAGTTTGAGTGTGTGGCTCACTGATCAGCCGCAAATATCTCTATTTAAAAAAGTGTGGAATACCCAAGTAAACAATAACTGTGGTTTTGCCATCCCACGGTAAAAAATCTCTATTATTCAGCTTTTGGTAGCTTTTTCCGAAAAGAAAAACAAAAGTGTCTCCTGACTGTTGTGACACAAAAATATGTCTGCTGAAAATAGTCTTGTGTAGGCCCGACATCCCAGTGTGGTTTTGCAGTACCATGGGTCTCAAATCGCTGTACTATCCAGTTTTGGGCCTTTGGTATCTTAACAAAAAGCAGTTTGAGTGTGTCGCTCACTGTTCAGCCGCAAATATCTCTATTTAAAAAAGTGTGGAATACCCAAGTAAACAATAACTGTCGTTTTGCCATCCCACGGTAAAAAATCTCTATTATTCAGCTTTTGGTAGTTTTTTCCGAAAAGAAAAACAAAAGTGTCTCCTGACTGTTGTGACACAAAAATATATCTGCTGAAAATAGTCTTGTGTAGGCCCGACATCCCAGTTTGGTTTTGCAGTACCATAGGTCTCAAATCGCTGTACTATCCAGTTTTGGGCCTTTGGTATCTTAACAAAAAGCAGTTTGAGTGTGTCGCTCACTGTTCAGCCGCAAATATCTCTATTTAAAAAAGTGTGGTATACCCCAGTAAACAATAACTGTGGTTTTGCCATCCCTTGGTAAAAAATCTCTATTATTCAGGTTTTGGTATATTTTCTGTAAAGAAAAACAGTAGTGTCTCCTGACTGTTGTGACACAAAAATATATCTGTTTAAAATAGTCTTGTGTAGGCCCGACATCCCTTTGTGGTTTCGCAGTGCAATGGGTCAAATCGCTGTACTATCCAGTTTTGGGCCTTTGGTATCTTAAAAAAAAGCAGCTTGAGTGTGTCGCTCACTGTTCAGCCGCAAATATCTCTATTTAAAAAAGTGTGGTATACCCCAGTAAACAATAACTGTGGTTTTGCCATCCCACGGTAAAAAATCTCTATTATTCAGGTTTTGGTATATTTTCTGTAAAGAAAAACAGTAGTGTCTCCTGACTGTTGAGACACAAAAATATATCTGTTGAAAATAGTCTTGTGTAGGCCCGACATCCCAGTGTGGTTTCACAGTTCAATGGGTCAAATCGCTGTACTATCCAGTTTTGGGCCTTTGGTATCTAAAAAAAAAGCAGTTTGAGTGTGTCACTCACTGTTCAGCCGCAAATATCTCTATTTAAAAAAGTGTGGTATATCCCAGTAAACAATAACTGTGGTTTTGCCATCCCACGGTAAAAAATCTCTATTATTCAGGTTTTGGCATATTTTCGGTAAAGAAAAACAGTAGTGTCTCCTGACTGTTGTGACACAAAAATATATCTGTTGAAAATAGTCTTGTGTAGGCCCAACATCCCAGTGTGGTTTCGCAGTTCCACGGGTCAAATCGCTGTACTATCCAGTTTTGGGCCTTTGGTATCTTAAAAAAAAGCAGTTTGAGTGTGTCGCTCACTGTTCAGCCGCAAATATCTCTATTTAAAAAAGTGTGGAATACCCAAGTAAACAATACCTGTGGTTTTGCCATCCCACGGTAAAAAATCTCTATTATTCAGGTTTTGGTATATTTTCTGTAAAGAAAAACAGTAGTGTCTCCTGACTGTTGTGACACAAAAATATATCTGTTGACAATAGTCTTGTGTAGGCCCGACATCCCTTTGTGGTTTCGTAGTGCAATGGGTCAAATCGCTGTACTATCCAGTTTTGGGCCTTTGGTATCTAAAAAAAAAGCAGCTTGAGTGTGTCGCTCACTGTTCAGCCGCAAATATCTCTATTTAAAAAAGTGTGGTATACCCCAGTAAACAATAACTGTGGTTTTGCCATCCCACGGTAAAAAATCTCTATTATTCAGGTTTTGGTATATTTTCTGTAAAGAAAAACAGTAGTGTCTCCTGACTGTTGTGACACAAAAATATATCTGTTGAAAATAATCTTGTGTAGTCCGGACATCCCAGTGTGGTTTCGCAGTTCCATGGGTCAAATCGCTGTACTATCCAGTTTTGGGCCTTTGGTATCTAAAAAAAAAGCAATTTGAGTGTGTCGCTCACTGTTCAGCCGCAAATATCTCTATTTAAAAAAGTGTGGTATACCCGAGTAAACAATAACTGTGGTTTTGCCATCCCACGGTAAAAAATCTCTATTATTCAGGTTTTGGCATATTTTCAGTAAAGAAAAACAGTAGTGTCTCCTGACTGTTGTGACACAAAAATATATCTGTTGAAAATAGTCTTGTGTAGGCCCGACATCCCAGTGTGGTTTTGCAGTTCCACGGGTCAAATCGCTGTACTATCCAGTTTTGGGCCTTTGGTATCTAAAAAAAAAGCAGTTTGAGTGTGTCGCTCACTGTTCAGCCGCAGATATCTCTATTTAAAAAAGTGTGGTATACCCCAGTAAACAATAACTGTGGTTTTGCCATCCCACGGTAAAAAATCTCTATTATTCAGGTTTTGGTATATTTTCTGTAAAGAAAAACAGTAGTGTCTCCTGACTGTTGTGACACAAAAATATATCTGTTGAAAATAGTCTTGTGTAAGCCCGACATCCCAGTGTGGTTTCGCAGTTCCATGGGTCAAATCGCTGTACTATCCAATTTTGGGCCTTTGGTATCTAAAAAAAAAGCAGTTTGATTGTGTCGCTCACTGTTCAGCCGCAAATATCTCTATTTAAAAAAGTGTGGTATACCCCAGTAAACAATAACTGTGGCTTTGCCATCCCACGGTAAAAAATCTCTATTATTCAGGTTTTGGTATACTTTCCGCAAAGAAAAACAGTAGTGTCTCCTGACTGTTGTGACACAAAAATATATCTGTTGAAAATAGTCTTGTGTAGGCCCGACATCCCAGAGTGGTTTCGCAGTTCCACGGGTCAAATCGCTGTACTATCCAGTTTTGGGCCTTTGGTATCTTAAAAAAAAAGCAGTTTGAGTGTGTCGCTCACTGTTCAGCCGCAAATATCTCTATTTAAAAAAGTGTGGTATATCCCAGTAAACAATAACTGTGGTTTTGCCATCCCACGGTAAAAAATCTCTATTATTCAGGTTTTGGCATATTTTCGGTAAAGAAAAACAGTAGTGTCTCCTGACTGTTGTGACACAAAAATATATCTGTTGAAAATAGTCTTGTGTAGGCCCAACATCCCAGTGTGGTTTCGCAGTTCCACGGGTCAAATCGCTGTACTATCCAGTTTTGGGCCTTTGGTATCTTAAAAAAAAGCAGTTTGAGTGTGTCGCTCACTGTTCAGCCGCAAATATCTCTATTTAAAAAAGTGTGGAATACCCAAGTAAACAATAACTGTGGTTTTGCCATCCCACGGTAAAAAATCTCTATTATTCAGCTTTTGGTAGTTTTTTCCGAAAAGAAAAACCAAAGTGTCTCCTGACTGTTGTGACACAAAAATATATCTCCTGAAAATAGTCTTGTGTAGGCCCGACATCCCAGTGTGGTTTTGCAGTACCATGGGTCTCAAATCGCTGTACTATCCAGTTTTGGGCCTTTGGTATCTTAACAAAAAGCAGTTTGAGTGTGTCGCTCACTGTTCAGCCGCAAATATCTCTATTTAAAAAAGTGTGGTATACCCCAGTAAACAATAACTGTGGTTTTGCCATCCACGGTAAAAAATCTCTATTATTCAGGTTTTGGTATATTTTCTGTAAAGAAAAACAGTAGTGTCTCCTGACTGTTGTGACACAAAAATATATCTGTTGAAAATAGTCTTGTGTAGGCCCGACATCCCTTTGTCCTTTCGCAGTTCAATGGGTCAAATCGCTGTACTATCCAGTTTTGGGCCTTTGGTATCTAATAAAAAAGCAGCTTGAGTGTGTCGCTCACTGTTCAGCCGCAAATATCTCTATTTAAAAAAGTGTGGTATACCCAAGTAAACAATAACTGTGGTTTTGCCATCCCACGGTAAAAAATCTCTATTATTCAGGTTTTGGTATATTTTCTGTAAAGAAAAACAGTAGTGTCTCCTGACTGTTGTGACACAAAAATATATCTGTTGAAAATAATCTTGTGTAGTCCGGACATCCCAGTGTGGTTTCGCAGTTCCATGGGTCAAATCGCTGTACTATCCAGTTTTGGGCCTTTGGTATCTAAAAAAAAAGCAATTTGAGTGTGTCGCTCACTGTTCAGCCGCAAATATCTCTATTTAAAAAAGTGTGGTACACCCGAGTAAACAATAACTGTGGTTTTGCCATCCCACGGTAAAAACTCTCTATTATTCAGGTTTTGGCATATTTTCCGTAAAGAAAAACAGTAGTGTCTCCTGACTGTTGTGACACAAAAATATATCTGTTGAAAATAGTCTTGTGTAGGCCCGACATCCCAGTGTGGTTTTGCAGTTCCACGGGTCAAATAGCTGTACTATCCAGTTTTGGGCCTTTGGTATCTAAAAAAAAAGCAGTTTGAGTGTGTCGCTCACTGTTCAGCCGCAAATATCTCTATTTAAAAAAGTGTGGTATACCCCAGTAAACAATAACTGTGGTTTTGCCATCCCACGGTAAAAAATCTCTATTATACAGGTTTTGGTATATTTTCTGTAAAGAAAAACAGTAGTGTCTCCTGACTGTTTTGACACAAAAATACATCTGTTGAAAATAGTCTTGTGTAAGCCCGACATCCCAGTGTGGTTTCGCAGTTCCATGGGTCAAATCGCTGTACTATCCAGTTTTGGGCCTTTGGTATCTAAAAAAAAAGCAGTTTGATTGTGTCGCTCACTGTTCAGCCGCAAATATCTCTATTTAAAAAGGTGTGGTATACCCCAGTAAACAATAACTGTGGCTTTGCCATCCCACGGTAAAAAATCTCTATTATTCAGGTTTTGGTATACTTTCCGCAAAGAAAAACAGTAGTGTCTCCTGACTGTTGTGACACAAAAATATATCTGTTGAAAATAGTCTTGTGTAGGCCCGACATCCCAGAGTGGTTTCGCAGTTCCACGGGTCAAATCGCTGTACTATCCAGTTTTGGGCCTTTGGTATCTTAAAAAAAAGCAGTTTGAGTGTGTCGCTCACTGTTCAGCCGCAAATATCTCTATTTAGAAAAGTGTGGTATACCCCAGTAAACAATAACTGTGGTTTTGCAATCCCACGGTAAAAAATCTCTATTATTCAGGTTTTGGTATATTTTCTGTAAAGAAAAACAGTAGTGTCTCCTGACTGTTGTGACACAAAAATATATCTGTTGAAAATAGTCTTGTGTAGGCCCGACATCCCAGTGTGGTTTCACAGTTCAATGGGTCAAATCGCTGTACTATCCAGTTTTGGGCCTTTGGTATCTAAAAAAAAAGCACTTTGAGTGTGTCGCTCACTGTTCAGCCACAAATATCTCTATTTAAAAAAGTGTGGTATACCCCAGTAAACAATAACTGTGGTTTTGCCATCCCACGGTAAAAAATCTCTATTATTCAGGTTTTGGTATATTTTCTTTAAAGAAAAACAGTAGTGTCTCCTGACTGTTGTGACACAAAAATATATCTGTTGAAAATAGTCTTGTGTAGGCCCGACATCCCTTTGTGGTTTCGCAGTTCAATGGGTCAAATCGCTGTTCTATCCAGTTTTGGGCCTTTGGTATCTAAAAAAAAGCAGCTTGAGTGTGTCGCTCACTGTTCAGCCGCAAATATCTCTATTTAAAAAAGTGTGGTATACCCAAGTAAACAATAACTGTGGTTTTGCCATCCCACGGTAAAAAATCTCTATTATTCAGGTTTTGGTATATTTTCTGTAAAGAAAAACAGTAGTGTCTCCTGACTGTTGTGACACAAAAATATATCTGTTGAAAATAATCTTGTGTAGTCCGGACATCCCAGTGTGGTTTCGCAGTTCCATGGGTCAAATCGCTGTACTATCCAGTTTTGGGCCTTTGGTATCTAAAAAAAAAGCAATTTGAGTGTGTCTCTCACTGTTCAGCCGCAAATATCTCTATTTAAAAAAGTGTGGTATACCCGAGTAAACAATAACTGTGGTTTTGCCATCCCACGGTAAAAAATCTCTATTATTCAGGTTTTGGCATATTTTCCGTAAAGAAAAACAGTAGTGTCTCCTGACTGTTGTGACACAAAAATATATCTGTTGAAAATAGTCTTGTGTAGGCCCGACATCCCAGTGTGGTTTTGCAGTTCCATGGGTCAAATCGCTGTACTATCCAGTTTTGGGCCTTTGGTATCTAAAAAAAAAGCAGTTTGAGTGTGTCGCTCACTGTTCAGCCGCAAATATCTCTATTTAAAAAAGTGTGGTATACCCCAGTAAACAATAACTGTGGTTTTGCCATCCCACGGTAAAAAATCTCTATTATACAGGTTTTGGTATATTTTCTGTAAAGAAAAACAGTAGTGTCTCCTGACTGTTTTGACACAAAAATATATCTGTTGAAAATAGTCTTGTGTAAGCCCGACATCCCAGTGTGGTTTCGCAGTTCCATGGGTCAAATCGCTGTACTATCCAGTTTTGGGCCTTTGGTATCTAAAAAAAAAGCAGTTTGATTGTGTCGCTCACTGTTCAGCCGCAAATATCTCTATTTAAAAAAGTGTGGTATACCCCAGTAAACAATAACTGTGGCTTTGCCATCCCACGGTAAAAAATCTCTATTATTCAGGTTTTGGTATACTTTCCGCAAAGAAAAACAGTAGTGTCTCCTGACTGTTGTGACACAAAAATATATCTGTTGAAAATAGTCTTGTGTAGGCCCGACATCCCAGAGTGTTTTCGCAGTTCCACGGGTCAAATCGCTGTACTATCCAGTTTTGGGCCTTTGGTATCTTAAAAAAAAGCAGTTTGAGTGTGTCGCTCACTGTTCAGCCGCAAATATCTCTATTTAGAAAAGTGTGGTATACCCCAGTAAACAATAACTGTGGTTTTGCAATCCCACGGTAAAAAATCTCTATTATTCAGGTTTTGGTATATTTTCTGTAAAGAAAAACAGTAGTGTCTCCTGACTGTTGTGACACAAAAATATATCTGTTGAAAATAGTCTTGTGTAGGCCCGACATCCCAGTGTGGTTTCACAGTTCAATGGGTCAAATCGCTGTACTATCCAGTTTTGGGCCTTTGGTATCTAAAAAAAAAGCAGTTTGAGTGTGTCGCTCACTGTTCAGCCACAAATATCTCTATTTAAAAAAGTGTGGTATACCCCAGTAAACAATAACTGTGGTTTTGCCATCCCACGGTAAAAAATCTCTATTATTCAGGTTTTGGCATATTTTCGGTAAAGAAAAACAGTAGTGTCTCCTGACTGTTGTGACACAAAAATATATCTGTTGAAAATAGTCTTGTGTAGGCACAACATCCCAGTGTCGTTTCGCAGTTCCACGAGTCAAATCGCTGTACTATCCAGTTTTGGGCCTTTGGTATCTTAAAAAAAAGCAGTTTGAGTGTGTCGCTCACTGTTCAGCCGCAAATATCTCTATTTAAAAAAGTGTGGAATACCCAAGTAAACAATAACTGTAGTTTTGCCATCCCACGGTAAAAAATCTCTATTATTCAGCTTTTGGTAGTTTTTTCCGAAAAGAAAAACAAAAGTGTCTCCTGACTGTTGTGACACAAAAATATATCTGCTGAAAATAGTCTTGTGTAGGCCCGACATCCCAGTGTGGTTTTGCAGTACCATGGGTCTCAAATCGCTGTACTATCCAGTTTTGGGCCTTTGGTATCTTAACAAAAAGCAGTTTGAGTGTGTCGCTCACTGTTCAGCCCAAATATCTCTATTTAAAAAAGTGTGGTATACCCCAGTAAACAATAACTGTGGTTTTGCCATCCCACGGTAAAAAATCTCTATTATTCAGGTTTTGGTATATTTTCTGTAAAGAAAAACAGTAGTGTCTCCTGACTGTTGTGACACAAAAATATATCTATTGAAAATAATCTTGTGTAGTTCGGACATCCCAGTGTGGTTTCGCAGTTCCACGGGTCAAATCGCTGTACTATCCAGTTTTGGGCCTTTGGTATCTAAAAAAAAAGCAGCTTGAGTGTGTCGCACACTGTTCAGCCGCAAATATCTCTATTTAAAAAAGTGTGGTATACCCCAGTAAACAATAACTGTGGTTTTGCCATCCCACGGTAAAAAATCTCTATTATTCAGGTTTTGGTATATTTTCCGTAAAGAAAAACAGTAGTGTCTCCTGACTGTTGTGACACAAAAATATGTCTGTTGAAAATAGTCTTGTGTAGGCCCGACATGCCAGTGTGGTTTCGCAGTTCCACGGGTCAAATCGCTGTACTATCCAGTTTTGGGCCTTTGGTATCTAAAAAAAAAGCAGCTTGAGTGTGTCGCTCACTGTTCAGCCGCAAATATCTCTATTTAAAAAAGTGTGGTATACCCCAGTAAACAATAACTGTGGTTTTGCCATCACACGGTAAAAAATCTCTATTATTCAGGTTTTGGTATATTTTCTGTAAAGAAAAACAGTAGTGTCTCCTGACTGTTGTGACACAAAAATATATCTCTTGAAAATAATCTTGTGTAGGCCCGACATCCCAGTGTGGTTTCGCAGTTCAATGGGTCAAATCGCTGTACTATCCAGTTTTGGGCCTTTGGTATCTAAAAAAAAAGCAATTTGAGTGTGTCGCTCACTGTTCAGCCGCAAATATCTCTATTTAAAAAAGTGTGGTATACCCCAGTAAACAATAACTGTGGTTTTGCCATCCCACGGTAAAAAATCTCTATTATTCAGGTTTTGGTATATTTTCCGTAAAGAAAAACAGTAGTGTCTCCTGACTGTTGTGACACAAAAATATATCTGTTGAAAATAGTCTTGTGTAGGCCCGACATGCCAGTGTGGTTTCGCATTTCCACGGGTCAAATCGCTGTACTATCCAGTTTTGGGCCTTTGGTATCTTAAAAAAAAGCAGTTTGAGTGTGTCGCTTACTGTTCAGCCGCAAATATCTCTATTTAAAAAAGTGTGGTATACCCCAGTAAACAATAACTGTGGTTTTGCCATCCCACGGTAAAATATCTCTATTATTCAGGTTTTGGTATATTTTCTGTAAAGAAAAACAGTAGTGTCTCCTGACTGTTGTGACACAAAAATATATCTATTGAAAATAATCTTGTGTAGGCCCGACATCCCAGTGTGGTTTCGCTGTTCAGTGGGTCAAATCGCTGTACTATCCAGTTTTGGGCCTTTGGTATCTAAAAAAAAAGCAATTTGAGTGTGTCGCTCACTGTTCAGCCGCAAATATCTCTATTTAAAAAAGTGTGGTATACCCCAGTAAACAATAACTGTGGTTTTGCCATCCCACGATAAAAAATCTCTATTATTCAGGTTTTGGCATATTTTCCGTAAAGAAAAACAGTAGTGTCTCCTGACTGTTGTGACACAAAAATATATCTGTTGAAAATAGTCTTGTGTAGGCCCAACATCCCAGTGTGGTTTCGCAGTTCCACGGGTCAAATCGCTGTACTATCCAGTTTTGGGCCTTTGGTAGCTAAAAAAAAGCAGTTTGATTGTGTCGCTCACTGTTCAGCCGCAAATTTCTCTATTTAAAAAAGTGTGGTATACCCCAGTAAACAATAACTGTGGTTTTGCCATCCCACGGTAAAAAATCTCTATTATTCAGCTTTTGGTAGTTTTTTCCGTAAAGAAAAACAGTAGTGTCTCCTGACTGTTGTGACACAAAAATATATCTGTTGAAAATAGTCTTGTGTAGGCCCGACATCCCAGTGTGGTTTCGCAGTTCCATGGGTCAAATCGCTGTACTATCCAGTTTTGGGCCTTTGGTATCTAAAAAAAAAGCAGTTTGAGTGTGTCGCTCACTGTTCAGCCGCAAATATCTCTATTTTAAAAAGTGTGGTATACCCCAGTAAACAATAACTGTGGTTTTGCCATCCCACGGTAAAAAATCTCTATTATTCAGGTTTTGGTATATTTTCCGTAAAGAAAAACAGTAGTGTCTCCAGACTGTTGTGACACAAAAATATATCTGTTGAAAATAGTCTTGTGTAGGCCCGACATCCCAGTGTGGTTTCGCAGATCCACAGGTCAAATCGCTGTACTATCCAGTTTTGGGCCTTTGGTATCTTAAAAAAAAGCAGTTTGAGTGTGTCGCTCACTGTTCAGCCGCAAATATCTCTATTTAAAAAAGTGTGGAATACCCAAGTAAACAAAAACTGTGGTTTTGCCATCCCACGATAAAAAATCTCTATTATTCAGCTTTTGGTAGTTTTTTCCGTAAAGAAAAACAAAAGTGTCTCCTGACTTTTGTGACACAAAAATATATCTGCTGAAAATAGTCTTGTGTAGTCACGACATCCCAGTGTGGTTTTGCAGTTCCATGGGTCTCAAATCGCTGTACTATCCAGTTTTGGGCCTTTGGTAACTAAAAAAAAAGCAGCTTGAGTTTGTGGCTCACTGTTCAGCCGCAAATATATCTATTTAAAAAAGTGTGGTATACCCCAGTAAACAATAACTGTGGTTTTGCCATCCCACGGTAAAAAAACTCTATTATTCAGGTTTTGGTATATTTTCCGTAAAGAAAAACAGTAGTGTCTCCAGACTGTTGTGACACAAAAATATATCTGTTGAAAATAGTCTTGTGTAGGCCCGACATGCCAGTGTGGTTTCGCAGTTCCACGGGTCAAATCGCTGTACTATCCAGTTTTGGGCCTTTGGTATCTAAAAAAAAAGCAGCTTGAGTGTGTCGCTCACTGTTCAGCCGCAAATATCTCTATTTAAAAAAGTGTGGTATACCCCAGAAAACAATAACTGTGGTTTTGCCATCCCACGGTAAAAAATCTCTATTATTCAGGTTTTGGTATATTTTCTGTAAAGAAAAACAGTAGTGTCTCCTGACTGTTGTGACACAAAAATATATCTCTTGAAAATAATCTTGTGTAGGCCCGACATCCCAGTGTGGTTTCGCAGTTCAATGGGTCAAATCGCTGTACTATCCAGTTTTGGGCCTTTGGTATCTAAAAAAAAAGCAATTTGAGTGTGTCGCTCACTGTTCAGCCGCAAATATCTCTATTTAAAAAAGTGTGGTATACCCCAGTAAACAATAACTGTGGTTTTGCCATCCCACGGTAAAAAATCTCTATTATTCAGGTTTTGGTATATTTTCCGTAAAGAAAAACAGTAGTGTCTCCTGACTGTTGTGACACAAAAATATATCTGTTGAAAATAGTCTTGTGTAGGCCCGACATGCCAGTGTGGTTTCGCATTTCCACGGGTCAAATCGCTGTACTATCCAGTTTTGGGCCTTTGGTATCTTAAAAAAAAGCAGTTTGAGTGTGTCGCTTACTGTTCAGCCGCAAATATCTCTATTTAAAAAAGTGTGGTATACCCCAGTAAACAATAACTGTGGTTTTGCCATCCCACGGTAAAATATGTCTATTATTCAGGTTTTGGTATATTTTCTGTAAAGAAAAACAGTAGTGTCTCCTGACTGTTGTGACACAAAAATATATCTATTGAAAATAATCTTGTGTAGGCCCGACATCCCAGTGTGTTTTCGCTGTTCAGTGGGTCAAATCACTGTACTATCCAGTTTTGGGCCTTTGGTATCTAAAAAAAAAGCAATTTGAGTGTGTCGCTCACTGTTCAGCCGCAAATATCTCTATTTAAAAAAGTGTTGTATACCCCAGTAAACAATAACTGTGGTTTTGCCATCCCACGGTAAAAAATCTCTATTATTCAGGTTTTGGCATATTTTCCGTAAAGAAAAACAGTAGTGTCTCCTGACTGTTGTGACACAAAAATATATCTGTTGAAAATAGTCTTGTGTAGGCCCAACATCCCAGTGTGGTTTCGCAGTTCCACGGGTCAAATCGCTGTACTATCCAGTTTTGGGCCTTTGGTAGCTAAAAAAAAGCAGTTTGATTGTGTCGCTCACTGTTCAGTCGCAAATTTCTCTATTTAAAAAAGTGTGGTATACCCCAGTAAACAATAACTGTGGTTTTGCCATCCCACGGTAAAAAATCTCTATTATTCAGCTTTTGGTAGTTTTTTCCGTAAAGAAAAACAGTAGTGTCTCCTGACTGTTGTGACACAAAAATATATCTGTTGAAAATAGTCTTGTGTAGGCCCGACATCCCAGTGTGGTTTCGCAGTTCCATGGGTCAAATCGCTGTACTATCCAGTTTTGGGCCTTTGGTATCTAAAAAAAAAGCAGTTTGAGTGTGTCGCTCACTGTTCAGCCGCAAATATCTCTATTATAAAAAGTGTGGTATACCCCAGTAAACAATAACTGTGGTTTTGCCATCCCACGGTAAAAAATCTCTATTATTCAGGTTTTGGTATATTTTCCGTAAAGAAAAACAGTAGTGTCTCCAGACTGTTGTGACACAAAAATATATCTGTTGAAAATAGTCTTGTGTAGGCCCGACATCCCAGTGTGGTTTCGCAGATCCACAGGTCAAATCGCTGTACTATCCAGTTTTGGGCCTTTGGTATCTAAAATAAAAGCAGTTTGAGTGTGTCGCTCACTGTTCAGCCGCAAATATCTCTATTTAAAAAAGTGTGGTATACCCCAGTAAACAATAACTGTGGTTTTGCCATCCCACTGTAAAAAATCTCTATAATTCAGGTTTTGGCATATTTTCTGTAAAGAAAAACAGTAGTGTCTCCTGACTGTTGTGACACAAAAATATATCTGTTGAAAATAGTCTTGTGTAGGCCCGACATCCCAGTGTGGTTTTGCAGTTCCACGGGTCAAATCGCTGTACTATCCAGTTTTGGGCCTTTGGTATCTTAAAAAAAAGCAGTTTGAGTGTGTCGCTCACTGTTCAGCCGCAAATATCTCTATTTAAAAAAGTGTGGAATACCCAAGTAAACAAAAACTGTGGTTTTGCCATCCCACGATAAAAAATCTCTATTATTCAGCTTTTGGTAGTTTTTTCCGTAAAGAAAAACAAAAGTGTCTCCTGACTTTTGTGACACAAAAATATATCTGCTGAAAATAGTCTTGTGTAGTCACGACATCCCAGTGTAGTTTTGCAGTTCCATGGATCTCAAATCGCTGTACTATCCAGTTTTGGGCCTTTGGTAACTAAAAAAAAGCAGCTTGAGTTTGTGGCTCACTGTTCAGCCGCAAATATATCTATTTAAAAAAGTGTGGTATACCCCAGTAAACAATAACTGTGGTTTTGCCATCCCACGGTAAAAAAACTCTATTATTCAGGTTTTGGTATATTTTCCGTAAAGAAAAACAGTAGTGTCTCCAGACTGTTGTGACACAAAAATATATCTGTTGAAAATAGTCTTGTGCAGGCCCGACATCCCAGTGAGGTTTCGCAGTTCCACGGGTCAAA
Organism: Phyllobates terribilis; assembly: GCF_046119375.1. Lineage (NCBI taxonomy): Eukaryota > Metazoa > Chordata > Amphibia > Anura > Dendrobatidae > Phyllobates > Phyllobates terribilis. The sequence goes on along the minus strand of NW_027362763.1, from coordinate 590,450,494 downwards.
TCGCTGTACTATCCAGTTTTGGACCTTTGGTATCTTAAAAAAAAAGCAGTTTGAGTGTGTCGCTCACTGTTCAGCCGCAAATTTCTCTATTTAAAAAAGTGTGGTATACCCCAGTAAACAATAACTGTGGTTTTGCCATCCCACGGTAAAAAATCTCTATTATTCAGGTTTTGGTATATTTTCTGTAAAGAAAAACAGTAGTGTCTCCTGACTGTTGTGACACAAAAATATATCTGTTGAAAATAGTCTTGTGTAGGCCCGACATCCCAGTGTGGTTTCGCAGTTCAATGGGTCAAATCGCTGTACTATCCAGTTTTGGGCCGTTGGTATCTAAAAAAAAGCAGTTTGAGTGTGTCGCTAACTGTTCAGCCGCAAATATCTCTATTTAAAAAAGTGTGGTATACCCCAGTAAACAATAACTGTGGTTTTGCCATCCCACGGTAAAAGATCTCTATTATTCAGGTTTTGGTATATTTTCCGTAAAGAAAAACAGTAGTGTCTACTAACTGTTGTGACACAAAAATATATCTGTTGAAAATAGTCTTGTGTAGGCCCGACATCCCAGTGTGGTTTCACAGTTCCACGGGTCAAATCGCTGTACTATCCAGTTTTGGGCCTTTGGTATCTAAAAAAAAAGCAGTTTGAGTGTGTCGCTCACTGTTCAGCCGCAAATATCTCTATTTAAAAAAGTGTGGTATACCCCAGTAAACAATAACTGTGGTTTTGCCATCCCACGGTAAAAAAACTCTATTATTCAGGTTTTGGTATATTTTCCGTAAAGAAAAACAGTAGTGTCTCCAGACTGTTGTGACACAAAAATATATCTGTTGAAAATAGTCTTGTGCAGGCCCGACATCCCAGTGTGGTTTCGCAGTTCCACGGGCCAAATCGCTGTACTATCCAGTTTTGGACCTTTGGTATCTAAAAAAAAAGCAGTTTGAGTGTGTCGCTCACTGTTCAGCCGCAAATTTCTCTATTTAAAAAAGTGTGGTATACCCCAGTAAACAATAACTGTGGTTTTGCCATCCCACGGTAAAAAATCTCTATTATTCAGGTTTTGGTATATTTTCTGTAAAGAAAAACAGTAGTGTCTCCTGACTGTTGTGACACAAAAATATATCTGTTGAAAATAGTCTTGTGTAGGCCCGACATCCCAGTGTGGTTTCGCAGTTCAATGGGTCAAATCGCTGTACTATCCAGTTTTGGGCCTTTGGTATCTAAAAAAAAGCAGTTTGAGTGTGTCGCTAACTGTTCAGCCGCAAATATCTCTATTTAAAAAAGTGTGGTATACCCCAGTAAACAATAACTGTGGTTTTGCCATCCCACGGTAAAAAATCTCTATTATTCAGGTTTTGGTATATTTTCCGTAAAGAAAAACAGTAGTGTCTACTAACTGTTGTGACACAAAAATATATCTGTTCAAAATAGTCTTGTGTAGGCCCGACATCCCAGTGTGGTTTCACAGTTCCACGGGTCAAATCGCTGTACTATCCAGTTTTGGGCCTTTGGTATCTAAAAAAAAAGCAGTTTGAGTGTGTCGCTCACTGTTCAGCCGCAAATATCTCTATTTAAAAAAGTGTGGTATACCCCAGTAAACAATAACTGTGGTTTTGCCATCCCACGGTAAAAAAACTCTATTATTCAGGTTTTGGTATATTTTCCGTAAAGAAAAACAGTAGTGTCTCCAGACTGTTGTGACACAAAAATATATCTGTTGAAAATAGTCTTGTGCAGGCCCGACATCCCAGTGTGGTTTCGCAGTTCCACGGGCCAAATCGCTGTACTATCCAGTTTTGGACCTTTGGTATCTAAAAAAAAAGCAGTTTGAGTGTGTCGCTCACTGTTCAGCCGCAAATTTCTCTATTTAAAAAAGTGTGGTATACCCCAGTAAACAATAACTGTGGTTTTGCCATCCCACGGTAAAAAATCTCTATTATTCAGGTTTTGGTATATTTTCTGTAAAGAAAAACAGTAGTGTCTCCTGACTGTTGTGACACAAAAATATATCTGTTGAAAATAGTCTTGTGTAGGCCCGACATCCCAGTGTGGTTTCGCAGTTCAATGGGTCAAATCGCTGTACTATCCAGTTTTGGGCCTTTGGTATCTAAAAAAAAGCAGTTTGAGTGTGTCGCTAACTGTTCAGCCGCAAATATCTCTATTTAAAAAAGTGTGGTATACCCCAGTAAACAATAACTGTGGTTTTGCCATCCCACGGTAAAAAATCTCTATTATTCAGGTTTTGGTATATTTTCCGTAAAGAAAAACAGTAGTGTCTACTAACTGTTGTGACACAAAAATATATCTGTTCAAAATAGTCTTGTGTAGGCCCGACATCCCAGTGTGGTTTCGCAGTTCCACGGGTCAAATCGCTGTACTATCCAGTTTTGGGCCTTTGGTATCTAAAAAAAAAGCAGTTTGAGTGTGTCGCTCACTGTTCAGCCACAAATATCTCTATTTAAAAAAGTGTGGTATACCCCAGTAAACAATAACTGTGGTTTTGCCATCCCACGGTAAAAAATCTCTATTATTCAGCTTTTGGTAGTTTTTTCCGTAAAGAAAAACAGTAGTGTCTCCTGACTGTTGTGACACAAAAATATATCTGTTGAAAATAGTCTTGTGTAGGCCCGACATCCCAGTGTGGTTTCGCAGTTCCACGTGTCAAATCGCTGTACTATCCAGTTTTGGGCCTTTGGTATCTAAAAAAAAAGCAGTTTGAGTGTGTCGCTCATTTGTTCAGCCGCAAATATCTCTATTTAAAAAATTGTGGTATACCCCAGTAAACAATAACTGTGATTTTGCCATCCCATGGTAAAAAATCTCTATTATTCAGGTTTTGGTATATTTTCCGTAAAGAAAAACAGTAGTGTCTCCTGACTGTTGTGACGCAAAAATATATCTGTTGAAAATAGTCTTGTGTAGGCCCAACATCCCAGTGTGGTTTCGCAGTTCCACGGGTCAAATCGCTGTACTATCCAGTTTTGGGCCTTTGGTAGCTAAAAAAAAAGCAGTTTGATTGTGTCGCTCACTGTTCAGCCGCAAATTTCTCTATTTAAAAAAGTGTGGTATACCCCAGTAAACAATAACTGTGGTTTTGCCATCCCACGGTAAAAAATCTCTATTATTCAGCTTTTGGTAGTTTTTTCCGTAAAGAAAAACAGTAGTGTCTCCTGACTGTTGTGACACAAAGATATATCTGTTGAAAATAGTCTTGTGTAGGTCCGACATCCCAGTGTGGTTTCGCAGTTCCACGTGTCAAATCACTGTATTATCCAGTTTTAGGCCTTTAGTATCTAAAAAAAAAGCAGTTTGAGTGTGTCGCTCTCTGTTCAGCTGCAAATATCTCTATTTAAAAAAGTGTGGTGTACCCCAGTAAACAATAACTGTGGTTTTGCCATCCCAATGTAAAAAATCAGTAGTATTCAGCTTTTGGTAGTTTTTTCCGTAAAGAAAAACAGTGGCGTCTCCTGACTGTTGTGACACAAAAATATATCTGTTGAAAATAGTCTTGTGTAGGCCCAACATCCCAGTGTGGTTTCGCAGTTCCATGGGTCAAATCACTGAACTGTCCAGTTTTGGGCCTTTGGTATCTAAAAAAAAGCAGTTTGAGTGTGTCGCTCACTGTTCAGCCGCAAATATCTCTATTTAAAAAAGTGTGGTATACCCCAGTAAACAATAACTGTGGTTTTGCCATCCCACGGTAAAAAATCTCTATTATTCAGGTTTTGGTATATTTTCCGTAAAGAAAAACAGTAGTGTCTCCTGACTGTTGTGACACAAAAATATATCTGTTGAAAATAGTCTTGTGTACGCCCGACATCCCAGTGTGGTTTCGCAGTTCCACGGGTCAAATCGCTGTACTATCCAGTTTTGGGCCTTTGGTATCTAAAAAAAAAGCAGTTTGAGTGTGTCGCTCACTGCTCAGCCGCAATTATCTCTATTTAAAAAAGTGTGGTATACCCCAGTAAACAATAACTGTGGTTTTGCCATCCCACAGTAAAAAATCTCTATTATTCAGCTTTGGTAGTTTTTTCCGTAAATAAAAACAGTAGTGTCTCCTGACTGTTGTGACACAAAAATATATCTGTTGAAAATAGTCTTGTGTAGGCCCGACATCCCAGTGTGGTTTCGCAGTTCCATGGGTCAAATCGCTGTACTATCCAGTTTTGGACCTTTGGTATCTAAAAAAAAAGCAGTTTGAGTGTGTCGCTCACTGTTCAGCCGCAAATATCTCTATTTTAAAAAGTGTGGTACACCCCAGTAAACAATAACTATGGTTTTGCCATCCCACGGTAAAAAATCTCTATTATTCAGGTTTTGGTATATTTTGTGTAAAGAAAAACAGTAGTGTCTCCTGACTGTTGTGACACAAAAATATATCTGTTGAAAATAGTCTTGTGTAGGTCCGACATCCCAGTGTGGTTTCGCAGTTCCACGTGTCAAATCGCTGTACTATCCAGTTTTGGCCTTTGGTATCTAAAAAAAAAGCAGTTTGAGTGTGTCGCTCACTGCTCAGCCGCAAATATATCTATTTAAAAAAGTGTGGCATACCCCAGTAAACAATAACTGTGGTTTTGCCATCCCACGGTAAAAAATCTCTATTATTCAGGTTTTGGTATATTTTCCGTAAAAAAAAACAGTAGTGTCTCCTGACTGTTGTGACACAAAAATATATCTGTTGAAAATAGTCTTGTGTAGGCCCGACATCCCAGTGTGGTTTCGCAGTCCAATGGGTCAAATCGCTGTACTATCCAGTTTTGGACCTTTGGTATCTAAAAAAAAGCAGTTTGATTGTGTCGCTCACTGTTCAGCTGCAAATTTCTCTATTTAAAAAAGTGTGGTATACCCCAGTAAACAATAACTGTGGTTTTGCCATCCCACGGTAAAAAATCTCTATTATTCAGCTTTTGGTAGTTTTTTCCGTAAAGAAAAACAGTAGTGTTTCCTGACTGTTGTGACACAAAAATATATCTGTTGAAAATAGTCTTGTGTAGGCCCGACATCCCAGTGTGGTTTCGCAGTTCCATGGGTCAAATCGCTGTACTATCCAGTTTTGGGCCTTTGGTATCTAAAAAAAAAGCAGTTTGAGTGTGTCGCTCACTGTTCAGCCGCAAATATCTCTATTTAAAAAAGTGTGGCATACCCCAGTAAACAATAACTGTGGTTTTGCCATCCCACGGTAAAAAAACTCTATTATTCAGGTTTTGGTATATTTTCCGTAAAGAAAAACAGTAGTGTCTCCAGACTGTTGTGACACAAAAATATATCTGTTGAAAATAGTCTTGTGCAGGCCCGACATCCCAGTGAGGTTTCGCAGTTCCACGGGTCAAATCGCTGTACTATCCAGTTTTGGACCTTTGGTATCTTAAAAAAAAAGCAGTTTGAGTGTGTCGCTCACTGTTCAGCCGCAAATTTCTCTATTTAAAAAAGTGTGGTATACCCCAGTAAACAATAACTGTGGTTTTGCCATCCCACGGTAAAAAATCTCTATTATTCAGGTTTTGGTATATTTTCTGTAAAGAAAAACAGTAGTGTCTCCTGACTGTTGTGACACAAAAATATATCTGTTGAAAATAGTCTTGTGTAGGCCCGACATCCCAGTGTGGTTTCGCAGTTCAATGGGTCAAATCGCTGTACTATCCAGTTTTGGGCCGTTGGTATCTAAAAAAAAGCAGTTTGAGTGTGTCGCTAACTGTTCAGCCGCAAATATCTCTATTTAAAAAAGTGTGGTATACCCCAGTAAACAATAACTGTGGTTTTGCCATCCCACGGTAAAAGATCTCTATTATTCAGGTTTTGGTATATTTTCCGTAAAGAAAAACAGTAGTGTCTACTAACTGTTGTGACACAAAAATATATCTGTTGAAAATAGTCTTGTGTAGGCCCGACATCCCAGTGTGGTTTCACAGTTCCACGGGTCAAATCGCTGTACTATCCAGTTTTGGGCCTTTGGTATCTAAAAAAAAAGCAGTTTGAGTGTGTCGCTCACTGTTCAGCCGCAAATATCTCTATTTAAAAAAGTGTGGTATACCCCAGTAAACAATAACTGTGGTTTTGCCATCCCACGGTAAAAAAACTCTATTATTCAGGTTTTGGTATATTTTCCGTAAAGAAAAACAGTAGTGTCTCCAGACTGTTGTGACACAAAAATATATCTGTTGAAAATAGTCTTGTGCAGGCCCGACATCCCAGTGTGGTTTCGCAGTTCCACGGGCCAAATCGCTGTACTATCCAGTTTTGGACCTTTGGTATCTAAAAAAAAAGCAGTTTGAGTGTGTCGCTCACTGTTCAGCCGCAAATTTCTCTATTTAAAAAAGTGTGGTATACCCCAGTAAACAATAACTGTGGTTTTGCCATCCCACGGTAAAAAATCTCTATTATTCAGGTTTTGGTATATTTTCTGTAAAGAAAAACAGTAGTGTCTCCTGACTGTTGTGACACAAAAATATATCTGTTGAAAATAGTCTTGTGTAGGCCCGACATCCCAGTGTGGTTTCGCAGTTCAATGGGTCAAATCGCTGTACTATCCAGTTTTGGGCCTTTGGTATCTAAAAAAAAGCAGTTTGAGTGTGTCGCTAACTGTTCAGCCGCAAATATCTCTATTTAAAAAAGTGTGGTATACCCCAGTAAACAATAACTGTGGTTTTGCCATCCCACGGTAAAAAATCTCTATTATTCAGGTTTTGGTATATTTTCCGTAAAGAAAAACAGTAGTGTCTACTAACTGTTGTGACACAAAAATATATCTGTTCAAAATAGTCTTGTGTAGGCCCGACATCCCAGTGTGGTTTCACAGTTCCACGGGTCAAATCGCTGTACTATCCAGTTTTGGGCCTTTGGTATCTAAAAAAAAAGCAGTTTGAGTGTGTCGCTCACTGTTCAGCCGCAAATATCTCTATTTAAAAAAGTGTGGTATACCCCAGTAAACAATAACTGTGGTTTTGCCATCCCACGGTAAAAAAACTCTATTATTCAGGTTTTGGTATATTTTCCGTAAAGAAAAACAGTAGTGTCTCCAGACTGTTGTGACACAAAAATATATCTGTTGAAAATAGTCTTGTGCAGGCCCGACATCCCAGTGTGGTTTCGCAGTTCCACGGGCCAAATCGCTGTACTATCCAGTTTTGGACCTTTGGTATCTAAAAAAAAAGCAGTTTGAGTGTGTCGCTCACTGTTCAGCCGCAAATTTCTCTATTTAAAAAAGTGTGGTATACCCCAGTAAACAATAACTGTGGTTTTGCCATCCCACGGTAAAAAATCTCTATTATTCAGGTTTTGGTATATTTTCTGTAAAGAAAAACAGTAGTGTCTCCTGACTGTTGTGACACAAAAATATATCTGTTGAAAATAGTCTTGTGTAGGCCCGACATCCCAGTGTGGTTTCGCAGTTCAATGGGTCAAATCGCTGTACTATCCAGTTTTGGGCCTTTGGTATCTAAAAAAAAGCAGTTTGAGTGTGTCGCTAACTGTTCAGCCGCAAATATCTCTATTTAAAAAAGTGTGGTATACCCCAGTAAACAATAACTGTGGTTTTGCCATCCCACGGTAAAAAATCTCTATTATTCAGGTTTTGGTATATTTTCCGTAAAGAAAAACAGTAGTGTCTACTAACTGTTGTGACACAAAAATATATCTGTTCAAAATAGTCTTGTGTAGGCCCGACATCCCAGTGTGGTTTCGCAGTTCCACGGGTCAAATCGCTGTACTATCCAGTTTTGGGCCTTTGGTATCTAAAAAAAAAGCAGTTTGAGTGTGTCGCTCACTGTTCAGCCACAAATATCTCTATTTAAAAAAGTGTGGTATACCCCAGTAAACAATAACTGTGGTTTTGCCATCCCACGGTAAAAAATCTCTATTATTCAGCTTTTGGTAGTTTTTTCCGTAAAGAAAAACAGTAGTGTCTCCTGACTGTTGTGACACAAAAATATATCTGTTGAAAATAGTCTTGTGTAGGCCCGACATCCCAGTGTGGTTTCGCAGTTCCACGTGTCAAATCGCTGTACTATCCAGTTTTGGGCCTTTGGTATCTAAAAAAAAAGCAGTTTGAGTGTGTCGCTCATTTGTTCAGCCGCAAATATCTCTATTTAAAAAATTGTGGTATACCCCAGTAAACAATAACTGTGATTTTGCCATCCCATGGTAAAAAATCTCTATTATTCAGGTTTTGGTATATTTTCCGTAAAGAAAAACAGTAGTGTCTCCTGACTGTTGTGACGCAAAAATATATCTGTTGAAAATAGTCTTGTGTAGGCCCAACATCCCAGTGTGGTTTCGCAGTTCCACGGGTCAAATCGCTGTACTATCCAGTTTTGGGCCTTTGGTAGCTAAAAAAAAAGCAGTTTGATTGTGTCGCTCACTGTTCAGCCGCAAATTTCTCTATTTAAAAAAGTGTGGTATACCCCAGTAAACAATAACTGTGGTTTTGCCATCCCACGGTAAAAAATCTCTATTATTCAGCTTTTGGTAGTTTTTTCCGTAAAGAAAAACAGTAGTGTCTCCTGACTGTTGTGACACAAAGATATATCTGTTGAAAATAGTCTTGTGTAGGTCCGACATCCCAGTGTGGTTTCGCAGTTCCACGTGTCAAATCACTGTATTATCCAGTTTTAGGCCTTTAGTATCTAAAAAAAAAGCAGTTTGAGTGTGTCGCTCTCTGTTCAGCTGCAAATATCTCTATTTAAAAAAGTGTGGTGTACCCCAGTAAACAATAACTGTGGTTTTGCCATCCCAATGTAAAAAATCAGTAGTATTCAGCTTTTGGTAGTTTTTTCCGTAAAGAAAAACAGTGGCGTCTCCTGACTGTTGTGACACAAAAATATATCTGTTGAAAATAGTCTTGTGTAGGCCCAACATCCCAGTGTGGTTTCGCAGTTCCATGGGTCAAATCACTGAACTGTCCAGTTTTGGGCCTTTGGTATCTAAAAAAAAGCAGTTTGAGTGTGTCGCTCACTGTTCAGCCGCAAATATCTCTATTTAAAAAAGTGTGGTATACCCCAGTAAACAATAACTGTGGTTTTGCCATCCCACGGTAATAAATCTCTATTATTCAGGTTTTGGTATATTTTCCGTAAAGAAAAACAGTAGTGTCTCCTGACTGTTGTGACACAAAAATATATCTGTTGAAAATAGTCTTGTGTACGCCCGACATCCCAGTGTGGTTTCGCAGTTCCACGGGTCAAATCGCTGTACTATCCAGTTTTGGGCCTTTGGTATCTAAAAAAAAAGCAGTTTGAGTGTGTCGCTCACTGCTCAGCCGCAATTATCTCTATTTAAAAAAGTGTGGTATACCCCAGTAAACAATAACTGTGGTTTTGCCATCCCACAGTAAAAAATCTCTATTATTCAGCTTTGGTAGTTTTTTCCGTAAATAAAAACAGTAGTGTCTCCTGACTGTTGTGACACAAAAATATATCTGTTGAAAATAGTCTTGTGTAGGCCCGACATCCCAGTGTGGTTTCGCAGTTCCATGGGTCAAATCGCTGTACTATCCAGTTTTGGACCTTTGGTATCTAAAAAAAAAGCAGTTTGAGTGTGTCGCTCACTGTTCAGCCGCAAATATCTCTATTTTAAAAAGTGTGGTACACCCCAGTAAACAATAACTATGGTTTTGCCATCCCACGGTAAAAAATCTCTATTATTCAGGTTTTGGTATATTTTGTGTAAAGAAAAACAGTAGTGTCTCCTGACTGTTGTGACACAAAAATATATCTGTTGAAAATAGTCTTGTGTAGGTCCGACATCCCAGTGTGGTTTCGCAGTTCCACGTGTCAAATCGCTGTACTATCCAGTTTTGGCCTTTGGTATCTAAAAAAAAAGCAGTTTGAGTGTGTCGCTCACTGCTCAGCCGCAAATATATCTATTTAAAAAAGTGTGGCATACCCCAGTAAACAATAACTGTGGTTTTGCCATCCCACGGTAAAAAATCTCTATTATTCAGGTTTTGGTATATTTTCCGTAAAAAAAAACAGTAGTGTCTCCTGACTGTTGTGACACAAAAATATATCTGTTGAAAATAGTCTTGTGTAGGCCCGACATCCCAGTGTGGTTTCGCAGTTCCACAGGTCAAATCGCTGTACTATCCAGTTTTGGGCCTTTGGTATCTAAAAAAAAGCAGTTTGAGTGTGTCGCTCACTGTTCAGCCGCAAATATCTCGATTTAAAAAAGTGTGGTATACCCCAGTAAACAATAACTGTGGTTTTGCCATCTCACGGTAAAAAATCTCTATTTATCAGGTTTTGGTATATTTTCTGTAAAGAAAAACAGTAGTGTCTCCTGACTGTTTTGACACAAAAATATATCTGTTGAAAATAGTCTTGTGTAGGCCCGACATCCCAGTGTGGTTTCGCAGTCCAATGGGTCAAATCGCTGTACTATCCAGTTTTGGACCTTTGGTATCTAAAAAAAAGCAGTTTGATTGTGTCGCTCACTGTTCAGCTGCAAATTTCTCTATTTAAAAAAGTGTGGTATACCCCAGTAAACAATAACTGTGGTTTTGCCATCCCACGGTAAAAAATCTCTATTATTCAGCTTTTGGTAGTTTTTTCCGTAAAGAAAAACAGTAGTGTTTCCTGACTGTTGTGACACAAAAATATATCTGTTGAAAATAGTCTTGTGTAGGCCCGACATCCCAGTGTGGTTTCGCAGTTCCATGGGTCAAATCGCTGTACTATCCAGTTTTGGGCCTTTGGTATCTAAAAAAAAAGCAGTTTGAGTGTGTCGCTCACTGTTCAGCCGCAAATATCTCTATTTAAAAAAGTGTGGCATACCCCAGTAAACAATAACTGTGGTTTTGCCATCCCACGGTAAAAAATCTCTATTATTCAGGTTTTGGTATATTTTCCGTAAAGAAAAACAGTAGTGTCTCCTGAATGTTGTGACACAAAAATATATCTGTTGAAAATAGTCTTGTGTAGGCCCGACATCCCAGTGTGGTTTTGCAGTTCCACAGGTCAAATCACTGTACTATCCAGTTTTGGGCCTTTGGTATCTAAAAAAAAGCAGTTTGAGTGTGTCGCTCACTGTTCAGCCACAAATATCTCTATTTAAAAAAGTGTGGTATACCCCAGTAAACAATAACTGTAGTTTTGCCATCCCACTGTAAAAAATCTCTATTATTCAGTTTTTGGTATTTTTTTCCGTAAAGAAAATCAGTAGTGTCTCCTGACTGTTGTGACACAAAAATATATCTGTTGAAAATAATCTTGTGTAGGCCCGACATCCCAGTGTGGTTTTGCAGTTCCACGGGTCAAATCGCTGTACTATCCAGTTTTGGGCCTTTGGTATCTAAAAAAAAAGCAGTTTGAGTGTGTTGCTTACTGTTCAGTCGCAAATGTCTCTATTTTAAAAAGTGTGGTATACCCCAGTAAACAATAACTGTGGTTTTGCCATCCCACGGTAAAAAATCTCTATTATTCAGCTTTTGGTAGTTTTTTCCGTAAAGAAAAACAGTAGTGTCTCCTGACTGTTGTGACACAAAAATATATCTGTTGAAAATAGTCTTGTGTAGTCCCGACATCCCAGTGTGGTTTCGCAGTTCAATGGGTCAAATCGCTGTACTATCCAGTTTTGGGCCTTTGGTATCCAAAAAAAAAGCAGTTTGAGTGTGTCGCTCACTGTTCAGCCGCAAATATCTCTATTTTAAAAAGTGTGGTATACCCCAGTAAACAATAACTGTGGTTTTGCCATCCCACGGTAAAAAATCTCTATTATTCAGCTTTTGGTATTTTTTTCCGTAAAGAAAAACAGTAGTGTCTCCTGACTGTTGTGACACAAAGATATATCTGTTGAAAATAGTCTTGTGTAGGTCCGACATCCCAGTGTGGTTTCGCAGTTCCACGTGTCAAATCACTGTATTATCCAGTTTTGGGCCTTTGGTATCTAAAAAAAAAGCAGTTTGAGTATGTTGCTCACTGTTCAGCTGCAAATATCTCTATTTAAAAAAGTGTGGTATACCCCAGTAAACAATAACTGTGGTTTTGCCATCCCACTGTAAAAAATCAGTATTATTCAGCTTTTGGTATTTTTTTCTGTAAAGAAAAACAGTAGTGTCTCCTGACTGTTGTGACACAAAAATATATCTGTTGAAAATAGTCTTGTGTAGGCCCGACATCCCAGTGTGGTTTCGCAGTTCCACGTGTCAAATCGCTGTACTATCCAGTTTTGGGCCTTTGGTATCTAAAAAAAAACAGTTTGAGTGTGTCGCTCACTGTTCAGCCGCAAATATCTCTATTTTAAAAAGTGTGGTATACCCCAGTAAACAATAACTGTGGTTTTGCCATCCCACGGTAAAAAATCTCTATTATTCAGCTTTTGGTAGTTTTTTCCGTAAAGAAAAACAGTAGTGTCTCCTGACTGTTGTGACACAAAAATATATCTGTTGAAAATAGTCTTGTATAGGTCCGACATCCCAGTGTGGTTTCGCAGTTCCACGTGTCAAATCGCTGTACTATCCAGTTTTGGGCCTTTGGTATCTAAAAAAAAAGCAGTTTGAGTGTGTCGCTCACTGTTCAGCCGCAAATATCTCTATTTAAAAAAGTGTGGCATACCCCAGTAAACAATAACTGTGGTTTTGCCATACCACGGTAAAAAATCTCTATTATTCAGGTTTTGGTATATTTTCCGTAAAAAAAAACAGTAGTGTCTCCTGACTGTTGTGACACAAAAATATATCTGTTGAAAATAGTCTTGTGTAGGCCCGACATCCCAGTTTGGTTCCGCAGTTCCACAGGTCAAATCGCTGTACTATCCAGTTTTGGGCCTTTGGTATCTAAAAAAAAGCAGTTTGAGTGTGTCGCTCACTGTTCAGCCGCAAATATCTCGATTTAAAAAAGTGTGGTATACCCCAGTAAACAATAACTGTGGTTTTGCCATCTCACGGTAAAAAATCTCTATTTATCAGGTTTTGGTATATTTTCTGTAAAGAAAAACAGTAGTGTCTCCTGACTGTTGTGACACAAAAATATATCTGTTGAAAATAGTCTTGTGAAGGCCCGACATCCCAGTGTGGTTTTGCAGTTCCACAGGTCAAATCGCTGTACTATCCAGTTTTTTGCCTTTGGTATCTAAAAAAAAGCAGTTTGAGTGTGTCGCTCACTGTTCAGCCACAAATATCTCTATTTAAAAAAGTGTGGTATACCCCAGTAAACAATAACTGTAGTTTTGCCATCCCACTGTAAAAAATCTCTATTATTCAGTTTTTGGTATTTTTTTCCGTAAAGAAAATCAGTAGTGTCTCCTGACTGTTGTGACACAAAAATATATCTGTTGAAAATAGTCTTGTGTAGGCCCGACATCCCAGTGTGGTTTTGCAGTTCCACGGGTCAAATCGCTGTACTATCCAGTTTTGGGCCTTTGGTATCTAAAAAAAAAGCAGTTTGAGTGTGTTGCTCACTGTTCAGTCGCAAATATCTCTATTTTAAAAAGTGTGATATACCCCAGTAAACAATAACTGTGGTTTTGCCATCCCACGGTAAAAAATCTCTATTATTCAGCTTTTGGTAGTTTTTTCCGTAAAGAAAAACAGTAGTGTCTCCTGACTGTTGTGACACAAAAATATATCTGTTGAAAATAGTCTTGTGTAGTCCCGACATCCCAGTGTGGTTTCGCAGTTCAATGGGTCAAATCGCTGTACTATCCAGTTTTGGGCCTTTGGTATCCAAAAAAAAAGCAGTTTGAGTGTGTCGCTCACTGTTCAGCCGCAAATATCTCTATTTAAATAAGTGTGGTATACCCCAGTAAACAATAACTGTGGTTTTGCCATCCCACGGTAAAAAAGCTCTATTATTCAGGTTTTGGTATATTTTCCGTAAAGAAAAACATTAGTGTCTCCTGACTTTTGTGACACAAAAATATATCTGTTGAAAATAGTTTTGTGTAGGCCCAACATCCCAGTGTGGTTTCGCAGTTCCACGGGTCAAATCGCTGTACTATCCAGTTTTGGGCCTTTGGTATCTAAAAAAAAAGCAGTTTGAGTGTGTCGCTCACTGTTCAGCCGCAATTATCTCTATTTTAAAAAGTGTGGTATACCCCAGTAAACAATAACTGTGGTTTTGCCATCCCACGGTAAAAAATCTCTATTATTCAGCTTTTGGTATTTTTTTCCGTAAAGAAAAACAGTAGTGTCTCCTGACTGTTGTGACACAAAGATATATCTGTTGAAAATAGTCTTGTGTAGGTCCGACATCCCAGTGTGGTTTCGCAGTTCCACGTGTCAAATCACTGTATTATCCAGTTTTGGGCCTTTGGTATCTAAAAAAAAAGCAGTTTGAGTGTGTTGCTCACTGTTCAGCTGCAAATATCTCTATTTAAAAAAGTGTGGTATACCCCAGTAAACAATAACTGTGGTTTTGCCATCCCACTGTAAAAAATCAGTATTATTCAGCTTTTGGTAGTTTTTTCCGTAAAGAAAAACAGTAGTGTCTCCTGACTGTTGTGACACAAAAATATATCTGTTGAAAATAGTCTTGTGTAGGCCCGACATCCCAGTGTGGTTTCGCAGTTCCACGTGTCAAATTGCTGTACTATCCAGTTTTGGGCCTTTGGTATCTAAAAAAAAGCAGTTTGAGTGTGTCGCTCACTGTTCAGCCGCAAATATCTCTATTTAAAAAAGTGTGGTATACCCCAGTAAACAATAACTGTGGTTTTGCCATCCCACGGTAAAAAATCTCTATTATTCAGCTTTTGGTAGTTTTTTCCGTAAAGAAAAACAGTAGTGTCTCCTGACTGTTGTGACACAAAAATATATCTGTTGAAAATAGTCTTGTGTAGGTCCGACATCCCAGTGTGGTTTCGCAGTTCAATGGGTCAAATCGCTGTACTATCCAGTTTTGGGCCTTTGGTATCTAAAAAAAAAGCAGTTTGAGTGTGTCGCTCACTGTTCAGCCGCAAATATCTCTATTTAAAAAAGTGTGGTATACCCAGTAAACAATAACTGTGGTTTAGCCATCCCATGGTAAAAAATCTCTATTATTCAGGTTTTGGTATATTTTCCGTAAAGAAAAACAGTAGTGTCTCCTGACTGTTGTGACAGAAAAATATATCTGTTGAAAATAGTCTTGTGTAGGCCCGACATCCCAGTGTGGTTTCGCAGTTCCATGGTTCAAATCACTGTACTATCAAGTTTTGGGCCTTTGGTAACTAAAAAAAAAGCAGTTTGAGTGTGTCGCTCACTGTTGAGCCGCAAATATCTCTATTTTAAAAAGTGTAGTATAACCCAGTAAACAATAACTGTGGTTTTGCCATCCCATGGTAAAAAATCTCTATTATTCAGGTTTTGGTATATTTTCCGTAAAGAAAAACAGTAGTGTCTCCTGACTGTTGTGACACAAAAATATATCTGTTGAAAATAGTCTTGTGTAGGCCCGACATCCCAGTGTGGTTTCGCAGTTCCATGGGTCAAATTGCTGTACTATCCAGTTTTGGGCCTTTGGTATCTAAAAAAAAAGCAGTTTGAGTGTGTCGCTCACTGTTCAGCCGCACATATCTCTATTTTAAAAAGTGTGGTACACCCCAGTAAACAATAACTGTGGTTTTGCCATCCCATGGTAAAAATCTCTATTATTCATCTTTTTGTATTTTTTTCCAGAAAGAAAAACAGTAGTGTCTCCTGACTGTTGTGACACAAAAATATATCTGTTGAAAATAGTCTTCTGTAGGCCCGACATCCCAGTGTGGTTTCGCAGGTCCACGGGTCAAATCGCTGTACTATCCAGTTTTGGGCCTTTGGTATCTTAAAAAAAAGCAGTTTGAGTGTGTCGCTCACTGTTCAGCTGCAAATATCTCTATTTAAATAAGTGTGGTATACCCAAGTAAACAATAACTGTAGTTTTGCCATCCCACGGTAAAAAATCTCTATTATTCAGCTTTTGGTAGTTTTTTCCGTAAAGAAAAACAAAAGTGTCTCTTGACTGTTGTGACACAAAAATATATCTGCTGAAAATAGTCTTGTGTAGGCCGGACATCCCAGTGTGGTTTCGCAATTCCATGGGTCTCAAATCGCTGTACTATTCAGTTTTGGACCTTTGGTATCTAAAAAAAAAGCAGTTTGAGTGTGTCGCTCACTGTTCAGCCGCAAATATCTCTATTTAAAAAAGTGTGGTATACCCCAGTAAACAATAACTGTGGTTTTGCCATCCCACGGTAAAAAATCTCTATTATTCAGCTTTTGGTAGGTTTTTCCGTAAAGAAAATCAGTACTGTCTCCTGACTGTTGTGACACAAAAATATATCTGTTGAAAATAGTCTTGTGTAGGCCCGACATCCCAGTGTGGTTTCGCAGTTCCACGTGTCAAAACGCTGTACTATCCAGTTTTGGGCCTTTGGTATCTAAAAAAAAGCAGTTTGAGTGTGTCGCTCACTGTTCAGCCGCAAATATCTCTATTTAAAAAAGTGTGGTATACCCCAGTAAACAATAACTGTGGTTTTGCCATCCCACGGTAAAAAATCTCTATAATTCAGCTTTTGGTAGTTTTTTCCGTAAAGAAAAACAGTAGTGTCTCCTGACTGTTGTGACACAAAAATATATCTGTTGAAAATAGTCTTGTGTAGGTCCGACATCCCAGTGTGGTTTCGCAGTTCAGTGGGTCAAATCGCTGTACTATCCAGTTTTGGGCCTTTGGTATCTAAAAAAAAAGCAGTTTGAGTGTGTCGCTCACTGTTCAGCCACAAATATCTCTATTTAAAAAAGTGTGGTATACCCCAGTAAACAATAACTGTGGTTTTGCCATCCCACGGTAAAAAATCTCTATTTTTCAGGTTTTGGTATATTTTGTGTAAAGGAAAACAGTAGTGTCTCCTGACTGTTGTGACACAAAGATATATCTGTTGAAAATAGTCTTGTGTAGGCCCGACATCCCAGTGTGGTTTCGCAGTTCCACGGGTCAAATCGCTGTACTATCCAGTTTTGGGCCTTTGGTATCTAAAAAAAAAGCAGTTTGAGTGTGTCGCTCACTGTTCATCCGCAAATATCTCTATTTAAAAAAGTGTGGTATACCCCAGTAATCAATAACTGTGGTTTTGCCATCCCACGGTAAAAAATCTCTATTATTCAGCTTTTGGTAGGTTTTTCCGTAAAGAAAATCAGTAGTGTCTCCTGACTGTTGTGACACAAAAATATATCTGTTGAAAATAGTCTTGTGTAGGCCCGACATCCCAGTGTGGTTTCGCAGTTCCACGTGTCAAATCGCTGTACTATCCAGTTTTGGGCCTTTGGTATCTAAAAAAAAGCAGTTTGAGTGTGTCGCTCACTGTTAAGCCGCAAATATCTCTATTTAAAAAAGTGTGGTATACCCCAGTAAACAATAACTGTGGTTTTGCCATCCCACGGTAAAAAATCTTTATTATTCAGCTTTTGGTAGTTTTTTCCGTAAAGAAAAACAGTAGTGTCTCCTGACTGTTGTGACACAAAAATATATCTGTTGAAAATAGTCTTGTGTAGGTCCGACATCCCAGTGTGGTTTCGCAGTTCAATGGGTCAAATCGCTGTACTATCCAGTTTTGGGCCTTTGGTATCTAAAAAAAAAGCAGTTTGAGTGTGTCGCTCACTGTTCAGCTGCAAATATCTCTATTTAAAAAAGTGTGGTATACCCCAGTAAACAATAACTGTAGTTTAGCCATCCCACGGTAAAAAATCTCTATTATTCAGGTTTTGGTATATTTTCCGTAAAGAAAAACAGTAGTGTCTCCTGACTGTTGTGACACAAAAATATATCTGTTGAAAATAGTCTTGTGTAGGCCCGACATCCCAGTGTGGTTTCGCAGTTCCACGTGTCAAATCGCTGTACTATCCAGTTTTGGGCCTTTGGTATCTAAAAAAAAGCAGTTTGAGTGTGTCGCTCACTGTTCAGCCGCAAATATCTCTATTTAAAAATGTGTGGTATACCAAGTAAACAATAACTGTGGTTTTGCCATCCCACGGTAAAAAATCTCTATTATTCAGCTTTTGGTATTTTTTTCCGAAAAGAAAAAGAGTAGTGTCTCCTGACTGTTGTGACACAAAAATATATTTGTTGAAAATAGTCTTGGGTAGGTCCGACATCCCAGTGTGGTTTCGCAGTTCAATGGGTCAAATCGCTGTACTATCCAGTTTTGGGCCTTTGGTATCTAAAAAAAAAGCAGTTTGAGTGTGTCGCTCACTGTTCAGCCGCAAATATCTCTATTTAAAAAAGTGTGGCATACCCCAGTAAACAATAACTGTGGTTTTGCCATCCCACGGTAAAAAATCTCTATTATTCAGGTCTTGGTATATTTTCCGTAAAGAAAAACAGTAGTGTCTCCTGACTGTTGTGACACAAAAATATATCTGTTGAAAATAGTCTTGTGTAGGCCCGACATCCCAGTGTGGTTTCGCAGTTCCATGGGTCAAATCGCTGTACTATCCAGTTTTGGGCCTTTGGTATCTAAAAAAAAAGCAGTTTGAGTGTGTCGCTCACTGTTCAGCCGCAAAAATCTCTATTTTAAAAAGTGTGGTATAACCCAGTAAACAATAACTGTGCTTTTGCCATCCCACGGTAAAAAATCTCTATTATTCAGGTTTTGGTATATTTTCCGTAAAGAAAAAAAGTAGTGTCTCCTGACTGTTGTGACACAAAAATATATCTGTTGAAAATAGTCTTGTGTAGGCCCGACATCCTAGTGTGGTTTCGCAGTTCCACGTGTCAAATCGCTGTACAATCCAGTTTTGGGCCTTTGGTATTTAAAAAAAAGCAGTTTGAGTGTGTCGCTCACTGTTCAGCCACAAATATCTCTATTTAAAAAAGTGTGGTATACCCCAGTAAACAATAACTGTGATTTTGCCATCCCATGGTAAAAAATCTCTATTATTCAGGTTTTGGTATATTTTCCGTAAAGAAAAACAGTAGTGTCTCCTGACTGTTGTGACACAAAAATATATCTGTTGAAAATAGTCTTGTGTAGGCCCGACATCCCAGTGTGGTTTCGCAGTTCAATGGGTCAAATCGCTGTACTATCCAGTTTTGGGCCTTTGGTATCTAAAAAAAAGCAGTTTGATTGTGTCGCTCACTGTTCAGCCGCAAATTTCTCTATTTAAAAAAGTGCGGTATACCCCAGTAAACAATAACTGTGGTTTTGCCATCCCACGGTAAAAAATATCTATTATTCAGCTTTTGGTAGTTTTTTCCGTAAAGAAAAACAGTAGTGTCTCCTGACTGTTGTGACACAAAAATATATCTGTTGAAAATAGTCTTGTGTAGGCCCGACATCCCAATGTGGTTTCGCAGTTCCATGGGTCAAATCGCTGTACTATCCAGTTTTGGGCCTTTGGTATCTAAAAAAAAAGCAGTTTGAGTGTGTTGCTCACTGTTCAGTCGCAAATATCTCTATTTTGATTGTGTCGCTCACTGTTCAGCCGCAAATTTCTCTATTTAAAAAAGTGCGGTATACCCCAGTAAACAATAACTGTGGTTTTGCCATCCCACGGTAAAAAATATCTATTATTCAGCTTTTGGTAGTTTTTTCCGTAAAGAAAAACAGTAGTGTCTCCTGACTGTTGTGACACAAAAATATATCTGTTGAAAATAGTCTTGTGTAGGCCCGACATCCCAGTGTGGTTTCGCAGTTCCACGTGTCAAATCGCTGTACTATCCAGTTTTGGGCCTTTGGTATTTAAAAAAAAGCAGTTTGAGTGTGTCGCTCACTGTTCAGCCACAAATATCTCTATTTAAAAAAGTGTGGTATACCCCAGTAAACAATAACTGTGATTTTGCCATCCCATGGTAAAAAATCTCTATTATTCAGGTTTTGGTATATTTTCCGTAAAGAAAAACAGTAGTGTCTCCTGACTGTTGTGACACAAAAATATATCTGTTGAAAATAATCTTGTGTAGGCCCGACATCCCAGTGTGGTTTCGCAGTTCAATGGGTCAAATCGCTGTACTATCCAGTTTTGGGCCTTTGGTATCTAAAAAAAAAGCAGTTTGATTGTGTCGCTCACTGTTCAGCCGCAAATTTCTCTATTTAAAAAAGTGCGGTATACCCCAGTAAACAATAACTGTGGTTTTGCCATCCCACGGTAAAAAATATCTATTATTCAGCTTTTGGTAGTTTTTTCCGTAAAGAAAAACAGTAGTGTCTCCTGACTGTTGTGACACAAAAATATATCTGTTGAAAATAGTCTTGTGTAGGCCCGACATCCCAATGTGGTTTCGCAGTTCCATGGGTCAAATCGCAGTACTATCCAGTTTTGGGCCTTTGGTATCTAAAAAAAAAGCAGTTTGAGTGTGTTGCTCACTGTTCAGTCGCAAATATCTCTATTTTGATTGTGTCGCTCACTGTTCAGCCGCAAATTTCTCTATTTAAAAAAGTGCGGTATACCCCAGTAAACAATAACTGTGGTTTTGCCATCCCACGGTAAAAAATATCTATTATTCAGCTTTTGGTAGTTTTTTCCGTAAAGAAAAACAGTAGTGTCTCCTGACTGTTGTGACACAAAAATATATCTGTTGAAAATAGTCTTGTGTAGGCCCGACATCCCAGTGTGGTTTCGCAGTTCCACGTGTCAAATCGCTGTACTATCCAGTTTTGGGACTTTGGTATCTAAAAAAAAGCAGTTTGAGTGTGTCGGTCACTGTTCAGCCGCAAATATCTCTATTTAAAAAAGTGTGGTATACCCCAGTAAACAATAACTGTGGTTTTGCCATCCCACGGTAAAAAATCTCTATTATTCATCTTTTGGTAGTTTTTTCCATAAAGAAAAACAGTAGTGTCTCCTGACTGTTGTGACACAAAAATATATCTGTTGAAAATAGTCTTGTGTAGGTCCGACATCCCAGTGTGGTTTCGCAGTTCAATGGGTCAAATCGCTGTACTATCTAGTTTTGGGCCTTTGGTATCTAAAAAAAAAGCAGTTTGAGTGTGTCGCTCACTGTTCAGCCGCAAATATCTCTATTTAAAAAAGTGTGGTATACCCCAGTAAACAATAACTGTGGTTTTGCCATCCCACGGTAAAAAATCTCTATTATTCAGGTTTTGGTATATTTTCCGTAAAGAAAAACAGTAGTGTCTCCTGACTGTTGTGACACAAAAATATATCTGTTGAAAATAGTCTTGTGTAGGCCCGACATCCCAGTGTGGTTTCGCAGTTCCATGGTTCAAATCGCTGTACTATCCAGTTTTGGGCCTTTGGTATCTAAAAAAAAAGCAGTTTGAGTGTGTCGCTCACTGTTCAGCCGCAAATATCTCTATTTTAAAAAGTGTAGTATAACCCAGTAAACAATAACTGTGGTTTTGCCATCCCACGGTAAAAAATCTCTATTATTCAGGTTTTGGTATATTTTCCGTAAAGAAAAACAGTAGTGTCTCCTGACTGTTGTGACACAAAAATATATCTGTTGAAAATAGTCTTGTGTAGGACCGACATCCCAGTGTGGTTTCGCAGTTCCACGTGTCAAATCGCTGTACTATCCAGTTTTGGGCCTTTGGTATCTAAAAAAAAGCAGTTTGAGTGTGTCGCTCACTGTTCAGCCGCAAATATCTCTATTTAAAAAAGTGTGGTATACCCCAGTAAACAATAACTGTGGTTTTGCCATCCCACGGTAAAAAATCTCTATTATTCAGCTTTTGGTAGTTTTTTCCGTAAAGAAAAACAGTAGTGTCTCCTGACTGTTGTGACACAAAAATATATCTGTTGAAAATAGTCTTGTGTAGGTCCGACATCCCAGTGTGGTTTCGCAGTTCAATGGGTCAAATCGCTGTACTATCTAGTTTTGGGCCTTTGGTATCTAAAAAAAAAGCAGTTTGAGTGTGTCGCTCACTGTTCAGCCGCAAATATCTCTATTTAAAAAAGTGTGGTATACCCCAGTAAACAATAACTGTGGTTTTGCCATCCCACGGTAAAAAATCTCTATTATTCAGGTTTTGGTATATTTTCCGTAAAGAAAAACAGTAGTGTCTCCTGACTGTTGTGACACAAAAATATATCTGTTGAAAATAGTCTTGTGTAGGCCCGACATCCCAGTGTGGTTTCGCAGTTCCATGGTTCAAATCGCTGTACTATCCAGTTTTGGGCCTTTGGTATCTAAAAAAAAAGCAGTTTGAGTGTGTCGCTCACTGTTCAGCCGCAAATATCTCTATTTTAAAAAGTGTAGTATAACCCAGTAAACAATAACTGTGGTTTTGCCATCCCACGGTAAAAAATCTCTATTATTCAGGTTTTGGTATATTTTCCGTAAAGAAAAACAGTAGTGTCTCCTGACTGTTGTGACACAAAAATATATCTGTTGAAAATAGTCTTGTGTAGGACCGACATCCCAGTGTGGTTTCGCAGTTCCACGTGTCAAATCGCTGTACTATCCAGTTTTGGGCCTTTGGTATCTAAAAAAAAGCAGTTTGAGTGTGTCGCTCACTGTTCAGCCGCAAATATCTCTATTTAAAAAAGTGTGGTATACCCCAGTAAACAATAACTGTGGTTTTGCCATCCCACGGTAAAAAATCTCTATTATTCAGCTTTTGGTAGTTTTTTCCGTAAAGAAAAACAGTAGTGTCTCCTGACTGTTGTGACACAAAAATATATCTGTTGAAAATAGTCTTGTGTAGGTCCGACATCCCAGTGTGGTTTCGCAGTTCAATGGGTCAAATCGCTGTACTATCTATTTTTGGGCCTTTGGTATCTAAAAAAAAAGCAGTTTGAGTGTGTCGCTCACTGTTCAGCCGCAAATATCTCTATTTAAAAAAGTGTGGTATACCCCAGTAAACAATAACTGTGGTTTTGCCATCCCACGGTAAAAAATCTCTATTATTCAGGTTTTGGTATATTTTCCGTAAAGAAAAACAGTAGTGTCTCCTGACTGTTGTGACACAAAAATATATCTGTTGAAAATAGTCTTGTGTAGGCCCGACATCCCAGTGTGGTTTCGCAGTTCCATGGTTCAAATCGCTGTACTATCCAGTTTTGGGCCTTTGGTATCTAAAAAAAAAGCAGTTTGAGTGTGTCGCTCACTGTTCATCCGCAAATATCTCTATTTTAAAAAGTGTAGTATAACCCAGTAAACAATAACTGTGGTTTTGCCATCCCACGGTAAAAAATCTCTATTATTCAGGTTTTGGTATATTTTCCGTAAAGAAAAACAGTAGTGTCTCCTGACTGTTGTGGCACAAAAATATATCTGTTGAAAATAGTCTTGTGTAGGCCCGACATCCCAGTGTGGTTTCGAAGTTCCACGTGTCAAATCGCTGTACTATCCAGTTTTGGGCCTTTGGTATCTAAAAAAAAGCAGTTTGAGTGTGTCGCTCACTGTTCAGCCGCAAATATCTCTATTTAAAAAAATGTGGTATACCCCAGTAAACAATAACTGTGGTTTTGCCATCCCACGGTAAAAAATCTCTATTATTCAGCTTTTGGTAGTTTTTTCCGTAAAGAAAAACAGTAGTGTCTCCTGACTGTTGTGACACAAAAATATATCTGTTGAAAATAGTCTTGTGTAGGTCCGACATCCCAGTGTGGTTTCGCAGTTCAATGGGTCAAATCGCTGTACTCTCCAGTTTTGGGCCTTTGGTATCTAAAAAAAAAGCAGATTGAGTGTGTCGCTCACTGTTCAGCCGCAAATATCTCTATTTAAAAAAGTGTGGCATACCCCAGTAAACAATAACTGTGGTTTTGCCATCCCACGGTAAAATATCTCTATTATTCAGGTCTTGGTATATTTTCCGTAAAGAAAAACAGTAGTGTCTCCTGACTGTTGTGACACAAAAATATATCTGTTGAAAATAGTCTTGTGTAGGCCCGACATCCCAGTGTGGTTTCGCAGTTCCATGGGTCAAATCGCTGTACTATACAGTTTTGGGCCTTTGGTATCTAAAAAAAAAGCAGTTTGAGTGTGTCGCTCACTGTTCAGCCGCAAATATCTCTATTTTAAAAAGTGTGGTATAAACCAGTAAACAATAACTGTGGTTTTGCCATCCCACGGTAAAAAATCTCTATTATTCAGGTTTTGGTATATTTTCCGTAAAGAAAAACAGTAGTGTCTCCTGACTGTTGTGACACAAAAATATATCTGTTGAAAATAGTCTTGTGTAGGCCCGACATCCCAGTGTGGTTTCGCAGTTCCACGTGTCAAATCGCTGTACTATCCAGTTTTGGGCCTTTGGTATCTAAAAAAAAGCAGTTTGAGTGTGTCGCTCACTGTTCAGCCGCAAATATCTCTATTTAAAAAAGTGTGGTATACACCAGTAAACAATAACTGTGGTTTTGCCATCCCACGGTAAAAAATCTCTATTATTCAGCTTTTGGTAGTTTTTTCCGTAAAGAAAAACAGTAGTGTCTCCTGACTGTTGTGACACAAAAATATATCTGTTGAAAATAGTCTTGTGTAGGTCCGACATCCCAGTGTGGTTTCGCAGTTCAATGGGTCAAATCGCTGTACTATCCAGTTTTGGGCCTTTGGTATCTAAAAAAAAAGCAGTTTGAGTGTGTCGCTCACTGTTCAGCCGCAAATATCTCTATTTAAAAAGGTGTGGCATACCCCAGTAAACAATAACTGTGGTTTTGCCATCCCACGGTAAAAAATCTCTATTATTCAGGTCTTGGTACATTTTCCGTAAAGAAAAACAGTAGTGTCTCCTGACTGTTGTGACACAAAAATATATCTGTTGAAAATAGTCTTGTGTAGGCCCGACATCCCAATGTGGTTTCGCAGTTCCATGGGTCAAATCGCTGTACTATCCAGTTTTGGGCCTTTGGTATCTAAAAAAAAAGCAGTTTGAGTGTGTTGCTCACTGTTCAGTCGCAAATATCTCTATTTTGATTGTGTCGCTCACTGTTCAGCCGCAAATTTCTCTATTTAAAAAAGTGCGGTATACCCCAGTAAACAATAACTGTGGTTTTGCCATCCCACGGTAAAAAATATCTATTATTCAGCTTTTGGTAGTTTTTTCCGTAAAGAAAAACAGTAGTGTCTCCTGACTGTTGTGACACAAAAATATATCTGTTGAAAATAGTCTTGTGTAGGCCCGACATCCCAGTGTGGTTTCGCAGTTCCACGTGTCAAATCGCTGTACTATCCAGTTTTGGGACTTTGGTATCTAAAAAAAAGCAGTTTGAGTGTGTCGGTCACTGTTCAGCCGCAAATATCTCTATTTAAAAAAGTGTGGTATACCCCAGTAAACAATAACTGTGGTTTTGCCATCCCACGGTAAAAAATCTCTATTATTCAGCTTTTGGTAGTTTTTTCCATAAAGAAAAACAGTAGTGTCTCCTGACTGTTGTGACACAAAAATATATCTGTTGAAAATAGTCTTGTGTAGGTCCGACATCCCAGTGTGGTTTCGCAGTTCAATGGGTCAAATCGCTGTACTATCTAGTTTTGGGCCTTTGGTATCTAAAAAAAAAGCAGTTTGAGTGTGTCGCTCACTGTTCAGCCGCAAATATCTCTATTTAAAAAAGTGTGGTATACCCCAGTAAACAATAACTGTGGTTTTGCCATCCCACGGTAAAAAATCTCTATTATTCAGGTTTTGGTATATTTTCCGTAAAGAAAAACAGTAGTGTCTCCTGACTGTTGTGACACAAAAATATATCTGTTGAAAATAGTCTTGTGTAGGCCCGACATCCCAGTGTGGTTTCGCAGTTCCATGGTTCAAATCGCTGTACTATCCAGTTTTGGGCCTTTGGTATCTAAAAAAAAAGCAGTTTGAGTGTGTCGCTCACTGTTCAGCCGCAAATATCTCTATTTTAAAAAGTGTAGTATAACCCAGTAAACAATAACTGTGGTTTTGCCATCCCACGGTAAAAAATCTCTATTATTCAGGTTTTGGTATATTTTCCGTAAAGAAAAACAGTAGTGTCTCCTGACTGTTGTGACACAAAAATATATCTGTTGAAAATAGTCTTGTGTAGGACCGACATCCCAGTGTGGTTTCGCAGTTCCACGTGTCAAATCGCTGTACTATCCAGTTTTGGGCCTTTGGTATCTATAAAAAGCAGTTTGAGTGTGTCGCTCACTGTTCAGCCGCAAATATCTCTATTTAAAAAAGTGTGGTATACCCCAGTAAACAATAACTGTGGTTTTGCCATCCCACGGTAAAAAATCTCTATTATTCAGCTTTTGGTAGTTTTTTCCGTAAAGAAAAACAGTAGTGTCTCCTGACTGTTGTGACACAAAAATATATCTGTTGAAAATAGTCTTGTGTAGGTCCGACATCCCAGTGTGGTTTCGCAGTTCAATGGGTCAAATCGCTGTACTATCTAGTTTTGGGCCTTTGGTATCTAAAAAAAATCAGTTTGAGTGTGTCGCTCACTGTTCAGCCGCAAATATCTCTATTTAAAAAAGTGTGGTATACCCCAGTAAACAATAACTGTGGTTTTGCCATCCCACGGTAAAAAATCTCCATTATTCAGGTTTTGGTATATTTTCCGTAAAGAAAAACAGTAGTGTCTCCTGACTGTTGTGACACAAAAATATATCTGTTGAAAATAGTCTTGTGTAGGCCCGACATCCCAGTGTGGTTTCGCAGTTCCATGGTTCAAATCGCTGTACTATCCAGTTTTGGGCCTTTGGTATCTAAAAAAAAAGCAGTTTGAGTGTGTCGCTCACTGTTCAGCCGCAAATATCTCTATTTTAAAAAGTGTAGTATAACCCAGTAAACAATAACTGTGGTTTTGCCATCCCACGGTAAAAAATCTCTATTATTCAGGTTTTGGTATATTTTCCGTAAAGAAAAACAGTAGTGTCTCCTGACTGTTGTGACACAAAAATATATCTGTTGAAAATAGTCTTGTGTAGGACCGACATCCCAGTGTGGTTTCGCAGTTCCACGTGTCAAATCGCTGTACTATCCAGTTTTGGGCCTTTGGTATCTAAAAAAAAGCAGTTTGAGTGTGTCGCTCACTGTTCAGCCGCAAATATCTCTATTTAAAAAAGTGTGGTATACCCCAGTAAACAATAACTGTGGTTTTGCCATCCCACGGTAAAAAATCTCTATTATTCAGCTTTTGGTAGTTTTTTCCGTAAAGAAAAACAGTAGTGTCTCCTGACTGTTGTGACACAAAAATATATCTGTTGAAAATAGTCTTGTGTAGGTCCGACATCCCAGTGTGGTTTCGCAGTTCAATGGGTCAAATCGCTGTACTATCTATTTTTGGGCCTTTGGTATCTAAAAAAAAAGCAGTTTGAGTGTGTCGCTCACTGTTCAGCCGCAAATATCTCTATTTAAAAAAGTGTGGTATACCCCAGTAAACAATAACTGTGGTTTTGCCATCCCACGGTAAAAAATCTCTATTATTCAGGTTTTGGTATATTTTCCGTAAAGAAAAACAGTAGTGTCTCCTGACTGTTGTGACACAAAAATATATCTGTTGAAAATAGTCTTGTGTAGGCCCGACATCCCAGTGTGGTTTCGCAGTTCCATGGTTCAAATCGCTGTACTATCCAGTTTTGGGCCTTTGGTATCTAAAAAAAAAGCAGTTTGAGTGTGTCGCTCACTGTTCAGCCGCAAATATCTCTATTTTAAAAAGTGTAGTATAACCCAGTAAACAATAACTGTGGTTTTGCCATCCCACGGTAAAAAATCTCTATTATTCAGGTTTTGGTATATTTTCCGTAAAGAAAAACAGTAGTGTCTCCTGACTGTTGTGGCACAAAAATATATCTGTTGAAAATAGTCTTGTGTAGGCCCGACATCCCAGTGTGGTTTCGAAGTTCCACGTGTCAAATCGCTGTACTATCCAGTTTTGGGCCTTTGGTATCTAAAAAAAAGCAGTTTGAGTGTGTCGCTCACTGTTCAGCCGCAAATATCTCTATTTAAAAAAGTGTGGTATACCCCAGTAAACAATAACTGTGGTTTTGCCATCCCACGGTAAAATATCTCTATTATTCAGGTCTTGGTATATTTTCCGTAAAGAAAAACAGTAGTGTCTCCTGACTGTTGTGACACAAAAATATATCTGTTGAAAATAGTCTTGTGTAGGCCCGACATCCCAGTGTGGTTTCGCAGTTCCATGGGTCAAATCGCTGTACTATACAGTTTTGGGCCTTTGGTATCTAAAAAAAAAGCAGTTTGAGTGTGTCGCTCACTGTTCACCCGCAAATATCTCTATTTTAAAAAGTGTGGTATAAACCAGTAAACAATAACTGTGGTTTTGCCATCCCACGGTAAAAAATCTCTATTATTCAGGTTTTGGTATATTTTCCGTAAAGACAAACAGTAGTGTCTCCTGACTGTTGTGACACAAAAATATATCTGTTGAAAATAGTCTTGTGTAGGCCCGACATCCCAGTGTGGTTTCGCAGTTCCACGTGTCAAATCGCTGTACTATCCAGTTTTGGGCCTTTGGTATCTAAAAAAAAGCAGTTTGAGTGTGTCGCTCACTGTTCAGCCGCAAATATCTCTATTTAAAAAAGTGTGGTATACCCCAGTAAACAATAACTGTGGTTTTGCCATCCCACGGTAAAAAATCTCTATTATTCAGCTTTTGGTAGTTTTTTCCGTAAAGAAAAACAGTAGTGTCTCCTGACTGTTGTGACACAAAAATATATCTGTTGAAAATAGTCTTGTGTAGGTCCGACATCCCAGTGTGGTTTCGCAGTTCAATGGGTCAAATCGCTGTACTATCCAGTTTTGGGCCTTTGGTATCTAAAAAAAAAGCAGTTTGAGTGTGTCGCTCACTGTTCAGCCGCAAATATCTCTATTTAAAAAAGTGTGGCATACCCCAGTAAACGTTAACTGTGGTTTTGCCATCCCACGGTAAAAAATCTCTATTATTCAGGTCTTGGTACATTTTCCGTAAAGAAAAACAGTAGTGTCTCCTGACTGTTGTGACACAAAAATATATCTGTTGAAAATAGTCTTGTGTAGGCCCGACATCCCAATGTGGTTTCGCAGTTCCATGGGTCAAATCGCTGTACTATCCAGTTTTGGGCCTTTGGTATCTAAAAAAAAAGCAGTTTGAGTGTGTTGCTCACTGTTCAGTCGCAAATATCTCTATTTTGATTGTGTCGCTCACTGTTCAGCCGCAAATTTCTCTATTTAAAAAAGTGCGGTATACCCCAGTAAACAATAACTGTGGTTTTGCCATCCCACGGTAAAAAATATCTATTATTCAGCTTTTGGTAGTTTTTTCCGTAAAGAAAAACAGTAGTGTCTCCTGACTGTTGTGACACAAAAATATATCTGTTGAAAATAGTCTTGTGTAGGCCCGACATCCCAGTGTGGTTTCGCAGTTCCACGTGTCAAATCGCTGTACTATCCAGTTTTGGGACTTTGGTATCTAAAAAAAAGCAGTTTGAGTGTGTCGGTCACTGTTCAGCCGCAAATATCTCTATTTAAAAAAGTGTGGTATACCCCAGTAAACAATAACTGTGGTTTTGCCATCCCACGGTAAAAAATCTCTATTATTCAGCTTTTGGTAGTTTTTTCCATAAAGAAAAACAGTAGTGTCTCCTGACTGTTGTGACACAAAAATATATCTGTTGAAAATAGTCTTGTGTAGGTCCGACATCCCAGTGTGGTTTCGCAGTTCAATGGGTCAAATCGCTGTACTATCTAGTTTTGGGCCTTTGGTATCTAAAAAAAAAGCAGTTTGAGTGTGTCGCTCACTGTTCAGCTGCAAATATCTCTATTTAAAAAAGTGTGGTATACCCCAGTAAACAATAACTGTGGTTTTGCCATCCCACGGTAAAAAATCTCTA
Source organism: Phyllobates terribilis (assembly GCF_046119375.1). Taxonomy (NCBI): domain Eukaryota; kingdom Metazoa; phylum Chordata; class Amphibia; order Anura; family Dendrobatidae; genus Phyllobates; species Phyllobates terribilis. The sequence goes on along the minus strand of NW_027362763.1, from coordinate 590,420,861 downwards.
TTATTCAGGTTTTGGTATATTTTCCGTAAAGAAAAACAGTAGTGTCTCCTGACTGTTGTGACACAAAAATATATCTGTTGAAAATAGTCTTGTGTAGGCCCGACATCCCAGTGTGTTTTCGCAGTTCCATGGTTCAAATCGCTGTACTATCCAGTTTTGGGCCTTTGGTATCTAAAAAAAAAGCAGTTTGAGTGTGTCGCTCACTGTTCAGCCGCAAATATCTCTATTTTAAAAAGTGTAGTATAACCCAGTAAACAATAACTGTGGTTTTGCCATCCCACGGTAAAAAATCTCTATTATTCAGGTTTTGGTATATTTTCCGTAAAGAAAAACAGTAGTGTCTCCTGACTGTTGTGACACAAAAATATATCTGTTGAAAATAGTCTTGTGTAGGACCGACATCCCAGTGTGGTTTCGCAGTTCCACGTGTCAAATCGCTGTACTATCCAGTTTTGGGCCTTTGGTATCTAAAAAAAAGCAGTTTGAGTGTGTCGCTCACTGTTCAGCCGCAAATATCTCTATTTAAAAAAGTGTGGTATACCCCAGTAAACAATAACTGTGGTTTTGCCATCCCACGGTAAAAAATCTCTATTATTCAGCTTTTGGTAGTTTTTTCCGTAAAGAAAAACAGTAGTGTCTCCTGACTGTTGTGACACAAAAATATATCTGTTGAAAATAGTCTTGTGTAGGTCCGACATCCCAGTGTGGTTTCGCAGTTCAATGGGTCAAATCGCTGTACTATCTAGTTTTGGGCCTTTGGTATCTAAAAAAAAAGCAGTTTGAGTGTGTCGCTCACTGTTCAGCCGCAAATATCTCTATTTAAAAAAGTGTGGTATACCCCAGTAAACAATAACTGTGGTTTTGCCATCCCACGGTAAAAAATCTCCATTATTCAGGTTTTGGTATATTTTCCGTAAAGAAAAACAGTAGTGTCTCCTGACTGTTGTGACACAAAAATATATCTGTTGAAAATAGTCTTGTGTAGGCCCGACATCCCAGTGTGGTTTCGCAGTTCCATGGTTCAAATCGCTGTACTATCCAGTTTTGGGCCTTTGGTATCTAAAAAAAAAGCAGTTTGAGTGTGTCGCTCACTGTTCAGCCGCAAATATCTCTATTTTAAAAAGTGTAGTATAACCCAGTAAACAATAACTGTGGTTTTGCCATCCCACGGTAAAAAATCTCTATTATTCAGGTTTTGGTATATTTTCCGTAAAGAAAAACAGTAGTGTCTCCTGACTGTTGTGACACAAAAATATATCTGTTGAAAATAGTCTTGTGTAGGACCGACATCCCAGTGTGGTTTCGCAGTTCCACGTGTCAAATCGCTGTACTATCCAGTTTTGGGCCTTTGGTATCTAAAAAAAAGCAGTTTGAGTGTGTCGCTCACTGTTCAGCCGCAAATATCTCTATTTAAAAAAGTGTGGTATACCCCAGTAAACAATAACTGTGGTTTTGCCATCCCACGGTAAAAAATCTCTATTATTCAGCTTTTGGTAGTTTTTTCCGTAAAGAAAAACAGTAGTGTCTCCTGACTGTTGTGACACAAAAATATATCTGTTGAAAATAGTCTTGTGTAGGTCCGACATCCCAGTGTGGTTTCGCAGTTCAATGGGTCAAATCGCTGTACTATCTATTTTTGGGCCTTTGGTATCTAAAAAAAAAGCAGTTTGAGTGTGTCGCTCACTGTTCAGCCGCAAATATCTCTATTTAAAAAAGTGTGGTATACCCCAGTAAACAATAACTGTGGTTTTGCCATCCCACGGTAAAAAATCTCTATTATTCAGGTTTTGGTATATTTTCCGTAAAGAAAAACAGTAGTGTCTCCTGACTGTTGTGACACAAAAATATATCTGTTGAAAATAGTCTTGTGTAGGCCCGACATCCCAGTGTGGTTTCGCAGTTCCATGGTTCAAATCGCTGTACTATCCAGTTTTGGGCCTTTGGTATCTAAAAAAAAAGCAGTTTGAGTGTGTCGCTCACTGTTCAGCCGCAAATATCTCTATTTTAAAAAGTGTAGTATAACCCAGTAAACAATAACTGTGGTTTTGCCATCCCACGGTAAAAAATCTCTATTATTCAGGTTTTGGTATATTTTCCGTAAAGAAAAACAGTAGTGTCTCCTGACTGTTGTGGCACAAAAATATATCTGTTGAAAATAGTCTTGTGTAGGCCCGACATCCCAGTGTGGTTTCGAAGTTCCACGTGTCAAATCGCTGTACTATCCAGTTTTGGGCCTTTGGTATCTAAAAAAAAGCAGTTTGAGTGTGTCGCTCACTGTTCAGCCGCAAATATCTCTATTTAAAAAAGTGTGGTATACCCCAGTAAACAATAACTGTGGTTTTGCCATCCCACGGTAAAAAATCTCTATTATTCAGCTTTTGGTAGTTTTTTCCGTAAAGAAAAACAGTAGTGTCTCCTGACTGTTGTGACACAAAAATATATCTGTTGAAAATAGTCTTGTGTAGGTCCGACATCCCAGTGTGGTTTCGCAGTTCAATGGGTCAAATCGCTGTACTATCCAGTTTTGGGCCTTTGGTATCTAAAAAAAAAGCAGATTGAGTGTGTCGCTCACTGTTCAGCCGCAAATATCTCTATTTAAAAAAGTGTGGCATACCCCAGTAAACAATAACTGTGGTTTTGCCATCCCACGGTAAAATATCTCTATTATTCAGGTCTTGGTATATTTTCCGTAAAGAAAAACAGTAGTGTCTCCTGACTGTTGTGACACAAAAATATATCTGTTGAAAATAGTCTTGTGTAGGCCCGACATCCCAGTGTGGTTTCGCAGTTCCATGGGTCAAATCGCTGTACTATACAGTTTTGGGCCTTTGGTATCTAAAAAAAAAGCAGTTTGAGTGTGTCGCTCACTGTTCAGCCGCAAATATCTCTATTTTAAAAAGTGTGGTATAAACCAGTAAACAATAACTGTGGTTTTGCCATCCCACGGTAAAAAATCTCTATTATTCAGGTTTTGGTATATTTTCCGTAAAGAAAAACAGTAGTGTCTCCTGACTGTTGTGACACAAAAATATATCTGTTGAAAATAGTCTTGTGTAGGCCCGACATCCCAGTGTGGTTTCGCAGTTCCACGTGTCAAATCGCTGTACTATCCAGTTTTGGGCCTTTGGTATCTAAAAAAAAGCAGTTTGAGTGTGTCGCTCACTGTTCAGCCGCAAATATCTCTATTTAAAAAAGTGTGGTATACCCCAGTAAACAATAACTGTGGTTTTGCCATCCCACGGTAAAAAATCTCTATTATTCAGCTTTTGGTAGTTTTTTCCGTAAAGAAAAACAGTAGTGTCTCCTGACTGTTGTGACACAAAAATATATCTGTTGAAAATAGTCTTGTGTAGGTCCGACATCCCAGTGTGGTTTCGCAGTTCAATGGGTCAAATCGCTGTACTATCCAGTTTTGGGCCTTTGGTATCTAAAAAAAAAGCAGTTTGAGTGTGTCGCTCACTGTTCAGCCGCAAATATCTCTATTTAAAAAAGTGTGGCATACCCCAGTAAACAATAACTGTGGTTTTGCCATCCCACGGTAAAAAATCTCTATTATTCAGGTCTTGGTACATTTTCCGTAAAGAAAAACAGTAGTGTCTCCTGACTGTTGTGACACAAAAATATATCTGTTGAAAATAGTCTTGTGTAGGCCCGACATCCCAATGTGGTTTCGCAGTTCCATGGGTCAAATCGCTGTACTATCCAGTTTTGGGCCTTTGGTATCTAAAAAAAAAGCAGTTTGAGTGTGTTGCTCACTGTTCAGTCGCAAATATCTCTATTTTGATTGTGTCGCTCACTGTTCAGCCGCAAATTTCTCTATTTAAAAAAGTGCGGTATACCCCAGTAAACAATAACTGTGGTTTTGCCATCCCACGGTAAAAAATATCTATTATTCAGCTTTTGGTAGTTTTTTCCGTAAAGAAAAACAGTAGTGTCTCCTGACTGTTGTGACACAAAAATATATCTGTTGAAAATAGTCTTGTGTAGGCCCGACATCCCAGTGTGGTTTCGCAGTTCCACGTGTCAAATCGCTGTACTATCCAGTTTTGGGACTTTGGTATCTAAAAAAAAGCAGTTTGAGTGTGTCGGTCACTGTTCAGCCGCAAATATCTCTATTTAAAAAAGTGTGGTATACCCCAGTAAACAATAACTGTGGTTTTGCCATCCCACGGTAAAAAATCTCTATTATTCAGCTTTTGGTAGTTTTTTCCATAAAGAAAAACAGTAGTGTCTCCTGACTGTTGTGACACAAAAATATATCTGTTGAAAATAGTCTTGTGTAGGTCCGACATCCCAGTGTGGTTTCGCAGTTCAATGGGTCAAATCGCTGTACTATCTAGTTTTGGGCCTTTGGTATCTAAAAAAAAAGCAGTTTGAGTGTGTCGCTCACTGTTCAGCCGCAAATATCTCTATTTAAAAAAGTGTGGTATACCCCAGTAAACAATAACTGTGGTTTTGCCATCCCACGGTAAAAAATCTCTATTATTCAGGTTTTGGTATATTTTCCGTAAAGAAAAACAGTAGTGTCTCCTGACTGTTGTGACACAAAAATATATCTGTTGAAAATAGTCTTGTGTAGGCCCGACATCCCAGTGTGGTTTCGCAGTTCCATGGTTCAAATCGCTGTACTATCCAGTTTTGGGCCTTTGGTATCTAAAAAAAAAGCAGTTTGAGTGTGTCGCTCACTGTTCAGCCGCAAATATCTCTATTTTAAAAAGTGTAGTATAACCCAGTAAACAATAACTGTGGTTTTGCCATCCCACGGTAAAAAATCTCTATTATTCAGGTTTTGGTATATTTTCCGTAAAGAAAAACAGTAGTGTCTCCTGACTGTTGTGACACAAAAATATATCTGTTGAAAATAGTCTTGTGTAGGACTGACATCCCAGTGTGGTTTCGCAGTTCCACGTGTCAAATCGCTGTACTATCCAGTTTTGGGCCTTTGGTATCTAAAAAAAAGCAGTTTGAGTGTGTCGCTCACTGTTCAGCCGCAAATATCTCTATTTAAAAAAGTGTGGTATACCCCAGTAAACAATAACTGTGGTTTTGCCATCCCACGGTAAAAAATCTCTATTATTCAGCTTTTGGTAGTTTTTTCCGTAAAGAAAAACAGTAGTGTCTCCTGACTGTTGTGACACAAAAATATATCTGTTGAAAATAGTCTTGTGTAGGTCCGACATCCCAGTGTGGTTTCGCAGTTCAATGGGTCAAATCGCTGTACTATCTAGTTTTGGGCCTTTGGTATCTAAAAAAAAAGCAGTTTGAGTGTGTCGCTCACTGTTCAGCCGCAAATATCTCTATTTAAAAAAGTGTGGTATACCCCAGTAAACAATAACTGTGGTTTTGCCATCCCACGGTAAAAAATCTCCATTATTCAGGTTTTGGTATATTTTCCGTAAAGAAAAACAGTAGTGTCTCCTGACTGTTGTGACACAAAAATATATCTGTTGAAAATAGTCTTGTGTAGGCCCGACATCCCAGTGTGGTTTCGCAGTTCCATGGTTCAAATCGCTGTACTATCCAGTTTTGGGCCTTTGGTATCTAAAAAAAAAGCAGTTTGAGTGTGTCGCTCACTGTTCAGCCGCAAATATCTCTATTTTAAAAAGTGTAGTATAACCCAGTAAACAATAACTGTGGTTTTGCCATCCCACGGTAAAAAATCTCTATTATTCAGGTTTTGGTATATTTTCCGTAAAGAAAAACAGTAGTGTCTCCTGACTGTTGTGACACAAAAATATATCTGTTGAAAATAGTCTTGTGTAGGACCGCCATCCCAGTGTGGTTTCGCAGTTCCACGTGTCAAATCGCTGTACTATCCAGTTTTGGGCCTTTGGTATCTAAAAAAAAGCAGTTTGAGTGTGTCGCTCACTGTTCAGCCGCAAATATCTCTATTTAAAAAAGTGTGGTATACCCCAGTAAACAATAACTGTGGTTTTGCCATCCCACGGTAAAAAATCTCTATTATTCAGCTTTTGGTAGTTTTTTCCGTAAAGAAAAACAGTAGTGTCTCCTGACTGTTGTGACACAAAAATATATCTGTTGAAAATAGTCTTGTGTAGGTCCGACATCCCAGTGTGGTTTCGCAGTTCAATGGGTCAAATCGCTGTACTATCTATTTTTGGGCCTTTGGTATCTAAAAAAAAAGCAGTTTGAGTGTGTCGCTCACTGTTCAGCCGCAAATATCTCTATTTAAAAAAGTGTGGTATACCCCAGTAAACAATAACTGTGGTTTTGCCATCCCACGGTAAAAAATCTCTATTATTCAGGTTTTGGTATATTTTCCGTAAAGAAAAACAGTAGTGTCTCCTGACTGTTGTGACACAAAAATATATCTGTTGAAAATAGTCTTGTGTAGGCCCGACATCCCAGTGTGGTTTCGCAGTTCCATGGTTCAAATCGCTGTACTATCCAGTTTTGGGCCTTTGGTATCTAAAAAAAAAGCAGTTTGAGTGTGTCGCTCACTGTTCAGCCGCAAATATCTCTATTTTAAAAAGTGTAGTATAACCCAGTAAACAATAACTGTGGTTTTGCCGTCCCACGGTAAAAAATCTCTATTATTCAGGTTTTGGTATATTTTCCGTAAAGAAAAACAGTAGTGTCTCCTGACTGTTGTGGCACAAAAATATATCTGTTGAAAATAGTCTTGTGTAGGCCCGACATCCCAGTGTGGTTTCGAAGTTCCACGTGTCAAATCGCTGTACTATCCAGTTTTGGGCCTTTGGTATCTAAAAAAAAGCAGTTTGAGTGTGTCGCTCACTGTTCAGCCGCAAATATCTCTATTTAAAAAAGTGTGGTATACCCCAGTAAACAATAACTGTGGTTTTGCCATCCCACGGTAAAAAATCTCTATTATTCAGCTTTTGGTAGTTTTTTCCGTAAAGAAAAACAGTAGTGTCTCCTGACTGTTGTGACACAAAAATATATCTGTTGAAAATAGTCTTGTGTAGGTCCGACATCCCAGTGTGGTTTCGCAGTTCAATGGGTCAAATCGCTGTACTATCCAGTTTTGGGCCTTTGGTATCTAAAAAAAAAGCAGATTGAGTGTGTCGCTCACTGTTCAGCCGCAAATATCTCTATTTAAAAAAGTGTGGCATACCCCAGTAAACAATAACTGTGGTTTTGCCATCCCACGGTAAAATATCTCTATTATTCAGGTCTTGGTATATTTTCCGTAAAGAAAAACAGTAGTGTCTCCTGACTGTTGTGACACAAAAATATATCTGTTGAAAATAGTCTTGTGTAGGCCCGACATCCCAGTGTGGTTTCGCAGTTCCATGGGTCAAATCGCTGTACTATCCAGTTTTGGGCCTTTGGTATATAAAAAAAAAGCAGTTTGAGTGTGTCGCTCACTGTTCAGCCGCAAATATCTCTATTTTAAAAAGTGTGGTATAACCCAGTAAACAATAACTGTGGTTTTGCCATCCCACGGTAAAAAATCTCTATTATTCAGGTTTTGGTATATTTTCCGTAAAGAAAAACAGTAGTGTCTCCTGACTGTTGTGACACAAAAATATATCTGTTGAAAATAGTCTTGTGTAGGCCCGACATCCCAGTGTGGTTTCGCAGTTCCACATGTCAAATTGCTGTACTATCCAGTTTTGGGACTTTGGTATCTAAAAAAAAGCAGTTTGAGTGTGTCGCTCACTGTTCAGCCGCAAATATCTCTATTTAAAAATGTGTGGTATACCCCAGTAAACAATAACTGTGGTTTTGCCATCCCACGGTAAAAAATCTCTATTATTCAGCTTTTGGTAGTTTTTTCCGTAAAGAAAAACAGTAGTGTCTCCTGACTGTTGTGACACAAAAATATATCTGTTGAAAATAGACTTGTGTAGGTCCGACATCCCAGTGTGGTTTCGCAGTTCAATGGGTCAAATCGCTGTACTATCCAGTTTTGGGCCTTTGGTATCTAAAAAAAAAGCAGTTTGAGTGTGTCGCTCACTGTTCAGCCGCAAATATCTCTATTTAAAAAAGTGTGGCATACCCCAGTAAACAATAACTGTGGTTTTGCCATCCCACGGTAAAAAATCTCTATTATTCAGGTTTTGGTATATTTTCCGTAAAAAAAAACAGTAGTGTCTCCTGACTGTTGTGACACAAAAATATATCTGTTGAAAATAGTCTTGTGTAGGCCCGACATCCCAGTGTGGTTTTGCAGTTCCACGGCTCAAATCGCTGTACTATCCAGTTTTGGGCCTTTGGTATCTAAAAAAAAAGCCGTTTGAGTGTGTCGCTCACTGCTCAGCCGCAAATATCTCGATTTAAAAAAGTGTGGTATACCCCAGTAAACAATAACTGTGGTTTTGCCATCTCACGGTAAAAAATCTCTTTTATTCAGGTTTTGGTATATTTTCTGTAAAGAAAAACAGTAGTGTCTCCTGACTGTTGTGACACAAAAATATATCTGTTGAAAATAGTCTTGTGTAGGCCCGACATCCCAGTGTGGTTTCGCAGTTCAATGGGTCAAATCGCTGTACTATCCAGTTTTGGGACTTTGGTATCTAAAAAAAAAAGCAGTTTGATTGTGTCGCTCACTGTTCAGCCGCAAATTTCTCTATTTAAAAAAGTGTGGTATACCCCAGTAAACAATAACTGTGGTTTTGCCATCCCACGGTAAAAAATCTCTATTATTCAGCTTTTGGTAGTTTTTTCCGTAAAGAAAAACAGTAGTGTCTCCTGACTGTTGTGACACAAAAATATATCGTTGAAAATAGTCTTGTGTAGGCCCGACATCCCAGTGTGGTTTCGCAGTTCCATGGGTCAAATCGCTGTACTATCCAGTTTTGGGCCTTTGGTATCTAAAAAAAAAGCAGTTTGAGTGTGTCGCTCACTGTTCAGCCGCAAATATCTCTATTTAAAAAAGTGTGGCATACCCCAGTAAACAATAACTGTGGTTTTGCCATCCCACGGTAAAAAATCTCTATTATTCAGGTTTTGGTATATTTTCCGTAAAGAAAAACAGTAGTGTCTCCTGACTGTTGTGACACAAAAATATATCTGTTGAAAATAGTCTTGTGTAGGCCCGACATCCCAGTGTGGTTTCGCAGTTCCATGGTTCAAATCGCTGTACTATCCAGTTTTGGGCCTTTGGTATCTAAAAAAAAAGCAGTTTGAGTGTGTCGCTCACTGTTCAGCCGCAAATATCTCTATTTTAAAAAGTGTAGTATAACCCAGTAAACAATAACTGTGGTTTTGCCGTCCCACGGTAAAAAATCTCTATTATTCAGGTTTTGGTATATTTTCCGTAAAGAAAAACAGTAGTGTCTCCTGACTGTTGTGGCACAAAAATATATCTGTTGAAAATAGTCTTGTGTAGGCCCGACATCCCAGTGTGGTTTCGAAGTTCCACGTGTCAAATCGCTGTACTATCCAGTTTTGGGCCTTTGGTATCTAAAAAAAAGCAGTTTGAGTGTGTCGCTCACTGTTCAGCCGCAAATATCTCTATTTAAAAAAGTGTGGTATACCCCAGTAAACAATAACTGTGGTTTTGCCATCCCACGGTAAAAAATCTCTATTATTCAGCTTTTGGTAGTTTTTTCCGTAAAGAAAAACAGTAGTGTCTCCTGACTGTTGTGACACAAAAATATATCTGTTGAAAATAGTCTTGTGTAGGTCCGACATCCCAGTGTGGTTTCGCAGTTCAATGGGTCAAATCGCTGTACTATCCAGTTTTGGGCCTTTGGTATCTAAAAAAAAAGCAGATTGAGTGTGTCGCTCACTGTTCAGCCGCAAATATCTCTATTTAAAAAAGTGTGGCATACCCCAGTAAACAATAACTGTGGTTTTGCCATCCCACGGTAAAATATCTCTATTATTCAGGTCTTGGTATATTTTCCGTAAAGAAAAACAGTAGTGTCTCCTGACTGTTGTGACACAAAAATATATCTGTTGAAAATAGTCTTGTGTAGGCCCGACATCCCAGTGTGGTTTCGCAGTTCCATGGGTCAAATCGCTGTACTATCCAGTTTTGGGCCTTTGGTATATAAAAAAAAAGCAGTTTGAGTGTGTCGCTCACTGTTCAGCCGCAAATATCTCTATTTTAAAAAGTGTGGTATAACCCAGTAAACAATAACTGTGGTTTTGCCATCCCACGGTAAAAAATCTCTATTATTCAGGTTTTGGTATATTTTCCGTAAAGAAAAACAGTAGTGTCTCCTGACTGTTGTGACACAAAAATATATCTGTTGAAAATAGTCTTGTGTAGGCCCGACATCCCAGTGTGGTTTCGCAGTTCCACATGTCAAATTGCTGTACTATCCAGTTTTGGGACTTTGGTATCTAAAAAAAAGCAGTTTGAGTGTGTCGCTCACTGTTCAGCCGCAAATATCTCTATTTAAAAATGTGTGGTATACCCCAGTAAACAATAACTGTGGTTTTGCCATCCCACGGTAAAAAATCTCTATTATTCAGCTTTTGGTAGTTTTTTCCGTAAAGAAAAACAGTAGTGTCTCCTGACTGTTGTGACACAAAAATATATCTGTTGAAAATAGACTTGTGTAGGTCCGACATCCCAGTGTGGTTTCGCAGTTCAATGGGTCAAATCGCTGTACTATCCAGTTTTGGGCCTTTGGTATCTAAAAAAAAAGCAGTTTGAGTGTGTCGCTCACTGTTCAGCCGCAAATATCTCTATTTAAAAAAGTGTGGCATACCCCAGTAAACAATAACTGTGGTTTTGCCATCCCACGGTAAAAAATCTCTATTATTCAGGTTTTGGTATATTTTCCGTAAAAAAAAACAGTAGTGTCTCCTGACTGTTGTGACACAAAAATATATCTGTTGAAAATAGTCTTGTGTAGGCCCGACATCCCAGTGTGGTTTTGCAGTTCCACGGCTCAAATCGCTGTACTATCCAGTTTTGGGCCTTTGGTATCTAAAAAAAAAGCCGTTTGAGTGTGTCGCTCACTGCTCAGCCGCAAATATCTCGATTTAAAAAAGTGTGGTATACCCCAGTAAACAATAACTGTGGTTTTGCCATCTCACGGTAAAAAATCTCTTTTATTCAGGTTTTGGTATATTTTCTGTAAAGAAAAACAGTAGTGTCTCCTGACTGTTGTGACACAAAAATATATCTGTTGAAAATAGTCTTGTGTAGGCCCGACATCCCAGTGTGGTTTCGCAGTTCAATGGGTCAAATCGCTGTACTATCCAGTTTTGGGACTTTGGTATCTAAAAAAAAAAGCAGTTTGATTGTGTCGCTCACTGTTCAGCCGCAAATTTCTCTATTTAAAAAAGTGTGGTATACCCCAGTAAACAATAACTGTGGTTTTGCCATCCCACGGTAAAAAATCTCTATTATTCAGCTTTTGGTAGTTTTTTCCGTAAAGAAAAACAGTAGTGTCTCCTGACTGTTGTGACACAAAAATATATCGTTGAAAATAGTCTTGTGTAGGCCCGACATCCCAGTGTGGTTTCGCAGTTCCATGGGTCAAATCGCTGTACTATCCAGTTTTGGGCCTTTGGTATCTAAAAAAAAAGCAGTTTGAGTGTGTCGCTCACTGTTCAGCCGCAAATATCTCTATTTAAAAAAGTGTGGCATACCCCAGTAAACAATAACTGTGGTTTTGCCATCGCACGGTAAAAAATCTCTATTATTCAGGTTTTGGTATATTTTCTGTAAAGAAAAACAGTAGTGTCTCCTCACTGTTGTGACACAAAAATATATCTGTTGAAAATAGTCTTGTGTAGGCCCGACATCCCAGTGTGGTTTCGCAGTTCCACAGGTCAAATCGCTGTACTATCCAGTTTTGGGCTTTTGGTATCTAAAAAAAAAGCAGTTTGATTGTGTCGCTCACTGTTCAGCCGCAAATTTCTCTATTTAAAAAAGTGTAGTATACCCCAGTAAACAATAACTGTGGTTTTGCCATCCCACGGTAAAAAATCTCTATTATTCAGCTTTTGGTAGTTTTTTCCGTAAAGAAAAACAGTAGTGTCTCCTGACTGTTGTGACACAAAAATATATCTGTTGAAAATAGTCTTGTGTAGGTCCGACATCCCAGTGTGGTTTCGCAGTTCCATGGGTCACATCGCTGTACTATCCAGTTTTGGCCCTTTGGTATCTAAAAAAAAAGCAGTTTGAGTGTGTCGCTCACTGTTCAGCCGCAAATATCTCTATTTTAAAAAGTGTGGTATACCCCAGTAAACAATAACTGTGGTTTTGCCATCCCACTGTAAAAAATCAGTATTATTCAGCATTTGGTAGTTTTTTCTGTAAGGAAAAACAGTAGTGTCTCCTGACTGTTGTGACACAAAAATATATCTGTTGAAAATAGTCTTGTGTAGGCCCGACATCCCAGTGTGGTTTCGCAGTTCCATGGGTCAAATCGCTGTACTATCCAGTTTTGTGCCTTTGGTATCTAAAAAAAAAGCAGTTTGAGTGTGTCGCTCACTGTTCAGCCGCAAATATCTCTATTTAAAAAAGTGTGGTATACCCCAGTAAACAATAACTGTGGTTTTGCCATCCCACGGTAAAAAATCTCAATTATTCAGGTTTTGGTATATTTTCCGTAAAGAAAAACAGTAGTGTCTCCTGACTGTTGTGACACAAAAATATATCTGTTGAAAATAGTCTTGTGTAGGCCCGACATCCCAGTGTGGTTTCGCAGTTCCATGGGTCAAATCGCTGTACTATCCAGTTTTGGGCCTTTGGTATCTAAAAAAAAAAGCAGTTTGAGTGTGTCGCTCACTGTTCAGCCACAAATATCTCTATTTTAAAAAGTGTGGTATACCCAAGTAAACAATAACTGTGGTATTGCCATCCCACGGTAAGAAATCTCTATTATTCAGGTTTTGGTAGTATTTTCCGGAAAGAAAAATAGTAGTGTCTCCTGACTGTTGTGACACAAAAATATATCTGTTGAAAATAGTCTTGTGTAGGCCCGACATCCCAGTGTGGTTTCGCAGTTCCACGGGTCAAATCACTGTACTATCCAGTTTTGGGCCTTTGGTATCTAAAAAAAAAGCAGTTTGAGTGTGTCGCTCACTGTTCAGCCACAAATATCTCTATATAAAAAAGTGTGGTATACCCCAGTAAACAATAACTGTGGTATTGCCATCCCACGGTAAAAATCTCTATTATTCAGCTTTTGGTAGTTTTTTCCATAAAGAAAAGCAGTAGTGTCTCCTGACTGTTGTGACACAAAAATATATCTGTTGAAAATAGTCTTGTGTAGGCCCGACATCCCAGTGTAGTTTCGCAGTTCCACGGATCAAATCGTTGTACTATCCAGTTTTGGGCCTTTGGTATCTTAAAAAAAAGCAGTTTGAGTGTGTCGCTCACTGTTCAGCCGCAAATATCTCTATTTAAATAAGTGTGGTATACCCAAGTAAACAATAACTGTAGTTTTGCCATCCCACGGTAAAAAATCTCTATTATTCAGCTTTTGGTAGTTTTTTCCGTAAAGAAAAACAAAAGTGTCTCCTGACTGTTGTGACACAAAAATATATCTGCTGAAAATAGTCTTGTGTAGGCCCGACATCCCAGTGTGGTTTCGCAATTCCATGGGTCTCAAAACGCTGTACTATCCAGTTTTGGACCTTTGGTATCTACTAAAAAAGCAGTTTGAGTGTGTCGCTCACTGTTCAGCCGCAAATATCTCTATATAAAAAAGTGTGGTATACCCCAGTAAACAATAACTGTGGTTTTGCCATCCCACGGTAAAGATCTCTATTATTCAGCTTTTGGTAGTTTTTTCCATAAAGAAAAGCAGTAGTGTCTCCTGACTGTTGTGACACAAAAATATATCTGTTGAAAATAGTCTTGTGTAGGCCCGACATCCCAGTGTAGTTTCGCAGTTCCACGGATCAAATCGTTGTACTATCCAGTTTTGGGCCTTTGGTATCTTAAAAAAAAGCAGTTTGAGTGTGTCGCTCACTGTTCAGCCGCAAATATCTCGATTTAAAAAAGTGTGGTATACCCCAGTAAACAATAACTGTGGTTTTGCCATCCCACGGTAAAAAATCTCTATTATTCAGCTTTTGGTAGTTTTTTCCGTAAAGAAAAACAGTAGTGTCTCCTGACTGTTGTGACACAAAAATATATCTGTTGAAAATAGTCTTGTGTAGGTCCGACATCCCAGTGTGGTTTCGCAGTTCCATGGGTCACATCGCTGTACTATCCAGTTTTGGGCCTTTGGTATCTAAAAAAAAAGCAGTTTGAGTGTGTCGCTCACTGTTCAGCCGCAAATATCTCTATTTTAAAAAGTGTGGTATACCCCAGTAAACAATAACTGTGGTTTTGCCATCCCACTGTAAAAAATCAGTATTATTCAGCATTTGGTAGTTTTTTCCGTAAGGAAAAACAGTAGTGTCTCCTGACTCTTGTGACACAAAAATATATCTGTTGAAAATAGTCTTGTGTAGGCCCGACATCCCAGTGTGGTTTCGCAGTTCCATGGGTCAAATCGCTGTACTATCCAGTTTTGTGCCTTTGGTATCTAAAAAAAAAGCAGTTTGAGTGTGTCGCTCACTGTTCAGCCGCAAATATCTCTATTTAAAAAAGTGTGGTATACCCCAGTAAACAATAACTGTGGTTTTGCCATCCCACGGTAAAAAATCTCTATTATTCAGGTTTTGGTATATTTTCCGTAAAGAAAAACAGTAGTGTCTCCTGACTGTTGTGACACAAAAATATATCTGTTGAAAATAGTCTTGTGTACGCCCGACATCCCAGTGTGGTTTCGCAGTTCCACGGGTCAAATCGCTGTACTATCCAGTTTTGGGCCTTTGGTATCTAAAAAAAATGCAGTTTGAGTGTGTCGCTCACTGTTCAGCCACAAATATCTCTATTTAAAAAAGTGTGGTATACCCCAGTAAACAATAACTGTGGTTTTGCCATCCCACGGTAAAAAATTAGTATTATTCAGCTTTTGGTAGTTTTTTCTGTAAAGAAAAACAGTAGTGTCTCCTGACTGTTGTGACACAAAAATATATCTGTTGAAAATAGTCTTGTGTAGGCCCGACATCCCAGTGTGGTTTCGCAGTTCCATGGGTCAAATCGCTGTACTATCCAGTTTTGGGCCTTTGGTATCTAAAAAAAAAGCAGTTTGAGTGTGTCGCTCACTGTTCAGCCGCAAATATCTCTATTTTAAAAAGTGTGGTATACCCAAGTAAACAATAACTGTGGTATTGCCATCCCACGGTAAGAAATCTCTATTATTCAGGTTTTGGTAGTATTTTCCGGAAAGAAAAATAGTAGTGTCTCCTGACTGTTGTGACACAAAAATATATCTGCTGAAAATAGTCTTGTGTAGGCCCGACATCCCAGTGTGGTTTCGCAATTCCATGGGTCTCAAAACGCTGTACTATCCAGTTTTGGACCTTTGGTATCTACTAAAAAAGCAGTTTGAGTGTGTCGCTCACTGTTCAGCCGCAAATATCTCTATTTAAATAAGTGTGGTATACCCCAGTAAACAATAACTGTGGTTTTGCCATCCCACGGTAAAAAATCTCTATTATTCAGGTTTTGGTATATTTTGTGTAAAGAAAAACAGTAGTGTCTCCTGACTGTTGTGACACAAAAATATATCTGTTGAAAATAGTCTTGTGTAGGCCCGACATCCCAGTGTGGTTTCGCAGTTCCACGGGTCAAATCGCTGTACTATCCAGTTTTGGGCCTTTGGTATCTAAAAAAAAAGCAGTTTGAGTGTGTCGCTCACTGTTCAGCCGCAAATGTCTCTATTTAAAAAAGTGTGGTATACCCCAGTAAACAATAACTGTGGTTTTGCCATCCCACGGTAAAAAATCTCTATTATTCAGCTTTTGGTAGGTTTTTCCGTAAAGAAAAACAGTAGTGTCTCCTGACTGTTGTGACACAAAAATATATCTGTTGAAAATAGTCTTGTGTTGGACCGACATCCCAGTGTGGTTTCGCAGTTCCACGTGTCAAATCGCTGTACTATCCAGTTTTGGGCCTTTGCTATCTAAAAAAAAGCAGTTTGAGTGTGTCGCTCACTGTTCAGCCGCAAATATCTATATTTTAAAAAGTGTGGTATACCCCAGTAAACAATAACTGTGGTTTTGCCATACCACGGTAAAAATCTCTATAATTCATCTTTTTGTAGTTTTTTCCATAAAGAAAAACAGTAGTGTCTCCTGACTGTTGTGACACAAAAATATATCTGTTGAAAATAGTCTTCTGTAGGCCCGACATCCCAGTGTGGTTTCGCAGGTCCACGGGTCAAATCGCTGTACTATCCAGTTTTGGGCCTTTGGTATCTTAAAAAAAATCAGTTTGAGTGTGTCGCTCACTGTTCAGCCGCAAATATCTCTATTTAAATAAGTGTGGTATACCCAAGTAAACAATAACTGTAGTTTTGCCATCCCACGGTAAAAAATCTCTATTATTCAGCTTTTGGTAGTTTTTTCCGTAAAGAAAAACAAAAGTGTCTCCTGACTGTTGTGACACAAAAATATATCTGCTGAAAATAGTCTTGTGTAGGCCCGACATCCCAGTGTGGTTTCGCAATTCCATGGGTCTCAAATCGCTGTACTATCCAGTTTTGGACCTTTGGTATCTACTGAAAAAGCAGTTTGAGTGTGTCGCTCACTGTTTAGCCGCAAATATCTCTATTTTAAAAAGTTTGGTATACCCCAGTAAACAACAACTGTGGTATTGCCATCCCACGGTAAGAAATCTCTATTATTCAGGTTTTGGTATATTTTCCGGAAAGAAAAATAGTAGTGTCTCCTGACTGTTGTGACACAAAAATATATCTGTTGAAAATAGTCTTGTGTAGGCCCGACATCCCAGTGAGGTTTCGCAGTTCCACGTGTCAAATCGCTGTACTATCCAGTTTTTTGCCTTTGGTATCTAAAAAAAAGCAGTTTGAGTGTGTCGCTCACTGTTCAGCCGCAAATATCTCTATTTAAAAAAGTGTGGTATACCCCAGTAAACAATAACTGTGGTTTTGCCATCCCACGGTAAAAAATCTCTATTATTCAGCTTTTGGTAGTTTTTTCCGTAAAGAAAAACAGTAGTGTCTCCTGACTGTTGTGACACAAAAATATATCTGTTGAAAATAGTCTTGTGTAGGTCCGACATCCCAGTGTGGTTTCGCAGTTCAATTGGTCAAATCGCTGTACTATCCAGTTTTGGGCCTTTGGTATCTAAAAAAAAAGCAGTTTGAGTGTGTCGCTCACTGTTCAGCCGCAAATATCTCTTTTTAAAAAAGTGTGGCATACCCCAGTAAACAATAACTGTAGTTTTGCCATCCCACGGTAAAAAATCTCTATTATTCAGGTTTTGGTATATTTTCCGTAAAGAAAAACAGTAGTGTCTCCTTACTGTTGTGACACAAAAGTATATCTGTTGAAAATAGTCTTGTGTAGGCCCGACATCCCAGTGTGGTTTCGCAGTTCCTTGGATCAAATCGCTGTACTATCCAGTTTTGGGCCTTTGGTATCTAAAAAAAAAGCAGTTTGAGTGTGTCGCTCACTGTTCAGCCGCAAATATCTCTATTTTAAAAAGTGTGGTATAACCCAGTAAACAATAACTGTGGTTTTGCCATCCCACGGTAAAAAATCTCTATTATTCAGGTTTTGGTATATTTTCCGTAAAAAAAAACAGTAGTGTCTCCTGACTGTTGTGACACAAAAATATATCTGTTGAAAATAGTGTTGTGTAGGCCCGACATCCCAGTGTGGTTTCGCAGTTCCACAGGTCAAATCGCTGTACTATCCAGTTTTGGGCCTTTGGTATCTAAAAAAAAGCAGTTTGAGTGTGTCGCTCACTGTTCAGCCACAAATATCTCTATTTAAAAAAGTGTGGTATACCCCAGTAAACAATAACTGTGGTTTTGCCATCTCACGGTAAAAAATGTCTATTATTCAGGTTTTGGTATATTTTCTGTAAAGAAAAACAGTCGTGTCTCCTGACTGTTGTGACACAAAAATATATCTGTTGAAAATAGTCTTGTGTAGGCCCTGACATCCCAGTGTGGTTTCGCAGTTCAATGGGTCAAATCGCTGTACTATCCAGTTTTGGGCCTTTGGTAGCTAAAAAAAAAAGCAGTTTGATTTTGTCGCTCAATGTTCAGCTGCAAATTTCTCTATTTAAAAAAGTGTGGTATACCCCAGTAAACAATAACTGTGGTTTTGCCATCCCACGGTAAAAAATCTCTATTATTCAGCTTTTGGTAGTTTTTTCTGTATAGAAAAACAGTAGTGTCTCCTGACTGTTGTGACACAAAAATATATCTGTTGAAAATAGTCTTGTGTCGGCCCGACATCCCAGTGTGGTTTCGCAGTTCCACAGGTCAAATCGCTGTACTATCCAGTTTTGGGCCTTTGGTATCTAAAAAAAAGCAGTTTGAGTGTGTCGCTCACTGTTCAGCCACAAATATCTCTATTTAAAAAAGTGTGGTATACCCCAGTAAACAATAACTGTGGTTTTGCCATCCCACTGTAAAAAATCTCTATTATTCAGCTTTTGGTAGTTTTTTCCGTAAAGAAAAACAGTAGTGTCTCCTGACTGTTGTGACACAAAAATATATCTATTGAAAATAGTCTTGTGTAGGCCCGACATCCCAGTGTGGTTTCGCAGTTCCACGGGTCAAATCGCTGTACTATCCAGTTTTGGGCCTTTGGTATCTTAAAAAAAAGCAGTTTGAGTGTGTCGCTCACTGTTCAGCCGCAAATATCTCTATTTAAAAAAGTGTGGAATACCCAAGTAAACAATAACTGTGGTTTTGCCATCCCACGGTAAAAAATCTCTATTATTCAGCTTTTGGTAGTTTTTTCCGTAAAGAAAAACAAAAGTGTCTCCTGACTGTTGTGACACAAAAATATATCTGCTGAAAATAGTCTTGTGTAGGCCCGACATCCCAGTGTGGTTTTGCAGTTCCATGGGTCTCAAATCGCTGTAATATCCAGTTTTGGGCCTTTGGTATCTAAAAAAAAAGCAGTTTGAGTGTGTCGCTCACTGTTCAGCCGCAAATATACAGTACAGACCAAAAGTTTGGACACACCTTCTCATTTAAAGATTTTTCTGTATTTTCATGACTATGAAAATTGTACATTCACACTGATGGCATCAAAACTATGAACTAACATATGTGGAATTATATACTTAACAAAAAAGTGTGAAACAACTGAAAATATGTCTTATATTCTAGGTTCTTCAAAGTAGCCACCGTTTGCTTTGATGACTGCTTTGCACACTCTTGGCATTCTCTTGATGAGCATCAAGAAGTAGTCACCGGAAATGGTCTTCCAACAATCTTGAAGGAGCTCCCAGAGATGCTTAGCACTTGTTGGCCCTTTTGCCTTCACTCTGCGGTCCAGCTCACCCCAAACCATCTCGATTGGGTTCAGGTCTGGTGACTGTGGAGGCCAGGTCATCTGGCGTAGCACCCCAGCACTCTCCTTATTGGTCAAATAGCCATTACACAGCCTGGAGTTGTGTTTGGGGTCATTGTCCTGTTGAAAAATAAATGATGGTCCAACTAAACGCAAACCGGATGGAATAGCATGCCTCTGAAAGATGCTGTGGTAGCCATGCTGGCTCAGTATGCCTTCAATTATGAATAAATCCCCAACAGTGTCACCAGCAAAGCACCCCCACACCATCACACCTCCTCCTCCATGCTTCACGGTGGGAACCAGGCATGTAGAGTCCATCCATTCACCTTTTCTGCGTCGCACAAAGATCTCAAATTTGGACTCATCAGGCCAAAGCACAGATTTCCACGGGTCTAATGTCCATTCCTTGTGTTCTTTAGCCCAAACAAGTCTCTTCTGCTTGTTGCCTGTCCTTAGCAGTGGTTTCCTAGCAGCTATTTTACCATGAAGGCCTGCTGCACAAAGTCTCCTCTTAACAGTTGTTGAAGAGATGTGTCTGCTGCTAGAACTCTGTGTGGCATTGACCTGGTCTCTAATCTGAGCTGCTGTTAACTTGCGATTTCGGAGGCTGGTGGCTCGGATAAACTTATCCTCAGAAGCAGAGGTGACTCTTGGTCTTCCTTTCCTGGGGCGGTCCTCATGTGAGCCAGTTTCTTTGTAGCGCTTGATGGTTTTTGCAACTGCACTTGGGGACACTTTCAAAGTTTTCCCAATTTTTCGCACTGACTGACCTTAATTTCTTAAAGTAATGATGACCACTCGTTTTTCTTTACTTAGCTGCTTTTTTCTTGCCATAATACAAATTCTAACAGTTTATTCAGTAGGACTATCAGCTGTGTATCCACCAGACTTCTGCACAGCACAACTGATGGTTCCAACCCCATTTATAAGGCAAGAAATCCCACTTATTAAACCTGACAGGGCACACCTGTGAAGTGAAAACCATTTCTGGTGACTACCTCTTGAAGCTTATCAAGAGAATGCCAAGAGTGTGCAAAGCAGTCATCAAAGCAAAAGGTGGCTACTTTGAAGAACCTAGAATATAAGACATATTTTCAGTTGTTTCACACTTTTTTGTTAAGTATATAATTCCACATGTGTTAATTCATAGTTTTGATGCATTCAGTGTGAATGTACAATTTTCATAGTCATGAAAATACAGAAAAATCTTTAAATGAGAAGGTGTGTCCAAACTTTTGGTCTGTACTGTATCTATTTAAAAAATTGTGGTATACCCCAGTAAACAATAACTGTGGTTTTGCCATCCCACGGTAAAAAAACTCTATTATTCAGGTTTTGGTAGTTTTTCCGTAAAGAAAAACAGTAGTGTCTCCTGACTGTTGTGACACAAAAATATATCTGTTGAAAATAGTCTTGTGTAGGTCCGACATCCCAGTGTGGTTTCGCAGTTCAATGGGTTAAATCGCTGTACTATCCAGTTTTGGGCCTTTGGTATCTAAAAAAAAAGCAGTTTGAGTGTGTCGCTCACTGTTCAGCCGCAAATATCTCTATTTTAAAAAGTGTGGTATAACCCAGTAAACAATAACAGTGGTTTTGCCATCCCACGGTAAAAAATCTATATTATTCAGGTTTTGGTATATTTTCCGTAAAGAAAAACAGTAGTGTCTCCTGACTGTTGTGACACAAAAATATATCTGTTGAAAATAGTCTTGTGTAGGCCCGACATCCCAGTGTGGTTTCGTAGTTCCACAGGTCAAATCGCTGTACTATCCAGTTTTGGGCCTTTGGTATCTAAAAAAAAGCAGTTTGAGTGTGTCGCTCACTGTTCAGCCACAAATATCTCTATTTAAAAAAGTGTGGTATACCCCAGTAAACAATAACTGTGGTTTTGCCATCCCACTGTAAAAAATCTCTATTATTCAGCTTTTGGTAGTTTTTTCCGTAAAGAAAAACAGTAGTGTCTCCTGACTGTTGTGACACAAAAATATATCTATTGAAAATAGTCTTGTGTAGGCCCGACATCCCAGTGTGGTTTCGCAGTTCCACGGGTCAAATCGCTGTACTATCCAGTTTTGGGCCTTTGGTATCTTAAAAAAAAGCAGTTTGAGTGTGTCGCTCACTGTTCAGCCGCAAATATCTCTATTTAAAAAAGTGTGGAATACCCAAGTAAACAATAACTGTGGTTTTGCCATCCCACGGTAAAAAATCTCTATTATTCAGCTTTTGGTAGTTTTTTCCGTAAAGAAAAACAAAAGTGTCTCCTGACTGTTGTGACACAAAAATATATCTGCTGAAAATAGTCTTGTGTAGGCCCGACATCCCAGTGTGGTTTTGCAGTTCCATGGGTCTCAAATCGCTGTAATATCCAGTTTTGGGCCTTTGGTATCTAAAAAAAAAGCAGTTTGAGTGTGTCGCTCACTGTTCAGCCGCAAATATACAGTACAGACCAAAAGTTTGGACACACCTTCTCATTTAAAGATTTTTCTGTATTTTCATGACTATGAAAATTGTACATTCACACTGATGGCATCAAAACTATGAACTAACATATGTGGAATTATATACTTAACAAAAAAGTGTGAAACAACTGAAAATATGTCTTATATTCTAGGTTCTTCAAAGTAGCCACCGTTTGCTTTGATGACTGCTTTGCACACTCTTGGCATTCTCTTGATGAGCATCAAGAAGTAGTCACCGGAAATGGTCTTCCAACAATCTTGAAGGAGCTCCCAGAGATGCTTAGCACTTGTTGGCCCTTTTGCCTTCACTCTGCGGTCCAGCTCACCCCAAACCATCTCGATTGGGTTCAGGTCTGGTGACTGTGGAGGCCAGGTCATCTGGCGTAGCACCCCAGCACTCTCCTTATTGGTCAAATAGCCATTACACAGCCTGGAGTTGTGTTTGGGGTCATTGTCCTGTTGAAAAATAAATGATGGTCCAACTAAACGCAAACCGGATGGAATAGCATGCCTCTGAAAGATGCTGTGGTAGCCATGCTGGCTCAGTATGCCTTCAATTATGAATAAATCCCCAACAGTGTCACCAGCAAAGCACCCCCACACCATCACACCTCCTCCTCCATGCTTCACGGTGGGAACCAGGCATGTAGAGTCCATCCATTCACCTTTTCTGCGTCGCACAAAGATCTCAAATTTGGACTCATCAGGCCAAAGCACAGATTTCCATGGGTCTAATGTCCATTCCTTGTGTTCTTTAGCCCAAACAAGTCTCTTCTGCTTGTTGCCTGTCCTTAGCAGTGGTTTCCTAGCAGCTATTTTACCATGAAGGCCTGCTGCACAAAGTCTCCTCTTAACAGTTGTTGAAGAGATGTGTCTGCTGCTAGAACTCTGTGTGGCATTGACCTGGTCTCTAATCTGAGCTGCTGTTAACTTGCGATTTCGGAGGCTGGTGGCTCGGATAAACTTATCCTCAGAAGCAGAGGTGACTCTTGGTCTTCCTTTCCTGGGGCGGTCCTCATGTGAGCCAGTTTCTTTGTAGCGCTTGATGGTTTTTGCAACTGCACTTGGGGACACTTTCAAAGTTTTCCCAATTTTTCGCACTGACTGACCTTAATTTCTTAAAGTAATGATGACCACTCGTTTTTCTTTACTTAGCTGCTTTTTTCTTGCCATAATACAAATTCTAACAGTTTATTCAGTAGGACTATCAGCTGTGTATCCACCAGACTTCTGCACAGCACAACTGATGGTTCCAACCCCATTTATAAGGCAAGAAATCCCACTTATTAAACCTGACAGGGCACACCTGTGAAGTGAAAACCATTTCTGGTGACTACCTCTTGAAGCTTATCAAGAGAATGCCAAGAGTGTGCAAAGCAGTCATCAAAGCAAAAGGTGGCTACTTTGAAGAACCTAGAATATAAGACATATTTTCAGTTGTTTCACACTTTTTTGTTAAGTATATAATTCCACATGTGTTAATTCATAGTTTTGATGCCTTCAGTGTGAATGTACAAT
Organism: Phyllobates terribilis; assembly: GCF_046119375.1. Taxonomy (NCBI): domain Eukaryota; kingdom Metazoa; phylum Chordata; class Amphibia; order Anura; family Dendrobatidae; genus Phyllobates; species Phyllobates terribilis. The sequence goes on along the minus strand of NW_027362763.1, from coordinate 590,397,588 downwards.
TTTCATAGTCATGAAAATACAGAAAAATCTTTAAATGAGAAGGTGTGTCCAAACTTTTGGTCTGTACTGTATCTATTTAAAAAATTGTGGTATACCCCAGTAAACAATAACTGTGGTTTTGCCATCCCACGGTAAAAAAACTCTATTATTCAGGTTTTGGTAGTTTTTCCGTAAAGAAAAACAGTAGTGTCTCCTGACTGTTGTGACACAAAAATATATCTGTTGAAAATAGTCTTGTGTAGGTCCGACATCCCAGTGTGGTTTCGCAGTTCAATGGGTTAAATCGCTGTACTATCCAGTTTTGGGCCTTTGGTATCTAAAAAAAAAGCAGTTTGAGTGTGTCGCTCACTGTTCAGCCGCAAATATCTCTATTTTAAAAAGTGTGGTATAACCCAGTAAACAATAACAGTGGTTTTGCCATCCCACGGTAAAAAATCTATATTATTCAGGTTTTGGTATATTTTCCGTAAAGAAAAACAGTAGTGTCTCCTGACTGTTGTGACACAAAAATATATCTGTTGAAAATAGTCTTGTGTAGGCCCGACATTCCAGTGTGGTTTCGTAGTTCCACAGGTCAAATCGCTGTACTATCCAGTTTTGGGCCTTTGGTATCTAAAAAAAAGCAGTTTGAGTGTGTCGCTCACTGTTCAGCCACAAATATCTCTATTTAAAAAAGTGTGGTATACCCCAGTAAACAATAACTGTGGTTTTGCCATCCCACTGTAAAAAATCTCTATTATTCAGTTTTTGGTAGTTTTTTCCATAAAGAAAAACAGTAGTGTCTCCTGACTGTTGTGACACAAAAATATATCTGTTGAAAATAGTCTTGTGTAGGCCCGACATCCCAGTGTGGTTTTGCAGTTCCACGGGTCAAATCGCTGTACTATCCAGTTTTGGGCCTTTGGTATCTAAATAAAAAGCAGTTTGAGTGTGTCGCTCACTGTTCAGCCGCAAATATCTCGATTTAAAAAAGTGTGGTATACCCCAGTGAACAATAACTGGTTTTGCCATCTCACGGTAAAAAATCTCTATTATTCAGGTTTTGGTATATTTTATGTAAAGAAAAACAGTAGTGTCTCCTGACTGTTGTGACACAAAAATATATCTGTTGAAAATAGTCTTGTGTAGGCCCGACATCCCAGTGTGGTTTCGCAGTTCAATGGGTCAAATCGCTGTACTATCCAGTTTTGGGCCTTTGGTATCTAAAAAAAAAAGCAGTTTGATTGTGTCGCTCAATGTTCAGCCGCAAATTTCTCTATTTAAAAAAGTGTGGTATACCCCAGTAAACAATAACTGTGGTTTTGCCATCCCACGGTAAAAAATCTCTATTATTCAGCTTTTGGTAGCTTTTTCCGTAAAGAAAAACAGTAGTGTCTCCTGACTGTTGTGACACAAAAATATATCTATTGAAAATAGTCTTGTGTAGGCCCGACATCCCAGTGTGGTTTCGCAGTTCCACGGGTCAAATCGCTGTACTATCCAGTTTTGGGCCTTTGGTATCTTAAAAAAAAGCAGTTTGAGTGTGTCGCTCACTGTTCAGCCGCAAATATCTCTATTTAAAAAAGTGTGGAATACCCAAGTAAACAATAACTGTGGTTTTGCCATCCCACGGTAAAAAATCTCTATTATTCAGCTTTTGGTAGTTTTTTCCGTAAAGAAAAACAAAAGTATCTCCTGACTGTTGTGACACAAAAATATATCTGCTGAAAATAGTCTTGTGTAGGCCCGACATCCCAGTGTGGTTTTGCAGTTCCATGGGTCTCAAATCGCTGTAATATCCAGTTTTGGGCCTTTGGTATCTAAAAAAAAAAGCAGTTTGAGTGTGTCGCTCACTGTTCAGCCGCAAATATACAGTACAGACCAAAAGTTTGGACACACCTTCTCATTTAAAGATTTTTCTGTATTTTCATGACTATGAAAATTGTACATTCACACTGATGGCATCAAAACTATGAACTAACATATGTGGAATTATATACTTAACAAAAAAGTGTGAAACAACTGAAAATATGTCTTATATTCTAGGTTCTTCAAAGTAGCCACCGTTTGCTTTGATGACTGCTTTGCACACTCTTGGCATTCTCTTGATGAGCTTCAAGAAGTAGTCACCGGAAATGGTCTTCCAACAATCTTGAAGGAGCTCCCAGAGATGCTTAGCACTTGTTGGCCCTTTTGCCTTCACTCTGCGGTCCAGCTCACCCCAAACCATCTCGATTGGGTTCAGGTCTGGTGACTGTGGAGGCCAGGTCATCTGGCGTAGCACCCCAGCACTCTCCTTATTGGTCAAATAGCCATTACACAGCCTGGAGGTGTGTTTGGGGTCATTGTCCTGTTGAAAAATAAATGATGGTCCAACTAAACGCAAACCGGATGGAATAGCATGCCTCTGAAAGATGCTGTGGTAGCCATGCTGGCTCAGTATGCCTTCAATTATGAATAAATCCCCAACAGTGTCACCAGCAAAGCACCCCCACACCATCACACCTCCTCCTCCATGCTTCACGGTGGGAACCAGGCATGTAGAGTCCATCCATTCACCTTTTCTGCGTCGCACAAAGATCTCAAATTTGGACTCATCAGGCCAAAGCACAGATTTCCACGGGTCTAATGTCCATTCCTTGTGTTCTTTAGCCCAAACAAGTCTCTTCTGCTTGTTGCCTGTCCTTAGCAGTGGTTTCCTAGCAGCTATTTTACCATGAAGGCCTGCTGCACAAAGTCTCCTCTTAACAGTTGTTGAAGAGATGTGTCTGCTGCTAGAACTCTGTGTGGCATTGACCTGGTCTCTAATCTGAGCTGCTGTTAACTTGCGATTTCGGAGGCTGGTGGCTCGGATAAACTTATCCTCAGAAGCAGAGGTGACTCTTGGTCTTCCTTTCCTGGGGCGGTCCTCATGTGAGCCAGTTTCTTTGTAGCGCTTGATGGTTTTTGCAACTGCACTTGGGGACACTTTCAAAGTTTTCCCAATTTTTCGCACTGACTGACCTTAATTTCTTAAAGTAATGATGACCACTCGTTTTTCTTTACTTAGCTGCTTTTTTCTTGCCATAATACAAATTCTAACAGTCTATTCAGTAGGACTATCAGCTGTGTATCCACCAGACTTCTGCACAGCACAACTGATGGTTCCAACCCCATTTATAAGGCAAGAAATCCCACTTATTAAACCTGACAGGGCACACCTGTGAAGTGAAAACCATTTCTGGTGACTACCTCTTGAAGCTTATCAAGAGAATGCCAAGAGTGTGCAAAGCAGTCATCAAAGCAAAAGGTGGCTACTTTGAAGAACCTAGAATATAAGACATATTTTCAGTTGTTTCACACTTTTTTGTTAAGTATATAATTCCACATGTGTTAATTCATAGTTTTGATGCCTTCAGTGTGAATGTACAATTTTCATAGTCATGAAAATACAGAAAAATCTTTAAATGAGAAGGTGTGTCCAAACTTTTGGTCTGTACTGTATCTATTTAAAAAATTGTGGTATACCCCAGTAAACAATAACTGTGGTTTTGCCATCCCACGGTAAAAAAACTCTATTATTCAGGTTTTGGTAGTTTTTCCGTAAAGAAAAACAGTAGTGTCTCCTGACTGTTGTGACACAAAAATATATCTGTTGAAAATAGTCTTGTGTAGGTCCGACATCCCAGTGTGGTTTCGCAGTTCAATGGGTCAAATCGCTGTACTATCCAGTTTTGGGCCTTTGGTATCTAAAAAAAAAGCAGTTTGAGTGTGTCGCTCACTGTTCAGCCGCAAATATCTCTATTTTAAAAAGTGTGGTATAACCCAGTAAACAATAACAATGGTTTTGCCATCCCACGGTAAAAAATCTATATTATTCAGGTTTTGGTATATTTTCCGTAAAGAAAAACAGTAGTGTCTCCTGACTGTTGTGACACAAAAATATATCTGTTGAAAATAGTCTTGTGTAGGCCCGACATCCCAGTGTGGTTTCGTAGTTCCACAGGTCAAATCGCTGTACTATCCAGTTTTGGGCCTTTGGTATCTAAAAAAAAGCAGTTTGAGTGTGTCGCTCACTGTTCAGCCACAAATATCTCTATTTAAAAAAGTGTGGTATACCCCAGTAAACAATAACTGTGGTTTTGCCATCCCACTGTAAAAAATCTCTATTATTCAGTTTTTGGTAGTTTTTTCCATAAAGAAAAACAGTAGTGTCTCCTGACTGTTGTGACACAAAAATATATCTGTTGAAAATAGTCTTGTGTAGGCCCGACATCCCAGTGTGGTTTTGCAGTTCCACGGGTCAAATCGCTGTACTATCCAGTTTTGGGCCTTTGGTATCTAAATAAAAAGCAGTTTGAGTGTGTCGCTCACTGTTCAGCCGCTAATATCTCGATTTAAAAAAGTGTGGTATACCCCAGTGAACAATAACTGGTTTTGCCATCTCACGGTAAAAAATCTCTATTATTCAGGTTTTGGTATATTTTATGTAAAGAAAAACAGTAGTGTCTCCTGACTGTTGTGACACAAAAATATATCTGTTGAAAATAGTCTTGTGTAGGCCCGACATCCCAGTGTGGTTTCGCAGTTCAATGGGTCAAATCGCTGTACTATCCAGTTTTGGGCCTTTGGTATCTAAAAAAAAAAGCAGTTTGATTGTGTCGCTCAATGTTCAGCCGCAAATTTCTCTATTTAAAAAAGTGTGGTATACCCCAGTAAACAATAACTGTGGTTTTGCCATCCCACGGTAAAAAATCTCTATTATTCAGCTTTTGGTAGCTTTTTAAGTAAAGAAAAACAGTAGTGTCTCCTGACTGTTGTGACACAAAAATATATCTGTTGAAAATAGTCTTCTGTAGGCCCAACATCCCAGTGTGGTTTCGCAGGTCCACGGGTCAAATCGCTGTACTATCCAGTTTTGGGCCTTTGGTATCTTAAATAAAAGCAGTTTGAGTGTGTCGCTCACTGTTCAGCCGCAAATATCTCTATTTAAAAAAGTGTAGTATACCCCAGTAAACAATAACTGTGGTTTTGCATCCCACGGTAAAAAATCTCTATTATTCAGCTTTTGGTAGGTTTTTCCGTAAAGAAAAACAGTGGTGTCTCCTGACTTTTGTGACACAAAAATATATCTGTTGAAAATAGTCTTGTGTAGGCCCGACATCCCAGTGAGGTTTCGCAGTTCCACGAGTCAAATCGCTGTACTATCCAGTTTTGGGCCTTTGGTATCTAAAAAAAAGCAGTTTGAGTGTGTCGCTCACTGTTCAGCCGCAAATATCTCTATTTAAAAAAGTGTGGTATACCCAAGTAAACAATAACTGTGGTTTTGCCATCCCACGGTAAAAAATCTCTATTATTCAGCTTTTGGTAGTTTTTTCCGTAAAGTAAAGCAGTAGTGTCTCCTGACTGCTGTGACACAAAAATATATCTGTTGAAAATAGTCTTGTGTAGGCCCGACATCCCAGTGTAGTTTCGCAGTTCCACGGATCAAATCGTTGTACTATCCAGTTTTGGGCCTTTGGTATCTAAAAAAAAGCAGTTTGAGTGTGTCGCTCACTGTTCAGCCGCAAATATCTCTATTTTAAAAAGTGTGGTATACCCCAGTAAACAATAACTGTGGTTTTGCCATCCCACGGTAAAAATCTCTATTATTCATCTTTTTGTAGTTTTTTCCATAAAGAAAAACAGTAGTGTCTCCTGACTGTTGTGACACAAAAATATATCTGTTGAAAATAGTCTTCTGTAGGCCCGACATCCCAGTGTGGTTTTGCAGGTCCACGGGTCAAATCGCTGTACTATCCAGTTTTGGGCCTTTGGTATCTAAATAAAAAGCAGTTTGAGTGTGTCGCTCACTGTTCAGCCGCTAATATCTCGATTTAAAAAAGTGTGGTATACCCCAGTGAACAATAACTGGTTTTGCCATCTCACGGTAAAAAATCTCTATTATTCAGGTTTTGGTATATTTTATGTAAAGAAAAACAGTAGTGTCTCCTGACTGTTGTGACACAAAAATATATCTGTTGAAAATAGTCTTGTGTAGGCCCGACATCCCAGTGTGGTTTCGCAGTTCAATGGGTCAAATCGCTGTACTATCCAGTTTTGGGCCTTTGGTATCTAAAAAAAAAAGCAGTTTGATTGTGTCGCTCAATGTTCAGCCGCAAATTTCTCTATTTAAAAAAGTGTGGTATACCCCAGTAAACAATAACTGTGGTTTTGCCATCCCACGGTAAAAAATCTCTATTATTCAGCTTTTGGTAGCTTTTTAAGTAAAGAAAAACAGTAGTGTCTCCTGACTGTTGTGACACAAAAATATATCTGTTGAAAATAGTCTTCTGTAGGCCCAACATCCCAGTGTGGTTTCGCAGGTCCACGGGTCAAATCGCTGTACTATCCAGTTTTGGGCCTTTGGTATCTTAAATAAAAGCAGTTTGAGTGTGTCGCTCACTGTTCAGCCGCAAATATCTCTATTTAAAAAAGTGTAGTATACCCCAGTAAACAATAACTGTGGTTTTGCATCCCACGGTAAAAAATCTCTATTATTCAGCTTTTGGTAGGTTTTTCCGTAAAGAAAAACAGTGGTGTCTCCTGACTTTTGTGACACAAAAATATATCTGTTGAAAATAGTCTTGTGTAGGCCCGACATCCCAGTGAGGTTTCGCAGTTCCACGAGTCAAATCGCTGTACTATCCAGTTTTGGGCCTTTGGTATCTAAAAAAAAGCAGTTTGAGTGTGTCGCTCACTGTTCAGCCGCAAATATCTCTATTTAAAAAAGTGTGGTATACCCAAGTAAACAATAACTGTGGTTTTGCCATCCCACGGTAAAAAATCTCTATTATTCAGCTTTTGGTAGTTTTTTCCGTAAAGTAAAGCAGTAGTGTCTCCTGACTGCTGTGACACAAAAATATATCTGTTGAAAATAGTCTTGTGTAGGCCCGACATCCCAGTGTAGTTTCGCAGTTCCACGGATCAAATCGTTGTACTATCCAGTTTTGGGCCTTTGGTATCTAAAAAAAAGCAGTTTGAGTGTGTCGCTCACTGTTCAGCCGCAAATATCTCTATTTTAAAAAGTGTGGTATACCCCAGTAAACAATAACTGTGGTTTTGCCATCCCACGGTAAAAATCTCTATTATTCATCTTTTTGTAGTTTTTTCCATAAAGAAAAACAGTAGTGTCTCCTGACTGTTGTGACACAAAAATATATCTGTTGAAAATAGTCTTCTGTAGGCCCGACATCCCAGTGTGGTTTTGCAGGTCCACGGGTCAAATCGCTGTACTATCCAGTTTTGGGCCTTTGGTATCTTAAAAAAAAGCAGTTTGAGTGTGTCGCTCACTGTTCAGCCGCAAATATCTCTATTTAAATAAGTGTGGTATACCCAAGTAAACAATAACTGTGGTTTTGCCATCCCACGGTAAAAAATCTCTATTATTCAGCTTTTGGTAATTTTTTCCGTAAAGAAAAACAAAAGTGTCTCCTGACTGTTGTGACACAAAAATATATCTGCTGAAAATAGTCTTGTGTAGGCCCGACATCCCAGTGTGGTTTCGCAATTCCATGGGTCTCAAATCGCTGTACTATCCAGTTTTGGACCTTTGGTATCTACTAAAAAAGCAGTTTGAGTGTGTCGCTCACTGTTCAGCCGCAAATATCTCTATTTAAAAAAGTGTGGTATACCCCCGTAAACAATAACTGTGGTTTTGCCATCCCACGGTAAAAAATCTCTATTATTCAGGTTTTGGTATATTTTGTGTAAAGAAAAACAGTAGTGTCTCCTGACTGTTGTGACACAAAAATATATCTGTTGAAAATAGTCTTGTGTAGGCCCGACATCCCAGTGTGGTTTCGCAGTTCCACGGGTCAAATCGCTGTATTATCCAGTTTTGGGCCTTTGGTATCTAAAAAAAAAACAGTTTGAGTGTGTCGCTCACTGTTCAGCCGCAAATATCTCTATTTTAAAAAGTGTGGTATACCCCAGTAAACAACAACTGTGGTATTGCCATCCCACGGTAAGAAATCTCTATTATTCAGGTTTTGGTATATTTTCCGGAAAGAAAAATAGTAGTGTCTCCTGACTGTTGTGACACAAAAATATATCTGTTGAAAATAGTCTTCTGTAGGCCCGACATCCCAGTGTGGTTTCGTAGGTCCACGGGTCAAATCGCTGTACTATCCAGTTTTGGGCCTTTGGTATCTTAAATAAAAGCAGTTTGAGTGTGTCGCTCACTGTTCAGCCGCAAATATCTCTATTTAAAAAAGTGTGGTATACCCCAGTAAACAATAACTGTGGTTTTGCCATCCCACGGTAAAAAATCTCTATTATTCAGCTTTTGGTAGGTTTTTCCGTAAAGAAAAACAGTAGTGTCTCCTGACTGTTGTGACGCAAAAAAATATCTGTTGAAAATAGTCTTGTGTAGGCCCGACATCCCAGTGAGGTTTCGCAGTTCCACGTGTCAAATCGCTGTACTATCCAGTTTTTTGCCTTTGGTATCTAAAAAAAAGCAGTTTGAGTGTGTCGCTCACTGTTCAGCCGCAAATGTCTATATTTAAAAAAGTGTGGTATACCCCAGTAAACAATAACTGTGGTTTTGCCATCCCACGGTAAAAAATCTCTATTATTCAGCTTTTGGTAGTTTTTTCCGTAAAGAAAAACAGTAGTGTCTCCTGACTGTTGTGACACAAAAATATATCTGTTGAAAATAGTCTTGTGTAGGTCCGACATCCCAGTGTGGTTTCGCAGTTCAATGGGTCAAATCGCTGTACTATCCAGTTTTGGGCATTTGGTATCTAAAAAAAAGCAGTTTGAGTGTGTCGCTCACTGTTCAGCCGCAAATATCTCTATTTAAAAAAGTGTGGAATACCCAAGTAAACAATAACTGTGGTTTTGCCATCCCACGGTAAAAAATCTCTATTATTCAGCTTTTGGTATTTTTTTCCGTAAAGAAAAACAAAAGTGTCTCCTGACTGTTGTGACACAAAAATATATCTGCTGAAAATAGTCTTGTGTAGGCCCGACATCCCAGTGTGGTTTTGCCGTTCCATGGGTCTCAAATCGCTGTAATATCCAGTTTTGGGCCTTTGGTATCTAAAAAAAAAGCAGTTTGAGCGTGTCGCTCACTGTTCAGCCGCAAATATATCTATTTAAAAAATTGTGGCATACCCCAGTAAACAATAACTGTGGTTTTGCCATCCCACGGTAAAAAAACTCTATTATTCAGGTTTTGGCAGTTTTTCCGTAAAGAAAAACAGTAGTGTCTCCTGACTGTTGTGACACAAAAATATATCTGTTGAAAATAGTCTTGTGTAGGTCCGACATCCCAGTGTGGTTTCGCAGTTCCACAGGTCAAATCGCTGTACTATCCAGTTTTGGGCCTTTGGTATCTAAAAAAAAGCAGTTTGAGTGTGTCGCTCACTGTTCAGCCACAAATATCTCTATTTAAAAAAGTGTGGTATACCCCAGTAAACAATAACTGTGGTTTTGCCATCCCACTATAAAAAATCTCTATTATTCAGTTTTTGGTAGTTTTTTCCGTAAAGAAAAACAGTAGTGTCTCCTGACTGTTGTGACACAAAAATATATCTGTTGAAAATAGTCTTGTGTAGGCCCGACATCCCAGTGTGGTTTTGCAGTTCCACGGGTCAAATCGCTGTACTATCCAGTTTTGGGCCTTTGGTATCTAAAAAAAAAGCAGTTTGAGTGTGTCGCTCACTGTTCAGCCGCAAATATCTCGATTTAAAAAAGTGTGGTATACCCCAGTAAACAATAACTGTGGTTTTGCCATCTCACGGTAAAAAATCTCTATTATTCAGGTTTTGGTATATTTTCTGTAAAGAAAAACAGTAGTGTCTCCTGTCTGTTGTGACACAAAAATATATCTGTTGAAAATAGTCTTGTGTAGGCCCGACATCCCAGTGTGGTTTCGCAGTTCAATGGTTCAAATCGCTGTACTATCCAGTTTTGGGCCTTTGGTATCTAAAAAAAAAAGCAGTTTGATTGTGTCGCTCAATGGTCAGCCGCAAATTTCTCTATTTAAAAAAGTGTGGTATACCCCAGTAAACAATAACTGTGGTTTTGCCATCCCACGGTAAAAAATCTCTATTATTCAGCTTTTGGTAGTTTTTTCCGTAAAGAAAAACAGTAGTGTCTCCTGACTGTTGTGACACAAAAATATATCTGTTGAAAATAGTCTTGTGTAGGCCCGACATCCCAGTGTGGTTTCGCAGTTCCATGGGTCAAATCGCTGTACTATCCAGTTTTGGGCCTTTGGTATCTAAAAAAAAAAAGCAGTTTGAGTGTGTCGCTCACTGTTCAGCCGCAAATATCTCTATTTTAAAAAGTGTCGTATACCCCAGTAAACAATAACTGTGGTTTTGCCATCCCACGGTAAAAAATCTCTATTATTCAGGTTTTGGTAAATTTTCCGTAAAGAAAAACAGTAGTGTCTCCTGACTGTTGTGACACAAAAATATATCTGTTGAAAATAGTCTTGTGTCGGCCCGACATCCCAGTGTGGTTTCGCAGTTCCACAGGTCAAATCGCTGTACTATCCAGTTTTGGGCCTTTGGTATCTAAAAAAAAGCAGTTTGAGTGTGTCGCTCACTGTTCAGCCACAAATATCTCTATTTAAAAAAGTGTGGTATACCCCAGTAAACAATAACTGTGGTTTTGCCAACCCACGGTAAAAAATCTCTATTATTCAGGTCTTGGTATATTTTCCGTAAAGAAAAACAGTAGTGTCTCCTGACTGTTGTGACACAAAAATATATCTGTTGAAAATAGTCTTGTGTAGGCCCGACATCCCAGTGTGGTTTCGCAGTTCCATGGGTCAAATCGCTGTACTATCCAGTTTTGGGCCTTTGGTATCTAAAAAAAAAGCAGTTTGAGTGTGTCGCTCACTGTTCAGCCACAAATATCTCTATTTAAAAAAGTGTGGTATACCCCAGTAAACAATAACTGTGGTTTTGCCATCCCACTGTAAAAAATCTCTATTATTCAGCTTTTGGTAGTTTTTTCCGTAAAGAAAAACAGTAGTGTCTCTTGACTGTTGTGACACAAAAATATATCTATTGAAAATAGTCATGTGTAGGCCCGACATCCCAGTGTGGTTTCGCAGTTACACGGGTCAAATCGCTGTACTATCCAGTTTTGGGCCTTTGGTATCTTAAAAAAAAGCAGTTTGAGTGTGTCGCTCACTGTTCAGCCGCAAATATCTCTATTTAAAAAAGTGTGGAATACCCAAGTAAACAATAACTGTGGTTTTGCCATCCCACGGTAAAAAATCTCTATTATTCAGCTTTTGGTAGTTTTTTCCGTAAAGAAAAACAAAAGTGTCTCCTGACTGTTGTGACACAAAAATATATCTTCTGAAAATAGTCTTGTGTAGGCCCGACATCCCAGTGTGGTTTTGCAGTTCCATGGGTCTCAAATCGCTGTACTATCCAGTTTTGGGCCTTTGGTATCTAAAAAAAAGCTGTTTGAGTGTGTCGCTCACTGTTCAGCCGCAAATATATCTATTTAAATAATTGTGGTATACCCCAGTAAACAATAACTGTGGTTTTGCCATCCCACGGTAAAAAAACTCTATTATTCAGGTTTTGGTAGTTTTTCTGTAAAGAAAAACAGTAGTGTCTCCTGACTGTTGTGACACAAAAATATATCTGTTGAAAATAGTCTTGTGTAGGTCCGACATCCCATTGTGTTTTCGCAGTTCAATGGGTCAAATCGCTGTACTATCCAGTTTTGGGCCTTTGGTATCTAAAAAAAAAGCAGTTTGAGTGTGTCGCTCACTGTTCAGCCACAAATATCTCTATTTAAAAAAGTGTGGTATACCCCAGTAAACAATAACTGTGGTTTTGCCATCCCACTGTAAAAAATCTCTATTATTCAGCTTTTGGTAGTTTTTTCCGTAAAGAAAAACAGTATTGTCTCCTGACCGTTGTGGCACAAAAATATATCTGTTGAAAATAGTCTTGAGTAGGCCCGACATCCCAGTGTGGTTTCTCAGTTCCATGGGTCAAATCACTGTACTATCCAGTTTTGGGCCTTTGGTATCTAAAAAAAAAGCAGTTTGAGTGTGTCGCTCACTGTTCAGCCGCAAATATCTCTATTTTAAAAAGTGTGGTATACCCCAGTAAACAATAACTGTGGTTTTGCCATCCCACGGTAAAAAATCTCTATTATTCAGGTTTTGGTATATTTTCCGTAAAGAAAAACTGTAGTGTCTCCTGACTGTTGTGACACAAAAATATTTCTGTTGAAAATAGTCTTGTGTAGGCCCGACATACCAGTGTGGTTTCACAGTTCCACAGGTCAAATCGCTGTACTATCCAGTTTTGGGCCTTTGGTATCTAAAATAAAAGCAGTTTGAGTGTGTCGCTCACTGTTCAGCCACAAATATCTCTATTTAAAAAAGTGTGGTATACCCCAGTAAACAATAACTGTGGTTTTGCCATCCCACTGTAAAAAATCTCTATTATTCAGCTTTTGGTAGTTTTTTCCGTAAAGAAAAACAGTAGTGTCTCCTGACTGTTGTGACACAAAAATATATCTATTGAAAATAGTCTTGTGTAGGCCCGACATCCCAGTGTGGTTTCGCAGTTACACGGGTCAAATCGCTGTACTATCCAGTTTTGGGCCTTTGGTATCTTAAAAAAAAGCAGTTTGAGTGTGTCGCTCACTGTTCAGCCGCAAATATCTCTATTTAAAAAAGTGTGGAATACCCAAGTAAACAATAACTGTGGTTTTGCCATCCCACGGTAAAAAATCTCTATTATTCAGCTTTTGGTAGTTTTTTCCGTAAAGAAAAACAAAAGTGTCTCCTGACTGTTGTGACACAAAAATATATCTGCTGAAAATAGTCTTGTGTAGGCCCGACATCCCAGTGTGGTTTTGCAGTTCCATGGGTCTCAAATCGCTGTACTATCCAGTTTTGGGCCTTTGGTATCTAAAAAAAAAGCAGTTTGAGTGTGTCGCTCACTGTTCAGCCGCAAATATATCTATTTAAAAAATTGTGGTATACCCCAGTGAACAATAACTGTGGTTTTGCCATCCCACGGTAAAAAATCTCTATTATTCAGGTTTTGGTAGTTTTTCCGTAAAAAAAAACAGTAGTGTCTCCTGACTGTTGTGACACAAAAATATATCTGTTGAAAATAGTCTTGTGTAGGTCCGACATCCCAGTGTGCTTTCGCAGTTCAATGGGTCAAATCGCTGTACTATCCAGTTTTGGGCCTTTGGTATCTAAAAGAAAAGCAGTTTGAGTGTGTCGCTCACTGTTCAGCCTCAAATATCTCTATTTAAAAAAGTGTGGAATACCCCAGTAAACAATAACTGTGGTTTTGCCATCCCACGGTAAAAAATCTCTATTATTCAGGTTTTGGTATATTTTCCGTAAAGAAAAACAGTAGTGTCTCCTGACTGTTGTGACACAAAAATATATCTGTTGAAAATAGTCTTGTGTAGGCCCGACATCCCAGTGTGGTTTCACAGTTCCATGGGTCAAATCGCTGTACTATCCAGTTTTGGGCCTTTGGTATCTAAAAAAAAAGCAGTTTGAGTGTGTCGCTCACTGTTCAGCCACAAATATCTCTATTTAAAAAAGTGTGGTATACCCCAGTAAACAATAACTGTGGTTTTGCCATCCCACTGTAAAAAATCTCTATTATTCAGCTTTTGGTAGTTTTTTCCGTAAAGAAAAACAGTAGTGTCTCCTGACTGTTGTGACACAAAAATATATCTATTGAAAATAGTCTTGTGTAGGCCCGACATCCCAGTGTGGTTTCGCAGTTCCACGGGTCAAATCGCTGTACTATCCAGTTTTGGGCCTTTGGTATCTTAAAAAAAAGCAGTTTGAGTGTGTCGCTCACTGTTCAGCCGCAAATATCTCTATTTAAAAAAGTGTGGAATACCCAAGTAAACAATAACTGTGGTTTTGCCATCCCACGGTAAAAAATCTCTATTATTCAGCTTTTGGTAGTTTTTTCCGTAAAGAAAAACAAAAGTGTCTCCTGACTGTTGTGACACAAAAATATATCTTCTGAAAATAGTCTTGTGTAGGCCCGACATCCCAGTTTGGTTTTGCAGTTCCATGGGTCTCAAATCGCTGTACTATCCAGTTTTGGGCCTTTGGTATCTAAAAAAAAGCTGTTTGAGTGTGTCGCTCACTGTTCAGCCGCAAATATATCTATTTAAATAATTGTGGTATACCCCAGTAAACAATAACTGTGGTTTTGCCATCCCACGGTAAAAAAACTCTATTATTCAGGTTTTGGTAGTTTTACCGTAAAGAAAAACAGTAGTGTCTCCTGACTGTTGTGACACAAAAATATATCTGTTGAAAAAAGTTCTTGTGTAGGTCCGACATCCCATTGTGGTTTCGCAGTTCAATGGGTCAAATCGCTGTACTATCCAGTTTTGGGCCTTTGGTATCTAAAAAAAAAGCAGTTTGAGTGTGTCGCTCACTGTTCAGCCACAAATATCTCTATTTAAAAAAGTGTGGTATACCCCAGTAAACAATAACTGTGGTTTTGCCATCCCACTGTAAAAAATCTCTATTATTCAGCTTTTGGTAGTTTTTTCCGTAAAGAAAAACAGTATTGTCTCCTGACCGTTGTGACACAAAAATATATCTGTTGAAAATAGTCTTGTGTAGGCCCGACATCCCAGTGTGGTTTCTCAGTTCCATGGGTCAAATCACTGTACTATCCAGTTTTGGGCCTTTGGTATCTAAAAAAAAAGCAGTTTGAGTGTGTCGCTCACTGTTCAGCCGCAAATATCTCTATTTTAAAAAGTGTGATATACCCCAGTAAACAATAACTGTGGTTTTGCCATCCCACGGTAAAAAATCTCTATTATTCAGGTTTTGGTATATTTTCCGTAAAGAAAAACTGTAGTGTCTCCTGACTGTTGTGACACAAAAATATTTCTGTTGAAAATAGTCTTGTGTAGGCCCGACATACCAGTGTGGTTTCGCAGTTCCACAGGTCAAATCGCTGTACTATCCAGTTTTGGGCCTTTGGTATCTAAAATAAAAGCAGTTTGAGTGTGTCGCTCACTGTTCAGCCACAAATATCTCTATTTAAAAAAGTGTGGTATACCCCAGTAAACAATAACTGTGGTTTTGCCATCCCACTGTAAAAAATCTCTATTATTCAGCTTTTGGTAGTTTTTTCCGTAAAGAAAAACAAAAGTGTCTCCTGACTGTTGTGACACAAAAATATATCTGCTGAAAATAGTCTTGTGTAATCCCGACATCCCAGTGTGGTTTTGCAGTTCCATGGGTCTCAAATCGCTGTTCTATCCAGTTTTGGGCCTTTGGTATCTAAAAAAAAAGCAGTTTGAGTGTGTCGCTCACTGTTCAGCCGCAAATATATCTATTTAAAAAATTGTGGTATACCCCAGTGAACAATAACTGTGGTTTTGCCATCCCACGGTAAAAAAACTCTATTATTCAGGTTTTGGTAGTTTTTCCGTAAAAAAAAACAGTAGTGTCTCCTGACTGTTGTGACACAAAAATATATCTGTTGAAAATAGTCTTGTGTAGGTCCGACATCCCAGTGTGCTTTCGCAGTTCAATGGGTCAAATCGCTGTACTATCCAGTTTTTGGCCTTTGGTATCTAAAAGGAAAGCAGTTTGAGTGTGTCGCTCACTGTTCAGCCTCAAATATCTCTATTTAAAAAAGTGTGGCATACCCCAGTAAACAATAACTGTGGTTTTGCCATCCCACGGTAAAAAATCTCTATTATTCAGGTTTTGGTATATTTTCTGTAAAGAAAAAGAGTAGTGTATCCTGACTGTTGTGACACAAAAATATATCTGTTGAAAATAGTCTTGTGTAGGCCCGACATCCCAGTGTGGTTTCGCAGTTCCACGGGTCAAATCGCTGTACTATCCAGTTTTGGGCCTTTGGTATCTTAAAAAAAAGCAGTTTGAGTGTGTCGCTCACTGTTCAGCCGCAAATATCTCTATTTAAAAAAGTGTGGAATACCCAAGTAAACAATAACTGTGGTTTTGCCATCCCACGGTAAAAAATCTCTATTATTCAGCTTTTGGTAGTTTTTTCCGTAAAGAAAAACAAAAGTGTCTCCTGACTGTTGTGACACAAAAATATATCTGCTGAAAATAGTCTTGTGTAGGCCCGACATCCCAGTGTGGTTTTGCAGTTCCATGGGTCTCAAATCGCTGTACTATCCAGTTTTGGGCCTTTGGTATCTAAAAAAAAAGCAGTTTGAGTGTGTCGCTCACTGTTCAGCCGCAAATATATCTATTTAAAAAATTGTGGTATACCCCAGTGAACAATAACTGTGGTTTTGCCATCCCACGGTAAAAAATCTCTATTATTCAGGTTTTGGTAGTTTTTCCGTAAAAAAAAACAGTAGTGTCTCCTGACTGTTGTGACACAAAAATATATCTGTTGAAAATAGTCTTGTGTAGGTCCGACATCCCAGTGTGCTTTCGCAGTTCAATGGGTCAAATCGCTGTACTATCCAGTTTTGGGCCTTTGGTATCTAAAAGAAAAGCAGTTTGAGTGTGTCGCTCACTGTTCAGCCTCAAATATCTCTATTTAAAAAAGTGTGGAATACCCCAGTAAACAATAACTGTGGTTTTGCCATCCCACGGTAAAAAATCTCTATTATTCAGGTTTTGGTATATTTTCCGTAAAGAAAAACAGTAGTGTCTCCTGACTGTTGTGACACAAAAATATATCTGTTGAAAATAGTCTTGTGTAGGCCCGACATCCCAGTGTGGTTTCACAGTTCCATGGGTCAAATCGCTGTACTATCCAGTTTTGGGCCTTTGGTATCTAAAAAAAAAGCAGTTTGAGTGTGTCGCTCACTGTTCAGCCACAAATATCTCTATTTAAAAAAGTGTGGTATACCCCAGTAAACAATAACTGTGGTTTTGCCATCCCACGGTAAAAAATCTCTATTATTCAGCTTTTGGTAGTTTTTTCCGTAAAGAAAAACAAAAGTGTCTCCTGACTGTTGTGACACAAAAATATATCTTCTGAAAATAGTCTTGTGTAGGCCCGACATCCCAGTTTGGTTTTGCAGTTCCATGGGTCTCAAATCGCTGTACTATCCAGTTTTGGGCCTTTGGTATCTAAAAAAAAGCTGTTTGAGTGTGTCGCTCACTGTTCAGCCACAAATATATCTATTTAAATAATTGTGGTATACCCCAGTAAACAATAACTGTGGTTTTGCCATCCCACGGTAAAAAAACTCTATTATTCAGGTTTTGGTAGTTTTACCGTAAAGAAAAACAGTAGTGTCTCCTGACTGTTGTGACACAAAAATATATCTGTTGAAAATAGTCTTGTGTAGGTCCGACATCCCATTGTGGTTTCGCAGTTCAATGGGTCAAATCGCTGTACTATCCAGTTTTGGGCCTTTGGTATCTAAAAAAAAAGCAGTTTGAGTGTGTCGCTCACTGTTCAGCCACAAATATCTCTATTTAAAAAAGTGTGGTATACCCCAGTAAACAATAACTGTGGTTTTGCCATCCCACTGTAAAAAATCTCTATTATTCAGCTTTTGGTAGTTTTTTCCGTAAAGAAAAACAGTATTGTCTCCTGACCGTTGTGACACAAAAATATATCTGTTGAAAATAGTCTTGTGTAGGCCCGACATCCCAGTGTGGTTTCTCAGTTCCATGGGTCAAATCACTGTACTATCCAGTTTTGGGCCTTTGGTATCTAAAAAAAAAGCAGTTTGAGTGTGTCGCTCACTGTTCAGCCGCAAATATCTCTATTTTAAAAAGTGTGATATACCCCAGTAAACAATAACTGTGGTTTTGCCATCCCACGGTAAAAAATCTCTTTTATTCAGGTTTTGGTATATTTTCCGTAAAGAAAAACTGTAGTGTCTCCTGACTGTTGTGACACAAAAATATTTCTGTTGAAAATAGTTTTGTGTAGGCCCGACATACCAGTGTGGTTTCGCAGTTCCACAGGTCAAATCGCTGTACTATCCAGTTTTGGGCCTTTGGTATCTAAAATAAAAGCAGTTTGAGTGTGTCGCTCACTGTTCAGCCACAAATATCTCTATTTAAAAAAGTGTGGTATACCCCAGTAAACAATAACTGTGGTTTTGCCATCCCACTGTAAAAAATCTCTATTATTCAGCTTTTGGTAGTTTTTTCCGTAAAGAAAAACAAAAGTGTCTCCTGACTGTTGTGACACAAAAATATATCTGCTGAAAATAGTCTTGTGTAATCCCGACATCCCAGTGTGGTTTTGCAGTTCCATGGGTCTCAAATCGCTGTACTATCCAGTTTTGGGCCTTTGGTATCTAAAAAAAAAGCAGTTTGAGTGTGTCGCTCACTGTTCAGCCGCAAATATATCTATTTAAAAAATTGTGGTATACCCCAGTGAACAATAACTGTGGTTTTGCCATCCCACGGTAAAAAAACTCTATTATTCAGGTTTTGGTAGTTTTTCCGTAAAAAAAAACAGTAGTGTCTCCTGACTGTTGTGACACAAAAATATATCTGTTGAAAATAGTCTTGTGTAGGTCCGACATCCCAGTGTGCTTTCGCAGTTCAATGGGTCAAATCGCTGTACTATCCAGTTTTGGGCCTTTGGTATCTAAAAGAAAAGCAGTTTGAGTGTGTCGCTCACTGTTCAGCCTCAAATATCTCTATTTAAAAAAGTGTGGCATACCCCAGTAAACAATAACTGTGGTTTTGCCATCCCACGGTAAAAAATCTCTATTATTCAGGTTTTGGTATATTTTCCGTAAAGAAAAAGAGAAGTGTATCCTGACTGTTGTGACACAAAAATATATCTGTTGAAAATAGTCTTGTGTAGGCCCGACATCCCAGTGTGGTTTCGCAGTTCCAAGGGTGAAATCGCTGTACTATCCAGTTTTGGGCCTTTGGTATCTAAAAAAAAAGCAGTTTGAGTGTGTCGCTCACTGTTCAGCCACAAATATCTCTATTTAAAAAAGTGTGGTATACCCCAGTAAACAATAACTGTGGTTTTGCCATCCCACTGTAAAAAATCTCTATTATTCAGCTTTTGGTAGTTTTTTCCGTAAAGAAAAACAGTAGTGTCTCCTGACTGTTGTGACACAAAAATATATCTATTGAAAATAGTCTTGTGTAGGCCCGACATCCCAGTATGGTTTCGCAGTTCCACGGGTCAAATCGCTGTACTATCCAGTTTTGGGCCTTTGGTATCTTAAAAAAAAGCAGTTTGAGTGTGTCGCTCACTGTTCAGCCGCAAATATCTCTATTTAAAAAAGTGTGGAATACCCAAATAAACAATAACTGTGGTTTTGCCATCCCACGGTAAAAAATCTCTATTATTCAGCTTTTGGTGGTTTTTTCCATAAAGAAAAACAAAAGTGTCTCCTGACTGTTGTGACACAAAAATATATCTGCTGAAAATAGTCTTGTGTAGGCCCAACATCCCAGTGTGGTTTTGCAGTTCCATGGGTCTCAAATCGCTGTACTATCCAGTTTTGGGCCTTTGGTATCTAAAAAAAAAGCAGTTTGAGTGTGTCGCTCACTGTTCAGCCGCAAATATATCTATTTAAAAAATTGTGGTATACCCCAGTAAACAATAACTGTGGTTTTGCCATCCCACGGTAAAAAAACTCTATTATTAAGGTTTTGTTAGTTTTTCCGTAAAGAATAACAGTAGTGTCTCCTGACTGTTGTGACACAAAAATATATCTGTTGAAAATAGTCTTGTGTAGGTCCGACATCCCAGTGTGTTTTCGCAGTTCAATGGGTCAAATCGCTGTACTATCCAGTTTTGGGCCTTTTGTATCTAAAAAAAAAGGAGTTTGAGTGTGTCACTCACTGTTCAGCCGCAAATATCTCTATTTAAAAAAGTGTGGCATACCCCAGTAAACAATAACTGTGGTTTTGCCATCCCACGGTGAAAAATCTCTATTATTCAGGTTTTGGTATATTTTCCGTAAAGAAAAACAGTAGTGTCTCCTGACTGTTGTGACACAAAAATATATCTGTTGAAAATAGTCTTGTGTAGGCCCGACATCCCAGTGTGGTTTCGCAGTTCCATGGGTCAATTCGCTGTACTATCCAGTTTTGGGCCTTTGGTATCTAAAAAAAAAGCAGTTTGAGTGTGTCGCTCACTGTTCAGCTGCAAATATCTCTATTTTAAAAAGTGTGGTATAACCCAGTAAACAATAACTGTGGTTTTGCCATCCCACGGTAAAAAATCTCTATTATTCAGGTTTTGGTATATTTTCCGTAAAGAAAAACAGTAGTGTCTCCTGACTGTTGTGACACAAAAATATATCTGTTGAAAATAGTCTTGTGCAGGCCCAACATCCCAGTGTGGTTTCGCAGTTCCACGTGTGAAATCGCTGTACTATCCAGTTTTGGGCCTTTGGTATCTAAAAAAAAGCAGTTTGAGTGTGTCGCTCACTGTTCAGCCGCAAATATCTCTATTTAAAAAAGTGTGGTATACCCCAGTAAACAATAACTGTGGTTTTGCCATCCCACGGTAAAAAATCTCTATTATTCAGGTTTTGGTATATGTTCCGTAAAGAAAAACAGTAGTGTCTCCTGACTGTTGTGACACAAAAATATATCTGTTGAAAATAGTCTTGTGTAGGCCCGACATCCCAGTGTGGTTGCGCAGTTCCATGGGTCAAATCACTGTACTATCCAGTTTTGGGCCTTTGGTATCTAAAAAAAAAGCAGTTTGAGTGTGTCGCTCACTGTTCAGCCGCAAATATCTCTATTTTAAAAAGTGTGGTATAACCAAGTAAACAATAACTGTGGTTTTGCCATCCCATGGTAAAAAATCTCTATTATTCAGGTTTTGGTATATTTTCCGTAAAGAAAAACAGTAGTGTCTCCTGACTGTTGTGACACAAAAATATATCTGTTGAAAATAGTCTTGTGTAGGCCCGAAATCCAAGTGTGCTTTCGCAGTTCCACAGGTCAAATCGCTGTACTATCCAGTTTTGGGCCTTTGGTATCTAAAAAAAAGCAGTTTGAGTGTGTCGCTCACTGTTCAGCCACAAATATCTCTATTAAAAAAAAGTGTGGTATACCCCAGTAAACAATAACTGTGGTTTTGCCATCCCACTGTAAAAAATCTCTATTATTCAGTTTTTGGTATTTTTTTCCGTAAAGAAAAACAGTAGTGTCTCCTGACTGTTGTGACACAAAAATATATCTGTTGAAAATAGTCTTGTGTAGGCCCGACATCCCAGTGTGGTTTTGCAGTTCCACGGGTCAAATCGCTGTACTATCCAGTTTTGGGCCTTTGGTATCTAAAAAAAAAGCAGTTTGAGTGTGTCGCTCACTGTTCAGCTGCAAATATCTCTATTTTAAAAAGTGTGGTATAACCCAGTAAACAATAACTGTGGTTTTGCCATCCCACGGTAAAAAATCTCTATTATTCAGGTTTTGGTATATTTTCCGCAAAGAAAAACAGTATTGTCTCCTGACTGTTGTGACACAAAAATATATCTGTTGAAAATAGTCTTGTGTAGGCCCAACATCCCAGTGTGGTTTCGCAGTTCCACGTGTGAAATCGCTGTACTATCCAGTTTTGGGCCTTTGGTATCTAAATAAAAGCAGTTTGAGTGTGTCGCTCACTGTTCAGCCACAAATATCTCTATTTAAAAAAGTGTGGTATACCCCAGTAAACAATAACTGTGGTTTTGCCATCCCACGGTAAAAAATCTCTATTATTCAGGTTTTGGTATATTTTCCATAAAGGAAAACAGTAGTGTCTCCTGACTGTTGTGACACAAAAATATATCTGTTGAAAATAGTCTTGTGTAGGCCCGACATCCCAGTGTGGTTTCGCAGTTCCATGGGTCAAATCACTGTACTATCCAGTTTTGGGCCTTTGGTTTCTAAAAAAAAAGCAGTTTGAGTGTGTCGCTCACTGTTCAGCCGCAAATATCTCTATTTTAAAAAGTGTGGTATAACCCAGTAAACAATAACTGTGGTTTTGCCATCCCAAGGTAAAAAATCTCTATTATTCAGGTTTTGGTATATTTTCCGTAAAGAAAAACAGTAGTGTCTCCTGACTGTTGTGACACAAAAATATATCTGTTGAAAATAGTCTTGTGTAGGCCCGAAATCCAAGTGTGGTTTCGCAGTTCCACAGGTCAAATCGCTGTACTATCCAGTTTTGGGCCTTTGGTATCTAAAAAAAAGCAGTTTGAGTGTGTCGCTCACTGTTCAGCCACAAATATCTCTATTTAAAAAAAGTGTGGTATACCCCAGTAAACAATAACTGTGGTTTTGCCATCCAACTGTAAAAAATCTCTATTATTCAGTTTTTGGTAGTTTTTTCCGTAAAGAAAAACAGTAGTGTCTCCTGACTTGTGACACAAAAATATATCTGTTGAAAATAGTCTTGTGTAGGCCCGACATCCCAGTGTGGTTTTGCAGTTCCACGGGTCAAATCGCTGTGCTCTCCAGTTTTGGGCCTTTGCTATCTAAAAAAAAAGCAGTTTGAGTGTGTCGCTCACTGTTCAGCCACAAATATCTCGATTTAAAAAAGTGTGGTATACCCCAGTAAACAATAACTGTGGTTTTGCCATCTCACGGTAAAAAATCTCTATTATTCAGGTTTTGGTAGTATTTTCTGTAAAGAAAAACAGTAGTGTCTCCTGTCTGTTGTGACACAAAAATATATCTGTTGAAAATAGTCTTGTGCAGGCCCAACATCCCAGTGTGGTTTCGCAGTTCCACGTGTGAAATCGCTGTACTATCCAGTTTTGGGCCTTTGGTATCTAAAAAAAAGCAGTTTGAGTGTGTCGCTCACTGTTCAGCCGCAAATATCTCTATTTAAAAAAGTGTGGTATACCCCAGTAAACAATAACTGTGGTTTTGCCATCCCACGGTAAAAAATCTCTATTATTCAGGTTTTGGTATATGTTCTGTAAAGAAAAACAGTAGTGTCTCCTGACTGTTGTGACACAAAAATATATCTGTTGAAAATAGTCTTGTGTAGGCCCGACATCCCAGTGTGGTTTCACAGTTCCATGGGTCAAATCACTGTACTATCCAGTTTTGGGCCTTTGGTATCTAAAAAAAAAGCAGTTTGAGTGTGTCGCTCACTGTTCAGCCGCAAATATCTCTATTTTAAATAGTGTGGTATAACCAAGTAAACAATAACTGTTTTTTTGCCAACCCATGGTAAAAAATCTCTATTATTCAGGTTTTGGTATATTTTCCGTAAAGAAAAACAGTAGTGTCTCCTGACTGTTGTGACACAAAAATATATCTGTTGAAAATAGTCTTGTGTAGGCCCGAAATCCAAGTGTGCTTTCGCAGTTCCACAGGTCAAATCGCTGTACTATCCAGTTTTGGGCCTTTGGTATCTAAAAAAAAGCAGTTTGAGTGTGTCGCTCACTGTTCAGCCACAAATATCTCTATTAAAAAAAAGTGTGGTATACCCCAGTAAACAATAACTGTGGTTTTGCCATCCCACTGTAAAAAATCTCTATTATTCAGTTTTTGGTATTTTTTTCCGTAAAGAAAAACAGTAGTGTCTCCTGACTGTTGTGACACAAAAATATATCTGTTGAAAATAGTCTTGTGTAGGCCCGACATCCCAGTGTGGTTTTGCAGTTCCACGGGTCAAATCGCTGTACTATCCAGTTTTGGGCCTTTGGTATCTAAAAAAAAAAGCAGTTTGAGTGTGTCGCTCACTGTTCAGCCGCAAATATCTCGATTTAAAAAAGTGTGGTATACCCCAGTAAACAATAACTGTGGTTTTGCCATCTCACTGTAAAAAATCTCTATTATTCAGGTTTTGGTATATTTTCTGTAAAGAAAAACAGTAGTGTCTCCTGACTGTTGTGACACAAAAATATATCTGTTGAAAATAGTCTTGTGTAGGCCCGACATCCCAGTGTGGTTTCGCAGTTCAATGGGTCAAATCGCTGTACTATCCAGTTTTGGGCCTTTGGTATCTAAAAAAAAAAGCAGTTTGATTGTGTCGCTCACTGTTCAGCCGCAAATTTCTCTATTTAAAAAAGTGTGGTATACCCCAGTAAACAATAACTGTGGTTTTGCCATCCCACGGTAAAAAATCTCTATTATTCAGCTTTTGGTAGTTTTTTCCGTAAAGAAAAACAGTAGTGTCTCCTGACTGTTGTGACACAAAAATATATCTGTTGAAAATAGTCTTGTGTAGGCCCGACATCCCAGTGTGGTTTCGCAGTTCCATGGGTCAAATCGCTGTACTATCCAGTTTTGGGCCTTTGGTATCTAAAAAAAAAGCAGTTTGAGTGTGTCGCTCACTGTTCAGCTGCAAATATCTCTATTTTAAAAAGTGTGGTATAACCCAGTAAACAATAACTGTGGTTTTGCCATCCCACGGTAAAAAATCTCTATTATTCAGGTTTTGGTATATTTTCCGTAAAGAAAAACAGTATTGTCTCCTGACTGTTGTGACACAAAAATATATCTGTTGAAAATAGTCTTGTGTAGGCCCAACATCCCAGTGTGGTTTCGCAGTTCCACGTGTGAAATCGCTGTACTATCCAGTTTTGGGCCTTTGGTATCTAAATAAAAGCAGTTTGAGTGTGTCGCTCACTGTTCAGCCACAAATATCTCTATTTAAAAAAGTGTGGTATACCCCAGTAAACAATAACTGTGGTTTTGCCATCCCACGGTAAAAAATCTCTATTATTCAGGTTTTGGTATATTTTCCGTAAAGAAAAACAGTAGTGTCTCCTGACTGTTGTGACACAAAAATATATCTGTTGAAAATAGTCTTGTGTAGGCCCGACATCCCAGTGTGGTTTCGCAGTTCCATGGGTCAAATCACTGTACTATCCAGTTTTGGGCCTTTGGTTTCTAAGAAAAAAGCAGTTTGAGTGTGTCGCTCACTGTTCAGCTGCAAATATCTCTATTTTAAAAAGTGTGGTATAACCCAGTAAACAATAACTGTGGTTTTGCCATCCCACGGTAAAAAATCTCTATTATTCAGGTTTTGGTATATTTTCCGTAAAGAAAAACAGTAGTGTCTCCTGACTGTTGTGACACAAAAATATATCTGTTGAAAATAGTCTTGTGTAGGCCCGAAATCCAAGTGTGGTTTCGCAGTTCCACAGGTCAAATCACTGTACTATCCAGTTTTGGGCCTTTGGTATCTAAAAAAAAGCAGTTTGAGTGTGTCGCTCACTGTTCAGCCACAAATATCTCTATTTAAAAAAAGTGTGGTATACCCCAGTAAACAATAACTGTGGTTTTGCCATCCAACTGTAAAAAATCTCTATTATTCAGTTTTTGGTAGTTTTTTCCGTAAAGAAAAACAGTAGTGTCTCCTGACTGTTGTGACACAAAAATATATCTGTTGAAAATAGTCTTGTGTAGGCCCGACATCCCAGTGTGGTTTTGCAGTTCCACGGGTCAAATCGCTGTACTATCCAGTTTTGGGCCTTTGGTATCTAAAAAAAAAAGCAGTTTGAGTGTGTCGCTCACTGTTCAGCCACAAATATCTCGATTTAAAAAAGTGTGGTATACCCCAGTAAACAATAACTGTGGTTTTGCCATCTCACGGTAAAAAATCTCTATCATTCAGGTTTTGGTATATTTTCTGTAAAGAAAAACAGTAGTGTCTCCTGTCTGTTGTGACACAAAAATATATCTGTTGAAAATAGTCTTGTGTAGGCCCGACATCCCAGTGTGGTTTCGCAGTTCAATGGGTCAAATCGCTGTACTATCCAGTTTTGGGCCTTTGGTATCTAAAAAAAAAAGCAGTTTGATTGTGTCGCTCAATGGTCAGCCGCAAATTTCTCTATTTAAAAAAGTGTGGTATACCCCAGTAAACAATAACTGTGGTTTTGCCATCCCACAGTAAAAAATCTCTATTATTCAGCTTTTGGTAGTTTTTTCCGTAAAGAAAAACAGTAGTGTCTCCTGACTGTTGTGACACAAAAATATATCTGTTGAAAATAGTCTTGTGTAGGCCCGACATCCCAGTGTGGTTTCGCAGTTCCATGGGTCAAATCGCTGTACTATCCAGTTTTTGGCCTTTGGTATCTAAAAAAAAAAGCAGTTTGAGTGTGTCGCTCACTGTTCAGCCGCAAATATCTCTATTTTAAAAAGTGTGGTATACCCCAGTAAACAATAACTGTGGTTTTGCCATCTCACGGTAAAAAATCTCTATTATTCAGGTTTTGGTATATTTTCCGTAAAGAAAAACAGTAGTGTCTCCTGACTGTTGTGACACAAAAATATATCTGTTGAAAATAGTCTTGTGTCGGCCCGACATCCCAGTGTGGTTTCGCAGTTCCACAGGTCAAATCGCTGTACTATCCAGTTTTGGGCCTTTGGTATCTAAAAAAAAGCAGTTTGAGTGTGTCGCTCACTGTTCAGCCACAAATATCTCTAGTTAAAAAAGTGTGGTATACCCCAGTAAACAATAACTGTGGTTTTGCCAACCCACGGTAAAAAATCTCTATTATTCAGGTTTTGGTATATTTTCCGTAAAGAAAAACAGTAGTGTCTCCTGACTGTTGTGACACAAAAATATATCTGTTGAAAATAGTCTTGTGTAGGCCCGACATCCCAGTGTGGTTTCGCAGTTCCATGGGTCAAATCGCTGTACTATCCAGTTTTGGGCCTTTGGTATCTAAAAAAAAAGCAGTTTGAGTGTGTCGCTCACTGTTCAGCCACAAATATCTCTATTTAAAAAAGTGTGGTATACCCCAGTAAACAATAACTGTGGTTTTGCCATCCCACTGTAAAAAATCTCTATTATTCAGCTTTTGGTAGTTTTTTCCGTGAAGAAAAACAGTAGTGTCTCCTGACTGTTGTGACACAAAAATATATCTATTGAAAATAGTCTTGTGTAGGCCCGACATCCCAGTGTGGTTTCGCAGTTACACGGGTCAAATCGCTGTACTATCCAGTTTTGGGCCTTTGGTATCTTAAAAAAAAGCAGTTTGAGTGTGTCGCTCACTGTTCAGCCGCAAATATCTCGATTTAAAAAAGTGTGGTATACCCCAGTAAACAATAACTGTGGTTTTGCCATCCCACGGTAAAAAATCTCTATTATTCAGCTTTTGGTAGTTTTTTCCATAAAGAAAAACAAAAGTGTCTCCTGACTGTTGTGACACAAAAATATATCTGCTGAAATTAGTCTTGTGTAGGCCCGACATCCCAGTGTGGTTTTGCAGTTCCACGGGTCAAATCGCTGTACTATCCAGTTTTGGGCCTTTGGTATCTAAAAAAAAAAGCAGTTTGAGTGTGTCGCTCACTGTTCAGCCACAAATATCTCGATTTAAAAAAGTGTGGTATACCCCAGTAAACAATAACTGTGGTTTTGCCATCTCACGGTAAAAAATCTCTATTATTCAGGTTTTGGTATATTTTCTGTAAAGAAAAACAGTAGTGTCTCCTGTCTGTTGTGACACAAAAATATATCTGTTGAAAATAGTCTTGTGTAGGCCCGACATCCCAGTGTGGTTTCGCAGTTCAATGGGTCAAATCGCTGTACTATCCAGTTTTGGGCCTTTGGTATCTAAAAAAAAAAGCAGTTTGATTGTGTCGCTCAATGGTCAGCCGCAAATTTCTCTATTTAAAAAAGTGTGGTATACCCCAGTAAACAATAACTGTGGTTTTGCCATCCCACAGTAAAAAATCTCTATTATTCAGCTTTTGGTAGTTTTTTCCGTAAAGAAAAACAGTAGTGTCTCCTGACTGTTGTGACACAAAAATATATCTGTTGAAAATAGTCTTGTGTAGGCCCGACATCCCAGTGTGGTTTCGCAGTTCCATGGGTCAAATCGCTGTACTATCCAGTTTTTGGCCTTTGGTATCTAAAAAAAAAAGCAGTTTGAGTGTGTCGCTCACTGTTCAGCCGCAAATATCTCTATTTTAAAAAGTGTGGTATACCCCAGTAAACAATAACTGTGGTTTTGCCATCTCACGGTAAAAAATCTCTATTATTCAGGTTTTGGTATATTTTCCGTAAAGAAAAACAGTAGTGTCTCCTGACTGTTGTGACACAAAAATATATCTGTTGAAAATAGTCTTGTGTCGGCCCGACATCCCAGTGTGGTTTCGCAGTTCCACAGGTCAAATCGCTGTACTATCCAGTTTTGGGCCTTTGGTATCTAAAAAAAAGCAGTTTGAGTGTGTCGCTCACTGTTCAGCCACAAATATCTCTAGTTAAAAAAGTGTGGTATACCCCAGTAAACAATAACTGTGGTTTTGCCAACCCACGGTAAAAAATCTCTATTATTCAGGTTTTGGTATATTTTCCGTAAAGAAAAACAGTAGTGTCTCCTGACTGTTGTGACACAAAAATATATCTGTTGAAAATAGTCTTGTGTAGGCCCGACATCCCAGTGTGGTTTCGCAGTTCCATGGGTCAAATCGCTGTACTATCCAGTTTTGGGCCTTTGGTATCTAAAAAAAAAGCAGTTTGAGTGTGTCGCTCACTGTTCAGCCAAAAATATCTCTATTTAAAAAAGTGTGGTATACCCCAGTAAACAATAACTGTGGTTTTGCCATCCCACTGTAAAAAATCTCTATTATTCAGCTTTTGGTAGTTTTTTCCGTGAAGAAAAACAGTAGTGTCTCCTGACTGTTGTGACACAAAAATATATCTATTGAAAATAGTCTTGTGTAGGCCCGACATCCCAGTGTGGTTTCGCAGTTACACGGGTCAAATCGCTGTACTATCCAGTTTTGGGCCTTTGGTATCTAAAAAAAAGCTGTTTGAGTGTGTCGCTCACTGTTCAGCCGCAAATATATCTATTTAAAAAATTGTGGTATACCCCAGTAAACAATAACTGTGGTTTTGCCATCCCACGGTAAAAAAACTCTATTATTCAGGTTTTGGTAGTTTTTCCGTAAAGAAAAACAGTAGTGTCTCCTGACTGTTGTGACACAAAAATATATCTGTTGAAAATAGTCTTGTGTAGGTCCGACATCCCATTGTGGTTTCGCAGTTCAATGGGTCAAATCGCTGTACTATCCAGTTTTGGGCCTTTGGTATCTAAAAAAAAAGCAGTTTGAGTGTGTCGCTCACTGTTCAGCCACAAATATCTCTATTTAAAAAAGTGTGGTATACCCCAGTAAACAATAACTGTGGTTTTGCCGTCCCACTGTAAAAAATCTCTATTATTCAGCTTTTGGTAGTTTTTTCCGTAAAGAAAAACAGTATTGTCTCCTGACCGTTGTGACACAAAAATATATCTGTTGAAAATAGTCTTGTGTAGGCCCGACATCCCAGTGTGGTTTCTCAGTTCCATGGGTCAAATCACTGTACTATCCAGTTTTGGGCCTTTGGTATCTAAAAAAAAAGCAGTTTGAGTGTGTCGCTCACTGTTCAGCCGCAAATATCTCTATTTAAAAAAGTGTGGCATACCCCAGTAAACAATAACTGTGGTTTTGCCATCCCACGGTAAAAAATCTCTATTATTCAGGTTTTGGTATACTTTCCGTAAAGAAAAACAGTAGTGTCTCCTGACTGTTGTGACACAAAAATATATCTGTTGAAAATAGTCTTGTGTAGGCCCGACATCCCAGTGTGGTTTCGCAGTTCCATGGGTCAAATCGCTGTACTATCCAGTTTTGGGCCATTGGTATCTAAAAAAAAAGCAGTTTGAGTGTGTCGCTCACTGTTCAGCCGCAAATATCTCTATTTTAAAAAGTGTGGTATAACCCAGTAAACAATAACTGTGGTTTTGCCATCCCACGGTAAAAAATCTCTATTATTCAGGTTTTGGTATATTTTCCGTAAAGAAAAACAGTAGTGTCTCCTGACTGTTGTGACACAAAAATATATCTGTTGAAAATAGTCTTGTGTAGGCCCGACATCCCAGTGTGGTTTCGCAGTTCCACGGGTCAAATCGCTGTACTATCCAGTTTTGGGCCTTTGGTATCTAAAAAAAAAGCAGTTTGAGTGTGTCGCTCACTGTTCAGCCGCAAATATCTCGATTTAAAAAAGTGTGGTATACCCCAGTAAACAATAACTGTGGTTTTGCCATCTCACGGTAAAAAATCTCTATTATTCAGGTTTTGGTATATTTTCTGTAAAGAAAAACAGTAGTGTCTCCTGACTGTTGTGACACAAAAATATATCTGTTGAAAATAGTCTTGTGTAGGCCCGACATCCCAGTGTGTTTTCGCAGTTCAATGGGTCAAATCGCTGTACTATCCAGTTTTGGGCTTTTGGTATCTAAAAAAAAAAGCAGTTTGATTGTGTCGCTCACTGTTCAGCCGCAAATTTCTCTATTTAAAAAAGTGTGGTATACCCCAGTAAACAATAACTGTGGTTTTGCCATCCCACGGTAAAAAATCTCTATTATTCAGCTTTTGGTAGTTTTTTCCGTAAAGAAAAACAGTAGTGTCTCCTGACTGTTGTGACACAAAAATATATCTGTTGAAAATAGTCTTGTGTAGGCCCGACATCCCAGTGTGGTTTCGCAGTTCCATGGGTCAAATCGCTGTACTATCCAGTTTTGGGCCTTTGGTATCTAAAAAAAGAGCAGTTTGAGTGTGTCGCTCACTGTTCAGCTGCAAATATCTCTATTTTAAAAAGTGTGGTATAACCCAGTAAACAATAACTGTGGTTTTGCCATCCCACGGTAAAAAATCTCTATTATTCAGGTTTTGGTATATTTTCCGTAAAGAAAAACAGTATTGTCTCCTGACTGTTGTGACACAAAAATATATCTGTTGAAAATAGTCTTGTGTAGGCCCGACATCCCAGTGTGGTTTCGCAGTTCCACAGGTCAAATCGCTGTACTATCCAGTTTTGGGCCTTTGGTATCTAAAAAAAAGCAGTTTGAGTGTGTCGCTCACTGTTCAGCCACAAATATCTCTATTTAAAAAAGTGTGGTATACCCCAGTAAACAATAACTGTGGTTTTGCCATCCCACTGTAAAAAATCTCTATTATTCAGTTTTTGGTAGTTTTTTCCGTAAAGAAAAACAGTAATGTCTCCTGACTGTTGTGACACAAAAATATATCTGTTGAAAATAGTCTTGTGTAGGCCCGACATCCCAGTGTGGTTTTGCAGTTCCACGGGTCAAATCGCTGTACTATCCAGTTTTGGGCCTTTGGTATCGAAAAAAAAGCAGTTTGAGTGTGTCGCTCACTGTTCAGCCACAAATATCTCGATTTAAAAAATTGTGGTATACCCCAGTAAACAATAACTGTGGTTTTGCCATCTCACGGTAAAAAATCTCTATTATTCAGGTTTTGGTATATTTTCTGTAAAGAAAAACAGCAGTGTCTCCTGACTGTTGTGACACAAAAATATATCTGTTGAAAATAGTCTTGTGTAGGCCCGACATCCCAGTGTGGTTTCGCAGTTCAATGGGTCAAATCGCTGTACTATCCAGTTTTGGGCCTTTGGTATCTTAAAAGAAAGCAGTTTGATTGTGTCACTCCCTGTTCAACCGCAAATATCTCTATTTAATAAAGTGTGGAATACCCAATTAAACAATAACTGTGGTTTTGCCATCCCACGGTAAAAAATCTCTATTATTCAGCTTTTGGTAGTTTTTTCCGTAAAGAAAAACAAAAGTGTCTCCTGACTGTTGTGACACAAAAATATATCTGTTGAAAATAGTCTTGTGTAGGCCCGACATCCCAGTGTGGTTTCGCAGTTCCACAGGTCAAATCGCTGTACTATCCAGTTTTGGGCCTTTGGTATCTAAAATAAAAGCAGTTTGAGTGTGTCGCTCACTGTTCAGCCACAAATATCTCTATTTAAAAAAGTGTGGTATACCCCAGGAAGCAATAACTGTGGTTTTGCCATCCCACTGTAAAAAATCTCTATTATTCAGCTTTTGGTAGTTTTTTCAGTAAAGAAAAACAGTAGTGTCTCCTGACTGTTGTGACACAAAAATATATCTACTAAAAATAGTCTTGTGTAGGCCCGACATCCCAGTGTGGTTTTGCAATTCCATGGGTCTCAAATCGCTGTACTATCCAGTTTTGGACCTTTGGTATCTTAAAAAAAAGAAGTTTGATTGTGTCACTCACTGTTCAGCCGCAAATATCTCTATTTAAAAAAGTGTGGAATACCCAAGTAAACAATAACTGTGGTTTTGCCATCCCACGGTAAAAAATCTCTATTATTCAGCTTTTGGTAGTTTTTTCCGTAAAGAAGAACAAAAGTGTCTCCTGACTGTTGTGACACAAAAATATATCTGCTGAAAATAGTCTTGTGTAGGCCCGACATCCCAGTGTGGTTTCGCAGTTCCACAGGTCAAATCGCTGTACTATCCAGTTTTGGGCCTTTGGTATCTAAAAAAAAGCAGTTTGAGTGTGTCGCTCACTGTTCAGCCACAAATATCTCTATTTAAAAAAGTGTGGTATACCCCAGTAAACAATAACTGTGGTTTTGCCATCCCACTGTAAAAAATCTCTATTATTCAGCTTTTGGTAGTTTTTTCCGTAAAGAAAATCAAAAGTGTCTCCTGACTGTTGTGACACAAAAATATATCTATTGAAAATAGTCTTGTGTAGGCCCGACATCCCAGTGTGGTTTCGCAGTTCCATGGGTCAAATCGCTGTACTATCCAGTTTTGGGCCTTTGGTATCTAAAAAAAAAGCAGTTTGAGTGTGTCGCTCACTGTTCAGCCGCAAATATCTCTATTTAAAAAAGTGTGGTATACCCCAATAAACAATAACTGTGGTTTTGCCATCCCACGGTAAAAAATCTCTATTATTCAGGTTTTGGTATATTTTGTGTAAAGAAAAACAGTAGTGTCTCCTGACTGTTGTGACACAAAAATATATCTGTTGAAAATAGTCTTGTGTAGGCCCGACATCCCAGTGTGGTTTCGCAGTTCCACGGGTCAAATCGCTGTACTATCCAGTTTTGGGCCTTTGGTATCTAAAAAAAAAGCAGTTTGAGTGTGTCGCTCACTGTTCAGCCGCAAATATCTCTATTTAAAAAAGTGTGGTATACCCCAATAAACAACAACTGTGGTTTTGCCATCCCACGGTAAAAAATCTCTATTATTCAGCTTTTGGTAGGTTTTTCCGTAAAGAAAAACAGTAGTGTCTCCTGACTGTTGTGACACAAAAATATATCTGTTGAAAATAGTCTTGTGTAGGCCCGACATCCCAGTGTGGTTTCTCAGTTCAATGGGTCAAATCGCTGTACTATCCAGTTTTGGGCCTTTGGTATCTAAAAAAAAAGCAGTTTGAGTGTGTCGCTCACTGTTCAGCCGCAAATATCTCTATTTAAAAAAGTGTGGCATACCCCAGTAAACAATAACTGTGGTTTTGCCATCCCACGGTAAAAAATCTCTATTATTCAGGTTTTGGTATATTTTCCGTAAAGAAAAACAGTAGTGTCTCCTGACTGCTGTGACACAAAAATATATCTGTTGAAAATAGTCTTGTGTAGGCCCGACATCCCAGTGTGGTTTTGCAGTTCCACGGGTCAAATCGCTGTACTATCCAGTTTTGGGCCTTTGGTATCTAAAAAAAAGCAGTTTGAGTGTGTCGCTCACTGTTCAGCCACAAATATCTCGATTTAAAAAATTGTGGTATACCCCAGTAAACAATAACTGTGGTTTTGCCATCTCACGGTAAAAAATCTCTATTATTCAGTTTTTGGTATATTTTCTGTAAAGAAAAACAGTAGTGTCTCCTGACTGTTGTGACACAAAAATATATCTGTTGAAAATAGTCTTGTGTAGGCCCGACATCCCAGTGTGGTTTCGCAGTTCAATGGGTCAAATCGCTGTACTATCCAGTTTTGGGCCTTTGGTATCTAAAAAAAAAAGCAGTTTGATTGTGTCGCTCACTGTTCAGCCGCAAATTTCTCTATTTAAAAAAGTGTGGTATACCCCAGTAAACAATAACTGTGGTTTTGCCATCCCACTGTAAAAAATCTCTATTATTCAGCTTTTGGTAGTTTTTTCAGTAAAGAAAAACAGTAGTGTCTCCTGACTGTTTTGACACAAAAATATATCTATTGAAAATAGTCTTGTGTAGGCCCGACATCCCAGTGTGGTTTCGCAGTTCCACAGGTCAAATCGCTGTACTATCCAGTTTTGGGCCTTTGGTATCTAAAATAAAAGCAGTTTGAGTGTGTCGCTCACTGTTCAGCCGCAAATATCACTATTTAAAAAAGTGTGGTATACCCCAGTAAACAATAACTGTGGTTTTGCCATCAAACGGTAAAAAATCTCTATTATTCAGGTTTTGGTATATTTTGTGTAAAGAAAAACAGTAGTGTCTCCTGACTGTTGTGACACAAAAATATATCTGTTGAAAATAGTCTTGTGTAGGCCCGACATCCCAGTGTGGTTTCGCAGTTCCACGGGTCAAATCGCTGTACTATCCAGTTTTGGGCCTTTGGTATCTTAAAAGAAAGCAGTTTGATTGTGTCACTCCCTGTTCAACCGCAAATATCTCTATTTAATAAAGTGTGGAATACCCAATTAAACAATAACTGTGGTTTTGCCATCCCACGGTAAAAAATCTCTATTATTCAGCTTTTGGTAGTTTTTTCCGTAAAGAAAAACAAAAGTGTCTCCTGACTGTTGTGACACAAAAATATATCTGTTGAAAATAGTCTTGTGTAGGCCCGACATCCCAGTGTGGTTTCGCAGTTCCACAGGTCAAATCGCTGTACTATCCAGTTTTGGGCCTTTGGTATCTAAAATAAAAGCAGTTTGAGTGTGTCGCTCACTGTTCAGCCACAAATATCTCTATTTAAAAAAGTGTGGTATACCCCAGGAAGCAATAACTGTGGTTTTGCCATCCCACTGTAAAAAATCTCTATTATTCAGCTTTTGGTAGTTTTTTCAGTAAAGAAAAACAGTAGTGTCTCCTGACTGTTGTGACACAAAAATATATCTGCTAAAAAGAGTCTTGTGTAGGCCCGACATCCCAGTGTGGTTTTGCAATTCCATGGGTCTCAAATCGCTGTACTATCCAGTTTTGGACCTTTGGTATCTTAAAAAAAAGCAGTTTGATTGTGTCACTCACTGTTCAGCCGCAAATATCTCTATTTAAAAAAGTGTGGAATACCCAAGTAAACAATAACTGTGGTTTTGCCATCCCACGGTAAAAAATCTCTATTATTCAGCTTTTGGTAGTTTTTTCCGTAAAGAAAAACAAAAGTGTCTCCTGACTGTTGTGACACAAAAATATATCTGCTGAAAATAGTCTTGTGTAGGCCCGACATCCCAGTGTGGTTTCGCAGTTCCACAGGTCAAATCGCTGTACTATCCAGTTTTGGGCCTTTGGTATCTAAAAAAAAGCAGTTTGAGTGTGTCGCTCACTGTTCAGCCACAAATATCTCTATTTAAAAAAGTGTGGTATACCCCAGTAAACAATAACTGTGGTTTTGCCATCCCACTGTAAAAAATCTCTATTATTCAGTTTTTGGTAGTTTTTTCCGTAAAGAAAAACAGTAGTGTCTCCTGACTGTTGTGACACAAAAATATATCTGTTGAAAATAGTCTTGTGTAGGCCCGACATCCCAGTGTGGTTTTGCAGTTCCACGGGTCAAATCGCTGTACTATCCAGTTTTGGGCCTTTGGTATCTAAAAAAAAGCAGTTTGTGTGTGTCGCTCACTGTTCAGCCACAAATATCTCGATTTAAAAAATTGTGGTATACCCCAGTAAACAATAACTGTGGTTTTGCCATCTCATGGTAAAAAATCTCTATTATCAGTTTTTGGTATATTTTCTGTAAAGAAAAACAGTAGTGTCTCCTGACTGTTGTGACACAAAAATATATCTGTTGAAAATAGTCTTGTGTAGGCCCGACATCCCAGTGTGGTTTCGCAGTTCAATGGGTCAAATCGCTGTACTATCCAGTTTTGGGACTTTGGTATCTAAAAAAAAAAGCAGTTTGATTGTGTCGCTCACTGTTCAGCCGCAAATTTCTCTATTTAAAAAAGTGTGGTATACCCCAGTAAACAATAACTGTGGTTTTGCCATCCCACTGTAAAAAATCTCTATTATTCAGCTTTTGGTAGTTTTTTCAGTAAAGAAAAACAGTAGTGTCTCCTGACTGTTTTGACACAAAAATATATCTATTGAAAATAGTCTTGTGTAGGCCCGACATCCCAGTGTGGTTTCGCAGTTCCACGGGTCAAATCGCTGTACTATCCAGTTTTGGGCCTTTGGTATCTTAAAAAAAAGCAGTTTGATTGAGTCACTCACTGTTCAGCCGCAAATGTCTCTATTTAAAAAAGTGTGGAATACCCAAGTAAACAATAACTGTGGTTTTGCCATCCCACGGTAAAAAATCTCTATTATTCAGCTTTTGGTAGTTTTTTCCGTAAAGAAAATCAAAAGTGTCTCCTGACTGTTGTGACACAAAAATATATCTGTTGAAAATAGTCTTGTGTAGGCCCGACATCCCAGTGTGGTTTCGCAGTTCCATGGGTCAAATCGCTGTACTATCCAGTTTTGGGCCTTTGGTATCTAAAAAAAAAGCAGTTTGAGTGTGTCGCTCACTGTTCAGCCGCAAATATCTCTATTTAAAAAAGTGTGGTATACCCCAGTAAACAATAACTGTGGTTTTGCCATCCCACGGTAAAAAATCTCTATTATTCAGGTTTTGGTATATTTTGTGTAAAGAAAAACAGTAGTGTCTCCTGACTGTTGTGACACAAAAATATATCTGTTGAAAATAGTCTTGTGTAGGCCCGACATCCCAGTGTGGTTTCGCAGTTCCACGGGTCAAATCGCTGTACTATCCAGTTTTGGGCCTTTGGTATCTAAAAAAAAAGCAGTTTGAGTGTGTCGCTCACTGTTCAGCCGCAAATATCTCTATTTAAAAAAGTGTGGTATACCCCAATAAACAATAACTGTGGTTTTGCCATCCCACGGTAAAAAATCTCTATTATTCAGCTTTTGGTAGGTTTTTCCGTAAAGAAAAACAGTAGTGTCTCCTGACTGTTGTGACACAAAAATATATCTGTTGAAAATAGTCTTGTGTAGGCCCGACATCCCAGTGTGGTTTCTCAGTTCAATGGGTCAAATCGCTGTACTATCCAGTTTTGGGCCTTTGGTATCTAAAAAAAAAGCAGTTTGAGTGTGTCGCTCACTGTTCAGCCGCAAATATCTCTATTTAAAAAAGTGTGGCATACCCCAGTAAACAATAACTGTGGTTTTGCCCTCCCACTGTAAAAAATCTCTATTATTCAGCTTTTGGTAGTTTGTTCAGTAAAGAAAAACAGTAGTGTCTCCTGACTGTTTTGACACAAAAATATATCTATTGAAAATAGTCTTGTGTAGGCCCGACATCCCAGTGTGGTTTCGCAGTTCCACGGGTCAAATCGCTGTACTATCCAGTTTTGGGCCTTTGGTATCTTAAAAAAAAGCAGTTTGATTGTGTCACTCACTGTTCAGCCGCAAATATCTCTATTTAAAAAAGTGTGGAATACCCAAGTAAACAATAACTGTGGTTTTGCCATCTCACGGTAAAAAATCTCTATTATTCAGGTTTTGGTATATTTTCCGTAAAGAAAAACAGTAGTGTCTCCTGACTGTTGTGACACAAAAATATATCTGTTGAAAATAGTCTTGTGTAGGCCCGACATCCCAGTGTGGTTTCGCAGTTCCACGGGTCAAATCGCTGTACTATCCAGTTTTGGGCCTTTGGTATCTAAAAAAAAAGCAGTTTGAGTGTGTCGCTCACTGTTCAGCCGCAAATATCTCGATTTAAAAAAGTGTGGTATACCCCAGTAAACAATAACTGTGGTTTTGCCATCTCACGGTAAAAAATCTCTATTATTCAGGTTTTTTATATTTTCTGTAAAGAAAAACAGTAGTGTCTCCTGACTGTTGTGACACAAAAATATATCTGTTGAAAATAGTCTTGTGTAGGCCCGACATCCCAGTGTGGTTTCGCAGTTCAATGGGTCAAATCGCTGTACTATCCAGTTTTGGGCTTTTGGTATCTAAAAAAAAAAGCAGTTTGATTGTGTCGCTCACTGTTCAGCCGCAAATTTCTCTATTTAAAAAAGTGTGGTATACCCCAGTAAACAATAACTGTGGTTTTGCCATCCCACGGTAAAAAATCTCTATTATTCAGCTTTTGGTAGTTTTTTCCGTAAAAAAAAACAGTAGTGTCTCCTGACTGTTGTGACACAAAAATATATCTGTTGAAAATAGTCTTGTGTAGGCCCGACATCCCAGTGTGGTTTTGCAGTTCCACGGGTCAAATCGCTGTACTATCCAGTTTTGGGCCTTTGGTATCGAAAAAAAAGCAGTTTGAGTGTGTCGCTCACTGTTCAGCCACAAATATCTCGATTTAAAAAATTGTGGTATACCCCAGTAAACAATAACTGTGGTTTTGCCATCTCACGGTAAAAAATCTCTATTATTCAGGTTTTGGTATATTTTCTGTAAAGAAAAACAGTAGTGTCTCCTGACTGTTGTGACACAAAAATATATCTGTTGAAAATAGTCTTGTGTAGGCCCGACATCCCAGTGTGGTTTCGCAGTTCAATGGGTCAAATCGCTGTACTATCCAGTTTTGGGCCTTTGGTATCTTAAAAGAAAGCAGTTTGATTGTGTCACTCCCTGTTCAACCGCAAATATCTCTATTTAATAAAGTGTGGAATACCCAATTAAACAATAACTGTGGTTTTGCCATCCCACGGTAAAAAATCTCTATTATTCAGCTTTTGGTAGTTTTTTCCATAAAGAAAAACAAAAGTGTCTCCTGACTGTTGTGACACAAAAATATATCTGTTGAAAATAGTGTTGTGTAGGCCCGACATCCCAGTGTGGTTTCGCAGTTCCACAGGTCAAATCGCTGTACTATCCAGTTTTGGGCCTTTGGTATCTAAAATAAAAGCAGTTTGAGTGTGTCGCTCACTGTTCAGCCACAAATATCTCTATTTAAAAAAGTGTGGTATACCCCAGGAAGCAATAACTGTGGTTTTGCCATCCCACTGTAAAAAATCTCTATTATTCAGCTTTTGGTAGTTTTTTCAGTAAAGAAAAACAGTAGTGTCTCCTGACTGTTGTGACACAAAAATATATCTACTAAAAATAGTCTTGTGTAGGCCCGACATCCCAGTGTGGTTTTGCAATTCCATGGGTCTCAAATCGCTGTACTATCCAGTTTTGGACCTTTGGTATCTTAAAAAAAAGCAGTTTGATTGTGTCACTCACTGTTCAGCCGCAAATATCTCTATTTAAAAAAGTGTGGAATACCCAAGTAAACAATAACTGTGGTTTTGCCATCCCACGGTAAAAAATCTCTATTATTCAGCTTTTGGTAGTTTTTTCCGTAAAGAAAAACAAAAGTGTCTCCTGACTGTTGTGACACAAAAATATATCTGCTGAAAATAGTCTTGTGTAGGCCCGACATCCCAGTGTGGTTTCGCAGTTCCACAGGTCAAATCGCTGTACTATCCAGTTTTGGGCCTTTGGTATCTAAAAAAAAGCAGTTTGAGTGTGTCGCTCACTGTTCAGCCACAAATATCTCTATTTAAAAGAGTG
Organism: Phyllobates terribilis; assembly: GCF_046119375.1. Taxonomy (NCBI): domain Eukaryota; kingdom Metazoa; phylum Chordata; class Amphibia; order Anura; family Dendrobatidae; genus Phyllobates; species Phyllobates terribilis. The sequence goes on along the minus strand of NW_027362763.1, from coordinate 590,358,227 downwards.
TGGTATACCCCAGTAAACAATAACTGTGGTTTTGCCATCCCACTGTAAAAAATCTCTATTATTCAGTTTTTGGTAGTTTTTTCCGTAAAGAAAAACAGTAGTGTCTCCTGACTGTTGTGACACAAAAATATATCTATTGAAAATAGTCTTGTGTAGGCCCGACATCCCAGTGTGGTTTCGCAGTTCCACGGGTCAAATCGCTGTACTATCCAGTTTTGGGCCTTTGGTATCTTAAAAAAAGCAGTTTGATTGAGTCACTCACTGTTCAGCCGCAAATATCTCTATTTAAAAAAGTGTGGAATACCCAAGTAAACAATAACTGTGGTTTTGCCATCCCACGGTAAAAAATCTCTATTATTCAGCTTTTGGTAGTTTTTTCCGTAAAGAAAAACAAAAGTGTCTCCTGACTGTTGTGACACAAAAATATATCTGTTGAAAATAGTCTTGTGTAGGCCCGACATCCCAGTGTGGTTTCGTAGTTCCACAGGTCAAATCACTGTACTATCCAGTTTTGGGCCTTTGGTATCTAAAATAAAAGCAGTTTGAGTGTGTCGCTCACTGTTCAGCCACAAATATCTCTATTTAAAAAAGTGTGGTATACCCCAGGAAGCAATAACTGTGGTTTTGCCATCCCACTGTAAAAAATCTCTATTATTCAGCTTTTGGTAGTTTTTTCAGTAAAGAAAAACAGTAGTGTCTCCTGACTGTTGTGACACAAAAATATATCTGCTAAAAATAGTCTTGTGTAGGCCCGACATCCCAGTGTGGTTTTGCAATTCCATGGGTCTCAAATCGCTGTACTATCCAGTTTTGGACCTTTGGTATCTTAAAAAAAAGCAGTTTGATTGTGTCACTCACTGTTCAGCCGCAAATATCTCTATTTAAAAAAGTGTGGAATACCCAAGTAAACAATAACTGTGGTTTTGCCATCCCACGGTAAAAAATCTCTATTATTCAGCTTTTGGTAGTTTTTTCCGTAAAGAAAAACAAAAGTGTCTCCTGACTGTTGTGACACAAAAATATATCTGCTGAAAATAGTCTTGTGTAGGCCCGACATCCCAGTGTGGTTTCGCAGTTCCACAGGTCAAATCGCTGTACTATCCAGTTTTGGGCCTTTGGTATCTAAAAAAAAGCAGTTTGAGTGTGTCGCTCACTGTTCAGCCACAAATATCTCTATTTAAAAAAGTGTGGTATACCCCAGTAAACAATAACTGTGGTTTTGCCATCCCACTGTAAAAAATCTCTATTATTCAGTTTTTGGTAGTTTTTTCCGTAAAGAAAAACAGTAGTGTCTCCTGACTGTTGTGACACAAAAATATATCTGTTGAAAATAGTCTTGTGTAGGCCCGACATCCCAGTGTGGTTTTGCAGTTCCACGGGTCAAATCGCTGTACTATCCAGTTTTGGGCCTTTGGTATCTAAAAAAAAGCAGTTTGTGTGTGTCGCTCACTGTTCAGCCACAAATATCTCGATTTAAAAAATTGTGGTATACCCCAGTAAACAATAACTGTGGTTTTGCCATCTCATGGTAAAAAATCTCTATTATTCAGTTTTTGGTATATTTTCTGTAAAGAAAAACAGTAGTGTCTCCTGACTGTTGTGACACAAAAATATATCTGTTGAAAATAGTCTTGTGTAGGCCCGACATCCCAGTGTGGTTTCGCAGTTCCACGGGTCAAATCGCTGTACTATCCAGTTTTGGGCCTTTGGTATCTAAAAAAAAAGCAGTTTGAGTGTGTCGCTCACTGTTCAGCCGCAAATATCTCGATTTAAAAAAGTGTGGTATACCCCAGTAAACAATAACTGTGGTTTTGCCATCTCACGGTAAAAAATCTCTATTATTCAGGTTTTGGTATATTTTCTGTAAAGAAAAACAGTAGTGTCTCCTGACTGTTGTGACACAAAAATATATCTGTTGAAAATAGTCTTGTGTAGGCCCGACATCCCAGTGTGGTTTCGCAGTTCAATGGGTCAAATCGCTGTACTATCCAGTTTTGGGCTTTTGGTATCTAAAAAAAAAAGCAGTTTGATTGTGTCGCTCACTGTTCAGCCGCAAATTTCTCTATTTAAAAAAGTGTGGTATACCCCAGTAAACAATAACTGTGGTTTTGCCATCCCACGGTAAAAAATCTCTATTATTCAGCTTTTGGTAGTTTTTTCCGTAAAGAAAAACAGTAGTGTCTCCTGACTGTTGTGACACAAAAATATATCTGTTGAAAATAGTCTTGTGTAGGCCCGACATCCCAGTGTGGTTTTGCAGTTCCACGGTCAAATCGCTGTACTATCCAGTTTTGGGCCTTTGGTATCGAAAAAAAAGCAGTTTGAGTGTGTCGCTCACTGTTCAGCCACAAATATCTCGATTTAAAAAATTGTGGTATACCCCAGTAAACAATAACTGTGGTTTTGCCATCTCACGGTAAAAAATCTCTATTATTCAGGTTTTGGTATATTTTCTGTAAAGAAAAACAGTAGTGTCTCCTGACTGTTGTGACACAAAAATATATCTGTTGAAAATAGTCTTGTGTAGGCCCGACATCCCAGTGTGGTTTCGCAGTTCAATGGGTCAAATCGCTGTACTATCCAGTTTTGGGCCTTTGGTATCTTAAAAGAAAGCAGTTTGATTGTGTCACTCCCTGTTCAACCGCAAATATCTCTATTTAATAAAGTGTGGAATACCCAATTAAACAATAACTGTGGTTTTGCCATCCCACGGTAAAAAATCTCTATTATTCAGCTTTTGGTAGTTTTTTCCGTAAAGAAAAACAAAAGTGTCTCCTGACTGTTGTGACACAAAAATATATCTGTTGAAAATAGTCTTGTGTAGGCCCGACATCCCAGTGTGGTTTCGCAGTTCCATGGGTCAAATCGCTGTACTATCCAGTTTTGGGCCTTTGGTATCTAAAAAAAAAGCAGTTTGAGTGTGTCGCTCACTGTTCAGCCGCAAATATCTCTATTTAAAAAAGTGTGGTATACCCCAGTAAACAATAACTGTGGTTTTGCCATCCCACGGTAAAAAATCTCTATTATTCAGGTTTTGGTATATTTTGTGTAAAGAAAAACAGTAGTGTCTCCTGACTGTTGTGACACAAAAATATATCTGTTGAAAATAGTCTTGTGTAGGCCCGACATCCCAGTGTGGTTTCGCAGTTCCACGGGTCAAATCGCTGTACTATCCAGTTTTGGGCCTTTGGTATCTAAAAAAAAAGCAGTTTGAGTGTGTCGCTCACTGTTCAGCCGCAAATATCTCTATTTAAAAAAGTGTGGTATACCCCAATAAACAATAACTGTGGTTTTGCCATCCCACGGTAAAAAATCTCTATTATTCAGCTTTTGGTAGGTTTTTCCGTAAAGAAAAACAGTAGTGTCTCCTGACTGTTGTGACACAAAAATATATCTGTTGAAAATAGTCTTGTGTAGGCCCGACATCCCAGTGTGGTTTCTCAGTTCAATGGGTCAAATCGCTGTACTATCCAGTTTTGGGCCTTTGGTATCTAAAAAAAAAGCAGTTTGAGTGTGTCGCTCACTGTTCAGCCGCAAATATCTCTATTTAAAAAAGTGTGGCATACCCCAGTAAACAATAACTGTGGTTTTGCCATCCCACGGTAAAAAATCTCTATTATTCAGGTTTTGGTATATTTTCCGTAAAGAAAAACAGTAGTGTCTCCTGACTGCTATGACACAAAAATATATCTGTTGAAAATAGTCTTGTGTAGGCCCAACATCCCAGTGTGGTTTTGCAGTTCCACGGGTCAAATCGCTGTACTATCCAGTTTTGGGCCTTTGGTATCTAAAAAAAAGCAGTTTGAGTGTGTCGCTCACTGTTCAGCCACAAATATCTCGATTTAAAAAATTGTGGTATACCCCAGTAAACAATAACTGTGGTTTTGCCATCTCACGGTAAAAAATCTCTATTATTCAGTTTTTGGTATATTTTCTGTAAAGAAAAACAGTAGTGTCTCCTGACTGTTGTGACACAAAAATATATCTGTTGAAAATAGTCTTGTGTAGGCCCGACATCCCAGTGTGGTTTCGCAGTTCAATGGGTCAAATCGCTGTACTATCCAGTTTTGGGCCTTTGGTATCTAAAAAAAAAAGCAGTTTGATTGTGTCGCTCACTGTTCAGCCGCAAATTTCTCTATTTAAAAAAGTGTGGTATACCCCAGTAAACAATAACTGTGGTTTTGCCATCCCACTGTAAAAAATCTCTATTATTCAGCTTTTGGTAGTTTTTTCAGTAAAGAAAAACAGTAGTGTCTCCTGACTGTTTTGACACAAAAATATATCTATTGAAAATAGTCTTGTGTAGGCCCGACATCCCAGTGTGGTTTCGCAGTTCCACGGGTCAAATCGCTGTACTATCCAGTTTTGGGCCTTTGGTATCTTAAAAAAAAGCAGTTTGATTGTGTCACTCACTGTTCAGCCGCAAATATCTCTATTTAAAAAAGTGTGGAATACCCAAGTAAACAATAACTGTGGTTTTGCCATCTCACGGTAAAAAATCTCTATTATTCAGTTTTGGTATATTTTCCGTAAAGAAAAACAGTAGTGTCTCCTGAGTGTTGTGACACAAAAATATATCTGTTGAAAATAGTCTTGTGTAGGCCCGACATCCCAGTGTGGTTTCGCAGTTCCACGGGTCAAATCGCTGTACTATCCAGTTTTGGGCCTTTGGTATCTAAAAAAAAAGCAGTTTGAGTGTGTCGCTCACTGTTCAGCCGCAAATATCTCGATTTAAAAAAGTGTGGTATACCCCAGTAAACAATAACTGTGGTTTTGCCATCTCACGGTAAAAAATCTCTATTATTCAGGTTTTGGTATATTTTCTGTAAAGAAAAACAGTAGTGTCTCCTGACTGTTGTGACACAAAAATATATCTGTTGAAAATAGTCTTGTGTAGGCCCGACATCCCAGTGTGGTTTCGCAGTTCAATGGGTCAAATCGCTGTACTATCCAGTTTTGGGCTTTTGGTATCTAAAAAAAAAAGCAGTTTGATTGTGTCGCTCACTGTTCAGCCCCAAATTTCTCTATTTAAAAAAGTGTGGTATACCCCAGTAAACAATAACTGTGGTTTTGCCATCCCACGGTAAAAAATCTCTATTATTCAGCTTTTGGTAGTTTTTTCCGTAAAGAAAAACAGTAGTGTCTCCTGACTGTTGTGACACAAAAATATATCTGTTGAAAATAGTCTTGTGTAGGGCCGACATCCCAGTGTGGTTTTGCAGTTCCACGGTCAAATCGCTGTACTATCCAGTTTTGGGCCTTTGGTATCGAAAAAAAAGCAGTTTGAGTGTGTCGCTCACTGTTCAGCCACAAATATCTCAATTTAAAAAATTGTGGTATACCCCAGTAAACAATAACTGTGGTTTTGCCATCTCACGGTAAAAAATCTCTATTATTCAGGTTTTGGTATATTTTCTGTAAAGAAAAACAGTAGTGTCTCCTGACTGTTGTGACACAAAAATATATCTGTTGAAAATAGTCTTGTGTAGGCCCGACATCCCAGTGTGGTTTCGCAGTTCAATGGGTCAAATCGCTGTACTATCCAGTTTTGGGCCTTTGGTATCTTAAAAGAAAGCAGTTTGATTGTGTCACTCCCTGTTCAACCGCAAATATCTCTATTTAATAAAGTGTGGAATACCCAATTAAACAATAACTGTGGTTTTGCCATCCCACGGTAAAAAATCTCTATTATTCAGCTTTTGGTAGTTTTTTCCGTAAAGAAAAACAAAAGTGTCTCCTGACTGTTGTGACACAAAAATATATCTGTTGAAAATAGTGTTGTGTAGGCCCGACATCCCAGTGTGGTTTCGCAGTTCCACAGGTCAAATCGCTGTACTATCCAGTTTTGGGCCTTTGGTATCTAAAATAAAAGCAGTTTGAGTGTGTCGCTCACTGTTCAGCCACAAATATCTCTATTTAAAAAAGTGTGGTATACCCCAGGAAGCAATAACTGTGGTTTTGCCATCCCACTGTAAAAAATCTCTATTATTCAGCTTTTGGTAGTTTTTTCAGTAAAGAAAAACAGTAGTGTCTCCTGACTGTTGTGACACAAAAATATATCTACTAAAAATAGTCTTGTGTAGGCCCGACATCCCAGTGTGGTTTTGCAATTCCATGGGTCTCAAATCGCTGTACTATCCAGTTTTGGACCTTTGGTATCTTAAAAAAAAGCAGTTTGATTGTGTCACTCACTGTTCAGCCGCAAATATCTCTATTTAAAAAAGTGTGGAATACCCAATTAAACAATAACTGTGGTTTTGCCATCCCACGGTAAAAAATCTCTATTATTCAGCTTTTGGTAGTTTTTTCCGTAAAGAAAAACAAAAGTGTCTCCTGACTGTTGTGACACAAAAATATATCTGTTGAAAATAGTCTTGTGTAGGCCCGACATCCCAGTGTGGTTTCGCAGTTCCATGGGTCAAATCGCTGTACTATCCAGTTTTGGGCCTTTGGTATCTAAAAAAAAAGCAGTTTGAGTGTGTCGCTCACTGTTCAGCCGCAAATATCTCTATTTAAAAAAGTGTGGTATACCCCAGTAAACAATAACTGTGGTTTTGCCATCCCACGGTAAAAAATCTCTATTATTCAGGTTTTGGTATATTTTGTGTAAAGAAAAACAGTAGTGTCTCCTGACTGTTGTGACACAAAAATATATCTGTTGAAAATAGTCTTGTGTAGGCCCGACATCCCAGTGTGGTTTCGCAGTTCCACGGGTCAAATCGCTGTACTATCCAGTTTTGGGCCTTTGGTATCTAAAAAAAAAGCAGTTTGAGTGTGTCGCTCACTGTTCAGCCGCAAATATCTCTATTTAAAAAAGTGTGGTATACCCCAATAAACAATAACTGTGGTTTTGCCATCCCACGGTAAAAAATCTCTATTATTCAGCTTTTGGTAGGTTTTTCCGTAAAGAAAAACAGTAGTGTCTCCTGACTGTTGTGACACAAAAATATATCTGTTGAAAATAGTCTTGTGTAGGCCCGACATCCCAGTGTGGTTTCTAAGTTCAATGGGTCAAATCGCTGTACTATCCAGTTTTGGGCCTTTGGTATCTAAAAAAAAAGCAGTTTGAGTGTGTCGCTCACTGTTCAGCCGCAAATATCTCTATTTAAAAAAGTGTGGCATACCCCAGTAAACAATAACTGTGGTTTTGCCATCCCACGGTAAAAAATCTCTATTATTCAGGTTTTGGTATATTTTCCGTAAAGAAAAACAGTAGTGTCTCCTGACTGCTGTGACACAAAAATATATCTGTTGAAAATAGTCTTGTGTAGGCCCAACATCCCAGTGTGGTTTTGCAGTTCCACGGGTCAAATCGCTGTACTATCCAGTTTTGGGCCTTTGGTATCTAAAAAAAAGCAGTTTGAGTGTGTCGCTCACTGTTCAGCCACAAATATCTCGATTTAAAAAATTGTGGTATACCCCAGTAAACAATAACTGTGGTTTTGCCATCTCACGGTAAAAAATCTCTATTATTCAGTTTTTGGTATATTTTCTGTAAAGAAAAACAGTAGTGTCTCCTGACTGTTGTGACACAAAAACATATCTGTTGAAAATAGTCTTGTGTAGGCCCGACATCCCAGTGTGGTTTCGCAGTTCAATGGGTCAAATCGCTGTACTATCCAGTTTTGGGCCTTTGGTATCTAAAAAAAAAAGCAGTTTGATTGTGTCGCTCACTGTTCAGCCGCAAATTTCTCTATTTAAAAAAGTGTGGTATACCCCAGTAAACAATAACTGTGGTTTTGCCATCCCACTGTAAAAAATCTCTATTATTCAGCTTTTGGTAGTTTTTTCAGTAAAGAAAAACAGTAGTGTCTCCTGACTGTTTTGACACAAAAATATATCTATTGAAAATAGTCTTGTGTAGGCCCGACATCCCAGTGTGGTTTCGCAGTTCCACGGGTCAAATCGCTGTACTATCCAGTTTTGGGCCTTTGGTATCTTAAAAAAAAGCAGTTTGATTGTGTCACTCACTGTTCAGCCGCAAATATCTCTATTTAAAAAAGTGTGGAATACCCAAGTAAACAATAACTGTGGTTTTGCCATCTCACGGTAAAAAATCTCTATTATTCAGTTTTGGTATATTTTCCGTAAAGAAAAACAGTAGTGTCTCCTGAGTGTTGTGACACAAAAATATATCTGTTGAAAATAGTCTTGTGTAGGCCCGACATCCCAGTGTGGTTTCGCAGTTCCACGGGTCAAATCGCTGTACTATCCAGTTTTGGGCCTTTGGTATCTAAAAAAAAAGCAGTTTGAGTGTGTCGCTCACTGTTCAGCCGCAAATATCTCGATTTAAAAAAGTGTGGTATACCCCAGTAAACAATAACTGTGGTTTTGCCATCTCACGGTAAAAAATCTCTATTATTCAGGTTTTGGTATATTTTCTGTAAAGAAAAACAGTAGTGTCTCCTGACTGTTGTGACACAAAAATATATCTGTTGAAAATAGTCTTGTGTAGGCCCGACATCCCAGTGTGGTTTCGCAGTTCAATGGGTCAAATCGCTGTACTATCCAGTTTTGGGCTTTTGGAATCTAAAAAAAAAAGCAGTTTGATTGTGTCGCTCACTGTTCAGCCCCAAATTTCTCTATTTAAAAAAGTGTGGTATACCCCAGTAAACAATAACTGTGGTTTTGCCATCCCACGGTAAAAAATCTCTATTATTCAGCTTTTGGTAGTTTTTTCCGTAAAGAAAAACAGTAGTGTCTCCTGACTGTTGTGACACAAAAATATATCTGTTGAAAATAGTCTTGTGTAGGGCCGACATCCCAGTGTGGTTTTGCAGTTCCACGGTCAAATCGCTGTACTATCCAGTTTTGGGCCTTTGGTATCGAAAAAAAAGCAGTTTGAGTGTGTCGCTCACTGTTCAGCCACAAATATCTCAATTTAAAAAATTGTGGTATACCCCAGTAAACAATAACTGTGGTTTTGCCATCTCATGGTAAAAAATCTCTATTATTCAGGTTTTGGTATATTTTCTGTAAAGAAAAACAGTAGTGTCTCCTGACTGTTGTGACACAAAAATATATCTGTTGAAAATAGTCTTGTGTAGGCCCGACATCCCAGTGTGGTTTCGCAGTTCAATGGGTCAAATCGCTGTACTATCCAGTTTTGGGCCTTTGGTATCTTAAAAGAAAGCAGTTTGATTGTGTCACTCCCTGTTCAACCGCAAATATCTCTATTTAATAAAGTGTGGAATACCCAATTAAACAATAACTGTGGTTTTGCCATCCCACGGTAAAAAATCTCTATTATTCAGCTTTTGGTAGTTTTTTCCGTAAAGAAAAACAAAAGTGTCTCCTGACTGTTGTGACACAAAAATATATCTGTTGAAAATAGTGTTGTGTAGGCCCGACATCCCAGTGTGGTTTCGCAGTTCCACAGGTCAAATCGCTGTACTATCCAGTTTTGGGCCTTTGGTATCTAAAATAAAAGCAGTTTGAGTGTGTCGCTCACTGTTCAGCCACAAATATCTCTATTTAAAAAAGTGTGGTATACCCCAGGAAGCAATAACTGTGGTTTTGCCATCCCACTGTAAAAAATCTCTATTATTCAGCTTTTGGTAGTTTTTTCAGTAAAGAAAAACAGTAGTGTCTCCTGACTGTTGTGACACAAAAATATATCTACTAAAAATAGTCTTGTGTAGGCCCGACATCCCAGTGTGGTTTTGCAATTCCATGGGTCTCAAATCGCTGTACTATCCAGTTTTGGACCTTTGGTATCTTAAAAAAAAGCAGTTTGATTGTGTCACTCACTGTTCAGCCGCAAATATCTCTATTTAAAAAAGTGTGGAATACCCAAGTAAACAATAACTGTGGTTTTGCCATCCCACGGTAAAAAATCTCTATTATTCAGCTTTTGGTAGTTTTTTCCGTAAAGAAAAACAAAAGTGTCTCCTGACTGTTGTGACACAAAAATATATCTGCTGAAAATAGTCTTGTGTAGGCCCGACATCCCAGTGTGGTTTCGCAGTTCCACAGGTCAAATCGCTGTACTATCCAGTTTTGGGCCTTTGGTATCTAAAAAAAAGCAGTTTGAGTGTGTCGCTCACTGTTCAGCCACAAATATCTCTATTTAAAAAAGTGTGGTATACCCCAGTAAACAATAACTGTGGTTTTGCCATCCCACTGTAAAAAATCTCTATTATTCAGTTTTTGGTAGTTTTTTCCGTAAAGAAAAACAGTAGTGTCTCCTGACTGTTGTGACACAAAAATATATCTATTGAAAATAGTCCTGTGTAGGCCCGACATCCCAGTGTGGTTTCGCAGTTCCACGGGTCAAATCGCTGTACTATCCAGTTTTGGGCCTTTGGTATCTTAAAAAAAAGCAGTTTGATTGAGTCACTCACTGTTCAGCCGCAAATATCTCTATTTAAAAAAGTGTGGAATACCCAAGTAAACAATAACTGTGGTTTTGCCATCCCACGGTAAAAAATCTCTATTATTCAGCTTTTGGTAGTTTTTTCCGTAAAGAAAATCAAAAGTGTCTCCTGACTGTTGTGACACAAAAATATATCTGTTGAAAATAGTCTTGTGTAGGCCCGACATCCCAGTGTGGTTTCGCAGTTCCATGGGTCAAATCGCTGTACTATCCAGTTTTGGGCCTTTGGTATCTAAAAAAAAAGCAGTTTGAGTGTGTCGCTCACTGTTCAGCCGCAAATATCTCTATTTAAAAAAGTGTGGTATACCCCAGTAAACAATAACTGTGGTTTTGCCATCCCACGGTAAAAAATCTCTATTATTCAGGTTTTGGTATATTTTGTGTAAAGAAAAACAGTAGTGTCTCCTGACTGTTGTGACACAAAAATAAATCTGTTGAAAATAGTCTTGTGTAGGCCCGACATCCCAGTGTGGTTTCGCAGTTCCACGGGTCAAATCGCTGTACTATCCAGTTTTGGGCCTTTGGTATCTTAAAAGAAAGCAGTTTGATTGTGTCACTCCCTGTTCAACCGCAAATATCTCTATTTAATAAAGTGTGGAATACCCAATTAAACAATAACTGTGGTTTTGCCATCCCACGGTAAAAAATCTCTATTATTCAGCTTTTGGTAGTTTTTTCCATAAAGAAAAACAAAAGTGTCTCCTGACTGTTGTGACACAAAAATATATCTGTTGAAAATAGTCTTGTGTAGGCCCGACATCCCAGTGTGGTTTTGCAGTTCCACAGGTCAAATCGCTGTACTATCCAGTTTTGGGCCTTTGGTATCTAAAATAAAAGCAGTTTGAGTGTGTCGCTCACTGTTCAGCCACAAATATCTCTATTTAAAAAAGTGTGGTATACCCCAGGAAGCAATAACTGTGGTTTTGCCATCCCACTGTAAAAAATCTCTATTATTCAGCTTTTGGTAGTTTTTTCAGTAAAGAAAAACAGTAGTGTCTCCTGACTGTTGTGACACAAAAATATATCTGCTAAAAATAGTCTTGTGTAGGCCCGACATCCCAGTGTGGTTTTGCAATTCCATGGGTCTCAAATCGCTGTACTATCCAGTTTTGGACCTTTGGTATCTTAAAAAAAAGCAGTTTGATTGTGTCACTCACTGTTCAGCCGCAAATATCTCTATTTAAAAAAGTGTGGAATACCCAAGTAAACAATAACTGTGGTTTTGCCATCCCACGGTAAAAAATCTCTATTATTCAGCTTTTGGTAGTTTTTTCCGTAAAGAAAAACAAAAGTGTCTCCTGACTGTTGTGACACAAAAATATATCTGCTGAAAATAGTCTTGTGTAGGCCCGACATCCCAGTGTGGTTTCGCAGTTCCACAGGTCAAATCGCTGTACTATCCAGTTTTGGGCCTTTGGTATCTAAAAAAAAGCAGTTTGAGTGTGTCGCTCACTGTTCAGCCACAAATATCTCTATTTAAAAAAGTGTGGTATACCCCAGTAAACAATAACTGTGGTTTTGCCATCCCACTGTAAAAAATCTCTATTATTCAGTTTTTGGTAGTTTTTTCCGTAAAGAAAAACAGTAGTGTCTCCTGACTGTTGTGACACAAAAATATATCTGTTGAAAATAGTCTTGTGTAGGCCCGACATCCCAGTGTGGTTTCGCAGTTCAATGGGTCAAATCGCTGTACTATCCAGTTTTGGGCTTTTGGTATCTAAAAAAAAAAGCAGTTTGATTGTGTCGCTCACTGTTCAGCCGCAAATTTCTCTATTTAAAAAAGTGTGGTATACCCCAGTAAACAATAACTGTGGTTTTGCCATCCCACGGTAAAAAATCTCTATTATTCAGCTTTTGGTAGTTTTTTCCGTAAAGAAAAACAGTAGTGTCTCCTGACTGTTGTGACACAAAAATATATCTGTTGAAAATAGTCTTGTGTAGGGCCGACATCCCAGTGTGGTTTTGCAGTTCCACGGTCAAATCGCTGTACTATCCAGTTTTGGGCCTTTGGTATCGAAAAAAAAGCAGTTTGAGTGTGTCGCTCACTGTTCAGCCACAAATATCTCAATTTAAAAAATTGTGGTATACCCCAGTAAACAATAACTGTGGTTTTGCCATCTCACGGTAAAAAATCTCTATTATTCAGGTTTTGGTATATTTTCTGTAAAGAAAAACAGTAGTGTCTCCTGACTGTTGTGACACAAAAATATATCTGTTGAAAATAGTCTTGTGTAGGCCCGACATCCCAGTGTGGTTTCGCAGTTCAATGGGTCAAATCGCTGTACTATCCAGTTTTGGGCCTTTGGTATCTTAAAAGAAAGCAGTTTGATTGTGTCACTCCCTGTTCAACCGCAAATATCTCTATTTAATAAAGTGTGGAATACCCAATTAAACAATAACTGTGGTTTTGCCATCCCACGGTAAAAAATCTCTATTATTCAGCTTTTGGTAGTTTTTTCCGTAAAGAAAAACAAAAGTGTCTCCTGACTGTTGTGACACAAAAATATATCTGTTGAAAATAGTGTTGTGTAGGCCCGACATCCCAGTGTGGTTTCGCAGTTCCACAGGTCAAATCGCTGTACTATCCAGTTTTGGGCCTTTGGTATCTAAAAAAAAGCAGTTTGAGTGTGTCGCTCACTGTTCAGCCACAAATATCTCTATTTAAAAAAGTGTGGTATACCCCAGTAAACAATAACTGTGGTTTTGCCATCCCACTGTAAAAAATCTCTATTATTCAGTTTTTGGTAGTTTTTTCCGTAAAGAAAAACAGTAGTGTCTCCTGACTGTTGTGACACAAAAATATATCTGTTGAAAATAGTCTTGTGTAGGCCCGACATCCCAGTGTGGTTTCGCAGTTCAATGGGTCAAATCGCTGTACTATCCAGTTTTGGGCTTTTGGTATCTAAAAAAAAAAGCAGTTTGATTGTGTCGCTCACTGTTCAGCCGCAAATTTCTCTATTTAAAAAAGTGTGGTATACCCCAGTAAACAATAACTGTGGTTTTGCCATCCCACGGTAAAAAATCTCTATTATTCAGCTTTTGGTAGTTTTTTCCGTAAAGAAAAACAGTAGTGTCTCCTGACTGTTGTGACACAAAAATATATCTGTTGAAAATAGTCTTGTGTAGGGCCGACATCCCAGTGTGGTTTTGCAGTTCCACGGTCAAATCGCTGTACTATCCAGTTTTGGGCCTTTGGTATCGAAAAAAAAGCAGTTTGAGTGTGTCGCTCACTGTTCAGCCACAAATATCTCAATTTAAAAAATTGTGGTATACCCCAGTAAACAATAACTGTGGTTTTGCCATCTCACGGTAAAAAATCTCTATTATTCAGGTTTTGGTATATTTTCTGTAAAGAAAAACAGTAGTGTCTCCTGACTGTTGTGACACAAAAATATATCTGTTGAAAATAGTCTTGTGTAGGCCCGACATCCCAGTGTGGTTTCGCAGTTCAATGGGTCAAATCGCTGTACTATCCAGTTTTGGGCCTTTGGTATCTTAAAAGAAAGCAGTTTGATTGTGTCACTCCCTGTTCAACCGCAAATATCTCTATTTAATAAAGTGTGGAATACCCAATTAAACAATAACTGTGGTTTTGCCATCCCACGGTAAAAAATCTCTATTATTCAGCTTTTGGTAGTTTTTTCCGTAAAGAAAAACAAAAGTGTCTCCTGACTGTTGTGACACAAAAATATATCTGTTGAAAATAGTGTTGTGTAGGCCCGACATCCCAGTGTGGTTTCGCAGTTCCACAGGTCAAATCGCTGTACTATCCAGTTTTGGGCCTTTGGTATCTAAAATAAAAGCAGTTTGAGTGTGTCGCTCACTGTTCAGCCACAAATATCTCTATTTAAAAAAGTGTGGTATACCCCAGGAAGCAATAACTGTGGTTTTGCCATCCCACTGTAAAAAATCTCTATTATTCAGCTTTTGGTAGTTTTTTCAGTAAAGAAAAACAGTAGTGTCTCCTGACTGTTGTGACACAAAAATATATCTATTGAAAATAGTCCTGTGTAGGCCCGACATCCCAGTGTGGTTTCGCAGTTCCACGGGTCAAATCGCTGTACTATCCAGTTTTGGGCCTTTGGTATCTTAAAAAAAAGCAGTTTGATTGAGTCACTCACTGTTCAGCCGCAAATATCTCTATTTAAAAAAGTGTGGAATACCCAAGTAAACAATAACTGTGGTTTTGCCATCCCACGGTAAAAAATCTCTATTATTCAGCTTTTGGTAGTTATTTCCGTAAAGAAAATCAAAATTGTCTCCTGACTGTTGTGACACAAAAATATATCTGTTGAAAATAGTCTTGTGTAGGCCCGACATCCCAGTGTGGTTTCGCAGTTCCATGGGTCAAATCGCTGTACTATCCAGTTTTGGGCCTTTGGTATCTAAAAAAAAAGCAGTTTGAGTGTGTCGCTCACTGTTCAGCCGCAAATATCTCTATTTAAAAAAGTGTGGTATACCCCAGTAAACAATAACTGTGGTTTTGCCATCCCACGGTAAAAAATCTCTATTATTCAGGTTTTGGTATATTTTGTGTAAAGAAAAACAGTAGTGTCTCCTGACTGTTGTGACACAAAAATATATCTGTTGAAAATAGTCTTGTGTAGGCCCGACATCCCAGTGTGGTTTCGCAGTTCCACGGGTCAAATCGCTGTACTATCCAGTTTTGGGCCTTTGGTATCTTAAAAGAAAGCAGTTTGATTGTGTCACTCCCTGTTCAACCGCAAATATCTCTATTTAATAAAGTGTGGAATACCCAATTAAACAATAACTGTGGTTTTGCCATCCCACGGTAAAAAATCTCTATTATTCAGGTTTTGGTATATTTTCCGTAAAGAAAAACAGTAGTGTCTCCTGACTGTTGTGGCACAAAAATATATCTGTTGAAAATAGTCTTGTGTAGGCCCGACATCCCAGTGTGGTTTCGAAGTTCCACGTGTCAAATCGCTGTACTATCCAGTTTTGGGCCTTTGGTATCTAAAAAAAAGCAGTTTGAGTGTGTCGCTCACTGTTCAGCCACAAATATCTCTATTTAAAAAAGTGTGGTATACCCCAGTAAACAATAACTGTGGTTTTGCCATCCCACTGTAAAAAATCTCTATTATTCAGTTTTTGGTAGTTTTTTCCGTAAAGAAAAACAGTAGTGTCTCCTGACTGTTGTGACACAAAAATATATCTGTTGAAAATAGTCTTGTGTAGGCCCGACATCCCAGTGTGGTTTTGCAGTTCCACGGGTCAAATCGCTGTACTATCCAGTTTTGGGCCTTTGGTATCTAAAAAAAAGCAGTTTGTGTGTGTCGCTCACTGTTCAGCCACAAATATCTCGATTTAAAAAATTGTGGTATACCCCAGTAAACAATAACTGTGGTTTTGCCATCTCATGGTAAAAAATCTCTATTATTCAGTTTTTGGTATATTTTCTGTAAAGAAAAACAGTAGTGTCTCCTGACTGTTGTGACACAAAAATATATCTGTTGAAAATAGTCTTGTGTAGGCCCGACATCCCAGTGTGGTTTCGCAGTTCAATGGGTCAAATCGCTGTACTATCCAGTTTTGGGCCTTTGGTATCTAAAAAAAAAAGCAGTTTGATTGTGTCGCTCACTGTTCAGCCGTAAATTTCTCTATTTAAAAAAGTGTGGTATACCCCAGTAAACAATAACTGTGGTTTTTGCCATCCCACTGTAAAAAATCTCTATTATTCAGCTTTTGGTAGTTTTTTCAGTAAAGAAAAACAGTAGTGTCTCCTGACTGTTTTGACACAAAAATATATCTATTGAAAATAGTCTTGTGTAGGCCCGACATCCCAGTGTGGTTTCGCAGTTCCACGGGTCAAATCGCTGTACTATCCAGTTTTGGGCCTTTGGTATCTTAAAAAAAAGCAGTTTGATTGAGTCACTCACTGTTCAGCCGCAAATATCTCTATTTAAAAAAGTGTGGAATACCCAAGTAAACAATAACTGTGGTTTTGCCATCCCACGGTAAAAAATCTCTATTATTCAGCTTTTGGTAGTTTTTTCCGTAAAGAAAATCAAAAGTGTCTCCTGACTGTTGTGACACAAAAATATATCTGTTGAAAATAGTCTTGTGTAGGCCCGACATCCCAGTGTGGTTTCGCAGTTCCATGGGTCAAATCGCTGTACTATCCAGTTTTGGGCCTTTGGTATCTAAAAAAAAAGCAGTTTGAGTGTGTCGCTCACTGTTCAGCCGCATATATCTCTATTTAAAAAAGTGTGGTATACCGCAGTAAACAATAACTGTGGTTTTGCCATCCCACGGTAAAAAATCTCTATTATTCAGGTTTTGGTATATTTTGTGTAAAGAAAAACAGTAGTGTCTCCTGACTGTTGTGACACAAAAATATATCTGTTGAAAATAGTCTTGTGTAGGCCCGACATCCCAGTGTGGTTTCGCAGTTCCACGGGTCAAATCGCTGTACTATCCAGTTTTGGGCCTTTGGTATCTAAAAAAAAAGCAGTTTGAGTGTGTCGCTCACTGTTCAGCCGCAAATATCTCTATTTAAAAAAGTGTGGTATACCCCAATAAACAATAACTGTGGTTTTGCCATCCCACGGTAAAAAATCTCTATTATTCAGCTTTTGGTAGGTTTTTCCGTAAAGAAAAACAGTAGTGTCTCCTGACTGTTGTGACACAAAAATATATCTGTTGAAAATAGTCTTGTGTAGGCCCGACATCCCAGTGTGGTTTCTCAGTTCAATGGGTCAAATCGCTGTACTATCCAGTTTTGGGCCTTTGGTATCTAAAAAAAAAGCAGTTTGAGTGTGTCGCTCACTGTTCAGCCGCAAATATCTCTATTTAAAAAAGTGTGGCATACCCCAGTAAACAATAACTGTGGTTTTGCCATCCCACGGTAAAAAATCTCTATTATTCAGGTTTTGGTATATTTTCCGTAAAGAAAAACAGTAGTGTCTCCTGACTGCTGTGACACAAAAATATATCTGTTGAAAATAGTCTTGTGTAGGCCCGACATCCCAGTGTGGTTTTGCAGTTCCACGGGTCAAATCGCTGTACTATCCAGTTTTGGGCCTTTGGTATCTAAAAAAAAGCAGTTTGAGTGTGTCGCTCACTGTTCAGCCACAAATATCTCGATTTAAAAAATTGTGGTATACCCCAGTAAACAATAACTGTGGTTTTGCCATCTCACGGTAAAAAATCTCTATTATTCAGTTTTTGGTATATTTTCTGTAAAGAAAAACAGTAGTGTCTCCTGACTGTTGTGACACAAAAATATATCTGTTGAAAATAGTCTTGTGTAGGCCCGACATCCCAGTGTGGTTTCGCAGTTCAATGGGTCAAATCGCTGTACTATCCAGTTTTGGGCCTTTGGTATCTAAAAAAAAAAGCAGTTTGATTGTGTCGCTCACTGTTCAGCCGCAAATTTCTCTATTTAAAAAAGTGTGGTATACCCCAGTAAACAATAACTGTGGTTTTGCCATCCCACTGTAAAAAATCTCTATTATTCAATTTTGGTAGTTTTTTCAGTAAAGAAAAACAGTAGTGTCTCCTGACTGTTTTGACACAAAAATATATCTATTGAAAATAGTCTTGTGTAGGCCCAACATCCCAGTGTGGTTTCGCAGTTCCACGGGTCAAATCGCTGTACTATCCAGTTTTGGGCCTTTGGTATCTTAAAAAAAAGCAGTTTGATTGTGTCACTCACTGTTCAGCCGCAAATATCTCTATTTAAAAAAGTGTGGAATACCCAAGTAAACAATAACTGTGGTTTTGCCATCCCACGGTAAAAAATCTCTATTATTCAGCTTTTGGTAGTTTTTTCCGTAATGAAAATCAAAAGTGTCTCCTGACTGTTGTGACACAAAAATATATCTGTTGAAAATAGTCTTGTGTAGGCCCGACATCCCAGTGTGGTTTCGCAGTTCCATGGGTCAAATCGCTGTACTATCCAGTTTTGGGCCTTTGGTATCTTAAAAAAAAGCAGTTTGATTGTGTCACTCACTGTTCAGCCGCAAATATCTCTATTTAAAAAAGTGTGGAATACCCAAGTAAACAATAACTGTGGTTTTGCCATCCCACGGTAAAAAATCTCTATTATTCAGCTTTTGGTAGTTTTTTCCGTAAAGAAAATCAAAAGTGTCTCCTGACTGTTGTGACACAAAAATATATCTGTTGAAAATAGTCTTGTGTAGGCCCGACATCCCAGTGTGGTTTCGCAGTTCCATGGGTCAAATCGCTGTACTATCCAGTTTTGGGCCTTTGGTATCTAAAAAAAAAGCAGTTTGAGTGTGGCGCTCACTGTTCAGCCGCAAATATCTCTATTTAAAAAAGTGTGGAATACCCCAGTAAACAATAACTGTGGTTTTGCCATCCCACGGTAAAAAATCTCTATTATTCAGGTTTTGGTATATTTTCCGTAAAGAAAAACAGTAGTGTCTCCTGACTTTTATGACACAAAAATAAATCTGTTGAAAATAGTCTTGTGTAGGCCCGACATCCTAGTGTGGTTTTGCAGTTCCATGGGTCAAATCGCTGTACTATCCAGTTTTGGGCCTTTGGTATCTAAAAAAAAGCAGTTTG
The DNA here is from genome assembly GCF_046119375.1 of Phyllobates terribilis. Classification (NCBI taxonomy): domain Eukaryota; kingdom Metazoa; phylum Chordata; class Amphibia; order Anura; family Dendrobatidae; genus Phyllobates; species Phyllobates terribilis. The sequence goes on along the minus strand of NW_027362763.1, from coordinate 590,339,299 downwards.
AGTGTGTCGCTCACTGTTCAGCCACAAATATCTCTATTTTAAAAAGTGTGGTATAACCCAGTAAACAATAACTGTGGTTTTGCCATCCCACGGTAAAAAATCTCTATTATTCAGGTTTTGGTATATTTTTCGTAAAGAAAAACAGTAGTGTCTCCTGACTGTTGTGACACAAAAATATATCTGTTGAAAATAGTCTTGTGTAGGCACGACATCCCAGTGTGGTTTCGCAGTTCCACAGGTCAAATCGCTGTACTATCCAGTTTTGGGCCTTTGGTATCTAAAAAAAAGCAGTTTGAGTGTGTCGCTCACTGTTCAGCCGCAAATATCTCTATTTAAAAAAGTGTGGTATACCCCAGTAAACAATAACTGTGGTTTTGCCATCCCACGGTAAAAAATCTCTATTATTCAGGTTTTGGTATATTTTCCGTAAAGAAAAACAGTAGTGTCTCCTGACTGTTGTGACACAAAAATATTTCTGTTGAAAATAGTCTTGTGTAGGCCCGACATACCAGTGTGGTTTCGCAGTTCCACAGGTCAAATCGCTGTACTATCCAGTTTTGGGCCTTTGGTATCTAAAATAAAAGCAGTTTGAGTGTGTCGCTCACTGTTCAGCCACAAATATCTCTATTTAAAAAAGTGTGGTATACCCCAGTAAACAATAACTGTGGTTTTGCCATCCCACGGTAAAAAATCTCTATTATTCAGCTTTTGGTAGTTTTTTCCGTAAAGAAAATCAAAAGTTTCTCCTGACTGTTGTGACACAAAAATATATCTGTTGAAAATAGTCTTGTGTAGGCCCGACATCCCAGTGTGGTTTCGCAGTTCCATGGGTCAAATCGCTGTACTATCCAGTTTTGGGCCTTTGGTATCTAAAAAAAAAGCAGTTTGAGTGTGTCGCTCACTGTTCAGCCGCATATATCTCTATTTAAAAAAGTGTGGTATACCGCAGTAAACAATAACTGTGGTTTTGCCATCCCACGGTAAAAAATCTCTATTATTCAGGTTTTGGTATATTTTGTGTAAAGAAAAACAGTAGTGTCTCCTGACTGTTGTGACACAAAAATATATCTGTTGAAAATAGTCTTGTGTAGGCCCGACATCCCAGTGTGGTTTCGCAGTTCCACGGGTCAAATCGCTGTACTATCCAGTTTTGGGCCTTTGGTATCTAAAAAAAAAGCAGTTTGAGTGTGTCGCTCACTGTTCAGCCGCAAATATCTCTATTTAAAAAAGTGTGGTATACCCCAATAAACAATAACTGTGGTTTTGCCATCCCACGGTAAAAAATCTCTATTATTCAGCTTTTGGTAGGTTTTTCCGTAAAGAAAAACAGTAGTGTCTCCTGACTGTTGTGACACAAAAATATATCTGTTGAAAATAGTCTTGTGTAGGCCCGACATCCCAGTGTGGTTTCTCAGTTCAATGGGTCAAATCGCTGTACTATCCAGTTTTGGGCCTTTGGTATCTAAAAAAAAAGCAGTTTGAGTGTGTCGCTCACTGTTCAGCCGCAAATATCTCTATTTAAAAAAGTGTGGCATACCCCAGTAAACAATAACTGTGGTTTTGCCATCCCACGGTAAAAAATCTCTATTATTCAGGTTTTGGTATATTTTCCGTAAAGAAAAACAGTAGTGTCTCCTGACTGCTGTGACACAAAAATATATCTGTTGAAAATAGTCTTGTGTAGGCCCGACATCCCAGTGTGGTTTTGCAGTTCCACGGGTCAAATCGCTGTACTATCCAGTTTTGGGCCTTTGGTATCTAAAAAAAAGCAGTTTGAGTGTGTCGCTCACTGTTCAGCCACAAATATCTCGATTTAAAAAATTGTGGTATACCCCAGTAAACAATAACTGTGGTTTTGCCATCTCACGGTAAAAAATCTCTATTATTCAGTTTTTGGTATATTTTCTGTAAAGAAAAACAGTAGTGTCTCCTGACTGTTGTGACACAAAAATATATCTGTTGAAAATAGTCTTGTGTAGGCCCGACATCCCAGTGTGGTTTCGCAGTTCAATGGGTCAAATCGCTGTACTATCCAGTTTTGGGCCTTTGGTATCTAAAAAAAAAAGCAGTTTGATTGTGTCGCTCACTGTTCAGCCGCAAATTTCTCTATTTAAAAAAGTGTGGTATACCCCAGTAAACAATAACTGTGGTTTTGCCATCCCACTGTAAAAAATCTCTATTATTCAATTTTGGTAGTTTTTTCAGTAAAGAAAAACAGTAGTGTCTCCTGACTGTTTTGACACAAAAATATATCTATTGAAAATAGTCTTGTGTAGGCCCAACATCCCAGTGTGGTTTCGCAGTTCCACGGGTCAAATCGCTGTACTATCCAGTTTTGGGCCTTTGGTATCTTAAAAAAAAGCAGTTTGATTGTGTCACTCACTGTTCAGCCGCAAATATCTCTATTTAAAAAAGTGTGGAATACCCAAGTAAACAATAACTGTGGTTTTGCCATCCCACGGTAAAAAATCTCTATTATTCAGCTTTTGGTAGTTTTTTCCGTAATGAAAATCAAAAGTGTCTCCTGACTGTTGTGACACAAAAATATATCTGTTGAAAATAGTCTTGTGTAGGCCCGACATCCCAGTGTGGTTTCGCAGTTCCATGGGTCAAATCGCTGTACTATCCAGTTTTGGGCCTTTGGTATCTTAAAAAAAAGCAGTTTGATTGTGTCACTCACTGTTCAGCCGCAAATATCTCTATTTAAAAAAGTGTGGAATACCCAAGTAAACAATAACTGTGGTTTTGCCATCCCACGGTAAAAAATCTCTATTATTCAGCTTTTGGTAGTTTTTTCCGTAAAGAAAATCAAAAGTGTCTCCTGACTGTTGTGACACAAAAATATATCTGTTGAAAATAGTCTTGTGTAGGCCCGACATCCCAGTGTGGTTTCGCAGTTCCATGGGTCAAATCGCTGTACTATCCAGTTTTGGGCCTTTGGTATCTAAAAAAAAAGCAGTTTGAGTGTGGCGCTCACTGTTCAGCCGCAAATATCTCTATTTAAAAAAGTGTGGAATACCCCAGTAAACAATAACTGTGGTTTTGCCATCCCACGGTAAAAAATCTCTATTATTCAGGTTTTGGTATATTTTCCGTAAAGAAAAACAGTAGTGTCTCCTGACTTTTATGACACAAAAATAAATCTGTTGAAAATAGTCTTGTGTAGGCCCGACATCCTAGTGTGGTTTTGCAGTTCCATGGGTCAAATCGCTGTACTATCCAGTTTTGGGCCTTTGGTATCTAAAAAAAAGCAGTTTGAGTGTGTCGCTCACTGTTCAGCCACAAATATCTCTATTTTAAAAAGTGTGGTATAACCCAGTAAACAATAACTGTGGTTTTGCCATCCCACGGTAAAAAATCTCTATTATTCAGGTTTTGGTATATTTTTCGTAAAGAAAAACAGTAGTGTCTCCTGACTGTTGTGACACAAAAATATATCTGTTGAAAATAGTCTTGTGTAGGCACGACATCCCAGTGTGGTTTCGCAGTTCCACAGGTCAAATCGCTGTACTATCCAGTTTTGGGCCTTTGGTATCTAAAAAAAAGCAGTTTGAGTGTGTCGCTCACTGTTCAGCCGCAAATATCTCTATTTAAAAAAGTGTGGTATACCCCAGTAAACAATAACTGTGGTTTTGCCATCCCACGGTAAAAAATCTCTATTATTCAGGTTTTGGTATATTTTCCGTAAAGAAAAACAGTAGTGTCTCCTGACTGTTGTGACACAAAAATATTTCTGTTGAAAATAGTCTTGTGTAGGCCCGACATACCAGTGTGGTTTCGCAGTTCCACAGGTCAAATCGCTGTACTATCCAGTTTTGGGCCTTTGGTATCTAAAATAAAAGCAGTTTGAGTGTGTCGCTCACTGTTCAGCCACAAATATCTCTATTTAAAAAAGTGTGGTATACCCCAGTAAACAATAACTGTGGTTTTGCCATCCCACTGTAAAAAATCTCTATTATTCAGCCTGTGGTAGTTTTTTCCGTAAAGAAAAACAGTAGTGTCTCCTGACTGTTTTGACACAAAAATATATCTATTGAAAATAGTCTGGTGTAGGCCCGACATCCCAGTGTGGTTTCGCAGTTCCACGGGTCAAATCGCTGTACTATCCAGTTTTGGGCCATTGGTATCTTAAAAAAAAGCAGTTTGATTGTGTCACTCACTGTTCAGCCGCAAATATCTCTATTTAAAAAAGTGTGGAATACCCAAGTAAACAAAAACTGTGGTTTTGCCATCCCACGGTAAAAAATCTCTATTATTCAGCTTTTGGTAGTTTTTTCCGTAAAGAAAAACAAAAGTGTCTCCTGACTGTTGTGACACAAAAATATATCTGTGGAAAATAGTCTTGTGTAGTCCCGACATCCCAGTGTGGTTTTGCAGTTCCATGGGTCTCAAATCGCTGTACTATCCAGTTTTGGGCCTTTGTTATCTAAAAAAAAAGCAGTTTGAGTGTGTCGCTCACTGTTCAGCCGCAAATATATCTATTTAAAAAAGTGTGGTATACCCCAGTAAACAATAACTGTGGTTTTGCCATCTCACGGTAAAAAATCTCTATTATTCAGGTTTTGGTATATTTTCCGTAAAGAAAAACAGTAGTGTCTCCTGACTGTTGTGACACAAAAATATTTCTGTTGAAAATAGTCTTGTGTAGGCCCGACATACCAGTGTGGTTTCGCAGTTCCACAGGTCAAATCGCTGTACTATCCAGTTTTGGGCCTTTGGTATCTAAAATAAAAGCAGTTTGAGTGTGTCGCTCACTGTTCAGCCACAAATATCTCTATTTAAAAAAGTGTGGTATACCCCAGTAAACAATAACTGTGGTTTTGCCATCCCACTGTGAAAAATCTCTATTATTCTGCTTTTGGTAGTTTTTTCCGTAAAGAAAAACAGTAGTGTCTCCTGACTGTTTTGACACAAAAATATATCTATTGAAAATAGTCTTGTGTAGGCCCGACATCCCAGTGTGGTTTCGCAGTTCCACGGGTCAAATCGCTGTACTATCCAGTTTTGGGCCTTTGGTATCTTAAAAAAAAGCAGTGTGATTGTGTCACTCACTGTTCAGCCGCAAATATCTCTATTTAAAAAAGTGTGGAATACCCAAGTAAACAATAACTGTGGTTTTGCCATCCCACTGTAAAAAATCTCTATTATTCAGCTTTTGGTAGTTTTTTCCGTAAAGAAAAACAAAAGTGTCTCCTGACTGTTGTGACACAAAAATATATCTGCTGAAAATAGTCTTGTGTAGGCCCGACATTCCAGTGTGGTTTTGCAGTTCCATGGGTCTCAAATCGCTGTACTATCCAGTTTTGGGCCTTTGGTATCTAAAAAAAAAGCAGTTTGAGTGTGTCACTCACTGTTCAGCCGCAAATATATCTATTTAAAAAAGTGTGGTATACCCCAGTAAACAATAACTGTGGTTTTGCCATCCCACGGTAAAAAAACTCTATTATTCAGGTTTTGGTATATTTTCCGTAAAGAAAAACAGTAGTGTCTCCTGACTGTTGTGACACAAAAATATATCTGTTGAAAATAGTCTTGTGTAGGCCCGACATCCCAGTGTGGTTCCTCAGTTCCATGGGTCAAATCGCTATACTATTCAGTTTTGGGCCTTTGGTATCTAAAAAAAAAGCAGTTTGAGTGTGTCGCTCACTGTTCAGCCGCAAATATATCTATTTAAAAAAGTGTGGTATACCCCAGTAAACAATAACTGTGGTTTTGCCATCCCACGGTAAAAAAACTCTATTATTCAGGTTTTGGTATATTTTCCGTAAAGAAAAACAGTAGTGTCTCCTGACTGTTGTGACACAAAAATATTTCTGTTGAAAATAATCTTGTGTAGGCCCAACATACCAGTGTGGTTTCGCAGTTCCACAGGTCAAATCGCTGTACTATTGTACTGTCCAGTTTTGGGCCTTTGGTATCTAAAATAAAAGCAGTTTGAGAGTGTCGCTCACTGTTCAGCCACAAATATCTCTATTTAAAAAGGGTGGTATACCCCAGTAAACAATAACTGTGGTTTTGCCATCCCACTGTAAAAAATCTCTATTATTCAGCTTTTGGTAGTTTTTTCCGTAAAGAAAAACAGTAGTGTCTCCTGACTGTTGTGACACAAAAATATATCTATTTAAAATAGTCTTGTGTAGGCCCGACATCCCAGTGTGGTTTCACAGTTCCACGGGTCAAATCGCTGTACTATCCAGTTTTGGGCCTTTGGTATCTTAAAAAAAAGCAGTTTGAGTGTGTCGCTCACTGTTCAGCCGCAAATATCTCTATTTAAAAAAGTGTGGAATACCCAAGTAAACAATAACTGTGGTTTTGCATCCCACGGTAAAAAATCTCTATTATTCAGCTTTTGGTAGTTTTTTCCGTAAAGAAAAACAAAAGTGTCTCCTGACTGTTGTGACACAAAATTATATCTGCTGAAAATAGTCTTGTGTAGGCCCTACATCCCAGTGTGGTTTTGCAGTTCCATGGGTCAAATCGCTGTACTATCCTGTTTTGGGCCTTTGGTATCTAAAAAAAAAGCAGTTTGAGTGTGTCGCTCACTGTTCAGCCGCAAATATATCTATTTAAAAAATTGTGGTATACCCCAGTAAACAATAACTGTGGTTTTGCCATCCCACGGTAAAAAAACTCTATTATTCAGGTTTTGGTATATTTTCCGTAAAGAAAAACAGTAGTGTCTGATGACTGTTGTGACACAAAAATATATCTGTTGAAAATAGTCTTGTGCAGGCCCGACATCCCAGTGTGGTTTCGCAGTTCCACGGGTCAAATCGCTGTACTATCCAGTTTTGGACCTTTGGTATCTAAAAAAAAAGCAGTTTGAGTGTGTCGCTCACTGTTCAGCCGCAAATATCTCTATTTAAAAAAGTGTGGTATACCCCAGTAAACAATAACTGTGGTTTTGCCATCCCACGGTAAAAAATCTCTATTATTCAGGTTTTGGTATATTTTCTGTAAAGAAAAACAGTAGTGTCTCCTGACTGTTGTGACACAAAAATATATCTGTTGAAAATAGTCTTGTGTAGGCCCAACATCCCAGTGTGGTTTCGCAGGTCCACGGGTCAAAGCGCTGTACTATCCAGTTTTGGGCCTTTGGTATCTTAAAAAAAAGCAGTTTGAGTGTGTCGCTCACTGTTCAGCCGCAAATATATCTATTTAAAAAATTGTGGTATACCCCAGTAAACAATAACTGTGGTTTTGCCATCCCACGGTAAAAAAACTCTATTATTCAGGTTTTGGTATATTTTCCGTAAAGAAAAACAGTAGTGTCTGATGACTGTTGTGACACAAAAATATATCTGTTGAAAATAGTCTTGTGTAGGCCCAACATCCCAGTGTGGTTTCGCAGTTCCATGGGTCAAATCGCTGTACTATCCAGTTTTGGGCCTTTGGTATCTAAAAAAAAAGCAGTTTGAGTGTGTCGCTCACTGTTCAGCCGCAAATATCTCTATTTAAAAAGTGTGGAATACCCCAGTAAACAATAACTGTGGTTTTGCCATCCCACGGTAAAAAATCTCTATTATTTAGCTTTTGGTAGTTTTTTCCATAAAGAAAAGCAGTAGTGTCTCCTGACTGTTGTGACACAAAAATATATCTGTTGAAAATAGTCTTGTGTAGGCCCGACATCCCAGTGTGGTCTCGCAGTTCCACGGGTCAAATCGTTGTACTATCCAGTTTTGGGCCTTTGGTATCTAAAAAAAAGCAGTTTGATTGTGTCGCTCACTGTTCAGCCGCAAATATCTCTATTTTAAAAAGTGTGGTATACCCCAGTAAACAATAACTGTGGTTTTGCCATCCCATGGTAAAAATCTCTATTATTCATCTTTTTGTAGTTTTTTCCGTAAAGAAAAACAAAAGTGTCTCCTGACTGTTGTGACACAAAAATATATCTGCTGAAAATAGTCTTGTGTAGGCCCTACATCCCAGTGTGGTTTTGCAGTTCCATGGGTCAAATCGCTGTACTATCCTGTTTTGGGCCTTTGGTATCTAAAAAAAAAGCAGTTTGAGTGTGTCGCTCACTGTTCAGCCGCAAATATATCTATTTAAAAAATTGTGGTATACCCCAGTAAACAATAACTGTGGTTTTGCCATCCCACGGTAAAAAAACTCTATTATTCAGGTTTTGGTATATTTTCCGTAAAGAAAAACAGTAGTGTCTGATGACTGTTGTGACACAAAAATATATCTGTTGAAAATAGTCTTGTGCAGGCCCGACATCCCAGTGTGGTTTCGCAGTTCCACGGGTCAAATCGCTGTACTATCCAGTTTTGGACCTTTGGTATCTAAAAAAAAAGCAGTTTGAGTGTGTCGCTCACTGTTCAGCCGCAAATATCTCTATTTAAAAAAGTGTGGTATACCCCAGTAAACAATAACTGTGGTTTTGCCATCCCACGGTAAAAAATCTCTATTATTCAGGTTTTGGTATATTTTCTGTAAAGAAAAACAGTAGTGTCTCCTGACTGTTGTGACACAAAAATATATCTGTTGAAAATAGTCTTGTGTAGGCCCAACATCCCAGTGTGGTTTCGCAGGTCCACGGGTCAAAGCGCTGTACTATCCAGTTTTGGGCCTTTGGTATCTTAAAAAAAAGCAGTTTGAGTGTGTCGCTCACTGTTCAGCCGCAAATATATCTATTTAAAAAATTGTGGTATACCCCAGTAAACAATAACTGTGGTTTTGCCATCCCACGGTAAAAAAACTCTATTATTCAGGTTTTGGTATATTTTCCGTAAAGAAAAACAGTAGTGTCTGATGACTGTTGTGACACAAAAATATATCTGTTGAAAATAGTCTTGTGTAGGCCCAACATCCCAGTGTGGTTTCGCAGTTCCATGGGTCAAATCGCTGTACTATCCAGTTTTGGGCCTTTGGTATCTAAAAAAAAAGCAGTTTGAGTGTGTCGCTCACTGTTCAGCCGCAAATATCTCTATTTTAAAAAGTGTGGAATACCCCAGTAAACAATAACTGTGGTTTTGCCATCCCACGGTAAAAAATCTCTATTATTTAGCTTTTGGTAGTTTTTTCCATAAAGAAAAGCAGTAGTGTCTCCTGACTGTTGTGACACAAAAATATATCTGTTGAAAATAGTCTTGTGTAGGCCCGACATCCCAGTGTGGTCTCGCAGTTCCACGGGTCAAATCGTTGTACTATCCAGTTTTGGGCCTTTGGTATCTAAAAAAAAGCAGTTTGATTGTGTCGCTCACTGTTCAGCCGCAAATATCTCTATTTTAAAAAGTGTGGTATACCCCAGTAAACAATAACTGTGGTTTTGCCATCCCATGGTAAAAATCTCTATTATTCATCTTTTTGTAGTTTTTTCCGTAAAGAAAAACAGTAGTGTCTCCTGACTGTTGTGACACAAAAATATATCTGTTGAAAATAGTCTTGTGTAGGCCCAACATCCCAGTGTGGTTTCGCAGGTCCACGGGTCAAAGCGCTGTACTATCCAGTTTTGGGCCTTTGGTATCTTAAAAAAAAGCAGTTTGAGTGTGTCGCTCACTGATCAGCCGCAAATATCTCTATTTAAATAAGTGTGGTATAACCAAGTAAACAATAACTGTGGTTTTGCCATCCCACGGTAAAAAATCTCTATTATTCAGCTTTTGGTAGTTTTTTCCGTAAAGAAAAACAAAAGTGTCTCCTGACTGTTGTGACACAAAAATATATCTGCTGAAAATAGTCTTGTGTAGGCCCGAAATCCCAGTGTGGTTTCGCAGTTCCATGGGTCTCAAATCGCTGTACTATCCAGTTTTGGACCTTTGGTATCTAAAAAAAAGCAGTTTGAGTGTGTCGCTCACTGTTCAGCCGCAAATATCTCTATTTAAAAAAGTGTGGTATACCCCAGTAAACAATAACTGTGGTTTTGCCATCCCACGGTAAAAAATCTCTATTATTCAGCTTTTGGTAGTTTTTTCCGTAAAGAAAAACAGTAGTGTCTCATGACTGTTGTGACACAAAAATATATCTGTTGAAAATAGTCTTGTGTAGGCCCGACATCCCAGTTTGGTTTCGCAGTTCAATGGGTCAAATCGCTGTACTATCCAGTTTTGGGCCTTTGGTATCATAAAAAAAAGCAGTTTGAGTGTGTCACTCACTGTTCAGCCGCAAATATCTCTATTTAAAAAAGTGTGGCATACCCCAGTAAACAATAACTGTGGTTTTGCCATCCCACGGTAAAAAATCTCTATTATTCAGGTTTTGGTAGTTTTTTCCGTAAAGAAAAACAGTAGTGTCTCCTGACTGTTGTGACACAAAAATATATCTGTTGAAAATAGTCTTGTGTAGGCCCGACATCCCAGTGTGGTTTCGCAGTTCAATGGGTCAAATCGCTGTACTATCCAGTTTTGGGCCTTTGGTACCTAAAAAAAAAGCAGTTTGAGTGTGTCACTCACTGTTCAGCCACAAATATCTCTATTTAAAAAAGTGTGGCATACCCCAGTAAACAATAACTGTGGTTTTGCCATCCCACGGTAAAAAATCTCTATTATTCAGCTTTTGGTAGTTTTTTCCGTAAAGAAAAACAGTAGTGTCTCCTGACTGTTGTGACACAAAAATATATCTATTTAAAATAGTCTTGTGTAGGCCCGACATCCCAATGTGGTTTCACAGTTCCACGGGTCAAATCGCTGTACTATCCAGTTTTGGGCCTTTGGTATCTTAAAAAAAAGCAGTTTGAGTGTGTCGCTCACTGTTCAGCCGCAAATATCTTTATTTAAAAAAGTGTGGAATACCCAAGTAAACAATAACTGTGGTTTTGCCATCCCACGGTAAAAAATCTCTATTATTCAGCTTTTGGTAGTTTTTTCCGTAAGGAAAAACAAAAGTGTCTCCTGACTGTTGTGACACAAAAATATATCTGCTGAAAATAGTCTTGTGTAGGCGCTACATCCCAGTGTGGTTTTGCAGTTCCATGGGTCAAATCGCTGTACTATCCAGTTTTGGGCCTTTGGTATCTAAAAAAAAAGCAGTTTGAGTGTGTCGCTCACTGTTCAGCCGCAAATATATCTATTTAAAAAATTGTGGTATACCCCAGTAAACAATAACTGTGGTTTTGCCATCCCACGGTAAAAAAACTCTATTATTCAGGTTTTGGTAAATTTTCCGTAAAGAAAAACAGTAGTGTCTCCTGACTGTTGTGACACAAAAATATATCTGTTGAAAATAGTCTTGTGTAGGCCCAACATCCCAGTGTGGTTTCGCAGTTCCACGGGTCAAATTGCTGTACTATCCAGTTTTGGGCCTTTGGTATCTAAAAAAAAAGCAGTTTGAGTGTGTCGCTCACTGTTCAGCCGCAAATATCTCTATTTTAAAAAGTGTGGAAAACCCCAGTAAACAATAACTGTGGTTTTGCCATCCCACGGTAAAAAATCTCTATTATTTAGCTTTTGGTAGTTTTTTCCGTAAAGAAAAGCAGTAGTGTCTCCTGACTGTTGTGACACAAAAATATATCTGTGAAAATAGTCTTGTGTAGGCCCGACATCCCAGTGTGGTCTCGCAGTTCCACGGGTCAAATCGTTGTACTATCCAGTTTTGGGCCTTTGGTATCTAAAAAAAAGCAGTTTGATTGTGTCGCTCACTGTTCAGCCGCAAATATCTCTATTTTAAAAAGTGTGGTATACCCCAGTAAACAATAACTGTGGTTTTGCCATCCCATGGTAATAATCTCTATTATTCATCTTTTTGTAGTTTTTTCCGTAAAGAAAAACAGTAGTGTCTCCTGACTGTTGTGACACAAAAATATATCTGTTGAAAATAGTCTTGTGTAGGCCCAACATCCCAGTGTGGTTTCGCAGGTCCACGGGTCAAAGCGCTGTACTATCCAGTTTTGGGCCTTTGGTATCTTAAAAAAAGCAGTTTGAGTGTGTCGCTCACTGATCAGCCGCAAATATCTCTATTTAAATAAGTGTGGTATGACCAAGTAAACAATAACTGTGGTTTTGCCATCCCACGGTAAAAAATCTCTATTATTCAGCTTTTGGTAGTTTTTTCCGTAAAGAAAAACAAAAGTGTCTCCTGACTGTTGTGACAAAAAAAATATATCTGCTGAAAATAGTCTTGTGTAGGCCCGAAATCCCAGTGTGGTTTCGCAGTTCCATGGGTCTCAAATCGCTGTACTATCCAGTTTTGGACCTTTGGTATCTAAAAAAAAGCAGTTTGAGTGTGTCGCTCACTGTTCAGCCGCAAATATCTCTATTTAAAAAAGTGTGGTATACCCCAGTAAACAATAACTGTGGTTTTGCCATCCCACGGTAAAAAATCTCTATTATTCAGCTTTTGGTAGTTTTTTCCGTAAAGAAAAACAGTAGTGTCTCCTGACTGTTGTGACACAAAAATATATCTGTTGAAAATAGTCTTGTGTAGGCCCGACATCCCACTGTGGTTTCGCAGTTCAATGGGTCAAATCGCTGTACTATCCAGTTTTGGGCCTTTGGTATCATAAAAAAAAGCAGTTTGAGTGTGTCACTCACTGTTCAGCCGCAAATATCTCTATTTAAAAAAGTGTGGCATACCCCAGTAAACAATAAATGTGGTTTTGCCATCCCACGGTAAAAAATCTCTATTATTCAGGTTTTGGTAGTTTTTTCCGTAAAGAAAAACAGTAGTGTCTCCTGACTGTTGTGACACAAAAATATATCTGTTGAAAATAGTCTTGTGTAGGCCCGACATCCCAGTGTGGTTTCGCAGTTCAATGGGTCAAATCGCTGTACTATCCAGTTTTGGGCCTTTGGTATCTAAAAAAAAAGCAGTTTGAGTGTGTCACTCACTGTTCAGCCACAAATATCTCTATTTAAAAAAGTGTGGCATACCCCAGTAAACAATTACTGTGGTTTTGCCATCCCACGGTAAAAAATCTCTATTATTCAGCTTTTGGTAGTTTTTTCCGTAAAGAAAAACAAAAGTGTCTCCTGACTGTTGTGACACAAAAATATATCTATTGAAAATAGTCTTGTGTAGGCCCGACATCCCAGTGTGGTTTCACAGTTCCACGGGTCAAATCGCTGTACTATCCAGTTTTGGGCCTTTGGTATCTAAAAAAAAAGCAGTTTGAGTGTGTCGCTCACTGTTCAGCCACAAATATCTCTATTTAAAAAAGTGTGGCATACCCCAGTAAACAATAACTGTGGTTTTGCCATCCCACGGTAAAAAATCTCTATTATTCAGGTTTTGGTATATTTTCCGTAAAGAAAAACAGTAGTGTCTCCTGACTGTTGTGACACAAAAATATATCTGTTGAAAATAGTCTTGTGTAGGCCCGACATCCTAATGTGGTTTTGCAGTTTCATGGGTCAAATCGCTGTACTATCCAGTTTTGGGCCTTTGGTATCTAAAAAAAGAGCAGTTTGAGTGAGTCGCTCACTGTTCAGCCGCAAATATCTCTATTTTAAAAAGTGTGGTATAACCCAGTAAACAATAACTGTGGTTTTGCCATCCCATGGTAAAAAATCTCTATTATTCAGGTTTTGGTATATTTTCCGTAAAGAAAAACAGTAGTGTCTCCTGACTGTTGTGACACAAAAATATATCTGTTGAAAATAGTCTTGTGTAGGCCCAACATCCCAGTGTGGTTTCGCAGTTCCACGGGTCAAATCGCTGTACTATCCAGTTTTGGGCCTTTGGTAGCTAAAAAAAAAGCAGTTTGATTGTGTCGCTCACTGTTCAGCCGCAAATTTCTCTATTTAAAAAAGTGTGGTATAGCCCAGTAAACAATAACTGTAGTTTTGCCATCCCACATTAAAAAATCTCTATTATTCAGCTTTTGGTAGTTTTTTCCGTAAAGAAAAACAGTAGTGTCTCCTGACTGTTGTGACACAAAAATACATCTGTTGAAACTAGTCTTGTGTAGGCCCGACATCCCAGTGTGGTTTCGCAGTTCCTTGGGTCAAATCACTGTACTATCCAGTTTTGGGCCTTTGGTATCTAAAAAAAAAGCAGTTTGAGTGTATCGCTCACTATTCAGCCACAAATATCTCTATTTTAAAAAGTGTGGTATACCCCAGTAAACAATAACTGTGGTTTTGCCATCCCACGGTAAAAAATCTTTATTATTCAGGTTTTTGTATATTTTCCGTGAAGAAAAACAGTAGTGTCTCCTGACTGTTGTGACACAAAAATATATCTGTTGAAAATAGTCTTGTGTAGGCCCGACATCCCAGTGTTGTTTCGCAGTTCCACAGGTCAAATCGCTGTACTATCCAGTTTTGGGCCTTTGGTATCTAAAATAAAAGCAGTTTGAGTGTGTCGCTCACTGTTCAGCCACAAATATCTCTATTTAAAAAAGTGTGGCATACCCCAGTAAACAATAACTGTGGTTTTGCCATCCCACGGTAAAAAATCTCTATTATTCAGGTTTTGGTATATTTTCTGTAAAGAAAAACAGTAGTGTCTCCTGACTGTTGTGACACAAAAATATATCTGTTGAAAATAGTCTTGTGTAGGCCCGACATCCCAGTGTGGTTTCGCAGTTCAATGGGTCAAATCGCTGTACTATCCAGTTTTGGGCCTTTGGTATCTAAAAAAAAAGCAGTTTGAGTGTGTCGCTCACTGTTCAGCCGCAAATATCTCTATTTAAAAAAGTGTGGTATACCCCAGTAAACAATAACTGTGGTTTTGCCATCCCACGGTAAAAAATCTCTATTATTCAGGTTTTGGTATATTTTCCGTAAAGAAAAACAGTAGTGTCTCCTGACTGTTGTGACACAAAAATATATCTGTTGAAAATAGTCTTGTGTAGGCCCAACATCCCAGTGTGGTTTCGCAGTTCCACGGGTCAAATCGCTGTACTATCCAGTTTTGGGCCTTTGGTAGCTAAAAAAAAAGCAGTTTGATTGTGTCGCTCACTGTTCAGCCGCAAATTTCTCTATTTAAAAAAGTGTGGTATAGCCCAGTAAACAATAACTGTAGTTTTGCCATCCCACATTAAAAAATCTCTATTATTCAGCTTTTGGTAGTTTTTTCCGTAAAGAAAAACAGTAGTGTCTCCTGACTGTTGTGACACAAAAATACATCTGTTGAAACTAGTCTTGTGTAGGCCCGACATCCCAGTGTGGTTTCGCAGTTCCTTGGGTCAAATCACTGTACTATCCAGTTTTGGGCCTTTGGTATCTAAAAAAAAAGCAGTTTGAGTGTATCGCTCACTATTCAGCCACAAATATCTCTATTTTAAAAAGTGTGGTATACCCCAGTAAACAATAACTGTGGTTTTGCCATCCCACGGTAAAAAATCTTTATTATTCAGGTTTTTGTATATTTTCCGTGAAGAAAAACAGTAGTGTCTCCTGACTGTTGTGACACAAAAATATATCTGTTGAAAATAGTCTTGTGTAGGCCCGACATCCCAGTGTTGTTTCGCAGTTCCACAGGTCAAATCGCTGTACTATCCAGTTTTGGGCCTTTGGTATCTAAAATAAAAGCAGTTTGAGTGTGTCGCTCACTGTTCAGCCACAAATATCTCTATTTAAAAAAGTGTGGCATACCCCAGTAAACAATAACTGTGGTTTTGCCATCCCACGGTAAAAAATCTCTATTATTCAGGTTTTGGTATATTTTCTGTAAAGAAAAACAGTAGTGTCTCCTGACTGTTGTGACACAAAAATATATCTGTTGAAAATAGTCTTGTGTAGGCCCGACATCCCAGTGTGGTTTCGCAGTTCAATGGGTCAAATCGCTGTACTATCCAGTTTTGGGCCTTTGGTATCTAAAAAAAAAGCAGTTTGAGTGTGTCGCTCACTGTTCAGCCGCAAATATCTCTATTTAAAAAAGTGTGGTATACCCCAGTAAACAATAACTGTGGTTTTGCCATCCCACGGTAAAAAATCTCTATTATTCAGGTTTTGGTATATTTTCCGTAAAGAAAAACAGTAGTGTCTCCTGACTGTTGTGACACAAAAATATATCTGTTGAAAATAGTCTTGTGTAGGCCCGACATCCCAGTGTGGCTTCGCAGTTCCACGGGTCAAATCGCTGTACTATCCAGTTTTGGGCCTTTGGTAGCTAAAAAAAAAGCAGTTTGATTGTGTCGCTCACTGTTCAGCCGCAAATTTCTCTATTTAAAAAAGTGTGGTATAGCCCAGTAAACAATAACTGTGGTTTTGCCATCCCACATTAAAAAATCTCTATTATTCAGCTTTTGGTAGTTTTTTCCGTAAAGAAAAACAGTAGTGTCTCCTGACTGTTGTGACACAAAAATACATCTGTTGAAACTAGTCTTGTGTAGGTCCGACATCCCAGTGTGGTTTCGCAGTTCCTTGGGTCAAATCGCTGTACTATCCAGTTTTGGGCCTTTGGTATCTAAAAAAAAAGCAGTTTGAGTGTATCGCTCACTGATCAGCCACAAATATCTCTATTTTAAAAAGTGTGGTATACCCCAGTAAACAATAACTGTGGTTTTGCCATCCCACGGTAAAAAATCTTTATTATTCAGGTTTTGGTATATTTTCCGTGAAGAAAAACAGTAGTGTCTCCTGACTGTTGTGACACAAAAATATATCTGTTGAAAATAGTCTTGTGTAGGCCCGACATCCCAGTGTGGTTTCGCAGTTCCACAGGTCAAATCGCTGTACTATCCAGTTTTGGGCCTTTGGTATCTAAAATAAAAGCAGTTTGAGTGTGTCGCTCACTGTTCAGCCGCAAATATCTCTATTTAAAAAAGTGTGGCATACCCCAGTAAACAATAACTGTGGTTTTGCCATCCCACGGTAAAAAATCTCTATTATTCAGGTTTTGGTATATTTTCCGTAAAGAAAAACAGTAGTGTCTCCTGACTGTTGTGACACAAAAATATATCTGTTGAAAATAGTCTTGTGTAGGCCCGACATCCCAGTGTGGTTTCACAGTTTCATGGGTCAAATCGCTGTACTATCCAGTTTTGGGCCTTTGGTATCTTAAAAAAAGCAGTTTGAGTGTGTCGCTCACTGTTCAGCCGCAAATATCTCTATTTTAAAAAGTGTGGAATAACCCAGTAAACAATAACTGTGGTTTTGCCATCCCACGGTAAAAAATCTCTATTATTCAGGTTTTGGTATATTTTCCGTAAAAAAAAACAGTATTGTCTCCTGACTGTTGTGACACAAAAATATATGTGTTGAAAATAGTCTTGTGTAGGCCCGACATCCCAGTGTGGTTTCGCAGTTCCACAGGTCAAATCGCTGTACTATCCAGTTTTGGGCCTTTGGTATCTAAAAAAAAGCAGTTTGAGTGTGTCGCTCACTGTTCAGCCGCAAATATCTCTATTTAATAAAGTGTGGTATACCCCAGTAAACAATAACTGTGGTTTTGCCATCCCACGGTAAAAAAACTCTATTATTCAGGTTTTGGTATATTTTCCGTAAAGCAAAACAGTAGTGTCTCCTGACTGTTGTGACACAAAAATATATCTGTTGAAAATAGTCTTGTGTAGGCCCGACATCCCAGTGTGGTTTCGCAGTTCCACGGGTCAAATCGCTGTACTATCCAGTTTTGGGCCTTTGGTATCTAAAAAAAAAGCAGTTTGAGTGTGTCGCTCACTGTTCAGCCGCAAATATCTCTATTTTAAAAAGTGTGGTATACCCCAGTAAACAATAACTGTGGTTTTGTCATCCCACGGTAAAAAATCTCTATTATTCAGGTTTTGGTATATTTTCCGTAAAGAACAACAGTAGTGTCTCCTGACTGTTGTCACACAAAAATATATCTGTTAAAAATAGTCTTGTGTAGGCCCGGCATCCCAGTGTGGTTTCGCAGTTCCACAGGTCAAATCGCTGTACTATCCAGTTTTGGGCCTTTGGTATCTAAAATAAAAGCAGTTTGAGTGTGTCGCTCACTGTTCAGCCACAAATATTTCTATTTAAAAAAGTGTGGCATACCCCAGTAAACAATAACTGTGGTTTTGCCATCCCACGGTAAAAAATCTCTATTATTCAGGTTTTGGTATATTTTCCGGAAAGAAAAACAGTAGTGTCTCCTGACTGTTGTGACACAAAAATATATCTGTTGAAAATAGTCTTGTGTAGGCCCGACATCCCAGTGTGGTTTTGCAGTTTCATGGGTCAAATCGCTGTACTATCCAGTTTTGGGCCTTTGGTATCTAAAAAAAGAGCAGTTTGAGTGAGCCGCTCACTGTTCAGCCGCAAATATCTCTATTTTAAAAAGTGTGGTATAACCCAGTAAACAATAACTGTGGTTTTGCCATCCCACGGTAAAAAATCTCTATTATTCAGGTTTTGGTATATTTTCCGTAAAGAAAAACAGCAGTGTCTCCTGACTGTTGTGACACAAAAATATATCTGTTGAAAATAGTCTTGTGTAGGCCCGACATCCCAGTGTGGTTTCGCAGTTCCACGGGTCAAATCGCTGTACTATCCAGTTTTGGGCCTTTGGTAGCTAAAAAAAAAGCAGTTTGATTGTGTCGCTCACTGTTCAGCCGCAAATTTCTCTATTTAAAAAAGTGTGGTATAGCCCAGTAAACAATAACTGTGGTTTTGCCATCCCACGGTAAAAAATCTTTATTATTCAGGTTTTGGTATATTTTCCGTGAAGAAAAACAGTAGTGTCTCCTGACTGTTGTGACACAAAAATATATCTGTTGAAAATAGTCTTGTGTAGGCCCGACATCCCAGTGTGGTTTCGCAGTTCCACAGGTCAAATCGCTGTACTATCCAGTTTTGGGCCTTTGGTATCTAAAATAAAAGCAGTTTGAGTGTGTCGCTCACTGTTCAGCCGCAAATATCTCTATTTAAAAAAGTGTGGCATACCCCAGTAAACAATAACTGTGGTTTTGCCATCCCACGGTAAAAAATCTCTATTATTCAGGTTTTGGTATATTTTCCGTAAAGAAAAACAGTAGTGTCTCCTGACTGTTGTGACACAAAAATATATCTGTTGAAAATAGTCTTGTGTAGGCCCGACATCCCAGTGTTGTTTCGCAGTTCCACGGGTCAAATCGCTGTACTATCCAGTTTTGGGCCTTTGGTATCTAAAATAAAAGCAGTTTGAGTGTGTCGCTCACTGTTCAGCCACAAATATCTCTATTTAAAAAAGTGTGGCATACCCCAGTAAACAATAACTGTGGTTTTGCCATCCCACGGTAAAAAATCTCTATTATTCAGGTTTTGGTATATTTTCTGTAAAGAAAAACAGTAGTGTCTCCTGACTGTTGTGACACAAAAATATATCTGTTGAAAATAGTCTTGTGTAGGCCCGACATCCCAGTGTGGTTTCGCAGTTCAATGGGTCAAATCGCTGTACTATCCAGTTTTGGGCCTTTGGTATCTAAAAAAAAAGCAGTTTGAGTGTGTCGCTCACTGTTCAGCCGCAAATATCTCTATTTAAAAAAGTGTGGTATACCCCAGTAAACAATAACTGTGGTTTTGCCATCCCACGGTAAAAAATCTCTATTATTCAGGTTTTGGTATATTTTCCGTAAAGAAAAACAGTAGTGTCTCCTGACTGTTGTGACACAAAAATATATCTGTTGAAAATAGTCTTGTGTAGGCCCAACATCCCAGTGTGGCTTCGCAGTTCCACGGGT